>NC_137423.1:4450000-5860000 GCF_964374335.1 Astatotilapia calliptera | reverse complement strand
GCTGGACCTCTAAGTTATAAACCCAACAATATTACAACCCCTAATCCTATACTGCTAGCAGAGCTAAAAATACACTTGGTTGATGAATACTTTGAAGCTCTAAAATCATTTTTTTCTCATTTTTAGGTAGTTCTGGTGGAATATCACTTATCATTTACTTATACTTACAGCATAAATTTTCTTAAATTAACGCAATATGGAAGTTGTGGATTTTTCTGACTTACCTAGGAGAGATGTCACAGCCTTGTCGCATAAAGGCTCCAAGGGAGAACCACAGGCTGTTGAATATGCCAAACTCATTAGTAGACTCATTGGTCTGGATCTGCCCGTCCTCATACTCCTCAGTGTGCCACTCGTAGGGGCTGAAGCGGCTGACGAGGAACAGCACCACGCTGACACCAATGTAAGCAAAAACTATACACATCCAAATCTCATAAGCCAGTGGATCCAAGAAAGAGAAAACTCCAGGCTTGGATTTCTGAGGCTTCTTGATCATGATGGAAATGCCCAGTGACATGAAAGGCTTGGAGAAGTCAATCACTTCCTCTCGCACCAATGTGATGGTCAGAGGAGCCACTGCGATGTCTGCTTTCTATCAAACCAGAAGGCAAAGAAAAAAAAGGCAAAAAAAGGTTTAAGAAATACCACTTGAGATTACAGGGGCTCTCAATCAAAGCTATCTCATTGAAAACCTTTAAAGCATGCATTCGAATGAGTAGATCAACTCACCCCATATACCAACTCTCCAACCATCCCATTCCAGATTTTGGTCTCTGCATCTCTTGCTCCATATTTTCCATCCCCCACTATTTTCAGTTGATATTTGAAGCCACAGTGCTTCGCTATCTCAGCAGCAAGATCTACACAGTAACCCTCGTAGCGCTCATTGTCTACAAAAAGGTCAGCGTTCTTTTTCAGCATTACATACGGAGCTTCCTGAAGGACAGGAAAAAAGAGCAGCACACATGAATTCAGCACATATGAATTACCTTGTGAAACACAGTATAGCCTTGTAGCGTGAAATCAGTGATCTGGTGTTATTCTACATATATTTAACTACATATATTTAACAAAAACAAGGAAAAAAAACCAACACTTTTCTCCGTAAAGGGAAAAGTGTCTAAATTAAAGTGTTAAGACATCTATTCATAAAATAAGGTACCCAGTGGTCCAAGAACGGAGACACTAAAACCACAATTAAAAGTACGCAATTAGTTATGGACTCATTATTAAACATACCAAAATGGTGGTCACAATAACGGTCTTGTTTTCCATTCCTGTTGTGTCATTTGTAAAGACATCTGATTTGGTGACAGCCATTTTATCCATTTCATTCCAGTATCCAATCTGTTGGAAAAAATAAGCAATAAATTCAAGAAAAAGTAAGTGCTGCTTTAATGGACAGCTTGAGCCTTGAATTCAAACTATATAGTCTCAAAAATTTTCCAAACGCTCAAATCTTGTATAGATATTCATCTTCTATTCAAATTGGATATCAAGAGACTTACTTTTACAGGACCATTACTCTTTAATTCCATTATATTCACTGAGTAATTGACTCTCTTGCCATGCTGGTCAAATTGGATGTTTCCTGTCAGTCCTTCCACTCGAACCTTGGAAACACAAGATCAGACGTGTGTAAGACTGATTTGACATGAATAAATCTGTGTGACGAGCAAACAGTGGTCTTATGTGGAAGGCAATAATTAAAAACATGGAAGCTATCATTGTTGTTCTTATTAATTATGATCAGTCAAGTAACACCATTCACCATTCATTTGCAGGTTAAAAGTTGAGATTTTCAAAGTTAAATTAATTCTTGATGTTGTCTGGGTCATGCAAATGCAGTTTTGTCAGGATGAATAGGTAATAAATGTCTCATAAATCCTTTCAGGGCTTAATCCGTAAATAGCTGCCAATTTGAACAACAAGGATGAAATGCTCTTTGCTAAGTCATCAGGAGACGATTGGGACAGTTTCAGAGAAGTAAAATACTAATGTGCTAATAAGGATCTTTTTTACGTGTCTTTTTACTTGTCTGAAGTAATACAGTCCTCAAAAACATATTCACCCAGAGTTTCATTGCCCAAAAATCAGTGCATTGTGATGTTGTCACGACCTCATCCAAGTTCCCTAAAGTGACATCCATTTGGATCGGTTAAGTGAGAAGTGTTCTTTGCTCTTTGTTTCCTATGACTCCCCTCTTCTTGAGTGTTTTACCATGATACCTAATGACTTCAAATACTTCTTTGTGCTGAGCTACGAGGCAGCAGAAAGTCTGAATGAACCCAGTGGTGTCCAGATTGAAGAGCATAAACTCAGCATGTATTCAGAGAACATTCATTAACCAAAGGAACTAAAGTAGAAAGAATGGGAAGGATCCTCTTGATTTTTTTCAGGGAAAATCAGCATTTCTAAAATGCATTTGGTGGAGTGGATCTCTTAACTTCACAACATGGAAACTCAGATTTTCGACATACATCCTCTCATTTAGTTGACAAACTTGAAAAATCACCAAAGTTTAAGTTCCATTTTCAGTTGGCAAGTCACTGTATTGCATGAAAGCTGTTACATAGGTCTAGACTTGAGTGCTGATGTGTTACTAGTTGTTTCCTATATGGATGGCACGTCAGTACACTGCATACTATACTCACAATGTAAAATCCATATTAGATGTTACATAGTCTGTAACAGTGTTCAATCAAACTCACAGGTTATTTGTTTAGTTAAGTTGATTTGAGACCAAGAAGAAACCTCTTTAACTGCAGAAGAAGATGGATGGATGGATGGATGGATGGAAAAACTAAAAATGAAAAACAAATTGAAACGTCCTTTCAAAAAGAGATGAGGGGGGGAAAAAAACAAACTTGTCACACACTGTGTTAATACTGTGATATTCATCTAGCCGTAGAACCCCCCTTTGGGAAAATATTAAAGTTAAAATATTAGGTAAAAATAGGTAGCATAATATAAAGTTTGATTCTCTCTCACTTTCACCTCACTTTGGGGGACATTTGAAGGTAAGAGCCATGTGATCTTGGGAAACTAAACATCACTGATCAGGTTTTGAGAGCAACATAAATTGATTTGGAAGAGATCCAACACCCTTGGATCGGCTTATCTTCTGACATGTTTGATCACAACCCAGGACAGCATCTCTCTGTCTTCATGGGGTGGTTAAAGGCAGCTAATCTTGATCTTTTATAAGTGTATCCTGACTTCCAGGGTGCCAGACAAAAAAACATCAAAGGCAAGAACTGATCAATTTTGGAAAAGCTTTCTGAGACATTTCCAACTGATACCTTTATCATTAAAAGAATCTCATCCTAGAAGCTGTTTTGGACACTTTTTTCTGCTCTGCATTAAGAAAGAGTGTAGATGGACAAATCAGTGTGGTACAGATAAAGACATAAAAAGAAAAGAAAAAAACATTTGAGAACCGTGTTACTGATCTTTCAGAAACTCAACATGATAACCATGAATAACTGATGCAGCATCATAGTTTACCATCAAATTAATCTCTATTTAGTGTGTTTCTTCTTCTTCTGAGAGCATATTTCTCTGTGTACATATGCACTGTAGAAATCAATCTTTGACAAGTACTTTCTACCTCGATGCGTTTTAAAATGCTATTCTTTTAATGTGTCTACTGTTACCACTGCAATGAATCCTCACCAGCAAAAGAGGTGAGTTACCTGTTTCAGTGCTCGCTCAATCTCCACACCCTGAGCCCATGGCACAGCAGGATTAGCCAAGCAGTCACCAGTGTTGGCCCTCCTGGTAAAGTCAATGCGTTGTTTATGAAGGTATCGAAAAGCTTCTGTCATCACCTGAACGGCGTCATAGGTCAGCGCAGATGTATACTATGGCAGAAAATTGGAGGAGATTATACATGAATTATATATTATATATAGATGAATAATGAAGGACTGTATTGCCATCTGGTTAAACATAACTAGTTGACAAAAAAAGGCTTTAACTGTAAGCTCCGTATTCACACATTGAATAAATATAGTTGATCAAATAAATAAATGATATTTATCTGACATTCTGCACTAGATTACACAGTGCATTATGCTTTATCCACTGTCTTTCCCTAATTAGACAGCATATGATATATCATATGTTTGATGCTGGTGCTTTCTTTGTTTATGTATTTTTGTAGAGCAGTTTTGTTGTTTTGTAAATGTCAAAACTTGAGTGAGTGCTTTTTTTTAATCAGTGTGGCCTTAAAAACAGCTTGAACTTTCCCAGTTACAAAAAAACGAAGGCTACTTTTGGCAATGACTATGCAGCTCTGGTTATATTTTAATGTAAATTTATCTGATTTGTGTGTTTGCCAAAACTGAACATGCCATTCCAATTTCCAAAAAGCTGACTTCATGTGGGCTGGTATAGTAGAGTAAACTAAACAGAATAATCATTGATGATTTCAGTATTATATCGCCTCATATGTGCATGTTAAAACTCACCCTTATTTTACTGTCAGCTCCAGGATATTCTTTTTCTTCTAGTGCCTCCCATCGCTGATCAAATTTGGAAACCAAGGGATCATCAAAATCAACAATCTGAAAGCCTGAAACATTTGCTCCACCATACTGAATTTTGGACAGGTCTCCATCAATGAAACCCTAAAAAAACAGATCAAAATGAATTATTCCATCAATTAATACACTTATAAAGTCATTCTTTAAAGAAAAAGTTGTAAATGTTGTTTACACTCACCAGATTGGCTATAATGTAGTGGTAGCCTTTAACATGTCTGCCAATTGTGATGACCTACATTGTTGTGAAACACATGTGCATTAAAACAACATATAGGACACCTCGTGAAGGAAAAAGCAATTCTTAGTTGACAAAAACAGCTTAATAAAATGCTTGATTGAGGTTCCTCTTGTATGCCATTTTACACTGTTTGACAACTACACTTATAAGAAAGTACAATCTAAATCTGCCACATATTTATTCAGACATTATTAATTTGTTTCAATCAACCCTCACATGTCTGACAGTCTTGGCCGTTATCACTTTAAAAAACATTGTCACTTATAGTCGCAGCTATTGCTAGACAGAGATATCAAGTTCTGACGCCAGTTTTCTTATCAGAAAAGACAAAAGCAAAAAACTAACATATCTCAACCAGACCCCTTTTCAGTACCTCATATAAATGGCACACCTGAAACTAATCCCGCTGCTTGACTGACACCTTCGTTTGTCAGGGCTGCTACTTGATGCAGATTTGAATAATAACGTCTTGCATCTCCTATGTAAATGTCTTTGACATAAAGCAAGAAACTTCCACCTCGACAGTCTCTGTTTTTCCCTGATAAAGAGGCAACGAGGCTGTAGACATTGATTTCAGTCAGCATTTGGTTAAACAGACGTCTGCATGCTTTAAATGCTAATCAATATGCCTCCCTCGTGAGAAAAAGGTTAAGTAAAAATAGTCTGCTTATGTGCATTTGTTTTCCCTTTAATTGCAGTTTTGTTTACAGCCTAAATGAACAATTAGCATAATTGTTATGGTGCCTTTCTACATCTGCTGGACTGCATGGTCCATGTGACAAGGCTACTTTTGTAAGTGCTTTGTCAGATACACGTATTTCAACTGGATCTTACTTTTCTCCTACAGGAGTAATTAAAGGACAACAAGGTTGTTAGCATTTCCTGCACCCCCCTTTTTTAATCACCACAGATCCATTCCCAGTGCTATTTACACTTCCCAGTAGAGTTTTTACATTTTTGGACTCTATTAGTTCTAATATCATGTATAATTTAAGCACGAAATAGTAAAAACATTTGTTTTTTGCTTTCAATGTTTTGCAAATGTACATTTTTTTTAGCTTTCTTTACAAACAACAAGCCACTGATCATTATACCGATGGAGCCTACTGCATGTAATTACTTTACCCAGAAATTACTTACGAGAAAGACTACCAAATAATAATAATAATAATAATAATCTACAATGTACCTGTTCCATAATGTCCTTCACTTTATCCTGTTCACAGTCCAGTATCACCCTCCTCTCTTTTTTGTTCTCCAGATCTTGGAACAGTGAGCGGTAGGCCTCATCCTTTCTCTCATCTTTAAGGTTTCCCACATTAATGGCAGTTACCTGCCACTTTTTCTCTGCTGCGGTGTCCAGAACAATTTGCAGTGTTGTCAGGCCTGAAGAAAAGATTGACACAGAGTTAAAATATTAATCATGTTGTGTCTCTTTATGCTTAACATATGCATATGTTTTATAATGGTTTTAAATTATTAACTGCACATTCTCTTTAGTCCCCGAGATATTTTTGGCCCTATGGCATTTTAATGGCTCAATGCAGTAATCATGATATGCAGATTTCAAACCTCAAATTTCAAGAAGTCACAGCAAGCACGCGAAAATAAAAATGTGGGACGCAGAAAAACAAAAAAGAAATGCAAGAGCCTAGCAGAAGCAGACATAGTTTGAAGAAAAAAAATAGACCAGCAGACAAGACCCGTTCAAAAACATTCTCATCTGCTTGTTGAAACCCAGTGAAGGTTTTACAGCGACTCAGTGCCTTATGTAAAGAGCTCATCAAGATGAGTCACAGGTATTCTGGCATGAACCTGACCAACATGTGGGAGGAAAGTGGGTCTAACAATACACTTGACTGCATCAATACCAACATTTCATATTTCATTTCTGCTCTATTACTGTATGTTTTAAAGGAGTAATTGAGTATTTTGCTTATTTTTTTCACAGTACAATCTATCCTGAACGTCCACTCATAGTCTTTGTCTGATATTTTGAATTGCAAGACCTTCAGAAAACCTTGAAAAATAAGTGTCTTCAGCAAAATCTCTTACAGTATGTGATCACTTATTTTGACCGTACTGTTTATTCCAATATGTAATATAAACAAAATGTTCAGTGAATAACTGACACAGCTGGTGCAGTTAGCTGTAGCACTGGTCAGTCAGTGTGATGTGTAGTGTGGTGAAGGCAAAGATATCATGTCTGTTTCAGATTATATTCGCATCATCCTCTCTGTCTGGTTTCACTGTTGAATCTTTGCTGTTATTGATTGCTGGTCTGCTGAGGGCAGTTAGAAAGCGGTTTAATGAAAAGGTTGAGTCTTTCATTCTGACTTGCCGGTGAATTACAGATGTAATCAATTTCATGCGACGCGGCTTTGATTTTATATGAGGAAAATGGAGACTTGCAGTTTTATCTGAATGAACTATTCATCATAGATGCATTAAGGTCAAAGTAGTGGTTAAATGTGTTTTATTGATACTTAAGAAATTAGATAAATGAAATGAAATTTAAGTTCTGAGTAATATGCAGTGAAAATAATTAAACAACAAAGGCAAAATGCTAGTTAGCATTGGCTGAAGTCAAATATAATCTAGATAGTGCATCTCTGTGGACTGTACTTATAGTCAGTAGCTGCTCTGTTGGGCACACCTTACTAATAAAACCTTTTGCATCCACAACTGCCTTATTTCTTTGTTGCATAGATTCAACAAGTTGCTGAAAACCATTCTCAGAGATGTTGGTCCATGTTTACATGATGGCATCATGCACGTCCTGCATCTTTGTCAGATGAACATCCATATTGGATTGAAACTGTGGCCCTTTGAGTACAGTGATTTCATTGTCATGTTTGAGAAACAAGAGTGAAATTATCTTAGCTTTGTGAAATCGTGTGTTATCCTACTGGAAGCAACTATCACAAGATGGGTACACTATGGTCATAAAGACATGGACATGTGCGCAACAATACTCAGGTAGGTTATGCATTTTAAACAATCAGTTAGTAACAAAAACCCCAAAGCTTGCCAAAAAAGTATACCCTGCAACACTGTAGCGTCTTTTTTCTATTCTAAGCTGGCAGAAATGGTCTTCTGTTGTGATCTTCTGCTACTGTAGCCATGTGCTTCAATGTTTAATATATTTTGTATTCAAAGATGCTTTTTCTGCACACCTTGTATGTAAGCGGTTATTTGAGCTGCTGTTGGTATCAGCATGTAGAAAGCAGGCCATTCTCCCCTGACCTCTGGCATCAACAAAGCATTTATGCCTAGAAAAATCCCAGTAGACCAGCGGTTTCTGGAAGACTCAGACCAACATGTGACATCAACAAATGTCCCGCATTCAAAGTCAATTTTATCACCTTTTCTGTGGCCATCAAATTAGCTGATGAAACATTTGCATTAATAAGTAATTAAATGTATTAAAATATATTGTCCACCCCAGTGTACCCTTTAACTTTATAACTAGATCACATCCCACCCTACACTCTTTTTACCTGAAAGACTATATCACCATGTAATACTAGTTTGTTCCTGTGTATTTAGTGTTAAAATATATACCGTATTTAGTATTTTGCTTTTGTTACAAGTTCAATGACATTTGTAAATGTAATTATTTCATAAAAAAGGACATCATTGATTTTGTTACATTCACTTTAAGTCATTCAATGTTGTATATAATGTAAGAATATATGTGACTTTTTCGGTTATATAATATTTTATAATTATTCACAAACCCATGATTTTGCACGTTTTGCAATGAACAACAAATACCTCTTTCAGTGGTCTAAAGCAGCACTTAAGTTAAATGTTTCCTTTACTACCTTTTACATTTGACAATTTTTTATTATATTGAATCATGACTCCAAATACATGAGAACATGTACAATACGATGTAAAATGTTTAATTAAGGGTCAAATAGGCTCAGATTAAATAGAGGATATTGATTCGATTCCTACAAATTCATCCTCACATTAGCTATAATCTGTTTAACAAATTGTGTTCCCATATATCTGCTGAAAGTCCAACATCCTTCCCCAGAGTGAACCTGTTATTCTTTGCTTAATGCCTATTGAAGCACCACTTAAATCAATTGCAAGTGTTTAAAGGCTTTGTTTTAGGAAGAAATAGCAGGGGTTGTGATTGCCTACAGGTCTGCTATAACAGAACTTGAATCTGCAAATTTTTTATTTGGGTTTATTTTTTGTTTATTTTAATCTAGATTCAAACATGTAAATGTTTGAATGATGTTTAGATAAAAGTATGGAAATTATAAAAAAAAAACCCAGACTGGTACAATTGTAATATTTGACAGCAGAAATAGCTATTTTAGTGCTTATCACTGCTGTAGACAGCGCTTTTATTTGACCTTGATTAATTAAGCATAAAGTCTCCAAGCACGAGTATGTGACCTTATTTAGACAACAGTGGATTTCTAATATATTAGCAAATGCTGGCATGCTTAGTGCTGGGAAGGTTACTTTTAAAATGTATTCCACTACAGATTACAGAATACATGCCCCAAAATGTATTTTGTAACGTATTCCGTTACATTACTCGATGAGAGTAACGTATTCTGAATACTTTGGATTACTTAATATATTATCATGCTTTTTACAACTACATGAATGTACTATTGCTGTGTGATTTATTACTGTTACTGAAGGTCCGCGGCTCCGAACCGTAGTAAAGGGACCTCTGGCTAATACTTCAGGTTCAGTGTGGGGCTAGTAGCCGAAAAATAGCTTTACTTTGTTGTCTGGGTCAAATTTGAGACAGAGAGAGGCGTTGAAAGGCTGCTCCAACGGAACTTATTGTTTCGGAGGAAAACACGAACACGGTGTACAGTCGAGTCTTAATAGCTTACTTACAACTGGGCTCGTCAGGCACTCTTCTTGGCTGCAGTGGTTATTATTATATTTACATGCTTCCAGCTCCCGTTTCTACTCGATGACAGCTCATACTTTTCCACTCACCTTTTTCTCCCTCCCTCGCTCACAGATACATAATGGGTATGGCAGTCCATTCTCCCTGCAGCACGGACTACACTGCCCATGAGGCTACATTCTTTAGGGCTGTAGAAAACATGGACGACGCGACAGCTCCCCAAAAATGAATGCCAAAACGTCTCTATTGCCCCCTGGTGTCTGGCTGCAGTATAGGTCATAAACCCCGCCTCCTCCATGTTAGCGAATGGGACTGGGGTCAGACTAAAATAAATTAATTCCCCTCAGATAAATTTTTTCCAAAGATTCTTTCTTTTGTCATCAATAGTTCTCATTATGGTGATTTATGTCCAAGGGGTCTCCTTTCCCATAAGTTTGATTCTAATTCCTACCGCGGTGATGTTAAATTGGGGTGTAATGTCATCATAACAGCTTTGACTGACAACTGCAGTCACCGAGAAACTTGTAACGGACTTAGTTAGCAAATTGCATCCATAGACTGTGTAGGTTAACTGCCAAGGCAATTAGACCTGCTAATTAGTGTTAGCCGATCACACAGTTTACTATTGATAAGCACCTAAATTGAAAAGACTGGGCATCGTTTGAGCTTTTTTGGCCTCCTTTTAAATGTACAGGTTGGCCAATCAGAGAGAATGTCCTCAACATTTGCATCAGGGAAGATGTCCCAAGCAAATATTTCCACTTCCTGCTATAAAGCTGAAGTTGCGGTAAGGGAGACCCTTTAGACAAACTTTTTGGAGATGGAAGAAAAAACAAAAGAAAATATGACTAAGTTTTTGTTAGTAATGGTAACTGTACCGTTTTGCTGTAACTGTAACTGCTGTTGGTGTAACCCCACACCCCACGCATGGCACGCAGGATGGGCATCAACCGTGAACCAGTGAATTAGATAAGCACAAGAAAATGGATGAAAGGATAAATGGAGCCCACTGCAAAGTAGTCACATTTTTATCACGTTAGAAAAGATCAGTTGCAGCTCCACTTTTTGAGATATTTATCAGTTGTTTACCAAAAATAGGTTCCCAGTACCTGACCTAGACCATAATATTGGTCTTCTCTTTAACCTACTCTTTAATCTATCTTGATCCATTGTTTAAACAAAGTTACTGGCCATAGCCGACAAGGTATTTGCTGGTTCATGCATTAGCCTCAGTGTTCTAATAGAATTCATCATAACCAGTAACAACTCCATTGCTTCCTTTCTTTCGACTCCCTGAGAAACACCCCCACACATCCTTGCATCATTTACCAACAAGCTTAGTCACTTACAGTCTCTCTCTTTCCTCTTCTCTCTACACTTTGGGTTGCCATGGGAATGAGTGGATCACACTGACCTAATTAGACAGCCATGCAATGATGAAATATGCACAACAGGCCCCTTAGTGCCACAGCGGACGTACAGTAAGGACAGCAGGTCACTCCTAGCATTAGCATGGGGACACTGTGAAACAGCTGGTGCTTCTGATTTTAGAGAGGAACAGTATTTGATTCTGCTGTCAGTCAGAAAGGCTGACTGGTAAGACTTAGCATGCTGGCAAAAGGAAGAAAAGCATAGCAAACACAAGAGATGATTTGTAAAGCAGACAGGACAAATGGGAGGATAACGTTAGTGTATAAAGAGCAGGCAGGATATGTCTTGGATGGGAAAAGGTGCAATGGGAGACTTTAAGAGATGTAACACTATAGAAAGTTAAAGGTAATACAGAGCAGAAATGCTCTAAATCCTTCCTAATCCATCCACTGTGTATCCACTCTAAACTGTGTGTAGACAGCAGCAGTTTCACATCTCTATGTTGATTCACTTCTGTTGCAATAAACCACTTAGTGCTTCATATAAATACTTACATATAAAACTATCTTTGGGAATTTATCAATGTTGCATACCTTCAAAATGACTTCTAAAATTGATCTGAACATTGTCTCTTTTAGCGTGCTGAAAATAAAACAATTAGTCTATGAGCTAAAAGAATAATTTGATGTGTAACATAAACACTGAGTATTCCTGTTAGGATAGAAGACTTAATACTGTTATTCCACTGTAACGAGATAGTACTGAGCTTTTAATTCTGGTTTTTCATTGCAGTAAGAGTGTTAATAGAGAGTGGAACTCTATCTGTGGAAGAGATTTTCTTTTCAGTGTCAGTTGCTCCAGAAGACTGCATTGTGCTTCAAGGGCAAAAGTCACAGAATCACAATTAGCAGGTGACAGCATAAAATGAATTACATGACACAGCAAAGTGAGATAATGCAAAAGCAGGAGTAGATTGTTCTTGAACCTTTTGGCTGCCATCGCCTTTATTACACCTTATTATTAATTGCTATATTAACCATTCTTCTCGAATTCAGCCACAGCCATCTTCCATTTTACCAACTCATATGCCGCTAGCTCAATTAAAAAATACAATTGTCATGCTTATAAAGCATATAGTGTGTTCGACGTTTCAGGTAGTGAGAGAAAATGTCTGCTGGAAGATATAAAATCTTATTTCCAGACTTCGACGTTATCAGTGTCGAATTTTGAAGAATCACTTATGAAAGGGATCAAAGAAAAGGGACGAAATAGATTTGAATATGAAGCAAGCTGGGATATTATAGTTTGAGGGTAGATAATATTTCATGTAGGATAAATTCAGCCCTTGATCTTATCCAGGATTCCAAATACAGGTGTACAGGCTCAGGATAGAGATTATTTATGGCTAAATAATTTAACTTATTCTCTAAAAAAGCTAGTTTTATCATTAAGGGCACCACTACTGCTGTATTAGTGAATGTTTGTGATAACTGCAGACTGTAAAAACATGATGAGTGCTATGGTGACAGTCTTCAGATTCTGTAATCCTTAATCTTGGGAAAAGCCTGCCTGTCTAACTGACTGATAGACCAAAAAGGGTATGGCTTGAATTTTAGGTAGAGTTGGAACCAGAAAAGCAACTGGGTGTGTGTATTTGTATATGTGTATGTATCTGTGAGTTTGTTGTTTAATTGTGAAGTGAAGCTAAAAAATAACACAATATGAACTAAGCATGGTGCAACTTTTCCTCTCAATTAGGATGGTCACACCATTGCTGACATCACATCTCTACGTAGAACAAGTGTGGAAATCAACAGCTTTAGGCCGTATCATCTCCACTGTATGTCAGAGATGACTCTGACTGCCTCTCCTCTAACCTCGCCTTGATATTACATTACACTCTCAAATGGAGGAGGTGCTATAGTTGATTGTATGTGACAAGCTGTTTGTAATGAGCCCATGCCCTTTACCTAGCTTCACCTGTGTTGCACACAGTGGGATAGAAATGTTTTGTCACAGGATAAAAGCGGTTGCTCAGGATTCTGTATTCATTTGATCAACCGCTTCCCTGTAAGGGGACAAGTGGACCAAAAGTGTATCAACAAAATGTCTGTCAGGAGGAATGGGCAAAGTTTGGGTCCACTTATCCTCCATGAGAAAAGGTCACTAGGGGGACATGCGAGCCTTTCCCCTAAGAGGACCAGTGTTCCCAAAAGCTATACTAACAAAAAGCTACATGTATGCTAACTTACAGCTTAACAGAACCAGCAAATTGCTGGATAGATTACTCTTCTGTAGCCCCTTGTGACAACTCAGCAGCTGAAAGTAGCAAACATATAATAATATAGTCTAACTTACAGTTTCTGTGGTTTATATTACAGAATCCAAATATCTGGCCAATAATGCAGTTTTCAAAGTTCATAATTTCACATACATGTTTTACAAATAGCCATAGGATTAGCACTCAAGCTTCCAAGGCTACAAGATAACCAGCTGACAACAGTGGCAGATTTTCTTTAGAGAATTTCATGATGAAAATCCACTCAAATCACACTTTGAAAGCTATAAAACGTGTTCACTTCTTACCTCGATCGCTGTCGTAGAGATAGGCAAACTTGTCCCACTTGTAGTACTCAATAAGGCTGAGAAGGGGACCCTTGATATCTGGTCGCATCTGGATAATGAACTGATGACTTCCATCCAGAGGGAAGCTGGGTGTAATGAAGGAGACATGTAGCGTCCCACAAAACGAGGTGATGGTGTTTACAGACTTCTTGTCATAGAATCCAAAAATGGCATACACTCCTCTAGAGAACTGTGAACAGACTGAAGAAAAAAAAATTGTGTTAAGGACATTGTACTGAATGTTTACTTCATTGCTTTTAATCCTGATTGAATTAAATTGCAAACTTCCTTTTCACTATTTAGCAGAAAACAAGTTGCTGTCTTTTATACCACGGATGATTTGCCAGAGCAATGTCATATCTTATTTGAAACAAACTCTTCTGACATTTATTTGGGAAGCATACAGTACTCCCTGCTATAATTCATAGCAATGTATATAACCAAGACCTTTATTACCCTCAGTTAGTGCATATTAGGGCCAGAAACAACCATTAAGGGACATCTTTTTTAGTTTCTTTTTCGGCTGATTAATGGATAGTTTCCCATAAGTTCTGTCAGGGGAGTGCTTGTGTTCAACAGCAGCAGATCCAATCTGAGCGAGTCACTTTGTGAAACTTTTATGAAATGACCTATTGCTTTATTTGATATAGTGATAATGACTGTGATTGATATTCTGTTTGACTTAAAGATTCTTTAAAACTCTATATCAACTTTTTAAATGTTCTCTGTTTTATGGTATAGTAACACTGCCCCGAGAAAAATGTAACTATTCCACATATTCACAGGTATATGATTATGGGGCATCCAAATATGCTTCAGTGCACTGCTTCACCACCTTTACCATTAAGAGCAGATGCATCTGTAGAATATTTAATATCCACAATATATTGTGAGATTCCATTAGATTTAATGTTTGCCTTCGTTAACAACAGTTTAATTATATACTGTGTGATTACTCTGTGTTTATATTAGATTACTTGTATTACATCCTCATTCTGCTGACTCTCCAAAAGCACCGTATTCAATAATATAGGACATATGTTCTGGTCCACATAACACCAGGGATGTAACTGGCTTAGCATTCATTATGCAAAGATCAGAAGAGAGTACTGAAAACTCAATGGACTGTAAACATAAATGCTAAATGTCTATCTTATCCTTTAGTTGCTTTCGGCAGTGTTTTTTAAACATTTTACTGGAGTAGATAGATTTGCATGCTCCTTGTAAATGTGTATTGATCAAATGTAAGTTAATGAGGGTTATTGACTTTTGTCATGTTTCTTTCAGTGTAATTAATCTAGTGATTTGTTTTTTTGTCCAGTATCATTGTGAGGTGCCTCATTGACAAAGGGAACTGGAGTCTGTGTAACAGATATGTGGTGTGACTATCAGTTTGATATGTTACTTCTGCAGGCTACTAGGTGTTTGTAAAGGTTTACTTCATTTTTGCTGTAATGCTTCATATATGTACACAGGGAGTATTCTTTAGCCACTTTTTCATATTGTTAAATATTACCAGCTTCATTAATGAAATCTCAGCTGAAATTAATTTAATTAAATTCTTTCTCTGGCAAATGACTTACTATTGTCCAGTCAGACTTTGTTCCTGCTGAACACGATCGAATAGAATAGAATAGGACTGCAATAGAGCTGTAAAATTGCAAAAGTTATTTTGGGTCAATTCCTAAAATATCTGGTTGAAATTTGGTCAAATTAAACACCCAACAATCAGTTGATGAAAAGTAAATTACTATTTTCAATGTGCATTTTGGAAAGGAAAGCCTCATTACCAAGCTCTGAGCTCAAAAATCTCATATCTTCCATGATTTTATTGAATGAAACAACAATTTGAGTCCAATTTTAGCTATTTCAGCAAACTGATAAGACGGTTTCCATCCTAAATGAAGATAACACCTCTATTGTTACCATGTGTGTCACTACTTTTGTTTTCAGGTTACTGGAATATTTAAAACAATCACAACGACCAACATGGAAAACACACAAAAATAAGCTTTTTTTTAAAAAACAAATAAGATTGACCATGACTCAAAACTTCAGAGACGTTTGCTCGTGTGCTTGAAGTGCTTGAAGTTTGTGTATTTCGAAATGTGGCCAACACTAAAGTCATGGTGCACTGACACAGGCTAAATTTAATTTATACCTCATTAAACCACTGGAGGTCCATAGAAGCTAGATTTTCACGGTGGTGCCTTCCTGTTTTTTCTTTTCCTGGAAAATATAATTTTAGCAGTTTTTCCTCATCTTTTGGTAAGTGAGTTGAAATATTTAACAGTAGATTAATTGCTCAATGCTGTATACCAAATGATTTTTTTATGAGGCAATGAAAACATTACTTGTTTACTTGTCAAACCTTTGTTTAGAGTTCCTTGGAAAACATTCACCCCATAGTCAAATGCACACACAGCCCTTTAAAAACTGGCTAGAATACCAGTGACTCGCTTTCATCCACCGCCATCATTCATGCACTTCAAATATCTTTAACAATCCATTGACATGAGCAATTAAATGTTCATCACAGCCACCGGAGCCGAACTGTTAACAGTCCAATCACCTCCATCAGTCTGTGACACCATTTCTAATCTTTTTAGCAGATGACACTGGCCAGTAATGTGGCCACAGAGAGATTAGACCTCACTAATCTAATTTCATTTTTTGTCTCCGTGCAAGCTAACAGAACCTAAAGTGTTGACTGTTAACTGTCACAGTCTAACCTGAGAATGATAGTGTACAGGTCAATGAAGTAAAAGTAAATGTCTGTCAGAAAAGAAGTTAGGTTACATGTTAAATAAGTCAGGGTAATTTAAAGGAACAAAGTCTGAAAATATGACACAGGTGGAGAGCTTTGAATTACATTTGAGATAAGCTAAATATAGTTGTAATTTACAGATAATGTGCAACTTTGGTACTGTGGGTACATGGAGACGCTAGCTACTGTAGTTCACAGTAAGTATCTTCCATTAAATTTTTAAAACACTGCTTTTTGAAGTTGCTGCTGAATTGTTCATTTCAGGCCTTTGCTGTTAAATCGGAATTTTGTATTACTTATATTCTTTTCTTATTTTCTGTTTGAGATATTTTCTTAAATAAGATAAAATACTGATCATATTCTAGACAATTACAGTTCACACAAAGAGAATGCCATATATGTATGCAGTTTTGTTTCACTTTGCAGCCTCCTTTTTTCTTTTGCTTTGCACCCCCTTTCCTATTTCAGAATAGCTGGTGAAATACATTTGTAAGTATATGTCATATTTTGTTCCAAGGCATGATAATTGTAAGACTTAAAACCCGCTCTATAACTCACCCTGGCACCATATTTCTTAAAAATGTACCATATTCTAGGTCTCCTGGCACTTATAGAAGCTAAGAGAGTTGCTGCTCTTTTTTTCTGTCGTTGTGTCACATCTGTCCATTGTCATGTTTCTAGCCTTGCTATGCTGACACTCTTGCTGGTGAGCTTGCTGAGTTTGCCCAGGATTAAAACTCACTGAGCTCGTGCTTAGAAACTGGATATCCCCATGACTGTGCTGCAGCTTATGCCAGAGAGAACAGTTTGACAACATGTTACTTTATTACCAAATATGGAAATTCACATCCAGAAGCAATGCGCTGTCTATTTGTCTGTGCAGGGACTGTTCAAAGGACTTTGCCGTCTGTGAAATGTGACAGAAAAAGAATGAAAAGTAAGGTTTTTAATGGGTGAGACTTCTACGTGCACTTCTTCAATAAGGAATTTAGAAATGTTTAATTAAGAAAGAAAAGCCAGCCACAGACAGTAACTCTTAGAAACACTGGGGATTTTGGAAAAGCCATTAAGCCTCTGTCACATCTGACTGCTTTTCAGTGAAACCAGCAAGTATTCACCCTCAGAAATCCCCCTCCAAACGCAGAAAAAGGAGTGATTGGGTAAATCTCTTTTTCTAGTGTTTTCTAGTGTTCTTGAGGTCACCCTAATTATGCACCATGAGCAAAATGTTGAAACAAATCTTATTATTGCTCACTGCTGTGTCTGAAAATTATAGCATGGTGCCAGTTTTCCTTCTCTATCATTCTGTTTATGAAGATAACATGGGGAAAAAATTCAGTTCTCACTAAATTTTGGAATGTTTCAGCAAGATAAACAGACTGTTGATTTGGGGACTTGTAATCCTAATATTGTTGTTACTGACAATAGTGTATAATATAAATAATGTATCTCTCTATGTATGTGTCTGTGCTTGTGCATGTTTATCTGGGTTATTTGCATTTGGTTATGCATCCCACTTATTTATTCATTTAGTTTTAAGTCGTTCATCTATGAACCAGTAATGTCAAATAAAAAACTAAAATCTGATCAAGGTAACGTAAAACATAAGGCAGTCGTTATATTAATCTTTACATAAAAACAATAATTAAGCATGTTGCTGTGTGCTTCTGATATATCCAACTGCCTCTGAAATGTCCTAAATCTTTATACAAAACAGAAAGAAAAGAGCAGAAGGGAACAATAACAAGAAAATTGCTTCCTTAAAGTGTTGAATAGAGGATCGCTATACATGGGCACATTCTGTATTGGACTATTTGAACAGAAAATGACACATCTATCATCGTAGAGATTACACAAATATACACTGAAACCCCTGAGATCTTAATATTTAGACTCTTCACCACATTTCAAACATGCTACACTTTGCCATGAAGATGATGGTTTTCTTAAATTTGAGCTTCACTGTATATCAAGACATGCCAACGCAACACTGTTGCATCTGTGTGCATTTTTTCTACACTTTAATTTAATGATTAAATGTGAGTTTTATCAGAACACAGTTAGTTAGATATTTTTTCCATTGAAATTTAGTTATTATTTCATGTACAGTACATTATCTACAGTAATTTGATGCTGATTAATTGACCAATTTGATATCCACAGCAGATGCAGCAGATGCACAGGCACATTAAGGAGAAAACAGCATGTGTTATTACTGTTTTGTTTTTATTTTTGTATTTTGTTTGATTTGTTTTGCCTGAAGTTGGGTTAATCTAATGGATAGAATATGCCATTTCTTGTAACAACTCCATTAGTTCACCCAGCAGTTGCTCCACATTATTTGTGCTTACATAAACACTCATCAGGCACTCCGTGGTCATCAGAAGGTTCTAATCCCTTCATTACAGGATGACGTTAAATGTGCTGCAAAAGTGACTCTGGCACAGTTTATCACCTTCCAAAGAGAAGGTGTACCCTTTGAAATATATTTAGCCGTCCCAATTAGCTGACCTCGTTTTCACCACTGTGGCACTGAAGGCAACTTCGCTGCTCAGCCACTGTTTACATGACTGCTCCGTCACTGATCAAAGATTAAACTTGCATAAATTTGCAACTTCAGCTGACATCTAATATGCCCTGAAATTGTCCAAACAACATGGATGAATTCTGCAAATTCAGTTAATCTCATCAAAACATACTTAAGTCTATCAAAGTATGCCCATAATAATAATATAGTAAAGCTATTATTTTTTAATATTGTCACCATTTTAAATGTGATAAGTATCTAATCATATTTAAGCTTCAACATAGTTTCAATGTATTTTATTTTGAAAATATCAAATCCAGTAAACAGAAATCTTTGGCATATTGGTGCTTTTTATTAATATCTACATAAAGAAAATACACAATTTCCCATTCAGTAGAAAACACTGACTAAAACAGGCATCCAAATCTGACAAACCATCTGGTAACAGAAGGCCAAAATTGGCAAAGTGCTTCAGCAAACTGATGAATCAGTGTAATGCACATGCATGCATTCGCACATGCCACGTCACTGTGGTGATAATCATCAGCAGTCCACTCACATCTAACAGAACTCACTGTTATATATCTCAGCATCTCCAACACTTCTGTTCTCACCACATAAAAAACTGCCTCGAGACCTTAGGGCTTTTATGTAGAACTGATATGTCACCAGTTTGCACAGCATAAAAGCACCCCAAGGAAATTTGTCACTGATATAGTTGTTGCACAGGAAAATTTTGACCTTGGACGTCTACAAAACACTGGAGAAACCTGGTGGCTTGTGGCTTCCCAAAACAACCCAATGGTCATGCTACTGTTTTGTGAAAATGATATTGGAAGATGGAAGGGATTTTTTGTATTATTTTTTTTAAATAATGAAAAAAGGACAAGTTGAGAAAGGACTGCAGTGAAGGACATACTTCATCAAGCTAGAATTCACGGCACTCGTGGGAAGAAAAATTTTTTTTAAATCAAATTTATAGTGTAGGGAATCTTTTTATAACTTATAATATGTTTTCCTCTCAGCAAATAAAAACTAAATTTAATTTTATTCCCTTTTTGCTATGTTGTTTTGATAACCTTTTTCAGGTTTGTTTTCTTTATTTATTATATTTTGACTGCAGTAAAGAAACAAAGGCAAGTTTTGCCAGTAAATGCAAATGAAATATTTAATAAACATACTATTCATTGACAAGTAATCAAAAAATGAGGTTCACGGGACATATATGGGGAGTTATATTTTCATATTTTTCAACATATTTCACTGATTAATGCTTGTTCTATATGCTATATGCATTCACTTTCCTGTTGCGTATTAGATCACAACATTAACTCTACTCATTTTGTAAAGATTTCTGATAAGGTGGGGTCTGTTATGCTGGTAATTAATATAAAATTCCATTGCATACAGGTTAGAAAATTAAAATTCATAAGCCATGTGCTTTAACTGATGATCAGTTTATGTAATATATAAGTATGTAGCAGAATCCAGCAGCTGGTTAGCTTAGCAAAGCATTGAACAGCTGTGCAAAGCATATATAATATATTAGATGTAGATGGCAAGTAAAATGTTTTTTTAGACATCTGTGACAAAATTTAGTTTTTCACTTGTTTTATAACCTCAGTAAATGTTCTTGTTTGTGGGTTTATGGTGAGTTTCAAATTGTATTTTATAAAGCATTAATTCCACCTTGTAAATGGTGGTACCACTAAGCATTAAATAGAAGAAAAAGCATCCTGTGCATTAGGGGTTGTCTACCTTATGCATTGTCCCCAGATATTGAGTTAAATTTGGGTCTGATCTGATTTCAAGAAAACAACATGGGAACAATCAAAATGCCGAATTAGATTCAAAGGCTCCACTGTAGTACAAAGCAAACAGAACTTGCCTAAAAGCACCTTTAAATTCTATTTAAAAATGATTGTTGCATGCATTATATAAACCAATCTAAGTAACTATTGCTCAGAACAGCTGCCAAGAAACTAACAGACTGCAGACTTTATGATAAGCTAAGCTTACAGTAAGAGATAAAGATGTGTGAATCAGTGTTCAACAAACCAAATAACTACCAAACTGCATAAGAACCATTCACTGTTACCAGAAAGAATGTGGTTTCCAACTGCAATTAGCAGGGTTAAAATAAAAATGGCATTTTCATTTTCCTCTTCATTCTAGACAAGAGATGCTTTTAAGCACCTAAAAAAACATCTTTATTGGCTCTCCTGGGTGAACTCAATCTTTTTAGGCCCTTGCACAGTCCTCCTGTGTGTTCAACAGTGCTGTAGGTGATGTAAGGACAGCTACAAGCAGCTTTTTTAACTAAATTTATTGCTGTGTTCCTAAATGCTCTTGTAGTACTGGATTTTTTTTTTAAGTATTTGCATCCTTATCACTGTGGCTCAGATATAGAAAATGGGAAAGAGGTTTCTAACTTAAGGCTCTGACACGGGAACAATTTTGAGATTGCATTTTTTCTCAATTAACACACATTTTAGTGCAGAACAGAATTCCTACTCTTTTGATTCCCAGACATTTTCTTTAAGTTGAAGCCTGTGGTTGTGGTTGATGAGTCAAATAAATGACCTCATGTTTTTTATTTTTTTCCTAGACACTTCTCCTCAGTGGCAAACAATATGAATTCATGGAAGTAAGTGAAGGAAGGATTAAGAACGTACAATATGACATACTTCCCCCTTTCTTATTGTGTTGCTTAATGCAGGCTTGATAAACTGCTAAATTTCTCTTCCCTTTGCAGTTACTCTAGTTGAATTATTTCTTTTATTAAGGCTTTCATCATTTGATTGAAGTAAAATTTATGAATTTCAGTGCTAAACGCTGACAACAACTCTCAAAATAAAGACTCAGTGAAGCCCAAGTGAGTTACTCCACCGTAACATTATTTTTAACATTGATCTTTATAAATGGAGAGTCCTTTCTAAATCCATTGTGCAAACTGTCTTACACAAAGCAACAATTTGACCAGCAGAGACTTTGCAAAGAAAGATGGATGCAGCTTCTACACCTGAAAGGTGACTCCAGTGAAGACGTGCCTTGAAATGGCATTGTTTCAAAAGATCAGCATGAGCCTGGTCCTCTTGTTTCAAAAATATTTCTGACTTGAAGAAGAGTTTCTTGAAGACGTTTCACCTCTTGTCCGAGAATCTTTTAAGCTTCTCGGCTGAAAAATAAAGAAGTCCAGGTGCTTTCTTTCCAAGCTCCTTAAACTACAATGACCTGGATGACTGAGAACATAAACAGATATTCTGACTGTATAGAAATCTAAGAGAACTCACTGTAGTCTCCTTCAATCACTGTGGATTCTGGTGAGTTAATGGTCTCAATTACTAATTTCATGTTTTACTGTTTTACTGAAAATATGATCACCATTTGTTTCCCAAAGCCAGTAAAGCAGGGTATCCAATAAAATGTCAATCTTTTATATACAGTATGTGACAAAAAAACTGAATTTGCCTATTTACCTTGTTGATGGTTCAAAACATATCAAAATATTACCAAGTTATGGCACAAGCCTTAAAGCACAAAAGTAATTCATATGATGATCTGCATCAGTCATGCTGATATTATGGTTTTCTGAATGAATGGATGACGTGCCACTTTAAAATGTGGGACAGCATTAGCTCATTCCCTTTTGTAAGGGATGGTCTAGTGTATCCTTTGCTGAAAGAGGAAAGAAAGGAAGCACTGACTTATTAATTTTTTTGGTAAGTAGAGAATTTGAGATGGTCTTATTATGGCTATCATCCTGACACTTAGGTTACAAAATGTCTATTCATCTGCAACTTAAGAATATAGACTGTAAAACGTGCAACACTTACAGAAAGCAAAATATTAATATGTACTTCGTGTGCTTTATGACTTGTCTGCAGCCCATAAAGGCGTGATCTGGTTTAATTCCCTCTGTAGACTGTTGCCAGGGTAACGTATTTCAGCCATGTTCTCTCTCTACATAGCAGGAAACACAGTACACAGTTAAATGCAGTGTTTAGGCTCTAAAATCTTTCTGAAAACCTCTGGGATAAGGGAATTAGAAATATGGGTAAGATCCCTGCAGTTATTATTTCAACAAATTTTTATGCATGCAGAAATTGTTCTTCCTGAATTTTACAGTTACATAAACTCATATTTCCTATATGACCAAACTTGTATGTGAAAAATCTCACTTTTTGTATTGCTAATGTGGATATACATGTAGTAAATCTCTGTAGGCTGTTGCCGTGGTGACAGCTCTCAGTCATGCTTTTGAGTGGCCGATAGGACTGGGAACTGTTTTTGTCTGCCTTTGAGCAGCTCTTCCGGCAGCTGGTCTCTAGTAGAACAGTACAGCTCAGTTCTTATCAACTTCTGACCCCCCTCCTCCCATCTCCCATCCTATTTCTCTCTGTCTCCTCTCTTTCTCCCTCCCCGCTTTTGTTCACTGACCTGTTTCCTGCAGGCTTTCTGCCGTGGATAGATGTAGTTTTCACAAGAACAGAGATTGCTGAATGCCCCTATACTAAATACCCAGTGTGTGATCTTAGTACAGAACCCACAATGTCCTGAGCATGATGTACACTTTGACTTTTGTTGCTTTCTAAGCATCTTTGAATGAAGTACAGTTGTGGTCAGAAGTTTACATACACTCATCATACTCTTGAATGTGATGGTCATTTTTCGGCTTTTAATGCATTGTTTAAACTCCTCTTTTCCAGGGTGGAAGTACTGTTTAGCGTACATCTTTAATGAGTAAAAAACAGGAATTGGGTGGACAAGTTTGAATTAATTTAGGATTTTCTCTAATCCACACAAGGTCAAAAAATCATACATATAGACTCTAAAGTTTTACATTCTTTAAACTTTACAACACTAATGCATATTAACTTCTTATCAGTGATCATAATTTACTACAACTGGTTGTTCTTTGCCAGCATTAAAACAATTTGGTTGACAGAACTCATTGGATTGGCCAACAGAACCTGTGAAAGTCCAAAGAACTTTCACAGATTAACTGATTTGACTTGGGAGAGACTCCTTTCTAAACAACTGCAGATTTCAAGATTATCAGACAACTGTATGTAAGCACAAGTGATCTGGATGTGTTAACACCTTTCCCACCATCGGATGAGATGAAATTGGCTAGGATGTTCACCAACAACCCAGGAACCACCAAGGCTCAATAGTGCCATGAATTTAAACACCACTCTCACTATCCACCATGAAGTTTTACATCACTGAGACAGTGCTGGCCAAAAAAGTGCCGACCAAAAAAGAAGCCTTGACGTCTAACTCTACAAGCTCGACTGAAATTTGCAGATGTCCACTTGAACAGGAGGAAAGTTTTATGGTCAGACAAGACAAAACTCGTTCTATTTGGCGTAATGACAAATGGTATGTTTCATGAAATGAAGGTGAGATTTTCAAATAATGCCCAAAATCCATATTTTGAGCATTATATTAGATATTATTCATCCATCCATCCATTCCGACTGGGTTATGGGGGCAGCAGCCTGAGCAGAGAAGCCCAGACCTCCCTCTCCCCAGCCACCTCCTCTAGCTTATCCGGGGAAACACCAAGGCGTTCCCAGGCCAGCCGAGAGATATAATCTCTCCAGCGCGTCCTGGGTCTGCCTCCCGGTGGGACATGCCCGGAACACCTCACCCAGGAGGCGCCCAGGGGGCATCCTTGTCAGATGCCCGAACCACCTCAGCTGGCTCCTTTCGATGTGGAGCAGCAGCTGCTCTACTCTGAGCCCCTCCCGGATGGCCGAACTTCTCACCCTATCTCTAAGGGAGAGGCCAGCCACCCTTCGGAGGAAGCTCATTTCCGATGCTTGTATCCACGATCTCGTTCTTTCGGTCACTACCAACAGCTCGTGGCCATAGGTGAGGGTAGGGACGTAGATCAACCGGTAAATTGAGAGCTTCGCTTTTACACTCAGCTCTCTCTTCACCACGACGGACGGGTGCAGCTTCCGCATCACTGCGGCTTCCTTCTCCCGTCACTCGCGAACAAGACCCCGAGATACTTGAACTCCTCCATTTGGGGCAGGAACTCATCCTCGACCCGGAGTGGACACTCCACCCTTTTCCGGCTGAGAACCATTGCCTCAGATTTGGAGGTGCTGATCCTCATTTCCGCTGCTTCACACTCGTCTGTGAACCGTTCCAGTGCGAGCTGGAGGCCATCACCCGATGAAGCCAACAGAACTACATCATCTGCAAAAAGCAGAGATGAGATTCTGAGGCCACCGAAGTGAAAGCCCTCCGCCACTTGGCTGCGCCTAGAAATCCTGTCCATAAAAATTATGAATAGAATCAGTGACAAAGGGCAGCCCTGGTGGAGCCCATCACCCACCAGGAACGAGTCCGACTTATTAGATAGATATTATCCTTCTAACCTTAAATTGAAACAAAGGAGAAAGTAAAATAATAGCCAGTGAGTCAGCCACCAAAGACTAGAATAAAGGAAACGTTTACAGACAGGTGAAGGGTACAGAAATGGTTTCAATATCTGGGAAGAGCTGGGAAGTGTATCTGTAACCGGAAGGTCGCCGGTTCGATCCCTGGGCTCTCTGTCCTGGTCGTTGTGTCCTTGGGCAAGACACTTTACCCTACCGCCTGCTGGTGTTGGTCAGAGGGGCCGATGGCGCGATATGGCAGCCTCGCTTCTGTCAGTATGCACCAGGGCAGCTGTGGCTAGAACTGTAGTTTGCCTTCACCAGTGTATGAATGTGAGAGTGACTGAATAGTGGCATTGTAAAGCGCTTTGGGTGCCTTGAAAAGTGCTATATAAATCCAATCCATTATTATTATTATTATTATAGCTAATTGTGAACAAGACTTCCTAGCATTAGCTGGCAATACAATTCTACTTCTTGTCCAAATTTAATCTCTAGTTCCTACAAGACAACATGGTATTGGGAAAAATGCAACAATCAAGGCTTCAGGCAGAATCCATGATTATCAGGGCAAAGTTAAGGAAGCCATCTTTTATTTACAGTCTATGTTCTAGACAACAAATGCGACTATTACAAATACATGACTGATCAGTCTTCTCTCATCTGATTCCCTCCTTTCTACTGGTTTACAAAGCTCTCGTTATTTATGTGTTTCCCTTGTTAATTTTCAGTCTGTCCTGTATCTGCCTGCTTGCAACATGTTCATCTCCCACGTGAATTGCCATTTTTTACTGTGCTATGTTATTCTTTTTAGTTTTTCTGCTATTTCTGATTACCCAGCTTTTTTGTTTGCCAGCCTTAATTTTTCTAAGCCACATCATGCTCCCATTTTTTTGTGTTTGGAATTAAAGCTGACTTTTTGTTCATTTTACCTGCCTCACGAGTCTTGTATTTGACTGTTTTTTAGCAAACAAACATAACACTTTCAGAATCATCTTTTTGAAAACAGGAACCCCATTAAAAAGAGCAAAAATAATAAACAGAACAATCAAAGACCCCTGTGATGTCTGTATTTATGAATTTGACTCTCCTGCAATTTAACAGTGTTAAATTATGTGGAATAATTTATCACAGTATACATAATAGAAGACACCTTTCTATTACATTATCCAATACATTATATTATCTATATATTATCTAATAAAACTAGGGTCTCCACTTTGCCTTTACATTATCTTGAATTCAGTTTCTTCGTCACCCTGAAACTAACTGCATTACAACAGCTAGATACAATTCAGCAATCAATTACATGTGCAACCATTTGCAGACACCTATTCTGCAAGACATATTCTTCAAAGAAATCCTACATAATGAATGTTTATCTTGCACAAAGATCAAAGAAAATTCCATAGCTCAACCTGCTCTCTCTAAAGACTAATTTGTACCTCATTCACATTAATCATGGAGCACTCTGATTAAAAGATCTTTAAATACTTCTACTGTTAAAAAACTGGCTGCATTTAGATCTAAAGACTGTGTTGTATTACTGCACACACACACCAGTCTATTTCATGAAGCACAATACAGAATTCTTTAGTTGTATTGATTTTGCAAAGGCAGTCATACATCAGACACACTGTTCGCACTTCATCTGCCTTCCATAATAAAACACACCGTATGTCCAGTGACCTTTTGTGGAAATACCAAAGCAGACTTTGGATCTGCTGTTTTATGTTCTAATGATCTGGGAACCTGCCAGAGCAAAATTAGTTATCTATAAAAACACAGCCTCATCCAGCATCTGAGGGAGCAGCTGCCATAGCAACCAGACACTCGGTGTTTGCTGTAGATATATAGGGATCAACTCAGAGAGGTCTGGCAAAGTAAAGAGCATTTAACACACATAATCCTGCACTTACTGTTCATGTGGTAGCCTACAAGTACGCTACTAAAGTTTTGGCACCTTCTTTGTTTTCTTTTTTTTTTTTTTTCTTTTTTTTTTGTAGAATCCTCTCATTTTTTTCTTTTAATCTCTTTCATTAGAGGGATGTAAAGAGAAAATACAATATCACCACACTGAATGTCAACTTCTAATTTCAGGTCTCTCATCAGCTAATTATTTCATTTAACCTCAGACTAACCATCTTTTCCTTGACCCTCAGTTCATTCCTCTTAAACTGACTTTCATACAACAATCCATCATTCATTTCTTTGCAGCAATTGGTGAATGTGTTCATAGATGTTCACAGAAAAATAGCAGTAAACAGTTTGTGTAATTACTAATAAAAAAAATAAAGACCATCCCCCTACCAATCAAAATCAAACATTGTCTTTGGTCATTATGTCATATAATGTCACAAACTAATAATCTGCAATATATATTCTATGCTCTGCTATCATACTTTTTACATCTTAATAGTGGTAAAAAACCAAAAAATGTGTAACTATTAAGATTATGCAATGATTTGTAAATAATGTAAACTTGAAAATAGTGCATGTTTTCCACCTTTTTTTGTCAGGTTTTGAGAACTGACATGTTTATGCTTGGCCCCGGACATCTTTGCAAACAGCTGTGCTGAAAAGTCATCTCATATCTGTGTGTCATTTAGGGTTGTCATGTTTTTTTTAATCTGTCAAGCGACACAGTTGATGCAGCTGACTTGAAGAGAGCCCCAGGTTATACAGACAGAGATACTGCTGCAGCTTGAAATGATGAGACTTTCTGACTAGTTTGCTTCTTGTTTTGATTTTTTCTAATCATTTACCAGCTGATGTGGAACGTTTTTCTGAGTGCTGACACCTATAGTTCAGAAGAAGGCTGCAGCCTGCCCTCAAGTGTCAGTATGAACAGTATCAGGATTATGGTGATGTCACAGTCGGTGCAGGACACAACCAATGCGGTTTGTAAATGAGACTAAAAAGACCGGTTAGTGTAGTTGTACAATGATAATATTTCCTCTGTCTTTCTTTATACTGGTTTACAGCAGTTAAGCAGTTCTGGGCTTCCATTGTCCTTTGTCATGTTTCATAAACATCAAATCTTTTTACTCCAATGTCTGTGTAACCTGACTAGCGTTAACGGAGCCTTCACAGATGTGCAAGCTGACGATGCTAAGTCCCCCAGTGTCATCAAATTGCCTTACTTTGGCCCCAGTCACATAGGCCTAGAGTTTGATTGGTGACTGTTTGGCAACCACAGGTCACTAGAAAAAAATAAGTGGTTTCTGCCAGTTGTTGTGAAATCAGTTGCTAAAACTACTAGAGACTGGTCACTCAGCCCCTTGCAACTACCGATCACTTGGGAAAAATGTGTTTATTCCACTTGGCAAATGGTTGCTTGCTGTCACTCAGTAAAATTGGTTATAAAGCAGTTATCATGCAGTTGCTTTCGTTATGACCAGGTTGCTTCAATCACCCAAAGCTTGTATGTAAGATAATGACTTATCTTCAAACACTCACTAACTATTCCCTATGCTGAAACTTCAAAGTGTGCAACACAAACTGTCTTTAGTGGTAAGGCAGTACTTTTATGTTGAAAGTGGTTAGTTAGCAAGTGTTTGCAGACAGCTCTTTCACACCAACATAAGGCAACTGTGGCAATTTTCTAACAACCAAAGCAATCACAAGGAGGTTTTTGTTGCAGCACACCCTTGGAGACCTTCACCCGGCAACAGCCAGAAACCTCCAGCAACCGCTTGTTCGGGTTATACACATATTCATCAACTACAACAACAACCTGATCATAGCCACCATTTAAAAGGAAATACAAATTGAAGTAGAGGATACAGTAGTTAATGTCAGGGACCTGGGCTTGAGCGACCCAGGGTCCCTGAGCAGTTATGGACTTTATTATATTTTGTAGAAATGTGTGTGCACTGTGCTGCTGTCTGTGTGTGCATTCCACGCGTGTATGTTTAGGCAGGTGTGGGTGTGTGCCTGTCTGTGGGCGGATGTGGTGGTGTCCTGTAGGCCGGGTGACAGGCACCTGTGTGGCCCGGCTAGGGGGCTGGCCACACCAGAAGACCATGCCACGCACCTGCTACTGATGAGGCTCGTCGGGGGAGCTATTTAAGAGGATGATGGCGCTCCCACCGAGGCTGGATGATTGAAGTCGACTACAAGTTAGTTTGCCTAAGTGTAGTGACGTGCAGTAAGTGTGTGCCTGCTGGAGTGTGGTGTCCTGACGGCTGCCTCTGTTGTTTTTCCCCCAGGAGGAGGAGAGTGGAGCACAGGTGGACAACAAGCATGGGGAGTGAGAACAGAGTACAGAGTTTTGGGTGAAGACACAACACAGGAGTCGAGGGAGCTCCTTATTGTGTTGTCTCATTTACTCCACTGTAAATAAAATGCACTGTTCATCGCAAGAGCCCTGCGTTTGGGTCCTCCTTCCCCACTTCTATTAGTATGATTGAAAATAAAATTAACAGAGGTTAGAAGTCTTTGTTGAATATAGTATGGAAACTGTGTTTGTTATTTTACGTCTCCAACACTAAAAACACTTTAATATATAAAATATAGTCATGTTAGATAGGGGATCAATGGAACCATGCAGCACAGAAAACTGACTTCAGGGGGGAAAAATACTGCCTAAAGTCAATGAGAATTATGTTGTATTTACTTATCCTTCCTTGTTTTAATAATTTATTTTTAACGCAAGCACTTTATCTCTGCACCAGTGTCACAAAAGACCTAGATTAGCAGATCGTATCCACAGAGCCCAGATTCTTATCCTCAAAAGATGCAACCAAGGCTTTATCCTTGGATCTCTATCAAGATGTCCCCTCCTATATCTATAATCTGAAAAATAAAGAAAAAAAATTCTCCTACCGTTATAAAAGCTTATATACTGCAGTGCCAACAGCATTAATATTAACACCACCCCTTTCCCTTGCTGTTTTATTATGAGAACTAGCTGTGTGAGAGAGAGGAACTACTGTATCACCACAGCAGAAGGAAAATTTGTCATGAGTCAGATGCTGGGTATCCAAAATGATCATGGATTATCTCACTTTGCCATCGAGAATTGATCACAGTTGATGAAGAGCATATTGTTACCACTGTATCTCTGAAAAGTGGGCTGACTAGATTTTTTAAATTCTATAACTTTGAAGAAACGTAAAATTATATTTAAGATGGCTTTATTTATATCATCTATTCAACTAAGGCTCCAGATTATAAAGAATGTTTTACCAGGAAAATAATATAGACAACCAGTTTTTAAGAGAGTAGTTAAGTTGGACATTTCAAAACTTTAACAAAACTATCTTAAAACTAACCTAAAGCCCTGGTAACACAAGCAGAGAACAGCTGTTAACTGGGAGTTGGTAACCACTAATTCCTAGGGGAAGATGAGTTTTCAACAACCTGTTACAAGTGGTTGTTGGCAGTTGCTGTGAAACTGATTATAGAGCCACACTCATGCATGCCTAGAAACTGGTTCATGACTCTTTAGGGACTAAAAATGTGTATTCCCCAAAGGCAAGTGATTGCTGGAGGACACTTGCTGTCACTAAGTAAAATTGGTAGCAAAGACATATGCAATACTGCACTAAAAACCTCCTTGGAATTGCCACGGTTTCCCAAAATTTGTATGGAAAACACAGCCTTGTCTTGTTGTCACAAACTACTCTCTGAGCTGTCGTGAAATTGTGAGGAGTGAAATGTAACAAGAAACCTTCAAAGTAATACATGCACCTTTTGAAACATGCTGGTTTCTGTGGTACGGTAAAGATAAAGTAACTTTAACTTGAAAACGAGCATTCTCAGTTTCCAGTATGTACTGAAGTTTTTTGAGTTTCCCTTCTGCTCGATGGTTAGTTAGCAAGTGTTTGCAGACAAATCAGCATTTTCCATGTTAACTATGAGGGACTGTGGCAATCTGCAAGTGACCAAGCCAATCTCACTGAGGTTTTTGGTGCCGCACCCTCTCTGTGACCGATTCCCCCTGACAACTGCCAGCAACCTGTAGTGCACATCTTTTCCTGAGACCTAATTTAACAACGTTCAACTTACTGAAAGAACATGACACAAAGCAAAACAAAGAACACACATTTAAAAAGGAGCTAGTCTTTCGCAGGTGAACTTCAAGTGGCTGTTATATTTCTACAAGAATCTTCAAATCTAATTACAATCATTGTGAAAGTCATTTAACTGAATATTTTCATTATTTCAACAAATAATGTTTACTGCTTAAGAGGGATACTCATCAACATGCATAGAGGAGAACCTGTGCTTCCTATCATTGTGGGATTACGATTTGATCTGGTTGCCTTGTCTACTCTTAATGGGTGTTTTTGTCAAGCTTTTTAAATCTGATTGTGTATTTGTGGGCATTTTGTGTGTGGACTAAAAGAAAAAAATACAACTGAAATGACAGGAAAGATAAAGAAATAAAAAAAATGATGAATGCAAATGACACAATAGGACGAGAATGTCTTAAGAGTTTGATAAGCTAGAGAGCAGCATATTTATAGATGTCTCTGTTCTCTCTATTGTTCCACCGTTATGTGTCAGTGAGCAAAATCTAAATGTAATGTAAATGTAGGACAGACTTTCTTTAGGCTGGCTTTGTCCTTTAAAAAAGGGCATGATGACTCAGGGTAAAGGTAGATAAGAGTGGTGGGGCGGGAGGGAATCTGGGTCTGTTTTTGTGATCTTAGCATTTCATACTTTCTCTGTAAACTATTAGGAAGGATAGATAAATACTCAAACTTAGCAAGTAATTGATTATACTATTTACATTAATTGCACTGATTAATGTAACTGACTGAAATTTATTTAATTGCGTAAATTAGTCACATGAAGAAGAGGAATTAATTCTCTGTTTCCTGCTGAAAAAGCACATATGCCTTTTTTCCCCAGCCCTGTCTCTCAACCAGAGCTCACTTTGCCCACTTCATTTGCAGCTTTGATCCCTTTGAAAGAGTTCTTTATATTGTCAGCACTGCTGTTAACTGCTGTCTGTTTTACAGACAGCGGTATTGTACTCTTGTAACAACTTGCTCCCTGATGATCTGCCTGCTTAAACAAAAGGTTTCATCTGGACGGTAGCCAAAGCATCTCAGCAGCTGTTGGCTTGTCGTTCACTTTTTCTACAGTTGTGTAGAATTTTTTTGTGCACCAAAGGGTTGAAATTGTGAAACTAAGCCTGCCTACACTGCTAAAAACAATATTTCTGTGTTTTGTTTTTTGCTACATAGATTTGCATTTAACTTATAAATATTAGCCTTTGTTTTACATAGAACATATGAATATGTTGGTTTATTATATTTATTTCTAAGCATAACACTTGCTTGCTGAAAACTGTTTATCTTTTACATGTATAAGTGTTTGGGCTGCTGAGTGAACTATCACAAGATGATTTTGGTTTTCAGCCATGCACCAGTGCAGTCGCCCCCCTGCTGATTTGCTCTGCGTTGATGTTTGTCTCCATTAAAGGAACTTCATATGTTTCCTGATCAAAAGTTTTGTAAGGCCACAGTCCCTGAGCAGTTTCTTTAATCTACCTCTTTCATTGGACAGAGAATCATCTTGCCAAAGTGACTATGCAGTGTATGTCAAATTCTCTCTTTATGCAGAGGTGTGTTGGAGTATTCATCTTCACCTATTGCCCTGCTATGTTTATGTTTTAATAGGTGCAGTTTTGGTCTATTACCCCACTGCTTTATGAAGATTAAAAGGATAAATTATTGACTGTACAGGTTAAATGACATGCAAATTCTTCTCACGTGTCGATAGCATTTCCCTGCTTACATCATAACAAATTAAATTAGTTACAGTTACATGGACTCTCTAAAATAAAATACGTTTTATGTGTCATTTATCAATGACTGTCAATAACGTACGTGTTTTGGCTAGTTTCCTTATATGTTAAATGATATGATTGTTATTTTTCATACTAAACCTAACAAAAGATTGTCTGGCAGAGACTTTAAAGTTACAGCTGCCAGCAAAATGTGTTGACATTTATTACCGGGCCTACTGGCTCAGCTATCAATGAAAACATAAAGAGACAGTGGGTCACATTAAAAGTTCCTTTATTTTAAGTAAAGCATATGGGTTTTTTTTAATATAAAATTACACTGATCAGTAAAATTGCCCAAAAAAGCATTATTAATGGATAGATTTTTCATAAATGATTAATCATTTTTTTAGTGGAATATCTATGTAGGTGAGCAGAGGACCATTTCAAGTAACTATAACATAGTTGTCTGGCTCCCAAAAATCATGGTTATCATGGTACGTGTGGAGAAAAAAAATAACAAAAAAAATTATACAATGGTGTGTATGAAAACTCTCTTCAAAATCTGTCTTTTACTGAGATAAAAAGAGAAGTGGGACTCCAACAAGTAAGTATCAAGTTTAACAAGCAGATGCCTCACAGGTCCTCATCTGTTAGTTTCATTTAATAGTACCCATAAGTGTCCAATAGTGCTGGTTTGTGAAAGGAGTAGTATACACTGTTGTATAAAAACTTTGACTGTTCTGTTGGTCTTTGAAAGCTCATCATTAGTTACAAAATTATTAAATTACTGAGGGACATCAACAACAACTATTGTCAAATCCCAAAACATATCAATACTAAACTAGCCAGTCTTTATTAGTTACAATGATTTTTAACTATGCTAACCTGACCTGATGAAACACAGGAGTGACGTTGAAAATGAGCCTCAGTTCTTCTAATACAAAATATTAAAAGGAAATAATTAATTAATTGACCCTAAACTTTTGAGCAGTAGTGTATACAGAAATGTGGACTTACAGTACATCACTGGTTTCTAGAAACTGGTTGGTTTCTAGGCACTTCGGAAATGCTAACAGAAGTCAAGGACAGTAGTGGCTCTAGCTCAACTTAGCATATGCAGCAGCATCAACCCTACAGTTAAGATAAGGACAAACTCACAATGGTAAATTCAATGAGAGATTGGTCACAAGGACAGCCAAATATTCAGCAGGAAGCAAATGGGTAGCAGGTCAAAACAATTTAATGGACATTAGAAGCAGATAAGAAAACAAATAATAAAGAAACATGATGAGAATGGAAAGAAGAGATGGGATTTCAGCCAGAAGCTGCATCAACAAAAGCTTGATATGCACACATGCCCAGTGACAACATTGTGTGTGACAGGTGTATGAAAAAGTGGGCAAACAAACCTACACATGCTTGACACACTAGTACCAGATATTCTTGCCCATGTACATGCCTGGGCAGCAGACAGACAGTGAGCATAATAATAAGGCAAGAAGAAACTCCAGACTGTTCACTACTTTCAGCTCAGATTTCAACATGAAGATAAAGTTAATGGAAAAGAGTGAAGTTGATTGTGTACAGGTAGTTTCTGAGTTTGGTGTGGAGACTTACAGTATAATGTTAGCAGTCATATTCTGCCAAAATATTTCAAAATTATACAGGATAAGAAAACCGCCCTTGCATTTTTGGCAGCTCAACAATCCACCCTGCTGTTTTAAAACAGCAGGAGAAACACTAGAAAAGGGGGGCAGCTGAATAAATTATCTGATATTTTCTGATTTCACGGTTTCTATCTGAAAGGAAGTCAGGGTAAAACATCTGATAAAACAGAGCCATGACAGTTTATATTCTGTGGTTTCATTTTACATATCCAGGGTTCATATTTGTATCATTTTTTCTTACTTTCTAAATTTTCTACATTAAGCTGCCCTTATTTTATGAAAGACAAAGAGTAAGAAAAATGGCTGTAGACCAAGTCCCTCCAGAATGATCAAAGTTTATACCATATTAGTGTCCTACTTATATTTAATACATTAACACATTTATATCATTGTATTTATTTTTCATCTATACAAACAAATACTTCTAAGCAAATATTAATATTTGGTCCAGTGTTGTGTCAGCACACTAAGTTTGACTTTTTGTCATGTCTGCACAACAGAACAGCCTTGTGCTTAACAGAGGTGCTTGTCAAAAATAGTCAAATTTGCATGAAAATCCCCAATAGTGATGAAGACATCAAATCCCATGAAAGAAGTGCAGCTGCAATCTAAATCTTGCTTTTTAATGCTTTCTCTGTTGTTAAAAGCCAAGGCCTGTGGAAGTTCACAACTTTAGTGTGCTTCCTTTTAAACTAAGAGTATTATGTATTTCACATTGAATATTCACTGGCACCAATTCAAAGTGTGTAACCCTTCACAAAGACACAATGTCAAAACTGTTTTAAATAGCACAAGTGAGTGGGGGTGGTGGAAGGCGGAGTCACTGTATATGAAAATGAAGCCATTCTCAGGAGTTGCAGTCTTTTTCTCAGTAGAATACTTCACGCAAATGACACGGTGCATAAAATTATTTTCCTTCTTGACATTCATACATGTTAAAATGTGTTGTATCATGTTGCTTTACATGATTTACTACTGTATAGCACAAGGTAATGTCAATGTTATAGCATAAATTTGCATTAAATTACTCAATGAATGGATCTGGAACATTTACAAGCTCAGATGTTTCATAACAGTATTTCATGACTGTTTCATCAGCTCACATGACTTAGTTGCTTAGATTCTAGCAGGCTTTCAGACAGGAGAGTGGCAATCATATTCATCAAATCATATCAATCCAGTTATTATTACCACACATGTAGGAAATGTTTATTTATTAGTTAAATTAATGCAAACTGTTTAAGACTTATCACTGATGCAGTGAGTGAAATGCAAAACACCACAGGAGTTTAAGACTGAGTTATGATAATAAAAGTCAATGAAATAACTTGGAAACTTCCAGCTAAGAACTTTGAATTACACTGTAACACATAATATTTCAAGCTTGTATTTTTTGAGAACACAGTCATAAGGGCTTGGTTGAGGGCTGTATTCAGGGCAAACTAAGATCCACAGAGGGTTTTTAGCCTCATTTTCTGACCGGCCAGCTCCCAGGCCTATTTAATATTTCACAGCACTCTCTGAAATGGAGGAGAATGCACTTAATTAAGCGTGAACAATAAATTGGCTATAACCAATTCACCACAGTGCATGTATGGCCGGTTTAGGCTTTTGATCATTCAGCCAGGTCCCTGAATATGTTCGTCCCAGAAATGCTGTGTGCATTCAGATGCATGAAATTACAGTATGACATGATTCAACCATGACAAACAAGAACTTTGAAGTGTTAAAATCACCAGCTGGCTGTCAGTGCCCTCAAACTCTTCCATTGGTCTTAGAAAAGCAGTTTGCTTGAAAAGACGTAGGGAACAGAAATAACAGCTCAAGAATATACAATGGAAGCATTAGAACTGAAATTAAGTAAACACACATAAAGATTATCATTAACACTATAAAACCAGAAGGCTGAGCCAGAAAAGATGGATTATCCTAGCAATGGCAATAGTGGAATTACTCCAAGTTATTAGGGCCACAACCTTTTGGAGTATTCTTTAAATGAATGTCTTTAACCTGCTAAATACTACTGGATTTATAAATAGTTTTAGCGGGGGGTTTTTAAATTCTACTTTCACATTGGATGGTTCCTTTTCAAGTGCACAGGGATAAATAACAGTCTGTCTTGTGGCTATTAACTGTGATGCTCTTAACTTCAAATAAGTTTTGAAGCCAATGAAAAAAGGCTCTTCAAGTCAAAAGAAAGAAAATTATCATGAAGAAAACTGCTGAGACAAGGCTTTGCAGAAATGTTTCAGTTAAAATAATACTAATGGCTAGCTAATACCAACTTTTGGCTTACTGTTATATACTAGCATTTCTACACTGAGTCTGACAAACATTGATAAAGACCAAATGAGCTGCAACGTCTTCCAGTGTGCCAAATTTTTCATTTCACACTGATATTTTCCAGCTTCAGCACATGAATTTACAGCTAGGACTTCTTTGTCTGTTTAGGGTATAATGAACTGCTCTAAAATTGTGTCAGAAATAATACAACCTCAACATGAACCCTCATAAACCCTCATAAAGGAAAGGGGGCAGCCATCTGCCGTGACCAGTTGGGTGTGGTGAGATGGAGAAAGGACAAAAGATGTATGAGACGGTCAGAGTGCAAACTGGTGTGTAAACCCATAATGAGTGAAAAAAATAAAGCAAATCAATTCTGTATTTAACAGAGAACCAATGAATAGAGTCTAACAGGAGAGAAATATGCTCTCTCTTTTTAGTCCCTTAGTACTCTCACTGAGCTGAAGGCTTTTTAGAAAGCTTTTAGAACAACCTGATAATAATGAATTACAATACTCAAGCTTTAAAGATATTGCACAAATGCAAGGCAGTATAACATATTTTTTTAATATGTGCATTGAAGGACATATTTTGTCAAAATGAATCAAAAATGATTCCTCACAGTGTTACTCAGGGCTATGGTAATGTCATCCAAAGTAAATATCTAGTTAGTCGCCATATTACTAATATATTTTTCTAATATTTTTTGGGCTAAGTACAATGACTTCAGTTTTATCTGAATTTAAAAGCAGGAAATTAGAAGCCATCCAGGTCTTTGTCTTTAACTAACTGGTGTATGTCATCAGCTTCATAAAGGTGAGTGTCATCAGCATACCAATGAACATGTATGGTATTTCTTCTAATAATAATAATCCCTAACAGAAATATGTATACTCTACGTATTATTAGTCCCAGCACAGAACCTGTGGAATTCCTTAATAAACCTTAGTTTCTTAGTTAATCTCCAGATCAAGACCAGGTGACCAGGAGTAGGCACAAACCCACCCTCAGGGGTCACTATACTGCTAGTCCCGAGCCCAGATAAATTGAAAGATTGAGTCAGAAAGGGCATCTGGCATGAAATCTGCCCCAGATCAAATATGTGGAGCCACTACTGTAGCAGCCCCATGGGAAATAAGAGAGAAGCAAAAAGTAGCATTGATTATTTAAACAGGTGTGACAAAAGATAATGTAATGGGTAAGAGAGTTCACTGAGAGTGCATATGTGAATGGACTATAATTGCTCCCTGTACAACTTTGCCCTGTTAGTATTAATTGGTTATGTTATTTGGAATAAATTGTTTGCTATGTCCAAACTGGCTTTCAGTACTCCAGCGCACTGCTTGTGAAGGCAGGAGAGAAAAAACCAGAAAGATTATGTGGTGTGAGTTCTCACGTACAAGTAACTAAAAAGTTGTCATAGAGGGTGTGATATTTTGCACTATCATTGACAAAGCTGCAAACTGTAGCTGCTTGAGATGGAGTTTTGTTTGTGACTCCCTAATATGCAGCCACTTTTAACCCACTCAAAACTCACTTAAAAGTATGTATGTCTGTGAGCTGTTCAGCCATTAATGAATCTCCCTTTAAATTACTTGCTTCATGTTTTTCAAAGGCAAAAGGGAAGCTAAAAAATTGGATATATATTTTCTTGGGACTGGGACAGAATGCTAATGTTATCTCATGAAGGTATAAAGGAAATACATAATGTCAATGTTGCTTTGACTTGTTCCATGTCTGTAATCAAAGGTAGACACAAGAGTTATGACACAATAAAAGATGCAATTACGTAAAAAAAAATACAATAACAAAAGATACATATTTACACAGGTCTCGTTTATGGTAACGTTCCCAATTACTTATCACATCATGGATCTATAATTATAAATAAACTAGAGAAACTTTTTTTTTTACTGAATGGATAAAAATGGGCAGAAATTGGAATCTTTGTTTTGACTTGTCCTAGTATGAGTCAACCATTTTTCCTTTTCTTTCCTCATTATTTCTTTACCAGTGATGAAGAGTTTCAGGGTGTGTATGTCATGTGGGGACAGACAGCTGGTTATAATCTACAGTGTTCGAACATTTTTTTTTAATTTTATTGCTTTGGGTAGACAGCACACCAACCTGACTACACACACACAAACACATAACACGGTAACAACAACTCCCCTAGTCTTGGCAGCAGATGCCAGCCTGACCAGATGAACTGTTATTGATGGAGGAATGTATCATCCTCCCTCCCACTGTCTCAGACACACTACATTGATGAAGTATGCTGGTGCCCAGAAGTACAGCCACAGTGTGAGAGATACCAGTCCATATATTGAGTCCCACATATTGCAAGGAAATAAAAGAAGATACTTTATCCACCAATACAGTAGCCAGTTACCTCAAATATGATATGTGAACATTAGAATATATCTCATATGAAAAATGCAAAACACATTGTGTGCCAAGTAAATTTTAGCGCTCTTTTTGTAGCTGATGACATTATCTACTTTCACATTGAGGGAACACATTTTAAAGCTAATCTGTCTCTCAGGGTACATACTGTAGTCCACTAAGATCGATTTATATATAGCTGGATATTGTCTTTCATTTTCCCCTCGTTATTAAAGACTAATGTACTTTTCTGGTTTGAGATTAGAAGAGTCTGATTATTGCATTCACAGAACTAAACATACAGCTTATAAAAACCTTTTGTTACAATGTTTTAGATTTCAGGATTGAGAATTGGCTTTATTGTGTCTCCCATTATTCTCCCCTGCATGTGTTTCATAAAGTATAGCTAACAAAAGACAAGGTGGTGGCATTAATGTGCTGTAATTACAGATGGAGGCGGACTGTGGGGCAGACTGCCATCTACTGGATTAAATGCGACCCCCCCCCCCCCCCCCCCCCCCCCCACGCCTTACCCCAGCCAGTCCTACCTTTTCTCATTCTCACTCCCACTCAAAAAGTCAGTTGATGGAGTTTATACACACGCAATCTGGTATCACCAGATGCATGCAACTATGTATGAGACACAAAACCTCTGAATAAATGTGTCCCCATTTTAGTATACAGTGTGACTTCCTTTGTCCAGCATAACACAGTCTACATCTATCCATTTATTTGCTATTTTGTGTAACCATTTGTTCACCCTTCAGGGTCACTGCTAACTTTATGCATCTTTCAGTACTTTTTTAGTTCAATCCTGGACCAGCAGTAAATGAACTGAAGTCACTGTGGATGTGAACCAAGGTCATAGTCTCTACTACCATCTGAAACTGCACGAGATGACGAAACATCATGCAGGAAGTCCATTAAATTAACTACAAGGATAAATAAATACTGTGCTTAACTAAAAGATTAACTCAGTGCAAATCTTGCAGCCCATTGTTTTCCTTCTAGTCAGCGATAAGTTCTGTTTACTTCATTTAAAATAATGAGAATCAGTTCATTTGCCCACACATTAGCCTAAGTTAAACAAGTAAACAGGTGCGGGTCACTCCATGTTTTTATTATAAGTAGATATATAGTTTGCATATAGTTTTCCAAAACACGATTGGTCCCATCTAATCGCTCAGATTAATATATATGTGGCACAACATAGACAAACTTCAAGAGTAAAGTATGTAAAGTGTGTGTGTTTATGTCTGTGTGGTGGGGGTGGGTACAAAGAATGCACACAGGATATACTTTGCACAAAAAATTGTACGTGTGAGATGCATTTAAACCAAGTCAGCTAAACAACAGTGGTTTATATAGACTGCTGTAAACAATTCAATCATCAACATGACTCTCACTGTGATCTGTCACGCGCAGTGAGGATCTCTAAGCAGGAAGCTTTTATATGGTAATGAAATCGATTGGACCGATGCGCGCACCAATCAGAAGCGTTTGATTTATGTTTAAGGGACTGTTGAGAGGAGCAGTCGCTTGGCAACCGCTTAATGAAATGTATGAACTGTGGCTGTTAAAATAGCGACCTCCGAACCTATCAAGGAAATAAAGCTTTAAAGGGCCATGGATTTTTTTAAAGCAGTAAATGCATGTTAATCACAAAACTCGGTTTACTGACGTCTCGTCGAAAAAGAAGAAGTATTAGAGATTAATGTGGCAGACAATTCGAATGTCGTGATTCAAATTTCATCGAGAGCTATTGTCCTGTTTTTCACAAGAACCTTTGACGTTTTCGCTGCCTCGTGGTATCATTAGTTCTCAATGGGAATGTTAAAGCTTCGCCTAGTCGCTAGGCAATGCCTGAAGCGCAGTCAAAGGCTATATGAACAAACAATGGTTGAGCACCGCTCTTTCTGGGCTCAGAAAAGACGTGACAGCGGTAACCAATGAAAAAACGTCAGTCTCAGCAAGTCCTACATCTCAGATTTCGTCTTGAAAGATGAAAGAGGAAAACAGCGAATGCATACCGATCCAGTTAACCTGTCTATCTTCAGTATAGTTGATCCTTTCAGTGAACATTAAATATAAAGTAATGAAGGTGGCTGCTTAAAATGTCATTTGTTACAAGAAACAGATCAGAGAATACTGAAATTAAGTCTAGTTCTACCACCCCCTTATCTTCAGTTACTTTCGAAAAAATAAGTTGGTTTGCATGAAAGCAGGATCATAATAAATATTAGGATCGATATTCTTGCAGTACAGTCTGTTTGATCTCTAAATCTGAAGAAATGAAAATGGGATGGATGTGACCGACTGTTTCTGTGGAAACCAACTTTCCCCTGCCTACACGAGCCTCGTTCATACTCAACTACACAGCTCACAGTCTGGATGTGTTTGCTGACAGAATATAGATTAGACAGCTCAGATCATTACATCCTAAGAGCTGATAACGTGTATCCAAACTCTTATGGTAAACAGCACAGCGGTGGAGATTATATCACAGATGACATTGAATGCTTCTTTCAATAAAAGTACACTTAAAATATGTTTAACTTACAACAATTGGTAACAGCGAAACTGTTTGCCACTTCCAAATTGTCAATATGAGGCGTCAGTCTGAATTCCGAGGTGCCAAACTGAACCATTCCTATCCGAAACGCGCTGTATTCTTGATCCGCGCCCCTTGGAAAAAGTCCCCCTGAAATAAATACAAATAATCTTTTTTACACTGGTAAATATTTGATTAATACAACATATTTAGAACCAATTTCACAGGTTTTTGCGCACAAAAATGTTTGTAGCTAACTGGCTTTTTCGGTTGAACTAATGGGTGCTTACCAATCTGAACACTGGGCGAGCCTCCAAGCGCGCATCCCCATAAAACCAGGAGAAGTGAAACGAATAAATTCACTATCATTTCCATGTCGACAGTTTAGTGTCCACATCCACTAAGGTATTATGATATTCCTCTGTTTCTCCAGAGATATTAGATCCCAGACATATTGGACACCTTCAGTCTTGGGGAGAAAAAAAATAGGAAAGGACCGTTTTCTGCAGGTGGCTAGCAGTGAAAGGACACCGGCAGTGAAGGAATGGTCGCCTGCAACATAGGTTTGCCGTTTCTTCTTCCGCTCCTCCTCGTCGCTCCCCTCCTGCCGCCAGCTGATACCTCCTCTAACGCACAGGCACACTGCGCGTCTCCGCTCGGCGAGCAGGAGATCTTCTCAGCATCACACCCACAAGTGAGGAATGTTAATGAGAAGGCGGACAGAGACGGAAAAAGCCGAGAATGAGCCACTTGGCGACAAGAGAGCACACAACACTTTGAAAAAGCGCTTCTTCTAAACAATGTAATCTTCTCTTTTTCCTAACATTGCAAAAATAAGAAGTTACATTTACAAATATGCTTTATTCACAACATTCGAGAGTTATAAGTGACACTTTATTTTCGTTTCCTGATGTACGTTTCAACTTTCCTTTGTTAGTGTCCCAATTCATTTTAAAGTCTGTCCACTTTTCAGCATCGTTGCCACCAAGTTTATGTTAAATGAACTTTCAATAAACCAACAAACAGACTTCCAGTATAAAAGCAGATTTTAGTACAATTTCCATACACTCATATGCTTTTTTACATTAGATCATCACATCTACTTTCTCCACACACATATATGTTTAAAGTGTGCATTTTGGGCATTTTACTGCTATTTTCATAACCACTTTAACTCAAGTGCATATAAACATAAACATAAACATAACATTAAGATATTCAGTTTACAATAAGAAAAAGGAAACAAAGAAGTTGTAATTTTGTGATGTTATCTCGAAAAGGGCTACTGCTGGACTCAAAACAACTACAAATATCTAAACATTTAAACCTTCTCCAAAACTAAACATCTTTTCAGTCAATATCAGCAAAACCACTGATTGATTTTTCTGTTAATTAGGTAATCAGTTAATCTGTGTTCACTGTGGGAATTTTCATTAAGTGATCACAAAGAAAGATATCTCTTCAGACCACTGTAGTACTTAGCTCCAGCTAGTTCCAGCAATCACTGACGATATCCAAAAGGCATGAGAAATATGGATGTGACGATATATTTTAGATTTTAAGACTATACAAGTGTACTTTATGTAGTTACACAAAAGGATTTATATTAACATTAGTAAGGGTTACAAAAGTCTACATGTAGTTTATCCAATATAGACCTTTAATACATATTTACAGGACACTGTTTTGACTGTATTTGTCAGTCACTGTTTTGAATGACAAATATCACATATGTATATTAGACAGCTTGGATTAAGACATTCGAATATAGTTGGTCACTTAAAAAAAACAAGCCTCATCTACAGCACGTACAAGGCCAACATTTCTTACTGAGAAAACTCATCAAGTGCATCAGCTGGAGGCCATCACTCATGCCCTCCAGGAATAACCATCAAATGAATCTCCTCTTTAACTTTGATCTAGTGCTTATCTCCACCTTCTGCATACAAATCTGATGCAAATATATTCCTGGTCTTGGGTGCCATTATGAATGGGGTTAAATGGAGGAGAGCTTGCCTTGCAGCCAGCAGGAAATAAGTAGCAATCCTGTCACCTGCTTTTATGATATGCATATCTCAACCTGCACAGACAGATGTATATTAATCATTGGCAATGCAAGATAGCAGTCTAGGAGCAAACTAATGAGGCTGAGAGTGAATTAGAGCTGAGGGCAGGGGCAGTTATAAGCAACAAATTGGCAGATTTCAGCACCATGGACAGCACATAACATGTATACTGTCTCCTGTTGTGAGAAGTCTTTAGGTGAATGAGAACACGTAGGGGTGGTAAAGATCCAAGATACTATAAGAAAAAACATATTTTGTTTTGTTTTGCTTTTTGTCCATGATTCTAATTGATTATCACAACAATATTTTTGGAAATTGCAGGTAACTTCTTAAATCTGGTGGCAAGGATAAGTACAAATGGGCAAAAAACATACAGTGACTGGCCACTTTATTAAGTACAATAGTATATACAGCAGTAGTGCTATTGCTGGTTTCTGCCCCCCAGAATTCTTTGTGGCAAAGATACTGAAAACATTCCTCACAGATTTTGGTTTATATTGACATGACAGCATCATGCAGTTGCTGCAGATTTGTCAGTTTCACATCCATGATGTGAATCTCCTGTTCTACCACATCCCAAAGGTACTCTTTTGTGTCAAGATCTGGTGACTGCCAATTTGCGTCCAGTCATTTTTAACAAGAAACTAGTTTGAGATGATCTGAGCTTTATGACATGCCACATTATCCTGCTTGAAGCAGCCATGAGAAGATGGGTGCACTCTGATCATAAAGGGATTGACATTTAAGCTCTGGTATTTAAACAATGCTCAGCTGATACTAAGGACACCTAAGTGTGCTGAGTTTTTAAAAAAAATATATTTTCCTGCATTTAATTTTGTTAAGTCTGCAATTTGTTTTAAGGTTCGAACATTGTTGTGCATTCTGATATGTTCTTATACATACCGTGGTTGTATGGAGTGGATATTTGTGTTACTGTTGCCTTTCTATCAGCTTGGCACAATCTGGCCATTTTCCTTTGGCCTCTGGCATTAGCAAATCATTTTTACCCGGAATATTTTCTCTTTTTCACACCATTCTCTGTAAACCCTAGAGATGATTGTGAGGCAAAATGCAGGGTTGCTGCCATCTGAACGACTTATTAGATATTTGCTTTAATGAGTAGCTGAATAGGTGTACCTAATAAAGTAGCCAGCGAGTGTAATTACCCACATGAGCAGACAAGTACAATTCAGTTCGCAAGATTTGCAGTTTATCAAGGCTTTAGATGAAATTATGACTGAAATTTAACACAAAATATCTGTAATAAGATATTATTACACATAAAAAAAGCTCTGTGTGCACGTCTGTGATACTTATAGTAGGCTACAGTTTAATTTTAGGAAGGTAATTCTTAATTTCCCATGGTATGTTTTTAATTTCCAATTTTCACTCACTTTTGAAATGGCTGACAAAGAGTAAAGTATCTTAGTGTTTTAGCACTGCTGCCTTACGCACAAAAGTAATTTCTCCTGTCATTGTGCCCTTTATAAAGGCACTGGCTTGGGACAACCAGGCCTCTGTTGGTAGCTCTTTGTGTTTAAGTAAAACGCAAAGATGGAGTTTTCATACAGACATCAGAAAGAAATACACCCTTATCCTTCTTCATCCTCAACTTCGTATCTGTAAACATCTGTCTATCTCCAACTATTCAAGCTGGAGCTACTGAATGTTCAGAGGAAGGGTACATGCTAGAAAGGTTACCAGTCTATCACAAGCTAACAAAGAGAGACAGAGAATCATTCACACTCACCCTCACACCTAAAGCCAATTTAGAATCACAAATTAACTTAACCTGACCTAACGCTAGCTGGAGTAACTACACAGGCACAAGGAGCACAAGGAAGACAGGTAGACTCCAGTCAACCAGGAGCATCAAAGCAAAATCCTGTTTGCTGCCTGGTCATAATCCTGCAAAACTGTGGTGCCAGAATTTTGCTGTCTTAGTTCCCAAATTACAATAGAATTAAATTGTATGACACCACTATTTCCTTTCAACCTGTTGGGTTTTTTATTTATTCCTGCACTTCCTTCGTTTTATGTAAATAAACCAAACACCAAAAACTTTGCTTTCTTATGGTATCTTCATCGGTCAATTTAATTCTATACTCAACTGCTTGTGTTCCACAGGCACACATATGTTCTCCTGTTTGACCTTGTCTAAAGGTTCTGCCACGCATGGATTCCTTTTGCTGCTGCTGTTAGTAAGAATTTCAATTCCAGTGTGATTAGTTTAGAGCACATTTGCCAGTGTGCCGAATTGGCAGCCTGTGAGATAATTTAACTGTGACAATGCTGAAGTGTAATCTAATTAGTTTTTAGGGTGTGAGTAACATTTTAAACCCAATCAACAGCTCAGAACTCTTAATCAAATCACCCCACAAGCTGTGTAAGAATGTTTACATGGGGGATCTTTACATAAAAAAGCAAAAGAGTAGAATGAGAATTTTACATATGCTAATAAAACTGTTTCTGCCTTGTGAAACCATCATTGCGAACAGCTGGTAAAACTAACTCAATGTACTTTGAAGAACTATTTAGCTCTTAAGGTGTATGTGTTCCAGATATGCTCTAAAACCATATTCTAGAAAGCATTTATATTTCTGACATTTAGTTGGCTCCCCTATCTAGAGAGGTACACAGCACAACCGAGCAGCAATTTAGTGTCCCACTTATGACTATTTCAAGAAGACACTTAAGCTGTGATGGCCACACACTGACTAATTAAGTAGCACATTTCCTTTCTGCAACAGTTTGCTGATTGTTATTGTTCTGTAAGCAGGATCAGTATGAAACATTTACTGGCTATTATTGTATGTGTTTGCATGTATTTACTCATAGTTCACTGATGATTTAAAGGCAAGTTAGTGTGCAAAATGTCTTCTATGTTCTGCATTGTTTTATTCTATATTTTTGAAACTATGTTTGTAATAACTTTAAAAGCAGGTGTATGCAGAATTTCAAGACAATTAGCATTGGCATGTTTTGGTTTAATAAAATAATAATTAGAAATTAGTTAACTGTGCATCCACTTGGGTAAATACGACCAAAACACAAAGCAATTAATATCAAATATTCTTGTTCAGTTCTTACTTGAAAAATCAGCAGGGTCACATCTACTCTAGCCTTTTCCTATTTCTAAGGAACTTCCCAGCACAGAAAGCAGAAAGAGATGTCAGACATGACCACACTGCTGTCAAATGTGTGACTACAAGTTTCAGCTAAACCATATTTCTATTGACTAATCCTGTATTTCAAGGGGCGTTTGATGTTTTAGAATATAAGCCCTTTCTTCCCATCTTTTGGGCTCTAAATAATTGACAGGGACAATAATGTTTGGTTGGTCCAAACATTTTTGATCTTGTTAATAATTTAGACCAAACATGGGGAAATATTAAAAAATAATACCAATGTCTTTCCTTAAAATCATGAGGTAACAGTCTCCACCGCCAAGCAAGTGTGCTGCCTCCAGGCTACATTGTGTAGAGTGAAAAATTCAACACTCCTCTGGTTCAAGAAAGGCGAACTCCAAGATCCACATCTAAGCACAGCACATAGGAGGAGGATATGAACTCAGTGTTATAAGTTCGCAAGTAATGAATGTGTGCATTGGCATATGTGCTGTTTTTTTGTGCGACACACGTTTTATATTATATAACTTAGTTAACATGTTGTTTATGTGTGTAAAATATTTAATACCTCAGGGAAAAAAACGCTAATAAATGCACCATGGTGTCAAACAGCCTGAGCATGAGAACACCCACCCACAAACAGATGTTTAGACTAGCATTTGCAGCATTTCCAAAAATGTTCAAAGACTGTGAAAAATGCAACTGAATATAAAAATGAAAGTAAATATAATGACCTGGTAATAATTTATAGGCTATTTAATAAATAAAATATAAATAAAACATATTAGATATTATTTAAAAGATATATGCTCTTTTAAAAATGAGACATCAGCATCTCATTTTAAAACAAAAGGGAGGGGCTTGTTAACTACTGTGTTGAGCCACCTCTTCTTTTTAAATATGTGGGAAGGAAACAAGACGACCATTTGCTGTAATTTTGAATGCAAACTACATTTAAACTGGATTGGATGACTTGATTTGGTAATCTTGGAATTCAGCTACTGAAAAGCTCTTTTGTAGTATTGTTATTATTAATAAATGGAATTGCAACTAAAAGTGGGAACTTATGGATACAAATGCAACTGGAATTATTATAATAACTATTTTTTATTTTAGTGATTAGTTTTCTTGTGCTAGTTGATCAGAAAATAGAAAACAACATTGTTCTGTGACTTACAGCTGCTGCTGATGTGACACTGACTTCAGGGCTGTTTGTGCATACAGTAAAGAGGTGATGTGAATACAAAACAAGGCCTTTGGTCACACAGAAGTTGCTAAGCCAAGCATATCCTGCTATTAGAATTATTTTGGGGAGTTAAACCTGCAGGGATCGGTCCCAAGGTCAGGGAGAGTGCTGAGACTGGACACTCTGACTGCCTATGCTTGCATCGATAGCATTCAATCAATCTTTACACGTATGCATTTACAACATGGCCTCTAAAATACTTTTCCTTGAATCACATGAAAGTTTCTAAAACCCACTTAGTCCTTATGTAAGTAATATTATGTAATATATAAAAACTGTGTTTTGTAAGAGAAAATACAGTGTAGTTCTAAAGTCTTGAGTTACTCCCATCTCTTTGTATTTTGTAGGAAAATGAGGTTCAGTGATTTATTAGAATGTGTACATTCACACATGAAAGTACAGTACAGAAGACAAAAACAGAGCGATTGAAAGTCAGTATTTGGTATGACCAACTTTTAAGGTCTTTAATCCTTTATTTCTCCACTTTCCGTATATTTTATAATGACACAATGCCAAGATATGCCACATTTTCAGCTAATAGCTTTGGGAATCACCTTGTTGGTGCAAATGCATGTCAATGTTAGTTTTGTCATTTGTTTCATAGATTTGGTTGAAGAAATGGGAAGAAATTATATGCGTATGCACCAGTAACTAAAAATGCAATTTAAAACTAGTGCTTTACTGAGTTGTCTGATATGTCACTGGTTCTCTCCTTTAGTTAGGTGCCTTTTTATGCTTGGATGATTCATAGGTCCAGGTTACGTGGGTTAACAAACAAACATTCTTCTTAAAATGGCCAAATAAAAATGTGTGGAAGCAGCAGCAGATGTCCAAATTTCAAAACTTTGAAAGACCTCCAAAAAGCCTGAAAAAATATTGCTCAAGACTACTTTAATATCGGACTCCAGCAAAGCAATGAGTGGTGACTCAAGACATTTGTACAATACTGTAATTAAAATGTTTCCTTTAGTTATGAATCATATTTCATGTGTGAGAAATTGTGTGGCAGAAATTATATACTTAAACTAAGGAAAAATGTGAAGTGTTGAGCTTTAAAGCATTTAGGAAGATGCTTCAATAATACCTAAATAAAAAAATAATAATCATATGAATATATGACACTGTTAGACACTGACACTGTTAAGGAATTTATTAGTATTTGGTGTCATCTTGTCTTCAGGGTTCCCTTTATTTTTGTTTTAATGAGTCTGTTTTCAGGCCAAACAGTTAAAAATGCTGCTTTTACTGGTAGACTTAAAGTGATCTTTGATGTGGATTGTTCCCGTAACGAAACAACTAACTCCACACTGCATTCAAAGAGAAGCAAGTTTATAATGGTTTCTAGCTGTCTCTCCTAACTAAATCATGTCTGATGCATGTCTCTGTAGGTTGTCATGGTAGTGTTAAGAGCTTGAAAAGATATGGCAACTGCCTTCCATTTTCAAACTCTTAAGACCATGTCTGATGTATGTTTGTTTGTTTGTCTTTCAGCTACATAGCATATTACTTCATGCACATTTTGCATATGCATTTAAGGCTGTTGCATTATGGTTTTAAATGAGGTGAAAAGCTGAAGGTTAAGATTAAGATGTCATTCATTACATTAAATTAATCATTTAATGATACCATTATGTTACTCATGGGATTCTGTGTTCCTTTCTACCTAACTGGTTTACATAGTTCTGCCTAAACACCTGTTTTATTATAATATAGTCATTCATACACAATTAAAATGTAAGTGATATGTAAATTTAATTACAATTGCATGTCCAAATGCTTAAAAATAATAAGATGCTTCATGATTCCTGAGCTGGATAAAACTGATGACTCCACATTTTTATTTTAAAGGAATTAATTGTCTAGCTTCTTTTATAATCTCTAGTTCACTATTTTATTCATCAGCTTTTACTATCCTTCAATTTCTGCTTTTACTGTTTCTTACCCTCTATTTCTTCCAGGTGCAGCCTTTTTTGACTTGATGACAGTATTTCATCCCTGTCTTTCCTCACTCTTTTTTGCTCTTGTGCAGAACTAACTTTAATGATGGGACCCATGGTCGTGGCTGTTTTACAGATTTTTTTAGTCTGGCTGGAACTAAGCTTTTAGCCACTTTGAGCTCTGACAGGAAATGGCATCCTCCACACTTCCTAACCGTCCGTATTCAAGGTACTGCCAAAACCCAGACAGCTATGGTACCTGTGAAGGGTGAGGTAGTGGAAAATTGTAGCTGACCCAAAATCTGTTTTGGTCTTTGGGGAAAAAAATACTCCATTATGTCTTCGGTTTCAGATAAAACATTCCCAATGACAGTGTGCAAACATGAGAAAAAAGTAAAAGTAAACAGAATGTACTTTATTTGCTGATAGATGTGATAGTTACTGAAATATTACAACATGGCACTCTTTGCACGATATGGTCTTTTGAATTAATTTTTTTTTTGTGGTAATAATGTTACGCAATGGTATAAATTTCCTGACAAGAAAATCATTGTCTAGACTTTATTTCTTTATTTCAGTGCCTAGGGAAAGGTTCTAAAAGCACAACACTCATGTGTGAAAACCTTGTTTAAAGTAAATGAGCTTCCAATAAGCCTTGTGGCCTCTTCTCCCAAACTCTTCCTCCACTAATCATTGCCTGACTGTCATGGTGCTTGTATTGGTGCCTTGGGTGGGTGCCTGGCGAGAGGTCATGTTGGATTAGAAAGCACCCTGCGTGATATAGGTTACTGCACTGTGTTACTAGCAGGGTGCTGGGTTGTGGGGGTGGAGCACAAGTACACACACAGACACACAGATAAACACACACACACTCGCAAAACCACAGACAGATGAGTCACACCTGTAACAAGAGCTGCATCTACTGTTGCGGTGCTATAAATGACATCATTAATCTTTTTGTTTTTATTGCTTCCACTGCTGGTAGCCTATTAGCAGATGTATCATTATGTTTATTTTTGGAGCAGATAAAAGCCTCAGCTAGCAGCTGCAATGTGTACTGCTTATAAAGACAATTCAGTGCTAAAACGCTTCAAAGGTTTAAAATGTCTGATAATCTTGGATTATTTACAAAACTGAAGAAAAATAAACTTTCCAAGCAAATGTCATGTAGCATTTCATATGTATTTAAATATAGAGTGGAAATCCAACTCTTTGTCTTAAAGTGATACCAGTACTCTAGTGCAAAACCTGGCATTGCATCTGTTTTTCTCCCAGGAGAGCATTTTATCGACTCATCACTTAAAAGAAATCTAGATGCCGCCATTGGGGGGCACTGCAATGCAAAATCTTTTTCATTTGTGATTCAGCGAGACCTGGAAAGAGTCTACAGAGCTATTAAAACTAACCTCAAATATGTAATCAGTAAAATATATACTTTTCTTATGAGTCATACTTTATATGCTTTTAAATGTTATTTTAGAAGCTTCAAATACTGTTTTTCCCCGTCTCAGTCTGACTACCATTCTGTGTCATAGGTTGATTTTTGTAGTCTGTCTGTAACCATGGCAGCTGCAGAAGAAGAAAAAAAAATGTTTTTGTCATGTAGTGAAATCAAAAAAGAAAAACAGGAGATCAGGGCAAATAACACTTTAACTGTTCTGTTACATGAGCAAACCTGCCCTAAATGACTTCAAACTTCATTAATATGACCCTATTGTCATGACATGAGGTCAGCATTTATCTTGCTTCATTAAGCCAGAGACAGATTTCATACGAGAAGTCTCACAGTGATGGTCTGGGGTCATTTTCAAAGCAGGTTTTCATGAATAATTGATGGCTGGTTTAGCAGATTAGGAGAGGTCAAGCCTAGGTGAAGAAACAGATGTCGCATGATGTTCCGAATGCATATGGACAGTGCAGAAGGGAAAATGTTGTAAATATAGACCGTTTTTGTCTTATTGTTAGCAATATATGTTAGCCAGCTGTAGGCTGAGTAAGAATCAACAAACAAGTAAAAAAAGAAAGGTAAAGAAGATGAATATTTGGAGCATAGCAATGAATGAAAAACAGTTCTCGGTTTAAATCTTTGTTTAATTTAATCACATTAAATGGTGAAAAGTTGCTTGTTCATTTATTTTTCTTTGCTTGTGTATTTCACAAACATATGGTCCCAGTTCAGTAGTGATCCATTTACACACAATAAAAGTGTCAAATATTACATTTGCTGGAGGAGTGGCAGTGTCACATGGCCGTCTGAGCAGGAAGGAGTGTTTCGCATCCACATATCTTCTCAAGAGCAAATCAAAATAATATTAAATAAATATATTAAATATATATTCTATACATATATTTTTTTATACTTTGTTTTCATATACATGCATTATTTTAACATGCAAGGTAATTATAATGTTGCACGTTGCATTAAAGCTTAAATAAAACGCTTAAACGTATTAAACTTGCGAGCATACTCCCACTGGGCAATGGCAAAAATTAATCAAACAAATAAATTAATAAATCCATAAGCATCATCAATCGATCTGCGCGACTACAGTTTATTTCTTAATCAGTCTTTGTGGATTTGTTTGCATCACATCAGTTGCTTTATTTGCAACCCTGTATTAACCTCTTAAGTACTACAAAAACAAAGCTTCAGATTTTATACTTACTTTTTAGGAAAGATAAGAAAGACTGATTTGGAATGATTTTTTTTATACACAAATGGTCACAATGTGTGTGTTTTTTTAAGTTAAATATAACAATTATAGTAATATATAATGACTCTCAAAATCATTTTGCATGGGTAGGTTTCACATTTCTTTAAGTTCACTTTGATAGTTAAGAAACTTGTGACTGTGTGTGTGCGCGTGTGTGTGTGTGTGTGTGTGTGGGGGGGGGGGGTGGGGGGGGGGTCGATAATACAAGATCATTTGAAGATAATCACAAATATATAGACCAGTAAATCACATTAAAGAAGAGGAAGGAGAAAGGGAAGAGAGCTCTCGAGTACAGGTCAACTCTTTTGGCAGCAGAGGGGATGACCGGCTTTGGGGGAGGAGGTTTCTTGTTGTTCTTTGCTTGGGATTTGCCGAGACCAGAACCAGTATTGATGGCCTTCCCGTAGCAGTCAAAGTTTGACAGTTCAAAGTCCCGTGGGAGTGAACCCACAATGCTGAAATCATTGGTCCTCAGGTCTGATTTAGAGGTGCATACCTTCTTGCAGCGGGTCTCAGCAACCTGGGTGGACAAAAGCACACACAGACACAGACCGACTTGATTATTGAATTCTGCATCATTTCTGTCTAAAAATACGCTTATCTGTGTGAAACATCTGAGCCATGATAAGATTAGAGTAATATTCCGAAAGCGCTACGGGCAGCCTCTAAGGCAGAGTAGCCACAGCAAAGTGGTTCAAAACTGGTTGAGTGAGCAACAGACTGACTTTACAATCCATAAAGGCTTGTAGCTTTATCAGTGGCCCCAAGATTATTCCACCTGTACAGTAAGTTCTTCAGTTAATTTAAGACTTTAAACCAATGAAACCATACCTCTACTGCGTTATTCTGCACTGTAGTGTATTGTAGCTTGGTAGAAATTAAATAAGGATGGTTAGCTGCAAAGTTCACACTGGAACACTATTCCCATGTTGACCAAAGTTAAGTTATTAGAGCAGACAGAACTCATCTGCTACTTTAGTTTAAGTTCTGCACATCTTTCCTCATGCCTGTCACTTACCTCTTGCTGCACAATCAGTCATTCTCTACTTGTTTAGTAGCTGCCAAAAGTGTTTTCTATTACATCCAGTCACTTGAGCCAAAAACATGCTCCACCAGGAAACCCAGAGTCCTGCCATTTATTTCGATGCTGAAGCACGGCTGCAAGCCAAGCACACCCTGAGTGGAAGTGGCCTTTCCCAGCGAACAATGCACAGGAGCAGTTATAATGGAGCTGATCAGTCTATACCAGCTAGGGGTGCAACGATATTCGTATCGATATTGAACCGTTCGATACAGTGCTTTCGGTTCGGTACGCATATGTATCGAACAATAAAATTTTTTTCAATTTTTTTTTTTTCAATTTTTCTCAATTTTTTTTTTTTTTTTGTGTCCCGTTTGGATCTATAGCCATCAGAATTGTTGTCTTGAGGCCAAGAAAGATGCCAAGAGGATTTATTTTAAGTGGATCATCATATTGGTCCATTTGATTGACCTTTATTATAATTATGAATTTATTTTATTTTCAGTTGCAAACGGGACAGACATGACTGTGGGATAGGACAGGGGGAAAGAATGAAAGAAAGAGGGGGAGAGAAAGAAAGAAAACCAAAGGGGAGAAAAAAAAAGAACAATACAAAATTTGTAATTTATTTTATCAACTTTCCTTCTGACGATGCTGTCTGTGTTGAGCGCTCAGTGAATCTGCATTTGACTACTCCGCCTAGGCTCGAGAGTGCAGCCTAGGCGGAGTAGTCGAACGCAGATTCACTGAGCACTCAACACAGACAGGATGGTCAGAAGGAAGAGCGCAGGGCAAGCTAGCGAGACAGAAGTGGACCTCCCCACCCTCATTCAGATCTGGCGTTTGGAATTATTTTGGTTTTCATGTGACGTATGACCCTGAAGGTAAGCGAGTCATGGACTAAAGTAAAACAGTATGTTGGATGTGCCATGCAATGCTCAATTACATGGGTGGGAGCTAGTGTGTTAGCGCAGTTAGCTCGTTAACGTGTTGGCCGTCTAGCCCCTCTGTATAGGGTAGCTCGTTAACGGAGATTTGCCGTGTTGTGGCGTTAAGGTTATTTCAACAAGATTAACCTGAAAGCACTAGTGGGAACACAACGAATATGACTGCACATTTACACCGACATCATCCTAGTGCAAAGACAAAAACAAGCATGCATGCTACAAACTTTAGCCGAGTCATTTAGACAGCTGTTAGCACAGGATTCTCCTTATGGAGACCTGATATGTTTAATATGCTGCTGAGAATATAGCCCAGAAGAAACGGATAGTATAGCTTTTATTTTGGAAAGAGACATTTCTCTGTAATAAACTCTCTTTTCCAAAGATGAGTGATTCCTCAATCAGATACAGGGCTCGCAATATCGCTAGCCCGACGTCCCGGGGCTATCTCTCCCCTGCCTGTCGGGCTATTGTAGGAAGGAAAAATATATGTCAATGCTTTTGCATTCTTTCAGAAATGTAGCTGGGTAATTATGTCATTGGGTGAGCCACTGTCAATATGTGACATATTGAAATCGCGTTTGAATTTGCGCTTGTTTTTTTGCTTTCACTTTGCAATCGTGCGAACTGTGTATAGAGAGCGACAGCACTGATCTGTGAGTGATGATAATTTGTGCACCAATTCCTCTGACATCGTCTTATTAATTGTTAGCTTACTATGCAAACATGACAAGTGAAATCTCCCGCAGCTTAAACATGTGAGAGGTTGATCGCGCAGAGAATCGCTGAGCTTATGTGAGTGCGGCAGGATATATATTTCACTACGATGACCTGGATGATTGAGAACCTTCACAGACAGATATATATTTTAGTTCTGCTGAGCCAAATAAGACAGGTCAGGGTGAAGAAGTGACAGCCAAAGAAAAGCTTACCACAAAACGGAGAAGTTATGACAAATCAGACTATAAGGCAAAAAGAAAGTGCAGCTTTATGGTTTCATGGACAAAAGAATTTCTGTGGCTGCAATATGACGAGCTAAAAAACAACACGCACAAGGGTTAGGGTTAAATTTAAAAACTGTACTTTTGTGTTAAAATATATATTTATAATTTTAATAAATGACAAATTAAAAAGGCATGAACATTTTTTTTTGTATCGAAAAAATATCGAACCGTGACACCAAAGTATCGAACCGAACCGAACCGTGAATTTTGTGTATCGTTGCACCCCTAATACCAGCACATTGTATATGCTTCATTTGTCATGAAATAATGAGGGAATGGGCCTGGTCTGGCCACAAAACTGCTTATTAGTAAGCCCTAAAAACAGGAGACTATGTATACAAATGTCTGTAATTCCTAAAGACTTGATCCAAATTTGTTGTTAAACCCACTGAATTACAGCCAAAAGTCTGCACTTCAATCACATCCGAATTGCTTGATTTAAAATCCCCTGTGGTGGCGTATAGAAGCAGAACTGCAAAAATGTGTCTTTGTCCAACAAATTATGAAGGTAAGTGTACCCAACAACATCACATAAGATATAAGAGTATTTTCTAATACACAAATACAGACACATTCATTTTTCTGCAAGTTGGAATTTATCTTTATCAGACTAAGACTGCATGAGGGTTTACAACTGAAACCCTTTTCCATCACGTCTGTACTTTGTATAGATACCTTTCTTGCGAACCAAGCAGCACAAAACAGCATATAGAAACATTTTTGACTGTGCCATTTTTAAACCTCTTATTATGGCAAAAGGAAACTGAATTCCACACTTGCTCTAACTACTCTTTGACACATTAAAAAGTGTTCTGTTTCTTTACAGTAGTGATGATGTCATATTGATTCTGTATGGAGGTTTTTCTCCAAACTGAAAGGAGCATTGAAATGAGGCTATGCAAGATAGCTGGACTCAATTGGAAACAGACTACCCTTTGAAAATGTTGTAAAAGAGCTGTTTGATCTTGAAACTTGGATAGAACTCTGATGCTAAATCAAAGCTACGGCTATTTTAAGAGGAAAAAATATCTTTGGAGCCAAAACTAGACTTGCTTTGTTTTATGAAATTTTGCCTAATATGGCTGTTCTCTCATCTAGGTTCTTGTGACTCCTCTACAGCCTCTACATGTTATCACAACCTGTGCTTACACAAAACAATCTGCAGGAGGACTTAAGTTAATGTCATCCAAAAAAAATCCCTTTCATCGACTTCCCTAAAGGCCTGCGGGGTGAACAGGATCTAATCAGACTAAGGATGCTTATTCACTGAAGTCATTAAGCTCATTAAAGCTTCATTATTTTGATTTGGTTTTGACAAGAAAACCTATTAAACCTCAATGGAATAATGTAATCCTCTCAGACCAAATGTGGTTCGGACTAACATAGACTCAGAGGTAAATTAATTGCAATTAGGGCATACAATCGGAAGACCCATGCAACATCCTCCCTGTGCATGTAAGTGTCAGACTTGAGCCCTGACCAAGCTGTGCGTATGTGTATGTCAGACACAATGCCAATTATTAATGACTGGATTTCCCTTTTCTCAGTGCCGTAATATTCCTATCAGATACTGGATCTGGTTGTTGATGTGGTTTGGGAGTTACATAAAAGCAAAAAAACTATACACAGGCATCCAAACACTCAACAGTCACTCAACAACAAAAATGCACCATCGTTAAAATGTTTTGGTGATTAACTGGGGCATCAAAACCCAAAGAGGTCGTTATGGATATCATCATTATTGATTACACAAGCATCTGTGCTCTCATTAAGCAAAATGCAACTGAAATCAAGTCCCACATAACATAAATACCCTCGATGTTATCTTGATGGATGATGCAAATATTTATGCCTAATGTATGAGTTCTTATTTAGGGTTTCAGGCAATGTAAAGATGTTTTGGTTTATGCCTCCATGTCCAAATATTCTTTAGCAAAAACTAAATAGATATAAGTGGATAAAGAACAAAATCAGAGGTTTTAAATGCCTTTCAATGGGGAATTTTAAGCTTTTGATGTGTCAAAAAATTGCTTTTTTTCTACTTGTATTTGAAGACAAAAGGTTTTGCGTTTTGAGTTTCTGTGTTCCAAACATAGGCATATATTTTTATGCATAATGTGGCCACGCCTATACCAACTGCCCTCATATAGATGGACAAGAAATGGTGACATTGAAATTATACTACGCATATGCAAAGTTGAAACTCTGAAAAGTAAAAGCTGTTGATGATCATGATAAAAGATCTAAAATGGACTGCAAAAAATGGATTCCACTAGTTTGAGCACCATATGCAAAGCATGTGTCCTCTGGTGCATTTTCATTTGAATTGCTCCTGTTATACTACATGCAAACTCTCATAAGAAGGCTACTTAGAGGTGACTTACAGATACAAACACACTCAAATTATCAAAAACCAAATATACTGACATGCAAGGTGCTGACGTGAAGCGGTGTCCCTCCGGTTCCGTTGACCGTGTTGTTCCGGGCAGCAGGGTTCTTTCCTGCAGCCTTCTCTTTGGATGCTATCTTTGCCTTCTCTGCCTCAATGCGTTTTGGGCTGTTGAGCATCACTTGAACCACGGCATACTCCACCAGCGAGGCGAAACCAAACAGCAGGCAAGCAATGAGCCAGATGTCGATAGCCTTGACGTAGGATACTTTAGGCAGCTCTGAGGCCAAGGAGGTACACTCAGAGGACAAAGAGAGCACTGAGAGGATGCCTGTATGGAGAGTTATAACAAGAGACCTTGTCAGTCATTATAGTCAGATGAGGTATTTTTTTGTTTTTTATATTGAGACATATGTGCACATTTTAGTCCCTGTGAAAACAGCTAGTAATCAAAACATAAAACCTTCATCCCTGTATAGCAAAAATATTTATTTATCACAGAGGTTAAGCATTTGATTAACTTACGGCTGAGGAGGGAACACTAATACGTTTCATCTTTAATGAATAAAAAAATTAAAAATTCATTTAGTAATACACTAATCTGCAAAAAAGCTTTTAGAATGTCAGAGTTACCTCATTTATTAGGACATTTCCAAGAGCTCAAATAGCCTTTAATGAAATAGCATTTTTAAATCATTTTTACAGGTTGGAGATTCCTTTGCAAAGCACCAAAGCATCCTTACAGGATACTAGTGATGGGTCGGTCGCGAACGAAATGGCTCTTAGAGCCGGATCTTTGAAGTGAACGATGCGAGCCGTGGGTTTTTTGTTTTTCGCTTCACGCTGCAAGTCACCCTTGTGTTTGCGCTGAGCAGAGACGGCAAACAGAGCCTTGCGTTTGCGCCCCTTCCCCCTCTGCTCAGCGCTGAGTTGAGGGGGCGGTAGTTACATTCGCAACAGCAGTAGCACACAACAAGAGCAGGAGGGAGAGGGAAAGAAAGAGAGCCGGGAGCAACAACAAGAGACAACACCGTCACATTGGAAAGGTACAGTAAAGAAAATGAGTGACACCAAGAAAAGAAGCAAAGTCTGGAACCATTTCAATCTTAGTGACAAAACAAAGGCAGAGTGTAGTCTACAAGAAAAGGATATCATATAGAGCCGGCTCCACAAACAACATGCACATACACCTAAGAACTGTCCACCCATCAGTGCAATGGGAAGATAAAACGCAGTCAGTTGAGTGTGATATTAATATTTCTAAATGCCAACCTTTCCCTTAATTAAAGATCTGGGCGTTCTCCCCCCGCCTCTTTTTTCCCCCCCATATTTTAATTTATTGCGTTGTGGTTTGCAGTGTTTTGTGTTGTTTCACTTTAAATTTGTTTAAAAGGAAAAAGCTGAAAATTTAAGTAGTTAAAAGTTGAAATGTATGAAATGTAAATAGTTGGTTTCTGTATTTTATAATTTATTTATTACATTTTATGTGGAGTGAATAAATAAAAGTATATTTACAGTGGCCTTTAAAGACAAAACACGTACAAACTCCAAAACACAATGGAAGTGCTCCAGGATGCTAGGGGCCGTGTTGAGCTTTTGTTACCTAGTGGCTACTACACAAGCCAGGAAGTACCAACAATTGGATTGGGTGTGTGGTAGTAACAGGTAAATGAAGTTTTTTTTTTTTTAATTATTCGAATACACACACACACACACACACACACATATATACACACACACACACACACACACACACACACACACACACACACACACACACACATATATATATATAAAAAAAACACCCAACACGCCCCTGCGGGCGGTTTATCCTTCAAGCTCGGGTCCTCTACCAGAGGCCTGGGAGCTTGAGGGTCCTGCGCAGTATCTTAGCTGTTCCCAGGACTGCGCTCTTCTGGACAGAGATCTCCGATGTTGTTCCCGGGATCTCCTGGAGCCACTCGCCTAGCTTGGGAGTCACTGCACCTAGTGCTCCGATTACCACGGGGACCACCGTTACCTTCACCCTCCACATCCTCTCGAGCTCTTCTCTGAGCCCTTGGTATTTCTCCAGCTTCTCGTGTTCCTTCTTCCTGATATTGCTGTCATTCGGAACCGCTACATCGATCACTACGGCCGTCTTCTTCTGTTTGTCTACCACCACTATGTCCGGTTGGTTAGCCACCACCATTTTGTCCGTCTGTATCTGGAAGTCCCACAGGATCTTAGCTCGGTCATTCTCCACCACCCTTGGGGGCATCTCCCATTTTGACCTCGGGACTTCCAGGTTATACTCGGCACAGATGTTCCTGTACACTATGCCGGCCACTTGGTTATGGCGTTCCATGTATGCCTTGCCTGCTAGCATCTTGCACCCTGCTGTTATGTGCTGGATTGTCTCTGGGGCATCTTTACACAGTCTGCACCTGGGGTCTTGCCTGGTGTGATAGACCCCAGCCTCTATGGATCTTGTACTCAGAGCTTGTTCTTGTGCTGCCATGATTAGTGCCTCTGTGCTGTCTTTCAGTCCAGCTTTGTCCAGCCACTGGTAGGATTTCTGGATATCAGCCACCTCCTCTATCTGCCGGTGGTACATACCGTGCAGGGGCCTGTCCTTCCATGATGGTTCCTCGTCTCCCTCCTCTTTCTTGGGTTTCTGCTGCCTGAGGTATTCACTGAGCACTTGGTCAGTTGGGGCCATCTTCCCAATGTATTCTTGGATGTTCGTTGTCTCATCCTGGACTGTGGTGCTGACACTCACCAGTATATATATACTCACCAGTATATATATATATATATCGTTGTGTCCTTGGGCAAGACACTTCACCCGTTGCCTACTGGTGGTGGTCAGAGGGCCCGGTGGCGCCAGTGTCCGGCAGCCTCGCCTCTGTCAGTGTGCCCCAGGGTGGCTGTGGCTACAATGTAGCTTGCCATCACCAGTGTGTGAATGTGTGTGTGAATGGGTGGATGACTGGATATGTAAAGCGCTTTGGGGTCCTTAGGGACTAGTAAAGCGCTATATAAATACAGGCCATTTACCATTTACCATATATGAGTGTTTGTGTATTAATACAAAAACAATAGACATATGAATTCGATTGTGTAATTTAAGTGATCTAGGTAGCTCTGTTTTGGAAGTTCAGTTAACGCTAGAAATGTGTTTTGGAGTTTGTACGTGTTTCATCTCTAGGGGCCCCCATAAATATTTATACATAAACATACATAAAGAATACCACGTTTTTTCACATTACTAATTCCTTTTGTGCATAATTTTATATTGTTGTTGATAATTAAGTCATTAAAGCAAGAAAAAAACCTGAAGAGCCGGTTGGGAGCCGAAAGAGCCGGCTCTTTTTAGTGAGCCGAGCCGAAAGAGCTGTTCTCTAAAAAGAGCCGGAAATCCCATCACTACAGGATACAGCACAAATAATTACAGCCAGCCTTTAGAGGGTGTTCTAACAACTGACAAAGAGCTTTGCACAATTTTTTTTCAAATAATAGTGCTGCTTCAGGGACACAATAAAACACACAAATAGTTACTAGGTTTTGCCTCCAGGCCTCATATGGGTCACTCATCAACAAAATGTTCATACTGGGTTCAGGATTTCTAAACAAATTGCTTCTTTCTCACTGGAATAAACTTTAATTACAGAATCGTGGAAGCCTACCTATATGAACAGAGAGAAATATGAAAGTGGCAATATTGGTGTCTTGTTCATCAGTGAAAAAAAAACAAACGTGGGCTATATGAGAATGAAAAACAGGAACAACATACTGTACAGAAAATTTCTGTTGTGTCATGGCAAACCAAGTTATATTGTTACATCTGTTCACACTCCCTATACGGCAAGAATACATGCTGTTTAAACATAAAAACACACACCTCAGTTCAATGAGCACATGGACACATACAGTATATCCACATGTACACACACACACACACACACACACACACACACACATAGACACACACACACACACACAGCACAGAGCTATAAATGAGAGTATTCCCACACCTGGGTGCTAACTGACCTGGACTGATCCCATTTAGAGAGAAGTCAGGGGAGGCTTCCAGGAGGAGTTGGAGTGATGATGGAATGAAAGTGGTGATAAACAACTGGAGGGAGGATGGAAAAAAGGAAGCAGTGGAAGACTGAAGTGGGATAACAATGGATTATCTTATCTGTGCAGCCCTGAACACACACACACAGACGTGCCAGTGTGACACTGGGTGTGGGTGACACTGACATATTACACACAGGTTGAATTATGAAGGAGGGGGACAAGCAAATGGAAAGATTTTTTTTCTCAAGCCAGCACAAGATCTACAAATACTCTGTCAATTCTGAAAAGTGTAGTGTTTGTAAAGTGTAGTATAAGCATTTACAGCATATGAAGGAAAGATAATGCATAAACATCTATAAGAAATAGGCAAATATAACATCTATACAGTGATATATAACCTTGCTTGAGGCATTTTTCTAATTAATCTGAACACATAAGGGTGTGCCAAAACGTTTATATTTGGTACATGTAAGACATACTTGAAATATATCTGCTGTAAAAATAGTGTTAAAATTGTTAGTTCACTACATTCATTCATGTGACAGTAGTAGTGTCTTTATCTGAGTATTTTTACATTCAGGACTTGAATTTCAAGTTGTAACATCATTCAGAGATGGCCTTCTCTGAAATAGCCGAATTACTTATTCAGCTATTTCATTAAACTGAATGTGAAAAATCACAGTGGAGCCTGTGATTTGGAGCATTTGAGTGTTAAGTTTATCACTGTTATGTGTTGTACCATACCACATCAGACGTTAAATTAAGCTACAATTTGACCAGGTTAGTTAATCAGTTCCAGGTGTCACATGTTTTGAGGACATCCATTAAGTAGAGACACAAGACAGAAGGGCATCCACGGGGCAAGACAAAGAAATAAAAAAAAAACCCTATAATGATGCTATGAGAAGAGTGTGTTTTAGCTGAGGAAACTTATGAAACCGAATGTTTAAAAGAACTGACAACTTCATATTAGCCAGTGGTGCCAGCCTGTGCTTAGAATATATTAACCTAGTTCCTTTTTCCAACATACAGGCCTAAGCGAAAGACAAATTGTGTCAACAATCAGTGTTATAAAAAGGGCCACTAGATATTGTTCATCTGGGTCCTGTGATTTATGCAGTACATATACAAAGTCACACTATAATCTAAGTACTACCAGTACCAGACAATCCTTGTCACTTCCCTTGGGGCTCGTTCTAACACTCTAGTAATCTACCTGAACCTCCCTCAGGCTTGATACAACGTGTGCTTCTTTAATTTGGAAAAAAAACAGCACCTGTGTGCTTCAGCACACTCCTTCATTACTTTGGTTAATAGGGATCAGGTGTGCCCTGTTGGCCAGCTCAAGTAGCTTCTGCATTCCCACTGTCTCCGTAACACTTTATTGACTGCACAGAATAACATAAGAATTTAAGTGAAAGACAAGAGCCTGGCCTTGCCTCCAGCGATAATAAGCTAAAATTTAACAAAAGGCATTTTATCAGTGGATGTTTATAGGAATCAGCTTCTTGTCTAATGGGAAAAATAGCTTGAGTGGATGAATGTTTTAGATTTTAAACATAACAGCAAAGAGAAACCAAAGTTATGACAATTAGGCATAAACCAACTGGCTAACCAGCAAAGGGGGCAGTTATTGGTCTTAAACATGGGTTTAAGCTCTCAGCTCTGATTCATGTGTATTTAGCTTACACTGGACAAGGGTTCTTGCTTCATGGGTCCCATCTGTCAATTACAGCGACATTCAATGATTTGTCACATACAGAAAAACGATGGCTATGACACCAACCTCGACAGATAAGTCCTTCATGGTGTCAAAGTGATGGATAAGTCAGTGATCCATACAAACATCCAAATACTTTAGAGTGGTTTCTATTTATTTACTATAGCCTTTTGCCCAATAGAAATCCTTTTAGACAGTAGTTTAAATGTCTAATTCCTCCAATAAAAAAAAAAAAAAACACTCTCACCCATCACTCTTTTTGATCTAATTATGCACTTATCCCTGGATGGAAGCACAAGAAATAGTTCACAGACAATGTGTACTGATAAAGATCGGTGAAACTTATCAAGTAATCCATACCCAAAGGAACCCTGGCAGCACTTGCGTCAGGGTTAATCCAGAAGGAAAGCCATGAAAGGACTACGATGAGCAGCGTAGGGGCATAAACACCCATCATGTAGAAGCCAACCTGTCGCCTTAGGGTGAAGATAACCTCTACACAAGTGTAGTACCCTGCATGACAATGGAAACAATGGTCACATATCAAAACATGATTTCATCAAAACATAGCTAAGGTAGTTAAGTAGGCATGTGCTTGATGGCACTGGCAGTGCCTTCATGCACATGATTTATGTGTCCCAATTCAGAGAAATGGCACTATATGAAGCCCATGCTCCACCTTACCTTTTCCCATAAAGCATAATTAATTAGAGACAATAGCCAGCAGTAGTTTTAAGATCAATAAGAAAAAATAAAATGTTACGTATTGGTTGAAATGTGGTCTTCAGAGCATCCAGTCCCTTAACTGAAACAGAGCAGGTGAGAGAACTGGCACTTCACTGAACGGTCTATAAAAGCCACATTAGGCATTAGGAGGTAAGGTAAGTTCTTTATGCACTCTACTTCGTCCTTTGGCCAAAGAGAAAAGCAAACTGCAGTAGTGTGCATCATTTGTCATGGAGAAAGCAAAAAGAGAAGACAACAGCCAATAGGCTTTAATATAATTTCACATAACTTTGTTAAAGCTGAGACTTATTTGAGCACTCAAGGTCGCACATCAGAAAATACTGCTTCCTACTGTGAATGTGCCAAATGTGTAGGATGTCTGAACCTGCCCCAAATCCTTTGAGTTATTACTGTTAGAATTGGCACTTCCATTTTCTCTTTTTTTTAAGTGATTTTGCTTGAAAGTACTATATACATTCCTACTAATAACTTATCTATTTTTCAATCACTCATTCCTGTTGGAAGTAAAGCCATCATTAGTAAGCCTGAGGAATAAGAATCCATAAGATTCAGACCTTTTCAGGAGCCTTTTGTTTCTGAATATAGAGCCTAGTTAGTCGGTCTAATGGGATGGTAGAGTGGGTGGGCTGAAGTAATATTTAACTAGCTCAGGGATCTCTGGAGCTTTTATACAGCATATAAGAGCCGCCTGTGTCGCCAAGCAGGCTTGAACCAGTCGTAGACAGAGGTGATCTTTGTGTCTGGCCAGGTAGCCATGGCAACCAGTTAAAAGCCTGACTCATCGCCAGCAGTGTGCCTCCCCAAGTGTGAGAGCATTGAGGTCATACCAGCTCTGTTGGCTGATAGAGATTTTTCCATTTCATTGTGAATTCATTTTGTACTCACATAAGTCTGCATGAGTGTATACCACAGTACCATTACCTTTTTCTTTTTTGCAGTTTTACTTCTTTTATTACAGGATTAGTTATTATTCTTAGTTCGGCAAGCAGCCTGGAAAATGACAACTTTTACAAGCTGTCTGCTACCCTTCACTGGTATTTAGACACATTTAAAAAAGAAAAAACCTCTTAGCAACAATATTCAGTAAGGACCACATAATTGTATATAAGGGTACTGAGGCCTGTAATGCAATTCAATATTTAGGACCAAGAAGGATAACCCAGTAGGTGGTTCACTTCTGGCAGGGCACACTGTCATGATAACTGATGCTGCACACCTAATTTGCTAGCTTCAAACACAGTTCAAGACAGCAGATAAAAACATAAAATCACCACCTGGGGATAAATCAGATTTTTAGAAATAATAAACAATTTTATTATTTCATATTTATATAGTAAATAGCTTTTTTTTTTTTTTTTTTATTCTTCTCATGACAAATGGGAACAAACAGATCTTATCCTGTGTAGTCCTTGTTGTACATTTGGCCATTTGATGATAACATCAGAATTTTTGGTAAAACATACTTAGAAAAAACTTGGTTAACTTCCTTAAGAAACCACCTTCGTGTGATTGTTTAAAATAATAGGCTGTAATGGACATATTGAAGCCAAATAATTAAAAGATTCTTGGAAAACTGAATGTTACCACTGTTATTTTTACTATACTCAGTGCACAACCTATTAGCTACACCTTGCTAGTACTACATTCACCCCACTTTGGCCTTTACAACTGCCTTAAATCTTCATAGCAGAGATTTCTCAAAATCCTGTAAACATTCTTCAGAGATTACTTTTATTCTTATTGTACAAATGGATGAGATTTTCATGGTAAAGTGAAAAATAGATCCAGGACAGAAAAAGCTGCATTATGCCGGTCATACAACTTCAGCTTTTTGCAAGAGTCTGCACAGACAGCATGCTAATGCTAAGCTAGCCAGCATACTAAGAGAAGAGTCATCTGTGTCCTAGTTTGAACAGCGACTTGTGTTGGTGTGTTGGGCCCAGGGAACACATTCACATAAAAAATTAAATACATTTCAATGGGGTTTTTTTTTGTTTGTTTTTTCTATCTTTACATTTTATTTAACCATGAGCAAAACCTTCCCTGTGGTTTGTCTTTTAAAACTCTAAATTACTTTAAACTTGTCAACATTAGGTTTGACTACTGATAACACATCATGAAATAGAAATAATATGAATGAGAGGAGTTTGCACTGTGACAACTCAAAGTCACTCCATGTTTCAAATTACAGCGTGTGCTAATATTATTACTTTGTTTACTTTGAGGAGAGTCAGAGTAACCTTTCAGTCATGACTAAGTAAATTTGTAATATTTCTGAATTTGTCCTAAGTTATCTGATACATCTGTCTGCTCAGTGACTGTGATTTTTGGTGGCTTCCCAAGAGGGAGATAGTCAACAGTTAATGGCAGACATATCCATATGACTATACTTTTAGGTTGAGGATAATTTTCTTTTAAAAAAAAATTAATATTGCTTAAAACAATGTTCATAGAAAGTCGGAATTTTAGCGCAGATGCCAGCGCAGGGAAAAAAAGTAATTTAGTAGTTCAATATACCCATTCAGACTTCTACTGTACATTTTTACTGTCAGCTGAGCGTAACTACTTTCTTTGGATGGTCAAAACTTTTTAACTTTCTTATCACTTTATATTGTTTCATAACGATGAAAGTACCTGTGCCTGCATAGTATTTGGTGCAGTTTCCATAAGTAATATCTTCTTGTCGGATATCAAACTGTGGCAGAGCAATAGCATCCATTTGCACAGGGTCTCCTGTCTGCCACATAAACTGCAGGTCATCTGTTGTATAACCAACTGGAAATCAGGAGGGCACAGATACAGAGATAGAAAAACAGTCAAACACAACAGATATATATAGTTTAAGCCCACCGTTACCACCCTTCCAATGAACATAACAGTTCAAATGCATGAAGCCATCCAGAATATGATACATCTCAGCAGTCAGGTTTGGCTTTACAGGGTAATGGCTTCAAGTTATGTTGCTTATTTAAGTCTAACTGCTTTGTAAACAAGATGCAGTAAAGACATGTCAAGCTCAATTAGCTATGAGACTCTCACAACAACCCTAAAATATGATGATTTATTCTACTGCACTAAGTGTTCACCACTGGAATTGGCTGCTAAACACAAGCAAAATGCTCTTATTTACCCTAAAACCAACTACTTTACAAAAACAACAACTATATTCCCAACTCATAAATACTGAATGTCTAAAATATCAGCAAGCACATGTGTATACTGATGAGATACTTTAAAGAGTTGTTAATTTAGGAAAACTTACAGCTTTCAAGTTGCATTTTACACCTCTGTGTGTCCATAGGGAATAAGGTCAGATCAAGTGGACAAGAAAGGGTGACGGACAACCTGTCGGAGGAAGAAGATATTTATTTTTTTTCTTTATGGCTGCTTTATTGTATTCATTGCATATATTACTGTATACACTTCACAAGATGAAACTCTAGATTACACTGGAGCCAAGGGTTTAACCCGAAAGGGGTTTTTTTTCTGAGTGATATATTAACATGGAATAAAATGGTACATGCAAACATACAGACAATTCTCTTTGGAGATGAATAAAACCTGGCAGCAATCCCTTTGAAGATTAAGTCTGTACATTCACATTTCTATTGGTTATCCAGTTTTGTGTTACATGGGGGCCTGGAACCTATTCTACTTGTTGTAAGGTAAAAGGCGGGGTACAAATCTGTTTTCCACTAAATCTTGTGCATGTAAACAGTTTTATCTTTTGAGTTTCCAGTTTTACAGTCTTAATTACTGAAGAAAATATATTAAAATAAAGTAAAGAAGGACAGAAAACACAGGCAAATATTTCCAGTATAGACTAAAATATATCAGAGTGAATTTGCAGTACTTCAGGTCATAGACACAAATGATCCATGATTAAATACATTGGCAGCACTACAGGTAATAGTTCTATGCAGCTGGGTCAAAAATTATTTAATGTGCTCAGTCTACAGATGTGTCCACAGCTACATAATATAATTTTGCACTTTTATGTAGTCTAATATTGAGAACACTGAGCAGTCATTTGGTTACTACTAAGGTTGATGCTACATTAATTCAGTCTGAAACTATGCCAAATTAGCCAGGAGATAAGATGTACCACAACGTAAGGAGTGCTCTGACACGTTGATAAATATGTTTTTTTCCTTTCTCACTGGGAGGTTGTTTTGCTCTAAATAGTAGCAAGAGGTGTCTCCTTTTTATTTGACATAAAAGCCATAGTAAAGCCTAAAAAGAACAGTTAATGTTTTGACACAATATGACAATCTTAATGGTCAATTGTTTCTGTATCCAGGGATACAGCCCTCAAGGCACACACAACCAGGTAATAACTTAGAAGTGGGTATTGATAACTGGTTGAAGTATTGATAAGAAGTGATAAGCCATGATTGCCATGGTTCCCTGTAGTGTGAATGGAAGCGTAGTGAAACTGTGAAGAGACTATTCATGAAGTCAGATGCATCTTTTGAAATGTGTTGGTTTCAGTGGTAAAGCACAACTTTTATTTTGAAGGCCAATGTTCTCCGATTCCAGTTTGTGCCACAATTTTGCAAGTTTTACTACAGGGTGGTGAATTTGCAGATAAGTCGGTTTGTTCCATGGAAAACACAAGTGACCCTGATGATCTGCTGGTGACCAAAGCAGTCACAAAGGGGTATCTTCATTGCAACTGATTTCTCTTAGCAAAATCCAGCAACACCTAAGAACCACTTGCAAACCAGTTAAAGAACACACATTTCTTTCATAGCAAGCAGAGGTTGTCAGGGAATCGCCAGCTTGGGACTGAGGCCTAACATGGTTTACAAATTTCTAAATATTCCACTATGAGGCTGCCATTATGAAGTGATTACTTTTGAAGTCATGTAAGTGTTTACATTCTTTGTTCTATGGCCAATAATAAACTCTAATAGCCTGAAATACAGCTTAATGTATACTGTTTATAGAAAGCTAGATGTAAGGTAACACCCTATTGATCCCTTTCAAATACAAGATTTAATAACTCTAATATCTAGCATATTGGACTCCTTTAGCTAAAAGGCTGCTGAAAAGGCTGTGTCTTCAGTATGGCCGCCCAGCTCCAACAATTGAGTTGTGACTGACTTGACTTCAAGATAGGCAGGGTAACGCTACGCTATCCTTTTTTAAAAATTAGTCTCTAGTTATCAATGCAGGACACAGAACCGACTTTAAGTGCTTTGTAGATGTTTCTAATTAGTACTTAGGCACCAGCCACCGCTTAAGTGCAGTATAAATGGATAACACTCAAACAACCAAATGAGCTCCAGTCTCAATAACTAGATAAGAGAAAACTAGACAGGAAATTTGAATTGCTGTTCCTTCATTCCTTAATTGGAGTCAAATTATTTCAGTTGTTGTATGCTTGTCACCGAATATTTAGAAATGCAAAAAGCCTAACTGCTAGGTAGTAAAACAGAAAGAACACATTTTATATTACTTTCACTAGCTGGGCCCACGTCCTCATTTTAGGTTTGAAAGCGTATTAGTAGATAAAGGTGAATGCCGTGGACGTGAATTGAGCTGGGGTTTAGGGAAGGCCACTGGTGGTGGCTCCCGGACCCAGCAGATCCCTGTGTACTAATTAGAAGTGAAGAAGTTAAAGAATTGAAAAGAGGAGGGAGGGTGAGGAACGTAAACGAGTATTAACAGGTTGTAGAACTGGGGGAAACTACATAGATAAGAATCAGGAGGAGCGTGTTTGGAGGCGCGGTCCCACTCCTGAAATTCTGGTACTTTATCTCCAATTGTTTTAAACTGTAGGGATCACAGGGCTTGACCCCAGATCTAAGTGATAAAACAACCTCATAATTACTTGAAATAAAGATCAGCGAATATGGCAAAAGCATAAATACACCCTGTTTAAGCCATTTAGTAAAAAATATAGAATGCTATATCAATATCATAAGCTATATGTTTTGGTATCATAAATCAATGCTGGTATTGATAAAATATTAGTGAAGATCATTCCTAGACTGTATGAGATCTGTTTGCAGACAGAATCCTTTCTACTTAACTTAAAGTTTTTTTTTCATCAGCTTTAAACTTGAAGATTCATGACTTATGGCCCAAACTAAAATTGAGTGGTACTGTCGAAAGGACTTTTGAATTAAACCAGATACTAAGTCATAGCAAAATTTACAGTAATGCTGCATTTTCCTGGATTATTGCATATCTGATGAAGTGACTATTTTCAACGAATCACATAAGACTGAACGACATTTCAAGTACACTGATTAAAAACAAGTTAAAAAAAAAAGTAAATAAATTACCTCATACTGATTAGGACATCTCCATTACGGAAGATGAAGAGGAGAATATTTTCTTGGGTAACATCATGAAAGTTGGCGCTCTTCTCATTAGCGAAGAACAGGTCGGGTTTCCAGAGACATTTGAACATCTTGGGATCAACAGTGAGAGAATCAGACTTGAAGTCGTCTGGCAGTTTCAGCCTGGGGTCATTCCAGCGCTGCCGCAAGAAGATGTTGACTCTGTAATCCTGTTAAGTGTAACACCAGGCGAGTACAAACACAGTTAATGTTACTTCCATGTAAACTCAACTGGACACAGTTTGGGTGCTTTCACGGTAAATGATGCCCAAAAGGCAAACTCTCTAAATGGAATAAAATAAAGCATATGCTAATCTTTCTGCTAACATTTTCTGAAGCTTTAAGGGGGATGGTACAAAAAAGTGCATTTTCTGTGTGAATGAATGAGATGCTTTAACAGGGTAACAAAAACATTTTTAAGCCTCCTAAATATGTTTGAATAATGAATAATAACATATAGATTACTTTAAGTGCAGAGTGACAGTTTACATCTGCAACAGAATGCCTTTAAAGCGGTCAACACACAAGAAACTGCACAGTCCAAGGGTCAAATGTTATCAACACAGCAACAGCAAGTACCTCATTAGTGCACATATTAGTAAAATGTCCACATTCTTGATGGTGGGAAAGTATCACTGTGAGCTTTGGGACACATCTCTGTGCACACACTGATGGTGGGCCTCAAGCTGTTCTGGGAGCAGGTGAGCTATTAAGCTGAGGTTGAAGACAGATGGTATGTCAAATACAATGGCTGAAATATCAGCTTTGCATGTGTTCAGTCTTGTGTAGGAAATATGCCTTAAACGTATACTCTCCCCTTCTATTTAGTTTTTATTACCTGAAACTATATTATTATTGACATTTTTGTTATTTGACATGGCAGCTTGTTTAAATCTAAAGTAAAGTCAATGAGAAACCATTAGAATTTTTAATAACTCAATTTTAGCATATGTGCATCTACTGCAATTTAAAACATGTTAGTATTTATTACAAGGGAAAAAAACTGCCCATGGCCATTACACTTGCAATACATAAATGATGCAATGTCAAAATTATGGAAGCCCATTTCCGCCACTAAAATTTCGAGTAATCTACGTGAATGACGTCATTTCCTTGTTACCCGGAAGCTGAAGCCTTCAGGTAAAAATGCTACAGCTAAGCTACCGGCAATGTCAAAATACAGCAGTTCAAATGACATAAATAGAATATACGTGTTTATAGACTACACAAATCTGCCAAGTTTGAGCCAATAGAAATTCTGATATGATTGTGACACGTTGCGTGTCACTCACTTCTCACATGGTTTGGCACCTAGCTAGCTGGTGAACATAGATATTGTTATTATTATTTCAGCCAGTGCAGAGATGTCAATTAACGCTGAGCAAAAACAGTTAAATTGTAGATTTTAAGGGTTATTTGTGTCTTTTATGTACCCCAAAACAAATTTTAACTTTACTGAGGAATTTTCCACTGTCCATCAGCATTTATACACTCACTTGCCAAATCATTAGGTACATGTGTTAAATTGCCAGTGTAAATATTTTATCTAATGGCAGCAAGTCAGTGCATTTAGGCATGTAGAGTTAGTCAAAGAAAAAAACTGCTGAAATTCAAACCAAGGATCAGAATGGCAAAGAAAGGAGATTTAAGTGACTCTGAGCCTTTCTAGGTTGTTGTGCTGCTCTGAGTATTTGAAAAACTGCTGGATTTGGATTCTCTCACACAACAATCTCTGGGGTTTACAGAGAACGGTCCAAAACATAGAAAATCTCCAATGAGCTGCAGTTCTCTGGGTAAAAATCCAATGTTGATGCCAGAGGTGAGAGGAGAATGAAAAGACTGTTTTAACCTGATAGGGAGGCAAAAGTAACTCAACCACTATCTAATAACCAAAATATGCAAATACTTGGCAGGGTCGGAGGCAGGGTCAGAATTTGGCATAAACAGTTAAGGAGTGGCCCGTATGATGCATTATTTTCTTTTGAAAGGGGAATCTTGCAATCAAGCTGTTGATATCTTATTTTATAAGATATCATTTCTATACAACCACATTTTAGACACCTGTGTTGAACTAGTCCTTGAGCTACAACATGAATAGCTTCTGGTGGCTCTTCTCTGTCTGAGGGAGACACGGGCCAATTCCCACACCTTTTCCTTCTCTAAAAACTAGACAAGGAAATATATCTTGCTTCTGGCTCACAATCAAGCTGCCAGTACAACATTCGATTCCAGAGAGATTTAAGAACTTTCTATAACCACTGAGGGAAACTAAAGCTGAGAAGCAGTAAAAAAACATATATAACAACAATTTATTCCATCTCCGAAGAAAATTAGTCATTGTTTTCTAAAGATTATAATCATAATGTGAAAATAGGTATGTTAAATATAGTGAGTGTTTGGTAGAGGGAGGTGTGAATAATGAAAGAAGGTTTCCTGAGATCAGATACCCCACAGAGTGAAAAATTGAGGGTAGAGGTGACCAGCTGTCTCTTCCTCCTTCTGCTAGATTTGTTTCAAACCTTCCTCACTTTCATTCAGTTTATGCCTAGGCTGGGTGTCCAGGGGGAAAAAGGAAGAAAGGAACAAGCTACCCTTTTGAGAGTTGTGCATTTTTCTCTTCCACTTTGTCTTTCTTGGCTCTTGTTCTTGCTTTCTTGATCCTCCCTTTTTGTCTTCGCTGTTATGGTCTCTTTCTTCAGATTATTCTCGCCATTTGCGGTCTTTATTATTCCTTTGCTTTCATCACACTTTGAACCATCACACTTTTTAATTTTATTCCCGCTTCCTCTATCTTATTCTTTTTCACTACTCAATTTCCTCATCCCTGTCTTCCATTATCCGTCTGTCTTAATGATCTTTGGCCTCCTACTGTCTGATTTAATCTTCCTTCTCCCATCCATTTCACTTTACCTTTGTCTTTCTCTCTCTCTCTCTCTAACATGGTGTCTGTTTTTCACACTTTCCTTCCCTGGTCAAAACTTTTTCCTCGAGGTCTTTGTTTTCCTCAGCTCTTTCTTCCTCATTACCCTTCTTCTTTGTTTGTTTCCTCCTGATGTGTTCATTTTCTTACACCATCTTTGGGTCCTGTGATTTGTAAGGATTTTCCACTTATCATCCTAAGTGGTCTATAATAGAGTGAAACTCTTGACTGGAGTATTTTATAAGCAAATACACACTACCTATCTGCTGCCAATCTTTTCCCTGTGTGGCAGATTTTCAAGCAGTGCCAGCTCCAGGATATATTATCCAAGACTTTGTTCAGAGTGTCATGACTCATAAAAGTGAGCATGATGGAACACTTAACCCTGCTGAACACTGATCATTCTTGGACATTTGGTTGTTTCAATGGCAATACAGCAAGGTCCATAATTTGTTGGACAAAGACGAAGACATTTGTGTAATTTTGTCTCTGTACATCACCACAGTGTATTTTAAATATAACAATAAAAATGTGGTTGCCGTGCAGACTTTAAACTTTAATTGAAGGGGTTTTTACAAAAAAATGTTTAGGAACTAAAACCATTTTTTACATAGTTCACAAAAACTAATTGGAAAATTGAGTAACAAGCAGTTTAATGGCCATGTAAGGCCAGTTTCCTTGATATTTTATTACAGGGCAAACTCTCACAGTGCAAACTAATCATGAGCCGAAGCACACCACAAAAGAAATGCAAGAATTTTTTAAGGCCAAGCAGTGAAAAAATCTTGGATGGGTAAGTCAATTCCACCATCTCAACCAAACAGATCGCTTATCTGATATTTAATACAAAACTAAATGTAGCATTTGGTGATGTCAGTGGGCTCTAGACTTCAAGGGAGTCATTGACTGTAAAGGGTTTTCATCAAAATATTCAAAACTAATCTTATATTTAAAATTATGTAAGTAAGCCTCTGAAAATGGGTGGTTAGGTATAAAAATAACTGTGATCCCTCAACAGTTGATGCAAAAAGTCTGTAAAAGCCCTTGAATTAAAGCTCAAAATCTGCATATAAATCACGTTTGATTTTAAATTCACAGTGTTTGTGTACTGAGGCAAAGTTAAGAAAAATCGATAATCAAATCATCTCTTTGTCAAAATAATGATGGACCTAACTTTAGGTTCTGTAACTAAAATAGGATCAGTTATACAACATTAAATAACAGGACATGGAGAAGGACACTGAAATGCATGTTGGCTGCCACACACATAAATACTGCTAAATTTCTGAAAGAAGGTCATATACATATTACATGTCAGCCTTAGAACAACTATAAATTTTACATTTTTATTAATCAACTTTCCATTTGAGTAAAAATGTGATTGTACTTATATGGGGGGAAAAAAGTCAAATTTATCTCACAAAAATGATTTATGAGTGACAATGTGACAAATCATACTAACGCTAAGTGGGAAGAAGGTTTGTTTTTTGTAATAAAGACATCCTGGATTAATTTCTGTAAAACACACATGGAAGAATAAAATAAAACTGTTGATTTTGGTAATTTGTGACATTACACTGTTGAATGATTGGATGTATCACACCAGGTGAACCAGTCTTATTAGAAACTGGGAATTTCCATTTATTGCTTTCTAAGTGATCAAGAGTCAACCCAGCTTCGTCCTTGAGTTTAATCTAGTAATTAGTATTCAAACTGCATTTCTTGATCAGCAATTAAGCCATCAGATAAATGAGGCATGCAAACCCCAGTCTTCATAATGATTCACTGCTAAATGATCTAATACCATCTAGAAAACATGCTCATGAATTCTCCCTAAAACTTGGCCAAAGCAGTTTTCAGCTCTCATTCACTGCTTCTGATTGGCAGAAGTATTGATTACCAATACTGTCAAACTGCAGCAGCAAGTCCTTACCATGGTTGTTTCTTGGATTGAGCCAAAGCTGTTGATGAAAATGTTCACTCTATCCTCCACAGGAATTCCTGGATTTAGAAAGAGAGAGAAAATTGTAATTTTGAAAACTGTATTCCTTGTGTCTAATAACTGCTTCGCCCATGTCTCAAAGCAAAGCAGTTATCAAGTACTGCTCCTGCAGTTTACAATACATTTGTTCTGTAAATCCATGTAAATGCATTCCTAAACCATACATATTGTACCTAGTGATTTAATTGATTATATTAATGGTCAGGTTTTGTGAAAGGCCCAGCATTGCAAAATAATAAAAATCCCTTCTCAAAATCATCCCATCTTCTTGCCAAGCTCACGCTGTAAACATTTACTGTATATTGGCACCCCTCCCCACTCAGCCTTTTGCATAAACTAATAAAACTGTTGATGAATGCAGACCGCTCACCCTGCTTTGAATAAATTATTTCCTTTGATCTGTTTACTTGAGGCTCACAAGTTTCACTGGATAAATTCTACCATGCAGGTCACAAAATTAATGCACAAGTTATGGCGTGTTATAGAGCTCACATCTTTGTTGCATTAATGTAACAAATCAAACATTAACTTGAATCAATATTCAAAGGTAATGCTGCTATTACTATATTCTATTATTCTATAGGGCCCATAAAAGCAGCTTGCCATGTTACAGCGAAGTAATGCATAAGGCATAGTTTAGTTCTTAATTTGGGAGATTATGATATGGATGCTAATGGATGAGGATTTCAGGCCACCCTGAAATGGAGAGCAGATGTTTGGCTGCTGGACCAGTCGGAGGGAGTGAGGGAGAATGCTAAGTCGGCTCACTACACATCAAACATTAAGTCCCAGATACAGCTCCTGGTGCCAAGTGCCAGAGCAAGGAAACTACAGATCCACCTGAAGACTGGGGAGACGATCAGTCAGACAAAGAGGCCACCAGCCACCTCTTTGTTATTTTCATGGCTGTTTCTGTGAGACAAACATAGTACTCCCAGCAGTGTGATGTGTACAGTACACTATAAACACTGACGATGGATGGTTTTTGGGCTTTGAAAAATGAAAAATGAAAAAGAAATGACTGTACAAAGGTAACAGATGAGGCATGCTTCCACTTCAAAATCAAATTTTTACTTGTGCATTTGTCTGTAAGCTAGCTTTAGCAATTTTGATTAATCTGATTCCTAACCTTAGACAGATTTTAGAAATATCAACTTGTCCTATGCACGAGTGTCTATTAAAATCTGTCCATGCAGCAGTATCGGCAAGAAGTCAACCCAGGAACACAAGCCTTCTGTAACTGTTTAAGCACAAGTTACATTTGCAAGGGAATGCATTTTGATTAATGCCTCCACATTCCTACCTCCAGCATTAAACTCTTAGAAGAAATCTGGAGGTACACATGCACGTGTTTCTTTAATTAGCATGACAGCACTGCAGCTAGAATGTAAATTAAAAACGAGACAGAAACAGATAAAGAGCAGAAAACCTGCCTTTGAAGTTGGGCCTTATTCTGGGATCATAGGTGATCAGTAACCTGTTCAAGATGTTGCTGGTTGAATTTGCAGGGACCCGGGCCAGATCCTCAGATGACAGCTGTCTGCAAATAAAAAGACAGAGAGAGAACTTGAGGCACGATTACATTAGCAGGTCAAATTCCTGGCAGATGAACAGACAAAGTGCACAGTGCACTCACTTCTACTCTGTATACTCTTTGATTAAACTATAACCTGGGAGAGCTACCAGTCTGGGATTAAATTGGCTTTTAAGATTTGGACCACCAAGGAACTGTTAGACTGAGACAATGTTTAGAAATGAAATGTGCTGCTATTATGGGATGTTTCCAGATTATGACTGAGGAAGTTGACAAGATCCCTTGGGCTAATGGAAGACTCTTCTCAACATGCTGAATTTTGAAATATTTGCAGTGTTCATCATCTCAACATGTTTTCATACAAATATATGTTATTGAGCAGTAAACACAGGGCAGTTTAAGTTGTACTGACATTTAATCATCCATAAATAAAACATTTGGGTATGTGAAAAATTCTAAAGGATGCAAAAATATTTCATTTTAAAATCATTCAAGGGTTTTTTAAGATAAATGAGTGAAACGCTTGATCAAAGCACATATTATACTATCTTTATAAAAACAGCACTAGTTCAGTAAGCAAGCCAATAAGTAACCCACTGAAATGATTTTCCCCTGAATGAATCAATCTGCCGCACAGGTGACAAGTATAAATGACTTGTCAAGACAAATAATCTGTTTTTGTGCTATGTAGTTCTTTTTGTTTAAGTCTACTTCAAATGTTCCTACAAAATTGAAAAAACTTAACAGTGCTTGGTAAAAATATCACCAACAACATGACGACAATCAGTCAAACATCATTTGTTTTCATGTGCTTGACTAATGAAAAATACAGTGGGACAGAGAGAAAAGGACGAGGAGGGGATCTGGCAAGAGAGAAAGGGGAAACAAAAATCCTCCTCCTGGGTGGCAATGAATGCTTCTGCCAAAGAATTCCCCCTTCTCAATACATATTATTATGTAAACCTTATCATGCACTGAGGATGGGCTAAAGTGCTACACAAGAATGCTGCGCAGTGTGTATATGTTCAGCGGTTCCCCTGATCAAAGTAAAACCCAATTCCCATCCGCTAAACCGCTTTTTTTCCTCCTCTTTTTTTAAGAGACCTTCCTGACAATCTCAAGCACAAGAGCTAAACTGGAACCAAGTGCTTTAGTTGATCCGCAAAGGCATCTGCAGCATTAAACACAAAGCATGTCATACAGCTTCCACTTGCCAATTTTCTACATCAAACAGTTTATCCCACATTTCAAGACTTCATTGTAGAGACATTTGTTACCATTTAAGGAAGAAGATAGCGCAGCTCTACATTACACTTAACTCAGCGTGCAGGACACAATTACGTCACATTCCTTTTGTGATCTACAGTATTTACATCTATAGTTTAAACCATAACCTGAGAATCACCTTTTGGCATGCACTGAAGAGGCAATGACAACCTGAGATCTATTTATGTGTATGGTGGAGAGACTGAAAAGTAAGATCCATTAGGTGTAAAATAGACAAAGTCCGCCATGCTTCAGCTCCATGCTGAACTGACAACATTGGTCAGGGTTTTTCCTACAAAGGGTAATTGTTGTCCACCCCTAAGATGTTTTACACCCAAATAGAAAAGAGGCACTGTAATAGCCATTCATCCATTTTCTTAACTGCCTAGCCTAATTACAGTCATTGAGGTGGGAGCACCTGGTGAAAACCCACACAGGCACAGGAGAACATTAAAACTCCATGTCCTGGCCAGCAGTTTCAAACCCAGAACCGTCTAGCTTTGAGCTGCTGGTGCTATTCAATGCACCTTCGTAATATGATTTTTCAAACCTACGTTCCTAATTGTTCTGCTATTAGGATAACAACCATTTTACTATCTGTACCCACATACTCATTTTAGGTTTGGCAACATTTTTAGTAGATAAAGGCAGATGGCTTAAACATGAATTGAGATGCTGTATTCAGCTAATTTATCTCCAATTTATTTACCAAATGGTCAGAAATATGCTTCAGAACTAAAATAAATAAAGGCAAGTTTGTGTTTTTAATAGATTTAATAGACCAACACTATAATATATGTATATAGAAAATGTTTTATATGAGGTATAGCCTCCTCTACAAAGGACAGTAGTTCCCCATCTGTCTATTGGCTCCACAAGTGTCCCGATCTGCTGAGGAACTGCTCTCCATTCCTAGATGAGTGCACCATACATTTTGTAATGGTCACTGGCCATGGCTGCCTCAGATGAACATGATGACTAAGTCCTTCCTGACCATTTTCAGTGGAGAAAAATCATATAAATGGTATCCAAGGAAGTCTCTGCATACACTCCTGATCCAAAAAGTAGAGGCGGGCACCGTCCTGACAAACGGTGCCTGCCTCAGCACAGAGCAGGGTGTTTCCATAAGAATCTCTGACTAGTCAAATTTCCACCAAGAACAGTTAGATCCGAAGACGCTCTCATGGACATGTAAGGCTGAAGAAACATCATTAGCAAGAGCTAATGCTGACTGACTGAAGCCAATCAAGCAGAACCAAATTCTACTCATAGAAAATGTTTAGGTTTTCTAAGAGATTAAAGTGAATGGATTTAAAACAGAGATTGCAAACAAATTTCACAACAACAAAACGTACTTCTTTATTCGACTTGTATACAAGAAAAACGTATGCATTACTGTGTATAGAGCCATCAAGCTAACATGCCTAGTCAATACGCCAGAGGCCAATATGACACAGCACGATGTTGTTTATTCCACACGGTACTTACGATGGACAGTAAACATGCTTCCCTTTCTTCTTTCCTTTCTTTGCTCCTTTTTCTTTGGCAAATCCTCCGTCTAAGCAAAGAAAGAGAACTAGGAGAATAATGGCGACCTTCCTTGTGCCCATTCTGAACCTGTGTAAAAGAAAAATAATAATAATAAAAATTGTGAATAAAATGAACATATAAAATAAAAATGGAGGGACAAGAACAAAAGAAATGATTTGGAATTGTGAATCCAATGATTTTTTTTTCACATTCCACAAATTCAGCTGTTATGTGACAGTAATTCTATGGCTTCCTTGTTGGCTAGAGCTTAAAGCTTCAGAGCTTGTTGTTTCCTGAACACTGCAACTTTGCCCCTTACTCTTTTTAACATCATCGATTCATATTTCCTCTAGATGCATGTCACATACAGTAAATGTCTGAAATACAGATGAATCAGTCTGACAAGGTTTAATAAAGCAGAGCAAGTTCAAGCATAAATTCAATCACTGAAGCATTGCACCTGAATAACAATGGTCATTGAGGACTCGTCAGCTGAATGTGACCTTTAAAGGATAGCTGAAATAAATATCGCCTACAATATCCTTCAGTTTAGTCCAGAACTTACATCAAAAAGGCTCAATAGGACTTTTTTCTAAATGTATTTTTTAGATTTCAACAATCATGTTTAGATTTCTAACCCTTGGAGTGTTATGACCAACACTCCCTATTGGTCAGTCATTTCTTACAACATAATACTAAAGTGAAGGCAACTAACAGATAATATGGTCCTGTGTATTTACAGTAACAAAACTATACAAATGCACACTTACACAAACACACAGAGCATTTTTGCATTTCTTGATAGAGGCCATTAATCATCTTGCAACCACAGTACCTGTGTGATTCATTGTCCATCTAGAAGTGTTGCCCTTTCATTGCATTGGGATACTGAGACCAACAGCAAGGCAGCAACACCAGCTTACAAACACACACTCATCCAAACATATATCTTGTGTATTAACTGAGGCCGTCTAGACAGAAATACTCTCTGTCTGTCTCTCTCTCCTTGTCTCACTGCCTTGACCCAGCAACTCCCTGTCTACTCCTTGCCTTCACATCGATCATCATCTTCCTCAACAGAAATCCTTTCCTGAGTGCACTGAGAACTGTACAGAGTGCAATGCCTTTTGGCTCCATGCAAACAAGTTGCCCAAACAAAGACAACATTGGTTTATCGATTTGGAAAATTCCTGAAAACCAGAGGGCTGGATACTACTCGCCTGGCCAGCATAATGTCAAAGCTAATCCACACGTCTCAGATGGCAACAGCTGGAGCAGTGTCAAATGTTGGACTTCACAACTCAACCACATTTCTGAGAAATAATTTCTTATGCAACCTACAAATTCTCTATGCAATCTTCCCTGTTAGAGCCAATCTATAGAGAAATAGACCGCTGACTACAGTAACAGATGATCCAACAGACCTGGAACCACTGACGCCTAAAAGCCGGGTTTGCCTCCTGGACTTTTCAGAAAGGAAGACTCATACTCCCGCCGCCGTTGGAAGCAAGTGCAATATCTTGCTGACTTGTTTTGGAAGAGGTGGGTGCGCGAGTATTTGCCTATGCTTCAAGAGCGTCAAAAGTGGACTCAGGTCAGAAGAAATGTAACTGTGGGGGACATTGTAATGGTGGTCGACGAGTCAGCGCCAAGAAGCTCGTGGATGTTGGGGAGAGTTCTTCGTGTATTCCAGATGCTAAGGGTCTGGTGCGGCGTGTGATCATCAAGACAAAGACTAACACCTTAGAAAGACCCATTGACAAGCTGTGCTTGATCTGTGAGAATGTCATGTAACTTGGAATGAGATAATACAGTATATGTTCTGATCGGTTACAGGTTTTGTGAAAGATAATTTGAATGACCATGTGTGATACAGGAAGTGTTAATGTTATTTGGCTCTTTTGTAAGTGTTCGCTAATTGTCAGTCTTCACGCCCTCCAATTAGGGGGCTGGAAATGTTAGAGCCAATCTATAGAGAAATATTTTTGATACTGTTTCAGTTATTATGTTACATGTTTAATTTTGTATAATATGTTGTTAAAGAATAAATGCTGCACGTTTAATTTGTGTCGGGTAAGAAAACATTACAGCGCATGTGTGGTAGCAGGTTAGAGTGAGCCAGGACGGCAATGGAAATGTGCGCTGTAGCAGCAAATAGTTTTTTGACCGTGACATCTTTTGTTTGTATGTACGAGTCAGAAATAAATCTGAACAGCTCACATTAAGAAGTGGAAGAATTATTTTTTCGAAGCTTGGGACAGAAATTCGCCACTACATTCCCCTTTGCATTTCTGTAGGTGAAATCTCAGCTTCTTTCCACATTCTACCTGATAAGGAGAAGGATGAAGCAGAGGCATGTATACAACTAGTATGCATCGCACTGTAGCGAATAAAAGAGTCTGAATACCAAATAAGACATATTTGAAATTCTTGATAGTGCTGAACATTATCGCACTGGTTCATAATATTTGTTGGGATTGTGAAAGCTTAATCCTTATGCATGTGTCTTCTTATCATAGTTGCATTATTTTGTCTTCTTTTGAAGCGTGCACCTATACAACTTGAAGAGAGAAGTTAGTGATCTGCTTTTGTCAAAATATATCTATTTTGACATCTCTTTTGGGTCCCAGTCCCAAAGTGGAGCTCAGAGAAGCCAGTCGATATATAATTGTGTACAATCAAAATTAAAAAACAAAACAAAACCCTCAATCACGCGTCCACCCAACTGATATTAAAGCATAAATATGAGTTCAGCTGAAACTATAACTCGACCTTGGCACTGTCTGACTCATCTGTGTGCCACCACTGAAGAACATTGCCCTAGCTCTGTTTTACTAGGGGCAAAGTTAAAACGGCAGAGGCTTTGTCATGCAACGGCTGACAGTGACTCAAGCGGGCTACATGGTTTGCCCTACGGGTCATGGGATAATAAACAATTAAAGCCAATCTGCCACTAGAGCACAGTGTCTTTTTTTTTTTTTAAGATTCTGGACATTAAACAAAACACCTAAAATTATTTCTGCCGGGAAGAGGGTTTACATTTAGGTAAATAAACGAATACTTATTTATTATATTAATGTTGATGATATAACAGTCCGGCCATGTCATTTGGTGGAACTGAGATATGTATATAAGTATAGGTCATATTCCTGGTAATATCACCACTTAAAACTAGATTATTTATTACTGCTTAATCCAATAATCCACGAGGAAAGGCCTCAGATGTATTCAAGAAAAATACTGAAATGGAACCAAAGAAAAATAAATCCGCACACTGCCGGTGCTCTCACAACCTGTGGCTGCACGTCGCATTCGGTCTCTTTCTAACAACAGAAAAGTAAGTAAGAGAGGCTGACACTCGCCCGAAGCCTGAGCATCATAAGAGCAGAGGATACAGCGACCACCATGACGGGGGTGGGTGGGGGATGCAGAAAGAAGATGCCAACACATATGAACACGAGCATGCGATTTCACTACATGCGAGCGCACGCTATGAACATAAATAACACAAAGTCATCTCTCGCGAAACACGGTACGCAGTTCTGCTTACCGTTTGGCTTTGTCACCTGTCAATTCCTCAGAAATCTCGATCCACTCAAGCTGACTGTGAAAACAGTGGTTAACAGAGCTTCCACGACCATTCGCTCCCTTTCTTTTCCATTCTGTTTCCGTCTTCCTGCACTGAAGCGATTAGTTCAATTGGTTTGAGGGGAAAAGTTACATCTCGGCAAATTGCCAATTTTTTTTTTTTTTTTTGTTGTTGTTTTGGTTTCCGAGCCCGTTTGTTGTTATTTTTAAATCAACGTGTATATGGCTGCTGCCCTTTCGCCTTAGCTTGGGATGCCCAAGATGGAGGCTTGCGTGTACCTGTCATGCAACATGCGCAGTAGCGGCTGCACAGAACTGGAGAGCATCATTCCCATCAGCACCACGGACAGCCGCTCCCCGCCTCCACATCCACAGCCGCTGCTAGACGGAGACGTGACGTGACGGCAGGAAATAAAAGCTCTCTTTCACGGGATAGACGCAAACGCATCACTACTTATGGCTGGGACTGAGTGGTATTTAGCAGCAGATGGATGAAAATAGAGAGCGCTTTATTAGAAATTATGAATCCAATAAGATACTCAAGCTTCTATTTCTATGTATTATGTAGTAATAGACTGTGTGGTAATCATGTGCCGTAGTATGACCTAGACTATTTTAGATGTGAGATAAAAAGCTGATTTTTTGTATATGTGAAAATGTGACTCATTAAATCAGTGACAAAGAAGATAAAACAATATAGTCTGTGTTTCTATCATCCAGATAAAAATGATGACTGCTTTAATTGCATAATGCAGAAGTCTCAAACATATTTTAGTTTGTAGGACACAGAGCAATCTGATCTCACGTATTTTGGTGTAAAGAATCACAAACTCATTCTGAAGATGTTCATATTTCATAAACATTTACATTCCCTGCTTCCACATCCTCAGCTGCTGCTAATGTACACAACAGACGCCATACAGCCTTATATATTTTGAGTAAAATTTTCATTATTTCCACATTAAGGCAGCCCACTGTCGATGCAAAAAGTATCACCACAATGAAATGCATTGGCACAGCTTCTTGGCTTAACCATCTTTGGTGTGATATAGCAGACCACTGGTGATGTCAAGACGTCAGAGTTGAATGTAATTCAGAACTCTGGCTCAGTGTTGACAGAAAATCTTATGACTTTTGGTCTCAGTGTCCCCGTGCAATGAAAGGGCCTTTTTTGTGCGTGTGTGCGCCTGTGTGTGTGTCTTCAACAACTGTACTGTACTGCGAAACATCTTGAGCCACCCCTCATCTCTTTATATTTTTGGGGAAAATGGGAAATTGATGCAGCAATTTATTGAAACATGTGCAATCACACATGGAAATACAGCACAGAAGGCAAAAACAGAGTTTGTGCAAATTTAACAAGCTCGAAAGTAAATATTTGGTATGACCACTTTTATTCTTCAACACAACCTATACTCTGTTAGGAAGGCTCCCTTGTAATTTCTTTCATTTGTCTTTGGGAATAGTTTTCCAAGCTTCTTGAAGGACATTAAAAGCACTACTTATGATGTTGGCTGCCTTTTTTGGGGAAGGGGGTTCCATGCAGGTATGCTTTTACCGCACTAGCAGTATGTTTGGAATCTATGGATATGTTTGTGATAGGCTGTTAGTAATAAAGTGTGGTTCTGGTTCATCCTTCAAGTGAGGTGCATTTTCTTTGTTACACAAATGTTTCATAGGTCAGTGTTAAGTGGTTGAACAGAATAAATAAATACATAGATACATTAATCTTATGAAAATCCTCGGGTACAAGGACTAGACTGAAAATGACTGATAAGATGGTCAATGTCACAAAAAACTTTGGAAGACCTTGAAAACTATGGAGAACTATTACTTAAGACCACTTTAATAATTGCAAGTCTGACTCTTTGGAAGCAAAGTGTTAAAAAAATGGTTTCACGGCTCAAGACTTTTGCACAGTACTGTATGTATTTACACTTAGATCCACCACTGAACTACAAAAATGCTTTGTTTTTATACATGTCTTAGATTGTCACACAGTTTTCATTGGAAGATGGGGAAGGGAACTTAGAAAAATGGAAACTTGAACATCTGCGAGTTCATATTGGCTAAACTGTGTCTCCTAATGGGAGTGTGATGCACTATAAAGTTACTAAAAGCCCCAGAACAACTATTTAATGGACTTCTGGTTCTCAAATGTTGTTATATCTAAATTCAACAATTTGGATTTGCCTGCTACATCTGTGCTGTCAGCTTGTTTGTTAAAACACATTTAAGATTTATGGCAGGATGAAATGTCTTTTTCCTTTTGCTGTGGAGTAATTGCTGTTTATATCCAGATTGAACACCTGAAAAAATAAATGAAACGGAGAATGGGTATATTAATGAATGCAGATCTTAAATCATAACCATTGACTGTGACAGAGTCACCATTAATTTTTAAATTCAGTCAAAAAGCTATTGTACGTAAAGTCATTTTATGGATCATATATAAGACTTTTTACATGTTTTTTGTTGAGCTTTCCGCTGGTTGTAAATAAATATTAATCTAAAAATGTCTGATGGTACGGCCTTTTGTATATGTCTGTGAAAGAAAAATGCTTAGCGTGACTATAATATCCTCAACATCTAAAATCTAAGAATTTTCATTCCAAACACAAGTACTGTAAAGTATGTTTAGGCGGGTTACTGTACCTGCCAGTCACTTTAAGGATTTTATTTTTTTAAAGAATTTAATGAAAAGCAGAAAAAACTGAACACTGACAGTATAATGGCAGGGTGTTATTAAATGTTAAGGATTAAAACAATGAATAGTTGAGCCATAGTTTCCACGTTTAATTTTTATTTATTGAAATGGTTCATGTAAAGTTGTTGTTGACTATTGCAAAGAAATCTGTCTTTAAAAATAGGTTTTTGCCAGAGGTTTCTTCCTGTTAAAAGGGAGTTTTTTTCTTCCCACTGTCGCCAGAGTGCTTGCTCATAGGGGGTCAAATGATTGTTAGGTTCTCTTTGTAAGTATTATTGTAGGGCCTACCTTACAATATAAAGTCCCTTGAGGTGGTTGTGATTTGGCGCTATGTAAATAAAATTGAATTGAACTGAATTGAATAGGTCACAAAATAACTGATAATCTGGTGGATGATAAAGAGGGCTTCCTATTTACCTTTCATGTCTGCACAGATTTGAATGTTTTTCTAAGAAAAAACCCACATACATTAAGAGGGAAGGTAACAGTAAGTTTGATTTTTTTTGTTGTTGTTGTTGTTGTTCTTTAAATAGAAAAAAAGAAAAATCCACTGAGCTGATTTTCCCCACAGTTTTGAGCCATATCTCATGCATCATTGTGTCAAACAACTTGTGCGGTCTCCCCAAAGATGATCCCCGTGGTATGATCTTGATTGACAAGGCATTCCATTTGCATACACAAATTAATCAGTACCATATGCATAGAGATTAATGATTTATGTCACAGGGCAAAGCTCTGGTGTTACAATAAAGAGGCAGCCATTCAAGCACAAGGATTCTTCTGTGTTGTTTAGAAAAATGTTCGCTAGCCAGCTGGCTATGAGCCACGAGTGTGATGGACAATCCTATGCCATTCCAGAAATATGTCAGGCTGGATTGAAACAATCTACTGTGGTATAATACAACCTGGCATGAAAACCACATTTCTGCTACCACTGCAGCCCTGAAGAGTTATATGTGTTGTCACATCAAAAAGGAGTTTTTGACAGATCAAGAGACAAAGAAGTGTTACTACTAAGCAGCTTTATTTGTTTATTTATTTACTGTGTGCTGCTTAGTAACATGTTTGTTTTCATCTCAGAAGGATGGATCATTCTTTAACTAAACCCAGAGTAGCTTTGCTGACAGCACTTTAATTCAATGATGATGTAAATTTTTTGGAAGACGAACGGGTACATGTCATAGGAGCTGAGATAAGAGCAGTGAAAATGAATAAAAACTTCATGTAAATCATGAAGGATGGAGATAAAACAATATTTATTGCAAAATACAATACATCAGTTTCTGAAGAACATGTGATCTTTCTATTAAGGTGACTGCTGTCAAAATTACAGCTACAGACATTTTCCTATTTTACTATGTACAAGTAAAATATATTTCAAACTATATGACGGTCTGCAACATGTTCATTAGTACATTCAAAAGGTAGTACACTGACACATACGAGGATTAGTATCTTCCAACTTCCAGTTCCTGGTTTATTGATTAAAGTCTTTTCTCTCTGCATGTCTGGCCTGTACACATATATGATCTTGTCAGTATCTATTTTACATTCAAGCAGCATGCTCATACGTCAGTAAAACAATAGATAAGGAGAGAAAATTCATCATTACACTGTCCTGGATTCCAGTTCAGTAATGTATTGATGAACTTTGGCAGTGTAATATGAGATCCTTGGATCATTAAATAAGCAGAATGCTATCATGGAAACTGAGTCTTCCTTGTCAGCAGTGCTACAGTATCCAAAATTATGATGGAGGCATCGAGCCAGAAATCTGTTAAGAAGGAGAGTTCCTTTCAAATATGTTTGGATCACTTTCCTGAATAAGGATTGTGTAAGAGGGGAAATCCTGAAGGACAAAAAGCTCTTTCCAAACTGAAATGTCTAACATAACTAAACGGTTACAGTGAATCAAGATTTTTAATTTTTAAAATTTTTAGCGATTCTGTTTTAGTTGATTCCAGCAAGATTAACAGCAAGATTATTTTTTTTTAGGTTTTCAATGCATGTGTTCTCAAAGTAAAAATCTCGTAGATATCCAGCCAGGTGTTCATCCCAGCTGCACTACCACACTGCAGACATTCATTCTTTCTCATTTTCAGGGCATCAAGCAGCAATAACAAATGTAGTCAGACAGCATTATTAAACTTATAATTGGATTTAAACTGAATTATATTCAGGTTTTGCTGTGGAGTGAACTCAGCTAAGCGATTATATTGGACAGCAGTGTATTTGATTTTGTGTAATTTATGCACAACTGAAGCCAAACTGAAGTCATGCACTTCAATACTTTTTGAATGAATGAATATACTGTATGTACAATATTACTGATGATCAGTTTACCACTTAAGCATATATTTATTTCTACTACAGCACGCTTTAGAAGAAGCAACATTGTGTCCCTGAACACCTGAACATGATAAGCACATCTGATTCGTTTTAACCTGGAAATATCTTGAATCATCAGATAAAATATGCTTCCCCTGGTGGAATAAAAATAAACAAATTCCACACCCCTTGCAGTATCTTTAGGAATTTCAAGGGGCAAACATTGCCTGTAGCTCTGAGGGGCACCACCAGGGGGCTCTGGTCTCAAAGCCAAGTACAGCCAGGGGCAATTATTGAAACTTTTCACTTATCAACATGAGACCTTAATGTCCATAAAACACCAGAATGTCTCTGATATAAAAGTTTGACTGCGTGCTGAAGGTCAGTATGCCTTTTAGAGGATGAATATGATGATATAACAGCTGATCAGGTACAGAGATAGATATATGTTTGTTATGTATGGATGAGTAAATAAAATGATTTACTGGACTACACAGATAAAGTTCATGCTGCTGCAACAACTGGTTTTACAGTATAAATTAAGTAATTTAACATTTTCATTCACTTGTGTTTCTCTTCACCACAAAGGTGTTTTTAAAAAAAAAAAAAAAAAAAAAAAAAAAACCTATGACAGATGTGTTTTCTAATGGTGACTGATGTTTGAGGGCATTTGTTTGCTTGACAGAATGCATCTCATAACAGCAAGCAAGTCTAAGGGGATTTAAGCAGTATACGATGAGTGTGAATTCTCCATTGTATACATTTCCACTTGCACTCTGCTCAGTGGACACAGAGCTCTCCTAGCTGGCTTGTCTCTGCATGTTTGGCGTGACCCAAATAGCCTAACTTGTTTCTAATTTCCTCTGTTTATTATATTTCTTTGTATCAAAGACTTTGCGTTTCACAAGACCACCATGGAAGCGGCAATCAAATGTGGACAACAAGACAAAATACCCAGCTTTTACAGACAAAACCTCATGGGGTGAATGAGTGTGTGTGTTTTTGTGAAAGAGAGAGGGATTCCACGATGTGAAGTGCTGACATCTGCTGCAGGCGCTCGCAGGGCTGGAATGTGATACCCTCCTTTACACAAAGGGCCTTGGCCCTTCCAACAGGCACATGAAGACCTCTATATGCCCCTCTCCACAGGGGCAACACAAGTATGAAATGACTGCATCAATGTCCCACGCCTTCTTTCCTGAGCCATTAACTTGGATTAAAACCACAAAAGCTTCCCTTCTTACCTTGATGCTGGAGAGATGGTTGCTCTATATTCTCTTTAAGTTGGTAGTTTCTAAGCTATGTGAGGCTGGGGGTAAATTGCTGCAGCATTGCATCATGCGTCTGGCTCAATGGGTTCAATATGTCTCCAGCTCCCCTTTGATTGTTGTGTCTGTGCTGCAGCAGACTTACCATACAGCGGGGGATACACTGTTGCATTTTGCCAACAATAGGATGGGAGGAACCACATAAAACACAGTTGATGAGGTACAACATTGTGCTGGGGAGAAAGGAAATTGGGAACAGGAGGGAGTATTGTTTCAAGCGGTGTCTCTGCTTTGATATGACAAATTGAGAACCTTAAACATTTCCTTCCACAGAAACATTCCAGGGGAGCACAAAACTGCATGTTAAAAAGTTTTCTTTTGGGGCGCATTTATCTTTCATTCAGTGAATCAAGGTTTTAAACAATTACTCAGTGGTTAAACAATGTTACTTAGGAATGTTATATGGAAGGTTTTAGTCTGAATCATGGGACTCCTGATGTGAATATATACTGTGAACTGCACTGTATATATTATACATTGGATGGATCATGATTTAATGGGATAAAAATGCAATCGGGCCATGGTGTTGTAGTCCAGTAAAATAAGCAGAGAAACAGATAAAGGACTAGTAAGACAGTGGGTACAACTGGTGTACACACAGCAGAAAGTGAAATGTGTCCCTTAAAAAAAATCCAGAAATAGCCTAAAATGTCTCCTTCACATTTTTGTATCTCTACTCTTATATCTTTATATTTACAATATATCGTTTAATCTGGTGTTATAGTGTTTTAAGTTATTCTGTAGTTTTAAAGATATATTTCCAAAAGTATTACCGCTTATGTAAACCTTATCCTTAACAACAGACTGTGTGATCTCGGGAGGCTGAAACTTTTGGCTAGAAATTATTTGAAAAGTGCGCAACCATCAAACAAACAAAACAAAAACAAAACAAAAAACGGACCCGTAAGGGAGTGAAACACCTCGTTAAACCAGGCAGCAACTGAATAGTTAACATCCTGGGAGTTTCCTCCGCTGAGAAGTTGTACTTTATGTATAGCACCTGTTGTGCGTCAGTTGCCAGTCTCCAAAAAGCCAACCCCGGGCGCGCAGCGATATTTTATCTCAGGCTCCAAGTTATGACTCTAGACCGCGCCAGAAAACAGAAAACGTCTCGGTGTTGCGAATGGTTTCAAAGTACAGGCTGTATCAAGTTGCTTCACTCTCTCGCTGTCTCTGTGTGTGAGCCTTTGCTGTAATGCGTAAAGATCTGCAGGGATTTATCAGACGGAGTGAAGAACGCACCGTGGACGCGCGCTTTCCCCAAAATGCGACTGTGTCTTTCTAATGTTCTCGTCGCGTAGATTATATGCGTGCATAAGGGTGTTTTTTATAACTAATACCGGGATTATAGCAACATAAAACTAAACTTTGCTCAACTTCCCATTGAACCAACAGGTGCGCATTTGCTCTGCGCAGCAGCGGCAGGTTCGGAACCTCCGCAGAGGAGTCGTTCTAACTTCTCAAGTTAAAATTTTGTTCCCGAACTTTCCTCCGAAGGACTGATGCTTAAAATTAAGTGGATTTTACTCTGCGCTTATCCTCTCCAAATGTGTCCGAAACAGCACTGGTGCCCTGTAAACGACGCATGTGTGTGGTGATACAAACCGTCCCGTCTACAGCGCTTTGTGATCGCCGGCTACCACTCATCCAAATGATCCTTCCATTAATATTCCTTCTTGCATCGCTTCTCCAACAATATGGCTCGGAAGCTGAATCAAGTCATGTCAGCAAATTTCCCCTACCAAGCGTAAAGGAGCAAAACGGTGAGTTTCGATGCATTCTAGTTCATTCTTAAAAGTTCAAACTTTTGAATGATTGCTCACACAACCTAGATGCTCATTCTTACTGGGCTTAAAGACATTCCTTTCAAAAAGTACATCTTTTGAATGAATAGAAGCATTTTATTTAGTTCAACCAGTATTATCCAGGATAGGAAGTGCAGTATTACCCTTTACCTTTAAAGCGTACCCCGTATGCTTAAAAGGAGAAACCCTTCTGAAATTCCTTGCCCCTCGGGAGAAGTTTTTCTTGTGATCATAAAAAAAGGCTCCATTCATTCAGGAGCAGTCACTCAGGGCGATGTAATTTGGGGCTCATGTGAAATGACTCCAATGAACTTCACTAATTCTGAAATCCTTCCCCCCATTTTTCCCTGTTTAATTTTATTTCCATGCTAATGACAAGAGTATAACTGTGTTTAGCTAAGTAAGTAAATAATTAGCCTCCAGTGATTGTTTTGCCATCATGGGGAATTTGACAGTCTTTGTTGTTCTTTGTTGTTGTAAGCATCTTTCAAATCTTAATTTAATACTTAAGATTGTGTATTATGATTATTAGTTTTGGCTTATTTTAAGTTTTATATCTTGATCCCTTATATTCCCAGTGCTGACATTATCTCTTCATAACAAACTTTATATGTCCTGCATATGAATGACAAAGGTTTATAAGAATTACAAAAGAAGCCAAGACATGCTGGTACAAGAAATGTAAGTCCAAAAAGCTTGCCATAGAATAGTTTATGTGTGACCGATCCTGTGCATGTGAGCCTTTTAGTCAGGAGTCCTAAAATGTGATGTTTGATTATTATTTTGCTTATGTGAAGCACATAACAAGTCGTGACATAGAAGCAGACTATGTATCACATAGCTTAAAGTACCTATATCTTGTAGATATGGTTAATCTTCATACATTTCTTGATCTTCAGTAACCAGTAGGTTTGACTCGACTTGTGTGAGGGCATGCAGCTCTGACTTCACTACAGTAACAGTCAGGGTTGGGAAATCAGAGCCTCCTGGTGGGATATCCAGGTTTAATCAGGACGGCTGAGAAAGGAAAACAACAGAGAGGAGGGAGGGAGGGCAGGGAGAGTGATGAAGGAGGTGGAGGGGAAGTGTGGTGGGGGAGATGTTAAACTGTCAAGGAACTCTTTAAAAAGGCGGTCACACTTTGGCTGAGGGCAAAGCTGGCCAGACCGTCTGTAACCTTTGACTGGAGTGTCTGAGTGCTCTATTCTGCTGTGCTTGATTGCAGATGCTCTGTGAGACAATTTGATATCGATCTGACGGAGGGGAGAAGCCAGACCTGTCTGGCATGTTTAGTAGTAGTTGCCTGGAGAGTTACGGTCCCCAGTCGTATTAAACTTGGCAAGCGGCTGCTGATGACTCCATAAGATATCAGAGGGCACCATCTCCCATTGAGAGCCAGAGCTGTGCAGAGTAACCATCTGTCACAATGAATGATTTGGACAAAAACTCTCAAAATGAACTCTAAAATCAAAATTCTGTGTCTTGGGGTAATAAATAACGTCAACATTTCTTTGCTCCACTGGTGAGAATAATGTTACAGTGTTGTGCATGTCATTTTTATGTGTTTGCCACATGACTATAGGGTTTCATGGTTATTAAGAGGAAACACTGCTAAAAATGACTTCTCCAGGCACTACAAAGAAGCTGTGTAGTGTAAGGTTTTGAAAATGAAATAGCGCTGAAGGAAAGTACATGTATCAATCTAGCTCAAGCGCTACCCCAGCCTTTGGTCTTCAACATATTGTTTTATTAAAGGTAAAACAACATTGCTGTTTCTGAAAAAGTTAGAAACAACAATGTTGTCCTGTTTTTGCCAGAAAGGCAAAAACAGCCTACCTCTCTGGAATGAAGCAAATAACATCAGAGGATCGGATCCAGCGAGTATTACTTTCATTCTCAAGCATTTGCAAGAGGAAATCAAAAGTTTATATCATCATAAAACACATTTTATATGAGACAGGATTTTGATTTGTGATGAAACAACAGGATTCACAGTCTGTATACTATGATGTAGCACTGATTGACTTATTATTTAATAGCCTACAAGCTTGTTTCATTATGCAGTGATGGCCTGATACCAGTTGTCAACACTGCAAACCCAGCTAAAGCTCCATCTCAGCTTCCCGATCACACAGGTCATCTCAGGGGCACCTCTTATATCACTTCTCCGAGATAAGTGGTTTGCCTTCTCTTTCCCGTAGAAGGCCATGTTTTTTTTGCCAAGGCCACCCATAAGCAGAGAGCCAGATATTTTCAGAAAAATCCAGCAACAGATATTTGTAGGAGATGCGGATTACCTGTGATATTCCCACATAACCCCCCGAGCACCACTGGAGGAAGGTATGCACCACACTAGACCTGCCAATGATCACAGAGGCTGCTGTTCCGCTAAAGATTAAGAGATTAGAGGGAGGACTGGGGTCATAAGGATCAACGGCCTATGGGGAACATATGCAGTGTACCACTTATACATAGATGGAGGACAGAGGAGCATTATACATTCAGTGGATTATGATTACGATGTAGACAAACAAGACATTTGCACCGGGAACATACTGGGTGGCCTCGTATGAATCGTGACTTTTTCAGGTGTAACATAGAATACAATATTTGTTTATTCTCCGATAGCTGAGAACAGCTGTTAATAGCATATTTGTAGAGTAGCAAAGGAGGAGGAGTCCTTTTGGTTGCCGGCAAAATCCTATTCATTTAAGTGATTGACAGCTAAAGTACTTCTAAGGCTTGCCTAGCCACAGTATTTAAAAGATTACCAACTGCCTTGAGAAATACTTGGTAATTTAATAAAGAGTCAAAGATCTTAGCCTGTGTACAAAATCACTTACGGCAAGAAGTAAATTGCAACTCCTAAGAAGCATTTTTGTAAGAAATATTTCATCATAGAGCTGAAACGTTTATACTGAAACTAAATTAAGTTTAGTTTATCTGGCTGAGTGAAAGCACTTTTTGACTTTGGGTCAACTTTTATTCAAGGATTAATGCATCTAAAAACTTTAATTGTACTCGGTGGAGCAGGTGTTCATGACAGAGCTTTAAATTTGTATCTTTCTCTGTCTAAAGTTGAAATCATTTTAAACAGCTGACACAATGAAAATATAGTAAAAACATAAAAACCTAATATAAAATCACTGTCCCACTCTTTATGGTGAAACAAGCATTTCATACAAATTATGATACTATTATGCCATCTCATATCATATTGTACAGTATGCGTATTGTGTAATTGTTAAAGTTAAGAAGAAGTATAATGTCTTTGTTTTTGTTTTGTTCTCAGCCCACTGTTACAAAATCTGCCCTGACAAGACCAAACATAGTCATTTGTAATGGGTCAAGCCTCTTCTACTAAATGTGACCAGCTGGCATTCATGTATCCACCATGTTATTTTAAGTGGTTTCCATAGTGCTTCGCTCTGGGTTCAAATATGAAATTACAACTATGACTCTGAAACCAGTCAAACAAAATGTGCCTGCCTTGGAATTTCAACTCATTCTTTTATACAGGTTAGATGTTTCCTGACCCTGGGAAAGCTTGTTTCCACTTAGGGGGATCCGTGCTTTGATGGATATGCTTGAATGAATGAATGCAGCACTATGCAGTTAATCATTGTATTGGGCAGTGGAATAGCAGCTGGTATGCTTGTCTGAATTAAAACCATCAAAGAAAATGGATGGCTTGAATGTTCAATAAACTCAGTGGGAAGCATAGAGGGCAGACGTTACACCAAGGAGATCACTATAGTGAGATGAAAAACACAATTATAAGGAGGTTTATCAGGGTTTTTATTTGCTGACTGAACATGATGGATTTTTTTCATTTATACAAACGAGTTTGGCTTCTTTTCCCTGTCTAATATGGAAGTCACTAAATACACCAGCTTCTGAATAACCATTTAGTGTTAGTAAGAGAAAGAAAAATGCACTTATGTGAATTTTCCACAACAGTAGCAGTAGAAACCACTGGATACAAGCAGGTCTATATCTTCTGGAAAGAGGAAATTTTCCCCTCAACATCTCACTCCAGAGTGGGGGACCCTGGATAAAAGTGTCTATGTTTTTCCTGTCAGCACTATTTGAACATGGAGTGCTGTATTTGGCAAGCAAAGCATGCCACCGCCTGCCTGCTGTTTGTCATTTCAGGCAGCCAGTGCACCGTCTCTCCCACCACCTCAAGAGGCTTTCCGGGGGCTCTGGGTCATAGGTTTAAGCTCTAGTGAGGAAAAATAGTATCTATAGAAACCTATTCTGTCTTTTCTTGGCTCGGTGTTTGTGAATTTTTCTTCACTGCACACAATGCTTTGGCTGCCAGTGGTATAATGAAGACCATTTTGTTATACAAACAAAATGCATGAGGGGGAAGGGGACTAATACCTTAAAGCTACTTTCCACTGCTCCTTATTCATAAGGGGTCACCACAGTGGGTAGTTCCACAAATTTGATTTGGGAGGTTTTTGCACCAGATGCCTTCCTGATGTAAACGTCAAGGGATGTGCATCCCCTCTTTGGAGAACAAGGGGACTGAAACCTCGTTCTCCAAAAAAAACTAATCACTTTCATTGCCTCTTTGCAGCAGCACATCAAGAAACAGTAAAATAGTGAACCACATAATGTTTTTGTGTCAGTTTTACACACATAATTTGACTTTATTTGAAGATTTGCTTCTCCCAACCTGTTAACTGTCATTTTCCTTTTAGCTTAGCTTTGACTTCAACCAGTCACTGCAACCTGTTCTCCACCCCAAAGGCTTCAAATTGCATTGCACTGGCTAGTCTTTTTCATGCATTTTTCATCATGCATCGTGGTGCTATAAAGTTCAATCGTCCCTCAGCATATTAAATGGATTCACTTTCATTAAATGGATTGCAAGAAAATGCTCTGCTTGTGCTGCAAGGAAATGATGGACAAACCTGTTGGATATGGCGGAACTTTGTTTTGGTGGTTAACGTGAAAGGTTATGGTTTAATACAAACAATAGTGTTTTTATAAAACTAAACACACAGTGTGGGTGCTTAAATCTAAAAGAAAATTCACAGAAAAGACAAAGTTGAAAAAAAATCATATACAAAAAGCAAACTGAAGAGATAATAATAGCAATCCAAGCTGGGACTTGAATTCCTGTCTTCTGATTTAAAGCACTGTGATTATGCTATGAGCCTTTCAACTTGCCTCCTACCTTTTGGGCTTTTATTATTGCTTGTTTCTTCCTTTTGAGGCACAATAGTAAGGGATCATCCACTGCATTACAATATGATGAGAACAAATTCTTGAAATAGCAACAGTATGTAACAAGTAGGAAGTAACAACGAGTTGATCTTTGAGGGAACAACTTGGTCTCTTAACAAAATCTGATTTTCTGTGTACATGGAAACAACCTTTTCTTTCTATCTAATGATTTCAACGATAGTACTAACTAATTAATGTCTAACTGATAATAGAATAAAAGGAAAAAATGAGCAGTTTTTTCAAAACATCCCACAGTTATTCATTCATTACTCCCCATGTAAAAGACATTCAGTAGTTTGGTCAACAGCAGCAATTCCTACTATTCAGCATTATTTTAAGTATCACTGAGAGATACATGGAAGCACAAAGGTAATCTTCTATAAAATTGGATCCAAGTCATCATGGGATGCAGCTGAAAGTACTGAATTTTGTGTTAAGATTTACTTTTCCGCTGTATTGCAAAATTGTAAGACTGCCCTCTTTTTTTAAAGTTAAGTAACTTCAAGTGTCAACATGAATAGGTGCCTGTAACGTGTATTAGAGTTGTCAGTTTTACATTGGCTAAAACGTATCCACATTTCCTAAAACATGTGTTTAACATTTTCAAATGGACTGTTTTCATCCCAAAGAGGATCTTTTTCAAATTCCTTCATGAAGACAGAATGCATGAAAGAACCTGAAAACTAAAGGGTTGGTTAAGTCTTTCATAAAATCTGTTTTTGGAAATGTGAACACAGTACATCTTCATCTTAGTAGGCATGGAGTAAGTCGCTTAAGTTTGAATAGATTTAGACGTTCAGTAGGTCCACTTTATGTACTCTGGTGCATTTGAAAGTGAAAAATCTGGATGTTAGTGAGGAAACACATTCATTTTCATGCTGTAAAAGGATAAATATTGTTGTAAAATAATATATTTTCTTGCTGTGTTTCTTTGCTCACAGTTTCTTATCAGCTCAATGTCTGTAGCAGGCTCATTGTCCTGTCTCTGTCTGCTGCCCTCAAATAAGAAATCCACTTTCTGAAATATTACCAGCTTCCAGATAAGAATTGAGAGCAAGCAATATCATTTCAAATGTTCAGCTTTGTCAGTGTTTCCTGGTGAATAGTTGTTCTGAAAGCTGCCATTTCACTCACATTGTTAAAAATGTTATATTATACTCCACAAGCAAAATAAATACAGATAACTTTTCTATCATGTTTTTTTTTCCTTATCAGCAAAATGAAATTACTTAAATCGAAAAGCAATTTAGCTCCCTAAATGGAAGGACTTGGTAAATGTTATCAGCTGCTTTGGCACAATAACTCAAGTAGCTACAGCATGACTAGCTGGCACAGAACAAAGCAGTTACACATGAAGCAGGATGAATAAAACAAAGCAAAAAGAAAAGGAGAAATTCTGGTTTAAATGCATGTTTTCCAGAGTGTGCTTATTCTCATAGTCTGATGAAGTGTCGGACTAGTTCAGTATATCTGGCTAAAGTAAAAGTTACTTATCACAGCAAATACCAGCTATTCTCTGTAAATTAACATGGTGTTCAAAACAGAATTTGCATTTTCTTACTGGAAAAAATGGTTACTGATTTATATTATTACTTCTTTTGGAGAAAAATGCATCCATAGAGCAAGATATGCTTATTTTTATTGCACCATTGGATGAGACAAAGGCCTGCATTAACACATGACCATCACAATGTAAATTGCATTTCATTTTCATTTAGGTAATTTGTCACTCCAATCAAAGTAATCTATCCCCTCTGTTGTTTATATCACATTTCCATGGTTGTATATACACTCAACAAAAATATAAACGCAACACCTTTGTTACTGCTCCCATTCCCCATGGGATGGACGTAGAGACCTAAAATTCATTCCAGATACACAATATAACCATCCCTCCCAAACAGTGGTCACAAATCAGTCCAAATGTGTGGTAGTGGGCACATCTGCCATATTGAGATAATCCATCCCACCTCACAGGTGTGCCACATCAGGATGCTGATCTGACATCATGAGTAGTGCACAGGTGTACCTCAGACTGCCCACAACAAAAGGCCACCCTGGAATGTGCAGTTTTTTGCGCTATTGGGGGTCTGGGGACCCAGAACCGGTCAGTATCTGGTGTGACCACCATTTGCCTCATGCAGTGCAACACATCGTCGCATGGAGTCTATCAGATTGTCAATTGTGGCCTGTGGAATGTTGGTCCACTCCACTTCAATGGCTGTGCGAGGTTGTTGGATATTCGTGGGAACTGGTACACGCTGTCGTATACGCCGGTCAAGCACATCCCGAACATGCTCAATGGGTGACATGTCCGGTGAGTATGCTGGCCATGCAAGAACTGGGACATTCTCAGCTGCCATCTGCCCTGAACAATGTGAACCATGATTCATCCGTGAAGCGCACACCTCTCCAACGTGCCAGACGCCATCGAATGTGAGCATTTGCCCACACAAGTCAGTTACGGCGACGAGCTGGAGTCAGGTCAAGACCCCGATGAGGACGACGGGCATGCAGTTGAGCGTCCCTGAGACGGTTTCTGACAGTTTGTGCAGAAATTGTTTGGTTGTGCAAACCAATTGTTCCAGCAGCTGTCTGGGTGGCTGGTCTCAGACGATCTTGGAGGTGAACCTGCTGGATGTGGAGGTCCTGGGCTGGTGTGGTTACACGAGGTCTGAGGTTGTGAGGCCGGTTGGATGTGCTGCCATATTCTCTGAAACGCCTGTGGAGACGGCTTATGGTTGAGAAATGAACATTCAATGCACGGGCGACAGATCTGGTTGACATTCCTGCTGTCAGCATGCCAATTGCACGCTCCCTCATTGCTTGTGGCATCTGTGGCATTTTGCTGTGAGACAAAACTGCACATTCCAGGGTGGCCTTTTGTTGTGGGCAGTCTGAGGTACACCTGTGCACTACTCGTGATGTCAGATCAGCATCCTGATGTGGCACACCTGTGAGGTGGGATGGATTATCTCAATATAGCAGATGTGCCCACTACCACACATTTGGACTGATTTGTGACCACTGTTTGGAAGGGATGGTTATATTGTGTATCTGGACTGAATTTTAGGTCTCTACGTCCATCCCATGGGGAATGGGAGCAGTAACAAAGGTGTTGCGTTTATATTTTTGTTGAGTGTATTTCACTTTGACAATCTTTAATATGGGCTGCATAAGAATTTGAGTTGCACAGTCGTAATTTAGGTACATTTAGCTCTGAAAACAAAACATGTCAAGGCAAGAAATTGCACTTATCTCTGAAGCCTTGTAATATAAAAACTATGATAGAAATGTTTAAAAGGGGGGGGGGGGGGGGGCTCTAAAAAATTGTTCGATCAAAGTCTGACAAGAATCAGTGTCGTTCTTGTTGTAACAAAACAGATTCCCTCTAAAACAGGAGGTTCCATTGATAAAATATTTGGATCATCTTGAGGCTGTGAAGTTTGAAACCTGGCCAATGTGGCACTGTTTTAACACAGACCTCAGTTGTCCTGTGAGTATTGGTTTTCTTACGGTAACTGGAATTCCAGCCTTGACTAAATATCTTGGCAGTGAGATGAGTTGACCTTGGTTACCATCTCTGGCATGTCTGCATAACGTGGCAGATGTCATCACCTTCTATCACAGAGGTATTTCACTGTCCTGTTTTGACTCTTCAGATTCACCATCTGTCTATCTATCTATCTATCTATCTATCTATCTATCTATCTATCTATCTATCTATCTATCTATCTATCTATCTATCTATCTGGTAGTTACTAAGGAAAATAAAAGCTCTAAACTAATGTAGATAAGGTGGAACTTCTGGAACTGTTTTCTTACACAATCATCCTTACTTATCTCTAATGTCTAATGTTAACCAGATGTAATACCATAATAACTGTTTAATAACATAGATAGGATGGGTTCAAAAGCAGTCCTTTAAAGGGCTTTATCTGGTTCTGTGGTCTTAATGGCACTTAATGAGTAAATTTCTCCAGGCAATTTGAAGAACTTGGAGGTTTTCTGTTGGTTTAGGCTGGGTGAGTTGCTTCTGTTGGACTGACTTGATGAAACTGAGATCAGGGATTTATGGGAGCGTCTCACTGATGATAGATCTTTATGAGTCTGGCTCTACTTGGAGTGATTGTCATGCTTCAGAAGAAATTTGGGACTCTTCGCATGTTTTTTTAGTGCAGTTTCATGGTGGCCAAGAATCTAAACATCTAGAGCTTCTAAAACTTTTTTTTTTAAACTGCAGCTATTTGTGAAAAGTTGCTCTGTTTTAGGACATTGCTAAGTCTAAGATCCATGCCAAAATGGGGCATATATCTTAGAGGAAAGTAAACAGTTGAGCCATGAATCAGGGATTGTAGCATGAAGACCCAACACTGTGGCACAAATAATCCCAGCTGTCCCCCTTCCTCTTCATTATGATGAGAAGGGTTCATCATGTGTGAAACTGAGACTAGGTTCATCTGATGCAGCAGAGATATTTCATGGTTATCAAGCACCATCATTAAGCATGCTAATTTTAGAAAGAGGCAGCAAGAGTTAGCGATGTGTGAACACCCTCATACAGCTCAGAATATATATTAGACAGATCAGTGCTTAATGTGTAGTTTTGGCAGTTTATGAGAATAAGCCAATGATCTGTATATAATGGTAGCATTTTACTAACTTAAAAACATAATTTTAAATATAAAAAGCGAAATCTGTATTTACAGCACCCATTTGGAAAGAATACATTTTCATTGGATTGGGCATAAACAAGCCTGTATGTTTCATTTAATCAGTAAAACAACTTTAAAAGCATGCAGTATATTTTATGAACTTATAACAAAGCTGTGCAGTATACTACAACCCAAGTCCAAACATAGAAAAAGCTGTGCAGTGTCGTGTAAATGTGGACTGTTTGTCAGGTGCATTGTTGGCATATATTTCCAGGCTTCTGTAATTAAATATTTTCATTACAGTGCGTGTAATGCCTTGCAATACAAACTACAGCTTATAGTGGGTATCTTCTTGTTTTCGTTCAGTAGAGACTTGGCAGTTTCCTTTGTGTTTAATCAACTTGTGCACCAATCTGACCAGGAAAAAATACATCTGCGTGGGACTACTTGAACTGCTCTACCGTTCAGGGACATTTTTTACCTGATCGATTACAATCTACAAGAATCAATACTAAAGTAAATACTTTTTAGATTAATATTTTATCCCTTGCAGCATGGTGTGCATCAGGTCAAGGTCTTTGGGCTGTTTTTGGCTTGCCAGAGCTCATGCATGCATAGCTGAACTATTTAGCATATCAGTGAACTTTATCTTTTCATGTGTTGCTTATGGAGGTAACTGGATATGTACAACATGATTCAATATTCTGAGTATATATGAAGTTATTTCTTTTGCTTTCAGTTTTCAGTCACTAAACAAATTCCAATGGAAATTAAATGGCCTTTATTTCTTGTTTATGTGCCACTGGAGGAGAGTGAGAAAAGAACCAGAAGCTATTAAAGGGAGATGTGAAATATCCCATCTCTAATGCATTTAAGGGGGTAAAATAAAAAGCACACCTGTCCCAGTAATCACTGGTACACTGCCGTCTCATGCTGGTCGGATTATGTCATCTAGCACATGGTGAGATGTGATATACGATGCTATGCCAGTGCCATACAGAGTCGGTAACCTAATCACACGTACTATTTTGAGAATGTATGGCTTTTCCCAAAGCACAAATAGGTTTTCGGGCATGCTGGATGTAGTCACCCCCGGCGTTCTTACGCTTGGATCCCCAAGAGAGGGTATCCGTTTCATTTCCAGTCCAGCTGGAATGAAAATACACATTAGCTATTAGGTCTTATGACTGACCAGAATGATTTGCCAACTGTGTGTGAGCATGTTCATGTATCAATGTCTGCATGCAGAACAGGACCTTCAGCAGTTTCTTTTTAACAAAACATGAGTGACTTTTACTTTTACTCAAGTATGTTGGGGTACAGGGTTATCCTGTGGCGCTGGGAAGTGTTTTGTGTTCAAGGTAAATCTTTGGCATAGGAACTTACAGTTTGTTGGATACGAAAGGGAAGCAATTTTACTTGTGGAATTTGGAGCTTCTTCAAATGTCGAATGTAATACTGGACGCAACATCATCATATAGGATCAAGTTTAAAGCATGAATTATTTGTTTGTCAATCACCTGATTAAGCTGGAACTGGGAACAGAGAACAAATTAAGACAGAACATAATATTACTCGTCACAAAGATGACATCTGAAGTAGAATTTCCACGGATTTTCTTATAATAATGTTCAAAATTTGATATTGTTTGTTTTCATGTTGGGCCAATAAATTAACATCTATTTCTTGTTATACATGCAGTGAAGATACATGTGGTTGTATTTCCTGCAAGAACCAACAAGCGCCAAAGATTAACTAAAAGCCTTTCTACAAAAGATTGTAAAGAGATATGCAGACACTTGACTTGGCCTTTTGTATTCCATTCACAATGTACTGACAAAATTGTAATGAATATGATACACTGTGTTAATGTGGCAATTTGTTGCAGGGCTGCTGTCCTTGTACACTGAAAAAAAAGCTGGCAAAACAAAGTAACTTACTGGAAGAGCGGGCTTTATTCATTCAACAGGGAATCTTATAGTAGGTTAGTAAGGGATCCCTTGACACTTCTTTCTTTCACTTTTTTTTGGAACATGAATTCTAGTTTAATGTTGAATAGGTTGCAGTATGAGTACTGTGATGAGCTCTCTGAGCATGTTTTCATGCTAAATGCTTTAAACAGATTGTACTTAATGATTAAAAGGGAATGTGATTGTGGTTGTGTTTGGTGCAGATGGGCATAATATAAAGGGCTCAAGTGCCCAGATGTTGCATAGCTCAGTATCACTTGAGGCATACAACATTTGAGAAACTCGATGATGTGGAATTACACACAGGGACCATGGTGCGATTAGAAGATGGCAACAAATTTAGAACTGTTATAAATGTGAAATATAGAAATGGTGCGATAATATTTATGGCACCTTTAAAGCAGAATATTGTCATTTAGGAAGTACTGGGCATAATGTGTTTTACTACTAGGTATTATGCCATTTAACTACACCATTGGGTGTGGCATTTCTCACAGCAGGCTTGTATTAGCAGGAAAAGCACATGTGTGCCAATAAGCTGTGCCAGAATGCACAATACATGGGTCAGACGAGCCTTTATTAATGTATTAGACAGATCCGTGACTGGAAAGTCAAAATATCCACTGTGACTAAGAGGTGTTTAATGTTGTTGTTGACATGGAATTGTGTTACATCTGGATACAAGTGGAAACAAGAATGACGATAAATCCCCTGAAAGGTCTTAAATGTCTAGCGTTATGTGTATTAAAGGCCTTCAACCTTAAATGAAGTTAAAGATAGTGTTCACAGACTGAGCGGAAAGATTGAGTTTATCTCCACACCGGTGATCATTGACATGACATAAAGCGGGCACTCTGCCACGTCAGGTAATGAACATTTCAATAGGACAAAAAACGCTGTTTATTTTTTTGTTTTGTTTAGTTTCTAGGTTTAGCATGTTTTATGTCTTATCTTTTGTCTTGGCTGATCTTAAACCTCAGCAGTGTATCCAAGCTTGGTAGCTTTGTCCCTTGTAAATTTAGTTCCCATTTGTGCTGTAAAAAAATGTTAAAGGGCACCTGTTATGGCTCCTATTTTTATTCTTGGAGTCAACTAAGTTCAGGTAGAACTTCATAATATAGCCCATAACGTATAATTGTAAATTTAGGGTGTATTTCCCCCCCATCTAAAATGCTTAACAATAGGTGGTTAGCTGACTTTGGTCAAGTATTTGATTGGAATTCCTCCTTTAGGAGGTAGTTTGGCCACTTTCAACCAGTTGGAGACCCCGTGGCAGACCCAGGACACACTGGTGTGACCATTTATTTCAAAATGCAGGTGACAATAAAATGTGCAAAAATGATTAATAATAGACTAATAATAGACTAAATGAATAAAATATAGACATATCTGTATCTAGGGTCATCTTGGGAGTGAAAGAGAATGCCCACTACTACTCACCAGTTGTATTTCTCCAAGACTTCCACAGTCCATTTTCTTCTTCACATGGAAGATTGTTTGATAACAGCTTGAAGGACACCTCATGAATAAATAATGCTGTGAGAAAGAGTGACTCTGTAAGAACTCTGTCTTTCACAAGAAAAGGTGCCCCTTTTTCCTTCTCCTCCTCCTCCTACTTCACATTTTTCTTCTCTTCAGCTGTCTCTAATTAGGACTTTTACAGACGACAGCATTAAAATGGCCCGGAACTACTGCAACTAATGAGACACCAATGACAAGGCAGATCTTTCATGCACAACTCCGTTTGTCAAAATCTATCTTTCATTTTGTGCTTTGACAGCCAAAGTTTGTTCAGCACTTTGTTTCCCTTCACACCTGTTGACAGGCTTTAGCGGAGATTTAAGCAGGTCACCGAGTTGGCTTGTTTTTGGCAATGTTTGCAGTATTGGATGCTTTCAGTGTTCAGTTTTCACAGGCAGATTATGGACGTGTTTGCATGCTTGGTGTCAGTGTAGCGTTTGTTTTAACCACTCTGCTGCTGCCAGTGTTTCTGTTATAAATATAACTGAAAATATATTAAATATTTTCAGTTATCACATAGGCAGAGAGCAGCTGGATTTGCAGTCAAATGCTATTTGCATTCGTCATTGTATTGTAAGATAGGTTTGAACGTAAGTATGAATTCAAAAACTCAAGTAATTTGTGAAAACAAAGATTTTAAAAATAAAAAAGATCACTCACATGGTCCTACATCATTTAAATTTAGATAACTACTATTGAAAAAACATGTTCAAACTGACTGATGATCAGGTGACTCAAAAGTCAAACTAATTAGTAGGAGACTTTTTTACTTCTTATTGTGTAAGTGGTTGTGTGTGTGTGTGGTGCATGTGTGTGTTTTGCTTTGTTAGAGCAGTATTTAGTACAGTAGTTTTTAGATAACAAGCTTGTTATCATCTGAATTCTGAGTCATCTGAATCATACTGTCAAAGCACAAACATTTACTGTTATTGTAAAGTGACTTCAATTAGTCTACCTAAATAGCCTAAAAAGAGATCAAGTAACGAACAGGACTTGTTGCTTCAAAGCAGAAAATAATTGGTTACTCATTAAAGGCAAACTCATTACTCATAGGTACTTTTTAGCAACTACAAATGAAGGTAAACTCATTTGCAGTCAGACCAGAAAAAGAGTATTCCAAAGTATACTGAGTTAATATTTACTCTGTTGATGCAGTAGAAAAACAAACATTCTTGTCTTCCACCATGACCGCCAGTCACGTTCAAAGCAAATGTGCGTGATTGGTGTAAGTGAATCGATTTGGTTTTGACCAATAAGGTTTCCTGCTTAGTACCAATGACTGCACATAGCACTCCAGAATTTCAGTCAAAATTGAATGAAGTTTATAAGCTGCGAACAAATAAGAAACGCTTTAATACATGTCATATAGGATACAATTTGATTCATTGTTATGTCTACGTTTTGGTCTACATGTGGTGTTTACTGTACCTTGGCTATAGCATTGGTTAGCACCATTACCTGACAGTAAGACTGTTCCTGGCTGGCTAGGGCTCTTCTGTGTTTTCCCTGTGCTTCCATAGGTTCTCTACATGTTCTCCAAGTTAACCCCACAGTCCCTAAGACATCAATTGTAAATTGTCCATAGGTGTTACTGTGACCATGAGTGGTCTATATCTTTCTGTTGGCCCCACAATACACTGGCAACCTCCTTGGGCTATACCTTGCCCCCACCCCCTCCATTACTTGACGTATTTACTCAGATGCACATATTCGCTTATGTTAGAGGAACAGACATCTGTTTTGTATCCATTTATCTCCAGAGATAATTATGTGGCTATTGTTGCTTGAATGCAGCATCATGAATATTCATTGTTTCTAAAGATAAAATAATCATCAAACTGTGAGGTTATGTTTGGAAGCAAACAGATGCGGATGATTAAAAGGCCTTTTTACGAGCAGCAGGAGAGTCAGACAGCCTTCAGATTGTCCTGAAACAGTGGACAATCTGAGACTCAGTGACCTGTGTAGAGGAAAATTGGAAGCTAAGTGGTGAGAGTTCCCATTTATTTGTTATATCGAAAGCTGTTTCCTAAACGAGCTCATAAAAATTATGTCCAGTGAGTTTGATGATATCACAGTGCTCCTCAGGAAATTTCAGCCATTGAGTAGTATTATATTTGTGTAGCAGGATGCAGATGTTATAGAATGTCAGGCAAGATTTACTTGCAGTTCAGGTGCTGAAGTCCAGTTAAGAAAGTTCACCTTACGCAACAAAAAATGTGATGATGTACGCAGAGAGACACCATAAAATAATCACTGGATGTGTTTATAAATGAGTGAGCTTGTTTTAAATGAGATATTGTTTGACTTAATGATTTGTATGCAATTAGCCATTCAGAATCAGCTAAGGTGAAGCATGAAAGGTCACTGAATCACCAGCTTCATCTGGTGCTTAATGAGTTAATCAGAGCTATTGGAGAAGACAGCAGCCTGACTTTCACACTCAATTGGCATTTAATTTCATTCATGCAGTGTGACACGCCCATGTCTTACACCAGGAAGCCCCCCCCCCCCCCCCCCCTTCCCCTTTTTCATTGAAATCAATCAGTGCAAGGTGCCAAATTTCCCCTTAACCAGCAAACATGTCCATCTCTGTTCTTGCAATAACTTGCACAGAGCTGGAATGTAGCTGCCTGTCTCTATTCTAATCTCACATAAACTGTGGTAGTATTTAATATGCTCTGAAATGTGAAATTTTGTAATTTTGTAACAGGGCTTAATGACATAATGAGAGAAAGATTTAATGTTTAAGATAATTAGATAATTGAAGAAAATTGTTTTTTCTTAAAACCAGACAACACTCCATTGTACTTCTTTATATAATTGATTAAAGTGACCCATAAGGAGAATTAACTTGCATACTTTAAGTCACTGAATTACCTTCAAACATCACCCTTCAGAAACATCAGTTTCCCCTTTTTCTAATCCTGAAATTGCCACTCATGTCAACTCTGAAGATCCAGGTACAAACATGTTTAGTTTAGCAAATCCAGCCTCTTGGCAACTTGGTATTCTGGGGTGCAGACACTATTCTCTCACATCTGAAAGATATACATTTCCTCCTGTTTTCTTTTCTTTCTTTTTTAGGTTCAACAAAATAAGTGAGTTTGAATTTGATTAAGGGACATAAGGACATAGTTGACTGAATTACCAACAAAGGAAGAACCAACGTCTATGGCTTTGAACACGGTTTCATCAGTTTGAATCTTGTATACATTCTGTACACAACAACCCAAGGCTTCTTTTCTGCAGTTCTTGTGTTTGGAAGAAAAAGCAGGATGTCACAGGAAAAGAGCAGTTGTGCTCAGTAAACCCTCCCTTGGTAAATAGAGGTTCAAAGGGGTATATTTTCATTACCCTAGGTTCAGAGCTACAGCCTCTCTTCTGTCGACAGCTGGACCAAAAGGTTACAGAGGCTTGGTCGGGTGGCAGTAATTAGAGATCCACGACAAGCTCCTTAAAGAAACTGATCTGTATTTGGAATCAGAGCCATAGACCAAAGAATTTATCTTTAAATTGCCAATACTGAACTGAATTGAGCTGTATGTTTATCTATTTCTATACTGAATGCTTTTCTCTTACAGCAAAAATCCCATCAGACCATTCGAGGTTTTACCCAGATTTTCTTGCGTTGCTGCAAGCTTCTTAAAGGGTTGCTTAGAGGTTATGTTTGCCAAGTAAATTGTAAGTTTATTTTTTGGGAATTCAAGGCAGATGTTGTGTTTAGATAATCATTGCTTAGTAGCTGCAATGCTCTTAGTTTTTACATTACAGTGATCACTGGGAGTTCTCTGTTACTTGGATTTTTCTGATTTAAGATAAGATTAAAGTAATGGGACAAGGGAGGAAGATGTGTGAAGACAAACTCATTGAGTGTCTGACTTTGGCTGCTCTCCAAGTTGCAACCTAAGCTTTCCTGACATTCCAGAACATACTTGTGTGGTCCCAGAACAATTTAGAAATCATTAGTTGAAAACATTATTGACCTCCTGTAAGCCCTGCATTGTTGATTTGAATGTTTCTATCTCAGGGGAGAGCTCCAGGGAGCTCCAAGGTGGGTTATGGTCAGGTCTCAAATCTCTCAGCTATGTTCATTGCAAAATCTGGATCTTTGATCAGTCTTAATAGCAGTGTCTGGATCTGGTAAAGCAAAGCTGTCTTCCAATCTGGCTCGTCACAGATCAAACTGTAATTTTCTCCAAATATCCAGCTGTCCAGCACACAGATGTGACTACAAAGCAGCCTGAAGCTGCCATCCACAGCTGTGAAACAAAGTTTAAAAAAGACCTAATTCATCTGTCATTGCCTTTTTTTCTTCTTCTTCTTTAGCCAGAAGGGGACGGTACTTCTGTCTCCTAGTGTTTCACATTGCACAGCTCTGCTTTGTTTTCTTTCTTTTTTCAACTATCAGTCCATCCTCTTTACAATAATTAGCTTTGATATTAATTATGTGCGTGACAGCTAACAAGGAAATTCAGGTTGATGAGGGGCATCGTTGTATAATGCAGCACATGACAGCAATTTTAAGACAGAGAGAAGCTTGTACACTGTTGTAACTTGTGCAAAACTAGAATGATTTAGAAATTGTCTGTTTGAATTAGGCAACAGTGAGTAACTACAGACTTCATAAATGATAAAGAACAATAATGAGGTTGAGTGAATTTATTCTTCACTTAATGGCTGATTTTTATGCTGATATCATGTCTAAATCCAGGCTCAGACACAGAATTCCAGAGGGTCAGAAACACTGACACTCAATCTTTCTTTTTCTAAATGCCAAACACAAGTGCGTGCACTAATTAGAGGCTCCAAGAAATCATTGAGGGGTGTGGAAGCATTGTAATCTGAGGAGAGGCCGTTGTGTGGTGGCTAGTGCTAGATGGGACCAAAGCCTGAGGGGTTGAAAGACTTCAGTTTAGGTTTGGTGTGTCTGCCAGTGGTGTGCAGTCATAACATGAGCTTGCACACTCCTGTGCATTCACTGTCATTAACAGCCTGCAGCTGTGGCTTTGGAAAAACTTATCACGATTTGTAATCATTTCTCAGATAACACTGTGCATTGCGCTAAGGATATCTTTCACAGCCATCGGTGGCTTGAGGACTTAATAATATAACTTTAGTGTTTTTTAGCATAGGCTATTTTTATGCATTCTGAGAGATACTACTTTGTATAATAATTGTTATCTACCAACTATAGTCTCACAGTAATGCTAATTTTAACTCTTAAAGTTGATGTGTTTTACTTTTCCAGAAAATCAGAACTGTGAATTTTCCTTTTCATCTTAATGAAAAAAATCGAGGCGATCGTGGCTCAAGAGTTGGCAGTTCGTCTTGTAATCGGAAGGTTGCCGGTTCTAGCCCCCAGCTCTGACAGTCTCGGTCGTGTGTCCTTGGGCAAGACACTTCCCCTGTTGCCTACTGGTGGCGCCAGTGTCCGGCAGCCTCGCCTCTGTGGCTACAATGTAGCTTGCCATCACCAGTGTGTGAATGTGTGGATGACTGAATGTAGTGTAAAGCGCTTTGGGGTCCACAGGGACTAAGTAAAGCGCTATATATATATATACACAAATACAGGCCATTTACCATTTACTACCGTAAAGCTTACATTTTAATTGTTCATTTTTGCAGTGCACTGCTTTTAGCAAATCATATACCAGTAATTTATAGCAACACATGCTTTGTATCATTTACTTAAAATAATACAAGGAAAACAACATGAACCAAATTTTACTTTTAATTGTAGTAAATGAAAATTTAAATATCCTTTCTATTTAGGGTTTTAGGTAGACACAGACCTGGTATGAAATGGGCCATCTGATATAATCTTTAAATGTTCTACAGCAGGTGTGAGCAGATGTTGTTCATCTCCTCTTAGTCAAGTTGATCTTGTGGCTAAAGGAGGACCACCATTCATTCAAATCTAGAAGGTAAATGCTCTGAGGTCATCAACCATGACTTTTCTGACTTCCATGTAGGTAGTTTCATGAAAAAGGAACGTTTCAATGCAGGGGATCAACAGTATCACATTAATACATTAACGCTCAAGAAAACCATGTGGTTCAGGCCTTTAGTGCAAGGACTGATTCCATATCTTTTGACCTATAACTCCCTCACTTAAAATGTTTTTACAGGTAGTAGTTTTCCCCTAATGATAGAACTGGATGCTTAAAAGGTTTGAAAAGTGAAACGGACGCGAGCATATGTTTGGCAAATCCTTTCCTCCCTTTGTTGGTGTAAAAACATTGAAAGGAAAAAGATTTTCTGAGTAGCATGTTATAAGTTTCCCAAATTAATCATTGCAAGTCCAATAAACTGTCTTATCCTCTTGTGTCCTTTGGGATCAGCGTGTAAATTACACCTGGAATCACACAGACTGCCCTTTTCAGCATACTAACCCATAGTCTTTTGTACGTTTCTAGGTAGATCCAAAGGGGATTTTGTTTTGTCTTTTTTCTCAGATATTATTAAAAAATGATAAAAATTATCAATTAAGTATCTGCAGTGGGATCTATTCTAAGGACTTATAGATGTGCTTATTCAGTCTAGTTAGGCTGTCAGTCAAACTTGCATTAACTTGACATCCATGTCAGCTAAAAATATAAATAACATCAATGATATTTATAGATGATATCTACAATTGTATATATCAAACAATGATAAGCTGAGTAAATGCAAAATGCAGTTTTAAAATGATTTTAAAATGATCCAAACCTACTTGGCCCCATTTGAAAAAGTAATTGCCCCCCAAACCAAATAACTAGTTGTACCAAGCTCGGCAGCAAGTTCTTGGATTTCTTGAGATGTTGTTTTGATTCTTTTGTTACCTCGTGGATGAGTCGTTGATGAACTCCTCGAGTAATTTGGGTGGGCTGGCCACTATTTGGCCACTATTACACTGAGTTTTCTCAATTTGTAGATGATGACTCTCACTGTGGTCCCAAAGCCTTAAAAATGTCTTTGTACACCTTTCCAGACTGACATCTTTTCTCAAGTTTCTTTAAATTGTGGGATTATGATTTTTTGGGGGGTTTTTTGTGAAATTGAACTCAGATTTGCAAAAAATGTGGTTAGTCACAGATAATTCATGATTTGAAAGGCAGGGGGCAAATACTTTTTTACACAGGAGCAGAAACTTTAAATTAGCTTTTTTCCCTTAATTAATGAAATCTGTTTTTGTTTTGTTTGTTTTTCTTTTTGGTTTCTTTTATGTTTTACACTTATATAAATTGTTGAGGTGACTTTTAATAACACATTTAAAACTTTGTATGATATATGATGACATATCCAAAAGATCAAAGGTCAGAGTTATTGTGACTTCAATTCAATTCAATTCAATTCAATTTTATTTATATAACATCACAACAAAAGTCGCCTCAAGGCGCTTCATATGCATCCTACTCTTGTAAACATGACATACCTGGAAGATATTTCCCTATATTGAGCCACAGCCAGCTTCTTGGGAGAAACCTGTCCGAGTATATCAGGGGTCAAAATGTCATATAAAAAAAGAAAGCTTTCACTTGACACATTATCTCATATCTTTGTGGAGAAATTTGGGCCCACTCTTCTTTATAATGTTGCTTTACTTCAGTGAGGTTTTCGTCTAAGCAAAGTTCCCTTAAGTTCCCAAATCTTGAAGCGATTCTGTTTCTATTAGTGAAAAAAAAAACAAGTCTAAATGATCACCCCTGCACCATTGTGCTTTACAGTTGGGATCAGGTGTTTATGTAAAAATGTTGTGTGAATGCTCCAAATCAGCAAACTACTAAAAACTCTGAATTTATAGAGGTGGTCATACTTACTGATGATCAGTTAATCACGTGCATTTGATCAGCAGCACATTTATGCTACTTACCCTCTTAATTCACATCAAATACCTGTGAGCGATACTTTTTGATTTGCAAAGTAATGCATTGAACCCTGTGCAAAACTGCCCTTTTCACAAAACTAAAATGTTATTTTATCTGAAGAACAAAAATGGGAATCCAAACATGCTTCATATTTAGCAGAACACTAGATAATGACACAAATCTTAAAGCTGTTCAAACTTTTTAGATCACGTTTCAGCTTCCAGGTTTTAGAAATTGTTGCTTTTGTTAATTCTAGATTTACAAATGTGGTTTTAAAAATGTTTTGTTTTTACACAAAAGGTGCAACTGCAAGTTTCTTCAACTTTTGCGGTATTCTTTTCAAACCTGCTATGCTTCCTCTTCTGCCCAACATGCAGAAGCTATGTCTGGCAGATTAAAGGGTTCCGCAGAGCCAAATTATTTTTTAATGGTATGAAAGTTTCTCGTGGCATGTTTCAGCTCCTTTTTTCTGGCTGGCTGACTGTAAACCCAAATGCAATAAATATCTTAAGCAGGTCGGGAATTTACTGCACCTGTAGTAACCACTGCACTAATTTAATAAGCAACAGATGTTGGACTGATTGCACTGAAGCTGGAACACATGCAGTAAAAGAAGGGAATTCTTTGTTAGGTACAGTTTCATCAAAAATGCTGCAGCTCTGTTGCACAGAGGCTCCTCATTCATTTTGATCAATAAGTAACAGAGCTGAAATTTGGATTTAGTATCATAGTGACTCAGCTGTCGATTACCAGGCAGGAAATAGCTGTTGTGAGTGGTTATCTGTGATCTATGCGAGGCTGAGAAAGTATTGGGCCAATCTTTTACCAGCTTTGGTCAAAATTATAAAATCATTTAATTAAGGTGCTGAAAATACATTCATACTGATTTATTGTGAATTTATTCAGTTAATTTATCAACTGTTAAAACAGCAAAAAAAACCACAGTATTTCCTTTAAAACTGTTTATGTAAAACCCCACATGAGAAACACATGTATTGCTTTCTCAGGTTTGAATAGCGGCTTGCTAGGCCAAAATTATGTCTGCTACTGTACTATAAGCAATACTACTGCCAGATAAACTCCTAAGCTAAGGATTAATTTAATGAGATACAGTAATTTTAGAATGTGAAGAAAGATGAATTTAGTGAACCTAACAAAAGCCAGGATGAATGATTTTCATTCTTCCATCTGGTTGTTTATGAGAAACATGCAGCAGCTTGGACAAAGGAGCCATTATCATTAGTTAATCTTAGCTTAAAGCTATATTTCATTTAATAAAGCATCTGGGTTTAAATGCAAGTGTGTGCTTGTATATGGGTGCATATGTGTGTGCATGGAGCTTTTGAGCACTTTTACTGTATAACTGTTACGGCCCCATTATTTGTTAAGATGTGTGTTATAAATCCTGTTATAAGAGTAGTATATATCTCACTATTTTCATATTTCTTTCCTTGTGTCTACTAATCTAAGTGTTCACACAATCATCGTTTTCTGTATGGGCATTTTAGTTTTCCTTTGGCAGGGGAAAGGTTAATGTTTAGCAGCATGAATGGTTCACCCACTAATGTGTGAACAAAGCACAATGGCTGCAGTGTATAGGCTCCTATTTATTCAGAGTCACTTCCTCCCTTAATAGTTGACTCTACTTTACTCACAGAGAAAAAAGTAGGTCAAGGAAAAGTCATGTTTGAGGTAATTCACTCTAGGGGACCACATCTCTGATCATTAGATGACATTGGTTAACCCTGAGTGTGAGGTCATTTTCAAGTCAAAGTTACACCCAGAACATGGCCTGAGTGTTAGCGTGTCTGTGCATATTACAGTGCACTGAGGATAAATTACAGAGGGAGGCTATCAATGAGAAGGCTGAAAAGGAAAAAGCATGAAAAGACAGTGTTTATATGAAAGAAGGAGGTTGTTTTTTTACCATGTGGATTCGACTTTAATCAGATGTTGGTTCTCAGGTGATGTACTCTCACTTTTAAGGACTCTCTGCTTTGATGCAAGTGCATAAAAGATCCACAAAGAAGAATCACTCTGATAATTCATTCTTCAGCTTCACGGTAAAATACCTGAACCAAAGAGGAATGCGAACACATTGTTCATCCACCTTCTGCAGTTACTTGTGATGGGTGTATAGGGATGAGAGAGGATGTTTGCAGACGTTCTGGATTAACTATGATTTCATCCATGAAGATGTCTGGAATACCTATGATAACATATTTCATCATTTTTAGGAAAGAGTACCTAGAAAAATTATTTTCTCTGTTAACAATTTTTCAATTTTTTGCATTTTTGCACTTAAATTACCAGATCATCAAATTTTAACGTTAGACAAGTGGGGCCTGTTAGTGTGTAGATGTTGTTTTGGCTTCTTTTGTGGCCTCCTGGATAAGTTGTTGATGTGCTCTTGGTTTAATTTAGCCACACTAACCACAATAGGGATGGGAATCTCAATAGTTCAGTAGTTCAGTCCCTTGGAACTGTTAGTCAGCTTGGTTCCACTTGCACTTATGCTACAATCAACTGATTTCAGTTCATTTGTTGGAGGAGGAAAATAAACGCTGTCTACAGCGTGGATATGGACATTACTTTTGTTTTTATTGCACAAAAGGAGAAGAGCAAAATGGTAAATTGGAAACAGATCTGGACAGAAGCAATTACATTATGTCAACTCTTTGCAAACAGTTGCATAGATAGCATGCTAACACTAAGCTAGCCCCAGCCCAACAGCCAGACCCTAAACTTCAACAGGTAACAAACAGAGCGGTCAGGCTGCAGCCTTTGTTTCTACTTGTTCATGTTTCTAAAGTAAAATCACAGGGCTGATTGCTTTTAAAGTCCCTTTGTGCTGGTTTTCATCTTTTCTTTGTATTGTCGAGTTTGTGTTTATACTTGCATACTTAGATAAAGATCATATTTGTCTTCATTAGGACAGGGATTTGTGTTGGTGTGTGGGACGATAGCCTATAGGTTCATATCATTAAATGGTAATCATGAGACAATGCGTTTCAGGTCTTTTTACAGAGAAATGTGAGGAATGTAACGAGTAGTGTAACAAATTAATTTCTCCTGGGAGTAATTAAGTAACGTGCTTCATTTAAGAAATCTTTTCTGTGTAATGTGTAATACATTACTTTTTTGAGTCATGACCACAACATTGATCACAACAAAGAGGGGAAACACCTCCAAAATATATAAACATTTGACCACGCAATTTATTTGCATGACTGTAATGTCTTTGGTATGCTGCTTTGGCGATGGTGGTGATTCAAAGTGAAGCCAATGATACCCACTGAGAATTGATATTGATCGATTTGAAATGATAAATAATATCAATAATAGAAACAGAATCACTAAATCGCTTATCCATTCCCCTCGCTATTTACCACTATTCCAATTTGTGGGTAATGGCTTCCACTCTGCTTCACTGGAGTCTTCCTTGTAATGCTTTCCAGACTAATGTCAATGATTGTTTCTCAGCTGTTTTCTTAGATTATAGCATTTATGTTGCTTTTTGAGATCGTTTAGCCTACTTCACTTTATAAGACAGGTTCCATTTAAGTATTTTCTTGATTCAGCATGTCTGGCAATAATCCGATTTGGGTGTGGCAAGTGAAATTGAACTCAACTATCCAAATGTGCTGCTTAATCACAGTTAATTTTATGATTTCACAAGGAGAAGCAATTACTTTTTTAGTCAGGGCCAGATAGAGTTGGGTTGTTTTTCGTCTATAATACATAAAATTAATAATTAAAAATACCAAATGGACAAAATGAACCTCACTGTAATGGGGATGTAATTAAAAGATGTCATTATGATGGCAAACAAAGCTTTAATAGCATGAAAGCTATCTCCTTATTTCCTCTTGACTCAGCAAGTGGATAGAAAAAGAATCAATCTCACACAATGTGATAAATAAACCATAGTCTAAAAATTAAAGATTGAATTATTTATTTTGAAGCTTGTTGTTAATAAACATGTGTAGTCCTGATGCAGGAGATAAGACTTTTATTTCAATAATGCTTGTTGAAATGCCTGCTTTTGCAAGAACTGCATGTGCAGTTTTGCAAGGAGTAGGATCAACCCTGAAAGTTGGCCCTGGTTGGATGAGACAATTTGTACTTGAGGGTATACTCTTCACATAGTTATGAAAGAGCCTGTTCATTGAGAATTCATGCCTGGGCTTTGTTTTTCTTTGCATCTGGCATATAGTCATTCAGTTTTTCCCACCTGGCACACAATCAAACCGAAATGAAGACATCAAAGTGGTAATTGCAATGTGAAGTAATTTTTTTTTCCCTAAAAGTGTCTTTTTTTTCTTTTCTAATATGCATATTCTGTCTGATAAATGGAATCAGAGCAGATGCAAGTGGAGAAGAACAAAATGTAATCAAGTTATACCTAATAAATAGATAAATACATTCAGGACTGTGTGCCTTTCTTCACCAATCAGAACCCTTTTCTTTTGTAATGCCCATGTTGCTTTATAAACGTGAGCCAAGCAAGCTATAATACATGACAAAGATGCACACATCTAGTATATACAAATCAAGTCCGAGTCAGTGAGTGTCTCTAAACTTTATGTGTACTGTATGTTAAAACAGCCAATTCAGCTAGCAGACTAGCTTCTAAACTTCTCATTGTAAATCACGTATAAAACTTGACATGAAGAGCAACAAGGGCGTGAACACTATGTTTGCTTAAAGTTACTGACTTTAAATTTTCAAAATTGAAACTGCTTGTTAAGAAGTCACAGCTGAATTTGGTTTCTCTTACCTACTTTCAGTGACCACTCCTTCAAAGAGATTTATTATCCTTGGAACCATTCAGAGAAACTCAGTTGCTGTGGAGCTGTTTTTTGACATTATACAGGGTGTTACACCCCGGCCTAGGCAACCGGAGTGCAACACGAAAAAAGTAAAAATAAAGAAAGAAAAACACACAAAAAAACCCCCACTAAAGCTCACCACCAAAATCCCAAAACGAAAGTATCGACAAATCTATTTACAGCTATTTACAACAGACTATTTATTTACAACAAAACACCAAACTATTTACAACACGGGGGAGATCGCGACCATGACACACTGAAACACAGGGTTTAAATACCTAGAGGGAGCAATCAGGAAAATGGACAACAAGAGGGAAACACAGCTGGGGCAACTCAGAACTGACGAGACAGGGAAACGTAAACTAAAAAGACTAAGATAACACAGACTTTCAAAGTAACACAGGAAACACATAACAGTCACGCCAAAAACAACACACTGACAACACCGAAACGTAACAGTTCCCCCCACCCAAAAATCAAACATTTAACACCAAGTGAAAAGTTTGATCCAGACAGACGAAGCCGACGAAGGCTGGAGCGGTCCCACGGACCCTCCAGCGAAGGCGGATGAAGGCTGGAGCGGTCCCACGGACCCTCCAGCGACGACAAAGGCTGGGGCGGTCCCACGGACCCTCCCCTCAGCGAAGGCAGACGAAGCTGATGAAGGCTGGAGCGGTCCCACTGACCCTCCAGCAGACGACGAAGGCTGGAGCGGTCCCTCGGACCCTCCAGCGAAGGCGGATGAAGGCTGGAGCGGTCCCACGGACCCTCCAGCGACGACAAAGGCTGGGGCGGTCCCCAGACCCCCCAGCGAAGGCAATCCCGGACGAGCCCCCATATGTTACACCCCGGCCTAGGCAACCGGAGTGCAACACGAAAAAAGTAAAAATAAAGAAAGAAAAACACACAAAAAAACCCCCACTAAAGCTCACCACCAAAATCCCAAAACGAAAGTATCGACAAATCTATTTACAGCTATTTACAACAGACTATTTATTTACAACAAAACACCAAACTATTTACAACACGGGGGAGATCGCGACCATGACACACTGAAACACAGGGTTTAAATACCTAGAGGGAGCAATCAGGAAAATGGACAACAAGAGGGAAACACAGCTGGGGCAACTCAGAACTGACGAGACAGGGAAACGTAAACTAAAAAGACTAAGATAACACAGACTTTCAAAGTAACACAGGAAACACATAACAGTCACGCCAAAAACAACACACTGACAACACCGAAACGTAACAAGGGTGAAAACATGGCATAAACCTAGCCTGTCTATGTTTTTGTAATGCAAATAACCTCACAATGAATCAGGCAACTGAGTATGAATCACATCCTTAGTCAAATTTATGGCAAAATAAAGAGTAGTCAAGCTTTAAACATAAAATTGTTCGTATTGCACGGGGGAAATGGTTACTCATCCATTTAATGGACTACCAAGCATCCAGCAGCACACTCCTTCTCCTGAACACATTACGCCCCTGCTGCTTCATCTGATGGTTAAATGCATTGGATTGTTTTATGAATACTGAATGTTCATCAGTGGTACAAAAATAAATACCATGCTGGGGATGGTATCAATTTATCATTGTAAACTTTGACAGAAAGTCATCAAAATTTCAGCACAGCACGTTAATGCTAATTGGAATACACCGAGTGAGTGTTTATTTTAGTAAATTGTTCTGCTGACAATTTATGTAATGCAAAACAAAATATTTCAGTGTTGACACAAGCTTAAACCTTTATCATAGAAAATGGGGCTTTGCTTAAAGGAACCTTTTTCCTGAAGCCAGATTATATGTTGTTCACTTAAATATAGCTACAGCATTACAGTGTTTTGTGCCAATTTCAATAGCGTCTCTGCATTCAATGAATGCGCCTGGGGAAAACAGCTAAAAAGTGCATTTCCCTCAGAGAGAAGCAGACTAAAAGATTGTGTATGTGTGATTTTACAGCAAAGACAAAACAATCATCCTCTTTTAATACCTTTGACATACTTTAACATTGGTTAAAGTTGTTGTTTTTCAGTTATAATTAATACTTAGGTATTTTAGTAAGTGTAATGAGTAATAAACAGTATAAATAAGCATATAAATTATATACAGATATAATTATTAATACTACACTAGTAGACATATATAATGTAAAATATATATATTATATTAATTTTAATGTGTTTAATTGTGCAGATGGCTTCTCGTGTATTTATGTTATTTATATTTAATTATATTTTACTAAATGGCTTTAAAATGGCCCTGCAGTCAGCATGGTTTCAGGGTGTTGTCTTGCAATGATTGTGAGGCTCAGGTGGAAGCATCTTGGCAATTTTTCATGTCAAGGTGACAGGATCTGTGCAGTCTGGGTCTGAGTGACAAGCATAGTCATTGTGTTGTCATTGTCATTAAAACCCTGTAGCCACTAGTTCCAGTTGGATTATTGGGTTTGGTCAAAACAGTTTCTTGAATTCTACAAAGAATCATAACAATACAATTAAATCCAATTACATGCACTCACAAATGATAATAAAAAATAAAAGAGTATGATTGTATGATTGATTGAATTTTTCTTTGGAGACTGCTTTTGTGTTTACTCCAGTATCAGATAAATCTGTCAGTTAAATTTTTAACTTCTTTGATTGGTTACCTTCATGTTATCTCATTTCCTACTTTTTTTTTTAAAATCTCAAACTCAATATTTAATCCATGCAACCAGGTAACTTGGTCTGGGTTGCAGAGGGCAGGGCTGGCTCTACACAACTTAATCAGCTCTTCCACAGGAACACTTTGGGAATGCCTGTTCCCAAGCCAGCTGAGAGATGTGATCTCTTCAGTATGTCCTGGGTCTTTCACAGGGGCGCCTTCCAGGGGAACATCCAAATCACCTTAAATATCAGGAGTTCATGAGGCATCAGTTAGATGCCTAACCACCTCAACTGGTTCCTTTCAATGTGGAGGACTAGTGGCTCCCAAATGACCAATTTCCTCTGCCTATCTCTAAGGCTGAGCCCAGACACTCTTTGGAGGAAATGTTCATTTCCACTGCTTGTATTTGCAGTCTCACTGTTTCAGTCACTAACTAAAGTTCATTACCAGGTGAGGGTAGGAACACCAAGAGACCAGTTTACCCTGGGGTGGGTGCTTGAGGGCCCACCAACCGTAGGAGGACAATCACATAATGATTTGCCTGACGAAACAGTGAGCGCTTATTTTGTCTCACTTCTTGTGGTAAACACCTCACTATTTTAAACTACATAATAATCTTTAATTGTGGCAGACATGTTCATGTTTTAGTTTATAACCTTAAGTCTTTTTCAAACCAAGCTCTTGTCAATTAAAATGCAATAAAATGAGTATCCCTATTGGTAGTCAAGGACCAGTTAGGCATTATAATCTGATTTACATATTAAGCTATTACATGGTCTGTGCATTCTTTTTTCTGTTTTAGGAGTGCAAGATTCTAACCAGGAGAAAGTTATAACAGTGTCTGGAGAGGGAATGATCCACAGCCCAGACTTCCCGCACACTTATCCGAGGAATACAGTGTTAGTCTGGAGACTAGTCGCCAGCAGCAACATGAGGATCCAGCTTACCTTTGATGAGAGATTTGGGCTAGAGGACCCTGAAGATGGAATATGCAAGTAAGGCCATGCATTTGAAAAAAATATACATATTAAAAAAATTAATGCAACATAAAATTATTTTGTTTCGTTGTGTTTTCTGACCTCACTTTATTTAACAAAGGGGCCATCCTCACAGAAAGTATTTTAATATTACTTCAATGAAATTTAATTACATAACAATTTTTTTTTCAAATAAGATATTGTATTATATTAGTCTTATAGAAAAATATAACCATCATCAGCACTTCTGAAGCCTCTGCATCAGAAGTAATATACATTGTCCTCTATAGAGCACTTTCTCTGCTTGCTTGTCTTAATGAGATCATATAGGAGCTTTCCCAGTTGACATGCTAGATACATGTTGGTCTGAAGTAAAGACATGTCCCATCTGTGTTTTAATCCATATTTGAAAATCAGTCAGAGTGTGGCCATTTGTAAAACTGCCTTTAGTCTGCCAGAGTGTGAATATTGAAAACCCAGTTATTTGTTACACCCAGGAAAGGCATGGATTAGCATTGCTTTTTAGTACATATATATTTGATGCGTGGATCAGCTCATAGAACAGCTTGAAAGATACATGCCACACCCTCTGCATAGCAGCACAGACACAAAAACACATGCAGTACATTCTATAATTTATTGAGCATTCGGCTTTCAATTACTACTTTGATTTTCCCGTGTTGCCATTCATTTTAAAATAGGATCCTAAGCCCCACCGATCGATTTACCCATTTACGCATTGCACTTTATGCTCAGTACCTTTCTGCCAATATATCACAACTGGCTGGTTAGCATGATGGAGCTCAATCTGGGGAAGATTCTGGGGGAGGGTAACTTCACTAGTCATTCCTGGAGAGCCCCCTAATGGATAAAAATGTGAATGACCGCTGTACTTCTCTACAGAGCTGACAAGGTGTAGATAGCATTGCGTAGCTGAAAAAGCAGGCTGTGGACATGAATGAGTAAACCCTGTTCCATGAACAGTTCCTTGAAATTCAACTCCATCAATTAATGAGGTGTTTGTGATGTTGGCTCTGATGTTGGTCTAGTGTTTATATATGTTGTTTCTAGCTAATTTAATTGTCTTAAGTGCTGTATAGTTTTGCCAGCCAGCATTTATGCTTCTGGTGCAAATAAAAAAATCTGTCTTTATGGGCAGCTGATTGAAAAACTAAAAATTCTGTGTGTGACTGGAGGTAATTTGAGCGCCTTAGCTCACCTGCCATGGACCAGGTGCCTGTTGACGAATGAGGTTAATGTTGCTGTCAAAACTCTGCGAGGGAAAGTTGCACAGTAGGGCAGGGTGCCGACTGACAACTTTTGTGCTGTACTGCCCTTACAAGACTGCACTAGTCAGCACCCTCAAAGAAAGGGGCAAAGACGATAAAAACATCCTTTTCCAGGGTCATGCAAGTCATTTTCACATCCACTGCTCCAGCTCTAGCATTTTTGTATCTTTGTCCAACCCTTCTCAAGCCCCCAACAAAGCCCAACAGGTTTTGCTCAGATCCCAAGATACATACTTTTGCCAGGGTTGGCAGACAGATGAGTGGTGCATGCAATCACACGCAGAATCCCAAACCTGCCTGCTTTTCTCTTACACTCACTCTCTTTTTTCCCCTCTATCAAACACAAACACTTTGTTCCCCCCACACACATACACACTCACACACACAAGCCTCTGGCCTAGTCTGCTACTTTATCTTTTATGTGTGTTTAAAAATTAATTCCCCAAAACTTCCTCTTAGACCTCCATTTCTCTGGTTGTTATAACAAAGAAAATCACATGCAATGCTGCCGATACTCTGTTATGTCACTGTGTAATGTGACGCAGATTAACAAGAGTCTAATCTCCTGTCCACTAATTCACATCAATGTGGCTAAAACAAACAACAGTGGGAGATGTGTTTGGCTCTGGTAACAACCCTGGAGTGAGAACTCTTTGCTATGATGAGAGGGAATAGCCGGGATGCTCATCTGTTATTCTGTTTTTTCTGTGGCACGATGAAAAGCATTCTTACCAAATCCACTGGAGGAGAGGCATATTGGAGAGGGATTGGTCTTGCTGCTGGTTGGCATGGCAGCAGATTCGTGCTTGACGACTCCCAGACAGGAGTGTTCTGAGAAAGGCATTTATGCTCTCTGTCTCCAGTCTGAAAAGAGCGGACTAAAAAGACAGTGTTTGTGTTGCTAATCTGCGTCATCTCTGTGGCAGATATTGTATCTATTAATAATGTACAAGAAGGAAAACTATGTAGCAAGAAAGCTTTGTGAATATTAAACACAGTTTCTTTGCTGGGTACTGAAAGGTTCTCCTTTCTCCACTGCAACATGTAAAAGGTCGCTTTTTTATTTTCATCCTGCTCACTGTGAGTATGTCGCCTTATTTGTAAATCTGAGAAACCACTGTTGAACATGGTGATTCTGAACACATGTCGACGTGTAATGATCAGGGTATTCTGCATTATTGATGAGCCATCTGTCAAAGCCCTGCAGCAGTCTATAAGATGACTTTTAGAGAAGAAAGCTTCTCGATTCACTGACCTCCAACGAGGACAACAGGGATGAGCTAAAGTGATGTTTTGTCCTTTTCCAAAATGATTTTTTGCTGTTACAAATTATCAAACATTAATGCATTTAAACTGGAAATATACAGTTTTGCCCTTCTCAATAAGTTCATTTTTGCAGATAACAAACTTCCTGTATACATTTCCACATCAAAGGTAACAGAGTTGGTAAATGTATTGACACTCCCACCCCTTTAGTTTATTTAACATCACAGAAAATCCATTTTTAGCATTGCCCATGTCACTCCATGTTGTTTTATTGAAACCAGCTTGAACTGAATCTGTCAAGCCTGTGCAAATGTAAACAATGTCCTTGAAATCCAAATATCCGAATTGGCAGCACTGAATGAGAGGTTAGCGTGCCTGTTGACGCAAATGGCAAAGTGATTAATCCCAGACTGTGAAGAGTCAGTGAAACAAGGCTTTATTCAATGCAGTGCAGCCACTAGTTAAACACAGGTATAAATAATAAAGGCTGAACTCCTGAACTACATGTCTTAAGTGCTGACATTGGTCAATATTTTCACTGGCACACCAAAGGAGTTTGGAGCATGGCCATATGTCTCTGCACTTCATAATGTTTACTGGTATTATGGATTGGCAGGGCGGTCAGAGGAGACAGACAGTCGTGTAATTACAGACAGACTCACAAGCCTGACAAGTCCACAAACGACATGATGCTTTTAGTCTTGTTTTTTCTCTCACACTAAAATTTATAGTTTATGTTGACTGTAGTTTTTTTCATTTTAAAATCCAGTAATATATATATTATAATATATTATAGTGTAATATATGTTATATTATACTATATTAATATATTACTGAAAATGTTCATTACTGACCATAATGGAAGTCAAAAATAAAAAATATAGATTTTTAAGAAACCAATATATATTTGTACTTTTCATTAAAAAATACTTAAAATCTTCAATCTGATGGAATGCACCACTAAAGACAACAATCCCAGAACTAGAGTATAAAACTGCATATAAAAGATGGATGTAGTCATCATGACATCACCCAAAGATCAGTTAAGACCTATCACGAGGGTACAAGTTGGATATTTGCAGTGTTGCACTCTAAGATATTTGTAATCAGAGATTGGCTGAATGTGTCAAATCTGACCAAGAAACCGAGGGACACTGTTCAACCATTTGCTAATCAGTTGTCAAGTCATAATTTTTAAGCTGGTATCCCTGTTTATCTGCCTTTATAACTCTATGAACATCATGACACATTAAAGGTGATTTTAAAATATCTAAAGAACTAATCATATTAATATGATGATCAGAAACTTAGTAAAGTCACACAACATGGGAGCAGAAGGACATTTTGCAGGGTTTTTTTGCAACTACAGGAGTCACTCAGCTTAAAGACCCGAAGTGCCATTTGAGGAGTGATTGGGATACTGAAACAGTACTTGTGTGCTTACCAATCATTTTGTAACTGATAAGTCAAAAATCTAAAAGTCATTCTTAGGTTGTACTAAGTAAATCTATAAGCAATATGCCACAAGACTTCTGTGAGATCTCTCTACAAAGAAAACTCAAATGACGACAAGGAAACAGTGCTTTTGATCAAGTGATACATTCTTTAGTCACACATACATTCAAAGAGAAAAAAACAGATAACATCAGGTAGGATATGCATGTCAATAAAGCAAAATGTTACAGTTACAGATTACAAGAGGTGATAAAAGTGGTTTAATGTTAGATTTGAAAGAAATATAATGGCAAGCAGGGAAGTAATAGACAGACAGACAGACAGCGGACATACTAGGATAGGTGGATAATTCAGAAAGCTATGAGAAGCATATGTCTGTGGTGCCTTTGCTAACTATAGCTAGCAAGAAGCAGCATTGTCTTTCTAGTGACTTAACAGGTGTGGAGTGTAAAACAATCCTTTGACAAAGTGGAAATCTAATATTTAATAAAGCTAAGGGCCTTATATCAGAATTTAACCCCAGGTTGTATTTTTTAGGGCTGACAGTTTTTTCCTCTGCTTGGCAAGGTTGTGGTTTTCTCCACAAGATGCTATCTCCAATACAACAAAACAATGTGAAAGTAAAGTTTTTACTTTGCTACTGGAAATTTGTTTTGGAGTACAATTAAAGAGGCCTGGGTCTCTTGTGCAGTCAACAATGTTTAATTAAAAACTATATTTCAATGACATGTGGTGTAATAGGCCTGTCAAAAGACCGCATCATTGGTCATTAATCGCCAAAAGTAACAGCTGCTTATGCTGCACTATCCTTAGATTCTTCAACTTGAGATTTGACCGCAATGCACTAGTGATTTCCAGTTTATTTTTATCCATTTAACTCGGGCTGTAAATAATAGAGATCTCATCTCATGCAGCTACCCTGCTGTTACAGATATTTATTTTTGTATTCTTTTTTTAAATGAGGTTAAATCTTTATTGCCCTTGCAGCTTTATTAACAATCTCACCTTCAGAACGACCGTGCCAATGGGAGTCTTAAAGGAGCTGACAGACTAATAATGAGGCAAGAACACAATTAAAGATAACAGGCTCAACTCTAAGTTCAGATTTCCAGCTACAGCACCAGCAATAGCTGGATTGGTTCTATTAACAAATCATATCTAAGACACCAAAAACATGTCCTGCCCTTTCTCTGTTCACTGTGCCAGGTACGACTTTGTGGAAATAGAAGATCCGACTGAGAAGACAATCCTGGGTCGCTGGTGTGGGTCACAATCACTCCCAGGTGGTCACATTTCCAAGGGAAGCCAGATCACTATTCGCTTCATCTCCGATGAGTATTTTCCCTCTGAGCCGGGATTCTGCATCCGCTACTCCCTGCTGCCTGTGGTACGTGCATGATTAACTGCTAAAATAAAATGTGCATTGTGAGTAGGTAAACACTTAGCTGTCAGCGTTTCTTTCCTGCCATCTTCATCTTGGGAATTTACATGGCAGTGAGCAGTGCCTCTCCATGTAAGCACAATTAAAATAATTTGCTTGTTACATAACACGGGGTCTTAATTTGCAATCATCCATTCCTGCTTATGTGTACCCAAGGTTTTAAGCATCACTGGGGAGAAATTATGCTTAGGCACACTGGAACATCTGGCACCTGTACTGTCATTTATTTTAGTTATGAAGATACACTGAAGACAGAATAGCACATACACTTTTACAAAAGCAAAAACAATGTATAGCTGCAATGTATAGCTGCAAAGGCGTAAGTCCAGTGAAGTTCATTCATGAATACCAAAACCACTAAAATATCTTAATTTACATTAACAAAAAAAGGATAAATCTTATATCATGGATCCTGAAATACTGAAGTATGCAATGCCAAAATAGAAATAATTGAACTTCAATTTTATTTTATGTTTTTTACTCTTCCATACGAAGCCAAATGTGTTCTAAACCCGTGATATATCCATGTAGTCACTTCAGTCTGACATAGGAGGTGTTGCAGTGTCACTAAAGATTGCATTCAAAATTTGTCCACTGACCCTTTTTGGGGGGAATTGGATATTCTGAGTATTTCTGAATTTTCCAACTGTGTTTCTGTTTATATTGTTACATCATGTATTATTCAAATGAAGTGTTTCTTTATTGGTTTGTACAAATACAGTACTGTGCCTTTGCACAGTTTTAGGCAGGTGAGGAAAAAGTGACGTAAGCAAAGAATGCTTTAAAAAATGTTCGTCTTTTTTTTCACTAATCAACAAAATGCAGTGAATAAACAAAAGAGAAATCTAAATCAAATCAGTGTTTGGTGTGACCACCCTTTGGCTTTAAAACAGTATCAATTCTTCAAGGTTGCACTTGCACACAGTTTCTGAAGGAACTCGGCTGGTTGGTTGTTTCAAACATCTTGGAGAACTAACCACAGATCTTCTGTGGATGTAGGCTTCCTCACATCCTTCTGTCTCTTCATGTAATCCCAGACACACTCAATGATGTTAAGATCAGGGCTCTGTGGGGGCCGCACCATCACTTCCTGTACTTCTTGCTCTTCTTTACACTGAAAATAGTTCTTAATGACTTTGGCTGCATGATTGGGGTCATTGTCCTGCTGCAGAATACATTTGGGGCCAATAAACAATCATTTATATTTCTGAAAGCATTCTTTGCTTACAGCATTTTTTCCACACCTGCCTAAAACTTTTGCACAGTACTGTATATATACCAGAAATATGTATTTGATTCAAAGATACCCAAACACTGTTTTGTTCTGCTGTTTTCTATTGTTCCTCTTGCCTGTAACAGATACTATAATCACTAGTTCCAGTCTTACCTAATCTTTGTTTCCATTCACCTTTTAAACTTCTGGCAGACATTTATCCACTGTAATTTACAGTGTGTGCATAAGCCAGAACTCATAATGAATAAGGGCTCCAGCAACAGTACCCATGAGGTTTGCATGTGATCATGTATAAAAACACACTGTGGAAAAGATACAGTACAAGCTAAATATCAATCAGTCGAATGGTAGGATAATTCTAGTTTGCTGTCCATGAGTTTTTCTGTCTTGGCTCTATGGCGATGATTCAAGGGAAATTTCTACAGCGTGGGTGGAATGGTCATAAATTCAGTGTTGCGATTGTTTAAATGCCATTTACCCAAAAGAAAACTACAAGAATCTGGTTGAAAGAAGTAACTAAGCCAAGTTTTTTGGGGGTTCCGGTCCACCCCAACCATCTCTCTACATTAGCTCTATAGTCTCAGGTTGGTGTTCCCATCATAACTGCTCACCTACTAAAGGCTGATTAAGGAATGAAACAGAAAGGGCTATAATAAACTTCTGACCTTGTGTAGCTCATGTGGTGTGATTAAATTTAAATTTAAGTAATTAAGTGACCGTTTTAATTCTTTAAAATGATGAGCAATGTAATGCAGAAGTTTAAAAACCAGCAAGATTAGCCAGTTATATTCTTGCCAGAAGGTCACTGGCCACTAGAGCATTTCTGATATCAATAATATCTGAAAAATTATTAGTACATACTTTTGTGTCTCTGTATAGCTACTCTTCTATGTCTTCGTCTGTCCTCTTCCCATTAGACATTCTCTTGCTCCTTCTTTTTTTTTGGTCTTGACATGTAGACCACACACAAACACAGAAAATCCATTTGTCCCAGATCCCACACTGACAAAAGCCTCAAGATAAACTAAAGAGATGACTGCCATGTTTTAACCTGTCATGTTTTAGTTCTGTTCAAGCTAGTTTAAGTCAAAAGTTTTACTCTTCATTAATCCCTGATGGCCTGTAGCACAAATATGCGACGGAGGTTTCTGAAATGGCTTTATATTCACTGTTTTAATTTCTTTGTGCTTCAGAGTTGTTGGTCTTTTGGTCTTAATTCACAATATTATTGCATTCTTTCATCACCATTAAAGCCCAGAATAGCATTGCTGATAGCAGCATGAACCACCAAATGATTTACCGTCACTCTGAACACATGCAGAGTGTCATGCAAACCTCAAAGCTGTATCACAAAAACAGTTAAACAGATAAGTTAGAAGATGAAAGGTATTCATTACTTATATATTATCTTCCAGTGTTAGAGTCAGTAAATCAAATTACTGTTTTTGTATCAGTAGACTGCAGCAGGGCCACAAGCAAGGTCAGGCTTTAACCGATATGAACCCAATGAGATGCTATTATAAGGAAAGATTTAATGAAAAAATGTTTGCAGCAGAAGGAAGTATGAAGTAAATGTGTTTTGTATTACTTTCTTATTTGAACAAGAGAATGAGTACTGTGAGGTTTTTTTTGTTTTTGTTTTGTTTGTTTTTGTTTTGTTTGGGGGGTTTTTTGGGGGGGGGGGGGTATTGAACTATATCTCTTTATGAATAATCTGTGAATATCTATATGCAAGGAATGAGATTTTTGTTACTAGAAGCTTTTCAGTTTTTGCTTCCAAGTTCCCATGCTGTATTTCAAGAAGTACTGATGAATCACATGCAAGTAGGCTTTGGCTGCATGCAGTTAAACAGTACTGTATGTGTGGATTGCAGAAATGAAATGTTGAACTATTACATGTCGTCAATTCAATGCTTTATTGTCTTTTTACAATTGCATTTGTTATTTTTAGTCAGACAAAAAAGTTGACTGATACACAGGCTAGGACGCTTTGCAAAGATATCCATTAGCCTGATAGCCAAATGCTAAAAGCCACAAAATATTGGAAACTGAGTCATTAGATGCTGAGCGATGTAGTCCAAGAATAGAGTCTCTAATGTCTGTTTGAGCTCATAATTACAAATTGTAGTATAACACACGGTCTATGCAGGCACACACAATATTTCAAATAGTGTCTGACAATAAAGTAGAAACCACCAAGAAGTGAAACAGGGAAGGTATTTAACTTGCAGGAGAAACTGGCAAATAAAGCTTCCTTTGCCTGCATCCTTATTTGAAAGGGGTTACCACAACGGAGACACATGTTTGATTTGGCATAGCTTTTTATGCTGGATGCCCTTCTTGACACAAACCTCCCAGGGATTTGTGTCTCCTCCTAGTCTTATGCTGGGGATCCTCCACGTGTTAGGCAAATGTGTTAAATACTACACTATGGAGTCAATCAGAGTATTATAATCAAACATTATACTGTTAAATAAACAAATTACACATATTTACAAAGTATATGCACCTAGAAAGAGGTAGGGCAAGTTCCAGAAAATAACAAAATATTATCATTAATTTTTAATTTTTAAATAAAACTAATAAACAGTAAATTTTGATATTACAGCTGGTGTTGCAGGTGGACTGGTTCTCTACATGACTGATTGTCTTGTCTAAAAATATTCAAAACAATGCAGCTGAGGTGTAGCTGTTATATGAAGCATCTAATCCCTCTGTTTTTTTATTTCTCCATGAATTCTGTCGATATATTATAACCTTGGCTTTTAGACGAAAATAAATCATTGAAGTGTATCAATGTTAATGGGAATTATTATTAAAATAATGCTTTATTTGAATCTTTAAGAAGTTATCCTTGCCATCTGTAATAAACCCTTTAGAGCACATTGCATTTGGCATCTATCAAAAAGAGGATTTTTTTGTACTGTAGTGTACTCTAGTTAATACAACAACAACATAATCATGAGCAGAATCCTTGCCATGCAGGCTGAACATCTGAACCAAAAAAGAACAGTCATTATCATTATCACAGAAGCTTAACTTACTATGAAGCACAGTCACTGTATCCTGCTGGTTTCAATGTTCTTCCTTGATTACCCCTGACCCTTTCCTCTTGTTCTCATTCCTCTTGTACTCCACATTAACAAGGATACAACAGAAATTCCCAAAGACCTGCTGTTTCGCAGTGTAACCACTCAGAGAGATTTAGATTTATCTCTCCAAACAATTTTACCTTTCAACAAGTGGAAGGCCAAAAGTAATGGTGGACATACATCAGTGGAATTTAAAGGCTTGGTGCTTTGATTCATCTGAGTTCATCTATAATTCTCGTAAAAAATTGTATCATGTTCAGATGTTGACTTTTGCCTTTCTTTATCATCCATCATTTCCTCTCTGTTTTTACATAAAACTTGCTCAACATCTTTCATTACATCTTTCATTCAAGTGTTAAGGAAGGTTTTCACCGATTTAAGCAAAGCACTCTCTGATTTATGGGTCAGTCATAGCAGAATGTCACAGTTTTGCAGCGACAGTGTTAAAGTTGCTATTTTCAGACACATTTTTACATTGTGGCACCTAAACTGGATCTCCTTCATCAGCCATGTTGAAGCCATACCTATTTTAGCATTAGATTTATTTACCTATTTGTTTTCTCTAATATTATTAACATGCATTTATGCATCTATACACAGAAGTTAAAAGTGAAGAATGAGCAGTTCATAGTTGAGATAACCATCCTAAATAAAGCATAAATAACAGTTAAGAGCAACACAACGCCTAAATATATGTGACATTTCATAAAACATTTTAATTGGAAAAGAAAGAGTACTTCACGAAACAGCAGGTATTTGAGAAGTTTGAACTTAAACTTAATCCCTTAATAGCAGATTGACATTATTCTCCGGTGTTCAGTTCCTTTCCATAAACTGTTTGATGAAACAGAGACCAAGTTTTTCCTTCATGTTCCAACTCTAGAAGGTGCGGAAACCATGATGGGGAAAAGGAAGTTTGGCCTCCGCACGTTCGGTCTGCCTTCCCTTTGAACCTTCCTCTGACAGAGGAGGAGCACACAAGAACAGCAGCACTCTGTTTCCTCTGTGGTCAACCAGCAGCTACTGGAACCTCATGCCATGCAGGGGCCAGTACTTTAGTATATATTTAAACAAGCAATAATTCCTCCCCACCACTTCCATGGAATGAAAGGGGGAAAAAATAAGACCCAGCCTGTAATTCACAGGAAGAAATTTTAGAAAAAGCAAAAAGGCTGAGGCAAAGAGGTTGTTAAAACACAGAAGGAGAAGGAGGCTGTTGAATAGGGCATAAGCGGTGTTGAGTGGTGTGCACTGCGGGTTACAGGGACAAACAAAACATACATCATTGTGTCTGTGAGGTCTCAGTCCCCAATTAAACTGCACTGTTACTTTGAAAGGAAACATCATCCTACCACCTTTGTTTATTTAAATGGATTGAAAAGAGTTTTACACACTCAGGATCTATGTGCCTTATGCTTGTCTGAATAGCAGCAAACTACACTAATCATATAAAACTGTCTAATTGTAAACATGAAGACTTGAATAGAAGCTAATGGAGCAGGTAAAGAATGCAAGTCTTTCCTAAAGAGAATGAAAATGACTGGCAAAGTCATACAGGAGCTTTACCGTTGGCATGATGAAACTAAGGTTTGTTTTTACGGCAACCTCAATTGCAGTGTGTGGCATATAGTGCGAGCAAAAAACACTTTTTTCACGCACAACAAACCAAGTTGCTTACTCAAAGTCCTCTTGTGCAAGGAAGTGGTTTTCAAATCCATGTGAATGAGAAGATATTGTTTTTCAGAGCTATTTCAAAAAGCTATTTCAGAATTGTCATCTCAACATAGTTAGTTGAACCTGTCATTTTAGATACCAGAAATAAGAACGTGTGGTTGTGCTTTATGAGAACAAAGAGACTCCGAAACGAGGAAATCACTGCTTGAGAACAAAGTTCTTCTTCGGGGTAAGGGGGTTTAGAGGCTTTGGTAGTGATAAGAAGCACTTTAAAATCTTCTGAATAAACAGTTTCAGCCTTTCAAAAGCAAGTGATATTTTTTGAAACATGCACTCAGCTCACTGCCCAAGTGGCCTTGACTGCAAGTTGGGCAGTACCATTTTAGGATGCTGTCTCTGTGTGCTTCAACTTATATAAGATTCGAAATTGCATGTACTTCAGTTTGGTTTGAGGACAGAAGACTCCACAATGTCTGTGCTTAATATGCAGAATTGTCTAGTGTGCCTTGGGCTGCTGGCTCAGCATTTATTATTTATTTATTTCATAAAAGATATAAATGGAAGATAATAAGAGTTGCTAAGGTAGACAAAACAAAATCATAGATACCAGTCTGGTCTATTAAAAACACTTAATAAAAGTTAAAAATTGTGATTTTAGCCAAATGTTTAGTCATTCTGTCGTGTCACCGCAAAGTGTCTTACAGTTTAATATTTATGTCTTGTGCTTTCTATTACTAAGTCAGTCAATTCAGTTTTGTCTATATAGCCCTAATTCATAATAACAGGCCATCAAGGGCCTTTATATTGTAAAGTAAACACAGGGACAAAAGTTTAAAAAATAGCAAATCCTAACATTCAGACTGTCCCCTGTGAATAAGCGCTTGGTGACACTGAGAAGGAGGAACTTCCTCTTAACAGGAAGGCTCATAGAGGGGCAGCCATCTGCTGTGACCAGTTGATAGGGTGAGGGCAAAGACAAGAGTCTAGACAAGGACAAGACACAATCTATTAAAGACATTCAGTAGTGGCATAAAAATGCTTGGAGTATGAAAAGAGTTGAGTGGAGAAGAATGCACAGTACATCGTGGGAAGTCCCCCAGCAGCCTGTCTACATAACCAACAGATGATTCACACTGAGCCCTAACTATAAACTTTATGAAAAGGAAGGTTTTGGAAAGAGGGAAAAAACGAGCTCAAAGCCTTTGCTGAATACTGCTTTACTCACTTTGTTTTAGCCATTTGTGTTTTAGATGTTCATTTATCACAAAATGACAACTAATGAAGACCTTGTGAAGCAACTGGTTATTTTTTTTACACAGAAAGTTAAAACTCTTACATGATAAATCTTAATTATACATTAGCTACAACTACTAAAACGCCCTTGAGGAACTTCATCTAATATGGAACATGTGTGCATTGTTTCTATAGTTAATTAGTTTATTTGACCCTGAAAAAGCGTTACAGAATATATCATAACTGTTCATACATCTATGTCTTACACCTGACACACAGACACTGCTCTGAATTCAGTTTTGGTGGTCCATGTAAGGACTTTGTTCCTGAATTCCCTTAAATTGGCTCCCTCATCTGCTACTTATAGCTTTATTCACACCATCTTGATGTGTCTCTGAAGGATTGCTTGGCTTCTCTATCTGACGCTGAGCTTGCAGAGTGTTGCTAATTGGGGGAGTGTTGCACCATCGACATTCACAAGCTGTTAATGGCTTCCAGTCCATACAGTTAGCCACTGCCAAGGCTCAACTAATAAGAATCACAGATTCTCTCTGTTGTCTGGAAATACAGCTGCATCACTCATACGTATGGTGCTATATGACCATTTTTTTTCCTATAAATAATTCTTTCACATTTGTGATTGTGTATCTCAGTTGGTGCCAAATAAACCAAAGATATGCTCAGTGGTTATAAAGGAAACCTCATTAGCATGAGTCATATCTGTGGCGTGAACACAGCTGTGCATCAGCTGTATTTTTCCAGCCTGTGGTGCAGCCATGTCAAACCACTGGCATCTCATTTTAAAGTCATTGCCAGGGGGCTTGGATTTTGAGCACACTTACGATGCCAATAAATCTTATTAGTGTTGTTGGCGTTCTACCTTTTCATTCACTATGAAGATCTTTCTATATTTTTTTAAACTTTTAATTACCTTTGTGTCTAGTCCAATTTACAGAAGTATGCATCTTAATCCTGCTGTCTTCGTATGCTTCAGCAGTCAGCTGACGCGCATTATAGTTACTCTACATACATGTATTCATATTATCAGCTAGGTAAAACATTTATTTTACAATGTTTATCTTTACAATGTTAGTACCAATGAGAAAAACTGCCACTCTTCATTCAGTCCTCTCATTTATTCCCTTAAAACACAGCTGCCAAAAGGCAACATTTTTAGTGTTTTCAAGCTTTTTTTATGTTGCTGTTGTTGTGTCACAATGTTTCCTTCTACCTGTCAGTCACGTAAGATTAGAGAGACCAGTGAGCTGACATGTTGCACCATCACAAGACTAAAAGGTCTAACAGATTAGCTCCTTCTCTCGTGGGAAGAGTAACACACCAGGTATCAATCTTCTCTGTGACTGCTTGCTGTATCTCACTAGAGAGTTCAGAGCTTGAAACAAATAATACTGTTGCCAACCAAATCTACAGAGATAAATGTTGGAATGGAAAGTGATCAAAGGAGGTGGCAAAGATGCGATCTCATTTGGCAGCTTAAAAAATGTCTCTCATTAATTCCGATTTGTTTGTTTTTTTGCATCGGCGAGGGGGACTAATATAAAAAAATGTGTATTATTTTTAAATAATTAAATTATAATTATACTATTGCATTACTCATTGCATGGTCAGTTTTTTAAATGTTGAATTTGTTATCACGTTTGTCATGTATGACAAATTCTCATTTTCATTTTTATTTACAGACTGAAATTTCAGTCTTCAGTATGTTTCTGTCAAATGTAAGCGAATGCCTTCCAGTTTGGCCCAGTGTGGAAATCCCTGCATGTGTCTGTGATCCTCAGAGACTGTAGTCACTGCTAATCGAAATATTAGTTTGAGCCCCTGCTACAGTACGATGTTATGATTTTCAGCTTAACTCAAGTCCAGTTCACCATATCGTTTAATGACCTGTAACTCAAATTAAACTTTATATTTTATCATGATGTAAAATGTACAATAGCAGAGTAAGGTCATTTTTAACATCCTGTCACCAATGACAAAATTCCTCCTTCACTATAATTATCCTGTTTTAATATTTATAACCTAAAGTACACTTCCAACTTTTAAATGTCACACAAAGTGGCTGAGGTTTAAGTATCCTTGAGGCAGTTTATGTAATGAGGTAATTATTTGACCTTATTATGTATGGCACATTTCATCTTATTGAGAGAGTTGTGTATTTATTATGAAAGCTTGTTTAAAGACTTTTTCCATCAAAACCCAAAGCTATGCAAGTTGGACTCTTTACATTAAAAAAAACACTTTTTTTCAGTTAGTATGCAAATGACCCATCTGTTCCATCTCTCTTCATTTGATTTGTTGGTTTTCCCACAGAGTGTACCAGAGCCCAACGCCCATGCAGTTCTCCCTCCATCCCTGCAGGATATTGAGGAGCTGTCAGAGGCTGTGACGGAGCTGAGCACTGTAGAGGAGGTCATGAAGTACCTGGAACCAGAACGATGGCAGATGGATATGGAAGAGTTGTACAAACCTACATGGCATGTGCTGGGGAAATCATTCATCCACAGTAAGAAGGCCCGAGGTAGGACATTATTAACATGTTTGTTTTCATGAATTAAATGTAAATTTAGTCCAAGAGCCACTACTGAAATGATTAATATTAAAAGAATATGTTTTGGTGAAATGTTGTGTTGAAATAATCACATCTGATGCATTTGAGGTGGAGCTGATCTTAATCTTCTGAGGGAAGAAGTTCAACTCTACAGCTGCACGCCACGTAATTTCTCGGTATCCCTGCGTGAAGAGCTGAAAAGGACAGATGTCATTTTCTGGCCCAGCTGCCTCCTGGTGAAGCGCTGTGGTGGAAACTGTTCCTGCTGCTCTCACCGCTGCTACGACTGTCAGTGTATTCCTGCCAGAGTCACAAAGAAATATCATGAGGTAAATATCAATTTGATCATGGCATGATGAAATCCATTTGATGTTTATTTTGTTAGTTTTTATCTGAACACATAATAATATGAAAAACACCTGCAATATGAGGTAGAAAAAAATAGTTTTAATTATGGAATACATGAATATTACTGCAGTTTTATTCAGATTTATATTGATTTTTTTAAACCTGGTTTTGTGCTATTCTGTTTTCTAAAGTTATTTTGGTCATCATCTTGGTAGAATCCTTTGTTATTTGCCTTTTACTTATCATTTTGATACAAATATGGATTCTACTTTCTCTCCTAATAGCGTGTGGAAGTAATATAGGTTGTTTAGAAAAACCACCACATTGTTTATGGATCTTGTAGTGAAACAGTGCAAAGACAGTTAAAATCAGATTGCCATTTCTTATTTTGTGAATTTTAACATTCTAATTTTTTTTAACCTTCCAAAATTTGCTACTTGCATACCATGTTACTTAAAAAGTGTTTGCATTTCAATCAAAAATGGAGGATTTTTTGAAACCCAAACCTGATTTATGTACATTTTAACATGCATTTTTCAAAACAAAACAAAACAAAATGAACAATGAACATAGAATTTTAACACATCTGGGGTTTGTTTTTTTTTTACCATTACATGCAACATGTCTTACACATGTCAAAGCAAAATATTATTGGTTGGACTGGTTTGATATTTACAATGTACTTCACAAAGATTTTTTTTGTTATACCAAAATCACACAAACATTTCCACCCATCATCCGTGGTTCCACTTTGCAAAGCAGCAGTTAAAGGTCTAAATAACCTATCCACTCAACATGCTTTAAAAACACTGCTTCTGGCCTCTTTTGTAAACAGGTTCTACTGTTGAAACATCGAAGTGGTGTACGAGGTCTCCAGAAGTCCATGACAGATGTGCCCTTGGAACACCATGAAGAGTGTGCCTGCGTGTGTAAAGATGATTCTGACTGACCTCAGACATGTGTAACAGCTGCCAACGGAAGCATGCGGATGTTAGAAATGAACCTCTGCCGCTGTTCCTATCTCATCCACTACCACTGGAAGCTAACAAGATTCTCCTTTTATCCTGATGTCCTTTTACTAATTGGATGAAGCAGAACGGACTGGAATCTAATAAATCTTCCAAATGGATTTGACTGCTGTGGAATACCAATAGAGTGCTCTGAGTCCATTTTAGAAAGGCCAAAAAAAAAATCACTGGAGCAGATCTGGACCATTACCTATGAGCTCTGAAGACTATTTTCTTCCATTCTTCTGAGATAAGAACACTGAGGCATTTGCGCCATTTCTTCCTGAGGTCTTTTTTAAAGTTCAGTCAGTGTGGGCTGATACTGTCATGAAAAATGGGAGCTTCTTTGTTCAAGTACTTTTTTATATCTATAAGTGAGCTGGCTCCAGCTGCCTTGCCTTGCTCCCTTGGCTCCTCTATTATTACCATCAAGGCAAAGAAAGGTGGTTTTTAGCCGTTTCCTTTTGCTCCCCTCTTGTTTTACCACAGTTTGTCTGTGGCAGTGTACAAACACAGTATAGTTGAAATGTAACACTAATGAGACTGCATTACGTGTAAATATTTTGTTTACATTTCTTTTCTTTATTAGTGTGCATTTTCTGCCAAAGTTTTTCAAAGATAAGATCAAAGTTGCACATTCAGAATCAGTTAGAACTCCTTTTTTAAGTCTTCATTTGATCCATCTCAGCAATATTAAATCTGCTTGCTCAAGACATGCCTGGCGTCAAACCATTTTTTTTTTCAACATTTGAGATTGTTCACAATAAGTATTTATTTGTTTAAGGAAAGGGAATTTAGGTCCAAGATGACTTGTGTGCTACATATTTCCTGTTTACTAGCCTCCTCTCTGTTTGTAATTTTTACATTTTGATTTTCTTGTGGATGTTTTTTTTTTTTTCATTTTTCTGTATGCCAATATTATTTATCTCTACTTTTGCTACAACTGTTTGTGTATTTTATAGTATTGGAAAGCAAAAATAAATTCTTCCATTTCTAACAGAATATGTAGTACTTGGGATTGGAAACTTTGATCCAACCACTGATATGAATATAGTACAAAACTCCGAAAAACAAAGGCACACATACTTATGAAAATCATCATCCACTGATATTATTGTAACCATGAAAGTAAATGTTTAGTTTCTAAAATGTTTTCACAAAAAATAAAAAATGAACAATTTTGCCCCACTAAAGTGGGGATGGGTTAATTGGAAACTCTAAAGTGCCCATAGGTGTGAATATGAGTGCGAATGGTTGTCTGTATATATGTGTTAGCCCTGCAACAGACTGACGACCTGTCTAGTGTGTACCCTGACTCTGGCCCTAAGACATCTGGGATAGCCTCCAGCGCCCCCTGCAACCCTGAAAAGGATAAGCGGAAGTGAATGGATGGATGAACAATTTTGCCACATAATGTAAACAGCGAGTCCCATTTATGAAATAGAAAAGTGTGACGTATTATATTATTCAGTGAATTTTTCTCAGCACAAACTTTGGTTTACTTCTGATGCACATCAAGGTTAATAATAATGCCAGGCAATCCACTAAATGTTTTGGTAACCCAATATGAAGCATTATATTTATTCACGTCCAAATTTCAGTTAACATTCCACTAAATTTAGGGTCAGATATACATGTTGTGCCAGTTCAAACTGGGTTTGAAGTACTCTTGGTATTTACAATGAGAGCACAGTGACAGTATTGCACGTAACAGGTGGGAACTCAGACATGTTTGCGATTGGCCCAGGTGCATATGTGTTTCTGGGAGTTCTTTTCTCAAGTCAAAAAAGATAGAGAGAGGAAAATATTAAAACTAAGTGTGATTTACTAATGCTTGTAACACGCAATTTACTGCTAACTGTGCCAGGAAAAAAAAGCATGTCTCATTTTTTGTGCCAGATACTGAATTGAATTGCCTGTGTTTAAAAAACATTACATGTAAAACGAACCACACCTATGCGGGGATCGTGTGCACATGCTATTTTGTCCTATTTAGTAAATCTGGCCTTTACCCATCGATGGATAAGTGTAAAGAATATCCCAAAGCCTATTTAGAAAACCAGTTCCTGTTGAAATCTTATAATGGAATATAAACTGATGCATTTAAACCCTGAATTTATTAAATAATAATTTATATGGAAGTCTAGATAAAGTCTGCTAAATCAAACACTTTACCGTGGTTTACTATAATATCTTGTGACTATTGGCAATAGTCGTGCAAATATTGTATACAAATGAGTAAATAGTAGGTTGGAATTACACTGTAGAGAATGATTTAGAGAACATGATTTGCCAAATTTCTCACTAATCATGATTGTGTATGAGTATACTTTTTAATCCAATAACACAAAGTTGGCAGGATGAATGTATGTTTTCCTGAAGAAGTGTGTTTTTCACTCCACAAGCTCTTTATCACACTATGAGCAGTATTGTTCATTCTCCCCTTGGCCATCAGGTCACCCAGGAGGAGGTTCTCATTTGTCCATCTCACACTGCTGTCCTGGCCAATTACTCTGATCTAATGTGCACCCTGGCAGGCATCTGCGGTGACGCCAGATGCTACTGCACAAACCCGCCAGCTCCCAGTGTGGCTTTTATAATATTAAACAGATTGTCTTTCTTTGTTGATGCAGTGCTTCTTTGCAAAGGAAACCTCATTGCACTGGCACGAGATCTGATATAGTACGAGGAGTAGGTTTGTTGTGTTTATATGAGTGAGTGGATGTGTACAGTTTAAATCTAGCACTTCCGCCCTTCACCTACGTGCCTTTCTGCCTTTTGCCATATTTTTATGAAATCAAAGCAGCCTGAGTCAGGCTAGACCTCATCATCATAGCATAATATTTTTTGGGCAGTTAACCAATTGTAAAACAAACGCTTATTCTGTGTTCCAATTTAGGACTTTTTAAATATTCTGTAGCTTAAAAAGTAAAAACCTTGGAAAGTATTGTGCTGTAACTGCAGACACTCTGCGGTCCACAGAAAATTCAACATCAGTGATTCATGGCAATAAAGGTGATAATAGTATATGATTCTGCAGAAGCTTTTGGAATTACTCAGACCAAAGGTTGAAGCACAAGGACATTCTCTTTCTGCCTGTAAATGAATGCTCTTTGCAACACAAGACATTCAGCTCAAATATTTCAAAGACGTATTTGAAAAATCCTGTTAACCTCTAATAAACTGCAGTTTTGACCTTGCCTATGCATGCCTCAATAGATGAAAAGATTAAACCTCGTACACATTCCTCCAAATAAGCACAGGAACATAATAAACTATCCCTCAATTAATTTCTTCACAGATGTCCCTAATAATTGTGTGAAGAGTTTCTATAACCCATCAGGTTCTACTGCTCACATCATCAATCATGTTTTGGTTGGAGACATAAAACATATATATTCATCCATCCAATCATTTTCTTCCACGTATCAAATTCTGTGCCCCAGTACGGCTGGAGCCTATCCCAGCTGTCACAGGGCGAGAGGCAGAATACACCCTGTGCAAGATGTCATTCTATCATAGGACTAACACAGAGACAGACAAACATTCACACTTACATTCACAATTAAAGCAAATTTAGAATCAGCAACTAACCAAAGATGCGTGTCTTTGAATTGTGGGAGGAGTCTGGAGTCCTGGAAAAGACCCCATGCAGACATGGGGGCTATGGCGGTAGGGAAATCTGGCCAGGATCCTTCTTGGACACCTCCTACAGTAGGTGAGGTGTTTCACGAGATTTCAGGACAGACCAAGGATAGAAAGAAGATTGTGTTTCTGGGCTGGCTAGTTATTTATTTCAGTTATTTTATATTGGGGTCAAAATTACACTAATTAGTTTTGTCATATAAACACAATATAAATCATGTTTACTTGAAATGACTGAAAACTAAGGGATTAAGAGTTAAAAGATGGTCGATTAGCTATTAAGTAAAAGTGGATTGTTTTTTTGGATAAAAACTACAAGTTGCATTAAAGAAAAAAAGCATTTTTGTAACTTGCCGAATTAATAATAATAATCTATTTTTTGTCCTTACATGACAGATATTATATAACTAATGGTGCTGCAAGAAAAAAAAAGGTTTTACTATTTTCCTTTTACAATAAACTGTTTTTGGGGTCCTCAGCGACGCTATGTTAAATATGGTGGTAGAATGAAGGTATAATAAAAGAACTCAAACAAGCAGCGGCTGGTGTAATCTTTAAAGTTATTCATGTAGAAAAAAGCGCATTAGTTGGAAAACAACTGCAGCAATGTGTGCGGTCCAGCAACCAAGCAAAACTAAGTGTTCAGTAACTGAGCTCCAAGAATGAACTTAGTTCTATGACCTAAACCAAACTTCTCAGGCGTTGCAAGTGTGCCTGCTGCACGTCCCAGCTCCAGTCCAATCTGTAAAGAAGGCAGCCACACAAATAGGTAGACACAGAAGCTGGGTGGCTTTGCACAAAGAATGAAAATGCTGCAAATACAACTAGTATTGTATCTTTATAGTTTACTAATTAAACTAATTGACATTGAAAAACTAGTTCATGCATTTATTACTTCTAGGCTGGACTGGCTCCCTTCAGTGGCTTCCTGTTAAATCCAGAATTCAAAATCCTGCTCCTCACATAAAAGTCTTAAATAATCAGGCCCCATCTTATCTTAATGACCTTGTAGTACCATATCAGCCTATTAGAGCACTTCGCTCTTGCACGGCAGGCTTACTTGTTGTTCCTAGAGTATTTAAAAGTAGAATGAGAGGCAGAGCCTTCAGTTTTCAGGCCCCTCTTCTGTGGAACCAGCTTCCAGTTTGGATTCGGGAGACAGACACTATCTCTACTTTTAAGATTAGGCTTAAAACTTTCCTTTTTGCTAAAGCATATAGTTAGGGCTGGACCAGGTGACCCTGAATCCTCCCTTAGTTATGCTGCAATAGGCATAGCCTGCTGGGGGATTCCCATGATGGGTTGAGTTTTTCCTTTTCAGTCACTTTTTTCACTCATTATGTGTTAATAGACCTCTCTGCATTGAATTGTACTTGTTATTAATCTCTGTCTCTCTTCCACAGCATGTCTTTTATCCTGTTTTCCTTCTCTCACCCCAACCGGTCACAGCAGATGGCCCCGCCCCTCCCTGAGCCTGGTTCTGCTGGAGGGTTCTTCCTGTTAAAAGGCAGTTTTTCCTTCCCACTCTCACCAAAGTGCTTGCTCATAGGGGGTCATATGATTGTTGGGTTTTTCTCTGTATCAATTATTGTACGATCTACTGTACAATATAAAGCGAAGCACCTTGAGGCGACTGTTGTTGTGATTTGGCGCGTGTGTAAAGATGATTCTAATATATTATATATAAATAAATATTTATATAAACAAAAATTAAATAAACTGAATTGAATTGAATTAAATGCATTCTGGGCTTTACTGCATCGATGACAAGTTACTGAACTGATTTCTAATGGATGCAAGCACAGCAAAATGCCTTTAGGTTTAGGTTTCCGTGTTTTCTCATTTAATTTCTTTCTGCTCATTTTGAATACTTTGGTTTTTTTTAAACTGTCACCCCCTGCCTGTACCCAAAAGCTTGAAAATCCTCTGGCATTGTCTCAGATATCAACCACCAGCACTTTAGCCAATGGCAACCACAGCAGAGGTCTGGCGCTGTCATTTTCCATCACTCCTGACTAAATTATACTGTCCAAAAGTTTGACATCAACCCAACAAACAACAAAGGGCTGTTACAGCATTTTTTGGAATATAAATTTATTTATCTGCTCTTCTTGATTCCCGTAGTGATTTGCAGGTCTTGTTATCATGTCCTCCAATGAACCTTTGGTTACATCTTCTCCGAGACCAAACACGAGCTCAGCAAGTACTTTTAGGAGCAATTAAAATGGTATGCATACAATTTTCTTTTCAAAAACCTGACAGATGTCTTGTGAAAACAGAATCTGCTGTACATTCCAAATGTATTTTAAGTATCGTTGCAGTGCTGTTGCACACAAAATATGAGTTGCCATTCTGCTGAACTACTTTATGTTTTTATCAAGTTCTCCTATTTTATTTCCAAAATAATTCACTACAGCTTTCAGAGCGTTAACATTAATAAACATCCATCTCCTGTAACTGGCAGCTGACTCTAGATTTCAACATGCAGTCTGTGAATTGATCTTAGCTTGAGGTTGTTTATAACTGTGTTGGAGCACTGCCTGATAGAGGAAATTTGGCAGCCCGTTCAGATGATATCTCCAGCATCCCTAATTGGTTCACAGTACATGGATGGAAAGGCCAAATTGACGGGTGCATGTTACGTTTCTGATAATTATAGGGTGTTTCAGTGGTGGTTTTCAGAGAACAAGCTGTTGTTTCTGGGAATGTAAGGTCCTTGAATTTAGGTAGAATTAATCATGGGTCAAAGCATCATTTACAAAGCAACCCAACAGAGGAGAGCTCTGTGTTGAACATACTTTAGGTTAAGTCATTTGACAGATGTCTCCCTTTTCAGCTTTCATCTCCTCATTACATCCAACATTTAACCACTCCACCTTACCACACCAAGATGAAAGGTTATTACATTTACCCTGTACTCTATAATACACTATACATTAAACATCCTGCTGTAAATCAAATATATAGGCCTATGAAACCCTAGTCACCAAATGTAAATTGTATCCAAGTTGTCATAACTTCTAATATATGGTGTGCTTTTAAAATAACATAGCAAATGGATATTGAATAAGTGCTTTGCATCACCCTCAGCTAGTTCTGTGTGAACTACATAAAGGTTGTATGTGCCCTGTAATATATGCAGGATGTGCTGGCGGTGATGCAGGCATTTTGCTGGGGTGGGACTGATTAATTCTGACAAGAGAGCTCCCACTATTATTTATTAACCTTAAACACAGATGGCCATAAGGGAGCTGCATCCTTACTAGCAAGTCAAAGGTCACCGATTCTTAACAGGCAGTGATTTGCTAACCCTGGAAGTCCACCTTCTTGGTTTCTAATGATCATTCAAGCTTTGGAAAATCAGATTTGGGGTGTGGTGTCGGGGGGTAGGACTTTATTTTCCTATTTTAATATTCAAAAGTGCAAAGGTTAAAGTATTAAAGACGTGTCAAGAGAAATGAAGAGTCTTCTTTATTTTCTTTTAAAAAGGTTAAAAAAGCAGATACTTGGCAGAAATATTTCACTTTAAGGAAACCATGTTACACAGACCTTTTGTTTTGAGAAGTGTGTGAAAAGAAATATTACCAGTAGTTGCAGCCACTGTGAAGTGGATGATGACAGTGGTGATTAAGTTATTGTATAAAGCTATAAAAAAAAAAGATATGGTAGTATCGGTGTAACAGTTATCCAAATGCTATGCCTTCTGTTTGCTTCCCTTTAGTAAAGAGAATAAATGGGCAGCTTATGCCGTGTTACAGTGATATCTGTCTCCAGCTAAAATTTACTAGTATGTGAGTCAGGCTAGAGTAAAACACTGCAGTGTTTTTAACTTTTAAATAGCACTAAATTAAATATTAAGTCTTAACTTAATTTATATTTACATTAGGTGTAAAGTCAGAAAAAAAGACCTATGCTTTTCAATGCTGTGTCTCATTCAAGTGACAAAATGTAACTTTGAAAGCCCAAAGTGGTAAAGTTTGATGTTAAATTAGGCCAGGTCATGTGATGTATGCTGTCTCATTACTGGGACACATAAGTGCAACAGAGTGAATGCTAATATTACACCCGTGAATTTTCCACCCATGGAAAAGGCTTATTGCAGGGTTTCCTATAGCCATAATTCTGACTATGAATCACAGAAATAAATAACATATCAGATTCAAGATGGCAGGTGAGTGATGTGCTGTGGCTACATATCAAGGTGACAGATGTGTGCTCCATATGGCCCTAGAACACAAAGGTCATATAATCCCCAAGGAGAGTTAGATTACCACTAGGAGTGTCGTGTGACTGCCAGGACCTAGATCTTCATACCCCTCTTAGAGAGCTAATGTGTCGCAAAGACTGATTTTCTTTTAAAAAATCCAAAACATAAAGCCACTAGTTAGAGGTTATATTTTTTTATATGTATGTCGTAAAATCTACAGCGTGAATGTGATTGTACATATTTTATTGGAAGTATATAACTGACTTTTACAATAACACATGCTCTTCTTTTTGCTGAAATTATTTGATTTCATTTAGGACAATTAGGTTTAAGTTCAAGAAAGACACTTCAAAGAATAGACGCTTTGCTTTTGTATGACTTTATGTTTTGAGAGGCTTGAGTAAGGGGGGCAAACTAACCTACAACTAAATTGTTATCATCACCTTAATTCTAGATTAATCATAGAGCAGAAAACTGATCTTCACAATTTTACCTAGGCTTTCACTTTAAATTCATATTTAGAAACTCCAGCAACAAAGCAGAAAATTTTGCTGTTACCTGTTTTCATCCCTTACAAATTTAATTGTGTGGAGCAAATGTCACATATACCAGATGTATCCCAACCTTTAAAGTCATCAGAGTCTCCTGACTTAGCCTTTGGGGGCAGCATTTGAATATTGCTTCAAAGCTAAAACTGTCATGAAACCAAGCTAGACTAAAGGAAGACACATCACTTTTATTTCCTACTCTGTTGGATTTTTTTTTGTTTATCAGATGTGATATATAAATAAAAGTGACTTGATATGTTAAATCAAGGATAACCGTCTCTAATTCAGTTGCACAGTTGTAGTGTTAACACCAAAAAAAGGAAAATCAATTCTACCAAAAAATGCAATACTCAAAAACCTTGTTCTCTTTTAAATGGTGGTTTCATAGCAAGAAGGGGAAATGACTAAAGGGAAGCGTGTAAGCCAGGGGTAGAAAGTTTGTTTTACAGCTTTAAAGCGCTGCACATTAGATCATAGACTGAACACAGCAGGCACAAGAGTCTTTGACCATCAATGAATTATTTTCTTTTCTACAAGCCCGGACTTGCCCCAGCGCTTCACTTTGAGTCACACGCACAAATGGGCCAAGTCAAATGGTTTATGCATCCTGTTTCCTTTTTTCAACAGTGTTTGAAAGGAGGGGTCACAGACCACATGTGAGGCACAACACAGGTCCCAGTCAGCAGTCCACTAAATGTCCCATTCATGTCGAGGCGCTGCTGAGCCAGGGCTTAAAATCTACTTGACTGATGTGGTCACTGGGAAAAAAAACTGTAATGCATGGGGTCGGTTTACCCTGAAGCAACGCAAGGGCACAAATTTAGGAAACTGGCCAAGTCACATGGAGCATTTTCTTTTCCAATCATTCAGTTTCTGGATATTGTTCTTAATTATCTAAGGCACTGATATCAGTGCATTCAGCACAACTTCAAGCTCAACTTAAAAAGCCTGATTCAGTTGATGAGGAGCACACTGAAGCAGAGCTCCAAGGAAGTTAACATTTCTAACTTTCCCCCCTGTTATCAATGTAGACATGTATTCCAAATTAAGTCCTGAGTTTTAAACTAAAATAAACTCATCATGTGACCTTATAAACAAAGTCCAGCCAGTGTCCTTTTAAGGAAGAAGAACAATGTTTGAACATACCACAATTTCTGAGCCATAATGGTGGGAACCATGTACTTTGAAGAGAGACCAAAGACAACACCAGATATCATGTATCTGCCTGTGCTGCCACAGACACTGAATCTTAGTGTATTTTGATTTTATTTTAGTTCAGTTGACATTATTTTATCTCAGTACTTCTACTGCATTTTTCTTGCTTGGTCACATTTTCCCTTTTCAGTTTATGCTCTCTGGTAGCACTTTTCCCCACCAGTGCCCAGTTTGGTCTCTAGGGGACCATTTGACTGTAATCACCAGCTGTGTACCTCTTAGAAGTTGTTGGGGGAGAAACTGCAGGTGTTGGTACGTTCTGTTGAGATGATCTCACATTTGTGAGTGTCTGGGTTAAACTCATTTACCTCCCATTTTTCATACGTTTTTTTTTCCCTGATAGATTAAACTGTGAAAATCTTTGAATAATAAATATTATATAAATGCTAACAGAGTGTCCAAAAAATGTTTTTGTGCTGTCAGTGAAGTTCATTTTGAGACCAGTGTAAAGCACAAAGACCTTCCTTAACTTGCACCCCCTCATTAGAAAAGGTGTTCTGATCTCTAGTAGTTAAATTAAAGAAATAAATTAAGAAATAAGGTCCTTTTTTGTGAATTAGAGTGGGGGTTTTTTTTTAGACATAAGGGCTATGATGTCAATCAACCACACACAAAAAAAAATCCTTCTTATATGTTTAATTCTACTGTATCAGTAAGTCACCCCAAGCCATCAACTCTGTTTTAAGACCAAAATTCTTGGATTTATGTGACCTTACTTAAAAATGAGCTGATATATCAAGATGGTACATAGTAAACAATTACTTTAAATTTCTCAATCACCATTTAGAACTTTGTTTTATTAGCTGTGTGCTCCAAATTAATGCAAAAACAGACTGCATCGAACAGGACAGACCATTCTGAGTTGTCAAGACCTATTTGGTCTAGAAATGAAGACTTTGGGAAGGCAAATCCCTGAACGGGGACACTGCTGTTGTCTAAGTGCTCATTTTTTCCATCAGATATACACTTGAGAGCATGTTCTACTTAAAATCTCCAAACGCACCCTGATCCAGCAGAAAATATCTTTGGGGCCAACTTGCTTTTAACCTGCTAATTAAATATTAATTTAGAGTCTTTTCTTGTCATCTCATATTTCTCTGGAAACTGTTTTTTAGGGTCCTACAATATAAATTGAATGAAAGTGAAATTTACACACATTTACAGCAATTCATGCTGCAATTACTGCAAGACTTGCATCATGGTTTTGTCAGTAATGCAGTAGATGAGCATTTCAGCAAATTAAAGTAACCCTTTGTTGCGGGTTGATTTCTCATTGTCCAGTGAAAGAATTTGTCACAATCATTTACAAGATTTGCATTCAAGATGTGATGTAATACAATAACCTTTGATCACATAACAAAAAAACTATCTAAAACTTTGCCTTCGGTTTTCAGCTCCTACTTGCTCTGAGACTGTATGGCAGTTAGTGTGTAGCATGGCTTTTCATATAACACTAACTGCTAAAGTTTTTCTGACGAAAATGTCTTTGAAGTTGCCCTCTGATAAGATCAAACACTAATATAAATCTGTTACAGAATTATTAAATACAGAAAGTACACAACAAGCAAAAAAAAATAAAAAAATCCACTTGCTTTGCTCTCTGACAAGGCATCAAAGCCTTCTCAATCCCCCAGGTATTGGCTTGAATAGGTTAAAGCAGCACGACAGGACTTGTAGATCAACGATGGGCCATTGCTCTTTGATAAATACTACGTACTGCCAACAAGTAAGCACTTTGCAACTGAGCTTTTTTAGTGATAGCAGTACAATTTTGAAATTACTAACTACTTTAAAGAGCGTTTGTTAACAGAGATCACAAAAACAAAATGACAACCCAGTGAAAGAAAAATAAAGCCACTTTTTTTTCCTTTAATTTATTGAAAAAAAACATCATTTCTCATGCACTGAGACATCAGTCACAGGTACATTCATCAAGAAGTCAACAAGGTCATCAAGCTCTGGTTTTGGTGGCATGGAAAATAAAAGACTTTTCTTGCATCATACCCTTTATGGCCTTTTAAAAGTGAGTTAACTGTGAAATAGATTCTTAGAGAGATAAGTGGTTTGGCGCTAGCTCACTGTAATTCTTTAAGCTGTGTTTAGGCCTGCAGTAATTTATGCTGGCTGCTCAAAGAACAAGTACTGACTTAACTGTACATCTAACTACGTTTTTTGCCCAGCTTGCACACTGTACATTCACAGCAGTACATGAAGTTGACAGGGCGTAGAGACTGTTTTCATCTGAAAGCACACTGTGCCAAGTAACTGCGCCTTAAATGAGGCTGTTTTTATTGGCTCCTTAGCGCTTGGCTCATGGTGAGTATAGCTTGAGCAGGCACAGCCTGTAGTGTTAATAGCTTGTAAGGTCCTGACTATGCTTTCAACTTCAGCGGTGAGTGAGGCAGTTTGTAATTATTTTACCCACAAACAATTATGCATATTTCATCTAACTGATAAAAGTTTCACCTCCACATGTGTTCGCTTTCTTTACAACATGCCATTATGCATGACGTACTAGTAGCTCATACCTATGAACTCCAGTATTAGAGCTCCTTGATATTACTGTGGAAAATGTAATGGGCATTTTCCCATTACATTACCTAATTTACAACTTGGTGCATGTTAGTCTGGATTTATTAAGGAAATAACTCCACGGTAGGGAAAGTCAGGTCCTGTTGTTTTACAAGCAAATGAAGCAAACAGTGCATTTAACCATTCAGCCTCAAAGGAGAGCTCTCGAAAACATTTCTGACACCTTCCCATCTTTTAAAGTACATTTGATGATTATTAAGATTACATTTTGACAAGGTCTGAGAAATACAGTACAGTCTTTTCCTAAAGTGTAGTTTTAGTCTTTTATGAAATGCACTGTGTTGTCATGAAATGTAAACTTCAAAATGACAAAATAACCATGTTGAAATAAAATTGAATGCTGCTGTATGAAGCAAGAAAAAGTTGAAATACAGAATTATTATTATTTTATTTGTTTGTTTATTTATTTATTGGAAGAAGAAGGCATATTATATAACAGAAAGCAAAATGTGCTGTATGGACAAGAAAGCAAGAAGCAAAACTTAGCATGTGAATAAAAATATCCAGGAAATGATGAGGGAAAACATATGAGTGCATCTCAAAAAATTGCTAATAATTTCCCCACAAAAACAAATAAATCTATTTTAAAACGTGTCTGTTCAATCTAGTGGAGAGACAGTCAAACTGCATGTAGGAACATCAGCAGAGGGCAATGCCAGACAGGCCACAGTTAATTGCCAGGTGACTGAGCGTTACTTGGGTCAAAAGTGCACCAGGGAGATCTATGTGGAGCTAAGTATCATACACTTAAATATAAATGTTTACTTTATTTGTGGTTACCAGTTGGAGCTACTCCCAGATTTATCCACAAATGTGACTGTGAAATGATTAAAAACCTTGCTTACTGTATGAGTCTAAGGTGAAAGTCGCTCTGATTATCAGCTACTAGGATCAAAGCGATGCTGCAGTTTCCCCTAAATATATCTACTGCTGGGTTGTTTGGTTTATTACTTAAACATTTCAAAAGAGAATCCCGTATGTGGTGAAAAGAAAGATTGATGATAGAGGAGAGTTGATATAAAAATGAACTCTGTGGGAGGAAGTACGCATGCATTGGTGGTCTGCCACTGCTGGCACCAACTGTGAGTGTTTCCGCTGGAGATGCCAAATGGCTCCAGGTTGTGCCAAGAGAGAGATGGATCAAGGCGACGGGCCGAGCCGTGGTATTCCCATGTCTCTGATCACAGAAGGTAGACTCTACAGGAAAACCTGGGAAAATCTGGAGGTGGGAAAAGGTTCTGATTTGCTCTCTGAGTAGAGCTCTGACTCGCCTGTGCTGCAAACCTCTGTGGTGAGTTTTCATTTAGATCAAAGGGCCCAACCCCATTTCCAAGCATGCAAACAGAGAGAAACATCTGCAGCAGAATCCATGATATTTCCCGTGAGGGTTTTCAGAGAGGGCTTACTAAAACAAACTCCTCCATGCTGTTGACCACACCCCTGACCACTGGAGCTCTGACCACTCCATGTCTACATCTGTGCTGGTATGAAAGGAAAATGACCAAGAATGGTCTTGCTAATCGTTAGAAAATTAATACAGTACTCTGTAGTTTGTTTGTTTGTTTGTTGATTTAATTCAAATTTGAAATGTAGTTTATTGTATATTTACTGAAATGGCATGATGAGAAAAGCCATTTCTTCCATTGAACTTTAAAACACTTGATTCTCATGATCAAGTGAGTTTTTCCACAAAGTTCAGGGATGATCTATACTATGAGGGTATGTGACAAAATGTGAAACAGACTTGAAAAACGCTTAAGCTATATACAAAACATCTGTAATGGTCTCATCTTTGGGGCACATTTCATTGTATGCTGAAGGAAAATGAAAACTTAATTTGAGACCATTTTGTAGCAAGATTACACCACTCCAACAATGCGTTCTAGGACCCAACCTATTTTGTGTTTATTCACCAAATGATGATAGCTTATTTGGCTAACTACCAATACATTACAGAATGTGGGAAGAATGTGGACTGAGGGTATAGGGTGGTAGAAGGGCACTTGGGCCCCCTAATTTCAACATTCTTTACTCATTACTCATTGATCAGAGCAGATCTATGAAATGTAACTTTCATTTATTTAAAAGTGAGACTATGAAAGAGACAATGTACTCAAAGAGAGTACTGAACATGAATCTGTGGGAGAATTCATTATCACCAAAGACTATCACACAAAGAGCCAGTTAACAGTGGGGCCGGCAGGGGAACATTGGAGCCAGATCTTGTTCCACTGATATAAGACATTTGAAGTTCAGAGCATTTGAAGCTACTAAATCCACTAATTTTATATTAAATATTTAGCAAAGTGATTTTATAAGCATTTGGCCCCACTCACCCCACACACCCCATTTTTCAAGTAACCCATATTTGACAGGAGCATAATAAAAATGGAAATTCTGTTTTTGGTGTGCCACTCCAATATTTATAATGGCCACCCTATTGAAAATAATCTGGAGGCACCCCTGTCTGGATTATACCACAAATACCTGTATCTCTGTCATGGTCCTGGATTACTTGACCTAGTGTTTTTGAGTTGTGGACTTTTTAGTTCCCTTTTTTTATTTATTGTCTGCTAATTTTTGCTTACTGAAATAATGGTTCATTATTTGTTTATTAACTAATTCTCAATAGTCTGCATTTGGGTAATTAATCCCTTATGACAAACCTATGGGGAAAAAAGAATAATAATAAGACTTAAATTCAACAACACTTTCAGATCGTTTTTAGCTCATTTGACTGATTTTTATGTTCTGCTGTCTGTCTATTCCGATAGGAGCTTGTTCCTGTAGTCCAAATGCAATAACTTGCCAAGGTAGCTGTCAAGCAAAAACACCTTCCAGAAACACATTTGCTCATCTACACACTTCTGAGGTTTTGTGTCTTGCATGTATACAACACTACAGCCATGACAAAATCTGTCCACAAACATATAAAAAACATTTAGTTTTCTTTTTTCTTTTTCTATTTATTTATTTATATTCCTATTTTTTGCTTTGTATAACCCACCATCTCACTTGAACTCACCAATTCACTTTCAAAGGAAGAATCTCACACCTGTAATTTTCATAGCAAATGAGCACTCCACATACTCAGTACAACCCCAGAGACATTACGCTCTGGTGTAAATATCATATAGCACTGTGCCTTGCTTAAGTGCATTTATGATCAATAAAGAGACTTTTCTTTTTGTCATTGATCAGGCACATCTGCAAACGAATGGCAAAACAACCTCCTTCTCTGTTCAAAGCACCACTCCAGCTTGGTTGGGGATTGCGTTACTATGGTAATAAGCATCCTGGCTAGTACACAAGGGAGACGACCCCTAAAAGAACAGTTACCCTATGCAGCACATAAATGAGAGGGAAAAGCTGTCTGAGGGAGCCTGGTTGAAAAGGCATCATACTGCTTTCATACATGGTAGGATTAACTTGCGAGTGGTAGATGGCATTAATAAATAGGAGCCTACTTCATATCTCACATTCACACGCCCACAGACACATGCAAATGAAGCAGAGCTTCAAGTTTGCCTAGCTCCTTCTTTAAATGTTTCACAGAGTCTTGTCATGTTGAGGCAGTATCATGAAGCACTTTGAATAAATAAAGACTCAGATTTTATTTTTCATAAGCCTTGCCTTTCAGTGCCCCTACCGACAATATAAATGTCTTGTATGTATGAGGACAACAAAAACCAAACACACTGATAATGGAGAAAGCATTACTTGAAGACAATGTAGTGTGGTAACTAAAATACATTGTTTGAACATCTATGAATAGTCAAAACTATGTTGTATGAAAACCTTGAGATTTTTATACAAATGCCAACAGGAAGAGATTGGATGACAGTGACTACATCAGGGTCTACACCTTAATAACCATGTGACTATTTTTTGGAGTTCTGTGCTCAAAATGTTAAAAGTGATTGCAATGTAAAAAATGCATTATTTTATTATTAAGCAATCCCTTCAGGATTTAAGCCACATTCTGAGCAAATGCAGGTGTTATCACGTTGCTTAAATGGAACTGAAGGTGATTATAATCCTTTCTGAACTCTGGTTGAGAAAGCTTAAAGCTAACTGTCACACACAGTGATATTTTATGCAAAAAGGAAAATTAATGAATGCTTTGACATATAAATTGTGCATGAAATGGGAAAACATTACATTTGTGTACAGGAGTACATGATGTTATTCAGTTGTGATATAACAAATCAGTCTCAGAGAGGGGAGACACAATATGCATGCATAATATAGCTAAACAGCACCAAAAGCACATGAATGAGTATTTAAGGAAGGAAAAAGGTTAGATGCCAAATGTAGTGTAAAACGAGCATAAAGGGGTTACTGTTGCCGAGTAAAGTGCCAATTAATGTTCGCCATTTTTTTACAGTTTGATTGTAACTCATAAGATATGAATGTTGCATGCTCCATTTTTCCATGTAAGCTCCATGGGATCACGTAGAATGACAACGTATACATCTTCAGGGACATTTGAATGCAGTTTGGCAGAGAGGAACTCCCAGCTTGGTATTTTAAAAAAGAGTGGGCTTATATTTTTGAGCTTGCAGCTTGCAGACTGTATGAATGGTTACCAGGCAACAGCACCGAGAGCTGCTGGAATTGAAGTGTCTTCAACTAAAACTTCCTGCAAAGCAAATTTCAAATGGAAGCCATCCAAACACAGTCAGACACTCAATTTAAACAACTCAAATGAACATGGTGTTAGCAGACACACAAATACACATTCAGCAATTCAAATGTTGCTACTACATTATCTTTGACATAAACAGCACATATGATTTTGCATGTTATCCTTCTTACAAATAAATGTGTTGACTCAATCAGGGTAATAGGGACAATGCACAATATTAAGGATCTAAAGAATCAATCAATTCTCAGCCTTTCTTCTCCTCCTCCTCTTCCTTTCTCTCTGAGAAACATTATTTGAAGGCACTTGCACAGCATAGTTCATGTATGTGTGGTGCTGCACTAACTTGAACATGCAAAGCTGAAACACAGACATGGAAGACAGTCTATTAAATGAACTGTTGAATTCTTTGATTAGATTAAATAAATCTATCTGAGGCAATAAAAACCAACAACAAGCATGCAGGTGCATTAAGGGTGGCTTGGTACCAGCAAGATGTATAAAACCATATTTTTATATGTTTTTTAATAGTAATAATATCAAACATTAATCTTTCTGGCTGGTTCAAGTCAGGAGGTATTTGTGGAACAAATAATGTATCTGCTGTGCATTTCTGCTGCATGTCAGATTTCACAAAACAGTCCACTTTACTGCCCCAGTTCATTTGCTCCATGTCTCTGACCTCCAGTTTCCCCTTAATTTATCAAAGGACCTTTTCTGCTGTTGCTGATATAAGGCGTGCTCAGCTATACTGACATTATATGGCATTTTTCATTGTCGTTGTTAGTTTTTATTTCTCCTGCATTTGGCTCCAACAATATGCACTGTTGTGAGTGAGTGTGGGTGACTGCTGAGATTTGGAAGATCTACTCATTAAAATTCCCGAAGACGTTTCTGGCCTCGTTAAAGACTGGCTGTCTGGTCAGGAGATAAATTCCACCCACACCTTTTTTCTTGCCTCTGTTTTTCTCTTCTGCTCTTTGTAATCATGCTCTCTCAAAGGCTTCAATATGAAAGGGAATTGATGGCTCAAAGGGCCCCAGGATGCTGCATAATGTTTCAGTGACTCCTTGTAAGCAGACTTTAGTCATCCAAGAAGCTTGCAGCAGTTTGCATCCCTTTTCCTTGTCTTTTTTAAAGAAAACTTAATTTAAGAGTAGACAACATTTTAACTCTAATCTATATTGAACCAAAGCCCAAAGCATATGTGTTACCAAAAATAAGGTAAAAGCTAAGATAGTGTTAACGTAAATGTGGAAGCTACTATAGAATGTGATTTTGACAATAACTTCATCAATAAAAGTAGATATGTAACATGTAATACTGGGAAAAATGCACAGGTATAAAAAGAATAATTAATTAATTTAAAAAATGCTTTTCAAGCAGTTAGCTAACATGAAATCTGATCACAAATGTCATGTAAATACAGTGTAGGACTAAAGCAGGAACTTAATTTCTCTAAACAACAGTGTGTTCCCCTGTTTTTCTCTGCATTTCTTTCTCAACAACAGATGAAGGAACTAACATACAAGGTAAAGGTGGTGAGGAACCAAACACATAAAGAGCTTTCATGTTCATTTCTGTACCATCAAACACATTTTCTGGATAGATATTTTAAGATCACAATGACTAATGTGTCATTTGCATTTACTGTATTGTATTATTAAAATGCTGTTGCCAGAAAGGGAGTGTTTCCTCTATTGTGGGCATTTTGTGTCATTTCAGAATCTGTCAAATTGAAGCTTTTCTCTAATGTTTGTATTAACGAGTCAAATTTCGACTGTTATTATCGAGGTGAGCCTGTGCAAAATGTAGCCTCAGTTTCCTGCTCTGAGCTGTCTTTCACTGTTGTAGCCCATTAGCTTCACGGTTCAACATATTGTGCTTTCAGCGATGCTCTTTTGCATATCTTGGTTGAGAGGAGTGGTTATTTTAGTTACCCTGCTTTCCTATCAACTCTGAGCAGTCTTGCCATCTCCTCTGGATATTTTTACTCACTGAACTGCCTCTCACTGGATATCATATACCTTTTTTTAGATGGTTCACTGAGACAATCCCATTTGGTACCAACAACCACACCTCATTGAAAGTCCATTTTATCACCTTTCTTTCTGCCATTAAATTGCTGCCATGTGACTGGCTGATTGGATATTTGCAATAACACGCAGCTGGAACACCTAAAAAATTGGGCAGTATATACTCTTGTGTGATGAAAAATTGTAGATATGTGACTAATACTGTATAGGAATAAATCATTTGAATGAAGAGATGGGAAAGAGAGGAAGTAATAATGCTATAGATGTAAAAAGACAATTGCAAAATGGTGTGGAACCGCACTGCTGCATTCCAGCAATAAAAAGAACAAAAACCAAATGACTGTGGAAGGAAGATTATGATGAAGTTCCTCCATCTGTGTTGGTGGCTTAAGTCGCACTGGGAAAGCACCTGTGTGAGACAGAGCCCATTACAGAGCCGTTACAAGGCCATCTCCACAGAGGACAGACCACAAGTGGCCAATTAAATAATTAGAGCATCCCTTTTCTCCATGTTCTCCCTCTGCTTCTCCTTTATCTCTAGCTCAGAACTGAAATTCTAAGCTCAAGCATAAAAAACACGTAACCCTCACTCCTGTAGGCCCAGCTGATACACGAAGGGGAAATATCACCATTAAAGGAAGGAGAGAGAATATGTCATTCGTCTTTGTCGCCACACAACAGGACTTGCTTACTCTATTTACCCAAGTCATTACTACTGCAGACTGTGGAAAATAATTATGTCTAAAAGCATCTGAATTGAAGCATGGACTCGTTTCTTTAACATTGTCTTTCTGGCTTATTTCTGTTTTTGTAGAACTTCTTAGTGTATTTACAGTATGTTTAGATGCACAAACAAACCTGGATTTAGTATGATTTTGGTGTGGAGAACAGGCTTTGGTTAAACAGCGTTTAAGGTTCATGAGCATCTTTTGTTAGTGTGGGAAGAAGCTGAAGAGACACACCACAGACATGCGAAAAACCAGGTACTATCTTCATAAAGTGTGACTTTACTGTTAGAAACTTGCATGTTTATTTATTATTAATTCTATAAAAAACAAAGCATAAAAGCAAAAACGTGTTGTTTTACTGCTTCTTGTCAGTGAACAGTTGCCAGGCAACCAACAAGAGAAGGCACTGTCCCCAGCCAAGAAATAGTCACATAATCCACTGTAAAGTGCATTGTTGCTTTAAAACTTTACGGGGGGATAAATCCAACATAATGTGTTAATTTGTTAAGTTTTAGTGGTGGTGGGAGGCAAATTTTGTTATTATTGGGCAGAGCCAAGATTGCTCTGCAAGATGTTTGCCCTAGTTTCAGTTTTTCCTATATCAAACAGCTGACTGGAGCCTCATGTTTAGTAGACAGATGCAGCATGTTAGTGTTTTAAATGTTGTCAAATAGTATGCCACACAACTGTATTTCAATGAATTATTAAGAACTGGGTGACACACAAAAACAAAATTCACACACAAACGTGATTCACTCTGTAAGACACTAATAATTGTGGGTCTTAGGAACTTAGGAAAGCCATAATAACAGTGGAGCAGGCTAAATGGCAACAGTGGGACAAATTAATTATCCATTCAGTCAACTGTCTTTGGAGGAACTCTTGTTCAGTTTGTCTCAGGACTATTGTATTGCATCCATTTACTGTATGTATTTCAGGTAATACACTGTATCACACAATAATAACACCTTAAAGACTATATTAACTGTATTGCTGAAACATGAAAGCATCACTCAGACCTTTTTTATCCTTAAATTTCAGGCACAGTGAGATCAAAACAATCGATGATCGCACATAAAATACTGCCAAAGCAATAACCCTTACTGAAACAGACCAATTAAAATGTACACTAAGCACACTAATACTTCTTCCTGGGTTCTTTTTTGTTTGTTTGTTTGTTTGTTTTTTATTGTTTTTTTTGAGGAAGTGTACCAAGAAGAAGACAAACCTTGTTTTCACTCGTCTACCCTTCCCTGCATGACACTTGGTGATAAATAATAGAACTCAAATGCAGCCTTGGGATGCTGAGAACAGAGCAGCTCCCTAAAAATCAAGGCTCGAGATCAAAGGATTAGCTGTGCACCAGACAAAATAATGGCCGTGCATTTTTGGTGTATGCATGTGTAGGTGTGTGATTATCCCAGTAAAGTTAGAGTTAAAGAGACAGATCGTATTACAACATGGCAGGTGTACCTGTCACACCAATTGGTTGTATTGTATCTTAGCTTTCAGCATATAATCATATAATATTCATGCTAATAATATATATTGCATGACAATTCTGTACATACTAGGATGTAGTTTGTCTGTATTGGTAATGGGGTAGACATACTGTAAAAGAATACGGCTCTCTCTCACAGTATCTCTTCTGTCCTGTCTCCCTCTCCTCACAGCCAAGCGGTCATGGCAGATGGCTACACCTCCCTTTGCCAGGTTCTGCTAAAGGGTTCTTCCTGTTAAAAGGGTTTTTTTCCTTCCCACTGTTGCCAACTGCTCCCACATAGCAGATTTGGAGTTTCTAACATACAATTACATTCAATTTAGAATCACGGAATCAAATAATCATAAAATGTTCTCGCTAAGGTCTCTCATCTCTTAGTAAAAAGAGATTCCAAAAGATCGAAAATCACTGGTCATGAACATCTGTGGGTACTGTTGTGCAAAGTTATTTTAGTAAATAGAAACAAAAATGCATAATTAAAGTATATTTTTTGGATTGTTTTATGTAATGCATAAGCTTTACTGCTCATGATTGACAATAGCTGTACAAATTTTATAATTACAGACAGTATAAAAATTACCAAGTGCTGTTCACAAGAGCGATATAGTCAGTGGGTAGTCAGACATCAGGACATACTTGTTAAATTCAATATGCATTTATTAAAGATACATTAGTGTTTCAAGCATGTTGGGCCAATATGAAGTAAAAACAAAATAAACATTTTTGCTGTATCAACATCAATTTGATTCCCTTGTTTCCAAACCAAAAATAGTCTAAATATTCTCTTGGTGTTGATTGGTGAACATATCTGTTTATCACTTGGGTTCAAAATCTCTCAAAATGAGTTGAGATATAATGACTGTAAAGGTCAGATCAAACAATTTACATCATTTTCACATTTATCAAACCATTTTTCAATCCTGTGATTTCATGGATGGCGGACTGTCACCCCTTTGACCAGAATAGACACGTCATCATATAGAATAAATGTGAACAGCTTTGCATTACTCTGGCAAAGTAGTGAACTAGTTGGTCTCACAGCACAAGCAAAAAACATCTGGGTATAAATCTGCAGGTCAGCTGTCGCCTTCCATGTTCCCATTATCTTCCTTCTAAGGGAACACCTGGGTCCAAACCATGCCAGCCAAATGCCTCATGCAGCAAATAAACATTTTCCTGCTTGAAAAACTCTAAAGAGCACTGGAATCATAAATGAGGCATTTCATTACAAGCTTAAATGTGGTCTGAGGACCGACAGTTAATTTGTCACTTTGTTCTATCAGTCTATAGAAGAAGTTAAGTGTTTCAGGTTTTCCGTTTTGTCACCCTTACTTTAGGTTAGAAAGAAAAACAAGACAAAAACACAATTAGCAGGGCTGTGTTTACCAGCACCCCGTGATTTTCCCTGAATAATGCAGTATGGTATTTCAGTGTCAACTCAAGTGGAAGTTTTTCTGTTTTTCTTTTTTTTTCCTTTTGTTTTTTTACTTAGGAGGTTTCAAGACTTGCAGATACAATGAAAATTAAAAAAAAGGTATAACCAGTCTAAGAGTTTCAGCTGTAAGTAGTTTCCTGTGAGCTGTGGTGGCAAAACTGAACTGAAGTCTAACAGGCAGCTATTCGGCTTGACCTGCTGAAACAGCTACGGTTTGCAGGCAGGTTTGAGTTATATCATGAAGAGGAGAAAAAGTCAGATTCAGAATTAATGTCAGCCACACTTGAAATATGAACTAAACTCATCTGAACATTTCTTTTGTACTATCTGCTTCAAAAGACATATTTCAAAGAATACGTGGGCACCACATATTCCATTAATTAAAGATGCATTGCACAATTCATCACTGCTAACCTTGGAAAACATCAAATATGCACATATAATCAAATCTGTATTAAGTACTAAGAAAAAAACATTTTATTGATAGTTGGGCAAAAACAGCTCATATTTTCTGATGGAATATTATTATATATACTATAATAAAACAACTGGCCTAAGCTAGGCCATCATTCATTTATTTATTTATTATCCATTTCACCCTGTTCCTAGCATTCTCCTTGTCACACCAACCCTCTCCGTCTCCTATTTTACTACAGCCACGACTCTTCTCTGTGGTCTTCTTCTTTTCCTCTTGTCTGGCAGCTCTATCGTCAAGATCCTCTGTACATCTCAATTTGGTCTCTCTAACTTTCCCTCCAAAACGCTCAACCTCAGCTGTCTCTCTGATGTACTCATTTCTAATCTTGTCAATCCTGGTCACTCCAAATGAAAAATTAACATCTTCAACTCTGCAACCTCCAGCTCAGTCTCCAGTATTTTTTGTCATTTTGCCACCATCTCCAAACCATACATCATAGCAGATCTCACTACCATCTTGTAAACCTTCCCTTTCAGTCTTCTGGTGATCCTTCAGTCACAAAACACACTGACACTCGTCTCCACCCACTCCACCTTGCCCACACTCTGTTCTTCATTTCTCTTATCCACTGTCTGTTGTTTTGGATCATTGACACCAGGTATTAAAACTCATAACACTTGAAAATCTGTATTAGTTATTTATGGACATTTGGTAATTTAAAGCCTGAGTCACACTATTTCTGTATGCTAGTACATGTAAATAAGTAGCTTTTGTGTTTTATGTATATCTGCAAATACAGAAGCTGCAGTTCTGATGTACACTGGAAACACATAGAACAAACAGAGATTTAAGGGTTAAAAATGTTGCCAGCTTAAGACATATTTTAAGCTGTAAACACTGCATTTTGCTACATTGCCTCGATACTTCTCCACACATACAAAAGATAGCTATTTGACTGTATGCAATAATACTGTTAGAAAGCAATTAGGATATATTTAGTGAAATTACACTGATGTAAAACCAGCTGTTTCTTAGACGAGACAGACACATGGATTGGGATGTGTAATAATGATGTTAGGGATTAGAAACAGATTTTAAAAACTGCTTTACACTGGTAGATTTTTTTTTATGTCAGTGTATAATGATCACTGATCTGTCCCGTGGATTAAAATTGATTTTTTTCTTTCTTTCTTTTTCTGTTCTTTTTTTATTTATTAAACAAGGACCTCCATGAAATTATCTGCAACAAAAAACATGTTTTGTTTTGTTTTCCCTAGTTCTAAAGAACATGTTGGGAATTGAGTTAAAGTCAAAATGAGTGTGCTGTATTCTGTTTTGACTATTTTAAGCTTGATTTTAGGCATATTTTATGATTTTTTGTAACCGCTATGCAAGGAGATATAATCTTTGTACTTTCTATACTTGTCTTTCTTTTATTTATTCATCTTATTTTGATTGTGCACTGTGCTAATAAACCTATTACAGAATCTTCTTTTCGTAAACTTATTTCCTTAAATAGTGCATTAAATAAAAACACTTAGAGCTCTCTTTATGACAATGGCAGGGGATAAAGAGAGATATCACAGAGACCATTCACTTGCTGAATCCTTACAGCCCATAGACCACTTACTAACCCAAATTCTTAAGGAAAATTAAAACCTCATTTGGCATCACGTAGTGAAGTCAGAGAGGCCACAATGTCTGTGTATATGTCTGGGTCATCCTTACATCATTGTGGAACTGGGAGTCAGATTTTAGAGTATAAATTGTCTCTCAAAGCTTCTTCACAGGTCACCAGTCAGAGACAGCCACAGAACAAAACCTCCTGGTTTTTATTTTGCTTAGGAGCACATCATCTGTGAGGTTTAGAACCCTAAAGTTGATCTGTAAACATATTTGTAGTCGTGTTTTCTGTCATCAGGGGTCATCATTTACATTTAATTAAAAATGCCATTTTCAAATTAGTGCAACAATTGGCTATGCTTTATACAGGGGTAATGGAGATTACAGTAGTGATGTCAACTGGCAATTAAGTTTCCCTTCTTATACAGCAGCAGTGACATTTTCATTTAAACTAATGCAGTTATAGTCCATTAGTTATCCAGCGACAATTAATAGGTGATTCCAGGGATGGAGATGAGAAGTGTGGGTATATCCAGTTTCTCCCAGCTTGTCCTTCTGGTTAAGAAGGAAGCACTGCCACCTAGAGGAGGAATGCATCATTATGGGGCTGTACTTGTTTTTTTCTTGCAGCCATTTTGTTGTGAATAAAACACCTTTCAAAAGTCCCACCTAACTCGGCCTTTGTGTCTTCTATTGACATCACATCAGGGTGTCTCTAGCTGCTGATTTAGTCACCACTTTACTTTTTCCTGAGTGTTTCTGTGCTGGGTTTGTTTTTTGTTTTGGGTTTTTTGTTTTTTTTGTTTTTTTTTTTGGGGGGGGGGGTTGTTGTTTTTTGCCGGATAACAGGTTTTCTTTTTCCTGATGTTGTCGGACCCCCCTTTTTTTTAGTCCAATCCCAGTCCATAGCTGGCTCAGTGCATGACTTCACAGGCTTGGCCTGCTTTCTCAGCAGACCTCTCTATCACCCAGTAGGTCTCCAACACTGAAAGATGGCATGTGTGAATGAAATACTAGGTTGCAGTTTTTGGGTTCTGTAGGAAGCATCTCACTCCAAAATACATCCCTTTTATGTTAAAAATAATTTTACATGAATTTATACTATCAAGACATTCACAGCAAAGTCAATGCTGCATGGCACACATTAAAACTAGACAGGTTATTTCTTGCCTCTCAAGTTCATTTGCTTGATATTGAACAAACACAATAAATCTAAGACTAAGTTTGAGACATTTTTTTTAATGCAGAGAGAAGATTAATATTTGTCATGAATGAAAGGCAGCTATCCAGGATGGTTCCAGTTGTGAGCACCAAACAAAAAGGACTTTGTTCCAAAGGCATCAGGGGAACATATGTGTGTGGATGTGTTTAAAGAGAACTGGTGGAGAGTCACAGCAGATTTTTCCCTTCTTAGTGTATGCCACTTTAAAAAAAAAAAAAAAACCTTTGCCAGTAAAAAGAGACAGAACAACAGTAAAAATATTTCGGGAACGATGACACATTGAATAAATTATTACATTAATGCACTATATAGATTAAGGAGTATGGCCTATATATACGTATTTGACAAATAAAAATAGAAGAAAATATTTCGGCACTTTGTAAAACGATTTTTAATAATAACAGAATGTCATGATTTTTTTGTAGTTTCCATCACATTCTATGATTGATTCTATTATATACTTTATCTGGTAACAGCATTTAATTATCCTTTAAATCTCAGATTGTCCATATTAGATGCACATACACTGCATTATACACTGTGATAATGCATTACTGAGAAGTGACAAAGGTGATCTAAAACAGAAGAAGCAATATTTCCTGTATAATATATGAAAAAAAAAAAACATTGTTACCACAGCATATTGCTATAAATTCAAATTTGGATGATTTCAAGTCAGACGCTTTCAAAATAGCATTATTAGCAGTCCTCGGTTCCTGCCAGGCAGGAGGAGACAGACACTGAAATGTGACCCTGGTGCTGCAAGTACAGTTGCATAGCAACCCATCTCCATCTGCAGTTAAGCTTCTCTCCGCCAAAGAAACAACTGTCATTTTTGCTTCACATGCAGTTTCATACAATGAAACTTTTTAAAGAAAAAATATAAACACCACTGAGTCTTAAGAGCCTATTTTCTCCATTCTTTACTCTGACATAATACATACACATACTTCTCTGTAGCTACAGGTAGGTCCATAACTTGTTGGACAAAGACACCGTTTTTGTAGTTTTTCACCATTTAGTTGTACACCACCTCAGTCGATTTTAAATCAATCAAGATGTGATTGGATTTCGGCTTTAATCCAAGGGGTTTTACAAAAGATTTGTATTGGCTGTTTAGCAATCAATTTTTAGACGTGGTCCCTATTTTTAGAATTTCATCATTAATTGGGAAATTGACTGGAAATGTAATTTCATGTTCAGGTGAGACCTATTTCCTTCTTATTTCTTGACAAATGAAGCAGGTTTGGGCCTTGTAGCTTTTCAATGTAAATCTAAAACGAAGCCCACAGAGATGTCAGTGCAAGTGAGGGAGGCCATCGTTCAGCTGAAAAAATGAATCTGTCAGAGAGAGCGGTTGCCAAAGAGAAAAGCATTGACAAGGAGAGAAACACCTCAAAGCATACCATATTATCTGTCAAGGTGGAGACAATATTGTAGCATGGGCACGTATGGCTGCCAGTTTATTGAGGTTGTGACTGCAACAGGACAAATTCTGAGGTGCACAGGTGTAGGGATGGGTATCGTTTAGGTTTTATCCGATACCGGTGCCAAATCGGTACTTTTGAAACGGTGCCGGTGCTTAAACGGTGCTCAAACCGGTGCTTAAAGAATGGAGAACACAAACTTTGTCCAAAAACCTCTCATGTTCAGCTGTTGTTTTTTTTTTGTAAAAAGATAACAATGTTAGCCTTTTCTGCAGCTATGGGGCATATATGGTATCACTCTTGGCTGGAAGCAGTGCTTAAACAATGGAAAAAACACAAACTTTGTCCAAAAACCTCTCGTGTTTAGCTGTTTCCCACTTTTTCTTTGGTCATTTTAGCCTTTTTGTCCAGGGTGAAGGGAGTATCTGCCATCAAACAAGAGGACAGCCGCATGTAGCTATGATGGTGTTTGCTAGTTCACCTTACATGCATTAATGTAATAACGTGGTTAGCCTACTCAACGTAAATTACACACGGACAACATTAAGCGACTCACGCAGAGAAGAACGGCTGCTGCTGCATCATCATCATCATCATTTCTGCTACACTGGCAGGGCTAGGGGCCAGGACTCTATTCTTCGGGTTTTTGGGGGATGTTGCTCCGGTCCGATAACTGGCAACCCACCCAACGTGCTCGGTGTGAGGTCTCGCAGCAAGCTATCAAATACGGCGCATTTCTCGGCTTTTAAAAAAAACGCTATGCGTCGCCAGGTGTTTCATCGGATTTGAGGTGTTACCTCCTTTGACAGTATCACAGTATCAGCTTAAAGCACTTGTTGCTGCTGAGTTTGCATCTTTTACTGTGAAGTACAGCCAGACTTTTGACCGCTTCGCCTTGGACATTTTTAATCGGTAGCTCTGCTCTAACTGAACGTACGTACCTGGCCCCGCCTACTATCCTGGGAAACGTAAAATGATTGGCTAGAAGTGTATCACAGCTCAGGGGGGAAAAAAGCACCGAAATAAAGCACCGAAATGTGCGCTGCTTTTCGGTCTGGTTACTACCGTTTATGTCAGAACCGGTGCCATCATGGCACCGGACACCGGTACCCATCCCTACACAGGTGTGTATTCTCTGCTCAGCTTGAGCCAAATTCTACAAAACAGATCAGACAGTGTTTCATAGTGCAAAAAAAAAAAGCATATCGCACAAGTGATCATAGAGCTTCTAAAGGTAAAGAAATGAAAAATGTTTCATTTGCCAAGTCAGTACCCTGATCTCAACCCAACAGAGCTTGTTTTTCAGTTATTAATCACAAACTGAATGCAGAAAGACTCATAAGAAAACAGCAGCAGAAGGTGGCTGCAATAAAGGCATGCATCTCAAGGGAAAAATGATGTCCAATTAATTCTGAGATTTAGAGAATGGGGGGAATATGTAATAAAATGGCTATACATGGCAAAATAAATCCTTTGAATTAAAGCTGAGAATCTGCACTTCAATCTGCACTTCACACCACTACAGAAAAAACACATGTCTTTGTCCAAACAACTTATGGACCAAACTTTATCTTTCAAACAGAAACAGATGTTTTTCAGTGAGGCTGTATTAACTAGATGGCAGATTTGCACTTTGAAATAATATTTATTTTCTTTAAGTAAACAGTCTTTAAAATGTCAAAAGCTCAAAATAAAGTAAGTATTTCTTCAGTGCACACCTGTAAGTACATAGTTTATTTAACATGTTGAACACGTTGGACTGCAGCTCAGTAGACAGGTCATTTTTATAAAACTTTATCATTCATTTTTCACTAGTTAAATGGGTTCTGGATTCTACTTTTATGAAGTGAAACTTGTTTCAGCTTAGACCTTGTTGCCATCTAGAAACACAAGCAGGTAGGTTGATATTTGTTTCAACATCCTTAATAAATCCCAGGTATATGCACAAACAGCTTATGAATGCAAGCAGACATAGGAAATATATATTCAAGCAAATCTATGAGAAAGTAAAAAACGTGTGCACAGACTGACACATAAAATGGCACACACATACACATTATGAGCACATTATAAAGAGAAGAGCAGCTGCACAGTAAACACAATCCACAAATTTTGTTTAAAAATCAGGAGACTCATTAAGGCCATTAAGAAGAGACTATTAAGGGTATGAGATGATTTTTGCATGCCACAATATAATTTGCTTCTTCCATTAGGAGCATTATACTGGTTTAATGAAGTTTGGAATGCTGAGCAAGCATGTCATGGTTGCACTGATTTCATCTTACACCTGTGCATACAAGTAATCCTCTAAAACAAACAAAAGACATCAGAGTTATAGTTTTTGGACAAGAAATATCATGTGGTCTTCATCTCCAGGCTATGTGGAATTATTCCAAAATCAGATTTTCTGAGAGCACTTCAATATTTTACCTAAAAATTAAGTTAAATGGGAAAGTAACTCAAGAGCACTGTTTCTGTTTGCACATACAAGCAATTATTTGTTGGACCTCAGTTAAGTGATCCTGTGGAGCCTATAAAATGATGTGCTGGCATATCACTTCATGTTTACGGTGATGTACATTTGTGACAGACATTGTAGAGAACTAATGATATAAAATGTGACAAAATAAGTTAAATGATGTGTCTCTCTATATTAGTATAAAGATATAACATAAGAGAGCTGGCCCAAAGTACCAGGTGTGGAATTCTGTACTCATCCATCAGCACACATGCAAGGACACACAAAAATGTGCACATATGTGCACACTTGTTCAAATACACACCTGTGTTGCACACACATAACGCAAAGTTTTGTGAAGCTCTCCTTTGGTTCAGAGCCTGACGCATTTATCTTGGCACACCTTGACATTTTTGCAACGGTGGTAATCAGATTTGTGGCCATGCTCCCGTTATCATCTAGGTCCTGGAATATTGTACTTCTGTTGATGTATGTTGCTGTACTAAGGGGCTACAGTGTTTGTTTATTTTCTTGTTGTTTTTCTTTTTCTCATTGTAGTCAGAGCAGATGTTACTCACTTGATGTCATGAAAGAAAAAAAAGAAAAATGTAATTGCCTTGACATGTTTCAAAGGTCATCGCTTTGACAGACAGTTAGGCAAAAGAAACGGCACAAAGGGAAAGAGAACAATATAAATGTAAAAGGACAATTCAGTATTCGTGCATTGGTGACAACTGGAAGTATAACAGACAGTGTAGATGCCTTTCAAATATATGTCGGTTGCAGATAATATGATAACTATGATAACTGTTTTGTTTTTGTTTGTTTGTCTTTTTATGATGTAGTTAAAGGCAGTGAGTGAAAAATAATACAATTATTTACTGTCTGACTTGGATGGCAATATAATCCATCCATCCATCCATCCATCCATCCATCTTCATCCGCTTTGTCCGGGGCCGGTTCGCGGGGGCAGCAGCCTAAGCAAAGAGGCCCAGACCTCCCTCTCCCCAGCCACCTCCTCCAGCTTGTCCGGGGGAATACCAAGGCGTTCCCAGGCCAGCCGAGAGATATAATCTCTCCAGCGTGTCCTGGGTCTGCCCCGGGGCCTCCTCCCGGTGGGACATGCCTGGAACACCTCACCCAGGAGGCACCCAGGGGGCATCCTTGTCAGATGCCCGAACCACCTCAGCTGGCTCCTTTCGATGTGGAACTGCTAATTTATATTGGATGGCAATATAAATTAGCAGTAAATTATTTAAGTTATGTCACTAGAGATGGAAAAACAGTATTACTTTAAAGGTGTAAAATTACAGTTACAAAACAAGATGGTGTCTGTTCATCGAGATGATTTGTTGAAGTTCAAACCAGCATCAGAAAGGGGGAAAAAGGGAGATATAAGTGGCCAAGCTGACTGGCCACATTCAAAATGTGAGTATTTCACAAACTGCTGATCTACTATGATTTTCCCACACAACCGTCTCTACCAAGTCTGAAAGGAAGGCAAAATATCCAGCGAGCTACATCTTTCTGGGCATAAACACCTCATTTATGCCAGAGATCAGGTGAGAATGGCCAAACTGCCTCAAGCTGATAGGAAGGCAACAGCAACTCAAACATGAAGCTGATGGTCTAATGCAGCAGAAGAACGAACCAGGTGCCAAACCTGTTAGCTAATCTCAGGAAAGTAGGGATAGATTTCATAAAGGGTCACCAAAATTTAGATGGTAGGGTCATAGTTCGGTCTAAACAACTTGATGGAGTGGATTCATTCTGTTATCTTTAATAGTTCAGGCTGAAGAAGTGGTTTAACTGTCTGGTTGATATTTTCTTACCACACTTTGATCTCCTTATTATGAAATGGGCATCACTGAAACGCCACAGCCCACCTGAGTATTGTTGTTAACCATGTCCATCCCTTTATGATCACAGTGTATCCATTTTCTCATAACTCCTTTTCCAGCAGATAATACACCAGTTTCTGGTTTCTTGAACACGACATTGAGTTCACTGTGATCAAATGGCCTCTACAGTCACCAGATCTCTATCCAGCAGAGCATCTTTGGGATTCACCGGAATATTCATCAAAAGATTCAGTGATGTGAGCCAACAAACCTGCAGCCCAGTTCCAAAGGTAGAAGGGCCCAAACCAGTACTATCAGCTTTAACTTTCAACATAAATTTTTATATAATGTAATAAAAAATCTAAATCTGGACAATAACTCGGTAAAAAAGATAATATTAACTTGTTGCTCTGTAATCTTTAATATATTTCACTCTGTGGGAGCACAAATCTCTGCAGATACATGTTGCTTTTATAGATCCTGAGGAAAGAGAGAGGATAAGAGGCTGAGAGCTTCACATACTCTGCATCCCTTGGAGCCAATGTGCAAGAACAGCTACAGATTTTAATACACATTATTGCTGAGTGCTGCTTTTTTTAAAGGACGGCATGTCTGTACACTTGGCTGGAGAGCGTGGAGTCTATCTATTTTTATCTGGGCCCACAGAAGGGTTTCTGGGTGGTAAAACTGCCGCGCAAACAAGTTGGTGCAATTATGAAAGCAAGCCATGCAGAAAATCGTTTGACAATATTGGAAATTGTTGTTGAAATTCAGCCAGATCAGACACCTTCGATGAACAGAGTAAAGCTGCAGGTAAGCCACTTAACCCACAAATGGCAGTGAGATTTAACCTGGGCAGAGAGTACAGCATCATGCATGTGCAAGGAGACAAGCAATTTAATGCAAAATTTGTCAAATTATAATATAGTATTCTTTTTCTCCTATTTGCAACAGATTTTTTATTATTATTCAACTTTACAACAAACAGGCTGAATGAAAATTCAAACAATGAAAATTTCTCTGGATCAATTAAATTCAGCTGAACAATTAGTATCTTTTAGCGTATCTCAGTAAACGTTAAATTAAAGCCTGCAGCCCAGAAACATGTCCTTGTGTTTGTGCAGGCGCAACAACGGTACGCTGCCGCCCTCAAGTGAAAAATAAAAGAAATCGCTCTTTCTATGAATGTGCAATACATATAGTGCACTGCCAGAAACACGTTACTGTTTGTGTTCCGTGTCCTTTTTTAATTTATGCACGACGATTTATTACGTTTGAAATTGTCCCATAGGAGAATATGAGACTTTAAAAATCTCCTAATCTCTTCTGCAGTTTCACCACAATTTCTTGTTTACAATAGCAATGTTTTTATATTTATATATTCATTTATTCATTTTTAGAAAAAAGAATCAGTATATTATTACCGTTTATGCGAAGTATTTGAAATATTATAAGGTAGGGAACAGGTGCAGAAGCTGTATAACTGATAGTCCACAAGTTATATAATAAGAATTTTAAAAAGTACCTAAAAAGTACCAAAAGTAGCCATAATTATTATTTAGAAGAGCCATATACAGATAAATTTGGATGGTAATTATTGATACACTGATGTGCATGCATCTCGTTAACGTTTTAGCTGTTTCTGATTTTAATAAGCCTGCTTACTGCATATATTTCTGGGTACCAATGAATGCACAGCTACTCCACAGAGTGTTTCTTTACTTTATCTACTCATGTTTGGTTTATTTATTTGTTTCTATTCTTATTCACGCCCTTTAATATATGCATAGACATCGCAGGGCTGGGAGGAAGAGCATATTAAGAATTTATTCACTAAAAGGAAAAAAATAGCAAACCTCTTCAAGGGATGACGATAGAGTGGGAAGGAATTAATTATAAAGCAAATACATACTTACATAATCCCCTAATATATATTCATGTCTATGTACATGTTTTCATAAAGAAGGACACTGCTATGAAAAATAGGTTAATGTACCTTTAATGCATCAAGTTCCGGGTACAAGCCGTGCCGCACATGCGCAAAATTGAATGTTGTGGCGGGGAACGATCACGACAGCAAAACTTTTGGACTGTTGACGCACAGTTTGACTTTATATCTTGAAATAGAAAATGGTTGAAGGGCCGGGATGCACATTAAACGGAGAGAAAATCCGCTTAAAAGTCCAGAAAGGACAGAAAGTAAAAGCGATCAGAGGCAGTCTGACAACATCAGCCGTAAGTAACCTTGTGAGACTGTATGTCACGGTGGAACAAGTTATGTAGTAAATTTGGCGTGTAGGCTAGCCACCTAGCTGTTATTAAAGAAGATCAGACAGCCTTCGTCTGTGCTTTTTTTCTGCTAACTGGCTTATATCCCTGTACAGAAAAACAGCTCCGAGACAAACGCCTTCCCCTGTTTTTATGGTTGTCAGTACAGCGGAGTGGAAACCCTGGGAAAGGAGCTCTTCATGTACTTTGGTCTACGTGCTTTAAGGTAAGCGAACAACTTTTCTTTTCTTTTCTTTTCTTCTGCTTTCTGTTTGTATAAATGTCTAGACATTTTCTGTCATTATCAACCGACTGTATGTGCACCGGAGTCTGGAGGGATGTCACCAATGAATGCTGCATTCAGTGTTTTTGAAAACTGTGACATCTGGGATTTTCTTTTCAAAGTGAAGCACATTTTTCTGAATAAGCCGATTAGCTTGCTGCTCTTTGATTCAATATTTGAGTCATCCCACTGTAAGCAAAATGTGTATAATTTGCAATATGAATCTATTTATATGATCATGCACTACTCTCATAAACAGTTTAAAAGATGGACATAGCTACTGTGCTGTCACCTAAGGTTTCTGAAGATCGTATCAAGATGAGTGTTTGTGCTGTCACGATCTTGGTGTTTTGAAACCCAATATGATGCGTGAGTGGGGCGGGTCTGATTGTGAAACCCCACGTTCACTGGCTAACAACTTGTCAATCATAAATCGTTAGCCAAAATACACATAGTGTGACCAAAAGTTACAAAGTAGGCTTATTATTAATTAATTAATTTATTTGTTTTAATTTAATATGATCCAAACAGAGCGACTGAGCCTGTGAACTAAGCAGGAAAGTGTTTACAGTGGTCATATTCTAGATGTCAATAGGACTGGAGTTATTTTTGCAACTACCAGAGCCACCCCCAGGTGGCTATTAAAAAAAACAAAAAACAAGTGCAGGTTTAAGGCACTCCAGCAATGGTTTCATTTTTTTCAAACCCAGAAGCTATGTCCATCTTTTCCTATCTGAGTTTCTAAAAAGAGCAGTCATAAAGTCTACAATTCTAATCAGTTCGTAGGAGGCTCGGGTTAACTTACAGCTTTTATAAGTACTACAAAAATGTATTTTTTTTTGTGGCAGTAAAAGCTAAGCTATTTGTTCCCTTGTATTAAAGCCAGTTATTGGTTGGTTTATGTGTTTTGTGTTTGTACACAGCACAGTGTTCAAATCTTCAGTTGTGTTTTTACCTTTTGCCAATAATGGTGATAAGGAGAAATAGTCAATATGGATAATTTTGTTAAGTATGTTTGTATGTATTTATTTATTTAATCAAAAAAAAAACTAGAACCAAGTGGTTTTTGGTTATTTAGTGAATAGAATAGAATAGAATAGAAAAACATCCAGATTTTCAATCAGACCAATGCAAAAAACGACAGTGGTTGCAGTAGTGTAATTTGGAGAGATAGCAACTACAACAGATATTACTGCATCTACAGGAACATATTCATTCATATAATGCCACCCTAACTGTGCTCATATTATTTTTTTTTTAATGAAAATGTTATTTTGAATAATCATCATTGGACAGATAGATTCATATCTATGTAAATGAACTAGTGAGCTTTGTTGTGCAAGGCAATGACACCTTGCACGATAAGTTTCCAAGGGTAGAGTTTCCATCCACAAGACCATGATCCTGTGATCGAGTGTCGAGTGTAAAATGAATCGAGACATGCTGTCTTTAAATGAAGTTTGCCTTTTTTTTTTCTTTGTCTTCCTTGCTTTCATCCTCTAGAGTTCACTTTGGTATGAATGGATCAATGCGTATAAACCCTGCTGAGAGGAGGGATAGGAAGGACTCCACTCCTGTGCTGGAAATACACCTTACTGACGACACTGTGTGCTTCTTTGACAGCACAGTGGAAATAAGGTAACAGGGACACCAGCCCAGCCTAGATAGATTGAGGTGACAGGAGTTCACCTTGGGCTATGAGTCTCATTGAGTGAGTATGTCCTACATTAGGCTGTGTCTGAAGACAGTGGCCGTTGTTGCATGAAAAACGCAGCCTTTTTGGCTCAGCATTTGTCCCGACCATTGTCTGTAAGGTCCTGTTGTAATGCTCAGCAGTCAGACCCACATTTTTTTTTGTTCTGTGTGAAGGTTTCACCTATGTTACTCCATCCCATAACAAACACACCTTACAGAATATATGAAAGAAACAATTTTGAAAAGTGTAACCTTGAGAGCGCCAGTTGACCCCGTGGCACACTTCCAATAACTGTCGCTATATATTTTCTGCCTTTTTCCATTACTACAACTGTGTATTTGCAGGTTAACAGAAGACTGTGAGCAGAGGGTTAGGGCCATGGAGAGTCTGGATGTATGCTCCTCCAAGTTCAGCTTCTCCCACTCAGAGGAAGCAGTGAGGAGCCAGAGTAGCAGGATGCTTTGCGACGTTCTCCTTGACCAAGCCGTCATGCCGGGAGTCGGCAACATCATTAAAAACGAAGCCCTGTTTGACTCTGGCCTCCACCCAGCCGTGAAGGTATGGAAAAGATGATGGATTGTGTTCAGCAGAGGAATACAAAACTCTCACAGAAAAAGTTTAAGCCCTTGTATTATTGAGTGATGTATTGCAATGAGGTGGGTAAAATAGGGAAAAGACAAACAAGCACATTGCAGCACAGATATGCCTTTCCCTCTGTGCCTTTTGAAAATGGAAATATTTTTTACTTTCATGAATGTACATGGTCCTTATTGCAACCCGAGCCGGCTTTTCTCGATGATTTATAGCATATATTTATCCTAAAACATGAATAAAATATTTTCTAATCCTGATCTGGAAATGATATCACATGAACTGTGAAGGATTCAATACGTCACATGGCTCTTTGGGAATATTTTTTTGGTAGGCAAACTATACAAGAAAGGTGTAATTTTTGAGTGGCCTATTTATTGCAGGTAAAAGAACTTCATAGGATGAATACTTCTATTACTCAAACATTACTAGGGGCTCCAATCTGAAATGAATTTTTGCCCTCCTTAGAAAGTTTTAGATAGGATATGAGAATATAGCACACTGAAGCAAAACATTAATCTAGGACTTTTGGCCCCTTCTTCTTCTGGGACCACTGAATCTTTATGAGCTTCTCCTCTATTACCAAGCCCCTAGGAGTCCTGAAAGATCAACAAGTACTGTTTTTATACACTGTCTGAGCCAGAGACAGCTTCTTGGTGGCTGGCTATTTTTCCCATTACATCAATTTAAAACAGTCTTTCTCATTCCCATCTGGTGCTTTATTGTTTATGTGCTTGTAGTATTGATTTTGATTGTGAAGTGCTATTTGTCTCTGTTTTAAAATGAAAGGCTACACAAATAAGGTTTTGTCTCCTTTTTGTGAACTGTAACTAAATGTGCTCTGTCATTTTTAGGTTCAGCAGCTGACAGATGAACAGATTCACCATTTGGTGAAAATGACTCGTGATTTTACTCTTCTGTTTTACAAGGTTAGGCATAAATCACAAGTTGGTCTTTTGGATCTGAATGGGATCTGTATGGGTTTATGTTGATCTGCGCACATTTAAATTGGGTATTTAGCTGCTACCTCATTTAGAGTCACTTGCGAGAATAGATTAACTAAAAATCCTGTTTTGCCAGGAAAGGAGAGCAAAAGCCAAAGCCCCACTACCTAGAGAACAGAAAAAACAAATATTGCTTTCTATACATAACAGAGAAGTGAGGAAGGGTAATCTTTTTCTGTTTTCTTTATCCTCATACTTTTATTTCTTCTTGTGTGCCCTCCTCATCTCTGTCAGTGTCGCAAATCTGGCTCTCCCCTCTACAAACATTACAAAGTCTACAAGCGTTCCCAGTGCGGCCAGTGTTTTCATGTCATCACAGTCTGTCGGCTTGGAGATAACGGAAGGATGACTTACTTCTGCGAGCATTGTCAAGAAGGAGATCCCAGCAGAGTGAACATAAGGTACAAACCCTTGTAGACCTTTATGACTGAGCAGGTATTATTCTTCTACAGGCTGCTCCTTTGAAGGCTGTAAAAATATCCGCCACCAATTATGTTTTAACTAAGATGGAGATTAAAAATGTACCTTGTTTTTTCTCAACAATGCAGTGCATCCTTCTTATCAGTGATATCCATACAGGGATTAGTACCCATTTACACAAGGGATCACCACAGTGGATTATCTGCCTCCATCTCACCCTGTCCCTAGCATCCTCCTCTGTCACCCCAAACCTCTTTATGTCTTCCTTCACTACATCCCTGAATCTTATAAGTTGTCTTCCTGTTTCCATCCTGTCTGGCAGCTCCATATTCAATATCCTTTAACAAATATTTTCACTGTCCCTCCTTTACACATGTTCAAACCATCTCAGCCTTGCCTTTCTGGTTTGGTCACCAGTACACTCAACCTGAGCTTTTTCTAAACCTGTCCAGTCGGGCTGTGCGATATGACCAAAATCTCATATCCCGATATATGAATTCTATCGTCCGATAACGATATAAATCACAAAAATGTAACATTTTCTGTAAATTCTGTGAATCTCGGGCAGCTCGTCTTGCGGGAAGTGTTTCCAGCTGGGCGTCATGTAGCTGGAGTCGAGTGTTTTAACAGATGCATGAAATGATACATTTTTAGACATAAGTTGTAACAGCCGCCGTTTTCTTTGTGAGTATTTATTACACGGCGTGCTGCGGGGAAAAGCCTGTTCTAACGTTTGAGTCTAAGGTTTATTTTTTAGCACCTGGCGGCTCTTTGTTAATTCTCATCCGTAAATAATCTGCTCTTTCACGTGATTCAGTTTATTTTGGAAAGTCTCAACAGGATCTTGAGCTTTATTGTGAAAGGTTTATGTGGAACATAAACAAGCAGACACGCGATGCTGTTACCGTTGTTGTTGCTAACGACAACGCATAAAAACAGGTGCTTGTCCGTTCGTAGTGTGGTTATATAAAATATAAGAGAAAGAGAGAACTTTAAGAAATTAATATAGCCACTTCAGTGACCATCAAAATGATGAAAAAATATTGCTGTAAACAGTTTATTTTGCGACACCACGAAACAAACAATAGTGTAAAATGAAACGATAGACGTTTTTATATCGTCATCCGATATATATCGTTATATCAAACAGCCCTACTGTCCAGTCTGGTCATCCCCAGTGAAGATCTTCAGTGTTTTTGTTACCACCTCTCTCCAAATCAGACATAATAGCAAAGCATAGCTTTTTAAATTCTGTTACACATCACTGATTTGCCACTAAAACTCATCTGCATCCACCTGCACTCTCTTCTTCACCTCCATTGTTTTGCACGGTTGACCTCATATATTTAAACTCATTCACCTTCACAATTTCATCTCATTACACATGCATCCTGTCTTGCTTCAAATGACATTCATTTCTCTTCTCTCTAGAGCATACCTCCACCTCTGCAGGTTCTTTTCCACCTGCTTTTTACTCTCGCTACAGATCACAATGTCATCTACGAACATCATAGTCCACAGAGACTCCTGCCTAGCCTCATATGTCAACCTTTCCATCACTATTACAAACAAGAAGGGACTTGGAGATGATCCCTGATGTATTCCCACCCCCACCTTAAGCCCATCTGTCACTCCCACGGCACACCACACAACTGTCTATCTGCCCTCATACATGTTTGTCACCACCCTCAGATGCTTATCTGCTACTCCCGACTACCTCCCTGCACTACCACAGTCCCTCTCTTGACACCCTATGGAATGCTTTAATTCCACAAAGACATCGTGCAACTCTGACCTTCTCTTCACTTCAATGGCATCAACACTCTCAAAGCAAACATTACACCTGTTGTTGTCTTTCTTAGCATGAAGCCTTACTGCTGCTCATTGATTATCACCTTTTACTAACCTAGCTTGAACAAATTATTTTCATATCTTTGTAGAATGGCCTGTCAACTTTATTCCTCTGTAGTTACTACAGCTCTGCACAGCATACTACCTTCATTAAGCTGCACATTTCCATCATCTTTACTTACATATAAGATGAACTTAATTCTATTCTCTGTTCTGTGAGGCTCACCACAACAGTCCCAGTTTTTCTTGCCCACTCCTGCAAAAAGACTTCTAGTCTTATAGAATTCTCTGGGAAAACCTAATTTTAGGACATACTGGGGAAAAGAAATCAATAAAAATCTTTTGTATAAATGTTGGTTATATTATGTTTGAAAATGTAGGACTATCTGTCTTTCGAAAGAGCATCCTCATCGCCTTTTGGAATAACGATCGAAAAACATGGTGTGGCCACTAAACACTAAATAGCCGCTGAATAGATTTACAACAAAAAGCGCTGGACTAATGAATGGAATAATAAGCAAACAGTGAAATATACTGAACTACATAAAAAGTTCACAGATAAATGGCTGTTTAAACACATTCGACTACAGGTGGTTTTGATGAATGGGATACTTGAGTCCGTTGGATAGGTTTTTGGTGGTGCATCGGATGAAAAAGGTTTGGAACTTGGGAGTCTAAGAACTATGAGTGGAAATATTCCAGTGATAGAATAAAGCGACAATTCCTCTTCTGTTACAAAATATGTACCTTTTGTATTTAAAATGCTAACACACTAACTTATTAAACATATATGGGCAGTAAAGAAACCAACATAGTAAAGCTAGGTGTCATTTTTCAGTCTTTTCATAAAGTTCCAAAGCTCTTTAGATAATATGTTCAAATTTAGAGAGGCCATCTTTGCAGGCAGATGGGCTTGGCAGGGAGTGGGAAGTGTTATGAGGGAAATTAATGCGCATATAAGGCTGTGTTTGCCAGACAGGGCACAGGCTCAACACCTCCTGGGCTGTGTTTGAGCAAAGCTTTGCGAGGGGTTAGAGTCTAAAGCCCTTACAACGCATTACACAGCTGATGAAGCAATCTGTGAGAAGTTTCCTGAAAGCCGCCGCTACTTTGCTCCTCCATGACTGTTGGCGCTGCAGATTTACCCTCTTGTCAAACATAGTCTAGCTTCATGTCAGAGCACTATCATGTACGCTTGGAGCAATTATATAAAACACATTTCATTCTTGCCTGTTTTCTCCTCTGCTTGAACTGTAATTATTTGCCTAGGTAAAAGTTTCATAGGTGTCTACATGGTTTATATCTTAATATATTACAACTGCTGTTGTAATTGGGTGACTACATTTCTGAACAGAATTGATCAGAATCGTGTTTATTTGTGCAGACAATCCCAAAAAATATGATAATTTAGGAATTATTTTACTGCTGAAAAGTTACATATATCTAAATAAAGTGACACTTACTTTTGAAAGTATAATATAGCTACGCTGGCATTTTATGGCCAATTATACATGAAATCATAATGCACCTTCATATCAAGTGTTAGTCATTTCCATCCCACAAAGTTAAAGGGGAAAAAAAGACTGTCACATATTTATCCAAGAACCTTTTCAAAAAAGTCAAACAAAAACCAGGAAACTAGGTACATAAGTATATCATTATCATCATCATTAACATCATTATCTCCCACTCATGACTGATACAGGGGTCTCTTTTGACCTCCCATTATTTCTTAAATAAGAAGCTAATTGAAATTGCTCTTTCAAGCAACCATTTTAGATTGTTATTGTCTCAATAATGTTCATTATGTCATTAAACAAAAGATGCTAGAGTCTCCAGGATACAGGACAATAAGGAAACAAAATGGGCTGATTCTGAATTCCACCTTAAATCTTATAATGACTGAAGGTGACTTTCTGCTTTAAAAAAACAAACTAAAAAAAACGTTCCCCCATGAGCCATTGTGATAACACATAATGGCTATCATTTGATCCAAAAATCTTTTCTTTATTAAATTAAATGAGCTACCCAGTCTAAAACCTTTCTGAAACTCATGAAGAACTCATCTTCATACTCATTTCACATTTAACTTCATAATGTACAGTGCTTAACAAATGTATTAATAAACCCTTCATAATAACCCACATTTAAGAAATCGATCATGTCAAAATCTCTGAGAAGTCAGAAATTAATCAAGAATAACATTCAACCATTAAAACTATTTTTTCTGTTCAGGGATGCAATTAAATAATTGTAATCTAAACTATAATAATTTTCCCCCACTTTTTAGTAAAACAGTAAATTTGACAATTCATGGATAATAAATTTTTTTTATTTGAAATAAAAATTTATTTTCATTAAAAATGTTGCACATACATGGCCTAACCATTACAGAAGCATTAAAAAAAGGGGGGGATTACCAATACTGCTAATTTAAAGTAGCTGTAGCATAAATCTTACACTGGGTGGTGATCTAATAAATGTCATAAGCAAATGGTAAATGGTAAATGGCCTGCATTTGTATAGCGCTTTTCTAGTCCATAGGACCCCAAAGCGCTTTACACTACATTCAGTCATCCACCCATTCACACACACATTCACACACTGGCGATAGCAAGCTACATTGTAGCCACAGTTGCCCTGGGGCGCACTGACAGAGGCGAGGCTGCCGGACACAGGCGCCACCGGGCCCTCTGACCACCACCACAAGCACAACGTATATAGACTATAAAATAGAAACTAACAGAACAGTAGGATATTATCACAATGCTGATACAGTATAATTGCTATTCTTAACATTTTGGAATATAATGAATGTTGCAATGAATTTTTTAACTGCTAATTGTGTCCCCAAAGTTAAACTGTCAGTATCTGTTTTGGGGTTAACTTGGCATTTACGTATTTCTGATAATATAGCAATTAACAAGGACAAATCATTGAAAATTAAACATCAAGCAACTGTTGCTGTCTACATAAAAGAAATTCCCATTTAACAGAAATTTACATTTAACCATTACATTTGCATTCAACAACCCTGCTGTTTTTAACTGAATAATAGCTTAAACAGTAATATCTTCACCAATCTGTCTAAGAGTGATTGCAGTCAGTCCAAGTCAGACTGTGACAGGTTTGTTTTTGTTTTTTTACATTTTTTTGTAGATACAAGGAGGTTATTTTCCTGTTTTTATTGGTGCGACTGGTCCATTATTTTGCTCTGAATTAGGAGGTAGCTTTGTCAAACTAAGTGTGTCCAGTGTTAATGTTTTTTTTCAGTTATACAATATATGGCAATGCTATGCTGCATCTATCCCACCCCTATTCTAAACTATATACAACACAATATATTTACTTATTAATTTTTAACCACTTTAGAGAGCTAATAATTCCAATTATTCTCAACATGTGGAACAGTAACATTAATAATACAAATGTGACTCACATTTAGTAATGTAGTAAATGTATGTCTGTGGAAACGCCACATTTTTGCACAATAAAATTCGCAGCAGCAGAAGTACATTATAATCATCACCGTTGCCCTGCTTTGTTTATTTAGTAAGCTTCCAGTCCGAAACAGCCTGATTGGTTGGGCCTGCAACAGAACCAGTGATAATGTGGCTAAGAAAGAGGAAGAGGACTGGGCCTGTCAGCTCTGCACACTCATCAACCAGCCAGCAGCAACAGCGTGTGATGCCTGCCTCACTCCAAGACCCAAGGGTAAGTGAAATGTTCTGTCTTCATAGTCACTCAATTGGAGCGAATAAAATGTCTTTGCTAACAAGAGATAAAACAGTAGCTATAGTTTTGCTGTTTAGCTGAATGATATCTTGTACAGTTAGACAGCGATGCTTAAGCACTTTTCAGAAAAAGATGGAAAATGGCAGAGTGACACTGCAGCGAGGCGACGCAGCTTCTCTGTGTGTGTTTGTATGTTGCAGTACGGATAATGAGCATGTCTGTCAGTTGGCCATTTAGTGTCTGCAAGAAATGTCCTTGTAGTGTCACTGTTGCTGCATAAAGCTACAGTTGAAGGGTTTAAGGGTTAGTTTGTATTTTGTATACAGTCCAGTTTTCTTAATTAATAGCTGATTGAACAACTGAATAGCTGTTAACCCGAGGTTGTGCTGAGCTTCAAGGACATGGACACGTTGCTATGATGGCTTCACTGTGTACCCTTAAATTGTTTTCCTTTTTTGTAATATTTTATTTGAATTAAGACTACCGAGTCTTTTTATGTTAATCATTACCAGAACAAACCCCTTTAGTCCAGTGGTATTAGATAGTAAAATATTTCCCATTTTGGGAGGATGGGAGTGGGATTTGAATCCTTAAGTCCAATATAATCATCTGAGTTTTAACAAGGTTTAAAGGCTACGTCACATATGTCAGCGTCCATCTGGACTGTTTAAAAGATGCGTGTGAGTAAGTGAGAATAGTGGTGACATTTTGAGGTTGATTTAAATGAATAACAGACACTTATTTCTCCATGGAAAGCTGACTGAGCACACTCGCTCTTTCAGTAATACCCTGATTTGCATATGTACAGTTATACATTTGCAACGGACCCCTGTGCATATCCTCTGAATCAGTTGGGGGTTAAGGGCTTTGCTCATGGCCACTTTAATGGTAGCTTTTGAGGGACTGGAGAGTGATATTTATTCACAGTTCCTTGTTAATGACTGTTATGTCAGGCTCCATAGTCCATTACTGAAAACATTTTTAAAGCTTTTGATACGGTGGTTCATTTTGCATGAGGGCATTTTCAGCACCACATATTGTGTGACATTTCATTTGACTACACAGCACGGCAATATACTGCCCACTGATAAATGATACGGCAAGCTAACCACTTAAAACTAACAACAACCTGCATTTTATGGGTGCAGTCGGTGCATCAGAATGAGCTGCAGCTGCTGAACATGAATTGAGTTTCTCTCTGTGGCTCCATCTCCCCAGTCCACACAGATGACATTAGCGTTGAAGCATCACCCTTCACTGCTGATTTGATTAAATACCCCTGCACTGCCTTCAAGAAACCACAAGAGGAGCTCAAAGTCAACTGGAGGTCTGCATTTGGGACTTCCACCCTTGTTTTCTCTGACTTAAGCAAGAAGGCAAAGCCTGCAAAAGTCCCGCTTGCCCAAGCCGGGAGTCATTTGAATTCCTTGGCGGCAGAAGGAGGTTTATATAAATACAGTGTTTGCCAAGGGACAACAAGCCCCAATTATGCCTCTGGTGGCTGGCAGAAGCAAAGAGCCGAGCTGTCCGATGGGGAATCACTGGCCTCCTACAGTCACACATCCAAGAAAATGAGAATTGATCACAGCCCCTTTCCCAGTAACAGTGCTCAAAATGGAACCTCAAACTCAAGGTGAGTGAATCTCTTACTTGGATATTCATGGGTAAGTTTTTAATAAGAGAAGGTTTTGCAACTTCAGGGAAATGAGTGAGATTTAAGAAGGGAACCCCCAAAATTTAGTATTTTAATACAAAACACACACACAGTCATGGTATGATACTAAACATACTTTTTTTTTTTCCAAAAACACACATCAAGACAAAATGGTTAGTTTGCTAATTAGTGTTCATGTGACAGCTTTGGCTGTGTTATATTTTCAGTGCATTTCAAACTGATGACACTATCTCTATACTCCTGTCAGTACCCACAAAATGGAAGCGACAAGCCGTGCAACCTCCATTCCTCTCAGTCGCAGTGCCCCTCGCTGTGCATCCCATCGTCGCCCAGCTGTCCTCAGAGTGGTCCACAAGGAGGGGGAGAATAAGGGACGACAGTTCTACTCCTGCTCGCTACCCAGAGACACCAAGTGTAACTTCTTTGAGGTGAAAGTGGAAGGCAGCTTATCTGTTTTCGATTTGCTTCTCTTGTTTTCTAGCCTTTGCACAGTCTGTTAGCAGTCTGTTCACTAAACACTTAAATAACTGAAATAAAAGTTTACAACTGTACGTCCAAGCTAACCAAACTTTATTTTCACTGTTGCAGTGGGCAGACTTGCACTTTCCTTCTTGTCACCACGGGAAGCGCTGTTTAATGAGGACTGTTCTGAAACTAGGACCCAACAACGGCAGGAATTTTTACACCTGCGGCTTTCAAAAGGGGAAACAGTGTGACTTTTTCCAGTGGGCCGAGAATGGACCAGGGGTTTCCATCCTACCTGGTTGCTAATGTCATATATTGCTCCCAAGTGAAACCCTGAATCCTCAATGTTTATAAAAACAACTTGATATAGAAATGGGGTGGATGACTGGATGACAAGTATCAAATATATCAAATATACCCTTGCTCTATATTCCCGTCCATTTAAGCTTCTGACCTTCAAATCATGGCCAACTTTGTTCGTACCAGCTGTAATAAATCTCTAATAAAGTCTGTTTCAAATTATTTGGTATTATGAGTTTACCTTTAATTAAGACATGTAGATAAATCCAAAAATGCAAAACCATCAACAGTTAAAACAGATTTTATTTAGCAAATAAATGATCATAAAATTTGCATGTATAGTATTAATTCTAAAGATATCCATACAGTTATAAATGATTTAAAAGCAATCAACAGATTTTAGGACTGGTGCGTTTGTCTCGGAGTTTGCTACCATGAAGTGGAACTTGTCTAAGCCGGGGACTTTGTTACAAGCTGCACCTGCAGAGATGAAGAGGAAATTGAAGTACTGCAGGAACACAAACCTTTATAACCCTCTCTCATTAAGACCCCATTTAGTTGTGACATGAAATTCGACTTTTAAATGCATATGCTGTTTGACAATGAGAATTCTTATAACCTGTTAACATCTGTTTATCCAGGTGTCTCATTCAGACCTCATTTTCTCTGGTGCCAAAGTAAGAAGCAGGTGGTAACGAAAACATTGTGGATGTAGGGTAAATGGATACATTACTTAAAGATGAAAAGGTTGTCTTATTTGAACAAGAAGAGATGAAGGGTGTGCCGCTTTGGCTGACACTCTAATTTCAGACTTTGTGGTGGTTGACCTGAGAACAAAATAACTTCTAGGGTAGAACAAATTTTGTTGGAGCTGATGAGTAAAGGTAAAAGAAACAGAAGTGAAGACAGCTTCATTTAACTTTAATGTTGCTGTGATCTAGTTAAACCCTTGTACAAAAGATTGCTACAGCAATGCCTGAACTTCATTAAGGCTGCTATTTCTCAGTCCCAGAAAGCATTTGCTTGAAAAGTATGTATGCATCAAGTATGCTTTTCAGCATACTTAATGTTACTGTTTGTTAATGATATTATAGCAGTAAAATATTGTTTTAAAGCCACTGGATTATGGTTACATTTTTAATCTTTAAATTTTGAATTGTATCTGTTCAGTTCAGGTCTAATTTACAAAGGACTGCCTTGTTATCATCTCCCTCTCAAACATGTTTATGATAAAATTTTAAGTGAGTATTACTTTAAAGAAATATGTATACATTTGTCAGTTTTTGTGCCAGTACTCTGGGCAAGGAACTGTACGATTTGTAAACTCCAACACTCACCATAATGCCCTGTTGTGTTAGCACATATGATAGCTCCAAAGAACTCAGAGTAATGCCTCTTGATTCTGGAAATGGCCGACTTGCAGGCTGCTGAGGGATCCACCCCGGCCCTCATCAACTCCACGGCCAAGTAGCTGTTGGCAGGATTACACGGAGCACACATGAGGCAAACTAACAAGTGCTGTCAGGGCCTCCAACCAGGATCATGACAGTGATGCGCTTGAAGTCATAACATGGGATAAAATAACGCAACAACCTGAATAATTACTTAATGGGGAAAAAGAAGGATTCCTGCCTCACTCTATGGTATACAAGAACATAATGCACAAAGTGTACAAAAATTAACATGAGGAGCATTTGTATTAATGTACCATTACTTTTAAATTATTTGCTCCATCCAGACACTGCTGGTGTCATTAACTCCATTAGCCTTAGGTCAATTGTACAAAACAATGAGTGACACACTGCAAATTTTCTATAATTGACCTCGGTGAAAGTATGGGGGGGTTTTAAATGGAAAATTTCCAAGAGCCTTGTTCCTCAGTGAATTATTCTGACAGGACAAGTACAATCCTGCATGCTGTTTTCCAGACTGCATTGCAAGAAAATTAGTTTGTGTTAACACATAAATATATATATATAGTGCATCCAACATAGGAAATCATCTCATAGTCACTTAAACATTTAGAATTCATGGATAAGCAGTTTAAGAATGATTCCAACACAGAAGGCAACCGTTTCTAAAATGGCCTGGTGCTGCTGCAATTTGACAGCATAGTCCTTGGGCAGAGTTGTAATCAGACATACCAGGTATAGAAACCTGGGCTTTGAAAAGGGCTTTCTTTCACTAGTAACACGGTTCTCTAACCACCCAGCAGTTCCTGGAAGTGAATAATAATCTGATTGAAAATGGGGACCCTTCAGGTTGTGTTGTGCATGCGTGTAGCTGAATGTTAAGCTGGATTCAGCTCAGTATGTGTGCACGCTAAACTATCCTAGATAAATAAAGCTTAAAAAAAAATAACCCTTCTGAGACAAATATATTCTCACAGCCTGGAAACAAACAGTCGCTTTAGTGAAATCTCACTTCAGCTGTGGAATGTACAAATGACAGTTTTGGGGCAACATAGTCACACCTCCACTCTTTATAATACTATTTTTGCACTTGCAGCTTGGGGCTCAAGCCCAAAGTTGGCTGTTTAAAATCAACACACGTCCCATATGTCGATATTCTCTTTGAAAAAATAAATAAATAAATCTGTCAAGGAAAAAGCCACCCAACAGTCCTTTTATTTAAACGGTAGCTGGGAAAAAAGTCACAAAGAAGTTTCAAACCACACGAGATGTCCTAAAGAATTATAAGTACAACAACAGAGTAACTTCACATTGTTTTCTGGAATAAATATAACACCTATTTTGATTTACTGAAATAATCTATAGAGTGAAAGTAAATCTCTTCCCACCCCCTTAGTTACACTTAAGAATAAACCCCTCTAACATGAGTTATGTTGCTAAGTAGATTATTTTTTTCCTGACACAAAAGACAAAAAGTGTATTTATTATTTATTTAATAATAAAATGGTTGAGGTACCTTGGTAGAAAGCGCATCATGACATCTCCATCTCCAGTGGCAGCAGCACCACCAGCTAAGCTGTCTACGTAGGCACCTGCACCCACTATAGGAGAGTCCCCGACACGACTGCAGGACAGGAAACATGAGCATGTAAACACAGTAGAGTGCCTCATAAAAAGTACACAAAAAAATATGCATCTGGAGCTAACCCTGAGCTACAACCCTGTATGTAATCTTATATATGGATAAAAAAAAACATTATAATGTACATACCCTGGAACCTTGTGAGTTAATCCATTGGTTGATGTACCAGCAGCCGCATGGCCATCACGATCAAGAGCGATCATCCCTGGTGCAAAAAATAATTGATTCTGAAACACCAGCCACCTCTTCATAGGTTTAAAAAAAAAAAAAAAAAGGGGGGGGGGGGGGCTAGACAAAGTAATTACAAGCTCCCGTGTGAGCTAGTGTCGACACTGATTAAATTTTTCGAACACACCATGAAATATCCCAGTAGTTCCAAGCACACTGATCAGTAATATATAACTCTAGCTCCAACCCATTAAACTGGGAATTCATGTAGAAGCAATAAGGAATATTTATTTTTGAGTAGTATTTTTGGACAGAAATACAAATTCAAACTCTAGAAACTCTACAGAAAGCCTTCTTTATGTGGCCCATTATACAACTAAACATATTTTCATACCTGTCTGGTTTCAATGAGGTAGTTAAATACTAAATTATAACATGCCTAAGGAAAGCCGACTCTGTGTCAGCTGGTAAAAACCTACCTATGGTGTCATGGGCATGGATATTAGCATGCCGTGCCCTCTTGCTCTGTTTCCACGTTGCCTTCGGCCTGTATGGTCCACAGGATTTGGAAGGCTCTGGACTGACATTCTTTCAACAGAAGACAAAACTGCATCACTGTTTGCATAATGCTATTATCCCGAGACTCAATTACTGTAATGGCACACAAGCTAGACATGCTGATCTGCGAGCACTCTGATTTGCCATGATTTAATTACATAAAACCATCAGCGCTATTGTCACCAAGTGGTTTGGTATTTAATAACATACAGTAGGGAGTCTTCCCTGTCTTTCAGTAGTCAAACATGTCATGGTGAGACACAGACAACCTTTTGGACCACCTCAATCTTCTGGATAGTGTGTCAGCACAGAGAACAAGATGTGGATATCTGTCAGAGCATGGGGGTAGTTTAAGAAAGGGCTCCCTGCCTCTAACTCAAGGAGTCTTGTCTGCTGATATGAGTGAGTCAACTGACTGCATAGAGTGGTGTGAAAAGTTCAGTGTGCTCCTTTGAAGTTACAGGTAAGTGGAATCCCTTTGAGTTGGGTGAACAGCTGTAAAACCTGTGACTTTTGAAAACCCCTAACAACATTTGTGCTTTGGGTGCAGGTTAAATTTAACACGTGGACTAAAAAGGTCTTTTAATACAGAATGTTTAACAGAAGCAACTTTACTTCTTTACACTTTGTTCATCATGCCAAAGCTCGAATGTGTTCTCAAATTGCCTGTGCATTAGTAACAAAGCAAAGTGCTATATTCTATTCCAATAAGGTGAATTTAAAACCCTTTAAAACATCCAAGGACCCTTTAGGGTAAGAGCAAGTGATCAGTGTTATCTATTCCTCCACTACTGTGAAGATGAACTTTGAACAGGCACTTCTTGTACTGGGCTGTATAGCTAGTTTAAATTTAATCAGTTGAGCACTGGATACTCTGTAGACAGATAACAGCTGATTTAGTTTGGAAATTTGGGGAAGTTATTGGCGAAATTAACAGGAGCATTCTATAGAAAAGCAACAACCCACTGCTGTAGGGCATCACCTCTACCACAAAAGCTGGCTCTTTTATGAACTACTTTAGTATGCTTGTCAATTGTCCTGTTTAATATCAATCTTTTAGAAGCAGCACGCCTGTAGCCAACACAAGTGAGAAAAACACACAGCCTAAAACACACACACACACACACACACACACACACACGCACCTTTCGATAATTAGGTTGGCAGCTGCCCTTCAGCCACTCTGAGAAAATATTCACAGATTTGTTGGTAGTCAAGTCTTCTGCAATGAAGCCCATGTTTTCAGCAAACACTGAAGCTATAAAAAGAGAAGTAATACTTTCAGGTCAAGTTAGACATTCTGGACCACTCTGACCTTGGGTTATAACAAAAAACAAAGGGTCACAAACAAAGGAGGGACTTGAGGCAATTCCATCTCATTTAAACTTGTCGCCTTGGTTTTTGAAGGTGGACAAGAGGCCAATGTTCTGAATGCAAGTGACCTTACTACTTCCTGAAGAATAAAGGTTCAATAAGGATTCGCTGGATTGTTAGGATTTCTCGACATATGAGCTATGTTATTTGATTTACAAATACTTTACATTGGGGAAGAAAAAAGATTCAACACTGGCCTCCAGATTCCTTTAAATGACTTGCATACCAGTGTGCAGTTCTCACAATGTGCTAATTTAGTGGAAAAGGAAAAATAAAAACTCTTGTGGTTTGGAATTCTCTTTATGCTCAAGACTTTTTACTGCAGGTCACGAGGTCTACAGATTAAAGATTAAACAGTGTCTGAAATTCTTTGGCTCTAATAAAACTGTATGATATTGAACAAATAACAAGAATGTGAAAACAATTCCTGCCGACGTAAACCATAATAATACCTGATTCTCCCACTAGCAATGTGTGTTCAGTGTGCTCCATCACAGCTCTTGCAACTCCAATGGCATTCTTGATTCTTCTCAGGTCTGCAACTGCTCCCACCTCCATTGTATCACTGCTCACAGAGAATCCGCAGAAAATAAACATCATTTCTGGTTTACTGGGCACAAACAGTATCTGCAAGTCATATATATCAGTCATAAACTAGTGTTAGGAATGAGTGCACGCTCCAACAATAGGTGCATGCATCACACACTGCCCTCACACTGCTAACCCCCTGTACCCCTCATAAATAGTTGCCCAGAGATGAACACAATGTTTTTCAGCAGTAAGGGAGTGTATGCACTGACACACCTGGCTTACTTAGCGGTGACTGTAACACACCATTCTTCAGCTAAATCCAAATAGAGAAATGCCTGGAATTTTCTCTGAGAGTGTGAGTGAATGGAAGCTAATTTTTAAGGGCTGCCCTTTGCGGTGGTAGTGTAATAGGCTACATTATACTGAAATGTGTTTCTAATATTTATCAAAAGAAACTAAAGCCTCTAGAATTTCCACAGAGCTAACTCCTCCCTGACACAGTATCAGAAATTCAACAATTTTGCAGAGCTGATATTTATTGCCAGACTGGTCTGCTGGATTACATTAAATTTTATGGTTTAGATTCCAGCACTCAGAGGCTACAATACATCTGCTGGTGATACCTACTGGATTTCTTATGCAGCTATATTGGATTGTGTGGAGGAGACTATCCTATCCTCGCAATGTATTCATGACTTTGTAGCCAAAAAATGTCAATTTCCCTGCAAAATAAAAGAAGCACTGTTCCACAGAGAAATAACAAACAGCTTGCCGCTTGGTTTTGTTGCAAGATTACATTTACTTCCCATAAAAACTTCTGAGTGGGTAAATGTAATATTTTAGGACATAATAATTGTTAAATGTTCAGATCCTACTGAGACTGTTTTATTGAAGAACAAGTTACAGGAAAGAACCAGTTAAGGCTCGTAAAAGCCTTAACTAAACTGTAGGAGCTTAATTAGCATGGTCAAGATCTAAGAAACTCTCTTTTAAATATATGTAATTTCCAGTTTTAAAAAATGCAATCAATCCTATACTCATTTAGGCTCAGGCATTCATTACATACTATTAAATCATAAGATTTGGGGGGAAAGCTAGACAAATAGGAGCTAGAGAAAAACGTAACAGTTTTTAACTGCATTATCAATCTTTATTGCTTAACTGTGCTGTTATAGAAGTGGCTTTTTTTTTTTTTTACCCCATGTTAGATTTTTACTAATAATAAAAGCACAGGACATGTCCACGGTTTACCCATTCATGATCAATGCATCCAGCGTGGTCTCCCCAGACTCATCTGGGCTCCCGCCATAGCCTACACTGCCATCACACTGCTCCATTTCACAGCGGGCACAGCCTCTCTCCACTGCATCCAACACTGAGCCACCAGACTGCAGGGCACTCCATGCTGCAGACACAATGAATCAATCAGCATGCAATATACTGTACAATGAAACAAATGCTGTCCCCATGACAGGAAGCCTCTGCCAGTCACATTTTGCAAGGGTAGGATGGAATCCCTCTGTCTAGCAAATCTGTTTGACAGAATTTTGACAAAGACACTGCTGACAAAGCCTTGAGAGATATCTTGTACATTTGGTAGTCAACCAGTGTAGCATTTGGCTGCAAAATTTTACAGAAACACTTGTCAAACGAGTGTTTTGTTTGGTTATCTTTTGTTGTAGGGTATAGAACTGAATTGATGGCATCTGCTTGTCAAATTTAAAAATCTATGAGCTAAAGTTTGTCTTAGATGACCAGTACAAAACAGAGGTATTAAACAGAAAACACACTAGCATTTGGTCACTGATCCCCCAAGTGCCCATGGGGGATCAAAATACCAACTGGTAGCCTGCCACCAGCTTGCTTCTAAATTCATTGTGTTCAGCACCACACATATTCTCCCTCTTATCATTTATGACTTATCTCTCTTGAAATTCTATTCTCAAGTTAGTGCTCTTGTCTTGAGATATAATTCTTTTTTTCTTCATATCAAACTCTGCATTACATCCTTTTCTTTTAGAAAATGCTGCTGAATGGAAGAGATTAGCCTGCTATTGTCATCTGCTTCTGTAAGCCCCCAAAGGAAAGGAGGCCTGCATGGGCGGATCAATAGCCGTGGCTCACAGACTACACCTTTAAATATCTCGCCGCAAAACAGATAGCTGGGTACATTTTTCATTTTCATATCCTCCTTGGGGAAAAGAGGTGATATGCATCTGATAAATGAAAGGGCATCCATCTATCAAATAGTGAGATTTTTAGTTAACTTTAATCATCTACAGGTCTGAGCTGTTGCTCAAAATATGTTGAATACCATTTCTATCATTTTTCATTTTGAGCTGTGCACCTGGTGAAAATCCACTTGACGGATAAGTCCCAAGCAATGCTGAAATATTTTCAGTTTCAATTTGAACATGTCCAATGTATCATCCAGAAGGAAATCAAATTGAGTATGGGCAGACGTGGCAATGGCAGCTAAGAAGCCTAGCAGGTTCTGTCCATTTCGCAGTCCCATCTAAGCCGCTAATGGCCTTACATACTGTATGGATAAGCTCCATGTGAGCCACATGAATACAGCAAACAAACAAAAAAAACAGTTCTCCTCTTGGAGAATTTTGTATGCATTTTCTTGCATTATAATGCAACAAAATCATAATGAACACAATGATTCTTGCAAGTGATGACTAATATGTACCCATAGAAAAGCCTACAGTCCTACAGAGCAACAGCAACCAGCAAACCTTTGCATTTGAGAACCAATGGCTGTGATTGTCACCAAGTACCACGATGCCTGCTAATTAATACAACATGACTCTACTGACTTTAACAATAAATTCTGCAGCTAAATAGAATTATAGACAGTTATTTTTATTTATAATTTATGTGTCATTTCTGAAAACCAAACTAATACTCTGAGAAAACTGTCATATTAGACTCAACAGGAGTGCAGCTGCTAAATCCAATTTGTCCTTCTATTCTGAAGATCATGAATTACCTTATGTTTTGTTTGTTTATTTTTATTTTTTTGTCTGCAAACCTACATAGCTGTAACTTTAGTGAAATATTGCACTAAAACCCACAAACTCTCTCTCCCTCTTTCTGTCTGTTTGCTCACAAACTTCTCCTTTAAGTGATCAGGAGTTGAGCAACCAAAACTGGTGCACAAGTACATCTTGTATCCCTGAAGGTTCCAATCGATAATAGATATTATGCATCATGTCGCTTTGCAACCGTACTAATAGGCTATTTTATATTATTTAAATTTCAGGACAAGATCTGATTTACTAAATATTGAATATTTCCAAAGAGTGATGTTTACACTATCAATATAGCATTACATCATTTGACACATTAACTTATGAAGTTAAGTTTACTGTATTAAGGAACTTGCAAGTATGCCATTATGAACTGAATGGGGTTGGCAGCTGGCTAATGAGTGTAGTAGTAGGCTTATTTTTATCTAATTTTTTTTTTTTAAATAATTAGACAGTTGACGTGGCCCCTTAATCATACATATGAACACATTTCGCCGTAGATGAATATTTAATAGCTCATATTTATCATCTGTTATTCATATAAACACCATCTACCCACCTTACCTTTTCTTACTTTTCTCAACATGATTAAGTATATCAGTTTGCCAACAGTATAACAGACCAAACAATACAACAGCATGGATATACACTAGTATGTAAATTATACGTTAGGACACTTACAAGTTGGATCTCAATTTGAAAGCGGAAGTATAAAACAGAGCGCAACAGTGGTATAAATTCAGTGGGCTGCAAAACCCCTCGTGACAAATCGCCCACTGATTGTTAAAGCTCAGCCAGAAAACAATCGATCAGTACATATAGATTTATTTTTTTTATTTTGGTGTGTGTGGATTCTGTTTAACTGCAATTTTAGACCACAGTGTCACGTGACTGGGCTCCAGCCTGAATGAATCTTTCTTTTTTTTTGTCTAACACAATTCATAGTCGTGTAAAAGATTGGCCTACCTGCAGCCGCTGCATTCTTGAATGGCCAAGTATTGATCACAAGAGGTAGCGATGCATGTCCAAGAGTTAAAAGCGACGTTAAAGTGCAAATCAGTAGAAATGTAAACATTTTGTCCTGTCGATGCATGGATATTACTACAACACTTTTATCACTTCATTGCTATATTCGCGCGGTTACCATTTACAGCCCCATAAGACGTTAGAAAAACAAACACACAAGAGCTGCTTGAAAAACACAACTCGTGTGTTTAATTAATCTCGCATTTAAACTTCCTTGTTGGGTCACATGCTGAGTGGGTGGGTTTTTTCCATTAAAGGAACAGTCATGAAAAGCTCACGTGAACTGTGTTATCTTATGAATAATTTTATTTTTTGTCTTTTTTTATTTAAATACTTCGAAGGGGGACAAATATTAACTATAGAAGTAATATTGGCTTCAAACATGAAAGAGAACTTGTAAACCTCTTTTGCGACAGCTTTCACTTGTTAGAAAAACCAGCATATAGGAAATAGTTTGGAAAGTACTGTTGTAAATTTACAGTTTTCTAATATTTAACAAGCTAATGTGCTGCTTACTAGCACAATATTGATTCAGACTGATTAACTTTGTATGCGAGGAAAGCTAACGCCTGCTATCGTGCTAATTTGCTAGACTAATAACATCCAGTTGTATTCTTGCAGCCACCTGACCTTTTTATTGGCTCTACTCATTACTTGCACCAGTGCGTTCAGACTTGACCGCTTGAAGAGTGTGTCTAAGTATTTGCTGCTTGTGCTTTCAGCCATTGTTGTTGTTTGTGTTAGAAGGTTTAATCTCAGGACAGTCTGTTTGTGCTTGGCAAATTTCAGCAAGTTGACAAAGCTGCCCCATAGAGCTCCCCTTGTTGCTGGCTATTTTCTCAGGCTATTTTCAGCTTTGCCTGCTGTGTTGCTGCAGTTATCTTGACACATATTCAGTTTGTTAGACGTAGGGTATACAATATACATTTGTTGCAGGACTTCTATGGTTGTCTCTCAGTTTGCTCATTGTTGGTGTTAGATAGCCTTCTGTTATCTTTATCAAGCTGCTGCATCTGCCCATGTACAGTTTTTTCCACACATGCAGAAAAGGTGTCTCTTGGGGTTCAATTTGATGCTTGTTGCCATCATACTATTGATCTCTGTATTATACCCTAAAAAACTAACAAGATTGTGTGGCTGAAGATATGCACTCTGGTGACACTTTCATTGCAGGCTCTGCTCTCATTACACCTCTCCTGTCAGGAGAGGAAATAACTGAAGTTATACAAAATAAGAAGCTGTACACACTAAGTATTACAAGATAAAATGCCAACGACATCAAGTCAGCTCAACTACAAGACTAATAAAAATGTCCAGAAAGTGTCCAGACCTTTTTTTTTTTTTACAGTCCTGCTATTGTTGTAGACCTGTAATTACAAATAGATAAAAACGAGAGAAGTGAGAACCTCCAGGAACATCAGCCATATCAACAGCACACTATCAAGAACTTTTTTTCATGGGGCTGAAGCTTATCTCAGCTGTCATCTGTCCTAGGGTGAGAAGCGGGGTACATCCTGAAAGGGTTGCAAATTGCAGAGCTGACACAGAGAGACAGACAAGCATTCATGCTCACATTCTGACCTACTGCCAATTTTGAATCACTAATTAACCTAAAATGCTTGTCTTTGCACTGTTGGAGGAAGTGGGAGTACCTGGAGAGAACACACATAAACTGGGGAGAAAGCTGAGAGCTGGCTGGTGAATTCGAATCTAGGACGTTCTTGCTTTGAGGCATATCATTATGGTGTTACAAAGTTAATCATATATGTACTTGACTCACCCTGTGGGCAGTCTTTGTTTGTCCTTCAAGCTCAGGAACTTGAGGGTCCTATGCAGCAACGTATCTGTTTCTAGAACTGCCCTCATCTGGACAGAGATCAAAGATGTCATTTCTGAAATCTGCTGGAGCCATTGGTCCAGTTTGGGGGTCACATACCCAAATGTTACAGTTACTACAGGGACCACTGTTGCCTTTACCTTCCACATCTTCTGTTGCTCTTCTCTCAGTCCTTGGTATTTCTCAAGCTTTCATCCTGATGTTGTTGTTATCACTTGATGTACCTACATCTACCACTATGACCTTTTTTCTCTGCTTGTCCACCATTAACGGGGCGATCGTGGCTCAAGAATTGGCAGTCCATCTTGTAATCGGAAGGTTGCCGGTTCGAGCCCCGGCTCGGACAGTCTCGGTCGTTGTGTCCTTGGGCAAGACACTTCACCTGCTGCCTACTGGTGTTGGCCAGAGGGGCCAATGGGGTGATATGGCAGTCTGCCCAAGGGCAGCTGTGGCTACAACTGTAGCTTGCCTCCACCAGTGTGTGAATGTGAGAGTGAATAAATAGTGGAATTGTAAAGTGCTTTGAGAGTCTCAAAAAGCGCTATATAAATGCAATCCATTAGTATTATCATTATTATTAGTAGTAGTATATAGTTGGTTAGCGATCACAAATTTATCCACCTTTATCTGGAAGTGCCGCAGGATTTTAGCTTCATCATTCATGATTGTATCCCATTTTGACCTTGGGTCTCCAGGCCATACTTGGCAGAGATGCTCCTGTTTACTATGCCAGACATTATGGCATCCCATGTATGGCTTGCCTGGTACCATCAGGTACCTCAGGCACATCTCTAAACAGCCTGCATATGGGGTCTTGAATGGTGTGATGGACCTCAACCTATGTTGATCTTGTACTTGTTCCTGTGCTGCCTTGATTAGTGCCTCTGTGCTTTATTTCAGCCTAGTTATATATTCTCTAGTGCAGACACATAAAAAAGAGGTGATTTCCTTTATTAGTTATAAGAACTTTGAAAAGTTCCTGCTGTCTGAATATAAAGTGACTACACGGGAACTACTCTATGGGTATATTGGATTCGGGAACTCGGAGCTTGCCAAACAACATTTTAAGGAGCATGTACAAAAATGAGGATGACAAAAGATAATATGGTTAAAAAGTCCAGCAACATCCTCCAGCAATAGGCACTGCTCATCAGCTGAATAATAATACTATCGTGAAACATGGTGGTGACAGCCTAATTCAATGGAGCTGATTCAGTGGAGACAGGGAGACTCATCAGAACAGATGGAGGGATTCAGAAAAAGACCTTTAGTGGCCGAGTACTCCCAGACTCATATCATATAGAATATTCTGTCGGGAGTCCCAGGGATGCCAGTTCATGGATGTATCCTGTCCACTCTGACAGAGCTTGAAAGGATCAGCCTGAAAGAATAGATAAACTTCCCAAATCCAGGTGTGGAAAGACTTTCCAAAGGATACTCAAACCTTATCCTTCCAAAAGGGGTGCTGACAAAGTACTGAACTTTGAAACGAAAAAATAAATAGATTAAAAAAGAATAATAATTTTCAAAATAATTTAAAATACACACAAAAAACTGCAATGGGTTACTGCAATGGTTTATATCCATTTGTCACTTTAAAGTGAAGAGTCACTGAATTTTAAAGCGAAGGTTTTCTTTTTTTTTTTTCTTTTTTTTTTTTTTGTGTCCCGTTTGGATCTTTAGCCATCAGAATTGTTGTCTTAAGGCCAAGAAAGATGCCAGGCGGATTTATTTTACCAAGTGGATCATCATGGCCTTGCCATATTGGTCCATTTGATTGACCTTTATTATAATTATGAATTTATTTTATTTTCAGTTGCTACAAACGGGACAGACATGACTGGGGGATAGGACAGGGAGAAAGAATGAAAGAAAGAGAGGGAGAGAAAGAAAACCAAAGGGGAGAAGAGACGGTGAGAAGGGGGGAAGAAAGAAAAAAAAACAAAAAAACACCTGGATCACCTGTATGGAGAAAAAAATACAGAAGAGAAAGCAAACAACAAAGAGCAACATAATAAAAAAAACGGCACCATCACAATAAACTAGCTAGCAGTAAATATCAGTAGATACTAAGTAATAAACAATATTGTGCAGCACGCAAGATAGACAGCGTACAATGTGCTTTGAGGCAGCAGCCAAGAAAGCTGTAGTCCGCGTCTGTGAATACCCGTGTGTACACCTGTGAGCATACCTGTGTGGATCAGCATGCTTGCATTCCAAAGGTTTCTCCATGTAACGATCTGCTAGGGAGTGTGGGGAGCCACAGCCCCGTCCTCCAGGGTATGAAGCAGGTATGGAGGAGATCAAAACTCCAGACATCCAGAGGCCCCCAGAACACAAGAGACCAAGGAAGACCAACAGAGGGGCAGCCGCGCCACTGTCCCAGTAAGAGCTGAGGAGAGTCCCAGATGAGGGCTCACTCAGCAGCCACGGAGCAGAAGCCAGGGGGAGTTGCAGTGACGCGCCCGTGAGCTCGTCCGGCTGTGCCTGAGTGACCGAGCCCCAGGCCGAGAGGCCGGGGGCACCCCACCTCCGAAGTGGCCCGAGCGAGCCCCAGGCTCCAGGCCCCGATAAGTGGCCGCCAAGGAGTGAGCCGGTGTGTACCCGGACACCCACCCCCAGACACAAAGAACCACCAACGCACCGACACCTGAGGGAGTCCGCCACTGGCAGGGGAAGTGGTGGTGGGTGGAGATAGGCCTCCAAACCTTGGAGGGCCTGAGATGTCCCCAGAGAGGTGGCGTCTGATACCCAACCTGACATATAGACAAAGACATAGAGGCACACACAGACACAAACATCCATTCCCACCCTCGTGCTCTCATATGCACTTAAAAAGCAAAGGTTTTCTGAGTGATCACTTTTATCATATGATAAAGCATTATCATTTTAATGTGACCCCTGTCTAAGTGTCCTAGGGAACTGGGGATACTGAATGATTCAATGACTATGCAAATCATATGAATTACATGTTGTGGACTTTATGGTGAGAGCTTTGGAGTTCTGGACATTTTTAGAATCAGTGCTAGCATTTATAACAGCTCTACTGGTAGCATCTAATCACCCAAAACTTAAAACAAACAACAGAATTAGAATGAAAACAACAGAATTTGAATGAAAACAACGGAATTAGAATGTATAGAACAGAGTTTGAATGAAGGAAACAGAATTCTAAAACAAACAATAGAATTTGAATAAAAAGAGTGGAATTAGAATGAAAACAACAGCAATTCAATGAAAACAACAGAATCTCAATGAAATGAACAGAATTAGAATGAAATGACTAGAATTTGAATGAAAACAACTGAATTGGAATGAACAGACCAGAATTTGAATGAAAACAATGGAAACAGAATGAAAAGAACAGAATTTGAATGAAAACAATGGAAGTTTAAAACAAACAACAGAATTTGAACGAAAACAACGGAATTAGAATGAAAACAACGGAATTTGAAAACAAACAACGGAATTTGAATGAAAACAACGGAATTAGAGTGTACAGAACAGAGTTTGAATGAAAGCAACAGAATTCTAAAACAAACAATAGATTTTTTTTCAAAAAGAGTAGAATTAGAATGAAAACAACAGCATTTGAATGAAAACAACAGAATCTCAAAGAAATGAACGGAATTACAATGAAATGACTAGAATTTGAATGAAAACAACAGAATTGGAATGAACAGACCAGAATTTGAATGAAAACAACGGAATTAGAATGAAAACAACGGAATTTGAAAACAAACAACGGAATTTGAATGAAAACAACGGAATTAGAGTGTACAGAACAGGGCCCTGTTTCAGGAAGCCGGTTTGGAAAACTCAGAGTGAAAAACGACACTCACGGTTGAGTAACCCCGAACTGTCCAACTCGGAATATTCGGTTTCAGAAAGGCTGATAACAATTAGTTCAGTCAACGCGGAGTTGCTTTAACCCCAAGTGAAGCGCGCGGACGAGGATACATAAAGCCCTGATAAGCGGAGCACAGATTAAGCGAGTCACCATGGAGACGGAGGGAAAGAAGGCGCGGTCAATGTATTTTACAGCGCTTGAGGCCGAAATTCTGATGGCAGCATATGCCGATAACATGCAAATTCCGCGGAAAAAAGTAACACAGCCACAGCTGCAAAAGAAAGGGAGCATGCATGGCAAAACATAGCCGACAGAGTCAATGCGTGAGTGTTAATTTAAACATTGATCTAGGGATTTCCACCCATTTAACACGTTATTTTATCATATGTTATTTTATTTGTTATTTTATACATTTTATTTTTTGATGTGACGTGAGCGCAGGTGCAACCCAACAGGCCCCAAACGTTCCTGGCAGCAAGTAAAAATGAAATATAAAAATATAGTCCAAACAGGTAAGGTGTAATTGTATTATGAGCCATAGTGCTTGGTCTGTTTGTCCCATGTAAATCAATTGCAGTTAGAGGCTACATTAATTTTCTTTCTGTAAGCACTTATTGAAATTATCTGAGCACATTACAAGTACATATTTGCTTACTCTGTATGCTCAAATGTGGCCCGTTATAGCCAACAGAAAAAAAGCGGAGGCCCGAAAAACAGGTGGGGGTCCTCCACCACCACCACCACTCACAGAGGCTGAGCAGTTGGCCCTCAGCCAAAACAGTGGGCGCCCTGTGGCCGAAGGCATCTCTGCGGGGACATCCTCTGAGTCAATAACCCCGCAAGACACAAGTGCCTACATAAGGGGTAAATCCAAAATAATAAATGATGTGCATACATCCTTTCTCCACAGTCACCTTTGCAGTGCTACTCATTCATTTGATAAACTCTTTACCATAATGAATTATTTTGTAGTGAAGTTATTTTCCTACTGATTTTGCCTTCCCTCAGCCTTGGTTGTCTTTGAGAGCATAATGACAATGAAGTGTAAGGTGATTGGTATGTTTGTTAATTGCCATTTGGTCCCTTGTAAGTTATAAGTGACCTGTATGAACCTCATATTCTATCAGTTGATGGTGGTGGTGTACTGCATCTGGTGCAGCCTCCTGTTGAGCCAGACCAACATGCAGTTGTGAGTAATACTCCACAGATTATATGAGTTTACAGTAGAACAGCAATGTTGTTTATTTCTTTACTACAGGAAAATAATGAAGAAACATTGACAGCTGTTACAGAGGAGGAAGCAACAGAGACACTTTATGAGGTTTACATCTTTTAATACTTTGTGTACAGGAAACACAGGCGACCAATGAAGCCAGTTGAACAAAAAATCTGTTTATTCCTCTTTCAACATGTTGAGGTGATGGGTCAAAAGAAATGATTGTGACATATGGTGTCTCTGACTGCGCTTCCATCTTGTATGTCCGTGGGAGGGTCAGGATGTTCATGGTTTGGATCACTGCTGATGTTTGGTTCAGAAGGACAGTGTTCTCCTCTAATTGTGGCAATGTTGTGAAGAATCACACATGCCACAATAATGTCACATGCCCTTTCTGGGGTGACCCTGAGTCTTTGCAGGCACTGGAACCGGGCCTTAAGCATTCCGATAGTCATTTCAATTCTGGCTCTTGTCCTGCAATTAGCCAGATTATATCGCTGCTGTGGGCCCGGTTCAGGGTCAGGGTAAGGGGTAAGCAAATAGGGTAAACATGGATACCCCCTATCACCAAGCAAGTAGCCAGTGAACTCTCCTAAGACAGAAGGATACACTTCAGTTCAAATGTCCCTGAAGCAATTGGTCTTTATATATTTTAAAGTATTCTCAACTCACCATGTCCAAATTTTGTGCTCAGTGTACATTCACGGAATATTTGTGAGTCATGGACAGAGCCTGGCCACTTGGCTTCCACATTTGTGATAATGTTGGCAGCATCACATATGATCTTCACAGTGCAGAGAACACAAATTAGCATCCATTACTATAATGAAATAATTTGTTAGTTTGACATGCTACAGGGAACTATGTACCTGTACTTTAATGCTGTGGAAAGACTTCCTGTTCACATAGTCTCCTTCATTTACTGAAGGAGCAATGATTGGAATGTGGGTGCCATCTGTACAGCCAATCACGCCTGGGAACCGTGAGAATAAATGTGAAATTTAAGTAGTAGTTCAAGTATCACCACATCATAAATTAAGTTTTGGTCATCCTGATACCTGCAATTTTGTGGCATCCCTCTTTGATAAATCTTGTGGGTCTATGACCGGGGAACACCACAGACGAGTACAGGAGACGTTTCAGTGCAACTGTAACAACCTGACTGCCCGACAGACAGTAGCCTTGGAAACGTGCTCAGCGTCACCAATATTATACAGAAAGCTCCCGTTTGCAAGAAACCGAAGTGCGATACAAATAATATGCAATGAACTGAGAGCATGTCCGCGATGTGTCACATGCGTAATATATGGCCTGAGGATGTTATCCAAATAAATTATAGATTGTGCTGAGAAACAGTAACGTTCACACAGAAAATCATCAGGAAATGATAAAATGTCCAAACGCGCTCTGATCACTCTCTCCCGGCGGAGAGCTCTGCGGAGAATTTGGGCTTCACGATCTACTGGCTCTTCAAGGAAGGGGCACGCCATGTCCGACACTTCCTACTGTCAGGTTTCCGACAAAGGGGCGGAGACAGTCAGGGTTAGTTGTAGTAAACCTGCTAGGGGGCAGGTTAGCTTCACGGAGTGTGTCGTCATAGTGACTCACTCAGGCTGCAGCTGAACTCGCTTTGTGAAACCGAAAACCCAGAGTTTTCGTTAACTCAGGGTATACTTACTCAGTTTTTCCACTAAACCGGCTTCCTGAAACAGGGCCCAGAGTTTGAATGAAAGCAACAGAATTCTAAAACAAACAATAGAATTTTTTTTCAAAAAGAGTAGAATTAGAATGAAAACAACAGAATCTCAAAGAAATGAATGGAATTACAATGAAATGACTAGAATTTGAATGAAAACAACAGAATTGGAATGAAAACAACGAAATTAGAATGAAAACAACGGAATTTGAAAACAAACAACGGAATTTAAATGAAAACAACGGAATTAGAATGTACAGAACAGAGTTTGAATGAAAGCAACAGAATTCTAAAACAAACAATAGAATTTAAAAAAAAGAGTAGAATTAGAATGAAAACAACAGCATTTGAATGAAAACAACAGAATCTCAATGAAATGAACGAAATTAGAATGAAATGACTAGAATTTGAATGAAAGCAACGGAATTAGAATGAACAGACCAGAATTTGAATGAAAACGATGGAAATAGAACGAAAAGAACAGAATTTGAATGAAAACAACAGAATTTGAATGAAAACAACAGAATTTGAACGAAAACAACAGAATTTGAACGAAAACAACAGAATTAGAAATAAAACAACGGAATTAGAATGAAAACAACGGAATTAGAATGTACAGAACAGAGTTTGAATGAAAGCAACAGAATTCTAAAACAAACAATAGATTTTTTTTTAAAAAGAGTAGAATTAGAATGAAAACAACAGCATTTGAATGAAAACAACAGAATCTCAAAGAAATGAACAGAATTAGAATGAAATGACTAGAATTTGAATGAAACCAACATAATTTGAATGAAAACAACGAAATTAGAATGAAAACAACGGAATTTGAAAACAAACAACGGAATTTAAATGAAAACAACGGAATTAGAATGTACAGAACAGAGTTTGAATGAAAGCAACAGAATTCTAAAACAAACAATAGAATTTAAAAAAAGAGTAGAATTAGAATGAAAACAATACCATTTGAATGAAAAACACAGAATCTCAATGAAATGAACAGAATTAGAATGAAATGACTAGAATTTGAATGAAAGCAACGGAATTACAATGAACAGACCAGAATTTGAATGAAAACGATGGAAATAGAATGAAAAGAACAGAATTTGAATGAAAACAACAGAATTTGAATGAAAAAAACGGAATTAGAATGTACAGAACAGAGTTTGAATGAAAGCAACAGAATTCTAAAACAAACAATAGAATTTTTTTTAAAAAGAGTAGAATTAGAATGAAAACAACAGCATTTGAATGAAAACAACAGAATCTCAATGAAATGAACGGAATTAGAATGAAATGAATAGAATTTCAATGAAAACAATGGAATTGGAATGAACAGACCAGAATTTGAATCAAAACAATGGAATTAGAATGAAAAGAACAGAATTTGAATGAAAACAGAATTTGAATGAAAACAACAGAATTTGATCAAAAACAACGGAATTTGAATGAAAACAATGGAAGTTTAAAACAAACAACAGAATTAGAATGAAAAACACAGAATTAAAATGAAAAGAACAGAATTTGAATGAAAACAACAGAATTTGAACAAAAACAACGGAATTAGAATGTATAGAACAGAGTTTGAATGAAAGCAACAGAATTCTAAAACAAACAATAGAATTTGAAGAAAAAGAGTAGAATTAGAATGAAAACAACAGCATTTGAATGAAAACAACGGAATTACAATGAAGAGAACAAAATTTGAATCAAAACAATGAAATTTGAATGAAAACAACAGAATTTGAATGAAAACAGTGGAAGTTTAACTAAGGCACCTAGCATAACCTAGTTTCTTTCAATTTGCCAACCTTGTTTGTATTTTCACTTTGATGTATGTATGTTTGATTTAAGTATGGACTGATGGGAAAATAGGCATTCTATGAATGTAAAATTAAATCAAGGCCAAAACAGTGGGCATAAAACATCAACGTGTGAATACTTCAGAATCCACTGTAGCTGTTTTGCGGTTCAGTGGCTGGATGCTTCAAAGCATGCACTCGGTCTTTCAGACATGAAATACACTCTAAGCCTGCACTTTTTTTAAACTTTTTTTTCCCAAAACAAAATAATAATAATAATGAATTGGATTTATATAGCGCTTTTCAAAGCACCCAAAGCGCTTTACAATACCACTATTCATTCACACACTGGTGGAGGCAGCTACAGTTGTAGCCACAGCTGCCCTGGGGCAGACTGACAGAAGCGAGGCTGCCATATCGCACCATCGGCCCCTCTGACCAACACCAGTAGGAGGTAGGGTAAAGTGTCTTGCCCAAGGACACAATGACCAGGACATTCACCCAATCCCTAAAAAAATGAACAAATATGTAATTGTTGAGAAAAACATTTACTGTTCTTCCACAATCAATGTCATGCCTCGCTGTTAGTGTTTTTGATTTTGCCTAAGACAGACATAAATCATCTTGCTAGAACATAAACATATTTTTCTGAAAGTACTGAAACACACATTTTTTGTATTACAGAAAAAAAAATCTCATGTAAGATTGTAAAATCCTTGTAATCCCTGGACGATACTGTTCATAAAAATCAATGAAAAGATTGTTTCACACAGCTCACTCATGCCTGCTGCTCAATGGAGACATTATTGGCCTATTGCAGAAAAACCAAATGATGAATGTAAACCTTTGGATTTTCATTACAAGTCACTCATCAAACTAAAATTCCCTTGGAGAATACGCTTGGCATTAAGTCATCAGATGAGTATTATCTTCAGTCATTTTAGCATATAAATCTATCTTAGTGTTCCATTAGTTTTTTCCTCTTCTTCATCAATTTACCTCCTGGTAAGAAGCATTTGATTGTGACAGAGTGAAGGAAACTGTCTGTGGTGAGAAGTTTTGGCATACTCTTCAAGTCATACCATATGGTACTACTTTGACACTACGTGCCTCATGCTGGGATTTTCTTTGAAGTTCCTTGAATAACATATCCCTGCAGAGGAGGCAAAGTGTCCCTCAAAACAGCAAACTTGATAGAATTGGATCCTCTCATTTTGAATCAAACAAGAACAAAGCATGGGCCAGGCGAAGAAACTAACAATGTAGTCTAACCTTGAGACGTGGACGCCAACAGCATGCCCTCTTTTACATTATTCATATGAAAAATACAATTTCCACTTATATTTTATTCATTGGTTTTCCTTAAACAATCAGAAGTCCTAGTGTGATTTGACAGGAATCTTATGGAGAGAAAATGGATAAGAGAGAAAGAGTATTATTACTTCCACCTGTGTTATTGATCCAAATTAAACAACAGTACCTATAAGAATCTCTTTTGACTAATAACTTCATCAATCACCTATGTCTTTTCAACTTGTTGCTTAATGTTCTTTATAACAGTCTCAGAGGGCATAAACTATGTCAGAATAGGTAAGTGCAATCTTAAAAGCTGCATATATGTATAACCAAGACACTGCAGTGTTGTAACGCATGACGAACCACATCTGCTATAACCGACAGTTGCTGACAGTCTTTAGTAGTGATATGCAGAAGGTGTTTTAGAATAGAGCGCAGGTGATACTGATTTGAAGGCAATATCAAATACAGTACACTTTGCTATAAATTTTACTTTCATGAAACACCTTTCAGTTTTTGACAGGGATAAAATGGTGATGATTCCACTTCATTATCTAAGAATTTAGTGCATGGTTGCTGTTTATAGGACTGTATTGAATTGAAAAATGTTCCTAATATTTTACAAAACTCCACTTTCTCTTTCATAAACAGTTTTCTGGTCGGCAAGACATGTAAAAGAAATAGTTAATTATTGAACATAAACATTAAAAAAACATAAATTTTGAATCTCTGTGCTGCAGCGTCTCGTGAAATAGCAAAAAACAGAGATTCCTTTAGGCTGTATTTTAATAATGGATTGGAATTATATAGCGCTTTTCAAGGCACCCAAAGTGCTTTACAATGCCATTATTCATTCACTCTCACATTCACACACTGGTGGAGGCAGCTACAGTTGTAGCCACAGCTGCCCTGGGGCAGACTGACAGAAGCGAGGCTGCCATATTCCACCATCGGCAGCTCTGGCCAACACCAGTAGGCGGCAGGGTAAGGTGTCTTGCCCAAGGACACAACGACCAGGACAGAGAGCCCGGGGATCGAACCGGTGACCTTCCGGTTACAGATACGCTTCCCAACCCCCCTGAGCCACGGTCGCTCAAGGGGTTGCAACCGTCATCTCTAAGACCAGAGATGAAGCAGACTGGTTAGATTATCAAAAATTGGTATCTGTAAATCAAAGATAGCAAAGTGCTATCTGTAATAAAGTGGTGCCCTTTAAATGTGCATATCCTAATTGGATATGTTGATTCTGAAGAATGCCCAGTAACCATGTTCACTTGAGGGATTATCATCCTGGTTAAATTATTCTTGTCAGATTTTCTAGAAAAACAAGAATAAACAATTTTTTTTCATCCTGTAACTCATACAATGCCAAACAAAAGAAGCCGACTGAAATAAAGGTTGTTTGTTTTTCTTCGTCGTGAATGACAGCTTAGGTTACAAGTTCTTTTTTAGGGTGTCCTGAACAAACGCTTTGAAGATTTGTCCAAAACCCTGCCTTTGTAACACAGTTGCCAATGGAAAAGTTCTGATCGTAGAATTGCCAGTTTTGTTAAAAGATAAGTTGTCTTTCAAAGGGCTAAAATGGGGTAAAATGCCAGTAAGGTAAGCTGCGATACCAGCTGCCAAACACAAAAACAAATATATATATATATATATTCCACGGCTGGCACAGGACGCAGGATGGGCTATTCCTTTGAACAGATCTGTCTTCAGAGAAAACACAACCTAAGTCTCTCATCCAACATCAGTTAAAATACTTCTGCCATAAAAGTTTTTTTTTCATTAAGTTACAAAAAAAGTTAGGAGGTTTATCCAGCTTTTGCACCTTAAAGCATAGCCAAGAAATTCCAATTACCCAGCTAAGCTAGCTGCAAATTTATTTGACACATACCCTCTTTGTTAAGTTTGGTGACCACCTGCTATGCTTTGAACAACTGTTGGGATTACTGCTACTTATAACCTCTGAATGAAATGTGGACAAAAAATAAATAAATAATGATAACAATAATAATAAAGCGTATAAATTCATAATTAAAATGTTTAATTAAATCATTAATATACAGTATTTTAGTTGCATATGGCATATACTACATACATTTTATATACTATTGTAAACACGCATAATTTTTACATTTTCTTTTTAATTTTTTGTCATAAAAAATAACATTTATTAAAAATAAAGCTGAACCTACATGACTACATAAATGCAAATTTCAAACAAAGAAAGAAATTTAGCCAAAACAGCTACTGAAAATCAACGATTTTTAATTCTCAGAGTACAAAAGTCAATGTCCGAAACCATATTTTACCATATCTCTGAACTGAAATGTGCAACGAAAGAGCCCCCCACCCCCCAGCTCTTACTTTGTCATTCCTCCCATGTTTTCATGCAGCTTTAAAAAATAAATAATACAAACATTTACATTGCGCTTTACTGTACGTCAATTCCCTCATGTCAATGCACTATAGAGGTTTAAATATTATGCACATATGTTAAGAAAAGCCAATGTCATTCAATAACAAGCCCTCATTTGCATAATTTTTTTATTTTATTTTATTTTTTTACTTTGAGTCATGTCAGCTCTTCAGATCATGTTAGCAAATCTGCATAGTCAGTCAGCCATCTACAGAAGCTTCAGGAGCTTAGATACAGCTGTATTATTTGTGATTGAATGTTTGAATCTTGTGCAAACTAGGATCTGAGGCCATTCAATGTTTGCTTTTTCATTCAGCTGAAGCTTGCTGAACAGACTGTCAGACATGCCAGATTAAAGATACCGTAAATCCATGCATGCACTTCTAACTAACAGATGGAAGCAGGAAGACAGTGCCCAGTTAGGTGTCATGTATACTGTCCTGTTTCTCCAGTGGGAATATAAGGAAGCTTCATTGTGAAGAATCCAATGTGGACCGCTTATATTATTCCAGTTTTTCCTCAGCTCAAGACATCGCTTCTCTTCCCTGCATTTTAGACATAATTTTGTTAACATTTAGTCCTCAAAAAATAGTCCAGCCTTACTTTTTCTCCTAAATCTATTCATGGACAAATGACTAATTGATGTTTTATTTTCTATCGATGTCTCAAGGCAATATAAAAAAAAAAAAAGTATTTTCCAGAAGTTCCACCTGGTCAGTATGTATAAGCATCTTGCAGTGCAGTCTAGTATATGTAATAAAGCATAACATACTCCCTTTGGTGTGCTGCAGTTTTATGATAAATGATACAATAAGTTGCAGTTTGTTTGCTGAATTTATGAGAGATAGCAACAGGAAGTTAAGCATTACTCTCATTTATTTCTCATTTTGCTTAAAGGACATTCATCTCTCAGGAGTCCATTTGAGTAAAGTTGAACAAGGATGCCCCCCAAGTACATCAATGTAAAAAATTGAACTCTGGGATAAAGTTAGAAAAAATACATTAAAAGTAGCTTGCAATGTTACATCTGGGACAAGGCTCCTTAATTTTGTTACGTAGATTTCTGTGCTGCTATTTCCATTTATTGAAATCACTCTTCACTTCTTCTTTTGTAGTCAACAGTGATATATTCTTAAACACCTGAGTAATGGTTTTAGATTCATTGCACATACTGCACATTTGTTAAAGTCACTCTGCTGGGAAAGGAAATTGCTGTTTAGACAAAGGAAAGTGGCAGAGCAGTGCTCATCAGTAGCTTTAGTGATCCAGCTAAGTCAATCACAATGTAATTGTGCCTGTGATCCAGTGGATGGGGCTGAAGCATTAACCACACAGTGCAATTCTGCTATTCTGTTTATGACACAGTATGTGTAATAATAAAGCTTCAGTGTTGCACTCGCATGATGAGGCCGAAAACCACTTTAAATCTGATTCACAAGTGGCTAAGGTCTAGTTGACAGCCCACTGATGTGTCTGAATTGTTTGAATGAAACTAAAACATCTGTAAATACATATTACAAAAAGAAAATGAGGTGGATGTGGGACTGTTCCCCTGAAAATAGTGTTGCCACATAGAAAATCCTGAGGTTTTTCCAGTACATTGGATCCAAATGCTGCATAAACCTGATCCCTAAACATCTTCCAAAGTTGTTTTAAAGAGGGTTTGTGATGTCTTTAGTGGAAAAATGTCTCGGTAAATGTATCACAAAACCACAGGTATTACTCTGGAGATTTAAATTCCTGTTCACGCATAAGAGAGCAAGAAGAGGCACTTTTTCCAGCACTGGAAGGGGCTCATCTATGTTTTCTTCCCCTCTCTCTCTCTGTCTCTCTATTCCCTGCTGCCTGAAACATCCTGATAAGACACACTAGTATCTGGGGAGGAGTAACCTTATCACACTGAGGTGGGATTCAAATTGTTTGATCGAATGACTGATTTACGTTTTTATTTTTATTTATCTATTTTACTTTTTAGCTTCCTGATGTTGCCATGGGTCACCCAGTCTTCAAAGTGGTGAAGTTGCTGCAGTTACACATTTTCTGCCAGGGTACTGGGGAAATGATTGAAGTACAACAGTTCATAATAAAATAAGAGAACCTAAACTGTTGCCAGCAACCAGTGTAAATGCCACACATATTCATAAATTAGACTCATTTGCATTGTTGTTGTTGTTATTGGTGTATTTTGAAAGGAAAATTCTTTTTTTTATATATTTATTAGTACCTCAAAGAGTAGTAACTTGAGTGACCTGCTGTGTGTGTGTTAGGTTCTCAGGGGATATTCTATATTATTCTATTACTGTCACTGGGGAGAAATAACATAAACCTTTTAACACATTTTTAATTGAAATGATCTGAGATGGAACTACTCCTATGAAATTGTCCCCAGCAAAGCAACATCCATTATTTGACAAACAGACAGTACACTTTACATTTTTTACAAAGCAGCTAAACTTTGTGGTTTTAGTCAGGGACTATTTTAAGTAACACTTCTGATTAGCTTAATGAAAGTAAACAAAATACACTGCAAAGGGAACACATGGCTTTACAGATGCTAGCTTTATTTATAGCACATTAGAGAAACTTTCTGTGGCCTGTTAGTTTTGCTTTGCATAATACAGAATACGGATGGAATACTTTCACCTGAGATAGTATTACAAGAATTTCAAGTGTGTAATCTTCACATGCTTGAGTTAAAGGGAAGGGTGAATGCTTATTCACCAGTGGGATATTACCATTTCCCGGCCTCGCATTCTGACAATAAACTCTTGCAGTCTGCTTGCAGTCTTTTAAATAACCCTTTTTGATGGAGAAACTCGAAAAGAGCAATGTATCCATTATTTTCTTTATGTTTGATGAGTTTGGGGTCAAGGGCCTTTGTCAGTCACTTTCTATCTGTGTTGTTCTGAACTAAAGAAGTAACACTTGGAAGCCCTCAGTCACTGGCTCACACAGGGAATACAACCTCCCGCCAGGGATTGAGCAGACTACCTTATTAATTAGCCTTTGCAGCTTTAGGCCAACCTGCTAACCCATTTAATGAGTAAATAATTGCTTCTTAGGTCTTATGTCATCATGTCTTTTATTAATATGGGAAGTTATCTCAAAATTACTCTTGAACCCTCGGAGTGCCAAAACAAATTTGGAGCAGAGGAGAATTTGGCCCAAAGATCCATCTTTAGGCTATAAATCTTGGAGGATTTGTCCCAAAATAAGATAAATTCCTATTTGATTCCTTAAGGATTTTAGGAATTGTCTAAAGACTTCTTGACAGGGGATTGTTATCAAATAATTGGAAAAGTACATCCAATTTAAATATCTTTCTAGAACTTGTACAAACAGACAAATGAAACTTTGGGTTCCCTTACACTAGTTCACTGTTATTCCTTTTGCCTTACCATGTTTTGCATTATCTGTGTAGAAGGCTTAGCGGTATTTTGCTAAGCTATTCCTGTGTGATTTGCAAATCAATAACTTGTCTTGGCCTCTTGGTCTACAGCTGACTTGTCATTGATATGTTGTGAATCATTTAAGATTTTTACGATGTCGACATCTTTAGAAGTCTTTCGTCTAACGTGTGCTTGTTTATGTCTCCCCACCAGTTCATCCTGGAGTCTATGAGCTGTCCTTCAGTGTCAATATATCAATATATCAGGACAGTGTAGTTTTTACTTCTAAGAAAATATAAAATCAATTTTGTTCAGAATGACTAAAATGAGTAACTACCAACAGCTTTCCTATAGTATGAGCAGTACGATTAAAATTACTGCGTAACAAGGGGTAGTAACACATATTATGAGTCTTACTAATTGTGCACAATAAGCAAACAAATATAGTAAACACCAGTTAATCCGCAGATAAAAATAGAAATTGGACTTTGCTTCTACTCTGCTGCTCTGATTACGTGACCTCTTTGCTCTAAATAAAAAATGGGTAAAAGGCCTGGGCATCAATCAGTTTCAGTCTCTTCCTGCTGTATAAAATCTTTACTTCATTTAGCTGGTAAAGTAATGACCGTCAGTGGGTTTGTAAATAACCTACTTAGAGAAAATTATACTAGAAAATGAGCTAATTAGCAAGAACAATGCTTGCACTGGCAGTTTAAAACCATCTAATCCTTGTCCTCTATAGCTTTAATGTCCGTCTTTTAGTACTTCAGGGTGCAGTTTCTAACACTGTAAAGGTTAAGGAATCATTCTTTCGCTGTTTGTGCTTGACTAGGGATGCAAAAACGTATGCGTATGTTCATCGCACACAGCTGTTTACATTTACTAACAATGCTAGATAAAAAAAAGCAAACAATTCTGTGCATGTCACACATGAGCAGACAATAGGCAACATCATCTGCTCGTGTTATTTAGTTTGATGAGTTTCAGATGTTTCTAGTGATTAACAAAGAAAGCTTCCTACCAGTAGAAGAATCTTGTAATATGTAAAAGATAATAAATCTTATACATAGATTTATTGTAATAAATAAGCACTGAGTGTTTTAGATTTTGGAATTTTGTCAAAACATCTGGCAAAATATTGATGTCCCTAGTCAAATGCATTTGCTGATTGTTGCATGGTAAAGTGACAGTGCCTTTTTATAGCTTGTTGTCATTTTGGACTAAAAGAAAGCACTTTATGCATAACAGCAATTTAGGTGAAGAAGTTTTTTTTCCAGTGCACAAAAATGTACTTTTTATGCAGTTCTATATTTTGATCTCCATAGAGATTGCACAAGTAGCAACGGCAATTCAATATGAAGGCTTTCCTTAAGCTGCAGTGTGTGTAGAAACATTTTTTTACTACTATTCACACTGATGGCTAACAGGGATGACAACAGCTCCTTTTTAACTGGCTGGTTATGAAGCACTTTGTCAAGACTGTTGACAACTTAGACTAGAAATTGTGCAACAGAGGAATGCAAGTGTCAATCTAGCTGCTGGAATGTAGACAAGCAGCACTGAGTCAAGATGTGCTCCTAAAGAGTGAATATCTGACCTGTCCCAACAAGTGTGCGTACAAAATAGTATGTGTGTTTTCCATTTTCTGCACATATTTACAACTGTCTTGATGCTTATGTAATTAATTTTATGCATTAATTTATGTTTTTTTATCAAGCACCTCTAATCCAGTCCTCACCTGACTGTTTCTCTGTTGTCAAGCATATTTATCCCATTTTATCACTGATTATTGCTTTCATCATTATTATTATTATTATTATTATTATTATTATTATTATTATTATTATTATTATTATTATTATTATTATTAATTAACATAATCAGTTGAATGTTGCTACTTCTTTATATAAAGTCAGTGTCATTTATCAATGTTGATAAATGTATAAAGATATATAGGAAAATTCAGTCAAGTAGAGGGACCAGTAATATGAAAATAGCATACCTGGTTCTACTCAACAGTGACAAAATCAACACAGGCAAACTTTTAAATGTCCCCAACAAATACATGTATACATTTTCTTTTGTGACATGAGCGTGACTTCTCACTTCATAAAAATATATATACTGGGATGGGGGTTTTTTTGTTAACAAATTATGCTCTAGAATAAAATGAATGAAACATTATCCATCATTTGCGGTCCTTGTATGTACTTTATATATAGTACCTGGAGGTGAATTATCAAGGTCAGTTATTGTGTAATTCTCCTCTTTTAGTTCCAGAAGTGGTTACTTTAAATAAACACTTAACTGAAAATTATTCAAATCAACAACCTTCAGCTTAAAATGCTCCACATTAAGTATAACGTCACTATGACAATTCCCTGAGGTCAGAAAGTAGAGAAAACTGCCCTTTGCTGTAGTGAGTTCAGCCTTTTGGACATTTTGCTGAGCAGATTATGTTATCTTCTTAGGTAACATAATGGCTCAAATGTTGTGTTTCTGGGTATTTTGCACTTCATGGTGTTTTTTAATACACTTGAGATGTAAAATTATTTAGGGCCAAGTAATCAAATCAGTCTTCTGACCACTCACCACTGTTTCCGCTGGTTCCTAAGAGCACATTTCAATTGAACTTAATTAGAATGAATGTAGTAGGAATTATTTGGACAATTGAAACAAATAACCAATCCTGGCACCACAATTGAATTGTTTTGTTGGCAATAGAGCTTCCAATCAGGGTTGAACACCTCTCCTCTCCCTGCTGACTTCAGATACCAAAAGACAATGTTCACTCATTTACTTAGTAAAGATTTTTTTTTTTTAGCCATGCTGATTTCCAAATTCAATTTAAGGGCAATTTCTTGCCAAGCAAAAGAAAAGGTCCTCTGGAGTACTGAAAGTATTGTAGTCCCCCATTTTGATCATTGTTTTCTTTCGGCTTGGAGAGAGAATTATTGATTTGGATTCAAATGAAGCTGTTGTGAAGGTGAGAGGTCCATTTGTCGAAACTCGCTGGTGTGCGTCTCTGCAAATAATGAGGAAGCATAATGAAGCATGTTAACTCTGTGTTCTGTCGTCATCAAAATTGTCAGCGGCAGCACTTTGATTGGCACCTGTCGCAGAATCAATGGAATTGACTAACATTTATGCCGCGCCATCTGTTTCATTGTCGTGCAGTATGGGTTTTTGAATCAGTGGGAACAAGCAATGATAATTCCTTTCCTCTGACAGTTTCATGGCATATTTTGCAATGGAGGGTTGTGCCCTTTTCAGATCCACACAGAGGAAATAATGCATAATGTCACGTTGTTGAGATCGCAGGAAATCACATGGGTATTTCATATCTTCTTGTGTGCTGTATTCACACACTCAGCAGGCGTGCTCTCCCATCCACATGCCAAATGTAGAATCTGTGGTTAAATCACAATGAATTTAGTTAGGCTAATGAGCCTTGGCTTACTGTATAGGTATAACAGGAGGTATAAATGAGAAAGATGTGGTATACGAATGAAATAGCCGAGTTTTTCCTCCCATGTGGGCACGTCCCTTAGATCTTTAATTAGGGCAAGTAAAGACAGAAAAATGTAATCAATCCTCTCACCTCTGGGGTTTCCGTAGTGGGATTATCCAATAATGTATATCCACAAGGGACAGTATTTTCATCAATATTCTATTTAACAAAGACATGTTTTATCAAAGACACGAATAAAGGTCTAAATAAATAACAGTTCTAGACAACATCAGAACTAAAAGTTTGTAAAATGTAATCACAATGCTAACATATTTAATGGCTGTGGAAAAGATTCTTTTATTACATGATATGGATCAACCGAAGTTAATTTGGATTTGTGATTTTTGGGAAGCAACGCTGAAATTGTTAGAAAACCACTTGCTGTGTATAAGGATACAGCAAGGTTGTGTTATAGTCCTAATTAATGCGTGCAGAGGTTTGAAGCTTCAATTTATGCCACAAGACATTTGGGATAACTTTAATTTATGGAGTACAGAGAGAACTTGTGCTCTGACACAAGCAGCAGGGGGTCTTTGAAAGCAGGCGGCATTTTGCTGTGAAAGGGCTTTGAACATCACTCCCTAAAGCAGGACAGGAATCAAAAGCAAAGGCTAATCTGCACCACAGTGTTCCAGATCCAAAATTGTCTCAAACTCTTCATTATTTAATACAAATCCTTGTTGGGTTAGGTGCATGTCTGACATATTAACAGACAGCTTGTCAGGGTTTTCCAGTCCTCTCGATTTGCACGACTTTGGCGGCAAACCTAAATTTAGCTGTTACGCTGGAATGTGTTGCTGTTGTGCTGTTTATAGCTCGGTGCTGTTTGACCCTCTGCTACCCCCTGCAGAGCAACAAAGATGTTGTTGTTCTTGTCAGATGCGCACAGCAGCTAATTAGAGAGATACTAAGTTTGGAGAGAACCAATACCACTGCCATAGGTAGTTTAATGGGGGGAAAATGTGTTCGCTTTCACTAGACATCTAAGCAATATGCACTTCATAGAATTTTCACAAATGTAAACCAAAGAAACTGATATGTGAGTCAAAGCATGTGTGACAGAACTCCCCGTGAAGTTAAAGTAACTTCACTGAGATCAAGCATGTGATGCTGAGCTATTGATGTCAATGCTAATGAGAGCTCCCATCGTAGGAGAAACATCTCAAAGGAAGAACATTTGGTTTACACATGTAAATGCTTGCTTAACTCAACAGTTAGACTACATCTCCAGTGATTGTATGGAAACAAGATGTCACATAGCACACATACATTACATGTGGATGTTTAATTTTGACACCACAGGGATTTCGCAGTGTTATTGATGTTGGCGAATCCTGATCAGATGCCTAGGAACCTATTATTTAGATGGAATAACAAGATCTCATGATACAAAGCCCCAGTCTTTTTTTTTTAATCTCTTGATCCTGCTCCGCCATTTTGCAAACTGCTGTGTAGGATGTTCTACTTCTTTTGGTATTAAGGTGAAGTGGTCATCTAACCCTCCAAACAGAGTGTAGAAGGGCTTTTAGAGGGCTAGTTCACTCAACATTCTCCAAGAACAGGATGTCCTACCATAGTGTAGAAAACCCAGGAGCAGGGCAGATTACAGGGCCAAGGGGCAGAATTAGGTCAAAGACACAGTTTGACAGTGAAAAAGAAAACTTCTGATGGCATCTACTATTATCCCCCTGGTTTGTAATGGGGAGAAACAAAGTCAATAGCAGTGGAAATAAAACTGCAGGAAAAACCTATGATCTGTGAAATTCCAAATGTAGCCTTCTGAGGTGCAGATGGTAACTGTTTTTATCTTGATGAGCCTGAGGAGTTAAATAACCTTCAGTAAGCCTTTTTCACATCTACCAGAGCTGAATACAACTCAAAGTTACTCACACTGCACTTTCTCCCGCAATAAAATCAGTTCCTTACCTAAAAGAAAACATCCTGTAGTTCGTATTAGTGCATTTCAGTTCTGTCTGGATGGGTTGAAAATACATTTGGATGAAATTAGTATAAAATTGGCCACCTCCAGTGTCTGGCAACCCTGTCTTTAGTGTTCATTGTCTTTTGATTTGTATTGTTTGACGAAAACAAAGAAACCGCACACGTATAGTCTGCAGTCTAATGTATGCATATGAAGTCATTTAAGGTCTAAGTATTATTATTAATCAGACCAGATTATTATTCAAATTCTTGAACTTAAATAGCAATTTAATCATATGTATCATTTATAGGACACTGGTGAGCAGGTAATTTTGCCACTAAGTTACTTAATGTGTTCTTTTTTTTGTTCTTGCTAATAGTAGATTCATATCGTATTTTACAATTTAAATGTTTTTCTACACAAATTAGAGAGTTATACTGGTTAATCTTTCACTGAAATTAAATGCTAAGAGCTGGCACATTTGCATGCAAAATGTGGGCTGGTAATTATATAGTAACACCAGGAACTACAGCCTTATTCCTTGACATCTAAAACACAGAGTGTTTAAGTGTTAAGAAAGAATAAACTTAACCAAGATAATCTGCGTTGGTGTAAAGTAAAAAGTGACATTTCAAGGTAAAATGCAAATGTTTTCCCTATGAATCATTTATGTGTACTGCTTTTAATGAATGTATTATAATTTATTTTAATAATATAGGATAAATAACTTGCAATTGTTTTATTTCTTGTAGTTTTTAAACCAGCAGGATCCTTCTAAATTTTGGAAGAATGTAACACAAACTATATTCACACTATATTTCATATGAAGGTAGCATATCTCCGGTTTTCTATTTCTTTTCTGCCCACAGTCAAAAAAGGTGGTTCCTAGTTAGTTATCCTGGAGAATGGAAGGAACCTTCAAAATGACATAATGCACTGGTGTCTGCCTTTCGGCTAAAGTATTTCATGTTGACAGAAATAACTTCAGCTCTTTTTTGCTGTAGAAGTAATGTGCATATATAAATCAAGCACAGGTTCCTTATCAAGAAAAAAAAATTCTACAATTATACAAGTTTCACATCGTAACATATAAGATAGACACCACACCCCTCCAGCTTCTATGAGGACTTTGAGTGTTTTTATCTGAATGCAGCTCTCGGGGGGTGAGAGAGAGAGAGAGAGACTGTCGAACGCCCACGCAGCCTTGCTGACAGCCTTCAAACTAAGCAGCAGCACTAAAGCCAAGGCGCACTACCACTGTTTATGTCATTGCAACATGCCTACTTTGACGGTCTTATGGCAAATGGATCTCCAACGCACGCATACAGATACAAGCAGCACACACAGGCTGCACGGCATCAAATTCTGATGGTGTGCATGCAACCAAAAACTGCTGAAAAGTGACCCTGGATGTGCCCTTGTCACCAACTCAGGGTAACAAGTGAATGGAAATTGGTTTTACCTGAGTCAGGTAATCATTACTAAATGAATTTGCTCCTGAGCCAAGGGTATAAGTGGGATAAATATATATCTCTGAGATGAATACAAATTTCACTTATGTAATGAAAGACAGGCCGGTTATTGATTTTGGAGGTTACACTCTGCATGCCTTTCAACACTGGCTGTTCTACATTAGAATGATGGGTTTTCAATTTGGCAGGTGTTTACATGGAACTGTCAACAATTACAGCTACAGTAAGTTTAATGTTTTGTTATTTTTTTCTCCGGACCTGCAGGTCCTTCCGTCCAGTGCCAATATGCAAATCATTTTCATTTCATGCATGCATAATGAACATAAATGTGAGTGTTGATTTTTCCAAACCGTGCTTTTGTGCACCATCATCATCATCATCGTAGCAGGCACACATCACCTTCATTATCACCCTCATCTCCACTGTCATCATCTGCATTCTAATCATCATTCTAATCACAAATATTATAATTATTACTATTGCAACTATACGGATGGCACAATGATTGCTAATGTCGTTCCCTAATAAAGTGGCAGTGATTCATTTCTCCATGGCTATGACTGCGTTCATTACGCCTCAATAACAGATGGATCCTGTTAACTGCACACGTCTGACGACTGCCGAAGTGTCGGCTTCAGCACATGGAGCAGCTGGGAGGACATGGCCTGTGTTTCTGAGCTGGTCCATGCTCTTCAATAATTCAACCCTTCCAGCTGTCTCATATCAGGCCCAAAGCTCCATGGCCTCCAAGCTCACATCAGAGCTACACCAAGGCACTGTTGTGTACAGCTATAAATGGGCCCTTGCATCATTGTTGTTACCTAAGAAAATCAATGTCTCTCACTAAAAAGGGTGCTATATGAAGTCTCATGCAGAAAAGATGTGACCTTTCATTTAATTTTTCAAAGAAATATATCACAGGACACTATTCAGTTTAACTAATTTTCTTTAAGAATTAAAGATATTAGCCATTTTAGATTTTTTTTCTCCCACTCAATGCAGGCTTTTTTGTGAGAAAAGATATATTCAATTATTGATTCGTGCCCTGAAGGATAATAGTTAAAGACTTGAATGTATTTCTTTCTCCTATAGGCTTCCTGGAAGAGAATGGATCTATGGATGTGGCATCCTGGTGAGATGAAAGTCTAATTATCTCTCAAGAAAACGAGTGGAAAGGCTTTTTAATTAGGACCCAACCGAATCTGTGCACTGAGAATTTTGTACATTGTGATGGATGGTGTGTGCATCTCCTTAGTGACTGCAGACAGAATAATAATCTGGTGAAGGGGAGTGGACTGTGCAAAGCAGGGTGGCCAGTGAATAAGAAACCAAGGGGAGGAAAGTGTTCAGTGGAGCAGGTGGGGTTGCGAATGAAATTGGAGGGGTGTGCTCGATAGTATAGAGGTTAGAGTGAGACTAAAAGAGGTGAGCGACGCCCAATCACATGATTCAGGAGGCAGACAACAGCGAAAAAGAACAGGGTGAGAAGTGGAGTGAAAGATCATTTAGGAAGAGAAAAGTAAATAAGATCGAGATGTAAGAAAAAAGGGAGAATTACAGATAAAGAGGGAGCAACAGAGCCCCAAGCAGTTGCCATGATTGGTCCTGTTCCCAGCACACAGCCGATTGGTTAGACTTCTCCACACTCCCCTCTCCTTGGCTCTTACCTCCCCTCTCATCTCAGCAGGGGGTACCACAGTCGCCAAGCCCCTTAATGCTCCCCTCCACTCTTCACTCTTATGCTGCGTGGCTGGCATGTAGAATGTATAATCACTATATAATCATGATCAATGTCTGTGCATGTGTAGGAGTATAATAGTGGCAAGATTGAAACAGTTCTCATGTTTTTTTTTTCTTTCTTTAACATATTTCAGTAAGCAACAAAATTGGCATACTGTACAGTATATGAAACACACCTATCCTAAAAACAGCCTTGCATGTAAATTTACCAGGAAAAATGAACACATGATAACGTGATTAGGTCTGCGCTAACTTGATTATAGGCCTGAAAGAGTGAATGTGAGCTGTTGGTACATTAGTGTGCCTCAGAATGAGAATGCTTTGGGAAGATAGCATCCTGTTTATGTATTCAGAACAGCAAAGAAAAAGAATTGATATTCATCTATTCAAAAATAAACATGCAGGTTCTCTGTTAAAAACCAGCATCTTACTGATTTTGCTTCTGTAGGTTCAGAAACTCTCAAAAATGGTCTCTTCTTTATCCTCCTGATCTCTCTCATATGTAAGTTTGTCATCATGATTGACTGACAATTGTGAAACTTGAATTAACAGATAAAACAAACTGGTACTTAAGGACTGCACTTAAACGAGCTAGACCGGGCAGTCGATTGACACAAATGGTTATTTTGACATCATCTTGATTTACCGTTGCAGGTGGGAAAGCAAACAGACGCCAACGATTTTGGAAAAAAAGTCAGGAATTAACTTCCACATAATACCAGGCAGCAGGTTTAGGGCTGAAACCTCAAAAGAATGGGAGGTTGCTTGGTCCTTGGGGTCTAAATATGATAAGTAGAACATAAAACCTTGTGTAATCTAATCGAGACATTTTTTTGCATCTAATTGTTCAGCTGATTCACATTTTTAGGTTGAACTAATGAACGTTGTTCAGCCTCTGGGCTTCCTTTGATAAGTAATTAAAACAGCCTGAAACTGATTAAAAAAAGACCTTATGTTACAGTGTAAGGATATATCTATGGCATATTTCTTCAGTCTAAACCTAAAAGAAACGGGAGTCTCACAGGCTAACTATCAAGTAACCTGGAAGGAAAGGCAACAATAGAAACACGAGTTCCTTTACATCCTAATATTCACAGCACATTCACTCTGCTTTAAATCCCGGGTGAGGACACAGTGACCTCCATATAGCTGTACAACTCGTCTGAACTGTTGTGAAGATGGATTAGTAGGATTTGGTCTGTTAGGGCTTTCTTTTGATGAGCAGTAACAAGATGGTCTTGCCTCAGTGTCTGTTGACTGAAACAGACTACTATGCTGTCTCTATTCAGACATTGCACGGTATTGGTTAATAAATGGGCAATTTATCACTAGTATTTTTTTCCCTTTTCAAGGCTTTATTAACTCTGATGTCTCAAGAGTGCGTCCTTGAACAAAACATTTGACCTCACAGCTGCTCAGTGTGACTGTGCAGTAATTAAGAAGTAGCACCTCATGAATGTGTTTTAATGATGCTTTTCTTAGTTTTGTTTTGCTCAGAAAACCAGTTACACAAATGTCTCTGAAGCCTGTTTTTCTCTGTTTGTGCCATTGCAATTGAGTGGCATTGCAGCCATCAGGTACACTATGCCTTGCTGATTGTTCTGAATTTATGCTACTCCCTTCTACAGAAAGCTAAATGTCAGAGACTTTTTTGTACAGTTTTAACACATCAGCGCCTTACTGAGAACAATATTCTTTAATGCTACAAAACTTCCAAAGACTCTTCAGTACTTTTACATCACATCTTCATGCACTAGTTGCAAAGTTGCAGAGTATGCAAACGGGAGTGCGAGATAAACTTCTACTGTATGAGTGAGAGTTTATTTTTTAAGTCTTTAATTGATTGCGATTGTGATCAATATCCAAGTAAAATGCACAGCTATAGTACATTGGCTGACCAATCACATGGTTCACTGCCGTTCAAAAGTGAAATTCTGTTAACAGTGTGGTCAGAAGGTTTTCACTTCATCTGCTCTTAAAGGCTTGGAAACCAGTGTCTGTTATCTGGCCAAGACATTCCTCTCAGAGGCTATTCCATATTCGGACAGCAGTTTGGATTAAAGCTTTGTCCAAGGAGTGTGCTCATGGGTGGAAGAAGAGATACGCTGCTATGGTATGGTGAATGGTGAAATACCTGACATATGGAGGAGGGAGCAGAGGGCAGTTGTAGGTGGGCAGTTAGAGGTGTCCAGCTTGTACAAGACAGCAGCAACCTGATGTCTGATGCTGAGGACAGTTACTGCTAATTAACAACCGGCAGGACACCTCATCCACTCCAATTAAAGCCTCTATCTGGCCAAGATGGGTCGGGTGAGCACTCATCCATCTAAGTGAAGCTTACTGTATGACACCGATGACCTGTGCTTCACGGTCAGCGTGACTCTTTTTCTTCAGCTTAGAACTCAAAGCTGTAGTTGAAAGAAGCCAACAGTATCTAAAAAAACATACCGGCTATGACTTAAAATATCTAAGTTCAAGTGAAGACCATATTCATACAAGACCCAATTTTTCTCTTCTTCAAATTTACGGCACATGGTGAATTGCATGGTATGCACTACACTCTTCTGGTTGCCAAGCAACTAAATTGGGGGAAATGTTGAAAATAAAAATAGGAAAAAGAAAGTATAGTTCTTTGCTTGCACTTTAATCAGAGAGTGAAGTCGTGATTTAATACAGTGTTAGTATTAGTCAGAAGGTGATGTTACCCATCAGCAGTTATATTCCTCCGGCTCATTTTATTGCCACCCAGGTGAAGACAAGTACATTGACAGAAATATCTGCTAATTAAAACTAAAAGCATTAAGCTTAATTAATGAGATCATTGGCATAACAGGTCGTTTTCAGCCACATTACCATAACTACCCACAGTTAATGTATCATGGTGATTAATGCAGTACTTAATGAAGCGCTTTTTGCTTCCCTTGGAATGTCTGACACATAGTTCAGTGACCAGTGCTGAGAAAAATAAAGCGTTAATTGTTTGTCTTATAGAAACACATTTTATCATTTTCATCATTTTTTAAAAGGTTAAGCATCTTCGTTAAAGTGTGATGAGAGCTGCACAAGACATCTGCTGACCAACCTCTGCAATGCATCAGTGTTCTCGTGTATTTGGCTGCAACTGTTCAGGTTGTCAGTCTAACTAGCAAAGCGTGCAAAATACATATGTTACATGTTTTTAGGGATCCAGTTTAAAAAAACAAAACAAAAAAAAACATGTATATATATTTTTTCTTGTGCTTTAGTGTAGTATGAAGACCTCAAAGTACCATGAGTACATTTACCTGTGCTTCATAGCGTTTCCAAAAGTAGAACAGCTGCTGGAGCCTTCAGCTATCCGACCTCCCTCCTATGAAACCAACTCCCATGTTGGGTTGAGGAGATGGTTAAGCTTTAAAGTTTCCATTTTGATTAGTTAAAGTTGAATCAGGTGACCTTCATCCATCCATGCTATGATAGACTCGGGCTGTTTGTGGCCCTCCCATGATGCAACAAACACTTCTTCTCCTCCACTCCATTCTTTGTCATTGCAGATGCATTTATATTCCATTACTGCATGACATATGTTTTGGTTTCTTTCTCCCATTGATTATATTTCCTCTTTGTTGTTGTTTGTATTACTGTGCTTTCTTTTGTGCTTTTCCCCAACATCCCAAAGTGCTTTGTCACTGGTGATTGTTGAATAAAGGGTGTTCTTAATCCAGTATTTTGGGGTCTTTACCATAAAATATAATGCTCCATGAGATAATTCTTGCTAGGAACTTTCTAGATCTAGTTAATCTATGTGATTGAATCTTAACTGAATTATGTACATAAGTAGAAATGTACAGAAAATATGGAATAATCAGCAACAAAAATACAACACATCTTATCAAAGCATATTAAACAGGTTGGTTGATGACTGTTCAATGACAAAATATGATGCTTTCTAAAATAATAGAAAGGAAATCCCTTTGCCTTAACTCTGAATACCATCTGCCAGCTCCATGTCAAACAAACATTGTTTGTTTTCCTCTGAATGCTTAGCACAGTTCTTGAGCAAATGCACCTTCTTCTATTCTTAACATGGCTGTGAAATATTCTAGGATTTAGCAAAAACTGGCCCCCAAGCAAGAACATTTCCTTCCCTGCTGCCACAAACACACACGCAAGCACATACAAATCCAAAATGACCATTCAGAGGAAGTTTACACTGACTTTAGCTGGAAATAGCTTTAAACAAACTTGAATTCCCCCAGTCTAAGACATGGCTAGGTAAGCATGGCTTATCTCTGGTATAATGTACACCCAGTCCAAAAGAGTCATCCATTTCACGGCCTATTTCTTACTCTCTGCAAAGTGAAATGGTCACATTCTGCTTCGTCATTGTGCAACAACTCATAGCTCAGTAGGCCTCCAGACAAATTAACCCGCGCCCCAAGAGTCACTCAGCCTTGTCACTACCATGAATTTATCATGAGAAATGTCAGTCAGTCGAGCAACAAACTCAGCAATATAGCTTCCACTTTCTTCCTACTGTTTACCTTCTCCTTGGAGCACAAAAACTTTTGCATCTAACATCACACAACAAGTACAACTTTGAGACAGCTGCAGATCTTCTCTGACTAATCATCTGTGTCTGTGCACAACAGAAAAAAGCATCGCTGGTTTTCATTTTCAAATTAACTTCCAATAATTGATGTTTTCGTCCTCTCAAAGGCATTAAACAACCTTTAAATATCTTATAAAGTTCGAATGGTAAATCTAATAGTAAGCTATTGCTCATTTTCACATCAACCAGGCACTGAACAACATTTGAATTAATTTGGAGTTGTGCTTGTGTCAACCTGACAAAATTCAATATTCCCTCTCCTTTTAGCTCAGCTTATCTTACTACAACTCCTGAAAGAAAATATCTGACTCATAATGCATAATCCACCATGTTTTTCTTTAACTAGCAGCAAACTTCTGCGGTCTGTTTACCAGTGGCGTAGTGCAAGAAAAACAGAGAAAGCTTTTACAGCTTTTCTTGGGCAATAATTGTATGTGTCTGCTAGAAACAACAGCAAAGCAGGAGGGAATTTAAACAGTATTGTTGCTGGTCATTAAACCAAAAGCAACAAAGTGAAAAATTACAAAGTGTTCCAAAGCACATGAAAATCACAGAGTGCATACAAAAATATGTGGGTTTTATAACCTACTTGCTTTACTTTTCAATTGTATTTATTTACTAACATAAAGGGGAAAAGTCATAATAAACAGTGTGGAAATATTTATATGACTTTAGCTACTTTAAAGAAGACAACGAGGAATTTGCAATTTGCCATTGTTTAGAAACATGCTGCCTATCAGTAACTACACTTGCTAGCTCTAACTGATAACTTCGACCTCTTGTCCGAGGTATCAAAAGACCTCTCGTATGTATAAAAGAAGAGAAAAAACAAAATTCTAAAACCGAGAGTTAAAAATGGGTCTTCTCAAGCCACTGGCACAGTGAATGTTTCCATCTCTATATATGTCTACAGCTGGAGTTGACTTTAAAAAATTTAGTATGAGATTAATGAGTTTAACTGAAGGAGTTTTACCAAAACAAGTTGGCATTAAGTGGTTAGGACTTATAGCTATTTCTATACAGAGGCTCAATGTTAATTGGACAAACTAACCTAACTTTAAATATAAAGATTATTTTTAACAGTTCTGCAAATCCTTTGCAGACAATAACTGTCTGAAGTCTTGAACCCATGGACATTACCAAATGCTGTGTTTCCTCCCTTGAGATGCTCTGCCAGCCCTGTACCACCCAAGCTGCTGCGTGTTAGTGTGTCTTTCTGCATTCACTTTTCTATTTAATAACAGAAAAGGATGCTCTGTCGGGCTGAAATCAGATGACTGACTTGGCAATTGAGGAATACCCTATCTCTTTGCCTTTAGAAATTCTTGGGTTGTTTTTGCAGTATCCTCTGGGTCATTATTCATTTGCACTGTGAAACTGTGCTGGATCAGTTTTGCCAAATTTGGCTGAATCTGAGGAGGGAGTAGCCATGTACACTTCAGAATTTCTAAATCCATGAGCAGTTATTAGCTTTAAAAAACACTAATGGCCTGGGTCCACTCGTAGCCATACATGCCTTAATTATAATCCTGCCTTCACTATGTTTGAAAGACAATGAGATATAAATTCTTGGTTTCATCTGTCCAAAGTTAGTTTTTTCCCAGAACTGTGCAGACTCTAATGTGGTGTTCTTGTTTTTGAGTGTAACCAAACCTCGAGTTAAACCCTCTGTATTTCCAATCATGAAGGCATTTCTTGATCGGAGACCTTAACAATGGCACATGTTCTGCCTGAGGAGTGTTCTTGACTTGGTTAGATGTTGTGAAGTTGCTTTTCCTCAACAATGAAAACAATTTTGTCAACATGGTCTTTAGATGGCCTCTGTGTTCTTTCAGGCTTTTTAGACAGTGCATTCCTTTTTCTTAAAAGAATGCACCACATTAATGTTTCAGCTACACTTTTATCATCTCTCTGATTAGGTTTACACATGATGTGGAGAAAAGCACAGGCGACTCCTGTTTGCGTCCGTGGGGTCTATGTCACGACAGTTGAGGGTCACAAATGCCTCGCTGTTCATGTTGACTATAAAAAGCCAAAGCCATGCCTTTTTTTCTGAGCAGACTGAGGTCCTTTAACATCTGCTGGATGATGCTCAGGGTGTTTTATGAGTCTGTGGTGACCAGTGCCGTCCTCTATGCTGTGGTATGCTGGGGCAGCATACAGAGGGTAGCGGATAACAACAGATTCAATAAACTGATCCGCAAGGCCAGTAATATTGTGGGTGTGGAGCTTGACTCTCTGAGAGATTTTTCAGAAAGGAGCACGCTGTCCAAGTTACAGTCAATATTGGACAAGGTGTCACACCCTCTCCATCTCGTGTTAGACAGCCACAGCAAATGACTCCTTTAACCATAGTGCACCACAGAACTCCTCGGGAAAGCTTTCCTGCCTGTGCCCATAAAACTTTATAACTTCTCAATGTGACACTTGGAATATTTTCACTTGTAATATATTGTCCATACAGTACACAGTACTGTTTTAACTTTTGAATGTTTAATCAGAATGCTGATTCTGATTATTTTGTTTTTTCAGGCTAATGATGGGCACTTGCACTAACTTCCTGTTTAAAATTATAGTGAAAATCTATAAAATACAAATTCAACATTTGGAATCAATTTCGGATACTCTATCTGCTTCATTTGCCATGAAGCAACAAGGGAACAGGCATCACCAGACCATGAAACTCCTTGTCAGTCAATTGTCCAATTAAATTTTATCCTCTAAAAATGGTGGACCGTGTATAAAAATGATTATAATTTCTAAACAGGTCATGAAAAATTATAGTTAAATCCCTTGAATTATAGCTGAAAGTCTGCACTTCCAACACGTATTGATTGCTTGATTTAAAGTCCACTGTGGTGGTGTGCAGAGGCAAAATTACAGGATTTTTCTCTAACAAGCTATGGCTTTCATTGTATATAATAATAATATAATATTGTGCATCTGTCATTCCACTTTATCTTTTGATGCATTTGCTTATAAAGGCAGAAATTAATGTGATATTCACCAAAAGTATATATCAGAAATTAGTTTCTGTTAAAAACACTAAAAAAAAAAAGACTCTAAAGCATTTAATCAGTCTTAGAGGTATATTATATTGAAATAAAATCTGCTTGCTGCTGCATTACTTTCTCCTGAAACCAACCTTATAATAGCTGGAGTTAAACTGGCTAAAATGTTTCCAATGGATTATGAGTTCCCTGCAACCGCATTGTTATTCTTATGTAAGATTCCAGGTCACAATAACATACCACAAACTACAATAACACAGCAAGGTGTCTTGATATGGACAGAATTTTGAATCATGTATTTACATAATCATGACATCACCGAGTGACTCCCAGAATGCAGTGATCATAAGAAGCTCATAATGATGATGTGACATTGCTATAGAAGCTGGCTTATTAATCCTTTGAAGCCCGATTATGAAATTTACCACGGTGACGATGGCTTTATTTTAGTCGGACAGTACTGTCATTCAAGATAACCTCAGTACAATGACTGAAAATAGCTTGTAGCCTTGGAATTTGTTCACGTTTTAACTGTATTGGAAACACTTCTGTCAAAATCCTTTCAGTCTTGATGATTACTGAGCCAAACAACATGCCAGGACATTTGATTTTGAAAAGCGGTTGAGGAGCTTATCTCAGGGTTTTAACGGTTCCATTTGTCGGTCAAACCTATGCTTTTACTTTAATACAAAACAGAAAGAGATCGGGACCTTTATTTAGAAAGCTCATCTCCTCTCTCCTTTTAAAATCCTCTGTATCTTTGGAGACACCAGTGGAACCCCTGCAGGCTTCACTTTCTGCTCTCCCACATGCAAATATTGATCCAAAAGAGATGCATGAGAAATTGATTATTCTATTCAAACACTGGTTCAGATCAGGAAATATAAGCAAGTTTGTTTTTCTGCTGCACATAAGAACATTAGGCTTGCATCGGTGTAACACACAGACTGATTTACAACACCGTAAACAGAACTGCATATATCGTATACCTTTCCGTACATGTCTAAAATAGCATCCATTCATTTTTTTCTTCTCTAAATTCATACAAACTAAATGTGAGACCTAAATTCAAAGAGTTCAATTTTTAAATGTTACACAAAAAAGTTGTTGACATGGCTCTATCAGATAATTTTCAAAGCATTAGTGTCTGTCCTGTGTCTAGCCGATAAACCATCTCGTTATCCCTTAAGGCAAGAATTATGTCTTCTATCAAAGACTTGATGGTAGGCAACCTAATAGATGGGCCTCTTTTCAACCTCTTTTCAAGAGAAGGAATGAGAGAGATGATCGCCCAATCACTGCAGAGCATTAGATTGAACAAAGTATCATTGCCATGGGAGACCAATTTCAGCTCAATTATATCCACTCCCTGCTGCTTGTGCCCTCTGTAGTGCTCAGCCAAGCTGCTGTGAAAGTTCTTCTCATCTTGGAAAGATGTTGAGATAATTATTTTTCTTAATCGCAAACTTAAGTTCCTGTTGCTCTGCGATTTTTTTAATGGCAACGCTGACGCATCAGCTGCTCTGAAATGGCTCCTGTGCTGTCCACCATTTCCCAAAACTTGTCCATCATCACTGAATCTGATCCTGGCTTTCTATTCCTGAGAAATTTCTATTGACAGTTTGTCTTGGGATTTGGAGAGAGAAATCAATGGCATGTCTGTCAAGTGCTGATGTGGATGCTTGAGCCTTAGGGAAAGATACTACATACATGCACTCACTCACAGCTGAATACTAAGTCACTGAAAGCAGAAAGATGTGGAAAGTCATAAGGCTTCTGTTGGGGTTAGGAATAGTTAACTACTACTGTATGGTTTGAATTTCAGGAGTTTGGTTAATTTATACTTCTGCGGTGTAAATTCAAATAAAAATCCTGGTGTTACGGAAGATGTCTAGAGCAAAATCCAAACTGTTTGAAGGAGATGAACCTAAAGCTCTAACAGTAATTTAACTCGAATTCTTCCTGTTATTCTGTGTTTCAAATTATCTTACTTGAAGAGATGCTGCACTTGAACTTCAACCGAACAACAAAATAGGAGCAGGCAGGAGCAAAAAAAAAGCTAGCTGTGTGTGGAGTTTTATTTTGAGGTCCCGCATGACATCCTTACACGAGTGGAGTGTTTTCTCTGCACAATAATGCTTCAGCAACTATTTTGACAACAATGAAAACAACCCCTTTTTCCTGGTTGATACTTCAGTGTTATTCACTTCCAGCTTTTCACTTTTAAAATATGTGTCATTTTTTCTTTATGGTCTTACGTGAAAATTAGAGCTTTGTACTGATGGCTGAATAAAACAAGACATATGAATATACTGACCTTCGTTAACCTGCCATCCTTTCATATATTTTGTCATTATTAATTTTCTGTAATTAATATTTAAATGTAGTTTTGTAAAACTGTAATATAAGATCATATCGACATAATGCGATTCCAAGAGCTAATACAGAAATATTACCCACCCCCGTCCTTGTTAGTGCCACGCTATAGAGTTGACCTTTTGTTGCTGTGAAAACAGAATTGTTTTCCACCTCTTGTGTCTTACCCACAAAGACAAATGTCAGCCTGTGAATAGGTATGAAAAAGATGCAGCTACTATACAAACTACTCTCTTTGACCAGCCATGCAATTATGAAAACTCATAAAAAAAACAAAAACATTTGAGATAAGGAAAGCATTCACATCTTGCAGTGGCTCAGTTAATCTCAAATTAATCTAAGCATCTCAGTTAGATTTCCCATTATGACAAGGTGGATGTAACCAGGTTATTCTGCTACAGTGAAATGAAATATTTTGGGGGTTTTGCGGCATTTCTGATTTTAGTGTTTTATCATTATGGATTTTGTTCATATAGGGAAAATAAAAGGTAAAACAGCAGTGGTGTTCGGTTTATTTGATGTCCAGTCTCTTGCAGTCCTGGAAAACCATTTGAATGAAAGCGCGTGTTATCGTCAGCCTGACATACTGCAGGATAGAAGAGCAGATGAGTGCAGTGCTGTTCTGAGCAGAAGTGAATGCTACATTTTGGAAAATTCACAGATCTTGGATACCGCCTCTGTGAATGGAGCTGTTATTTTTGTCAAGGTGTGCTTATGCAGTCTGCAGTGATATGCAACATATATGGGCGATGAAATTAATCGTGAATGGCTGCGTCTGTAATTGAATCACAGCACTCTTCTCACACTGCGATCGTTCCTCAATAATGACAAATAATTGTCAAAGAGGAACTATGTCATTAATGACTGAAGGGGGGGAAAAGGAGGCGAGAAATGTGATAATGATGAATCTCAATGTGTTCCAGAGAGCCAGGAAGCAGCAGCCTCTTTTTTTCCCCTCTGGTTCAGAAACAGTGCCAGAGCTAAACTGTAATGGCCTCCTGTTTGTCTGTCACTAGAGGGGAGAGAGGAAGTTGAATGAGTGGAATTAGATTGCATTTCCCATCCCCTTCATTGTTATTTTTGGTCAAATAACACATTGCTCTTCCACTCACAAGCAGGAGCAAAATGTAGTTGGTTTGTAATCAATCCTTTTTGAAGGGAACCGACGAGGAGCGGGGTGCTCGCTCCTTTGCCTGCCGCTGTGCACAAAATGGAATAAATGTGACATTAGGGGTGCGGGTATCATTACCTTGATGAATTACGAAAGGTATAACGATTATGGAAATTGTCATCGACTGATCATTCATCTCAATTTATTGCTGCTCTGTGCCACTGCGACCCAGCAGACAGAAATGTTATCATGTCAATACTTCTAAGGGCTGTTATCAATGCTTGCTTTGCTCTTACAATGGCGAAGCGCTGTAGGTCTGTCGTACGCCATCCATCGCAATCCAGAGCTCAGCAGCAGACCCCCTTGATAGTTTATAAGGTGAAACGGGAAGCTAATTGAAAAATTGACCGGACGCAGTCCTGGAATGGTCATGGACTGGGAGAAAGATGTAAAGCCATTAATGAAGAGGTCCGTGTTGCTTTTTCTTTTTTTTGTAAAGGAATAGTCTTATTCTTACTGCTGTCAATGATGAATTAAAACAGCACTAATATCTATCTGATAGTGATAAAACTATCCGGACAAAACAGCGCAGTGCCGCTTTGTTTTCTTTTGTTTCCAAAAGTGGTATTTCTGATGGCATTTCCCTGTTTGACAGTTTGTAATCGCAACTGTTCATCCTGCATCGAAAAAAATAAATGAAAAATCAATCACAGTGTCAATACCAAGCAACAAATTACACACACAACATTAACAATAGTGTTAGTGTAATTATGTCTTTGAAGACAGTCGTAATATAGCTGCATGCCGCAACACACTGAAGACAGTCCCAAAGTGATTCGTAGAAAGATATTGCTCTGTGCTCACCGTCAACAATATCAGGTCACCTCAGGGAGCTTGTTAGAGCTCTGTATGTTTGCAAGTATTATCATAACACACCTACCATAAACGAAAGAGACATTTAGCCTCTTTTACTCACATGACACATCATATTCCCCTTGTTGAGAATATATATGAATATGATTAAACCCTTGACATTCATAATTTGCAGTGCACTGGTGAAATTGGTAAGCCTCTGAGAAAATAAATCATGGTTATGTCAAATGTGCTCATTAGACTTCAATTTATGAAAATTGTGCAGGATATGAAGATTTGCAAAGGTCCGGACTCAATGAAAGCCTGTGATAGAGCCCCTCTGGAGAGTTTTCTAATCGCTGCAGCAGGAATATCGCTGCGTAATGGAGGACATATCTCTTCATTAGCCCTGTGTTGGAGTACAGTAGCGTTCACTCAGGCTTTGATAAACGCAGTGCATTTTTCCTACCCTGGCACTTTTAGCACACAAAAGTTGCCTACATTTAACCAACCCTCTTGGAGAAAATGTTATTGCTTCCTGCATAAAGGCAATAACTAGCTCGGGAGAGCATAATGGTGTACTTAGCTAACATTAGCTCACAATCACTTTTACTAGGACAGCACAAAGAATTTAGCAGTGCAGCTGCTGGTGGGGTAAAGAAAGGCTTTATTGGAACTTGTTCTTGTGCATATTTGAACTTGAATTTGTGTTGTCTTAAAATCAGCTTCACTTCTCTGCTGAATTCCAAATCGTTTCAAGGATTTACTAGAACGTGGTCTATTTCTGGGAGGACAGGGCGAAGGTCTTTAGTGACTGCATGTTTTCTAGGGGGAAGTGTGCCATTTGTCACTATATTGTTGACCTTAGAAAAGAATTTGCTGCTGCTGCTGCCTTCTGGGTCTTACAGTCCAGTTAAAATGTTGGATTTGGACTGCTCTTCAGAACCACAGCTAAGAATTTGCATACTTTTTATGGGCATTTTTAAAATTTTAGAATAGAATAGAATAGAATAGAATAGAATAGAATAGCCCTTTATTGTCATTGTACATGTGCAATGAAATTGTGGATGCTAAACAAAAAACTGTGCTGGAATAAAATATAAATAGTAGACAGATAAGTATATTTGGATTTATTTTTGATTAATACATTATTAATTATTACTAAGCTACAACCCTCATTTCAAGCCATCACCTACAACAAAATAACTTGGACACCAGTAAATAACCATAATAATCATATTTTAAGTAAACTCATAAAGTAGAAAAATAACCATTGTGGAAGCAAAGAGGTTCTTTAATTGTCAATTTTTCTTTAAAGAACTAGAGGGATCCATTTAATAATGCGATTTTTTTTCTGAGGGCACGTCTCTCGTTAGCAAGAGGATTTTCAAGTGTATTATTTAGTTTTTCAGCTTCCTTCATAAAGTGTGAATGTGTGATGCCTTGACATCAATACACATACACACACACACACACACACACACACACACACACACACACACACATACATATATATATATATATATATATATATATATATATATATATATATATATATATATATATAGAGAGAGAGAGAGAGAGAGAGAGAGAGAGAGAGAGAGAGAGAGACCAGCAAGGTAAGACACTATTCTACAACAGTCTGACAAACATCAGCTGCTAAAAACACTGCAGTACTAATTATGCCTCCCCTGCAGTGTTCAAATCAGCTGGTCATGTTATTATATGTAAGCAGGAGTGATAGGAATTTATTATTTCTTTTACATTAAGGTGGTTTCACAGAGGAGTGCAAAAGTGTGTTTGTAAAGGGTGTCAGAAAAAAATATTTTAACCTCATCAAATATTGTATCCAACAGATAAATAGCTGCAGCAGCACATAGGAAGCTAGTTAAGATAGTTGAAATCAAATTAATCTCATGCATGTTTTTAAACCCCCATCTCTGTGGTTGATGTGGTGATATCAGACTGTGTCAATCAGCAATCAGCAATAGCAATCAGAAATTAGGAGACAAAACTAGAAACTGGCAAGGAAATATCACGGGTGGAGGAGAGCCATGTGTTGTGAAAGGAGAAACATAAAGCTGTAACGTGTTACTGAATCCCCAGTCTTCTATGGTATCATTACCATAGCAAACCTGACAGATGCGAGTTGTTGCTACACAGATGAAAAACAAACCAGGGTTTTCTTTTGTGGGAAAGTGTGTCTTCAAACTTAGAACCAATTAAAAGGTGGCCTCTGGTTCCATGAGGTCTTGTTAGCCGATATTTTTGATAAGATTTTCCACACGCTCGAGACGGAGGTGTGACTATTGTGCGATTATTTAGAGAGCATCCTGCTTCCTTGTTGTGAGATATCTCTTGTTGGAATCAGGGGTGTGTCTGGATCTCTTTGAATTGGAGGTATTGAGCACAGACTCAAGGGAGAAGCAAACAAACATAAAAGAAACAAACAGCAGTGTTACGTAAGTAGTAAGCCTCACGCTGTTATGGCTGGGAGAGTTATAGGAAAAATACCTTTCTGCGGGAGACTGGCTTGCATGTTGGTGTATCACTGGGGAAACTTTGAAAAGCAAATCTCAAAGTAGTTAAAATGATTCATTTGACCATTAGTTAGAAAAACATACTGGATAGAAATGGAAGAAAACAGCCAAGCGCAAATATTTGGGCTGAGCTTTAATATCAAGATGCAGTACTAAAAAAATACCCTGTAGTGTCTTTTCCAAAAATGTAATAAGTGAAGTAGCAACATTTATTTCTTCCCAAATAAATAAGCTTAATAATCCAGTCTGGAAAAAACATTTCCAATGACCAATGATCTGAAAATTAATACTATTTTTTTTTTAATTGATTCAACCACAACTCACTTCTGCAACTTTTAATAATTTTGTTCTTTTTTGTTCTTATTTGTCATTAACATAAAACCATTTTGAACAGATAGAAAAAGCTATTTTGCTATTTTGTAGCAGCAGTAAATGTCACTCTGAAGAGAAAGAGAAAAAGACTATAGTGGTGATGATAGTCTGATGAGTGGACCAGTAATCATAATGCCAGACAAAAGCATTTGTGTAATGTCTTGTAAATGTCTGTACTTTACAAACTGACAGCTGGAGGATATGTATTCTTAGTCCTTAAACATTATCCTTCCCTGTTTTATATATTTTTCATATGCGTGCCATTTTAACATTTTAACCTTCTTATTTTTTCCACAACAACCTTCACTACAGTAGCAGATTTGCTTTTATTGCAGGAAAGGCTGAGTAGGACTTTGTAAACACAACTCTTAAGACATAAAAAATCATGTTCAGACTACTGTTACATAACTATTGGGTTGTTTTAAACAAAGATAATTTTAACTTTTCATGCACACAAAAGTGATCAATCTTTATCAAAAAATTGTATTTCAGAGTGCAAGGTACATTTGTTGCCTTTTTTCCATCAGTGAGTTATTAGTGTAGAAAGATGAGTTCTGCATTTAGCTCATCTTTACAGGGCTATACTGAAGATAAGAAAATGTCATTTTCAAGTCAATCGTGGAATAATTTAGAAATTTTATTCCAGTGGTAGACTACTTTTTATTCTTTTATAAGCCCTGATATTTCTGTGCACGTTTTCCTGGGTTGTACTGTGTAGACCATCTACCAATTGTAAGCCGAAAAACTAAATAAAAATATGAAACTGTGATGGAGACGAAGTTCAATGCAGCGTCCTGATGAGTAACCAGAATGTTTTCAGCCTGTCTTTTTTTTAGGTTACACAGATATGTATTCATATGATACTCAAAGAAAATATAACAGCCTCATGTCTATTCTTCAAATGTCTGCCTCCTACCCAGAAAAAAAAGGTGTCTTTTATCCTTTTATCTCTCGAGGCTGCCCTCCTTGCTTACCAGTTAATCTTTTTAAATTAAATGAATGCAGCCCACAAGGTCTTCCACCAGCAGCTTTGAGTTGCCACAGGTCTATTGCCTTTGAGGTTGTCCATCCATCTAAAAAATTCTGAATGACACTGAGCCTGTCTGATATTTCAAAAGGTGTTCTTTTTTACTGTATGTCCATTTTCAGCCAAACTGAACTTCTGTTTACTCAAAATTTAAGTAGTTGGTGGATTTAATTAAAAATTGATTAAAATTTATAAATTGATTTGTTTTTTCCTTCTGTGATATTTTTTTAACCCCAAAGTCCAAAAGCTGATTATTAAAGACAACATAAACAAAAACAAACCCAGACGTGTTTAACATAATTAACCTTGAGCTAAGGTTTATATTATGTTGTCTCATAAGGTAAGGCAAGGAAAAGCTGTGATTTTTTTTTTATATTTATGTCTTTTATTTCACTAATTTTCTTCTGACTGTGTGGCATTTTCCTAACATGACTTGGTGATACTGAAGGGACCCACCATAATCAATAGACGTGCTCAGAGAATAGCCTCAGAAGAACACCAAAGCCCTCCCAAACACTCCCACTCTAGGTGACTGAGAGATGTCACACCTCTGAATAAATATTAGATTCATTTGCACAGCCTGACACTTCCTTTTGATTTTAACACTATATTGAAAAACAACATTGATATTATGTGACATAAATTTGTGTTTGTGTATTAAAATCCTTCTTTTTTTCATTTTCCTTCTCCTCAGATAGAAAAAGGTGCTTCCCCAAAGTCCTCATGGTATAACCAAGGGTGAAAGCTGTTTTGTCCCTTTGGAAGTGATTCATTTCCACATGAAAAGAGAAGTTCTGTCCAATCCCTTTATACATGTCCGTTTAGTTTGTGGAACACAATACTGGACTAACAAAAGGCAATAGCCTTTACAGTGTGAATATAATGTACCGCGCACATATAGGGAACACATCCATTGTTACTTTTGCTTTTTAAAACACATTGGACAAGACAAGACACAGTTTCTAACACATCAGCTTCACTGTCTAACCCCTTGGGGACAAATTCCTGCATACATAGGATGGGTAAGGGAGTGTATGCATAATTTGTCAATGTTGCTTTTTATTATGTCCACAAGTCTCTCTGTCCCCGTGGTGTGGCCCATCTGTTTTCTCTGCTGATTCTGTACATATGTAAAACATACAGGGCTCAAGAAAGATATGGTGTTTTATTCTTTAATGTATGCTGTGCTCTTGGGCTTCAATAGTGATGTTTCTGGTTCATGTTTTGTATATTCCGGCACACATCCTGCAAGCCTTACGTAGCCTCGGAAGCAAATGCAGCAAATAACAATGCTGCACGTGTCTACTACATTCCTGCAATTTGTGGACTAATATTGACTTTTATCTATCATTCTAAAAAAGACACTGGCACTTCATGTTCATACTGATAAAACGGTATCCTATTTAGAAGCTACTGATCTATAACATGTGTGCATGTAATTTATTTGTTTGCTATCAAGCACTTTCTTTGATTGAGTTTTTCATCCTATTCAAGTGCTGTTCCAGATTTGATTAATGCTCTTTTCATCATGTAAAACGCTTGTGCATTTGTGTTTGGATTTGGATGTTGAAAGTGACTGGCCTCCAATAGAGGGCACAGTTGACTGCACTGACACGCACTGTGTGTGACTAGGAGAAAATAAAGCTTTGTCTAAGGTATGGGAAATCTCAGTTAAGGATGTAAAGTTGATTCAAGTCGTAGTAAAAGAACATTTTTGTGAAACTGAATGAGCTATTTTCTTTGGTTCAAAAAACCAAAGGACTTTTAATCTATCATTAACCTTCTGGTGTACTGAACTTAAGAGAACCTTCATGTTGATGAAATGTGTGAATATGTTGCTTAGTAACTAACTTCCACGTACAGTTTCTCTGAAAAGCCCCCAAGAATATTACAGAAGCGGGAAAAAAGTAGTTTGACTTGAAGCAGGGAAAAGAAGGAGGGGTACTGGCTTCAGCAGCCCTTACAAGAATTCCTCTCCTTTTTTGTGTCCTTTCTTTCCTCTTTTTTTTTTGTGCATGCCCTTGACTGAAGATAGAATGGCAGAGTGGGAGATAGATTGTTGGGCAGTTGCCTTTCATGCAGATAATGCCATTTGATGGAGGCAAGTTTTTGATGTGCTCCCGGGTATAATAGAAGAATCAAGCATCGAAGGCTAGAGCTGATTTTGCTTGGAGAAAAGCTGTCCTCAGTGATAACTTCATCACTGCATGTGGTCAGACGTGGGGTAAATTCAGGAAGGGGATTAAAAAAAATGCCCAGTCAGAGCTGCAGTAGTGGGCCCCCTATTGAGCTGTGGGGCCTGCAGACCATAGTTTGAAGGTCTGTGATCTACCATTGGTATTGTTTGTCTTTCTCTCTTCTCTCTCCCTCAGAACCAAAACGACTCAGCCTCAAAATGCCTTTCTAGTGGGATTAGTGGGCATTGCTTTTGTAATTAATGAAACTCTGCTTTCCGTGGTATATCCTCTAAATGCTACCATTTGAAGGCTATCAGATAGCGTCTTATATGTTTTCATACATCACAAAGCTAATTCAAAGTAAATGTGGTTTTGGTTTTAGCAGGATGGAGAATGGCTGGGAGGCAAGTGTACTTATCTCTGTAATTGGAGCTCATCAAGATGAAGTTTTCACACTTACAAAGCAGTGAAGGACTTCAATTCTTTCTATAAGATCCGCAACTGACGCTCTATCTAAGCATGCACAAAGCATGCTCGTATTTTATTGAAGGTTCATATGAAAGATGGGGAGACAAAATTCATTAGAATAACCTTTCTTAGTGTTGGTTTAGGTTGACTGAACTCAAATTGTGCATATTTATTGCATATCTCTGCAGCAGTTGATCAATTCCACCACAGATGGTGGATGGAGCAAAACAATATGAATCAATCTTTATTCGACAGCCAGACTAACAGCAACATTTTAATTTCAACACCAAGCGTCGTCGTTGTGGCCTTCTTGTTTACCCAACAGTTTAACAGCTTGAATAACCCTTAGCTGCTAGTCTTCTGTGAGAAATATCGCATTTATTTACATCACTCTGCCTTTCCCTTTGTCAGTCACACTGAAGGTGAGAAATTGAGATTTGTGAGTTAGCCAATTATGTGGCAGCGCGCGTGCGGCCATAGGTAAGCTTAATGAACAGCTTCTCAATACAAAAGAGAAGAGAGGAGCGAGCAGGCTGAAGGAAAACAGGCAGGTGGGCTGACTGGAAGCTGTGGCTCTGAGTAAATCCGCCTCTGCGCTTTCACAATCAAATTGAGGAATATATATAATTCTAGCTTGCATGCAAACTGGAACTTATTTAAGTGGCAGCAACAAACGCGTAGCAGTGTATCAAAGGTAGTTTTGGTTATTACAGTGTCGTTGGAGGTAAACGCGCTCTTTGTCTAATAATGGGACTCGTTTTCTTCACAGGTGCAGCTGTGTGCTTGTTGCTGCTCACCCGTGTGGTTGACCCCTACGGCCTAACCCGTTCCTGATAGGCAGACCAGAGGCGAGGCTGAGGGAAGCGACGGGATGCGCAGTTTATCAGCTGACAAGTGCATATCGGACAACGGAGTAGCAGAGCGGCTGGCGAGACTCCGCATCCTCACCGAGTGAGTTTTCTGCTTTTAAACATCCAGCGCAAGTGCTTGGCGACTGGAAAAAATATATATAACGGTGTTACCTCAGAGAGGGGACAACTGCATTGTCGGAAGTATTGCTTGAGCTCAGCCACCGGGACTACTGGGAAGATTTCTACGCTGAAACACGTTTCTCGCGCGGAGCTGCCAGCTGAAGCTCCTTGCTCCGTCACCAAGCAGCAGCACAACGTTCACGCACAAGTCGGCTGTTCCGAGCTTCAGCCTCTAATCAAGCCGAGAGATTTCCGGGGAGTAGTGAAAGAGGTCTCTCTGAAGAATCCACACTGTGCTGAATTGCAAACGCGGTCATTGTAAGAAACGTATCGCGTCGCGCTCAGCTCCCCGCTTCCTGCAAGTTTGGACTAAAGCGCACCGTTGGAAGTTTATGTGCCGCTGCTTCGGACAGGCTCGAAGACGCTTCATGCAGGTCAGTGTGTAGTTAGATTTCCCCCATTTGCATTGACTCTAAATAGACTCCATCCGCGTAATTTAAATAAGCCACAGGATCGTTATCCCCTGGTCAGTAATGGTGTCTAATTTGGTCTGCATGCTGTATTGAGTCTTTTGATAAGATGCGAACCCGAAACCCACCTGGCGCCCAGCCCCTCTTCTCCACTACCTTGAAACAAATGAGTTGGGTAATATTTGGATTATGCGTTATAGCCTATATGTTTAACAAATGCATTGCTGCAGTGGGCAGGCTACAGATGCAAGATGTATCAATTTCTTGATATTCCGTTCAGAGTGGTGGGGGGTTATTGTATTCCAGTTTTAAGTGATGAAAAAGATGAGTTTCCAAAACTCACCTGATGTCCTTTAACGAGTGCTATATATCGTGCTATATATATATATATATATATATATATATATATATATATATATATATATATATATATATATATATATATATATATATATATGTATGTGTGTGAGTGTGTGTTTATAAGGATTTTGCTGTCATAGATCTTTGAGAATTCTAGGAAAAATATATAAAAAGTATTTTATTTATTCTTTTGACATTATTAAACTCTTATTTTTCAGTAATGATAACAGTAATAACATAATTATCTCCAATCTAATCACAGTCACATCTAAACTTACACTCCATAAGGGGTCTTGAGGGATGGTCTGGATACAAAAAAATAATTTTTCTAAAAATATATTGCTACAAAAACACCCAGGAGCCTAATATAAGCGGTATGCCAACCACAGAAATGGTCTGCTTAATCTAATAATAATGTTAAAGGTTTTGAAATACATTAACTTGTACCACATTTGTGGTTTAAGCTTCAGGAGCAGAAGATGGAGAAAGTTCATCAGAAGAACCTTTTGTTTGCCTCAAAACAGGCCTCTAGAAAGGTCGGGTATTACGCAGTTGTTCAGAACCTCCAAGCATGTTGGTACAGACAAATGCCAGCAGAAATCACAACCTTCTACATGCGTTTTGGGGGTTAGGAGGAAGGGGCTGTTGCCTGGCAAAAATCATATGGAACGTGCAATTTGTAAATTGATTTTGGTTTTCAGGATTAGCAGGATTTCAAAACCGGCAAGAAGTTATTTTAATTAAATACAACAGTTTAGACATCAGATGGTTTAATTTCAACTTTCCATGTGGCTCAGCAATGTGGAATTATGACTTGTCTTAGCACTTAGCATGAGGCAGAGAGAAACGTTGATCTGATTTCGCTCTGGCAGGGATCAGACTAAACGCAATCTGCAAAAACATGCATCTGGGTCCATATGATAGCCCAGAAGGACAAGAATATCTGTCCAGCTAAAGTGATTTATTGCTATTGTCCTGAGTGCTATTGAGGAACTGCAGCAGTTGAGGCCATTTGCTGTCAAGGACTGGAACAGTAAAGCAGTGTAGATCTTCACCACTTCAGGCCTGAGTGGTGAACTGTTCCCGCTGTTCTTGTAAATCATAAGAAATACTTCTATGAAAATTTAAATAATATGAAACAGAAATAAAACAGCAAGATTAGATATTAGATAGGTAGTCAGAGGCGTATTACTTAAAAATATGTATATAAGCGATCAATATATTTCTAATCTTTAGCTTTTGGCTTTGCATCGGGTCACATAGCAACAAAGAAAGGCTTCAAACAGCAGAGACACAGTCTGTGTTTCTTGTGTAAGCCTGTAAATGCATTACAGTGACACTTATTGGGTGATATTGAACATGTGTTTTTGTAGCAGGGCCCCAGAACATGAGTGCAGCTTGTATTATCTTTTTTCAAGGCACTGGTAATAATTGAAATTGACTTTTCTGAATAAGACATAACAATCTATATGACTAATGTTCTGGTGACTGCAGCAGCATCCTGATAAATGAAGTGTGTTGTGTTTACAGTCTTCAGAAACACACCTGGAGTCAGAACAGACCTGGTGAATATTAGGCTGTCGACATATTTTACACAGCTCTGCAGAGAAAAGCAATAACCCACTGTAGTTGTCTAGTACACGCTTTGCCATAATGTGGCAGGTGATTACGCATCTGGAACTGGGATATTTAGGCTTTTCTGCTGTGACCCCTCTTATTCAGGCTTTAGCCAAATACCTCAGCTTTAAACTTCATTGCTGCTTCAAGCCCAGTAATCAAAGCAGGTGACTACAGTTTCTGATGCGGCAGAGTCCTTGAAATTCTGATTTTATTTATTTATTTATTTTCTTTTCTACGCTTGGAGCTCAAAATGATCTAATTAATTCAGAAATATTAGAAGAACTGTGTACATAACACTGCCACTCTGTGTTCCTATCCTTAAGTAATTTCCCCTTTCATTATTCCTGTGGAGAATTTAATATTCTGTGTGATGAGAACTGCCTCCTTTAGGGATAATGCCGCTTGAATACTGCCCCTAAACAGTTTTATAGATTGTTAAGGGGCAATCGAAATGACTGCTCTCCATCTGTAAAAATTACTCCTCTAAGATATGAGAGATATGGAAGGAGAGTCGATGCACAGGCCTGCGCTTATAATATTTCATCATATTACTTGTAGATGCTGACAGTGGCTCGGAAGATGACCTTAGGAATTATAACATTTGATATGGCAAACAGCATGGCCGAGTCGCCTGTTTCAACACATCAGAGCAAACACGTGAAGGTTAATGCAGCCTGACAAACTACCCACAGTTCCCTGGGCTCAACGGATCGGTTCCATGTCATATTTACTTTACATAATTGCTGCCCTCTAATCTGTTACTATTAACACACAGCCTGTCTGGCTATTGTCTGCTGTAGTCTCTTTCACCTGTTTTCTCTCTGAGTACATTTTCCCTTTCCTCCCATGAGAATAGCCAGACATCATGATGAATAGTTGGCGTGAAAGTAAAGCATGCCACGGTGCATTCTTCAGGCCTTTAGAAAGTTAAAGAAACCAAGCGTCGCGATGGCAAAACCTCCATTGACGGACCGATTTGCATATGTGCTTTAATGACCTCACCTCAGAGGATTACTGTCAGGGATGTGACTCCTGCAGCAAAGTTTACCATTTAAAGAAAAGTTGTTTGTGGTCTGCGCAAGTTGCCAAATTATTGCTGAAAGTCACCCTAGCATTTGGGAGGGAAGAGATTGCACGCTCTTGAAATGTGCTTAGAGTAGGGATATTTAGTGACAGCACTTGATGCATTACCACTGTGGTCCTTAACTACATTGTATGCTGCGTGAGAGAGGGGGTTGGGGGGGAAACATGGCATAAATGTAAGCTGTTTCAGGGGTATACGGTATATGCTTTTTTTTCTTTATATAACACCATTTTATTCTACAATTCATAACCAAGTTTTATTAAATTAAAATATGGATATCGGGAAGGGCTTGAAACAGTCGGGAATATAAATGGCATTTTATATCAGCACTAAAGATGGATTTAATTAGTATTTTTCATCTTGAATATCTGCTTAGTATAATGTGAATCCTGCCATTGCATTCTGATTGGAGAGGAGAGAGGAATGTTCTCAAAGGAACAGTTATTTTACCCAGCTCATGGCTATTGTAGGCTGACTGCATGACCTAATGTGTTGTGCGTAACACAAACTGAATTCTGGATCTCATTGCACACATGCATGCAAATACATTGGTGGTGATGTTGTGCGTAGGCGTTCAGACAAAGCAGCCAAGCTGGTAATTGTTTGTGATGAAGTGAAAGCCGTTCCCTTGGCTTTGTATGGATTACTTAAAATCAAGAAAAAGGACTATTCAAGCATGACACCTCTTGGTTTTGTTTTGAGGTTTTTGGCCGAAACAGGCTGAGATGAAAGCCACCTGCGATTAGCCACAGGATGCTGTCCTGCTGGTCCAGCTCTGGGGGCAGCACCACTTCACACTGTTGTAACCTACAGATTAACATTTATGGCTCAGCATGCTCCGTTGGACTTTCTGGGTCAAGACCAAGTGGCAAGATTGAGGAGTGGGCTTGACTTTGTAACAGTGCAACTCTCGCTGCATGCTCCAGGCTGAGGCTGGTGGGGAGAGCCAAACAGAAATGTGCTTAGTTGTGTCACAGGGAGAATAAAATAGAAATGCATTGTGCTCTCTGCTTGTGAAAATTGCTCTGAGCGAATACCTCTGCGGTGTCTAGGTTCGGCTTTCATGAACTACAGACATTATATTCGAAGGATCTGAATACGATGTCAGGAATTGTTACATTTTTAAAGGATGTTATAGCTTATTAGAGTCATACTTGTGTATTGTCCAGCTCACATTAAAATATTGATGAAACCGATTCATTATTTAAATTGAAGAATTTTTTATCTTCCCCTCGCAGTGGTCCATGTTGCCAAAATTCTAAAGAAAAACGACTTTTGCTGTTTTGCTATACTTGCATTAAGAAATACCGATCCTGGAAAAGGTTTCCCAGAATAGCTTCCATCTGCCAAGGGCCTTAGGTCTGGTCTTTTGTGGCCCCTGGACAGCCCAGTGGGAAGTTGGGCGTCAGCTACGGTTGTCGATGGAGCCGGTTGATGGCCTCAATAATTCAGTTGACGTGACCTCTCTGATGCTGAAAGCCTCAGGTCTGGTGGGTGACGAAGAGCGATGATTGGGACAAGGCAAAGGTGCTAGTTCATGTGGGAAGCCAGTCAGTAACACATTTCTGTCTCCTTATTGTCAGCAGGGTGAAGGAGAAAATATTGAATATCAGAGCATTGAAGAGTGTAAAACTGGTGCATCTGATTTGGTGTAATGGTATACAGGTCAGCAATCTTTGACTTCCAGCGGAGAGCAGTGTGCATTCAGAATTCAGGCTTGGCCGATCATTACAGGCCAGATTCTACAAGTTTCACCCCTGGAAGTAGAAAAACCAGTGTGATGTGGTGAATTTTCAGATTGATGTTTCTTTTATAAGGCCTGCAGTCTCTCAGTAGTCTGATCGTGTGCCATCATGACCTACATACGCCTTAAAAAGCTGACAACAAGAGAATAAAACCCTCCAGTTTCTTTATGTATTGTAGGGTTTATGTGGCACAACTGGTCTAAAGAAGAAACGCTCTCTACCTATTATTCTCTGTAAATTGTTTTCATTGTGTGCTTTAAAATTTCTTCTAATTCGGTAGTATTGGCGTAGGTACATTGATTTATTTTGTAACGCCTATGAAGACTAACCGCTACTGCACTATGTCTGTGTTTGGTCAGATTTGATGTTTTCCAGCAGTTGCAGCAGCTCTTGAGTATTGCGCTCCCATTGCAGTATTCTCCATTGAAGCTTTCCCTTATACTCTTCGGTTGTCTAGCGCTGTTATGTGACTGCTGCGTATATTCCATCTCCTCCTGCACATCCTAAAAGAGGGAGGTTTAGTTTGTGGTACAATCGTGTGAGATGCATTTGAATGACACCCAATGTCAGCACTTTAGAATATCTCTGCGCATTTGAATTTTTATCTGGTTGCCAGGTTTGTATGCTTGCAGAATTTAAAATATAGTTTGAGTAATGATTTTCATCCACTCTCTGAGTGCTTGTTGATTGGCTACAGTAGTTCTACAGATGTCCAGATTAGACTGTCAGGCAAGACTGATGTTGGATTTATAATCTGTAATTAAACAATGCACTCCAGTCTAAATAAATAAGATGTCTACAATGAAGTTTTTATTCTTGTCAGCGTCATTTTTGTTGTTACCCATTATGTTTTGTTTACAAGTTTACTGTTGTGGACAGATACGGCTTCTTTCAGCCCTCCTCAATTGTTTTTTGATTTCTCTGTTGCATCGTTACTCTGCAGCTGCATCGCTACAATTTAATTTTATTTCCGTAACAGCGGCTCGATCATGGATTTCTCTTTAAATTGCTGCAGGACGGTAGAAGTCTGTCAGCAATGGAGTCAATTCATTTTGTGCGAGTATTAGATGATAATTGTTGACAGTGTCTTGCAAGATTCTCAATTAAGTGAATGACCATGGACATCATTACTTCTTTAGATCCGCCATTTGAAATAACACTGCAGTGATACCAATTTGAGAGAAAAGCAAACTGTGGCTCATTGAATTAAGACTGTCTCGTGTAATTGGGTGTGTGATATGGAAGGGAGCACCTATTTTGATAAGAACTGGCTTCAATAATTGTAGCCTTGGATACAGATAAATGCTGTAGCCTGTGTGTGCGAATTCACTGAATAACCCGTTATTACCATTTGAGATACAAGGAGATAGTGCAAAAAAACATTATAAAGCTCTGGGTTTTTATATTCCAATTGTCCACACCTAGCAATTACATTTTAAAAAATGAATCTGGCTGTGCTTGCAATTTCCCCACTAAAGATTCAATGAATATATAACTCACATGAGTCACAGGTGAAGGATTATTTGAGGGATTTGTAAACATCCACGCTCAGCTTATTGTGTTGTATCCTGGGACTGGCACATGCTTTTTTTATTATTTAATTCACACACACACACACACACACACACACACACACACACACACACACACACACACACACACACACACACACATATAACACACAAAAGGCGAACAATAAAATGGTTAAGATTAGACGTTGACCGCTGTGATTTAGAGACAGGCAGGAAAAATAAGAAAACAAAACGCTTTGAGTTCAGCTCAGCTTTTTTTGATTTATTTTTCATAGTCACAGTACCTCTGTTTGTCTTTTAAATGCGCTGCAACTATGAGGGATGAAGCTTAAAGCTCCATGTGCCTGGAATAATGTGAAGTGACTGTACCAGAGATTTGCATCACTTTACTCTACTTGTGAATATGCATCATACACCGAGACGAGAGACCTAGCATGGAGTAGGATTTTATCGTGTTTCCTAAGAGTCGCACCGAGGGTGGTAAGCTCATCCGTCACCATGTATACTAAGGATATAGCTGCAGCTAAAATTTAATTGCTGGTAAATGCTGTCATGATTTTGTTTGCTGTCTTTTCTCCACTTCCTAACTGCCTTTCTCTCTCTGAAGCTGTACATTTATAAAGACTGAATTATACCAAAATGTCGTTGTGGCATATCAGCACTATTTGGTCAGATTCCCCACGATTCACGTCAGCACTTAAAGAAAAAAAAAAAATCACAATTTTGATGCTGATCTGGGTATTTTTAGGTAATAGTTCTACAGTTCTTGTTGCAGTGAGGAATTTAGGCATTGAGCCTCAATAAAAAACGAACACAATCTGGTTCAGATGGCATCCAGAATTCAGAGTTTGGGCATCACGCTGCAGACAAACACTTCTGTGTCTCCAAAATCACTAGTGTCAGGGGGAAACAGGCAGCATCTGATGGAACACTGCCCTGGTTCTCCCTCGCCCCTTCTCCAAGCGCTGGGAGGCACAAAAAAGCAGAAGAACTGAAGAGAAACTGAAAGAGGAGAGGCAGAGAGGAGCGTCGAAGAGGAAAGAGAGAGAGACTCGACAAGATGAATTATGCAAAGCTGTCAGAGGCGGCTATTGTTGGAGGTGCTGGCTGTGTTGAAGAGAGCCAGCCCTGATCTCCACAAGCTCCATCTACTGCTCTCACCACTCCCCGTGGCTGAGAGCCGTCTGATCTGTGCTCCGGCAAACGGCCAACAACAAGATGAGGGGGTTTGGGGGGAGTTGAGGGGCCAGCCAGGCCACTTGGTGACAGGTGAATTGTCTTGGAGGGACACACTAGGAACGACAAGTACGCTCTTTATTATCATTATTTACAGAGGTCACCAACAGGGAGATCTGAGCTGATACGTACAGCCGCCCTGCGGAAATATAATTACCGGACAAAGGCTTGGTGAATAGTTGCCACTTCAGCACTCTGGTCAGCAGTGGCTACTCTTGTTTTGCTTTGTGTGCTGAAGTAACCAGTGTCTGCCAGCTCAATTTAAGCTGGTGTAGGTGTTCATTAATCTAATTTTGCATGCTTATCAGTTCTGAGATATCTTAGAAAAGGAGCGCACTTTCGTCTTCTTAATATTTCTGTCTATTCCTGCTAAAGTTGGAACAGCTTTAGTTATTTCACCTGAGATTTATTTATTTACCGGAGTTATTTATTTATTTTATTTCGTTTTTATTTTATCTTTTGCATTTGCCTTGGCTTTGTTGGCACTCACATGCAATAATCAGAATTTAGTAACATTTGGATTGAAATGCGGTGACAGATGTTGGTTGGTCAGGTCGCTGTCAATCAAAACACACAGTCAGATGCAGATTAAAAGGAGGATGATTCTGCATTCTGCTAGAACCAAAGATTAAATCAAATCGGTTTTTGAAGAAAGAAAAAAAATACTGGTTATTTTTTGTCATTTCAATAATTAGTTATGTAATATTTGAGATCAGTGATTCAGTGGCGTCTAGAAAGTCACTGATCCACCTTAGCAATCCTTGTTTGAAGTATCAGAAAGTATCCTTTTATGTTTTTGATGATTAATGTACCGATAACATTTTTCTCATTCATTTAATTCATTATAAACCATCTTATTTAACCAATCTTAAAAGGTTTCTCTCCTCTTTGGTCATCTCTTCTGAATCCCAGCCCTGATCTGTTGGTAACATAAGACATCCCCTCTGTCATCTTTGATGAATAAAGTACTAAACGGGAGACGTGGAAAAAGTAAATCTCAATTAGAAACCTCTTCAACTGCCCTGAAGAACCAGTTGACTTGGACACGTGTCTTCACACCTTATTATACAGATGGTTTATGGTTTATGCTTCAAAAAAGTGCAGAGGTGTAGGACAGTACTAGGCGTCGGGGGGACCGTACTCAACTGGCACGGGAGTCGTTCGGACGTGTGTGGAGCTGAGCTGCGTACATCATGAACTATCTTTTTCCGTGCCTCACTGGCTTGCAAGAGGACCTCTGTGTGACACTAATTTTGCAGTGTCGACTGTTCCACCGAGTGGTCATGGGTGACTAACTGTCCTGATTCAACTGCATGATCAAAGGTAAAAGGGAATGTAGAAGTGAATGATACAGAAAAGTTTTTTTTTTTTAGGGCGGGGAATGTACCGAGGATTTTTGATTCATAATGAACCCTAAAGGTTCTCCTCATTTAATCAAACAGAGCTGGTGTACACTAGTATGTACTCTCAGTAGGGTAGCCAGAGGCAGATTTTATGTAGTAAATGCATACTACATAGTCTAGTTTATACTGCACTATACTTAAAACCTCTGAAACTTAAAGTGTGTAAGAAAAACAGAATTCTCTTAAGAGCCTCTGTGACTTCTTGTACATATTTTAAACTGTAACGAATGAACCGTTAGTGTCCCCGTGTGCTGTGAGGAAACAAAGCGAAGCAGGACACTAGGATGAGCTGTGAAGAAGATGGCATCTTTGAGTCCTCAGAGTAATAGAGGAATGTTTATGGGGACATGCCTGGTCACTTAAGGGCTTGTAGGCTGATTAGGACACAAATCTAATTCCTCCTATAGTGGTCGCTTGTGGCTCAGTGGGTAAGACTTGTGGCATTAGCTGTTTTTCAGATACCGAATCTTCTTACAAGTCCATAAAGAAGGGGGAGTTTGCAATCAAGGAGGCTTCTGGGCGTGTCCGCTTGGACGCATCCTGTGCATTAATCTGCCAATCTGGACGGGTGTGTACAATTTCCTGAAAGTGATGAGATGTGATTGAGATGGCCTGTGGCATCGTAAAACAAGTGCGTGGGGGGGAGTGTTGAGTGTTGAGTGTCAGCCTTACAAGAGAGTGTGTCACTGATTGCATCTCAGCCCATCGGGGGAACAGAGCGATATGAAGCAACTCAGGGAGAAGGGGGGAAAAATAAGTTTAAGAGGCCTAGAACAGCTCACAGTTTTCATTATCCCTGCATCCTGTACTCCACCCGCAACTGCTTCAGTTTTTGGAACGTCTCTCTGGGGCTGGTGCTATCTCGCCGTGCGACGGTACGCTATCCTGGCTTCATTGGAAGGTTTTGATGCTTGATGTGAAACGAAGTAGATCTCATTTGGGGAAAGAAGGAGTCTGATACTCAAGTCTTACAGCTCAGCCAAGAGAGAAATGAAATTGTGGTGTGTGGCATGTGTGACTCTGCGCCGTGTGTGTGTCTCAGGAAGCAGTGGAAAATGGCTGGTAATAAACACTTCTGACACACCACGGCTCCCATCCACATTCCACTCAAGGGTTTTTTGTGGATTAGTCACATTCTCATCCCCCTTGTCCACATTTAGAGCAGAGTGAGAGTGTCTTCTCTGAATTTCTAACAAGTTAGGATTTTTAACACCAATTTATCTAATGTTTCTGTGGCCAGAGACAAACTGCATGTATAGCTAGTGCAGTGTTTGTAGTTGTCAAATATTACAGTGAGAGTTTGGGAAACAAAGCTGGTTCAAAGTCTTTGTATGAAATTAGAGTCTTTTACTGTCTGCCCTGGATGGTAAATAGAGAAAGGTAGTCTTTTTGCTATTTTAGGCATGAAATTAAACACTGGTTTAAAATATGCAAATGAATATCTGTCAAATATAAAGACTTGATCACCTTGCAGTCTCTTGACACTGTGTCTGGATTTTTTTTTAAATCTCTGAGATCAAAAACAAAACAAAGAAAAAAAAACGCTTTCATTTTTGGAAGAGCTTTCATTGCTGCTAATTTAAACCGATTAAATGGTTCTTGTGATAGCTGCTTCTTGCCCACTTGTGGACTATTCAAAGTAACAAAGGCACTGTTCTGGGAAAAAAAAGATTTCTGTTATGATTTTTTTAGTACCTCAAATGAAGTTCAGTTTACCTTCACTTTATTGTTGTGGGTGCAGAAATTATGTGGAGCTTAAGAAATGGTAAATTGAAATGATCTGTGTGTATGTGGAAATACAGTATAAAAGTATAAAACGTCAACATTGATAAAAAAGCACAGTTTTATTTTCCTCTCTCTCTCTATATATATATATATATGCTATCCAGCATATATATATCTATATATATGAATTTTGATAGAAATATTTAATCTTGTCATTGTTCTTCTGTGCATTTATAGTAACACTTATTGAATGTTCATATAAAGGCTTGGCATTCTAATTTTATCAATTAAATAAAAGTCTTTTTAAAGTGATAATGAAAGTAAAAGCTTTCCTAGTCATGTCAACCTGTTGATTTATCCTTCATTTAAGCAGAATTTTGCATTCGGAGAATGTGAACTTTGGAGCATTGTCAGTGGAAAATTGCAAAGTTTTAAACTTTCAAGTTAAAAAAAGAAGAAACTGTTTTTTTAATCTTTTTTTTTTTACAGAGTGCTTACTGAAATTACTGGAATTGAACGTTTTTGAAGGACAATATTTAGAGTTAACACACTGAAGATAAACATGACTGCAAATGCAACACAGAGGTGATCTTTTAAGAGGCGAAGTCAACTTAAGGAGGTATATATCAGTTCACGGGTGAGGTTTCAGGGGTGTGGGGGTAGAGTCGGGGGTGGGGCCATGAGAAGGGGATAAGTGTGTGCTTTAGAAGATGAAGCAGATGGATTAGTGTTATCTGAGCTCCTTACTTCCTTTCCTCATCTCTCTTTTCCAGGTAGAGTGGCTGGAAGGCTGAATGGACTGAAGAAGTGGGCGACAGAGGTTCAGAAGTGGGGAGGAGGGTTTGGGGGGAAATCGGTTACAGGACGAGAATCAAAGCCACAGGAGGAAGAGGAGAGGGGGTAAAGCAGTGAAATAATCCAGTGGTGAGTGTCTCAGGAGAGTGCCGGTGGTGAAGGGGAGCGGAGTTGGATACCCAGCATGCAGGCAGCATGGAAAGGGTGAGGGAGCAGCGGCCTTTCTGCTCGCTGTCCAAGAGCCAGAGAGACCGAGAGAGACACTGTGAGAGAGACAAGGATCGAGAGCGCCGTTACACCGCCTCCTCATCAGACCGGGACGAGGGAGCCTGCCGCGTGCCCACTCAGAAATCCTACAGCTCCAGTGAGACGCTCCAGGCCTTTGACCATGACCCTTCACGAATGCTCTTTGGAGGAAGAGTCAAGGAGATGGTCCATAAGGAAACTGCAGAGTACACAAGGCCAGGTTAGCAAGAACAAATGTTGTCCTTCTGTGGGATTTTTCAGGATTTGTTAGATGAATGTACAAAATGTAAGCTCAGAGAGGTGCGGATTGCCTGTCATTTTTTAACGTCATGGCCAGTGTCATCAGAGTTTATCATTTAAAAGGCACCGGGTACAAAAAAATGATTGTAGCAAAAAGTCTTCCATCTTATAGTGGCATTTTTCTAAATCGAACAAGAAGCTCTTAGATTTCAGTTGTTGTTAGACTTTAGTAAATACCACAAAGAACAAAATCCTTATATCCATGTTCATTTGCTGATGTCTAACAGTGTGAAACCTCATTAGTAAATGAATGCTCATGCAAGGATTTTTTTGCTTGTTTGTTTAATAAATGTTATCCCACAGTTTTATCTCCCACTTTATCTCTGCAAGCTTGACAAGAAATAACAATATGGCGCCAGTATGCTAGACAGTAGTAAACACAATTAAAGGATGTCAAACAAAAGCATAAATTAGATTTATATTTCTAAACTTTTACAGAGAATTCCTATTGAGTGTGATGTAGTGGCCTACTCTGACCTCATAAAATGCTCATGCCCTGCAGGACTATGTTAAAATAATAAGATAAAATGTACAATAAGTAACCCTCTTCTTTAATTGGCTGTTAGAAACTGCTGTAATTTCTGTAATTAAAAACTTTGGGCAGTTTATTCTATTTTATGGCACTCCTTTGGCTCGTAAGATTGCAATCACAAAAACTATCCATTACACTTTTACATTTTCATGGTGCTAATTGGTGTCCATTTTAGAATAAATGGATTTATGATGAAGTTGTGGGAAGAAGAGTAGTTTCCTTTATTTCTTTTTAAAATCCAGGCATTTAGCCTTAACGAGTGTTTCTTACATCATCACAGTAAAAGTCAGATTTAATGTTGATGATGGAAAAAGAACATGTTCTTGTTAATTAGTTGCTCTTTATGTGTTGTGCGTATAGCACAATAGCATAAGAATCCTGGTACATTTTAAAATGGCTTATATGACAAAAATCGAGCTGTGTGAATTTCACTAAAATTTTAAAAAACATTTTAAATACATCAGAGGCTGATGAAAATGTCTCATTTTGAAATGGTAAAATATACTGGAGATAAAATACATTATAGCTATGATGATTTCTACATTAAATATTAATAATGAGCTATAGCAGTTTCTGGATGAACACACATATATATTTGAGCCTGACTACAAGCATCTACTAAGCAAATACAGCTCATTTCATGGTTAAAATCAAATATGCAATGAATGAAACTGAAATATGAACTTTTTAATTCAAGGACTTTGAGGTGAACTAAGATGTTTTTGTGTTTTTTTGGCAGCATGCCTGCATCATTTAAAACCAATTGAAAACATGCTGCAGACTCTTTTAAAGGCATTGCAGGTTAATTTTTATTTTCAGAAATAAGCAAACCCTTAAGCAATGTGAAATGGAGACAAAACTAATTTAGAGCATTGCTGTGATTTATTGTTAAACAGTCTCTTAAACAGTTTCGAAAAAACTATCATAATAATTAGGTGATTAGCATCTTTACTTTTTTTTTTATCTGTAATTTAATCCAAGGATATTGATTTCAGACTATTTGTCTAATGGAACTTGGTAATCTTAAACATAGCAATTATTATAATTTTAATTAGACTATTTGTGTGATTTGAGTCAAAGAAATGCAGTTGTAGATCTTGATAAGTTGATGAGTGTTAAGTAGCTTTGGAGGAACTTGTTAAGGCTTTAATTTAGCAATTACCCCCTGCCTTGTCGCCATGCTCTTAGATTAACAGTTTTGTTGTTGTTTTTTTTCTCTTTAAATAGCCCTGCTCATGGCTATTAAATACGGTGTTGCTTGGTTTGTTAACTTTACTACTTCTGTCATTGACAGGGCAGACATTTTCGCTAAGGCAACTCGGGATTTGTGAGCCACCGGCTCGCAGAGGCTTGGCTCTCTGCCCCGAGACTGGCCTCTCCCACCCACTCAGCAGCTATTCCAGAGGACCCGTCGTTACCGAAAACCATGAACCTGTATCACCAGAACGTACCATTACTCTTTGGGGGACAGGGGCAAAATCGGGGCAGAATTCATGCCTTTCCAGCCGCTCTAACTCGGCGCTCACACTCACTGACACCGAAATGGACAATAAATCGGACAATGAGATGGGTGAGTGAGGCACACGTTTCATTATTTTACCTTAAAATGCTTATTTGTTTGTAGCCCATACCCTCATTGCTTTTCAAAGGGGGAGAAATCACTCTGTATAAAGAGCAGCAGTAGGTTGGATTATGGTGGGTGCTGGAGACAAGGCTCTGATTGGTGGAACAATGTGAAAACGCGATTGGTGGGGCTGGTATCTTGAGAGGCATTTGCAGCTGTCTTTGTTTGGATCAAAGGCGTGATTCCTTGCCGCATGCGGAAAGGAATCGGGCCTTCAGATTGAGTAGTTGCTAGTCACCTGGTCCTGCTCCACAGGAAGCAAAGGAGTTTGATAAAGTTTCCCCATGGGCTAGCGTTAAATCAAAGATAGCTTTGTGTGCCTCAGTCTGAGATTTTGCTTAGAAATTCTGCAGTGGTTGACTGGGCATGCATAATGGCTGATTAAATGGGCACAATGGTTTGAAGTGCAAATTTGATCATGCTGGAAACCTGAGATGGAGGATTGAGGTTCTGTGTTTGAAGAGGGCAAATCTTTGTTGCGTCAAATGGAGGCAATACATGTAAGATGGCTATATTGCTGTGTTGTTGTTAAACTCATTTATGTCGATCCACTCTTTTCAAATTTTACTGTTGTTATGCTTGTTTTTTATTATTGCTCACTGAAAGGTTAGTTTGCACTTCGGAACATCATTTTGATCAAATCTGTTGCAAAATGACATCCAGTGCTTTTTTCACCAGTTTTTCTTCTTCCGTCATCCATCATTTTCTTTTATTGAAATGCATTGCGTCTCTTCTGTCTACGCTCAAAGTCAGCCTGTCATTAACTTTATCATCTCAGCAGCATATGTTTTGGTGTAGAGCTTCAAAATTTTCCTTCTGAAGTTGATGACTGAAAGTGCTCATGACATTGCACATCATTCATCACCATTAAAGTGTGAGCCATCGCCATTATAACACATGCAATGTAAAACTCTAATTATTTTAAGAAACCAGTGGTCTCAAAGAGTGGCAGGCAGTTTAAATAATTAGAGTTGATTACACTTTACTGGCAAGAACATTAAAGAGAGGGTAGAAAGGAAAATGTCTTGTGTTCATGTGCTATCAATTTTTATCTAAAAACATTGGCTACAGTCTGACATTTGAGACAAGTCATTTTCTTAATGGCAGTATTCATCATAGAAAGCTTGTCTCCGGGGGAGGGGGCTGAGTAAGTATTTTACCTTTTCAAAATACCATCAGAATTCAAGTCCGTGTGTTTGTTCCTGAATCTGGCCTTTACTTTGGCCCAATACGCTGCATGCATTTATGAGTCACTAAAAGCTCCGCTCTAACCACAGAGGTGCCTGTAAACATGGCCTTCACCTCCTTAGTGCTCGATTCCAGTCATATTTGATGGTGAATACGCCAAGAGTGAAACTATATCAACAGTCATTTCTTCAATATGCTCTCTGTCTAGCTTTGATTGCACCTGGCCTCCACCATTTTAACTGTGCGAACACACACACACACACACACTTATACAAACGCCGCGGTACGCCCCTTTGGCATACCTCCTCTGGAGTTTCTTTTGGAAACTCCTCAAGAAGCTGCTGCTGATTGGCTCTAGCACAACACCCCACTGAGACTTAAACTCACTATTGTCTCAATTAGTTTCGCAGGGAAAATAAACACTTTATCTCTTTATCTGCTTTGCCATACATTTTTTCAAAAAATGTTACAAAACTCAAAATCACCTAAGAACATAATTTAATGGTATTATTGAAAAATCTACCCCCTGTTTGTTCAAATAAGCTACACACACATGCACACACACATGCACACACACACACACACACACACACACACACACACACACGCACACACACACACACACACACACACACACTCACTATCATTATCTAGGGTTTGAACCAGAGCAAAGGAAAACCTGGCCAGTGTTCCATCTCTGTAGATCTTGGTCCTTTTTTCGTCAGGAGCATTGCACTTTTGACTTTCACTATTTAATGAAGCAGCTAAGAGAAATGACCCATCCAAAGGTTTCCATCAACTGAATATGCATGCTGAAGCTCCGACAAGGGGCCGTTCAGCCCCACTTATTCATAAATGAACTCAATATTTCATTCTAATTCGCTCTGTTCTATAGAGTGTTCGACACAGACAAGTACCGAGCCCTCAGCACATTCACAGAGAGCGTCATCTGCAAATGTTAACCTCTACGAGAAAGAGCTCCACCTTTCAAAGATGGACCAAAAGTGGTCATAAGTGGACAGTGTACAGCTTTCGATGGTCAACTGGAGACCACAGACTGAATAAGAGCAGTTGTTTTGTGAAGTGATGCATTTGCATTTTTGCAAATAAAAATGACCTTTGCTGAACTTTATTTTTCAAAAGAGACGACTGAGACTGTGAATCATCTGAGTTCAAGTCTGTTGACATTATGCTCATGATTATCCATTTTTATAATCATCTCCTTTTAATAATATCAACGTACAGCTTTTATTACATTTTCTTGTCTAATTCTTTCATGCGAAGCCCCTAATTGTATTATAACTGTTCATTGGTGGAATTTTATTGAAAAGAAAGAGGGGGAAAGAGGGGAAAACTGTTAAATAGCTTGCATTGATTTTACACTTAAGATAATCCAGAGCAACTGATAGAATCCCTGGAAAACAAAACTGATTGATTAAAGTGTTTGTCTTATTGGTCTTGTAGCTGTATGAATAGCCATGTGATAATGAGCCATCCTTACATTTCCTAATGGATTGCACCATTGTTTTGTCCTCTATATGAATGGTATGCGCCATATCATGCTTTTTACACATAACATGGCATTGGAAAAAATGTAATTAAAATAAAAGCAACAATAATCAATAACACTTTGGCTTTTTAAATATTTGCAAGCCTACAGTGATACTCTCTAAATATATGCTCCCTCTCATCATGCAGAAATTATTTACTATCATCCCCTATATGTGACAGTGATAAGTTTGCTATGGATAAATACACATCATATATTTGCACACACATATAAACACGCAGACACACACTTACTTAGTTGCTCACTTACTGTCTCATGTAACATTAGTGCTGTGACATCTACCAGCCATGAAGAGTTAGGAATCCATGTCTGTGGGGAGTGTACCGGCGCTCCGAGTGGCAAATGGATATTAAAAGAAATGTTTGAAAGAATTCTGATTTTATTTATTTATCTATTTATTTTTAGTTTCTACAAATAGGAGATTACAGTCAAATTTTCTACAGCAACAATGCTGCATGGAAATAAAAAATAATTTCTCTTGAATAATGTCAAATGCATTCAGAGACAGAACAATTATTGGAATAAAGTGAGAAGAGTTGCGTTAAATTTTTATATAATTTAACTCAGATTAATAGTCAGGTATAATGACGCTGTATTTTCTAAGCTTCTTTTTCAAACACTAAATGCACATGAAAAAATATCAGAAAGATTGTTTTATTTGGTGTCGTCTTTATATGCTAAGGTGCCACCTTTCCTGGAATGTATTCATTTATAGGATATAGAAACTCTGTTTGCATGGCCCAGAATGTGGGTCACTTCATATCCTGGGGTTTTTCAATCCCACTCAAGCACTTTTCACTGAAGTGGGAGGAATTTGTTTAAATAACTTTAAGAAATGAAAATAGATATTTGGACTAACTATGCATTTTTTTCTGTTAATGTCAGGTTTTCTTTACAGAATTAAAAAAAAAAATGAATGTAATTTTATAAGCCATTAAGCTTTGAGATTAATTAAATTTCACACCTCAAAAATGAACAAGCAGCCATTTTTGCTCCACTGCTTTCCTGCCAGTTTTAGTAACACACATTTAGAACAACACATATTATTAAAAAATATACAGAAAATATTCCCATTTCAATAAATGAACAAATTTGTAAACAAAGCTGAAGTTTTCTTCAAAGCTGACTAGACACTGTTCTTATTGGGGCACTTGCTACTACTTTACGGTAATGCATTTTTTATGTTTAATATGAAATTGTAATAGTATAGTTTAACTGCTGCTGTGATGTAAATAGTTAAATTTATTTAGGACCATTACATCAATATACAGCTACTGAGTAAAAAATGAAAACAACCATGGAGAGTGTTTTTTTTTCACCTTAATGTTGAAGTGCAGGCTTCAAAATCAATATTGTACCCCTCATAAAACATGAATGACTGCCTGAAACAGAAACGGCATGGCCCAGTTGAGTTGTATTCCTAATAGGGTGTGAAAAAGCTCGCACTTACTTGTTAGGTACTGCAGCTACAGAACTGCAGTACCTCATGACAGCTCTCCTGGCTGTATAAACTCTTACACATAGGGTTTATTGTTAAGTAGGAGGGGCTTAATGCCTGCTGACCCCTGCTTAGGAAAAAGCAACTTCCACTGTGATGCCTGTCACTGCTGGTTAAAGGAGCATCTTTTGCTCTGACCTCAACCTTCTGTCCAGAGTAGTTTTCATGGAAAAGTGTTTTGCTTTGATGCTTTCATGGAGGATGGACACTGTGAATGTTCCATTCCCTTGTATGTCTTTTCAGACATCTGTTATCAAGGACTGTTTACTAGTGGATGTAGCAGAAAAGAATTTCAATTTGTCCAAGTCACAGGTCCACATTGCAGTCATACACATTTTACAGTTGAATGTAGCTCACAAATTTATTGTGTGAACAGTGCCAGCAAAAGGTTAATTAAATCAGTAGAGGAGTCACTGCAAAGTGTGCTGTAGCACAGCAAGCACCAAAGGCTTTTTGGGTGGGAGTATGAAAGCGTATCAGACATCCTCTAACATGCTTCCCTGTGTGCATGTATTCATGTTCTCTCACTCTGCGCCTCTTCCTCTCCTGTCTCGTGCACGCGCGTGCACGCACGCACACTCGAATATCTCACTTTGTTTCTCACACTTTATCTCTAAGATTAGAAAAATCAAGCAAGAGTGCAGACATTTGCACACACACGCACACAAACCTGCATGCACGCAGGGCGTCACGCTGACGAAGGTGACACGCCATCTGTCAAACTCCTGTCTCAGATATGCGCCTTGTATTGTGACAGCAGAATCAGCCTATTGATCGTAGCATGAAGAAAACCTCCCTCACCACTTTCATAATTCAGTGTGGCACAAGCCGAATACAAAAAGAATAAATAACATCAGAGTTTGTTTTGGGTTTCTTTCTCTCATTTTGGGGGGGGCGAGTGGTGGGGAGTGGGCGGGTCAAAAGGCCTGGCCATCTGTGATAGTTTTGAAAAACACTCCAAAGCTGGCAGAGAAAACAGTTTCATCACTTGTTAATGGGGCTAGGAAGGTGTCTGAGCTTTATCTCGTGCCTCGTCAAAGGAGGAGACATGCTTTGATTGCCATCATTTATTGTCATCACTTCCGTGCTCGCCGGCACTGTCACCAGTTAAGTGCTCACATTGTTAGTGCTTGGGGTGACAGGGGAAGTGGGATTCAGTGATGACACGCCAAGGTGTCATAGCAGGGGTTGTGCTCATCAGTCATGTGAAAAGATTCTAGATTCTATTTTTGAGAAGATTGGAAAGTCTAGGAGAGGTCACTGCTGCGGCGCAGAGGTCATCGCCATTTGAACCTTTGTCCGAGCGAACGACAAACTGACTGCAAATAATTTCAATTTAGTCTTCAACACCACGGCTCAATCTCGAGCTCCGCACTAAGTCCTAATCACTAAACCCTCAAAGACTTCATTTACGTCACAGTTTTATGACTTAAAGCCAACATGTTTGACGGTTGCTGCTGTAAGACTTCTTTTTTTTTTATGTCTGTTGGTTGCTCCTTGTTTGTGACATTACAGTGTATATACATTTAAAAAAATCATAAAACCCATAAACCTTTTGCTATATCTATTGCCTGCAATCGTGCATTAAATAACCACAACAAGAAGTCACCAGCTGCTGTCACAGATAAACCTTCCAGCACATTTCAACCTATCACGGCTATTACAATACCTAAGAGTCCGTGATAGGTAAACATCACTGATATCTCGGTGGGGTTCAAATATAGACTTTAAAAAAGGGCACATAATGCTGTCAAACAGTGGGCACAAGAGCCTTTATGCATGTGAAGATTTGGCAGTGGAACATCCACAAGCTCTCCTTCACGTAGTGGAAGCGTCTGTGAGTCCGTCCATGAGTGTGGAGACTGGAATCGGTCCCATGCCTCAACACCACGATACGCCGTGTGTGAGACTGTCCTTTTGTCGTGTCAGTGTAGTTTTGTGTGAAGACACTTTCTGGTGAACACATTAATACAACAGCAACACATGGTGAAAAAAAACTTGTATTCACACCCCAACATCCCCCCACAGAGAAGATGATCTGATTAGACTTTGGAGTGCCTTGTTGTATAAATTTGCATATTAATAAGGAAAAGCAGATTTTCTTGAAACCACTCTCTCCCTATAATACTTCAAAGATATTTTCCACCAACATCATCGATACGAAGACGAATGTATTATTTATATTACTTAAAAATAACCATTCCTAAAAATGTGAACAATGGTTTGGCAAAAGGGATTTTTTATTTTCTTTAGTTACTTTGGTTACTGTGTGATGTCAATGTGACAAAATGTACAAAAAGTCTCTCTTCAAAGTCCAGAATTATGATTTAATAGTTAATTTATGTAACAAAATCAAAAAAGTGTGATTTTTTTTTCAAATATTTTATCCAAATAACAGTCAGATACAGATTTATTTATTTTTTTCACAGACTTAAAAAACAAGCTCAAATGCTGGACGTAACTATGCCAACTCCGACTGTGGATTTTTTTGGGAGCAACTGTACACTTTGCTTTTATTCTCATTGTTGATGTCAGAGTTAGCCACTATTTCACCACTAAGACATTTTAGATTTTCGAGTGGAGCTCTTATCTGCAAAATTGTTAGGCAGACAGTATTTGGCTTGATCTTTGATCACACTATAGCATTACATGGCCTGTGAAGATGTGTTTGCAACTTAAAAAGCTATTTACTTGGTCCAACATCTATTTTCTGTCACACAGTCTCCGAATAACAGCACTTGCTTCTTTGACTTCCGTCTCCTCAATTTAGCCGAGCATCACAGACGACACTGTTTTAACCCATGCTTGCCTCGATCTAATTACTTGCATGTGTTAGACTACAGGACATATTATTAAGATTAGGAATTACTCCGCAGTTGTCAATTACAAGGACCACTATTTACTGTCCTCGAGAGAAAACGGCTCATTTCATTTCATCACACAACCTAATTGAGTGATTGCATTACAGTGTAATACGGAAATAGCCAGGAAACCAATTTAGACTCTGTGAATATCACTGTAAGAAACTGGGATTAGTGCGTTGATCCATTTGTCTTGTTTTGTAGCTTCATGTATGTTTGGTATGTCTCCTGCAATTGGAGACCATCAATGTGTTTTTGTGTGAATCCATCGATCTATCTTTGCTCTCCTAAGAAGTGAAGAAAATAGACCTATAGGTAAACACTTGCTACTGATTGTTTGTAAAGTATGTAATCAAGAAGAATGTTATTTTCCAATTTGTTGCTGGCAAATTAAAGCCACCACAATGTAAAGATGTACAAAAGAAAGAAAAATAACTTCAAAAGCAAACCTTGAGGACAGTCAGGTCTCTGGGTTTATTTTTTTTCTTCATATGGGCTAAAATGGATTTTCTTCCTTCTCCTGGATCAACACAGGGTGTTCAAAAGTTGTCCCTTGGCTAGATCAACCTGCCAATTTATTTGGTCTCATGTCTTCCTTATTTTATGATCTCCTTTTTCTCCCCTATCTTGGGACACAGGAATATTTGTTATATTTATTGTCATGGTGCAGTGGTTTTATGTCCTTTATCATCCAATACTGAGGCGCACAGTCAAAAAGTTGAAAGTCTTATTATTCTCCTGTTGTAGTTGTTTTACTGGAATATAAAAATGCCTCTGCTTTGCAGGTGTCACGCTGAATATATATATATTTCTAATTGCTTAGAACATATCCTCCAAGCACATAACCTGCTGTTATGGAGCATTTCTTTAGGCTAAAGGCTGCAGTGGTGTTAATAATCTCAGGAGTGTAGCAAAATTAAAAGGGAAACCACGCTTATCTAGTCCAATTAAGTGACCAAGTAACAAAAAAATGCAGAAATGTTTTGTGCTAATTGTGTTGGGCGGCACTAATTTTATTTTTGACACATGCAATTAAAAGCACATTTTTACTCCAAATTATACCGCTGGATCTTTTCATTGGTTGTGGAAATGTGTTTGAGTCTATTATACACATGAATAAATGTTTCATTAAAAGACTTTGACTTCAGTCAGGATTTCAGGGAGTTTTCATCATGTGAGTGTTTCATCTAGCTCAAACAATGCGCAAATCAAAGGGTTTCAATCTCAATTTACCTTTACTATATCAAACAGTCTGTAATATTTGCCTGAGTTAATAATCTAAATTTTTTGATGGAAACTTGTACACAGACCATAGCCTGCTGTGCGCTGTTTCTTGTGCACAGAAGAATTTTAAATATATAAATATAGAGGGTTTCCAGGCAGGGGGCGAATGTTACAAACCTTATTCTTTGTGGTCTTTTGTGTTATTAAAACTGCTTTGCACACTGTCCTCTTGTGGTCCAACCACATTTTTAAAAAAGAAATGAGCTGATAAAAATGTTGATATGCTTGTCTGAGTTGCCTTAAATTATTGCTGTGCGCTCACAAATATTTTATGCCCTGGGTTTTGCCACTTAGGCTATATACTAGCCCTGCGCACCCTCAGAGAAATACCTGTAGTAGTACTCGGTGCTGAGACGAAAAAAATAATAAATAAAACCGAGACAAAACTTTTATATTATAGAACTTTTTAGTACTTTTTAGTTTATTATACGCTTCCTTAATTTTTATGGGGCCCAATTTGCAAAAATATGCCTCTGAATTTTGTTTTTTCCTTATTATTTATTTACAGTTAAATGTACAAATCTTGTAAAATGATTCCAGAAAAAATACCAGTAGCAGTATGAAATGTTCGCATTTTACAATCTGAATCTAAAACCTTTTCTTGACGGTTTACTCACATCAGTTACTGTATAACATTTTCCCAATTGAAGCAGTGTATTGATTAGGTTTTTTATGCTGTCTTAAAGACATTAAAGACACTGTGTACATCTGTGGTGCAGATAAAATGACAATTAAAAGTGGCATAAAAACGGCTATAAAATCTGGTCTAGACCCCTTATTGCTGACAAGGGACATTTGTGGCTAAAGCATAATGAGACGCGTTTGATAGTTATTATTTAATCTTGATGATTTATATAAGCGGATATGCAGCACATACAGAATTAGAAACACAAGTGCAGAATATATAGAAAGTAAAGTACTAATGAAATGTCCTGATGGCTAATCTGGGAGATGAGGGCAGAAGGCAGGGTCACCTATCTCTCCATGTTCACAGCTCTCTCCACACATCATTCCCTTTTCTGTCACTTGTTATGAGAACTGAGCCATTAGAGAATCGGCCTAAAATAATCTCAGTCGTTGATATTTGCATAAAACGTTGGCAGTTGTGCTTACTGGAGTAACAGCATCAATCACCTTGTAAGCTGTTCAGGTGGTAGGATTTTTAATATATAAGCCTGATGTCACTTCCCTAACATTTCCAAGTGTGTTATCCCTGCCCAAAATAGTTCTGATGACAGCATTAACGAGACCAGCATTCTCTCAGTAGTGCATTTTTTTCAGGGCATGTTTGCTTTTTGCGGGAAAAAGGACTCTCTGCTAAAGGACATTCTAATGGATATGTAGGACTTAAAGGGCTGATTGGAAAGAAGGTGATGGCACACTCAAACCGAGAGCAACACACACATGCACGCTATAACACATTCACACACTTGCTTTCCTTAAGGTAGAAAGGTCAGTATCCAGAGGAGGAAATGGTGAGCCATTGTTATGATTGATCACACGGCAAGGTCCAAAGAGGACACAGTGTCACTTTCATTGTCAAACTCATTATACCACAGAGGAAGATTCCCCACCCCGGCTCTCAGAAATCCTTCCACTGCACGCAGAGATGAGGATAGGTATGTCGGCTTGGAGAGCTGAGTGAAATGTGCTGAACAGACAATAGTTTCACACCATACTATAGTGGGAAAAAGTATAATTTTGCAACTGGACGAAAAGGAGAGAAAAATAGGAAATATTCAAATGAGTAGTGCGATAGTTCTCACTTGGAATATTAGCAATAGTAACAGTCAACTTACACTATAAACAATAAGGAGGACTGCCAAATCAATTAAAACATAACAAAATTGAAGTCGCGCAGCCAAAGGCAGCTTGCAGAGGTTTGGAAGGATATTCTGGTCCTGATTAAAAATGAATGGTATCAGAATACATAAAGCTTTCTGGCCAAGCGCCCAGAGCAAAGCATCCTGAAACTGTGGTCACTTCAGAGGCAGGGAAAAGGCATTAGGTATCCGAGCTATGAAGGATACTCAAGTAACAGACTGTTCTCGGTTCAATTCATCTAATCACCAATGCAAACCTAAGCACTTTGCAGATATAGATTTGAGGCCAACGATTGATACTGTATACCATGTAAACTGATTCATGCTCAAAGAAAGAAAACATATTCTCATGTAAAAGGCTCTCTTCTTCATATCTTGCCTTGAACATCCAAGCTGGGCCTTTTATCTAGGTTAAACACAACCCAACACCAACAAACAGAACATGAAACAGAATCCTTAATTTAGCCGACGAAATCTCATTTCCCCTCAAAATGAACTTCACAATATACCAATCCTGGCCCTGAACTAGGTGTGATTGATATTTGTATAATTAAATTAGTCGTGATTCAATATAAAGCTAGCTTTTTTGTGTGTTGATCTTGTTTTACATTAGCCATTTGAATTTGAGAACACATTATTGAATTAGGGCAGACTTTTAGGTGAAATACAACTCCATCATGGCATTATTTACATTGTTTCAAGGACTTTTCTTTAGATATTGGAGTTGTTGTTGGTTTTGTTATCACCACAAAAGAGATACGGCAAGGTAGAAAGAGACTGATAATACAGAGAAATGATCAAATGCTAGTCTTTGATCTTAAGCACATAATCCAGGTTCATAAAAAGCCAATGAGCTGTTGAGTCCCAACTTCTAGACGCTCATTGTTTTGGATTGTTTTGCGTCTGTGCTATTGATCCTGCTGAAGGCTTCCAAAAGAGGTGAGGCCCGTCTCTGCCAAGAGTAGAGGTCACTCAGATAAATTGGCCAGGTTGGCTTTTAGCAGCTTCAGGGTCAAAGCCCATTCATCTTATTAGACCGATGTATCCTTTTAGAGGCTTCAGCAGAAGGATTAGACAATAGAACAGCACCAGGGCATTAGATGACAGACCATTTGGCAAATAGGTTAGAGCATTTTCCACCTATTGTCTTTTTCTATATTACCTGAAGGAGCTGTCTGGAGAGTTTTGCATGGCAGCTCTAAAGGAAAATCATTGCAGATAGGAACAGTCTGGGTGATTGTTTAAAGAGTGATTTTTACAAAGGAAATATGTCAAAATATATTGCAACATGCTCAGTCCTGATTGTTGCCAAAGCTGATATACTGCTGTGTATTCAGTCATTCAGGTCTCGTTTAACTTTTTTATTTATTTAATATGCTTACATTTAAGTAAATTAACCCATGCTAGGCTTTTTGTGTTTGTTTTTATACATTACTACATTTTTCCTATTTTTTAAACTACAGATGTGAGCCTTAGATATAACAAATACATAAAAAATATAAAAATTCTGGAAACTAAATCCTAAATTAACACAGTTAGTCACATAAAACGGTGCACATCAGTGAAAGCATAACATAAAGCCTACCATCACCTCCAATAAAAATTAAGCAACCCTAATCTACACCCAAAGGCACTGATATTATCAGAAGTAACTTTATTAAATTAACAAATTTTGATCCATGTCAGAACATTTTGTCAGACGCTATCCCACCATAGAGGCGACAACTGGATTTTCTTTTGCCACAAAATGTACTACCCACTAGTACATTTTCACTGGTACATTTTCAACAATAAACCGAGTTTATATCCAGAGCAGGCTTGACCGTGCTAAGGGTGGGTGACCTGGCCAAAAGAATGTCAAAATCTTTTTAGATCAAATCACTGTGACTCATGGCTAAAACCTCACTTAAAAACTATGTTTCAGAACATCCTGTTTTCACTGCAAGGCCATAATTACAAATGTCACCAGAATAATAGTTATGACATTTGATACTAAAATTCGATGCGATTGTTCTTTGATTTTTTTGTTTTGTTTTGTTTTTTTGTTACTATCATAACCAGTACTGTGCCTACCAGTATTCTCCTCTATCCTTACATGCTGAAAAGAAGGGTGCCCTAAAGCATACCAAATGGAAAGTACATAGAAAATGCTGACTAGTGCAGTTATTGTCTAAGTGTGTGTCACTTTATTGATAAGAATGACAGTAGGAGTCGGGTATGGGAGTATACCCCCTCACCCCCAGCCAGTTGCAGAAGATGGCCGTCCCTCCCTGAGCCTGGTTCTGAAAGGAAGTTTTTCTTCCCACTGTCACCAAAGCGCTTGCTCAGATGAGGTCATCTGATTGTTGTTGTTTTCTCAGTTTTCCTGTGTTATTGTAGGGTCTTTACCTTACACTATAAAGCACCTTGAGGCAACTGTTATTGTGATTTGGAGCTATATATAAAGTACACTGAATTGAATTGATAAGTAATCTGCAAAGGCAATGTGCCAATGATGTCCTCGTGCTTTCAGACCAAGGGAGGAAATACTTTCAATTTAGCAAAAACCCTAAAAGATTGGTGCTGTGATCTGTTCAAAAAGTTTAAGATGAGTGAATTTAACTTCATACTAACTGTGAAGTTAGTTAATTATGCTATATATATACTATTATATATGCTGTTTATGTATACTGACCCAAACACAATGCAACTAACACTATAGGAATCATCTAGAAATATTGTTTAAATAGAGCTGTTATGTATATCCATCCATCCATCCATTCTCTTCCACTTATCCAATTTAGGGTTACAGGGGGGTGGAGCCTATCCCAGATGTCTTAGGGCAAGAACCAGCGAACACCCTGTACATGTCGCCAGTCTCTCGCAGGACTAAATCATTGAGACAGACAACCATTCGCACTCACATTCACACCTATGGACAATTTAGAATCATCAGTTAACCAAAACCCTCTAATTGCATGTCTTTGGATCGTGGGAGGAGGCTAGAGAGAACCCATGCTAACACGGGGAGAACATGCAAACTCCACAGAGACCCTGGCCTGATGGTGGGATTGGACTCAGGACCTTCTAGGTCTGAGGACAGTGCTTTGACTGCATCTGTCAATAGCGGCCCTAGCATGCAATGGCATGAGCCATTGTCTGAAACACTGAGCTTGGAGGTTCTCCATGGGCTGAGAGCCTCATTGGAAAAACAGTTGAATGACATCAGGACAAACATTTTGAAAACATTTACCTAAACACTATATAGCACCTTTTAATGATATAATCGATATGATTTCTCTGAAAAAGCGATTGCATGCCAAATTGAGATTACCCATGATCTAAAATTGTCACATCGCCCACACTTTTGGTAGACGGGCCAAACTGGCAAACTTGAGTTTACTGTTTACAATTCATTTACATGATTTTTGTGTCCAGTTTGCAGTAATTGCCATTCGGAGCTGCCAACATGCAAAGTTGCCCAGTGCAGATTAAACAAGTCGAACTGATACTGCCACTTGTTTTTTATCAACTTTTTTTTCAACTCATAGAAGAAAGCACCTTGAAATATTGAAGAAACACTTCAGCCGAAAAATGCTTAGTCAAGTGGAATAGCATCTTAACATAGATGAAACATCCTTTCACATTAGTGTGTTGTTTCAGCTTAATTTTAAACTGCACAGTACAAACAGTGACTAAATGCAGGATGACATAAGTTGTCAAAATAAACAGTGACACCGTATTAGTTTGTTTATGCGAAAATGCTCAGTCTTTCAATCATTACTGCAGCGTAGCCTTTATGTCTGGTACATTTAATACATTGGCGAAGAAACCGAAGCGTGGTGTCAAAATGACACACACAGTATTCCAGTAATTGGCTGTCCACCCTCCTCTTCTCCTCCGTATTGTTGAGAAAAAATGTGTTGGTTCTAATTCAAACTCGGCTTCTGACGCGCTTCCCTTCCACTTACCAAAATCACTAAATTACACTGACATTTTTCTCTCTAATGTTACGCTGAAATCCCTTGTTCTTGTAGTCTTTTTGTAAAGATGTAGCAGTAATGGGTAATTTCAAATGAATCATAAAATGGTGATTATTAAAGTAATTTTTGGCACAGGATTGGCAAAACCGTTCTATCATTTAACTAGTTTTGTATGATGAAAGAGATTTGTAGACATCCCTAATCACAGCACGCTGCCGCCTCCACAATTCATACAATGTCTTCAGTCATAAAGGTTGTAATAGTCCAAACCACCAGTTTACTGCCCATCTCTTACTCTTTTCTGTGGAGCAGTTGTTGTTTTTTTGTTTTTTCTTGTACTTCTTAGACTGCCTTTCACAATAGTGACTTGTTTTCAAATCACTCGAAAATGCACTGAGGGACAGTCAGGCTTCAAGAGGAGTTTCTTGGAGTTTGCTCTTGAAAGAAGTATGAGGATGACATTTGGGACTTCATTAAAACAGCTTGAGAGCGAATTTTTCTTCCACCCTCTGCTGCATGACACAATATATTTACCATGGCAAAAGAATATTACTCACAAATAATCCAGTGCCACAGTGTGCCTCATGCAGAAGCCATTTTGCATCTTAGATAAAGTGGTGGCTGTGTGACTGATGACTCGCTGTGTAACATTAAATCATCATGTCATTCTGTCTGGGTCTATCACATTTCCACAGAACGCAACAGTTTTTTATCATTTATGTCCTAAGTAATGTTATGTGGTTAGATTACACGGAAAATGCTTTGATAATTGCTTTGAGGAATTTGATAAGGGCTTCTGTGGTCAGGACTAGAGATAAAGAAAAAAATGTACATAGGAGTTCAAACAAATGATAACTCATTTCCTCCTTTAATATTTCATACCACAGTTTATTTTGGGTGGTGACTCAGTTCCAAGGCTGTTACAGCATTCGCTGGAGATGAAGCGCTATCTCCATTGCGTGTGGTGCCTGCCTACAGTTCTTGAGGGTAGCTTTTCCACAGACCCTGTGCTTAATTTTGCCCATCCATGCAAGTCTCAGAGGTAGCTAAGTGCCAAATGAAAGTATAGTATTAGCTACAAAATTGAACATTATGCTAATATGTCCTGGGCGACAACTTCAGTTGTGCGGGTGAAGAGCCCTTAGATTATCTAGTAGCAGTACTTTTACTCTCCATTATACTTCATGAACAACATTCATTTCACCACTGGCTGCCTACCAGGGTGGGCTATATTCTTTCCATCATTTAGTTTGTAGATGTTAGTGTTATATGCACCAGGTGTGGGCTGACAACTACATGAATAATGTGTCTAGTAGAGGGGAAACTCAGTCAGGGGAAGCCCATTCCCTGGACTCTCCATTAATATCACAGTCCACTCTTTCAGGGGATACTGCTGACATTTTGCTCTCTGTGTAATAGAGACCTAACCTTTAAGCATTGTAAGGAAGAAGCCATTTTTCATAATCCACTGTTCATTTTAGAGAATTCCCCTACTACTGCCTTCTATGCATCTGTCCTCATTTTCCTCCCATTGTCTTATACTTTTTTTTTCCTGTTAGGGATATGCAGCAGTCATCATTTGTTTTCAGGCTACAATGTTTAAAATAAAACTCCCTCAACTGAATCTGCAGCACTGTTACACTTTCCCCAAAAATACAGTATCTGTTGAATTTTGTGTAATTCATGAGGCAGATTTTGCAGTGGGAGCCAGGCCATAGTTGATGACTTGGTTGGATGATCAGAGTGCACATTTTGTTGTGTCCAAGTCTGCCCTAATTCCTTAAATCCCAACTTAAGTGTTAAGCCACCATAAGAAAAACTGGCAGGTCCCTTGTGCCCTTCTTGAAGCTGAGTGGGCTGAAGGAAAGTCATTGTTTCAGCAGTCGGTAATGATGATTAGCCACAATCTGGAGGATCGACTGCACATCGGTCAAATGCGTCGACATCCTCAAAGGGAGAGATGGCCTGCTGTCCTAGCCTCGCATACTGAGCAGATTGATTGTATTTCCTGCAGAGATTTAGGGGAAATCTTTGATGTGTGCATGGTAATAATGTGGACGGCCTCTGAATTAAAGGGCCGAAGCTTTTTTAACATATTCTGATAAAATCTTAATATAAAGGATAATTTAGCTTTTTGATACAATGCAAGAATAAAATACACAAACCGTGTGCCATTTCATCTCTGCTTACTAGAATATCTCAGTATCAAAATGCTCCTTTAAAAGTTCTTGACCCATTTTATAATATGACAAGTGTTAATTTGAATGAATATTTCCTGTCACCCAGTAGTTTACTGATAACACTGTCTGCATTGTGCCTTTTCAGTCTGCGTCCCTTGCTGTCTAACAATGCAAAAATAGCTGACAGCATTGTGTAAGCAGGCTCAGAAACAGTCGCAAACTTAAAGTAATAAAGAATTCATAAACAAAAAAGTTTGGGAGCTTGAATTCTCCACTCAATACTGGTGAGCTGCTAGTGTTTAACTTTGTCGGTGCATGTTTTTTTTTAACAGCGGCTGCATGTGATCATAATGTGGTAATTGGATACCTCATTTATTTCACTTAGGTCTAACTGGAGGTCTCCATGCTGAAATTAATTTTGCATGGTAACCTACCTTGACATGATTGATGATTCACACAAATGTTTCAGGTTTTGCTGTGTATATTAGGGCAAGTGCATTCCCCATTTCAATGCAAAAGATCTTTCGTTTTTGTAATGGTATAACACTGGGCATGATTTGTGTAATTAAAGCCAATTCTGAAAGGTCCCAGTGACTAGAAGCACCCACTGGCACCATGCTTGGAAATATTGTGCTCATTTGTTCTGACTTTACTGGAAATAGCCTTTATTATAGAAACAATGATAGAATCCAGTAAATCAGGGAAAAGTATATGGTGTAGTGTTGCCATCAATAATAGATTGGAAACAAGTCGGCACTGATGGAACCTGAGGCCTTTCCTTTGTGGAGGTCTTAGTGCCGTAGCAATGCATGTGAATAATGCATGGTCCCAGATAGACTCCAGCTCCCTCTCTAGCCCTTCCACTCACTGGCTTCCTAGCTTGAAGGCTGGTGCGGCACTTTTCCCCAGCAGTGATTGGCTGTGCCTTGAGGGCAGTGGAGGAGATGGGAAATCACCTGCCCCATTTAGCCATGCTGTGCTAGCTGCCTTGGCGCCCCACTGTTCAGACCTTTGTGTCTGCTGCTGGCACTCGACATTAGGACCTCTGGTTAACTTTAGTTGGGATGCGGTGGCACAGAGCTGTCATTTGGATACTTATTATCGCCCCAGACTTTTTTGAAAGGTAAATCTACTGCACTGCACTCCCAAGGTTCTTCTTCTATTTTTTCCCCACCCCTTTTTTCTCCTCGCAGAGCAGGCATTGTGATTGGCAGTAATGCAGTGTCGCAGTTCTGCCACAATAACAGTTGTTGCTTCTGCTTCTTCCTCGATGTTTCTCACTCCAGTCACCCTCCCCCATCATTCTCCCCGCCATCTTCCTTTTCACTGTCATTTTTTTCCTTCTTTTTCCTTCTTTTTCTTTTCTTTTCTTTTTTTTCGAGTTTTCTGTCACACTGACGTATGGTGCTGGTGTGGGAAGCAACCGCCACGTTCTCAACGATCCAGCCTTGAGAACCGAGAGGGCTTTCAGCGTCCTCTCACCCAGGGGTCTCGGTGGGGAGTCCGCTGAAGCTGGGCACCCTGTCCAGCCCCCCATGGAGCGAGAGCCAGGCCACGGCACCACATAATCCATATTCTAAAGGCCAGCTGGACTGAAACCATAGTGCTCTAGGAGAGCAAAGAGATCTACCACCCCCGCCCACATCCCACTCCCCAGTAACTGAGTACCTCAGACAGCTTTAGCATGTCAAAATTGAAACTGGGCTGAATAGCTGCCATTTAGCACCAGCTCTTTAGTAGAAATAAGAGTCCGTTTTCCCCCTTAAGCTGCAGAATTAAGCATATTATGTGAAGAAAATCCTGGCCCGTTTCCCATATTGTTTACTTGGGTAAAATTTACTGCAGCATCTTTGTGTGACTGCTTTTTCGCCCCTGCTTCTCCTGCCCCCTTTTGTTTGCACATGGTGCTGTAGTGGAAATGAGCTGCTTGGCTGGAGATGGTTTGGTATCAAGGGGGCTTTTAGGGTCAACTTGCTTTGACAGCAGGAGGATACATTTTGATGGCTGAGTGTCAAAAAAGGTAGGTATTCGAACAGACTGATATTTATTTCTTGTCCAAATGAACCCTCGTGTTCTTTTGGCCATTACCAGCAACACGGTAAAACAAATATTACACAATGTATTGGTTGTATTGTGGGCTATCTTTAAAAATAGACTTTCAATCTGATAATTGAACATTTTTCTTGCAATGGGATAAGGCTTTAACTCACCCACGTGACTGTGTCTAGTTTTAATTCTACCCTCCGCCTAAGACATATCCTGTGGGAATTATAATGAGGTTTGTTATTCCCCAAAGAATGGAAATTGACATCATATCCAAGGTATTCTAAAGTGACTAATGTAAAAATGTTTCCTTCCTAAAATAGTCTGTCCTACACTAGGTCTCAAATACCTTTTCTTCAGGATGAAGGATGAATATAATATGGGCCACTCAATATGAATTTCACTCAAGCCGTACTGAACTGGGGCACTCGTTGATTACTAGAGCTGGAGACCAAACTCCAAACAGATTTCCCTACTTGAGCCCACAGGCGTGACCAAATTCTTTGAGTCAATGTGTGGTTGCAGTGGGAAAATGTCAAATAAGCTCTCCCTTGTTCTCAACCCCAGAGGCATCACTTTTGATGTCCACCTTCAAAGAAGTCTTATCAGTTCTTTGCTGTTTTAGTTGTTGATCATAAAGTGGATTATTACAGACGGCTGCGTCCACATGATAATTTAAAAAAACATGAAATGCCAAATTGATTGTGCAAGAAGATATGATGCACTTCAGCACTGTGTGACCTATTAGACTCCTATCAGAAGAAGTAGTTTTCTAAGTAGAAAAGGCAACAGCATTTTTTACAAATGCATTGCACATTATTTAGTTAAACAAGTATGTTTTATAGAGATTTAAAACAGAGGCTTTGGTATTAAAAACAGATACATATACAGGAGGGAGGGCAAGTAGAATTAGAAAGACCACAGACCCTTTTACAAAAGGTAAATGGCTTTTTGATCTGAATGCGAGTCCAAGTGCTTTAAAGATGCATTCTTCTCACTGTTCAACAGGGGGCAACTTATCTGCTTGCAAAAAAGTCTAATTGCAAAGAAGTCTTTGGACAAAAAAACCCACTGCTTAATTTATCTATAACCACTTTTCTGATAAGTTTATGTTTTTAATCAGTCGTTTAAATTGCTACGTAATGCAACATGATTTTCATTTTGTAATTTATGTCCCCATGCAGAGAGAAACATGGTGTGATTTTGGGTGGGATGCGTTGTAACCACGTGAGCGGTGTCTTTTGTTTCATCCAAAAATGTAAAAAACTAAGTTGGAGACATCCAAAAGCTCAGATGAGCCATCAAATGGAACTTCATAAACCAGCAGCTGCATCCATCTCATACAGGCTATGATTAAAAAAAACAAAAAAACTGTAGGTACATGGAGGCAGGGGAAGGTTGAAAAATAATCTCATGGTTTTATATCTAGCATAATCTCTTGCATATGTGATGAGAATTGAACCTTTATGTAAATATGATGACTATAGTTTCTATTTCAGACACTGTTTTGCAAGCAGTGCCTATATATTAAAGTGGACACTAATACTGTTTAGTGAAAAAAATGTAATAACCCAAAAAAGGAAACAGCTGATTCCACCGTGTGTTTTACTGCAACCACATGCTGAATAAGGTGATCTCTGGATTGCATTCACCAGCAAGCCCACACCTTTAAGCCTAAAACACATGACTTTATATAAAATCTTCACATTTTCATAGTATCTGAACACATAATAATGAATTTGACAATTTACTGGCATTTTACTTTAGCTTTAAAGGTCACTATTTTCTGATGCTTCAAATGAAAGAAAGGTTGTTGTTTTTTTTGTTTTTTTGCAGATTGTGTTAAGGGTATCTTCAAAGCCAATACTGTATTAAACCATTTATTGATCCACATACACTGTAATTACATGGGCACTCACAGATTTTATCTATAGCTCTCAAAGATCTTTCCAGTGTTTTAAGAAATAACCCTAATGATGGCAGGCAGGCTGTTCTACTGTGGGCTTTAGAGCAAACACAAAGCCTGTTATGAGCTGAAGATGTGAAGTTTCTGAAGCTAACAAGACACCTTCTATTATTGGAAAGAGAGGTTTTTAGAACTTGAGACATACAATTGACTACGACTGATATTGTCTTGGCCTTTGCACACGTTGGCATTCTTTTTTTCAGCTCGTCTTCCTCTTGTTGCCTCAACAACTTTGAAGTGTAACACTGAATAGCTGTAATACCTGACTAGGTATTGTTATCACCAGGAAGCAAAGTCAAGTAAAGCTGACCATAGAATTCATTCTTATCCTGTCTGTTGATATTATTTCTGGACTTTTAAACTGAACTTAGCGTCTATAGCATCTCTCTTCTAGATGTTAGTTGGCTTTGGATAAAATTTAAAACTGAGAAATGTGTTAGGCTTTAGATAAACGATGTCTAGACAATTTCCTAAATTCCTAATAGGGGGCAGAGTTTGACGAAATATGCACGGTGGAAATATGAGTAATAAAAAAGCCACATTCTTGGGTGATATTATATAAATCACTATAGATTTGTGTCATTTGCCGGAGCAAATCAAATCAAAACCAGGATGCTAATCAACTCAAGTGCAAAAACAGAAAATCGTATAAAATTAGAAGTACAACATAACGACAATAAATATAGCAGCGTCTATCAAATGAACATAGTGATGTGTTTACTTGGGTTTACAGTTCGCTTTGTTAGATTACATTTGAAGAAAACAACTTAAGAAAGCTAATTAGAACAAAGCCATTTCCAGTTCACAGTGGACTATGGAAATAAACTGTTTTCTTTTGATAAGTACAGTTTTTGAAAGTATGTCTTATATCAGAACAAACACAGATTTCTTTTTCAACAGGCTGTCAAAAGTAAACGAACAACCCTGGTAACATAATGAATAGGAATGGGTCAAAACAAGACAGCTTCTCATCCCATTGTTGACAGATCGTATAAAAGTGTGGCATTAATGAATTCTTTTTGATTGTCAGTGTTGTAAACTACAAATTTCAGAGCACATAATATGAACATTTCCAATGGCAAATGCGGCTGTTGCTCCTGTCTGCAGCTGTAAGGATCACATTTATACCACTGTATATGCTATAATTAAGCATAAGATATCATAAAAGAATAAATTAATATGCCAGACAAAGGGTATCCAATATGTAGGTCAGCAAAGCGAAGATGAATCATAGCTCGTGTTAGAATGTGATAACCAAATGATGTCAAAGTGAAAGAGAGCCATTTAAAAGTGGCACTTTAAGGTCTGCATGCCGTACCTCAGCGGCACTCTCCCTCATGAATTCACATCCAGGTTTTCTGTCAAAGCCTGTCACTTAGCTCGATAATCTTTTCTGGAAACCGCTCCATTTTTTTTTCTTTCTTTTTTTTTTGTTTTAGGGTGGTATCCCACCTCTCCCTCCCGCTTCTCTTATGCCGCTGTTTTTTCGGAGGGGTAAACACACACGCAAAGCTCCTCAGCCTATCGTCTGTGACCGCCGCTACAGCCAGACAGCGTAACACGATCCATGATAGAGTGGTGCAAATCGCCCAGCGCTCTCGTCTACCATCTCGCATAAGGAGGGGGAGAAGCCCATGAGATAGGTTGAGTTTTAAAAAAAAAAAAAAAAAGGAAAAGAGAAGGGGGAGGTGGTGAAGAGCTGCTGGAGAGTGCGGCAGCGGTGGCTGGCAACTAGAACGATGCTGGTGTGACTTTCCGGTCCACTAGGTTTTAACCCTTTTGACATCGCTTGAGTGCCATCCATGTGTCAGTGTGATAGTGTTCTCGTGCAGTGTGTGGCTCGCTTAGCAGCAGTGGGAAGAGGAGAGATCCAGAGCGTTTGTAAATCCAATACAAGCAGCATCATCGCATCCTGAGAAGTGGACCTTGATACAGTAAAGCCTCAGTGGGAAATTGCTACAGAGATTCTTCAAGGTAACACAGCAAGTTCTTTTTATTGGAATAAACATATTCAAATAATCCAAAATCGAATCTGTTCTGCATTTCTGTTTCTTTTTACTGTATTTCATTATTGCTGTTTGTTCCTGGACATCTGTGCTGACAAATCTAGAGTTGAACATGAATTCCATCTGTCAACAACTTGGATGTGGCAAAATAATGTTTAATGCATTGCAAGGGCTGTGCAGAAGCAGATCTTTTCTTTGGATGGGCCTTATTGTTACTGTAGGAATCTACAGCCTATTGTATTCTTCTTTTTTTTCCCCAATCCCCTCATAGATCTTTTTCATGTGGGGGTGGCGTGTGTTTAAAATGGTACTGCATCCTAACACGTGTAAATTGATGATAGCACTCTGGTAAAAATCATGTCCACAGGCTTGGAAATATTTGCACTATAGAATAAGATAAGGCGCATTCAGCAGGTTCAGGTTGCTTCTTGGTAACCTGGAAGCATTTTTGTGGTGCATTGCTCTTTCGCATAAGCACATATGGTAAAGGGATTATTGTTTCTCTCAAGTCATTAGTACTAGCACTTTATTATGTGCAAGAAATGGGGGAAATGGAACCTTAATATTGTATGAAATGCAATATGAGAAAATATCGCCCTGAGCTTTATAAACAGTGTAAGAACAATTAGATATCATATGCTTTAAAAGAAACTGCTGGTCTCGTAATTCGTTTCCCATTCCGTATTCACATGATACCCATGAAGTATTATGGGTAATGTACGCAAACAGGGGACATAGGTGTTGCTTTTTGGGTGTTGACTTGCCTTTGATTAATCATTTCGGGTTGACGTCATGGCCTCGGAGACAGAGATGGATTGAAGTGCTTAGCAGACCAATAGCTACAAAGACAAAGAGTAATTGGTGTGTAGCGAGTGGTAGCCAATGTAAGCAGAGCAGATGCATCAACAGAGGAATAAGTCTGAGTACTGCAAAGGGTCATACAGTGGCAGTCCCACATACATTTACAGGTGACAGGGAAATGTGAGCAGGTAAATGCAATGAGGCTTTCCTCTGCAGGCAATGCATCTTATGAGGCATCACTACGAATTATTCTCTGGGCCATGAGGTGAGTTCTGGAGGAAGGTGAATACATATATATTGTTTAGCTGCTGGAATGAGTGAAAAATAATTGCTTGCATCCTTTTTTTTTTTGTGCTTATCTTAACATTCATTAGGTTTGTAATTTCGAAGCAGCAGTCTCTTGGTGATATTGTTTTTGCTATAGCTGGATTTCGGTCCTATTTGCCTGTGCAGCTGTGTGTTGGAGTAATTGAGGGGGTGGACATGGTGCTGAGGAGGTTGGTATATTGTGATACAGCCATCTTAATATATGTCAGTGGTAATTACATTGAAAGAGTGGAGAAGTGTCTCTGGAGAAGATGGAAAATTTACCTCTGCACACGCTGAGTCGGAAATGCTAAAAAAGGGGTAAAGTTTGAACGGCAGCATGCATGTGCTTTCAGAATATGAACGATAACTTTAGTATCAAATAATAGAGCACGGATGGACTATCAGTACTTCCTGCAGGCTTGCTTTTGATTCATGGTTGTTCTCAGTGGATGACAGCTGCTCGGCACTTGCATCAACAGTGAGGTCTGAGCAATTTTGTTTTAATTTTCTTATCTCATGTTTCACCAGTCAGCTCTGCCAGTCTCACTCTCCTCTTAGTCTTACTGGCAAACACACGTCAGGACGCTCAGGGCCAGTGAGAGCCTTAGCCAACAAAGGCTGTTGTGCATTATGGCGTGGTTTCTAGATGAACTGTTCTATAATTTATGCAATGAAAGGATGAACTGTTGTTTAATTTATGCAATATCTGAATGAGGACTTTGTTCTTGGACAGCGCACAATTTCTCCATGCCTATCTCTGAATTTATGTGTGGTTCACCTTAAAACCAGGGTGAAAACAGCATCACTTGCCTTAAACGTTAAACTAAGAATCGCTAAAAAATGTAACTTTTTATTTACTTACATTTGCTAAAGTCTTAATTTAGTCAGTGAATTATAGTGAGTTTATCAGAATCAGAATCAGAATCAGAATACTTTATTGATCCCTGGGGGAAATTATTTTTTGTTACAGTGCTCCATTTTAAACCAACATTAAGACAAGACACACAATACGCTAACTAAGAATAGTACAATATATACATATATATACATACATACATACATAAGTCACTTATAAATAAATATTTGGAAAAGAAACATGTGTAGCTGTAGCAGCAAACAGTGTGTTAAGTGGATGCGTTGTACAAGTTTACCTTTTTTACCTAAAACTAAAATAAACCTGACTTGTGTATTTAATCAAAATGATGCAAAAACTTATATTCCAGAGCATTTCTCTGGAATAAAGTAAAGTATGCATATTCCAATGGATATATGCTATATAAAGTACAGCTGTCCACTCTGCATATACATAGATTCGTTAGATTGTGAGGTAGGTTAATCAATTAAAAATTAGAACAGCACCTGGACCTGATTCCTCAAGAGACAAAGCTTTTTTGTCCCGTGCATTATCTTCATTTCCACATCTAAAATGATCTTAATAAGGTTTTTGGAAAGCATGTGAGTGTGAAATTGTTCAGAGTGGTGTCATGTGGGAGAGAGTGAACCCTTGTTTTTAATTAAAACTCAGTCAAATAATGTGGATGAGAAATCAGCACACCTGAAAGCTTTAGCCAGTGTCTGTTGGGAAATTTTAATTAAATTTTTAAATTTAATTGCAGTAACCTAAATGTTAAATTTAATATAGCATTTACAATAATAAGAAAATAAAGAGTCACTACTGAGTCTAATAATTTGAACACTGTCGTATTAACAGCGCTGAAATGTGCTGGTGAAAAACTAAACTTTGGATTAGATGATTGTTGTTCACTGTGTCAAACAGCCAGGCTGAACTCACACCGCCGCTCACATTCGATGACTGAAAAATGAAGTGAAAATAAATGTTCTGGCAGATGGAATTGCATTCATGGATCATACGGATTTGAAAATTAACATGCAGTAGGTGTTTAAATGCCAGTGTCAATAACAGAAACACAATAGACAACTTTAAGTTACAGACTTGAAATTTGGATCAAACACTGAATTCTGTTGTTAAGAAAGCTGCAGTATTTTCATGTGTGATATTATCTAAAAATGAACGTGTTCTTTTTTCAGTTTAATGCAGAAACTGTGTAATTAAAACTATATAACTAATATTAAAATGATCAAACGACATTATAAGTTTTGACGTGGCTGTTTTTAGTAAGTACAAATGAGGTTTTAACTATATGGAGTGCAACGAATAAAATGTGCATGTTCGCTGTTAAACAATGAAATGAATATTAAATTTAAGCTTCTGGTCTTGAGTCATGCTAAGAGTACCATAGTTGTAGCAGTCTGAGAAGTACAGTATAAAATGTCATAATATGGATACTCCGGTAAAGTAAGAAAGTAAGGAATTTGTGCAGTGCAAACTCTACAGTGTCAAGAAAATATGTCATGGTGGCAAAAAAAAGGCAGATAGTTCTCCCCCGTGTGTAAATTGTAGAGTTGAACTGACAGGTGGGCAAAACTACAGGGTTCTGACTGCCTGTGAAAGTGTTGTTTGTGTTTGGTATTCTTTATCTTCATATTTGACCTTTTTAAATTCTGTGAGTTTGCTCCAGTCTTATACACTTGGCAGGGTGCAGCCAACTTTCCTGGATAATAAAAGTTCAGCATGTTACGCTGTTATTGAATTTTACCACCATCTAGTCTGTGCTAATGAGTTGTTCATAACACCTATAAGCACATTTGTGGCTGTCTTGCTGTAGTGACCAGAATTCATAGGATAATGATGGTCCTTGCCTCATGTAATGGCGATGGGAAAAGTCTGGAGCCACAGTTCGTCAGCTGTTTACTGTGGACATTTACGGGTATCATTATCCACATGGTGATACCAGTGGGTGGCTACCAGAGCTGGAGGTGAAATAAGCTATTTAGCAGCTTTATGAGCGCATCCCTAGCCCGCGATGTTTTCACATCCAGGGTCAAAACTTGGCAGCCATCTAATCTCTCTCAGTCTCAGAGCTTTCATTAGCATGTCACTTGATCAATCAAGGCTGCTGCAAGTGCCAAAGTCAGACACATTTTTAGATAAAAGGAGCATAATCATAATACCTATTTAGATCATCACTATTCACTGTCATAGCCAATTTAAGTGTTAATTTTCATAATGATGCCTTGGGATATTGGGATATTTTGAGTGCCAATATATTTTGCCACTCGAACTAAATTTTTCTGACTTTTGTGCCAACGCACTTCCAATGGGAGTGAGAACGAGTAGTGAAAATATTGATTACAACAAGTGGTTGTTGTGTTTAATATTGATTTTGTGAGGATTCCTCAGGCTAGATATGATGTTATACAGAAACACTGATATTTTCTAGAATTCCTGCAACGGAATCGTCTCCTTTTAAGTGAAGATGACAGATAAAGGTTAGGTTGTCTCACCTGCCAAATGCCAGGCTGTTGTCACATCTGGATACAATAGGACATGTCAGAAATCCGTGGCCCCTCCTATTATCCGCCTTTACTTCTTTCTTAATCAGGGGCAGTGGATGGGAACAGAGGCAAAGAGTAGCTTTTTATCCCTTAATAAAAGGCCACTTAGGCAGATATTTCTCCCCAGACTCATCAGCTTTGGTCTCTTTTTTTTTCCTGGCACCACATGAAGGAGTTTGTGGAAGAGGGCAAACATTACATCTAATTAAGGATACTTTTCATATAAGCTCACCTCTCTCCCCAGTAATTTCTCTTTTCACCCGTTTCTCCTACCTCTCCCCGCCCTGCATCTCTCCTCTCTTCTCTGTCTTTTCTCTTTCTTATCATCCATCATAGGAAGCCCAAAGGTGCCCTTCACAGTTACTGTACCTTTCTGGTTAGCTCTTGATGCCTTTTGAAATCATTGGCTTACCCATGCTTTGATGTTGCCTTCAAATGGAGACTAAGCAAAACTTTGAAGTCACGACCTAGATGTGGCCAAGAATGTCGAATCACTGCAACAAAAGTTCACAAAATTTGTTGTTTGCGAATGTGCTGCGCATCATTAACATGCTGTACGTTTTGAGTGGTAGCATCTTGAAGGGGTTTTTCAGGAATCAGCAGTATTTGTTTTGAAAAGTGAAAGGGAGGGAATGAGTGCTCTGTCTGACTTTGTTCTATTTCTGGGAATGGCTGCTGGAGGATTACTGCAAGTGGCAGAGTGTTCATTATTTAGATGGCAGTAGTGGAGTTGGGAAAGGGTGGTTTTATAAACCACTTGACTATGACATGTGTGCTGCTATACTAGACGCAAAGTTTCACCTCCTTATTTTTTTCTTTTAGCCGGGGCACTTGTGGCAGCTCTCTGCCAGAGACAGTCGACACTAACTGGAATTGATGGAGCAAACTCAGATTGATGGAGTTAATGGATGAAATCGTTGCGAGTTCTCCAGGATTGCTCTCCATATAGGCTTTGAAAGTCATGAAGCGTTCATCCAGCTGTTTCATGGTGCATGTCAGATGTGGTATTATAGTTTTAAAATACAGCATCTTTCCTGCTTGTTATTACATTCAGTATGACTGAGCTGAATATCTACAGCAGGAAATCATTGTTGAGCCTGGCTGATTATGAAATGATGACCGTTTTGTCTCCCTGCCCGGCTCTGTATTTCTTCAAAAAGATGAGTGGCGATAGCAGAAGCGACATTTTGAGATGGCCTAAGAGAAAAATGTGAATCTGAAATGAGAAAGCTGTGACAGTTATGTGTTGCAAAGCAAAAGATGGCGTTCTCTGCCAATGTGTTGGGACACCAGCAAGGAATATTCTCCCAGTGTTACACTACCGTCTCTATTGGTTGAAGTGTTTACCCTGACAGTTTTCAGCTTGGACACAGAGAGGGTCCCGCCGCTGTGATTAATGCACTGCCATGCCGCCATGGTACAGGATGTCTCTCGGCGGTCTCCTTCCCCTGTCCAGTACTCCTCCCTGATATTTCACTAATGTGACTTGACAATAAAGAGATTGATAGTGATCATTATGCTGCTCTCAAAGAGTAATGTCACTTCCCAGCATGATCCAGCCAGTTTCTAATTCAACTACTGCTGTGGGTAGCATCTGAGCAGTGGTGTTGCATATATTTACTGTACATATACATAGCAACAACCGAGTTATGTTAAACCAGAAGCAGTGACATTTAAGAATTACCTCCCGCTGCTGTTATTTCAAAGTACTGAAGCACTGTTTGCATGTTTAGCTGTGAATACAGTGCCTCAGGATGGCTCTATCCAACTGAGGAACTTGACACTGCAAGTATCACCACAACACTTTGCGGGCTATATCACCATTTCCCCAGTAGTCTGTCTACAAATAAAGGTGTGAGGGTCATTCATTTGTTTCCCTTGCTGTAAGTCTTTATAGCTAAGTTGATTTGTTTATCTGTATGTGTTTAGCCCCTGGCCCCAATCTTCTGAGAGAGAAAGAGGTTTAGCATTTAAATTGGTTGATCCACCGCACGTTTGCTAAACCTGTTTTTAAAGCATTACATTGATGAAAAGCAGACACTAATCCCTGCGGGTGTGCGACCTTATCTGACTAAACACCTGACAATGAGATTCTATTGTCACTCCGGGAACACAAAGACTCTGGGTAAATGTGCCTTGCCATAGTTATTGACCTCTGAGGGCTACTGTAGCCGCAGGTGAACTCACTACAAGTATGATTTACAGCATGAAGTTTTGAGAGCAGAGGCTGTTGTTTTTGACGCTAGGCATTGCTGGAAAGCTTCTGATTCTTTCTAATTCATGCAGTAATAGTAGTTTGTCCGCTGTTATTATCTTCTCTGCCTAAACATTTGCTACAGTAAATCCTCAGTGTCCAGACCTGACTGAAGAGATTGGGATAGCATATTAGCTTTGAGAGGTAATCCCAGAATCTCCTGTATGCATTTCTCTTGTGCTTATATTCACACAAACTGATCCTCTAGTATCACACTTCCCATTGTGTATTTAGCCAGACAAGACATTTAGTCAATATTGCTGCTATGAATATGTAGGAGGAAAAAGGCCTTCACCTGAATGTGGCAGATTTGATTTTGAACTAAATCATAGGGATTACATTATTGACAGTGCCTTGAATAAACATCAGGATGAGGTCAAAATTCATTGTCTGACATTATTTGTGCATATCTGGAACACGTTGAGGTTTTAAATCAAGCAGAGATTGGATCTGATTTTTTTTTTTCCTCATTTATTGAATTGAAAATTTACTCTGTGTGATAAATTATCATAATGTGATGTTAAACGCCCCATCTTGACATGATTTTTGCACAGACAGTGAGAAAGGATCGTCTTGTGGGATTAAATGTGTTATCAGATGATGTCCAGCGTTACGGATTGGCAGTGAAGTGTATCTCTGGACTATGAGCGCTGCATGTTGAGTTGCTGCCTATGTTGTTGAACCTTTTCAAACTGCAGTATGCTTCTTGAACAAGAATTTTTCTTTCCATTAGAATGGATTCTACTGTCATGATATAGCATCATAATATGCTGCAGAGATCAAACAAGTTGAATAGAAAGGAAACAAATGGCAATTTGCAGCAGTCCATTGTGGATTATGGTTGAAACTTGATATATAAAACAAGTGAGTCCAGACTGTGGTGTAAACGATGCGCTTTCTAGTGTATCAATACACTACAGTACACTTCAGTCTGAACAAGAGTAAAGCACATACAGTATTATCATACAATATTATTTCTTGCAAGAATATTAACTAGCTGCTATATTTTTAATAGATTGACAACTTATGGTCATACTAAAGCATATGTTGCTGCTACTGCCGTTTCTCTGAGATTTCACTTCTCAGTTTCCATTGTCAGTCTTGTCTTGGCTTTTATGATCTTTATTCTGATGGATGTATTCCAGTGTGAAATGATTCAGCCGGGTGTGAATGTGGACCATCCTTTGCCTCCTACTGCTGCCATTTGGTGAGCGGGAGGAAAAGCACAGGGACCGTTGGAGGAGGCATGAGAAAGCTCGTGTGTTGATGGCGCACCTCCCTTATCTAATTGAGGCAAAGCAAACATGATTAAGCCTAATCTGAAGGACGATCTGTGTCTTCCACCACAGAGACGTTCCACAGTCATGCACGCTCTGGTGGATGAGCTGTTGCGAGGCAGGCCGGTGCAGTTTAAAGCTGATGTTTCAACAGAAACAATGGACTGCAGAGAGAAATTTATTTTTCCATCAACACCAATTCCAAAACTGTCTTTTACCTGAGCTACTGCATAGATTCAATTTAATCAATTTTACAGCATCACAACTGTTTTCAGATCTTTAGGCACTATATGATAGGGATATGGTTAAAGATAAGAAATTTATAGAAAGACCTTAATCTGTAAATGTGGTTTATTAAAGATGAGACATATAACTTTGATGAGTGCTACCATCTTGTGCATCCAAATATCAACTCAGATCTCCTTACAGCTTCCCACTTTGACACTTTTGGTTACTAGCTACTAAAACATACTCTGCGGTAAAATTTGACAAACCTAAAAAAAAATCACTATTGCTCAGTTTTCCCTGTCTATCAATAGGCTTGATCTTTTGAAGCCTTTGGAGGTATCTGATTTCAGCAAATTTTATTTTCCTTTTCAAAAGAGTTTTAACAACAGCAACAATTCGAGGATAATTATTGAATTTCAGTGCTGTGACAACTGTCCAAGAAAGGTTTGCTTTACTTGCCGTGCAATTTAAAAGAAATCCAGGTGCATCCCACACAAACTGTATTTTATTTCCTTACAATCATTTTGTTTCTTTTTTTCCCCACGCATAATTCAGCAATAGTGATGAATACCTTTTCAGTCTGCAATCATGAAGCACAATATCTGCTATTCAGTCTTGATTTAAAAGCCCAAGGTGAGCAATAAGCGAGCTCCCCAGTGTTGAACATTTCCTCCCTTTCAGTTGAGTCATGACAAATTCACATCATGTTCCAAGCAGCACACAACCAAATTTGATGCAGTTCAGATGGAGAGGCGTGAGAGAAGTGCTAATTGATGCCTGCTGTGGCATGAAACGCAAATTGCATAGTTTACAAGTACAGGAACCAAATTGAAGACATGCACAGCTCTGCGGAGTCGTTATGAAGGGGCTAAATAGAGAGTGTGCACAGGGAAGCATGGATGCTGTCGACACACCACTGCTACCTGCTCAGTGTTGCTCCGTTGCTCTCACCGTGTTAACATCATTTGCCCACTCACACACATTGTCACATTGAGAAACACAGATCACACATATGTGTCTGCGTGAACTTGTCTAAATATATCACAGCTATTATCGTTTAGGAAAAGATCCTTAAGCTGCAGATGCGGTTTCATTTTTGCAGTCAAAAGTTTTATCATTAGGTTTAGGGGTGTTCTATGCATACACTCATCAAAGCCGTTAAAGGGCAATGATTGCATTTGCCACCATTAGTCTAAATGATATGTTTTCCACTTATGCTGTTTGCTGCAGTAAAGTATACATTTTTCATATCAAACATTTAGTTGATGTTCTTCCAGAGTGAGTCACAATAAGGAGGCATAAAACAATTCAGCAACTTGCACAGCGAAAAGATTTAGCTGCTGCAGAAACTGAACTTCTGACCTTTTTGGAGAAGATTTCTAATATATAAATCAGTCAGCTGTAAGAAACATTTATCAGTCTGCTGTGCATCTGAATGAAGACGTTGTTCTTCCTGGTCTCTTTCATTTTCATAAATATTCAGAATATTTATCACATGCTTTTAAAAACAGAGCAGCTTTATGATGCATGCTGTTAGAGAGATTTAAGCAGGCTGAGAGATTCACAGCCAAACCTTAGTCGTGCCCTTTTAGAGAAAGACACTCTTACACTGTGTCATGATGGGGACTTCTGCTATACTACATCAAAATGTACATGAATGAACCTGGAAAGAAAAGAAGAATGGATTTTTGGGATTATTAAATCAGATTTACATCTTACTTCTTATTTATCTTTAGTGCAGAAGCAGTAGGTTTTTTTTTACTGGTAATAGACGTCATTTTTAACGCATACTCTGTTCCATAAATGTGAACCTTTTTACTAGGATGGTGACGCTTTTTCTGCAAAATAGTCATGCTTACATTGGTGTCTACTAGTCCAGTGCTTTCCAGAAACTGTTGAACAACATTTATATAATCATTTTTGATCCTAGGGGATGGCAACATGACTGTGGTGGCCTTGTCTTTTCTCATTTAATACCACAAAGGTTTTGACATTAATAGTTTTTGGTTTCACCCAAAACCTGCAACCAAGGCTGTCTCAACAACTAATAGATTCATTGTTTTATATTTCATTTGCCTTATAATATTTTTATTTTTTGTTTTTGCTCTCAAATTTAAAACACATGCCATTTTTATATTTTCGTGATAACATGCTAACCTAAGCTATGAACTTGTAAACATGGTAAATATTAAAATGGCCTAAAATTGCCCAAATAATGTCTAACTGCAATCAAATAAATATTCATATATTCATAATATTCAGAAAGCGCATAAACAGTATGAACGATTGACTTGTATTCTAATGGACTCAAACAAGCAGTGTATGTGCGTTCTAATTATTTTTAAGCATCAAAACAGCTAAATACTAACATATTATCATTGCCCCAGAATGCTAGCATGCTAAAATTAACCCAACATTCAATGTAAATACTTATAGACAGCCTCATCAGAGGTGTGTCATTCGCAAACATGTCACTTGCAGGAAATATACCCTCGCGTTTGTTTGTTAGAATGCCTCTTTAGATATGCATCTTTGAAGCTGCTTTCTTGTCAGTTGTACCCAGTGAGAGCCAGAAATGCATGCAAGAGGAGTGGCTAGAAAATAACTGTGAGTAAACTTATGCACCTCCAAGCAAACAAGTGTTTAATGAGACATGAAGGAGCTGATAGAGTGGTCAACCTTGTAAGTGAGTGGGTGAAATTTCCAGAGCTGACATGTAAGTTTTAGTTTGTGTATTATTTCCTCTGCATTTTTTGAAGCAGGGATGATGATTAAAAGTTGTAGACTTTGGTGAAATTCTCAGTAAATCTGGGCTATCTTAATTACTTTTGCTGTTTGTATTATTAATAAACTGCAGAAGGATGTTACCTTTAAGCTTGCTTCATAGATCATTTCTTATTGGTGCCAAATAATTCCTAAACGAAATATACTGTTGCTCTTTTAAAGCAGCTATTTGTTATAAGATTTTGACACTTAATGAATATAAAGTGTTGCTCAACTAGGCTGCAAATGTGTGTATTTGTGTGTGCGTGTAGAAAGTGGGATGGAGGCTGTGGTGAGATGGCAGTTGATAAATGGTGGTTATCTTGCTATCGTGGAAAACAATATTAACATGGATGGGGGACTGGTTACATCGACTGAAGTAGGTTCAAGGCATTTTAGTGACCAAATGTTTTGACTACTTCTGTTTTATGGTTGGGTTGTTTTTTTTTTGGCTGAATGAGTTGGCATGGAGAGCACGTAAAAAACCACAATGGGGCTGCACTTGTACATCTGATGTGCTTTGATACACATCAACAATCATTTTGGAACTCTATGTGTATTTGTAATATATACTTCAGTCTGGATTACTTGCTGCCAAGCCTATTACAGTACACGAACAACAAAAATAGGCTCTGAGAAATGCTGCTTTGATAAGCCTCGGCTTATCACCCACACATTTCATCCCTTCTAGTGTCCTTATTCAAGAAATTTGGCAATATTTTAGGCTACCTTGTAGTCATTTCCGTGAGCTTTCCTTTGTGTGTGTGTGTGTGCTCCTGCAGTTCCTTCTAAAGCAGCCTCTGGAGAGACAGCAGAGGAGGTATGTATGAGTTGGATGCCTCCTTGACAACACCTTGGAGGTAAAAATCAATGTCTGCCAAACAAAGTGAAATGTTAGGCTGCAGCCAATACATGACAGATGAGGCTTAGGGTGGTATTTTCTAAGGTGAATGAAGACTGGAACGCAGACAGCCCTGTCTGCTGATGTCAAGCAAAGGAGCATTAGAGAGATTTTGAAGGACAGTACATCTGACTTCCCTGATTACTTTTATTATTGATTAACAGGATGTGGACATGTGTGAGAGCCACTCTGAAATGGAAAGGGGATGAGGTTGAAAATTAAGAACGACCGCACGCCAGATTAAACTTTAAAGGCCAGTTTCACTAATGAATTGTGATGCTGGGCCACTCAAGAGACTTTGCCTCCAACTGGGGTTGTACCAAAGTAGCCGTCTTGATTAGATTGGATTAGTCCTCAGATCAGAGCAGCGTTCTGCTTCATAGGATGACCAAAATTGTTTGATAAGTCACATTATTTCACAGCCGAATGACTTGTGTTTTGTGTCTAACAAAAAACAAAACAAAAAAACTTGCACTTTCCATGTCAGTGCTCAGCACAAAGAGTTTTAGGAGGATCCCAGATTCCTCACGGTGGAGCTCAGACTATGCAGCTGAATTGGAGCTGTAGAAGCTGCATGTCTAGCCTGGCACATTAGTGGAGAAAACACTGTGTTGCTACCTTATGCATGATCAGTCTTCTCAACTCCAGCAGTGACCTCAGCGCAGAGCCGTGGGCCATATCATGTTGCTGATTGAGCATGCACCAAGTCTCAGAGGGTAAGCGGGTTACATCTTAGTTCCTCTTGCAGAGAGAAGCAGAGGGTGTTCTGAAGTAAAATTCCAAAACATCAGTAGTGCTAGAAGGCTTTTCTCAGTGGGCTTTAAAGTGTGTCTGCATGCCTGTGTGCGCACATGTGTATAGACTGTACTGCCTAACACATGCTAGCACACATAAAGTTTATCACCTATGCCCATGGAGGATATTGACATCTGTAACACGACCCTCCCCACCACTAGAAGGCACAAGTCTGTGAATACTATAAGAATAAACCACTGATTTGTCCTATTATTATTCTTGTCCCGCGCTCTGCTCTGTGGCCAAGAGTAATGCAACAGTGGGGTATCAATTCATAGCCTTGGCCTCAGGAAAGCTCTTTGGAAAGCAGAGGGATTTTCAGCCTTTCTGCTGTAGCTCCAGCTCTCAAGCCAGACACTGCAAGAAATGTTGGCCTAGTGAATTATATGTGGGATAGTTGGAAGGTGACAGGTAAGGGGGAGATATAAAAGCAAACATGTACTGTTTGTTCATTGTAGTGCATTTGATAAAGAGACTTGGTTGGCTCAAACATGCAGTTTGCTCTATTCCTAACCAGAAGGAACAGTTTCATCTTTATTTTATGCGGCCTCTTTTACATTTCATTGTATTCCACTGTTACAGTGTCATTTATAACACTTTATTCTTGTCTGGGCCTCCCCTGAATGCATATAGTTACTATCTTAATGGTAATGGTGTAAAATACCAAAATATTACAGAGCCCTGCTTGAAATTTTTGCTCACTATAAAATATCAACATCTAGAAAAGATCATCCTATTTGTTTATTCATTGTGGTGTGAAAGATACACATTATAAATCTCCTTCTTCTCAAATTTCCTCACAATGAAGATGAAAATTAGTCATCTCTTGCAAGTGGAGTGCATCCAATTGAGAACAATATGCCAACAATTAATCAGGAAAAGATAGGCTTTCTCATTTTTAGATGAATACTCTGTCCTTTGTCTTATTTCCCCACAAACTGAGCGATTTGCACAGGAAATGCAATTATAGCAACCATTGGAAATGACTGTGCCACTACAACCAAGAGTGGTTTGTTTTTTTTCCTGCAACCATTTTCTCAAGTGATTGGAGAAGCGAGCTGTAAATGAATGAGGAGGCACATGAATAGTTCTCAGAATACACGTCATATTTTATGACCCGTAAGATCATGCAGACAACTTTTTTTTCTGTAATTACTCATTCAGATCTATATTGCTTCATTCAGGGAAGTGAGTCACATTTCAGCAGAAATGGATAACATTGTTTTGTTGCTAATGCTGAGAAGCTTGGTGCAGTCGAAAAAAATATGTTGCTTAATGTTCTCCAGCAATCTTCTGAATGTTCAAAAGCTTTTCTGCGGTGCCTAGGACCACCCCAGCTAAAGTTTCATGTTGGCTCCGTCAGGCAGTCATTGCTGCCTCTTACTGAAGGCTCAAGCCATTCAACCCACCATGGTAATTTAGATAGAGTGAATCACTACTCTCAAGGCCAAACACTTATAGGGGAAACTCAGAAACTGGCAACTTCTTTTCAAAATAATTCCACAAGAACCTTTGAAAAAAGAGATTTCCAGCAAAAGCACTGGACTTAAACACATTCTGAGAAAAGCAAGTCTCTCCAGAGTCCTGATGTCTTACAAGCTGGTGATTTGTTTATATTGTACAGCTTGTTATATTGTAGTTAACTGTGCTCCCACTCTTCTTTCAAAATCAAACAGGAAGATGCAGTGATAGGAAATGACAGACTGCTGCAGTTACTGTCAATAGCATGTTAAAGATGTAAACAAACAGATCAAGAATTTGCGGCTATCGTGAGGGTTGCAAATTTATGCTGTATATTCGAGACTGGGAAATATGATCTTTAATGTCTGAATGTTTCGAGAAATCTAACTGACTGACTGATACTCTTAAAGCAAATGAATTGTTTTATATCAATAAATTAGATGATCATTTCTTGTGATTAATCCACAGAGAATTGCCGACTAGTAAACTTCAGACATTTTAAAGCATTCTAAAAATGGTTGTGAGATATGTGTAGACTTCCATCATCTCAGCTGATGACTCACTGCTTTATTTTGTCATGATGCTGCTACTAAAATTTGAATCCTAGTAACACTGATCATGTAATGTGTTACATTATATGTGTTTACATATAATCCCTTGTATCGATAGCTAGTTACCAAATAGTGCAGCTCCACTTTGGTTGATTATTAAAAGATTTATTTCTTCTTGTTTCAATTTCGAGTGCTTCTTTAGATCAAGTATAAATGTTAGAAAAGTGAGAACTGGCACACTTCCCTGTTGACTGTTCCTGGTTTCTTTAGGTGCAAGAAAACACAGTGGTGCGTGCAATGTCAGTGCTTAAAACTGTGCTGCCTGCGCTGAACTTAGAAACTGTAGCATTTTATCTAGGTGCGAACACGATCTCTCTGGACAAACAAGGAAGCCGAAGCTGTCCACACATGAATAAATACAACCAAGTGTTTTGTCAGCAGGCTAATTGTCAAAGCAGCTTTTGAGAAGGAGTGTAATTACTATGTAATCGGAGAGCTGTCAGAAAGAACTGCTAAGCAGTCATCATCTGTATGATGATCTGCCATCTGTAGCAATGTCTGCAGGAGAGAGAGGGAGAGAGAAGAGGAAAGATGGAAAAACAGTAATGTGAAGCTGCTCGCATTCACTGCTCTCCGATGGAATCAACTTTCTAAGTGTATTTACAAATCATACGTTAGAAATAAATGGCAGAGATTTTAAGCACAATGTGAGCTGATGAATGCCTATATGGCTGTGTAGGAGCACATTATGTGTGGGTAAATGGAATGTCTGTTTCTATAATGCAATAATTATGTAATCCCTGAAATATTGGTTACATCCCGATTCCCCTGCTAAGAAATGGCTTAAAAGAAATTTCTGTCTTTGATCAGACAGAAAGTCAGGAGAAGAGTGGGCAAGGCTGCAAAAGCACTGAAGGTACTCTGGCAGGAAATATGATGGAATTCACACAGCTGCTGCTGCTTCTTCTTCTTCTTCTTCTTCTTCTTCTTTTTTTTCCTCAAAACCCCCAGTCCCTGAAAATTGCCAACTCTCTTTGCAGAGTAAATCCCCAAAACTCACCTAGGGCAAGGTTGTTCTAATGGTTCCAAATTCCACTGGGTACTGCCCCCCAACCCCCCAGCCCCTCCCCATTACGAAACACCACCCTCACTCCACCTTCAGGGCTTCTCAGTGAAAAGCTGCTGTCTTTTTTCACTACTAAAGAATACTGCTGTCTTCAACAGCTGAGGTGAAAAGAAATGTAGCCATTGATGAGAAAGAATGTATTGATTTTGAACATCCTACCTAGTCTAGATGGCTTGTTTTATCATAGAGTCCATTTATTATTCATTTCACATAAAAGTCAATCTGGGATTTTTTTTAAGTGATCTCCCATTTTTAACAGTATGTTTTCTGAATTTCAATCAAGCAGAGTGAAGGTTCTGCATTTTATTTTCATGTCTCTCTTTTTTTCACTGTTTCTTTTTGCATTTTTTCTGTAATTGTAAATATTCCTCTGTGCGTATATAAAAAGTAAGCAGAATACCTTAAGCAGTAATAGGAAAGCTACGGCCTCCATAAGTTATCTGTGATCTGTTTTGATGGAATTCTTGTGATGCACACATACTGCAATTTTCCTATTGGAGAAGGGCGAGCCAGTCAAAGCAAATGCCCTTTCAATTCCATTAGCAGTTGCATCAGTCTCTTAATGGAGAGTAAAATGGCACAAGACCTTTTGCAGTACTTATACAATGAATATGAAAAGGCTTTCACTAAGGCTGCCAAGCTTAGTGGGTGCAAAACGGCTTTTAATTGTGTCCCAACTCAGTGTTGGAACATTATGCGCTGTATTCCAGGCTTGTCAATGCTTTAATCAAAAAAAAATATTTTCAAAGGATGAACATCATAGAAACCTAATTGGTCTAAATGCCCCAGTATCAAGAAGGAGTATGAAACAGATTCTAGAAAATGTAGTGATAGCTTAACTCAGCTTACTGACAGTGATAGCCTCTGTTACAGTTATTCAGAATGGACCAAATCTGTGAACAGACACATCTAAGCTGTTTTAGGTTGTCTGCTTACCGAGCAAAAAAGGTCTTCTATAAAAACTGTGTAGGGGTGTCGTCCTAGACTTTTCTGGTTCCCTAATACCACTCAGTGCACTTTTCTCTTGTAAACACATTGCAGTAGGAAAGTCTTCAGATCACAAACTTCTAAAAACAGAGTATTAAAAGAAATTAAAAACAAAGATCCACCCTCGTTGGTGTTTATGCAAATATGCAGGGGCTTCATAAATCTACATTTGATACCGCAAGCGTCATTAAGATGAGAATGAGTCTGTCATTTCAGCACTTGCATGCAGTATTAATCACAAAGGTCCTTTTAAACCATGTTGCTGATGGAGATGATGACAAGCTGAAGTTGAGGAATTATGCAAAGGAGGCATCCGTCTTGATCTGATTTCAAAGCAAAGCCCCATAAACCACACAGCTGTTTCATCTGCCTTTCTAGTCACTAAGTCTTCACATTAAAGGGCATCTTAATTCCCTCTGTGTCTTGATGGAAGACAATGCCAGGTTTCTTAAAGGGTCATTGTTTTAGTTTGCTTCTTCTTTTTTTTTTTAAACACACAGTCCAACATCTGCTAGGCCGTGGATAATGTAAATGAAATTGCTATGGCACCATAAGCCCATAATTTAGCATGGTTTGCTTTTCAAGCCTTCAAATCTGACAGTGAAGTTCACAGAGAATGTGCAGTGGACTGCTACTCTCCTGCTACCACTTTTTCCTCATTGGTTAACATGGAATCAGAAGGAGAGAGGGTGTCTCAGACCATGTCCTGAGTGAAATTGGATTCAAACTCACATCTCAAATTAGAGACCAGAAACCATTGCACCTCATACTACTCCGATATAAGAACACCTACTGTGTGCAGCGAAATTGATCACGTGAAAAAAAAAGTATGTGTTGTTATGACCTATACATACAGCCTAGGATTTCAGAATGTTCTGACTTGAAAGGCTCGATATATGAAATGTAGCATGCTATTAAAATGTTGATTCTTATAATAAAATACAGACAAGTCTCACTTAGAAGCTCACCATTTGATCTTAACCAGACAAAGATTAAGGGGATGACATATGTTGCATAATTAAAGTCCACACATAGTTGTGTTTCAGATATAAACACTTAAAAGAGGATAACGCTGTGATATATCTCAGTGCAATTCTTCAAAGAGTTAGGTGGTCAATAGGGTTACTCCCTAGATTTATACTGTGTATGTGCTGATATAGAGAGACGCCATTTCATCAAGCTTCCCAAGGCTGTCGCTTCTCCCTCGGTGTGACATCGAGAATCTGGTATATTTACCACATTTTGAGACAGTTTTTGGCACTTTCTGTTTAGGTAAACCATTGTTTTTTGTTCAGTGCCTGCTACATCTGTCTTTGTAACAGGCACCTCAGTGGATTGTGGCACAGCAGCCTTGTAGCAGTTTGTAAAGCACTGCATAGGATGCAGCTTAATGTAGTTCATGGGGTTTTATGTTCTCTTAGTTCATTGTGGGATTATACATTCAAATGCTGCATGACAAATCCTACTCCTTTGAAGGTTTGGGGAATTTTGTGTTTACTGAGCACTTTGCTTAGCATGTGCTCTGAGATTTAAAAATAAAAATGAAACAGCTTATTTTCATGTTATAGTTCAGGCATGCCTTTAACATGTTGAATCATCAGAAATTGATTCAGGAGTAATCAAACTGATGACAGAGGAAGTGTTCAGGCTCATCTTTTTGCTTACTGTGGTGGCACTGCTCCCAAAAACCATAATCCACCTGCGCTGCGTACCACATTTTTATGGGTTTGAAGTAAGTTCCATTTTCAAACTCTCAGGGTAAGTTGCAAAATAAACAAGAGTAATTAAGGCATTAAAATAAAGATTTGTTCAGATCTCCCATGTGCAGTATTTATGATGTGTAACGGTAGGACAGATTGTTTTTACGGACTGATTTTAGTGAAATATTTCATTTGATTGGTTGGAGATTATATTCAGCTTCGTTAAAATCCTTTTGTAGTCCCTATAAAGTAATGTGCCTACGTTTTGCTTTTTAAAATAATACTTTCTTGCTGTAAACATTTCACTTGCTTCCACGTTAGATACTTCCTTGTGTTATCGTCTTGATTGTCCCCTCAGCTGCATTCTCCTTTCCTGCTCATTGACATTTCACTGGTACACTGGTGCATGCTGATTACATGAAAGTGCTTCTGCTGGAAAGTGGAGCTCACGGGTGCTGCAGGCTCATACAGTGGAATTAGACCCAAAGGTGAAGTAAAACCAGCCAGTGTTGATAGATAATCCACATTTCTATTAGCCTACTTAGCACTTTTCTAATAGGGCCCATAGTCTAGCCTGGGAGATGAGTGGGCTGCTGTGTTTTTCGTTATTACTAAGTCATGTCAACCATATATTTTTTTAAATACTCATACTGTAGCTGATCTTAGGCAATTAGCGTTCAGAACTGACTTTGAATGTGGTGATGTCAGGTGATGAGAGGCTTGTGTTTGATTGGATTTGATAAAACTCTAATCATGGGCCACAAAAAGGAGAAAAAAACCAACCTTCATCTGCGTCTGATGATTTGCTTTTATGGACTTTACAGCCACATGCTGATGCTATGTAATTGCAGTCAGGAATTAATTAAATTTTGATTGGCCTTCTGAACCAGCATTGTGGACTCTTGTCACTACTGATTCTGCTCTGTCACGTCCATCTGTGTAACTTTGTGTCTAGCTGTCTATGTGAAGACCTATCTCCTCGTTTGTGTGTCTAAAGATGAAAGTGATGTTCTTGGAAATTATAATATTAAAAAGCCATGTGTATGTGTGTATGTAGGTGCACGTTGCTACTGCATGTAAAAAAAGCCCAACGTTTTTTTTTCCCTTTTTTTACTTACTTGAAGATTTTTCCTTGCTGTGAATGGCTTTCATGTTTCCTCTGAGCTATATGGAACTAAATGGCTCATTTGCCAGAACTGAATAGGTTGTTTTATGCATAGGGTTGCACACTGAAAAGTGAAAGCACATAGACAAGGATGCAAATTGCTTGGTCATTAAAGGATCCTTTCAAAATGATGACTTGAGTCCTTTCAATGAAGCTGTTCCTTGCAGCCAACAGCGCAGATTTTGATCCTTGTGTACATTGTTGAGTAAGCAAAGGTTAAATCATACACTGAAAATCAGTGTTCATGTGCTGTAAATTTAAACTCATAGGCTTCTAGGCTTCATAAAAAATCATGCTGTCAGTGCAAAAACAACAGGAGCTCCTAAAAAAAAACAAAAAACACAACTCCCGACTTTTTCAATATTCTTCAGGCTCTCTGTAAGGCAAGAAAGACGATACCCATTTGGGGCTCATTGGAGCAAATCAGAATTGTCAGCACTGTGGGTTTTTACCTTTTAAACAGGGAAGATGGATAGATAATCACCACATGCCATTCTGGGGGCCAATTACACAGCTTTGTGTGAAATTGGAAAACCTGTTCTCTCAGAGCTCTAATGGATGTTCTGGTCATTAGTTATTTGAGAGTCTTCTCTGGCTGTAATCAAACATGAAACATTGCGTTAAGCGCCCATAAAAGAACAGCTGCCTCTCTAAGTGACCTTCTGTTTAAGAGAACCCAACTGTCAGCCATGTGGCGTTTTGTGACAATTATTATGTGTATCGCCATAAAAGCACTTCTTATTTCCTGTTTTTTTGCAGTGGTTGCATCTCATTTTAATGTCTTGCTCTCGGTTGTATTTACCTTTCTGGGTCTGTTAAGTGGCACTGTGCTGTCATAGCTCGCATATAAGGCAAATGCATAATCTTACCCATCTGCTCTCTCTTCGCAGTCGCGTCGCTTCAGTCTGGGTGTAATTTTAATCAGCAAAATTAATTATTTATTATTTCGATTTTCCCACTATTAGGGATTCTTAAACTCCTATGCTGATGCCTGTTTTTCTCTCTCCTCCTCTCCAGGTGACCATCTGTCAAGTCAGCAAGCTCCACCTCCTCTGCCACCAGCTCCACCCCCACACAGGCAACACCCCTCCATCACTTCCCTGAGCCGCAGCTCACTGGCCAATCAAAGGAGCCCAAGTCCACCACCCACAGCCGGCCTGGCGGCTGACTTGCAGAGTACGGCGGAATGCGTCCAGCTGCAGGACAGCTGGGTCCTGGGCAGCAATGTGGCCCTGGAGAGCAGGTGAGTGAACCATGGTGACCTACAACAGAACTGAAAGATTCAGGTCCAGATGTTATACTTGATGTATTTTCACCACTTTACATGCTGCATTTTTCATTTGAAAAGTGAGGGAGGTGGAAGTTGGCATATCTGTGTGCTGCGTGTTGAATTTTAATGCCTTTTTTTTTGGTCACGTGTTTCATGTGTTCTAAATCTGGTGACCTGTCTCATTAATCCACTGGCCTGTTTGATGTGCTTTTAAGACATCAGCCCATATTTCTAAAACTTACAGTCAGAGTTACCAGTCACTCAGTCTGTCATTAATGAACCAGCAGTTTGTTTTTTGTTGCCAAAAATGAGCTTTATATTTGTGTTTTTATGCTTTCTGCACATCTTTGTGATCATTTTAATGATCTGCACGGACCCATATACAGGATCAGCGGTGGAAGAAGGCACTGAATACATGGCAGTCTTAGTAGATGATAGTCGTAGCTTGCAACTTCCCCAAGACAACAGCGGGGGACTCCAACAGCCAAGGCCGTGGAACACACTGAAAATTTCACAACACAGATTTTTAATAGCTGATGATTTTATCAATGTTTTGGTGCCATTCCTACAAACATGAGATGGTCACTCTATAATTTAAGGATTTCTCGACCAATTTTTAAAGTGATATTACACTGACACATGTTCATGACATAATATAGTTCCCTATATACCAGTTCATCACATTTCTACACTTTGTATGAATCTAAAGGGGTGATTGCTAAGTCGGAGAGACACAATGGGAAGGAAAATACATGATTAGGGAGAAGTATGTGAATATCTCTGAACTTGACAGTTATAATCAGAGAGGCCATAACTTAACAAGAAACTTGGTAAGCAGAGAGTGTGTTATACCAAAATCTGCTGCGCAAGACACTACTTTGTCATAAGAGCCACTGCCAAGTTTTCCCCCTGAAACATTAGTTACATCTTTCTTAATCAGTGAGCTCAAAATATCCTGGCTAATGAAGTGTGGTACATTGCGCTGTGACTCAGAAATGGCCTAGAGTAGATGATTGCATTCTAGCCTGATATTTCACTGGCACAGCGTCCCCTTTCTGAGGCTCAGATGAATGTAAACTTTGAATTTTGCGTGTGGCAGCATGGGGTAACAATCTCCTATGATCTGACTGAATCAATTGGGATACGTGGTGACAGTCTCACTTTCTTGGGAAGATGTGGTGATTGAATACTAACCGCTCAATGACCTTGAGCTGTCCTAGCTATATCGACAAAACAATATGTGCACACCTATCATCAGCTGAGGCATAAATCACTATCACCACAGTGGACTCTAAATCAAGTGCTTGTCAGTGGGTGGGAACAGGGGGTTGCCGAGAACCAACTGGGCCAAAAGGGAAGACCCGGTTCAGCACATAATTATAGATGTCAAGAAAACCACCAGGTTGGGAAATGTAAACAGAAGCTCAAGAAAGTATTCATTAGGCAGCCTTCAGGGGGTTTTGGGGCTGCAAAGTCCTGGCACAGCACATAAGAAGGTGGCCCAGAGTACCACAGGGATATGAATCTCTTTTGATTCCTCAACAGTGACTTGAATTTTATTTCCGATGGAGCGTAGTAGACGTGGCCATATGCGCAGACAATAAATAATTCTGTACAAGGCAGTTGATTAAAAAAGTGTCAAGTATAAATCATAATGTTATGATCTTGTTTAATATATTTCCTGTGACATCAAGACCTCCTTGAAAATAAAGCACTCATTTGACAGCATTAGCTACTTTTACAGCAATTAGCCATAATGAATTTTGTGTGTGTAACCTCCCATAAAAGTGTTGGGCTTCAAAGCACGAGTGCACTAATTTGACTCAATACCAACTAGCTTTCACAATGAATAGCTTTCAGTGTTCTTTAAAATGAGTGAAGTGCTGCACTCAGTAACTACTGCTGTAACTCCTGCTCATTATTATATGGTGAGCGAATATCACTGATCCCACTGTGATTATGCTGCCACAGCTGTGTTAAAAATCAGAGTTTGATTTTGCCTCATTTACTCCAGCAGTTTAAACATATGAAACATATACATTAAGCAGATAAAGAAAAATTAAAATGAAACAGTCATCAAATGTTTTACAACTTGAACCCAGCTATAATTTGTAAAGGAAAAATATTATCATATCCTTTTCAAATAACTGTATAAATGTATTCGAGGTGAACTTTTGTGCTAGGATCGTGTAATGTAAAGTGCTCAATTAGCTGACAAGTGCATGTTCAGCTTTATATTCGCTGTTATTCTGAAGAGCTAAGGAGACATTCAGATCCTTAAAAAAAGTGTGGAGTAGTTTTAATAAGCCCCCAGGTTTTCCTCTTACTCATGACTTGGCTTCACTTTTCTGTGTGATATTTTCAATTAGAAATATTCAATTGAATTTCATTGTAAAATGAACTGTCATGTCTCTTAAGAGACTGGTGTACATCTGGAGTAATTATTCTTGAGCAGTGCTTAATCATTTGGGTGATATGGTATCAGTAATGTTGATGCCTTTATGGTGTAAGCTATAAGCTCTGTGTGTGTTCCACTGTAGAAAAGACATGAAGGTGTCTGCTTTCCTAAATGGAAAGAGGAAGTTTCAACATTTTTAGCACTCCATTTCAATGAGATTCAAGTAGAAAAGTCGTTATGACATTTGAGGATGATTCCTTTGAAGGCCAGCATAGCCACACGTTGCAGTTATAAATGTACTGTCAATCCTCATTGGATTCATGCATCATGGGAGTCCTTTGGTGAAATGAAATTATGTCTCTGCTCTAAAATCATCATGTGTCCCTCAGATACTGCATTTTCCTCATGGAAAATGTACTAGAATTGTTCTCGGGGGTGAAAAAGAACTGCAGAAGTAATCCAAGAGGATTTGGTTTATGCGTGTGCGTGCAGAGTTGTTTGTGTGGGACGTACATGTAAATCATGACTCAGACGGTCATGCTTCAGATAACAAAGGAGAAAGGGAACTTTTCTTTGTTCTTGTACAACAGCCACTGTGTCATGATTGCACCAGAACTGATTAGTCATGTGTAAGACACCAGCCAACTAGCCTTTTGGAAGAGAAAGGAGCATGCAGCGATGGCTGGTTACCTGCCAAAATGGATGGTGGTGTAGACAAAGTGGTAATCCTCAAGACATTTTTTTCTTTTTCTGCATGTTTTGCTTTTTATTTATTTTGCCAACATCGTTGGTGCCAAGCACATTTCTGTGGTGTTTCCAGGTTTCTGCATTATTTCCCTCTAGCCTTTATTTTAGACTAGTCTATAAACAACTGCTGCTGGTGCTGCTGGTGGTTGTGCTGCTACTGTTGCTGGCAAAATGTAGTGCATCTTTTTTAAACATGAACAGTGTTACATTATAAGGAAAACTAGATTCATCTAAAAGACACATTATAAATGTAACCTTATTGGAAGGAACCACAAATATATCTCAAAACTGGGTTTCATGCAGACTGTCTCAGACATGCTGTTATGCTATAAAAAAAACACATCATTGTATACATAAACACTAAGCTATCAAACCTATTCAGATTCACTAAATACGATAAAATCCATGTGCATGTCTGGTGGAGTGACTCAAGATGGAACCATGCTGATCAATGGCACTAAAAGTGTGGTGACGCAAAAATACATTCACAGTGCAGAGCTAGCTCTAACAGATTAGCACTTGCTTGAACACCCACTGTTGAGAGGGCAGGTGCTAATCTGGAGGAGAGACCATAACTGCAGCAAGTGTGAAAACAAGTCACCGCAATGCCAACTCACATCTGTAGTCTTTTTTTGGCCGTATTTAAAGCAGCCTGATTATTCCAGCTCTCACCTTGAAATGCTAATGCTAATACTGAAAGCGGCTAATGGCCAGATTACATATTCGCAGGGCTTCGATTTACATTGTTTCTAGTGTGCTCTCTCACCCCGACAGCTGGAGGTTAGCCGTAGACAAATCCACCCACTCACTGTTTAGTCTTTTGTCCTCTATGAGGATTTTTTCAAATGTCATCATGATGACAAGCAATGTTGTGAGAGCAGAGGAGACCAGGCTGGCTGCTGCTTTTGTGTTTTCGGGCATCTCAATGGGACAGACAGGCGTGCACACAAACACACTGCGATCACACTGACACACAGCCATTCACTCGCTCTCTATCCCTTTCAGTCTCACACTCTCTTGATTGTCTCTTTTCCCTCTCGCTCACTCACAACACACCACACTGCTATCACTGGGGCTGGCTGGATTAGCATAGTAATGTGCCTTGTTGCATCACACTGGCTGTAATCAATTACAGCCGGTCATCCAGTGTCTATAGCTGCAGACATTTACACTAGTCTGCTGTTTGTTAATCATGTCCAACAGCATTTCATCTTTAGACCCCTTCAGTCTGCTCTTTAGAGAAAAGTGCGGGCAAACATGAAAACCATCAGCACTAGAATTACTGAAAACGCCAAGTTCAATAAACATCCCATATAAGAATTAGTCTTGGTAAGGCTGGTGCACACACTTTCAGACTGACCCTGCATTCTCAAGTACGAAGCAAAGAGGGATTTAACTGATGCAAGTATACCTGATTTTACAGTTTTAAACCACTAATGAATGTGCCGTATGTTCTTGGTAATTATACACTGATTAGCCTCAACACTAAAACCACTGACAGGTGAAGTGAATAACACTGATTATCTCCTTACAATGACATCTGTCAGGGGCTGGATATATTGGGCAGCGCGCGTACAGTTCGTCAAGCCGATGTGTTGGAAGGAGGAAAATGGGGCAAGTCTGAAGATCTCTGAATTTTGACAAGGGCTAATTTGTGATGCCAAGAAAACTGAGTCAGAGCATCTCAAAAACAGCAAGTCTTGTTAGGATTTCTGGCATGTAGTGGTTAGTAACTACCAAAGGTTGTCTATGGAGGCACACGTGGTGAAACTGCTCCAGGGAGCCCATAGTGATCGCACAAAAAAAAAGCTATTGTAGTACAAACTGCAGAAAATTGTAATGATGGCTATGATAGAAAGTTGTCAAAACACACAGTGTGTGTCTACTGTTGAAAGTACCTGCAGTTGGCACCGTGGAGTGTGCATGCCTGTTTTTTGCCTAGAGGAGAGATGGCCGCAAGGTTTGTACTGTGGAAAGAAGAGCCAGTGCTAGTATTCGTGTGGATGTTACTTGGACATTAAAAATGGATCTAAACATTGGTGCAGATGACATATATCCCTTCTTGGCAACAGTATTTACTGATGGCAGTGGCCATTATCAGCAGGATAATGCACTCTGTGACACGGTAAAAAATGTTCAGAAGCAGTTTGAGGAACATGACAGAGATTTTGAACTGTCATGTCGGCTCACATCGACTTGACCCGACCTTCAAATTCCCAAGATCTCAATCCGATCAGGCATCTGTGGGTTTTGTTGGAAAAACAAGTCAGATCTATGGAAGCCCCAACTTGCGACTTATAGGACTTAAAGGATCTGCAGCTAAGGTCTTGGTTCCAGTTACCACAAGACATCTTAAGAGGTCTTTTGGAGTCAATGCCTTGACGGATCAGCGGTGTTTTGGCAGCACTAAGGGGGCTTGCATACTGTTAGGCTGCTGGTTTTACTGGTGTAGCAGATCTGTGAAGGTAGATTTGCATTATTCAGTCAGTTAATCAACTAAACATTGTAAATATCTATACCATTTTGTTGGATTTGTCTAGTAGTTGCTAAAAATGATACTTTGTGTATTTGTTTTTAGTGTCTAGTAGTAGTAGTCTCTTTCCTGAGAATGAAAATATAATGTATTCATAGCATTGCCCAAATAAAGGACACACAGATTTACTGCATTTATTTAGAGGCAAAACTGTCTCCAGATCATCTGCCTAACTTGCATTCGGTGTTCACCTTCCTCAGATAGAGTACATAACCCTTTCAGCACACACATACACGTCCATGTCTCTTTCTGTCTACCTCATCAGATTGCATCCACTTACACTTAACTCCCCCGATAGCCGTGTCTGTTTGCCTGCGTGTCTGACTACACGTCTGCCGCCTCCAACGTTGTGCAATTTTTGACCTCAATTCATACCCAACTGCATATTATAGAGTCTGCCGCAGCTACAGTACAGATTGTTCCAGACTGAGTGGTCTGAACTTCTCTTGGTTGCAGATGCCCGGTGCATTGTCATTCCAACAGTGAAACCTCATAACCTTTAAATGGAATCCCTGTCTGATCACAATGGCACGTGTCAATTGAAGCATTGAGGAGCCAGACGATACAAATCTGACATTTGTTCTTTTAGTCAAGAATTGATCAGTGGAGGTTTTACCTCAGAGATATGCTCACAGGAGAAACAAGAAACCTGAAATATCAGCGGCACCGCTGAAATACAAGAACTGCATTGTGGTGATGATGATGTGTCCTCCTGTCACATGTGTAAAATCTGTACGCCACTAATCAACTTTACTTAGAGACTAATATTCAGTCTGGAAAAAGAAGAATGCAGCAAAAGATGAAAGAATAATTTTTAGGGGCATTCAGAGCTTCCCTGAACTATGTAGTCATGTGTTCATATTATATAATCAGCCAAAGTCTGATTATTATTAGTAAGTGTTACGACATGGATTTTCAGTCTTTAACTGCTCGACTTCAGATTTTTCGCTCAATTAGCCATTCTCAAGCTCTTTAGTACAGAATCACAGTCAGGATTAAAACAGCCTTTACAAAACTTACATTTGAGACTTCACAGATGCTGCACAAATAATTGATGAGCAAACACGGGTTTATCGGTTTACTGGTGTGTTTAAATTAGTGGTTACCGTGGCAACCAACTCCTCCAGGAGAATCTACATAACACATTAAACACGACTTGTGGAAAACATTGTGTAGGACTTTTAGCAGAATGTGAGAATAAGAAAGCAAATCGGTGCATTCTCTTGCCCTTGGTCTGTGAAATTTGACTAATTTAGCACATTTGTTCAAAGTGGTATTTAACTAACTTTTTTTTTGTCTTATGTAAGTCGTCGTTTGCCTGGGAGCCTGCATTTTATTACTATATCAGTTTAGATGTTTGTATTTAATGTATTGTTTTAGTGTTGTCCTCACCTTTTATGCAGTTTGTTTTTTTCTCATAATCTTACAGCACTTAAGCACAAGATGGCCGAGTTCCAGTTGATATTAGGTGGTACAATATGGCTATTTTCAGGTGTAATTTTGTGTGTTACAGGTGTGGGTGACTCATTCATGTATGAGTGAGTCAAGTGTTCATAAAGAGAAAAATCATAAATGAAGCTGTTAAGTATTTTCTGGAGTGCTAAACTACTTGGGGTGCCTTACATCTAGAGTTTACAATACTGGTGTGAAAAAAACATGTTATCAATTTTCTGACTGTATTCTTCTTTATTTTAACAAAAAACGGGCATTGCAATAAGATTATACAGTTGAGGATTGGAAGAACATTTTCAATGCATGGTCAATCTGTCCAATTTCCCTGGCTGTCCACATAAGCCTGAAGGCATTTAGGTATTAATCTCTAAGTAGTGGCAAGAGTGGCAACAAGGCTTAATTCATTTACTTAAGAGCTTTTCACGTGGGGTTTAAAAGTTAATAGGACGATCACTCCGTAGTGCATTTGATTAAACCCTCTTAATTACCCCAGGTATAATGGGCTATTAGCAAAGGCCCAGTTGTAAAAGGGCAAGTGGGAGATGATTGTTTTTATGAGGTACTTCTTGTTCACCTTTTCCAATGTCAGGATTATACAGGATAGTAGATTATAACCCAGTTCCTCCTGTGGTGTGAGCCATGGGGAGTTGTAGCATTGCTGGGTATATTGAATTTTGATGATTCTTTATGCGTTTAACTATGTAAGTTTAATTTTGGAACTGTATATGACTATTGGAGGCACACTGGACACAAAACCAGTAGCAATCTGGGGCCATTTTGTCAAAGATAACCACATGATAACTGTGTGAGGTAGAACCACTGACTTAATAATGCTTTTTTTTGTTTTTGTTTTTCTACAGGCACTTTCTTTTTAAAACGGGCACAGGGACGACACCTTTCTTTGGCGCAGCAGCCCCTGGGTACACCATGGCAACGGGGACTGTTTACTCCACACCTGCGCGTCCTTTGCCCAGAAACAGCCTGTCCAGGGGGGCTTTCAAGTTTAAGAAGTCCCCTAAACATTGCTCCTGGAAATGCACCGCCCTGATTGCTGTAGGCATAGCTGTGGTTCTGTCCATCATTCTCTGCTACTGCATAGGTAAGGCTAAGATAAACATAAATTGCAATGTAAAATCAGAAACAGTTTTTCATGATTAATCTCCAAATGCACAGCTCTGTTCACAACTTAATTAGCTTCTTTTTTTTTTGGTTTGTTAGGGTTTTTTTTGTCAAGAATGTACCTTTTTTCAACAAAAGTTATATATTGCTGTTTAGGTTGAGAATAGAGAGTATAAAAGAAGAAAGAATGAAGGGAAATATACAATTTTAACCCCAGACATGATGCCTTGATCACGATTCTTATATTTTTCCAGTTCAGCCTTAGCTTTAAAAATGCATCATGACTATGTGGCTAATTAAAATTTTAGTAAGGGATTATTACATATGTACCTTACCAAATCTATTTTACAATTTAAATGCATGCTTCTTAAAATATGTGTTAAACAGAATATAACTAAACTCTGCTCCTGTCTCTTCACAGACAGACCTTTAAATTGAACTATTTTGTTGTCTGTGTTTAATGTCTGAATTTTGACAGCATCTTTTCAGTGCCCTATTATGTCTCAATTAGTAATGTAATGATAGCTGATAGCTAGTCAGGTGGGAAGACAAAAATAGGAATATGGAACCGGGGCAGGAGATCGTGCACATTTGTATCACAGCTTTTGGTCTCATTTTCAGGAACCTTATTTAAAACTAATTGAAATTTTAAAAGCTAAAAGAGCCACATGGTATTGGTTTCAAGGAATTTAGTTCTGATGCCTGAACACCTGAACCCAGTTTAAGTGTTTCTTTATGTCACAATCATAGACACACCTCGTCTTAATTTCACAATGTATGTTCCCTATAAAATCTGCACGTCTTATCAGTTCAATACTTCTGCTATAGCAGCTTTTTAAATTCGCTTCTCTTCCAAACGTATCCTCCACACACTCGAGTACTCACAATGTTTTGCTGCTGATCCGTTTGGAAAGAGTTCAGCAGGTGAAAATGTAATCTTTAAATTGCTCATATTACCCACTACTCTTGGCTGAACATCTTCACTGAGGTCTAAAAACAAGATTTCCCCCTTGATTCTCTGAAATAGCAATTAAGAGCAGATTCAGCCTGAAAATCCTAGCATCCACTGACAATATTTTTTTGGAACCATATATTGTTTATCGTGCACATATTTACACTGTTAGATGCCAACTGTTCTCATATTTGTAAATTTAAAATTAACCAACCATCTAGCCAGACAAAATGAAGTTTACCCCAAGCTTTGGTTAAAAATATTGCCACTGCATAGTTTTTGTTATTGCCTGACATTGCATGTCACCTGATTACATGAAAAGCAATTGTTTTTGTGCCAAGAGCAATGTATGTCTTTCTATTGTAAGGAGAAAAAATATGACTCTGTCATCTTCATTGACATTTGACAACCTTCAGACAAGCCATTTGGTCAAATGGAACAAATGAGAGGCAAGCTGGCTAGTGTGAATGGAGATGGCATGCCTCTTAATCTCAATGAAGTTTGATCTCTGCCAGGAATATTGCTATTTCACTGCCTTCTCCTTTTTGCAGCAATTGCAGACGTCGCGATATGATTCAGTATCTGACTAAGCTCTCAGTCAGATATGCAGACATGCCATCAGTACACTTTCCAGCAAGACATTCATACTTGTTTCCCTTTGACAGGGGGGTGTGCATCACCCTCATGCTTCTGATCCCCATCTCACAGGCCGACAGGCCTTTCATATCTTTGGGGGTTTCTGTTAAAACGCAGGCATGGAGGGAGGTTCAAATGGCACAGATGGCAACGTCAGAATGGAACAAGTTTGGGAGCTAAACTCTTTTAACAAAGGAAGCAGTTCTAAACTCTTGAAATTTAACCTTGGTCCACAAAGCCTTTGTTGCACTACAACTAAAACTCGTTTATACTGTCAAACAGGAAATGCTTTTATCTCGGTCAGGAAGATAAACTAATGCTCATCTTTTAACCCTCCTTTGGGCAATATTTCCTTCAAGAAGGCTTTTGAATGCTCTGTTGTTGATGTTGTTGCTTTTTTTATTTATTTATTTTTTACAGCGTGTCAGAGCTGACTTCTAGCTAACCTTTATAATCTTGACCACAGCAATAAAGCCGTTACAGATTCATCTCTCCTCCTGCCCTCCCTTGTCATCCAAGCCCTTAATCTTTACACTGTGCCTTTCTCCCAGAGCGGATATATAAGTATTCATCCAGCTTGGAGGCAGGGGAAATGTGACACAGTTGTATAAGGAGAAATATGGCGATGTTGGGAAGATCCTATAACTAGTGTTTTATTGCTAAATAGAGAGGGAAGTGCTCTAGGAGGAGAGGTCATAAATGTGCTATATCAATATCAATATTCATAATCCCTTTATTGACTTAACTGTTTAGTTACTTGGTTGTGGTTCGTGATCTTGTATCATAAAATTAAAATGAATGTCTACATAAATATTTTACCTTTGCTCCTCCGTGGAAAGGAATCAGTTGCTATTTTTGTTTGTCTGTTTTAAGCTTGTGCTCATAACAGATCTGCAGAGTTTACTCAGGAAGAATGTGCAGAAACTGCCATTTGTTCAGCTGTTGTTACTAACAGTTCTAGCAGATTGGATTCATTTACAACATTTTCATCCCAACAATCACCAACTCGTTTAATTGTAGACCTGTCGAATGCTTGGTAATTGTATTTTTGGCCCGACTCCAGAGTGTGCGCCTCATCTCGCTCGGTGCAGAAATGCGAGCGAGCGAGGTGTGCACGCATGCGAGGGAGCGTGAGTTAAACAGATGCAGCCCTCTGCCACTTGCCTCAGGTGTCTCAGAGTGTTTCCACCACTTCCTCTCTCTTTCATCCACCGCCAATTTACCTGCCAGGTGCAATGACTCAAATAGCGACAATGTGCACTCATACTTTAATACTTTTCCGCTGTCAGTTCACACAGTCCCATTGGTACAAAGACAAGCTCAAAGACAAATGCAAGCACACCTTCATCTGCAGCATGTGAAATAGACCGTGTTTCCTGCACCATATTATTCAATGTCTTTTTTGTTCTGAAACCGAGGTTAAGATTTTATTAGCAATGATTTTTTTGGAAACAAGTATAGTTTAGATAAATTGTTTGGGTTATTTTTTTTTTTATTGAATACATTTGAAGACTTAAATCCTCACCAGCAGAACAGTAACAAAAATCAGACCCTGGCTGACCGACAACAGCAGCTCCTGCAATTCAAATGAGGCAAACCTGCTGAGGTGAAGCTTTCGTGTTCCAGCTCTGCAAACTGGCCTGATTGGAAGAATTTCAGCGATTGTTCAGATATAGGGAGGCCAATCAGGACCGAGTACAGGTTTAATGCTCTGATTGAATGCAGAGGGAGAAAACCGTGTGGATTTTAGGAATGGACTTAAAACTCAACTGCATAAACAAAGCATGTCCTCACTGATTATACTGTTGAAAGTAAATGAAGATAAAAGACTTCCCTTATTTTGCATTTGTGTTTCAATGTCAGAAAACTGTAGAAAATATATTAATAATGTCTAAAAACAAACCATCCACTGTTTTGTGGACCTTTTTGCCCCGTGAAAGTGCATCTTATAGATTTCTCATTTGGGATGAAAGTCATTCACTGAAACATTGTGCCACAAAAAAAGAAAAAATAATCAATTTTGCACTATTCATTTTATTTACTCAAAGGTTGCCTCATTAAGGTGCTGGCTATCACAACAATATACACATAGCAGGAACCTTTGGTTTTAACAAGGCTATAAAATCTACCAGGGCAGGTTCCTCCACCCATGCAAAAAGCTGAGTACTGTGTTGGAGAAACTTGATGTGCCAATCAAGTGCAGAAACTTCCCAAGACACTGAGCTTTCTTAAATTGCTACTGGACCAAAAAAGCAAACCTTGTGTTGGTTGATGTTGTGGTGGAGAAAATTGTTAAGCCATGTGAGTGTGATGGAGACACTATACCAGAGAACAGGAACATCTTAGGTGTACTCTAAGCTGTAGAGCTTATTTCACAGAATCCCCTGGGGAGATTTCTAGAAAGATGGTATGAAGCAGGTTCAACCATCAAACAGCTGTAACTCAATAATTTTGAGGCTGTTGAGTTACAAGTTGTTGCCGGGATTCTGTCACTCCAGATAAGCTCTCTTTCTCTCAGGTAAACTCACTAAAGATTTTTGGGGATATTAGGCATTAGAAAAGCTTCACCTGTTCTGACTGCTTTGTGAATCCTGTAAAACAGTAGTTTGCCTATTTTATTTATTTACCTATAAATCAGAAACATATTTCATTTGGCACTCTGTTTGTCTAGTAACAACACTAACAAGAATCGTGTGAACAAGGTGTGGGAATTTGCTCTGAGAGTAGCCAGGGGAGTATTGGATGTGTATATCAGAGCTCAAACAAACGTGTTGCCAACTCACAAATTCAGCCTCTTATTCATCGTCCATGTAGATGTTCCACAGGCCAAATTTTGACATCAGCGATTAAAGGCTAGCTTTTCCAGCTTCTTTCTCAGGAAGAGAATTTCTCATGGTTCCATAAATATTAATTGAATGGACCTAGGCTGCAGGAATAACTTATGCAAATTCATAAATTGAGGGCTATTCACCTCAAAGCAATTTGTTGATGAGGTAAGTAGGGATTCAGGCCCCAGTGCGCTAAGAGCAGAAACGAGGGAAGGGCTCTCTGTGATTCTGTGGTGCCTCGGACACACAAGTGCATACCGCCACACACAGTTTCCTTTCTGGTGGATGGCTGGTGATTCTGGACACAGGATTGCAGAGCAGATAGACTCTGCATCTACAATTAGGAGCCAACTGAGTCACACAGTTTTTTTTACAGAGGGAGAGATTTGTATAAAGATTTGCTTATTTGTTGTTTTTTCGGTAAGTGGGATTTTTGTTTGTGGCATGTCAGTTACTCTGTAGGGTCACCACTTTGCCCCAAACTACTGAATGGATTGTCTTGAAATTTGAAAGAGAAATGAATCATCCTCACAGGATTAATGGCTTTGGCAGACTTACGAGTGTTTGTATTTGTGGTTCTGAGTGAACCACATGCAATCGAATTTGCTGCATATATTCAGGATCCCTGAAGGACTTTGAATTCCACGGCTATTAATTGGACACTATTGCTAATGTTTCATTATGCTGATCCTTTTTATTTTCAAATCAACCATTTCTAACATTTTTTTAATCAGCCACTGTTGGTCCATAATGCAAAATAAATAAACAAGGTTTAGAAATTGTAATGGATTGTGTACCCAAAAATTTGTAACTGGTAGTTTAATAGGGACTGTATCTACACTGTATTTGTTAGTGCACACATGCCATTCAGTGTCTCGTTTGATGAAGCAAACAATCTTCTACCAGAGTAAGATTTCTTATTTTTTTCTTCTTGCAAATACAGCTTTAGAAAAAATATTAAAAGTTATGCAAACTTTTATTTTACCTGCTTTATTTTTGATGCAGCTAATCATTTTTCTAAGCTTATGTCCCACAATATTTGTTTCCTTTTTCTCTTTTTTTTCTAGGCGGAGGGTTTTTCATTTTAGGTTAATGCACCGTGTCCCCAGCTGAGCCTTGCAATTTGGGGCCCAGCTTAACAGACCGTGTTTCTTTTGGATTCTCCTCAGTAAAAGCCACCAATATGTTGTCCTAAAAACTGAAAATATGACCATGGAAGACTATACTGTGTTTGTATTTAACTTTGAGGATACATAAGACTGTTGTAGGGTGTTCAAAATATGTTACGTACATCCTATCTGATTGTTATATTTGAACTGAGACTTACTAGGATTCTAACACTGCCAAATATTCAGAAAAAGTTGAAATATTATATGTGGGAATCGGTAGAGAAAAAAGAAAGAATGAAAAAAAGAACAGGTGTGCTCAGATCGTACAGGATTTCACATCGGGAGGTGCTCCCTGTGAAAAGTCAGACTTGTCAAAATTATTGATGAACCAGTCAGAAACCATTTCTACAGGTGATGCTGCTGATTTGTTTCAGCAGCACCTGCAAGAAAAAAAGATTCTGACACTCAGCATGGTGTTACCTGAATGTGCTGGTAAACATTATCACTCAGTGCTATCCCCATTATTTCACTGAAATTCAAGCCACCAGTGCACCTGTTCATACGATCTACCAAGGACGAGTCCTGTGTGACTCAATTGATGCCAAGCATTTCCAACAGTAGCCTTTAAAAAACACACACACTCAATTGATTTCTTAACAAAGTATCTATTAATACATTGCACATACAGTTTTCCGTCTCTTCTTGGTCTCCTTCACATTTGATAGTCTCTCTGGCCCCACATCCACCTCTCAAGTTATTTGCTGCAGTCGACATCCATCTTCCCAGCAAGCGATGGGTGTTGGAGAAAAGTTCCTCCCGCAGATCAAATGGTCGGAAATCAAGATGCTTCCTCAGCATGTTTCCTGGCTGGTGACTTTGAAGGAGATTGGCCCTCTCGCTGTGCTCACAGAAGTACCTCAGTTTCCCAAAACAACAAGAAGAACAGTTTGATTGCACCCAATACTGCGACAATAAAGCAGGTTGTCTGAATGAAAGCCAGTCACAGTTTAGTTATGTAAGAGAACTAGAGTGTTGCAGCATCTTACCCTCTCACTTCCCTCTCCTGCTGTGAGTGTCTGTCTCAATACATGGTCTTACACTTTCATCAAACTCTCTGTGTGTCTCTCTCTTCCTCCATCTTCTTCTAACACATAAAGCTGCATCTGTGTCCTTCCTGCTTTGTATTAGTGTTGGAGAAGTTACGACTTTTCCAGTGTATCTTGTGTGCTTGTCTGAAGTGGAAGCTTTTCGCCAAAATAGAAATCCTGCCTGCTGCTTTCTTAAATACAGTAACGGTTTGTGTCCAGGCACTTTGGAGCATTAATGAACCGCGCTCCCCAAGGAAACATGCCACAGCAACGGGGTTGCTAACTATTGATTGAAATGACTCTGTCTGGCCTGTATCGGTGCTGTGTTTACATAAAAACCACCCATGGCAGCGTAGTCACTGAAAACAAAATTTAAACTGAAATATTGGAAGTTAAACTGTTGTTGTTTTCACCCTGCATCGGATTCAACTATTGTGCACTCCCACTGGTCTTTTGTGCTTAAGTGGCTTGATTGTTTCTGTGCCACTATTTGGTTATTTGTTTATCTATTTCTACAAGCCCACGCAGTTATTTTTTTTTTTGTGTATTTCACAGCAATGCACCTTTTCGGCCTCAATTGGCAGCTCCAAGAGTTGGACAACCAGCCGGCTTTTGAAAATGGAGGAGTTGGGAAAACAGGGCCCACTCAGTCGAGTGTAGGGACAGCTCTCTCTGCTGATGGTGAGGAAATAAGAATGACATGTAATGCACAATATTAATATTATTTATTCTTTTGTTGGCTTCACTGGATTTTAGTTTGGATTGTATATAAAATATATTGTGTGGGTTTTAAATATTCTGAATACTAAACAGTTTAAAGGAAAGGGGAGGTGTTGATTAGTTATTGGCCAATGAATGAAAAACTTTCATCTAAAATCAAGGGTTTCTTTAGTTGATGCATTTGAAATTTAATGTCAGAACAAAAAGCAGAGTGAGTTTTAACGACACACAAATTAATTAAATCAAGCAAAGGTCTAAATAGCAATAAAGACAAATTCCGGCTGCAAAACATTTGGCTTCCACATTCAGCTCAATGCCCAGACTTTCAAATTTATTGAGATCTTTCACCTTCTGAATATTAATTAACTGATTCCAGACAGCTTTCTACTCTCTAATCATAATCTCGGACCATTGTGTATTCATCAACAAGCAGGCGGGCCATTGCAGCTCACCTTTACAGCAAAAGCCACCAAATTAATCTCTAAGCGCACACATTATTTAGAATGCATAGCCATGAAAACAATAATTGAGTTGAGTAGGCCAGGCAAAAGCTCAGTTGTTTAAACTCAACTAGATTTAAATCCTCATAAGTACTGCTAATTAAGATAGCATGAGACAGGTTTTGGACTGTTTAAAGGCAATCAATAGTCAGCTATTATTCTCCCTGGAGGTAAACTTGGCTTCCAGTCTTCACTTTGACTGAAGCTAAAGTGACAGGCAATGGCCTCATTACACGCACAACACTGAGGCATGCAAATAACTGGGGTCTGCCACAAACAGATATAGCCACAGCTACAGTATATCTATGTCCACACTCTATAATGCGTAAGAACAGAAGAAGCAGTAAAGGTATGCAAGTGTATCATCCAGCTGCATTCCTTCCTCAGCAGAGCCTTAGATGGTAGGGGTTTAAAAATGCTTTACAGCTTTTTCTTCTTAACAATAAAATGCATTCTTATAATAGCACCTCGCAAGCTACAGTTTTTTAATTGAGTATGAGTTATATTTAAACCCACCATTTCTCCATCTTTGCCACTCGGAGGGCACAGTTTAAAGACATCGTTCTCCAAATTGTTTTGATTTGCTGTTATTGGTCTGGCAAGGTAGTGCTCAGTATATGTGACAGATTCCATTTAGACCTTATCTGATATGAAGGCTTAGTCTATGAGTCACCGGGACCAAAGTAAAAATGGAAGACTTGGCCTCTTAGTCTTATAAAAGGGCAATTATATCTGGTCATTTTGTTGTTGAGCAGTGCATCATGGACTACAGGGAACCATTACTTTTAATACTCCCTTGCTCAGTCACAATTCATTTGGAAAAGATATGACTATTATGCCCCTGTGCATGAATAAAACAATTCAATGCTGCAAAGCAAAAGATATATGAAAAATGAGAGGATAGCAAGATTCTGCGATGACTTATTTGCACTGTTGGTCAAATGGTTTAAAAAAAAAAAGTGTTTTTTCCAGTTGTTGTTGGAACTTGCACAATGTAACTTCTCAGTGTGTCCAGCCAATGCCAAACCAGCTCAATGGGGTTTAAATATGGGGACTCTGCTGCCCTTCCATCATTGTCCACTTTTCTTCTTCTGATATTTTGGCTCATTATCGTGCTCTAGGATGACCAACCAGTCGGTCTTCCTTTTTTCCACCATTTTGATAGCATTATGCTGTACTAGTTCCTGCAGTAGAGTGTAATAATCAGAAGGTGTAGTAACAAAGTCGGTTCTGATACGGGCTTTGCACAGAGACGAAGGCTGTGTGAGCGATCATTAAAAGTTGAGGCACCTATAGGAACTGTTTGCATTAACTTTCAGTACTTATTTCCATTGTTGTGAGAAAGCTGTTAATCCTTTTTCTTAATCCTTCAATATGTCTGCTTTTATTCATTTATTTATTTATATATTCATTCTTTGGGTAGTTTAGTTACTAGTTTTTGTATGATTTATTTGCTGGAATTCATACTTATTTTTGGAGTTCTTCTAAAACTTTTGGATGGTTGTGTTCAGTCAATATCACCTTAACTCTATGGTTTCGGGTTTGTTTCTCTCTTATAGGAAGGACTAGCGTGCTTCATCCGGAAAACAACTCCATCGATACTGGGCAGGTGGACATAGGGAAGCGAGTGGGTCAGAGCATTCCACCGGGTGTGTTCTGGCACTCTCAAATAAACATGGAGGAACCAGGCTTTCTTAAGTTCAACATTTCAGTACAGAAAAATGCACTGATTGGAGTCTATGGACGAAAGGGCCTCGCACCATCTCACACTCAGGTAAAGGCTTTGATGTAACTTCTTTAAAATTAGGATAGTGTGAAACTGAGTCAAGAAAACCAAAACACATCGTCTTATATTTGAAAAGTCCGATTGATAAGCGGTGAAAGCATATTGCTAGAGAATGTGCTTACTGGGGATAACTTGGATGGTTCTTTCTTTGTCACTAGTGTAACTAGATTTAGGACCCCAATATCTGGTCTCACCCTTGCTGCTCTGTTCAACTCTCAACAGATTTAATTACATTTAACGTCCTTCAATGGTGGATATGAACATAAAGTCAAAACAGTGAAGATATCCTGACGTTTCTGGAAATCCTTCCTTTTGCACTGCCTTTTTCTGTTGTTCTCAGTTTGTTTGCACATATAATACCCTGTATGTTTAATGTTTTGCATCAACAAAAATTATTGTACATCCAATTAAGGATGTAAAGATTTATTTTTTTAACCTTTTATCATTTATTTATTTGCACCTTTAGGGCACAACACAGTACTGACATATTAATCACCTTGTAAAGGCTTTTTAGCTGCTCAGTGCTCCATTATCAGGTTGTGTGCATTGGTTAATAGAGGCTTTTCACTAATGGGTGCCTGCTGTGTCTGGAAAAAAGGCAAACGGTGACACTGAACCAAAAACCGTAAAGTTTTACGAGCTACTGAAATCTCTCACCGAACACTTTTCTTAAGAATAATTACAGTAATTATCTGTGAGTTTATCACTACGAACAAGCCTTTTTTGCTTATATCTACTGAAGAGAGTTGTGGTGGCAGGATTTAGAAATTTGATTGCATTTTCTATTATCTGTGGAAGCCATTTCACTGTGTCCTAAAGAAGATGTGGGTGAAACTGACAGATTAAATTCAGATTACATAAGGGTTGTTTTTTTTTCCTTTGCTTTACTTCTATATGAATATGGGGGCTTTTGCAAATTAGAACTCGGTGTAGTTCAATTTTCTGCTCTCAGGTTTGATTTGCCCATGTGTGTGGGCATGCACAGCTTTCACTTCCACTAAATGGCTGCCATTTGCAAATTGAAGTGTTTCCAAAATGTCTGATGTGTCACTTGAATGGCATTTCTGGGTATCTGAATGTCCAGTGTCTAGTGATGGTGATGGAAGCACTCAGACAATGGCTATTTTCCACCACACTTGACAGCAAAAGCTCTTAGCTTCACCTTCTCGACATTCTCTCTTAGTAAAGATGGGCTTCACTCAAGTGAAGACAGTTAGGGCCACTCTTGATGGAAGAGAGTCCAATGCAAGTGACAATAGGTGAGCTGGATTGCACTTTCAAGGTGAAAAAAAGGTAGCCCAACAAAATCAAAGACCAAAGGGTACTAATTAACAAGACACTACTTTTATGTCTCGAGCAATTGTTGCACTGACACTCAAGCTTGTCAATGGTGGGCACTGTGTCCATTGTTCCAAATTACATTCTATTCAGGTACTGGGGGCACAAATCAATGCATTTACTTAACTGAGCATGAAAGACCCCAATGAGAGATATTGACTGTTCGTCGTATTCACAGCTTGGAAGACAAGACTGCATTTAAGTGCAACAGCCTTTCCACCTTTCTCAAATATAGAGTTCCTCCATCTGCTATTGAGTGTCTCTCTGTGCTGATACAAACCAGAAGTTGGGAGGAACAAACTTTCCTTTTTTCTTTTTTTCTTCTTAGCAATTTGTACTCTGTTGTACGACTACGGCTTGTCCACTCAATCTAAAGGCATTCACCGCCTCTGAGCATTCCTCCTCTGTCCATGGGGCATCCAGCAGTCTCTTCACGCTTGGTCTCTTGACTGTTACTCACCCGTATTGTTGGATTGAGATGAGTTGGGGAGGGGGCCTTTCACACAAGCTAATCGAGATGTATGCACTTGGCCGGGGAGTTTAGGGTTTCTGGGGTGAACTGTTTTATTACTTCTCCCTCAAGTCAACAACACAAAGAAGTCAACTTCCGCCAGGTTAATATCCCTACCCTGCCCCCCTGCTCTGCTCAGAACGCTTTAAATCACAGCATTGACTCTTCCTGCCCCTCGCTTAATGCTCTCTTCTCAGTCGTTTGCAAGTCAACTAAAAGGTCGCCTGGGCCTTTGAGTTTGTCACATTCCTGAGCACTAAATCCTGTTTTAATTCACCTTTTGTCCCCATTCTTAATCCATTTGGACATTTGTTGTGTTTCCGTGAGACAGAATATTCCATAGGTCCTCGATTATAAGTGTCTTTTTTTATCGCCCTTAATGTGGATTACAAAAGAATGTTAAAATTATTTGTAAATTCAGTTATTACTGAAATCAAATGATGAAGTGTTGACTTCCAGCTGAAATAAACGGAACATTTGTGGTCAAATTTTATAAACGTATGTGTCTGAATTTTCCCTTTAAAAGTGCTTCAGCTGTGGTGTCAGTCAGAAATCAATGGCTTAAACAGTTCATCAAAGCCCTCTGCAAACAGCCTCATCGCTGGATTTGAATTGGAGCTCTTTAAAAACAGCTACTGTGCCAATCTGTATGCATCCCACTCCTAAGAAATCCACAGACTCTGTTCCAGCCTGAGCCTTTCACTATAGGCTCAGTGCATCTGTGTCGCTAACAACTGCGTTAGCCAGGGGATCTGCTGTCTTCATCAGATGTACTCCTCTGCAGCCTGTAGCATGTTTGGGGATTTTTGTGTTACACTGTTTTCTGCTGCAGAGCTCTGTGTACCTTGCAGCTTCAGTCAAAATGAGGCTCAGGTGTCGAGCAGGTGCAGTGAGACCAGATGTACCAATTTACTCATTGGCAGGAATAACTCGTTACTCCTTGTTTACCCTTTAAATCAGTGTTTGTTTGGAGCTAATATATCGATATGCTGCTAAATTCCTCACATATAACAATAAAAAAGAAAACGCCTGAGGTCACCGTGTCTTTAAGTTGCATTTGTTCTCATTCACTAGCACAGTGCCTGTTCAGGGAGAGCCCAGGGCATTTTCTGTCCCTAAAATGTACACATTTTTCCTAAATGGCTGTTCGGGCAGTCTGCTGTTGTGAAAGCTAACAGATACATGTATCATGTTAAAAAAGGGAAGGAAAAAAGTTACTAAACACAGCACAAGAACATAAAATGAGATTAATGCCAATTAATGCACTTGCTAAATAATCAAACACAGACTCACCTTGCAAGAAAAAGCTACGTCAAATCAAATTATATGTGGTCATAAATGTTCATATTATAATCTCTTGCAGTCAGCGTTGGTTCTTTAGACATCTCACAGTAAAGTACTGTGTAACAAATATTTTAATCAAACTAATCACTCATCCAAATGATACCAAACTTGACAGTGCACAAGCATTGCAAAACGAATCATTGATTAGACTGATTCTTTTAATGATTTGCATCTACATTCTACTGTTTATGATATCCAATGCTGATTTGCATTCAGTACAGTGGATGGTTATTTCATGGGAATAATCTTGGAATCCATATGGTTATTTCTTAGCAATCTACAGATATCAAAAGAAAATTAGCAGGACCATTATCATCAATGATGTCGGTTTTCACTGCCTGCCAATCGAGTCTACTGACTTAAATTTGAAGAAACTGTGTAAAATGTGTATAGACGTGATTGAGAAACGTGGCATTTATTTATATTCTGGACAGGTGCTCCTGAACTGAATAAATGAGAATTTTTACTATCACCATTATTACATTATCAATGTTAATTTAGCAGATTGTAATAAACACATTGCCAGCCTGTCTGTAAATTCACTCCCACCCGACGTAACAATATATTTTTGGAACATTTCTGAGCATTTGCCCTAGAGCCATATCAGCTCTATCAGTATACAAACACCTCTCCAAACCACATCTATCAACTCCAAATAGCTTTCACTGAAAAATCAACATTTATTATACTCTGAATATTTGCTGTGTACACGAACCTGTTATGGCTGTCTTGCTTTACAACTAACTTTGAGTCCCTGTCAGACTGTGCATGCAAAGCATTCAATATTTAAAAAGATCAAAACTTTTTGAAAACTCTCTCTCTCTCCTTTACTGTCTGATTTAATTAGGCTGACATTAAAGGTCCATCTTTTGCATCTGCTGGAATCTGTTCTGGCTTTTGTTTTGCAGTATGACTTTGTCGAGCTACTGGACGGCAGTCGGCTTATCGCCAAAGAGCATCGGGCTCTGAGTGAACCGGACACAAGGGCCCGCTCAGACCCAGTTGCCGTCCACCAAGCCGGATTCATCCAGTACCTGGACTCAGGAGTGTGGCACTTTGCGTTTTATAATGACGGACGGAACGTGGAGACCGTGTCCTATAACACCATCATCCAAGGTATGAGGACACACATCTGCTATGAGAATGAGTGCAGTTGAAATAGTGCGTAATAACATGTTCAGAAGACTTTAATTTAGCTGTGCCTGCATGAACAAACACTTAGATATTTGGAAAATCTGGCTGCCACACAAACATGCTGAGCTTTTTAAACTTTGAGAAAGCAAGGAGGCAGATCTGGGCTTCCGTTGGAGGGTAGTGGATTATTGTGCTCAACACTATAATGCAAGACCATACACAGCATTGATCCTTCCCTCCTAACAACCTCTTCAGTGTTCTGAAGTCTGTGAAATTTCCTTGTGGGTTTTGCGGTAGGAAAAACACTGAGGTTGAGTTAACGTTTTTTTCTTTTTCTATTTCCTTCGGGGGTTCCATTGATCTGGCCCTACAAATATAAAGGTATTGACGTGTGAGGTCAAAATTGCCTGGGTCCGACGCTAGCTCAATGAACATCCAATACAAGCTAGAGTAATAACAAAAAAGTTTGCCCCCTTAACGCAGATCAAAATGAGGGTCCCAGTCTTTTGGGGGTGCCTTTTATGAGCGATGGTCTGTTGAATGAACACAAGATCTGTCTGTAGGATATGTCAGATTAACTTCAACTCGGAGAGGATTTGAGTTGTAAACACTCAGGAGATTGCATTGCTTGTGTGGGCATGATCAGTCATTCAAGGGTTTGGGGTGGTGGTGAAGCGTTAGAGGAAATAAGAAAAAGGAAATTGTGTCAAGGAAATACATTTGTTGTAATTTGAAATGCCTTTGTGGCTTTTACTTAACATGGCTTACATGGGAACAATTGGTCTGCAGAATAGTGTTATGGAGGCTTAGACCTTATTCAGACATGGACAAATAGCTGTAAATGTATGCCATGACTGATACAAGCACTGCAGATAAGAGATGCTTAGAAATTCTAAATTAATGCAGGGGGGATAAAAGAAAAATTGCTGGCTTGGCTGGCTTGCAGTATTTCACACATTTTTACAGTTGTCAAATGTTGTATTAAAGAGGAAATTTAGATTTGTTGTAATGTGACAATCTGATGAGTTATTAATTGTTGGAATTACATGCTGCTGTACCCACAGAATCGGTGACAGAGTGCACACACAACTGCTATGGGAACGGGGAGTGTATGGCAGGATCGTGTCACTGTTTCCCAGGATTCATAGGACCATATTGTTCCAGAGGTAATTGCTCAGCGTCTTTATTCATCTTAAAGGGTCAGTTCAGCTAAATTAAAAACAAACAAAGACAACTATATATATGTGTGCTTTAGAAAATTGGATTGCCATAATATAACTGAAGTAAATACACTTTTGTTTTTATAATGGTATGTTTGTCAGTTGGTAGGTTTCCAGCAGTCTCAAACTAGAAATACAGAATTTGCTGTTTAGACAGTTTAAAGAGACTCCAGTGGATATATTCATGCATTGCTTGTCCACCAGAAAGAACAGCTCAAATATAATATTTGCTTATGTATTGTACAGGCCTTTTCTGTGTGTAGGTCTATCTATCTAGCTATCTGTGACCTGCTCCTGTAAGACTGAGGTGCTTCCTGTTCTGATTCTTGATACGATTTGTGTTCTGGCTTTTGGTCATCACAGGCTATAACTGTACTTGCACTTAATTGTTGCAGTTTCACATTATTGACAACTAACTCCAGCATCTTCATGACTTTCCATTTGGAACCATGCAGATGTTCCTGCTTCCCAGATCAATTTGCTTAAAAAAAAAAAAAGTGATATATAGTTACGGACAGAAGGTCCTGAGTTCAATTCCACCACCTGCTTTCTGTGTGGATAGTGCTCTCCAGGTACTCCAGCTTCCCCCCACTGTCTAAAGTGCAAACAGCTGTCTGTCTCTAAAGATAAGAGGAAGAGACTGGATGGAGAAATAGATACATTTTTAACTATAAGTTCAGTTTAAAACAAGTGCACAATCGATACGTGAATACGAAGTTGTATCTGGGAACATAATTTGCCTACCAACCACTCTAAAGACTCGAGGAAGTTTTCATTCTCTTGGCTGTTTTTTTGGCAAGCTAAGCCTGCGGGCTTGCTTGCTTTACTTTTAAATTATAGACAAAAAAGGGTATCAGATTTCTCATGTAACTGCAAATCTACAGTATTTCTGATGTTTTTCCCATCTACATTAGATGAAAAACAAAAAGCAATACAGAATGATAAAAATGTACCTGATGTCTTTCTTCAGCCGCCTGTCCAGTGTTGTGCAGCGGTAACGGCCAGTACACCAGGGGGCGCTGTCAGTGCTACAGCGGCTGGAAAGGCACCGAGTGTGACGTTCCTGCGTCCCAGTGTATTGATCCTCAGTGCGGGGGACATGGGCTCTGTGTTGCTGGAAACTGTGCGTGCAACACAGGACACAAAGGAACCAACTGTGAACAAGGTAACCTGAAAATAAGAATTCATCCCTCCGGATTCAAAGCAGCAAGATGCAACATATTCCTGTGTGAAGCTCGGGGGGAATCGACACAGTCCATTGGTGAAACAATTGGTGTTTTCGACTCCACCAAGCAGATAATGCTTTGGATGTCGTTATTGATACGGGTTGTATGAATTAACTCCCTCTTAGTGTTTCGAACACATCAGGGTACAAGCTGGAACAGATTGAGCAGAGTCTATTGATGCAGTCACCTATTGGAAGGCTCCACAGATGAAGACACTTGTTAAAATCAATCAGTCAATGGCATCTGTTCCTCTGCTTACTAAGGAAGTGCTCCTTCTTCTCTCTTGTCAAGCTCTTTCACCTCCCCCGTTCACTTCAGTACTTCAGTGCATTCAACTTTATTGATCTCCATGCAGACAAAAAGCAATTATAAGCTCAGATTTACAGCTTACAGGAGCTTTTGACCTTACATGTAAAATGCTATTAAGTTCTTTAATGAATATACTGTGGTTTTCTTTGAAGTGAAACAATATGGGAAGGAAACATTTATGGGAGGAAGCTGCTTTTGTAGCTCCAAGTAAGGGCTCCAGTTTGACAAATTGGCAAATAATCATTATCAGCGTCCGAGTAGATATAGAAATGCACGGCGCAATCAGAAAAACGTTGCAGGAAATTATCCCTTGTTAGTAATGGGTTGATTATGTTGGTCATAATTGCCAATTATTAACCTAGATCAGCAAGTTGGTCTGCAAATTGTTAATAGTAATTGATTGTATCTGTCTAGACACTAATTGTGCTGCTTTTCCTATCGCCTGTAATGGAGCATAATTATGCTGCCAGTATGTTGGAAGCACCCTATAATATACCGTAGAGGAGCTGGTTGAACATAGGGTGGAAAATTACTACTGGCCACCACCAAACCCTGCAAAAAATTTCAGCTGCGCCTCACCAGCCATCATCTGGCACTCAAGTATTTCCACTCTAAAATGATTTTTGGCTGGTAGCAGACTCAAAGTGGCCAGGGTAAATAAGTAGGGTTATATCCAATCTAAAAGTGGTAAACTGACATTGCTGTCACACTTGCTGTGTGTCCTCAGTGGACTGTGTGGACCCGACGTGCTCTGGTCACGGAGCCTGTCATCATGGCGAGTGCCACTGTAACCCAGGCTGGGGAGGGATCAGTTGTGAGATCCTGAAGAGCACTTGTCCAGAGCAGTGCTCCAGTCACGGCACCTTCAACACCGACTCGGGAACCTGCATCTGCGAGGCGAACTGGACAGGTGCCGACTGCTCCATAGGTCAGAACGCTTTTTCGCTTTCTTTCCACCTCCTAAAGCTATCGTGTGTGGGGTTTATGATTTTAGGTTATGTAATAATTATTATTTTCAAAGTCATTAAAGAATAATTCTATTTAATAATTCATTTTAATTAATAGTTTGCTCAGTGAAACCTTAATGTGATGAAAAACGGTGACACACACATACCTTAAGGTCAAGAAGAAATCTGTGAATTGGAGCTAAATATGAAATGAATAAAAACGTATCACACTGGATCTCAGCAAGACCATTTACCTTGAAAGGTGACACACTATTTAATACCGTTCTATTTCGTTCCTTTGCTTTCCTGTCAACCGACTAATTGAGCTTCAGCTTTAACTTGATTTTCATTAATATAATGACAGAAGTTTGCCTAGTTTGTGTCGCAGCTCTGCTTTTGGTCTTTTTCATATTTTAGGCACCTTTTCAAATTCTACACATTTGCCAAAATAGAATTAAAGCAAGTTGGTGTTAAATCTGTAGTCTTTTATTGTATTTGTCTGTCGCATTGCTGATTAGTGCAGGGTTAGATCCACAAACAAGTCAATGCAGACAGTGCAGCGAGATCTATAGTATTTTTTTTTTCACTTTTTTGTGGAAGAAGTTTCTCTAACGAGTAATTGGTACCACATTTCTCTGCGTGTATTCCAAATAAACTCCCCCTCTTGCTGTGCACAGACACCGGGTATCGTAAACAGCAGATGTATAAGCCTTTATTACCGGTTTTAAGTTGAAATAAAAGCTGTCTCACACAGTGCGGTGCATCTACTTCTGGTTATCTTATTAAGAAACCTAAGCAACAATTATTTAAATTTTGAATAGAAATTAAAAAAAGGAATTAGAAGAGAAATTTGTGTGATTTATGATTTGATCTTTAATAATTTACAAAAAAAAAAAAAAAAACGACACAATTTGAGGTAATTTATCACTGATGTTTTTGAAATATCATTAAAAGAACATTGAAGAACAATTTGTTTTCCTAAATGAATATGCCACGTTTTGGAATGAACATTTTAAATCAGTCATAAATCAGTGTTTCTCAGCTTTCTCACACATAAAGCACAAAGGAAACAAAATTATTCATTTGTTGAGTTCCACTGAATCATAGCCTGGGACTGCACCAACAGATAATGATGAATAGGAGTTTGGCTGACTGACATTTCTCATCTGAAGAGCCATGAATACATGTTGCTTTGGTGTTTTATGAGCACTGCTGTTGGTTACACCTTTTTTATACCACCCCGTTTCTTGTTTATTTTCACAATACAACATTTTCAACTAAAGACAGTATGTTTTATGATGAGGAAGCGTTCCCAAATGGGCAAATGGGAATAACAATACCAAATGTCTGTTTACATGACACAAGCACTCTAAAATATCTGAAAAAAAACCCCCAAATCTCAGCTGTTTACCAAGTGAAAGTAAGAAAGTAATTTCACCTGACTCCAGGAAACAAACTCGACACAAAGGCTTTGTTGGATATAAGGAGACAAATAATGACATGAGTCACTCATGTTTGGACATAAGTCTAGACTGAAATCTGTCCTAGTTCTGCTAAGTTCATGCTTTGCTTTTCTTCCTAAACTTTCTTTGTTAAAAAACCTACAAAACCAGCATATGACTTTGCTTAAATTGGATTACCAGATCTGATGTTATGGGTTTTGATTTGCTTACCAGTTTGAACCTAAATGATTTTTTTTTTTTTTTTAAAAGGAAAAAAAGGCAACTGCCTCATTTTGTCACAGGCTGAATAACTCAAACTGCCGATGTGATCACGCCGTCAAAGTTGTGTAGTGAACACTTGTAGCATGTGCAGATTATAAACGCAGCATATGTTCAGAACAAAAGCGTCGACTCCACGCTACTTTTCCTTGACCTGGCATATGTTCTTCTTGAAGAACAACACAAATGTATTTTTAACATCATAAATGCAATGTAGTTTTGCTGCAGCTTTAGGTTTATTTTCGAGGAGATGAGAACAATTAGTATTCCCAGCTGCTCACAGCACACCCTTTTCATTTGTTACCAGGTTTGCATTCAGGCGGTTTATCTCTCGACACAGGTAGGTGACATGATAGTTCAAAGGCTGGCCCCTCCCATCTGTTATCTGTGCGTGAGATGTAGATGATTTATTTGCAGTTCCCTACACTATTTCTCTGTGCGTTAAAACCAGAGAAAAACACATGCTGAGTCAAACAATTAAAACCAGAAAGTTGGAGTTTGTTTCAGTCAGTATAAAAGGCTGTTGAATATATTACTTTTGGCTGAACTTCAAGCAGAAATGAAAGCATAAGAAGGCTGGATGGTACGTTTGAGATGCCTGTGCAGGCTTTTTGAAGCAGCATGTTGCCAGTTTGGTTGGCACTCAAGAAAAAAAAAAAAAGGAATTTTGTTGGTGAAGAAAATTTCTTCTTTTCTTTTGTGTCTCACTTTATTTTTTGTTTTTTGAAAGAGAAGTCATTTGTTATTCTATTAAACCTTTTGACATTTCAAACACAATCCTCTCACTCAGCAAGATATCTCAGGCTTGTCAATAGTGAGGGAGGCCTCAGTGCGGTCCACAACTTAGGGAGTTTACTCACCTGGGTGGGTGGAGAATTCCTTCGTAATTAATGCTGCGGTTCTTCTTTAATTAAATAAACTTTAATTAACAAGCGCATAGCATGAATCGACCGCCCACAACCTCTCAGTCAGGGGCATGTTAAAGGCAGATAAACACTTTTGGACTAATGAAAAATTGATTGCATAGATTCTATGGGAAGGAGGTATTCCTTTGGAATTGAATGACTCCTCTCCAGAGGCACACTTAATATTCTACAGTGTCGGCTCAGCTTAATCAGAACCATCCAAGGTCCGTCAATCGAAGAAAAACTCTATTCAGAATGCTGGAACAGAGAGTTAAAAGAGCCTCAGTAAAGGGGATGAACATAGGAAAAGCAGCAGGGGTGGATTGGTTTTAAAAACAAAAAAAACCATGAACATCTAAGACTTGTTACATTTTGGGCAGCAGAATGAAGCTGGCTAATTTGCTTTCACTGACAGCTATACCAAGTTTTAAAAAAGCACCTAACTTTTTCGTCATGCGGCTCTAAATTTTCTATAGCATTTATAGTCACTTAGAATTTGAGGACATACTTGAGCTTCTTTCGTCTCGCACACTGACGGCTATTGTCACAGCAGAAAGCTTTATGGCTCTTCTGTTCGAAAGCTTTGATAGAAGCTCTTAGTTCCAGGAAATCAACATTTCTTATTCCCAGACAAGAGCAGCCACAGATTGTTGAGCATTAGCTTTAGCCTCGTACAGACTGATTTACTTACCACCCATGGATTCAATCATTTGAATTTTGTAAAGATAACACAGATTTATAACAGCTGCTCAGTTTTTTTTCAGAACTCCATACTTGAAGACATGCTGATCTAACATTTTATAAGAACCCACTTAAATCCATAACCCTCGCCTCAGTCTGCCAAGACGCCATGCAAATGAGTGTTCGTAATATGTAAAACCTTAAAAGTGGTTGTTTTGGAAGTTTTTGGATACACAGTAATTGCAGTGTTTCATTGTTCAATGCTTTTATGGTGATGACAGGCTTTGTTTCATTTGATGGTAACCACACTTGTAAAAAAAAAACAGTTTGTGAAATAATTAGAATTTTAAAAAAATAGTTACAGGAGCTACAGCAAAAGCAAGAAATTAACTGTTGATTGTGCGCGTGCTGGAAAGAAATGTCCTTTTATTACGATACTGTCATGAACATTAGTTTTACTGAAAATGACCCTTCTGTTTTTCTTTTCCGTCCTCTTTCTTTCTCCCTTTCCTATCCCTCACTCGTGTCTGTTCCGTCTGTAACAACTGAAAATAAAATAAAATAAATAATAAGAACAAAGGTCGATCAAATGGACCAATACGGCAATGCCACGATGATCCATTTGGCAAAGTAAATCCATTGGGTATCCTTGTTGGTCTTCAGACAACAATTCTGATGGCTAAAGAACCAAATGGGACAGGCAAAAAAAATAAATAAATAAAGTTTTACTGAAAATGGGAGAAAGATGTTATTGAGAAATAAATTTCCTATCAGCTAGATGTCGAATGAGTCATACGTTATTAATAAGAAGACCAAGTGCTTATTTTTATATACCTATAAAGAGTCTATAAGTGATTATTTTATACACTTTGCTATCTAAAGAAGTAGCACAAGCAACTTCTCGGGTTAAGGGGAAGAAAAGAGAAAAGTCCAAGGTGCCCATTTCTTCCAAATGCAACTTGTTTTGGGCTCGGAAAGCAGATAAACCTTCATAGACTTCCGTGTTAAAAGGCCAAACTTGAGAGAAGAAGAAAAGCAGGTTTACAGCCTGGTACAAAAGAAAGAAGTTTATTTTATGGGATTATTTTTCTATGTATTATCCGCTGGTTAAGTCTGACGTCATTTCCAGGTCCAAAGACTCCTTTGGTTCCCAAAATCAAACACTCAGGGGCGGGTAAAAGTTAAAAACAGTCTGAATTCTTTCAGCTCCAACAAAATAATCAGTGTGGCTGTTCTCCCAGGTTTTTCAATAAAGTTTAACATCCAAGAAGCTATGAAAACAGGATTTACAAAGTTTAGTGGAGTTGGAACTTTGCAAGAAGTTAGCTCTTTAGTTTCCCGCTAAAGATGATAGAATATTTTCTGATTGAAGTATTTCGGGGAAAAAACAACAACAAAAATGGCTTTTCTATCATTATGGACATAAACAGAAATGCAAAAATAAATAACAACGACATTTGAAGAGTTAGTAAAGGTGGGTTACCTGACTTAGAATCAAATGATAAATAATATATAATAAATTTTTTCCCTTAGTAAAAGGTTTTGTTGAGGGTAAACGGGCAAAGCCAAACATGAAGCAAGAAAAATGCTGAAAACAGAGAAAAAACCTCAAAAAACCGTTAATAGAACGTCTAAGATCACATCCACAACACGAGGATGGTTTTGAATATATTGATGTGTTGTTTGAATTACTGTGGAAAAAGTCATGATCCAAAGCTTAATATCAACGGTGAAGCGCAGGATAGTCGAAGAGCACCTGCTATGGTTGACTTTTGACAGCAGTACAGTATGTCAAACATTCACACAACCAATAGAAACACAGAATGACCAGAGCAGGCTCTGTAATAGACAGAAATTCCATATTACAGGCATAGCGCAGCAGCCAGTGCAACCATAATTTCCGACTTGGTCAACCTAGCGGTCGGCGCACAGCATGTCGCTTTTTGTGTGAAACGGCCCTGATTTTTTTCTGAAGCATCCACATAGTCATAGAAAATGATTCTTTCTATTAAATAAAACAGCATTACGACACGTTAAAAAGACTGCAGCCTCTGTGGATGCAGCAGGATCTTGGACCACGAAACATGATTGATACAGCACTGCTTAACAAGCGAGAGGGGCTTCTCTGAAAGACAGGTGGTGGTTTGACAGACTGCTAATTTGAGTCACTGAACTGGAGCTATCCTCCATGTTTGTAGTGTTTGATCCTTTTAGCACATTTTAAATTTAATTATGTTACAAATTTTACGTTTTTTGTGGACAGTTATTTAAGATCGTGCTAGAGCTCTCGCTGTTTTTTTTCTCTTCGTATTTCTTTGTTTTTTTTGTCAATCAGTGAATTTCTAGCATTATTTATCCATCCATCCACTTGCTTCCACTCGCCCTTACGACAGATGGCATGTTATTATTTATGTTGGTGCTAATTAGCAGGTACTTATCTGTGAGATGCATCCATATAGTGTATGAATGCACCCTGCTAGCCTTAGCTGATAACTTGGCACTCTACCCTTTCGTCTGGCTCCAGACTACAACATGGCAACTCCCCAAATACCGAACTCAGAGATTCAAAATGGTGCAAACAAATGGCTGAATCTTATGTTTTCAGAGCTTTTTCTTTGTTTCTTTGTTTCTTTGTTTGTCTGCACCTTGCTGAGAGGCGAAAGGAATGTGGGAGGTGTGGCCAACACGAGTGCTCCAATGGGACATACAGAATATTTGAATGTTATAACCTTTAATTTTTCATTTCTTCAGTGTGCATTTGAACTAGTTTCAGTACACCCCGTGCATATTGCAGTGTCGTTTAAAGGCTACATGGGAAACATAGGATTTTCACCTGGATCCATAAAAGTGATCATGTCATATGTCAAGATTAATATGATAAATTGTAGATGAAGAAATATTATTTTTTCTTACCACTCAGTCTGCATTTTGGTAAAGTAGCAGCAGGATAAAACTTAAAAGGACATTTTTTCTATGCAAATTATTCTTTTTTTTATGTCTGTCGTGCATTCCAGTCTACACTCTTTTTAAAAAGAATTGTTTCCACAACAAGTCCACTGAGATCCATATCGCACAAGAAAGCAGCAAAGGCCTGACATTTCCCGTGTATAACGATGCGTCTTAAACATTCTTTTAACAGATAGCAGTAATTTTGACTCTTTAGATGAAATAGTGTCAGACATTGAAGTAGTTGCCTTGCAGTGTCGGGATTTTTCTTGCATGGTTTTTATGTCTTGTTTACAGTTAAACTTATTGGCCCACTTTAACTGAGGAAGCTCACACTTAGCAAACATCAGAGCGTTTTTTTTCTGCGTTGGCAGATGCATCTATTCAGCATACAAAAATACACGAGTCTAGAAGGGAGGGGGAAAAAGGACTTTTCAAGGAACAGAAGCTACATGTCTCCATGGCTCTTTGTTTTGCGACAGAGGTGTGTGTGGTGGACTGTGGCCCCCACGGCTCCTGCATAAGTGGTGTGTGTCACTGCGAGGAAGGCTGGACAGGACCAGAATGTGAGCAGAGGGACTGTCACCCACGCTGCATCGACCACGGAGTCTGCCGAGAGGGCAAGTGTGACTGCCACCAGGGCTGGACGGGTGAACACTGCACCATCGGTGAGCCATGGTGACACATACAGTAACGTACACCTACACACCCTTGACAGAAGGGCACAAACTGCAGAGGAAATTCATTTATGGGCAGATTTAAAAGGGCAGCTCTGGAGTGTGAATGTCAGTATTTTCAGCGCAGCTTCAAGCATCAGGCACAGATTGTGGTACTGCTGTCGCTGCTTACCTTTTCAATACAACTACCTTAGCATGGCAAGTGATGAGTAGTTTTTGATGATATTCACAGAGCTTAGAGGTAAACAACTGCGTCTTGCAATCCAATTTTCAGAGATCACTGAACCAAACACTGTATCCATGATCTTTATCCTTATCTTCCTTTTGTTTTAATGTTTATTTATATATTTATATATCTTCTAAACATTTCTGTGTCTTATAACATTTCTTCTAAATGTCTGTCAGACACAGTCAGCGTTGGAGGGTAACTCAAAAAGATTTACTCTGCTACATGTTTATTACGGATTTTTAACATCAGTTTATCAAACCTGTCGCATTTTTGAAACTATATAAGACCTTTTTGTCTCAATAACTAACCAGATGCAATAACAAAGCACTTCTCGTGTAAATATTTAGGTGCTGGAGAATAATCCAAATTTTATGGTATAAACACTTTTACAATAATTACTGAGCATTTTAGTGTCAGATTTTCCTTCAGAGTGACTCTATTTACACGGTCTTGCTGCTTTTTCAGTAAAAGCTTTGAGTGCTTCCACCCCCACTAGCTTCGGTGACTATACTGAACATAATAGCACCATTTTTCAATGTATTCATTCCGTTCATTGTTATTAATTTGATGAATTTTATTATTTATTTTAAAAAAAAATTTGTTGGCTGCTGATCCTTTTGGCCACCAGCTTCTGTTCAACAAATCTATTTGTCTTTTACCTGCTGTCAAATATTGTGGTGAGTATAAATGTACTGGAGGTGGATTAAAACTAGAATTAAACCTTGGAAACAGAGAGAAACTTGACAAAATGAATTTCTGTTACAAGGTTGCCAGTTTTGCTTTTAAATCAAGATGTAACGAAACATTTTCCAAGTTTAAAAAAAGAAGCGCCGGGATCTTACGCACAGATGTTATCTCGTCTCTTTAGAGAGAAGAAAAAAAATCTTCTTGCGACGCCGTATTACAATTAACTTTGTAATTTAGAGCATCGGTTTAGATATTCAACCTTTCGCCTGCTGAAGTGATGCCTCTTTTAGTGAGTCAAGGGCAGGTATTTAGGGAGCCAAAAAGCCACGGGTAGGCCTCTTTGGAATATCATTTTCCTGAAATGGCAGTGCTTCACCTGGCATTAATGAGGATAATGAGTTCTGAGATGTCACTTCCTATTGACCTTTAACTCAAGCTTCCTTCACACCTTACCCTTTGTCAAAGGTCCTGTAGTTAAACCTTGACCCGCCGCTTCAAGCAGCATTCCCCCAAGTGTAATTTCCAACCTCTCAATGCCGACACATTCTCTCTGAAACAAAGATCTAGCACTCCAAACTCTTGAACCCTAATTATGTATTTACAAGTTCTCTCATCAGCAATCCCGCTGTCCACAGCGCATATCCATCTCCAAGGGGAGACGAGATTGCAGTGAGGGAGTTGTTGGAGGGGTCACATTCCTGATCTTATTAATCTTTCCCTCCTAAGCGCCGACTGTGCATCATCCATTTTCGCTTTCTTTCCTTCCTTCTGTTTAAGGTTCCCAGCAGGAAAGTAACTCCTTGCTTTGGATGCAGGGTCAATGAATAGGCAGTGCGTTACCTTTTCTTGGACGACTGGGAGCCTATTTTGTCTTTCAAACCCTGAATAACTGCCATTTGCACAAAGCGTCTTTTAATCACATTACATGGTCAGAGTCTGAATAGAGGACTTCCTTGGCCATTGTATTGTCACATGGATCTAGATCCTGTTTCATATGCAAGGCTTAACCCATTGTCGCTGCTTTCTCAGTACTGCAGTTTTCCGCTAAGGTGTTTTTGATTTGTCTTTGTGTGCTGCTGGTTCGTTGGCACGCTGTTGTTAAAATCGCTGAAGGAGAGATGATGGGGGAAAAAAAGTATAGTATTCTGCTTCATGATGCATTCATATTGGAATGAGGCCGAGCCTATACTCCTGACAAGCAGACAGTAAAATGTTTTGAAGCAGACCCAGATGAAACTGGCTCATACACTCTGACAACAAAGAGTGTTATAACACACAGATATAAAGAGAAACAGTGCGCTCGCCGTTATTTTAGACCATCTTTCTATGGCAAAGTAAATCAGCTGGAGAGTTTTAAAGTGAATATTTCACTGGGAACATATTGCCGAATTCTTTTATGTTGCTTCCTGTAGACAGAATACAAATCATTATCGGCATCTATAATTCTGATTAATCACTTAGTGCTTTAATTAACATCTACACTCACTTTTTAAATGCTAGATGTTTCCTCTTGATGTAGCAAAACTGTGGATCCATCCCTCTAAATATGCTGCTTCTCTTTCTTCTTCTTCTCTTACATAAATGTCCTACTTGTCAGTTTTCCCCCCTATTTACATATCTTTAACTAACTTTTTCTTATGTCCATTCTCTTTTCTATTTTATGTTTGTGTGCCTGCCTGTCTGTCTCTTTGCAACTCCGTCTTGGCTTACATGTATTAGCCCTGGATTCAAGAGTATCAGGTAACAAAACAAAAAAAAAACACTTTACACTTGAAAATGATACACTTCACTCTAGACATTTTTTTCTGAGCCAGCTGAACACCTTTATTTTGCTTAAAAATGTGAACTGTGTTAGCAATGGGTGAGCTCACTGCTTCCCTCTCTTTCAGTAATATCAATAACATCCTGTCACTCATGCTTAATATTAGCTATTCGGCTCAATCACCATAACCACTGTGATACATTCAGAGGAGAGAGATTGAAATTAGAGCAGCAGCTAACACGTGGGGAGGACAGCAATAATCTTCGGGAAAACTACCTGCAAAGCTTCTTTTCCAAATATTTAAACCAAGTTGGCAGGTACATCAGCTTTATGCCAACCACGGTTTCCACTTTTTGTACTCCCTGTAAGTTACAATAAGTAAATGTGTTTGTCAGTCTTAGCTCTCTGCCACCACAGCGATAAGTAATTTTCTTTTCCAAATGTTTCCCTTTCCTCGGTTGTGTAATAGGAGCAGTCAAGATAGGATATAAAGGTAAATTGAACCACTACCCCCCCAAGGGAGATTGTCACGAACAATCCCTCCCTGCTCTTTGTCTTTCCTAGCACGGCGTATATACACCTGTTTTATGTCCAAGTCGATCATAATGTTTCTGCTGTGATCCTGCTCCCCTCGATATGTCCCCTCATTTCCTGTCCGTCCTTACCAGTCTCACACCAGACTCCACGGTCCCTTCTCCTCCCTGTCTTAATTCCCTGTGTCTGCCAGATTAAACGCCCTGAACTGGTGTGGTTTAGTCATGTTTGGGCTCCCTGTCTTCACCCTCCACTAAAAGGAATGCGATCTGGCAGCAAGTGCACTGTTTTCTGTAAATGTGGAGACTCTAGACCCTCCCTCCTCTTCTCACTCTTCTCCCTGCTATTTACATACACTTCCTCTTCCCTTTGATGTTGCTGTTACTTCACATGAGTGCTTCAAACATCTGCAATGTACTACTCCTGCTTTAATTATATTCAGGCAAAAAAAAAAGAAAAAGCAATGAACTTCCAAGACAGTGTTTCGAGCTTCTTAAATGGGATTTGTGCAACTTTTAACTAAAATAAAAGAAGAAGAAGAGCAAGATCCTTGAAATTCTGATTCACATATAAACAAGAAAATTGTTGGGGAATTGACATTAAGAGACTGCAGTTCATTTAAAAATCACAGTGTGAGGATCCATGTAACCTTAAAAGATGCTACTTCAAAAAGAGCCATCCAGACTTTGATTTAAACACAAAATCACTGCTGTGAGCATTTGACTCAACAAGCATTCGCAGCATCTCCCACTGGCTTTTCAACAGTAAGTAAACAACTGAGATGGTTTGTTGTCCTTTTATCCCATGCATTTCCCTTTACGCTGTGGTTGCACATTATAGTAAAACTCATGTGAAACGACCGTAACGCCTCACAACTCCCCACCTCCCCTGCCCCCCATCCCCAGTCCTGTTGGAGGTGTATTGTACCGTACGTTCACTTATTACTGTCTTTTTTCTTCTTTTTTTTAATCATTTTTGTCCCTCCTTCTCCTCCGTCCACTCTAAAAGCCCCTTTCGCTCTTGTCTTCTCACCCCTTCCTCGCCTTCTCATCCTAATTTCCTCGTCCTGATGCGTTTGGCTGTTTGACATATACGTGATGTGTTGACAGACGGCTGCCCCGGGCTGTGCAACAACAATGGGAGGTGCGTCCTGGATCAAAACGTCTGGCACTGCATCTGCCAGTCAGGATGGAGAGGGCTGGGATGCGATGTAGCGACCGAAACGCTCTGTTCAGATGGCAAGGATAACGAGGGAGGTAGGAAGAAGTAAAAGCTTCATACAAATTGTCTTTTTAGCCTTGGAAAAAAAAACTGGTGCGTATCTCTTATTGCACCAGACAGAAAACTGGCTTTGATGTGGCTCCTCGGTGACATTGCAAACAAACAAAACAAATCAATCATACATAAAACATCACTGGAAAGAATATGCTAATGTAGAGGCAGAGCAGATTGTTAAACAGCATGCTTTAAAATATACAGTAGATCAATTATAAAGACTTGTTGGCACTATATATTAAAACTCTGCAAGCTGGATTTCTAATGAACTTCTCCTTGGCCTAATCAACACCCCAGAACTTTTGAGGTTCGCGTGTGGCGACAGACACTTCACACTCTGTGTCAGTGCAGGATCTCTGTCGGTGCTTTAATGAACTTAAGTTCATGTAAGAAGTCATCTTTGTGTATCAGAGGTGAACACAGTAATAGAGATGCTTATGTTTTCCTTCGTCAAACCCAAACATATCCAGGTCAACCGAGCTTTTCCTCCCTGTCTTGATCGCCCCTCCTGTTTTCCAGACGGGCTCATCGACTGCATGGATCCAGACTGCTGCACTCAGATTGCCTGCCAGGGTCAGACCTACTGTCGTGGCTCACCTGACCCAGCTGCCATCGCAAGCCAGAGCCAGAGTTCAGTCGCCCAGTCTTCTTCTAAGAGCTTTTATGAACGCGTCAGTTTTTTGATCGGCCCCAGTGGCAGTCACGTGATACCCAGGGATAACCCTTTCAACAGCAGGTAAGCAGCTTAATGAGTTACTGACAGCTTTTTAATTATTTGGATCCAGTTAGCTGTTTGCTGTCTCATTACCGGTAGAGAGGCACACCTGTGCAGCCCCTCGAAAATGTCGTAGGATCTCACATCTTTGTCTTTGCAGTCAAAGTGACAAGCCTGTTTACAGTCGCTTGGTTGCCACACGGTTTTATTTATTTATTCTACAAGTTGGGATTAAGTGGTTCAGGAATAAGCTTGCTCCCTGTTAAAATCAGCCCTTATGACTATAAAAACATAAGGATTAGACTGCTTAAACCCAGATAACAGGACCATGTGATTTTCCAAATTGAAAAAGGAAAGTACAGCATAATTTAATTTTTGCATCAGTGAGCTGCCCGTCACACACAGTTTGTATAACAGAGACCTGATAGAACGCTTTCTCATTTAAATCTGTTCTTCCATCAAAAAACATCAAACACGGATAATTTTGTCAAGTTATTACTGACTGAAAAAATTAGAAAAATCCTGTTGTTGCAATGTTGTACATGATGACCACTTTGATGACAATGAGTCACTTCTTTAGCTCATAACTCATAAAGGTGACATTTCTGTTTTATAAGAAGGTACAGGATTGCAGAAAGTTTCCTGTAATTATTAGCCACGGTGAAAGGCAGATTTGTCAGTTGTTTGGCTGCTCACTGCTACCAACTATGATACACTGTCATGAAATTCTGTGCAGGCAGTCATTTTAACCTGGAGAATGTAAAATGGACATCACTTTGACCCTGAAAAACAGCATCACAGTTATACCCGTTTTCTACATTCTCCTCTGCTTATCCACTTCATGGTCATGGGGGCGGGGCTAGAGCCTAGCCCATCTGTCATACGGTGAGAGGCATGGTACTCCCTGGACAGACAATCAGTGTGTTAATTGGGTAATCACCAATTAACCAAACACTGCTCAGGTCTCTGGACGCACAGAAACAAAAACTGCACACAGAAATGTTTAGTGTAACCTCGCAAAGCTGCTCAAAAACTATTCTTTTGTTTTATTATTATTTTTTTTTTTTCCTCACATTCCTCAATAAGTTTAGTCTTTTGGATTTCGACTCTTTGACATGCACCACTAGATATATTTACCCCACATTCTACCCACACAGATTTATTGTGCTTCTGAGACATTTTGACACTGATGGGCATAAAAGCTGAAACTTTTTGTGTTTCTCAGGACTCCTTTTATTCATTGTGACACCTTGCACTATGCCTACGTCTTTTTCTTGAGCTCGTTGCATGAATTTGATTTTTAGTGGTTTTTGTATGACTGAAAAGTTTGATGTAAAGAGCAACAAGACCTTACCTCATGATTAAAGTACTGTACAATATCTCTGTGCAAACTGAAGAGACTGTTATATTTTTCATGTAAACTTCGGTGCATTCCCACATCTGTTCAGAATCACAAGAAGAGTTTGTTTTGTGACTGATGGAGAGGAAAATGATTGCCAAACTGTGTGCAGAAGGCTTTGGGAATATTTCCGCCAATAGTTTAAAGTAATCCTTATGTAAATAGCATGCTTTACTGAAAATATAGAATGAGGCAATTCCCCACAGCCGGGTTCTCAGTAATCCTCATCCTCATTGTCTTCAGCTTAATGTCGATTTCATGTCTGGCAGTGGCATTAGCTCTCTTGCTCAAAATATTCATTTGCCTTTTTATCTCCTCATAGAAGTTAGTTTTATAGTCAAAAACAGTGTTTTAGGAGCTCTGCAAACATGCGTAGTCCTAAATTTTACAAAATTAATTACCTTTTTTTAAATCTTATCGCTACATGGCAAATACTGCATACATGAAGTACATTTTGAAAGAGTCATATAATGAAGTAGAATTTAGTAGTGACAGGGTTTGTTTGGAGACCCCTTTTTGTTTTTTAATTCATTTGAGGTTATAGCGTGAATAATTTATCCACTGCCTTTGCAGAGTATACATTATGAGAGTCTCTGAAGCACTGGAACAATGCCAGAAGAGAAGACTTTCAGCGACGGTAGTGACTGTTATGCCAAGCCGTAGAGTATCTGATGTTTAAAGGTAGAGAAATGAGACACAGCTAGAGGTCATTCATGTCCTTCTATTTTTAAGAAGCCATTGTGTTAGCCCAGAGAAAGGCAGCCGATTTCAGTGTGTGGTCAGGTTTCAGAACTCAGCAGTAAAGTTGTCCCTCGTATAGCACAGAGAATAAAACATGTGTTGTGGTGTAGTGCCCCCCCCCATCCCCCCAACCCTCTCCCCTGCACAATAGTTCCCCAGCCATATCACATGTCCCCACACAAGTCTCCCGCTGGGTTTTGAGACGTTGTTTTTCTACCGCCAGTCTGGCACAATGACAGATAAGAATGCATGAATTATATGATTCATTTCTGGGGTTTCAGCAGGTGGTGCGACTTTGCGTTTGTTTGGTGGTTCAGTTCTTGTATCATCCGTCTGCCTCTCAAAAGATTAATAGAGTCACAGGGAAGGAAGAGGGAACCTTCGCTGTGGCTCTTAAGTGGCCTTGTTCTTTGAGCCAGTAAATAAACGATGGGAGATGGTTGTACCAGACATGAAGCGAGAGGGAAATGAGAGGCTAAAGCTGTTGATCATCTTTCTTTCTCGCTCTCTCTCGCACACACGCTCTCACTCTCATATACGTAATGACCCGGAGATAAAGTGGCAAAATAGAACATTTTTTGCCCACCGGTGAAAAATGCAGAGGGAACGCTTTTAAAATTCTGCTCCACGGCTGAGAAATTGGAACAGCTAAATGTTGATGGAGAAATATAGTTTTGTCTTTCCCTTTAACTGTACCTTCAAACAGAGGACTACCTTAACAAATCGCTTCGCACTTAAGAATATAAAAATAAAGATTAGTGTTTGACAAGTTCTACCTGCAGGCCCAGCAGTCGTGATGAATAATGGCAGAGGATGAGGATATCTGATGCTTTAAATTATGTATGAATATTCCGTGTTTGTGATTTACAAAGCAGAAATGCGCAAGAAAATGCCTTTTTTTTAGGGGAAAACAGGGAATGAACTGCTAGAGGTGCTGAACCTATTGACCAGAAGCAAATCCATTTACCAGCAGGGAAAATCTGAGTTGGGGAAACTAAATGAGTAATGCTCCCCCATGCCAGACTAACTACCACAGAGGTACCCTAAAGTGAAGCATTTAACCCCCCATCCCCACCCAACACTATAACCACCACTGCCGCTGCCATTTGCTCCAGTAACATTACAGTTTGACCAGCGGTAGAGGGTGAACTACATAAATTATAAATCTGCCACCATATGTGAACATCTGGTGACAGATTTATGTTTCCAACACATTGTTGTGTTGGAAACATAGACATAGTGTGTTCAAAAATTCTCTTTTCTTCTTTTTGAACCAAACGTATACACACATTGTTGCCCACAGACTTTAAATGAGCAAAAGCCTCCGCTTTTGACTCGTCACTGCCTAACACTGTATGTGTTCTGTATTCCAACTGCATTTTTCCTTTCACATCTAGAGTACTTATGGCTTCACCTTATAAAAAATCGCTGTGGCGATTCTGTTGTGTTGTAGAACTGCTTTTCTTTTTCAAAACCCTTCATTTTTTTCCATTTGTGACAGTTTGCCTCGAGCATTGAATTTTGTTGTTCTGAATTCCTATAAAGTGCCTTTTGACACGTCACTTGCCTGGCTTTGCAACTTCTCACATCAAGAGGATGTCTGTAACTGAGCTGAAGAGCTCATTCCAACACAATTCTTGTTGATATATTATCTTTCATCACAAGTATTACTACAGACATTTATCACGCTAGCGAACGCAAGACTTCAGTATGACACTGACAAAAGGCTCTTTTTCAGAAGCAACAGCACTTGCTGGAATAATCACACTTGGATCACACCCTCTTCAAATACAATTTAGGGGAAATTCCAAATTCAGCAAGGTCAGATAACAATACTGTGAATATTTCACTCGTGAATCTCATTTGATAGCCTCACTGCTGGGTGTATTGTACACTTCATTTACCGAGTTGACTTTACTGAGGAGACTGATAATTTAACTGTGAATGTTGTTGGCTAGAGAAGATGCTGTGTGTTTACACTTTATTCCCACAGTTTTCTGCAATGGCCTCACAAATTGAAATGCCCTTACAGCTATACGTAGTGTGTTCAGTTGTGTCTTGTCATAACAGCACCTATTTTTATATTGCGCATTAAATGCATGAAAAAAATCTATATTTGCATTCTTGTGGAATATAAATGCTGCAATACGAGTGCAAGACGCTGCAAAATCTTAACAAGAAGCCCTCAACCGACTGATTTATGGGTCCTTAAAAGCAGTAAACAGACACAGAGAGTGGCTCTGTTAGGTGCCGTTTTCATGAGTAACGACCACTGACGTGTGTGTGTTCTTAACAATCAGTAAGTCATACCTCTTAGCTCATGCCTCGGGCAAGGGGATGACAGTTGTGAGCAGTGCTGATGCGGTGGATGCTTGTTGACACCGGCTGGCATTGTTTGTTTACTCAGCTCTTTCTGTGTTTGTTTGCCCTCACAGCCTGGCATCAGTCATCCGGGGTCAGGTCCTAACGGGAGATGGGACACCGCTGATTGGAGTCAACGTGTCTTTTCTGCACTACTCAGAGTACGGCTATACTATCACACGGCAAGATGGCATGTAAGTTAGTTTCCCCTGCTCACGTGCATCATTAGGGGCATACAACGGAAAACACAGTCATCTTTACACAACGATCAACAAGTGTACAAGCAGACACCCAGCCAGCTCAGTCTTGGGTTTTAACCTTTGCCCTGGCGAAAATATATTTGTAGCATGTCCTGCTGTCCCCAGACTCGTGTGGAAAAATCCAAGAAAAAAAGGCTGTCCAGCAGAGGAGGAATTGTCCTGGCAGTTATCCAAAATGTGCTCAAAACAAATCGAAACAGCAGCACATTGTGCCCTAGAACAATTCCTCATGCAAATGTCACAGTGGTGGAGGCCATTTTGAACCAGGCTGTTTAAAATGCATTGAATCAGCAAGGGTAGAATCAATCTGCCCGCAGTGTAGTAAAACATGGGATTACTGCCTGACCTTCTCGTGCTATTACCACAGACTGGCTATTAATAATGGGAGTGCAAATACATACAAGACAAACGTATGTCACACATTTTACAGCGAGCGTTCAGCTCAGGTAGGAGCTTCATTTCGCACATGGTCGTCAGAGATTATGAACCGAGCCTTCGTTCGAATTCAACAGATAGAAACCATATTTATGTGCTGCCAATGTGGAATAAAAGGCTTATTGAGTGGCAGAGAATTGTACAGCTGTTGTTATGAATCACAATCCTTGGGTCCCCAGATAGCCGAGGATTAGCTGATTTCTTCAGATATTCCGCCCTGTAACTCTTCTGACAAGGAGCGTGATAAATGGTCGGGGATAATCACACTTGGTTAGCCAACAGATCCGCTCAGTGTGTTAAGAAGGGGGGGGGGGGGCAGCATCAAAGCCCGGCCTCTTGCAGCTGTGAGCTCCCCACTGCCCAAAGTGGAAAGAGCTTGAGAAGGAAGCTGTTTTAGGTCAGCTGCACAGCTTGGTTGTCGCTGCGTGTGCGTGTGCACGGGTCCGGGTGCGTACATGAGATGTGCGAGTATTCAAATCTCCGTGTGTGTGTGTGTGTGTGCCTTTGTGGATGTGGATACATACAATGTCACTACGCAGATGCTTTACCCCCTGGGTAGTGGAGCACGCTGAATATATAGAGCAGCACTTCAAAGACTCGCCCTTCATTTCCAAACCAGTAACTTTTCCCTGAGTAATGTTGTACTAATTAAACCAGTTCACCAGTGAAAACTCCCAGAACTCTGAACCAAATTCAACCATAAAGTGTCTTCTAACACCACGCTGAGTGAACAGAAGTCATAAATTAGATTCAGTGAATAATAATATTATATGGAGACTGAACAGAGGGATCACTTTGATAGGGAAAACTGCCTTTGAAAAAGGGATTATCAGCCTTAACATAAATATTTACTTTGCTACTTTGAACTTGAGGAGACATTTCAAAATTATATCAGTCTAAGTTTTCGCCATCATTAGTCATTAATAAAAAACAAATCCAAGGCGATGGTGGTGATTAAATCTGGAAATGTGCTAATGCTGCTAATGAAAGGTCAGTTACTTAGTCTCGATTCCTTTGGTAAAATAACTGATTATTGCAAATATTCTTTTGGCTTTACATAAAAAATAAAGGTGTTTGGATGTTATGATGAAGTATTTGACTTGTTTTCAACGTATCATGTTTAATGGTTGTCTTTTTGACAGCTAAGAAACATGTATAGTATATAGTTCTATTGTAACGAATGGAAATGAGAGTCAAAATAATGAAAATTAAGTTCAAAGATGTAAAAGAAACCTCTAAAGATTTTACTGCAGAAGATGATTTCAGTATTTTTACATAATAAGTGCAGGTTATTCAGTTGCTGTTTCTATTTAAGCATTAAAATTCGTACGCTTCTATTTCCTTCCAACATTCGAAGGTTTGACCTCTTGGCCAACGGTGGAGCATCACTGACGCTGAGCTACGAACGAGCTCCCTTCCCCACATTGCACCGAACAGTGTGGCTGCCCTGGAACGTCTTTCATGTGATGGACACGGTGGTGATGAAGCGGGAAGAGAACGACATCCCCAGCTGTTACCTGACGGGCCTAGTCAGGCCCAACCCCATCATCCTGGCCACACCCCTTTCCACTCTTTACAAGACCTCCCCAGAGGACAGTCCTATCATCCCAGAAACCCAGGTGAGATCCATGTCATAGAGGGGCATTGGATGGTGGTCAGTCCTAGATTTATTGGTATGACGCATTGTTTTGAATGACCTGTGTTTGAGTCCAGTATTACAGACAGCAATGCTGAAAATACACAAGCACAGAGTAACAATAATGCTGTTATCTTCCTTTCACCATGGCTTTCTTCTCTTTTTTAAACTGCGTTTTTTAAACTCTTTTTTTAAAACAGATTTGCCTTACACGATGCCTTTGGGCTTTGATTGAACCGAGGCATCTCCACTAAGCCATAAATTGTCTCATAGCAACACTGATAAATTCTAAGGGTACATTGCATGGAGGTTACATGCCTCAGGATTTGGTTTGTTTCCATTTGGCCCAAATCTATGTTGTAAATCCCTAAATTTAGAAGTTGACTTTGCAGCTTTTGCTGTTTTTACTGTTTGGAACAAATTCTGTCTGTGTTACATCAGAGGGATGAAATCAAAATCATTGGACATGCTTCAACATAAGTATAGTGTCGGTATGTGAGGCAACCAGGACGAAAACGAAAAAAATAAGAATGACTTCTGTCAATTATTAGTTGAGATGTTCAAATATTTTTTTTTCCCTGAGACTTTTAATAATGAAGAATTCATTTACTGCCTGTGGAGCTCAATTTGCATTTAGAAGATTGCAGTTTGTGGCTGGCATAAGTAAAAACTCTTCTTTAAATAGTTTGGCTTCCTAAAAAGTTCATAATGTTTGACTGCTTAGAATAAAATGTATGTATTTCTAGCAACAAACAAGGTTTTTCTGAGATGAAATTCGTTTTAATGTGACCTGGATAATAAATTGTATGTATGTTATCCTGCATTTGAACTTATTGTCATTAAATACATACGTTTGTTGCTCCTATTAACTCTGTTACTTAAGTCTACTCCATGCTGTGGCTTTGGCACTGGTCTGACTGCTAATTAAATCTTAGGTCCTTCATGAGCAAGTGGCCATACCAGGCAGTGACCTCAACCTGGTCTACCTGAGCTCCAGGGCAGCTGGCTACAAGCCCATCCTCAAGGTGCTCCTGACCCAGGACCGTCTCCCCTTTGGCCTGATGAAAGTCCACCTGATGGTGGCCATCATGGGCCGTCAGTTCCAGAAGTCTTTTCCTGCCTTCCCCGACCTTTCTTACACTTTCATCTGGGATAAAACAGACGCCTACAATCAGAAGGTCTTTGGCCTGGCGGAGGCTGTGGGTGAGTTCCTGCTGTGAAGCTGCCTACTGAAGATGTTGTGTAAGCATAAGTTCACCGCCAGATACTTGTGCTACCTTCAGGCAGTGAACCTTAGTTGAACTTTTAAAGATTGATTTTACTTTTTTTAAATTGAGGGTTATTTAGCTGGGGACTGCTTTTGTTATCATGTGCAATAAAGATTTAGCAGGTGGTGTGAAATCCTGAAATCCCCCTGTGCTGCATTTTTGAAGGCCATTGCTCTTTTGCTGACTTCTTTGTTTTGCATGTATGATATTTCAGCAGCTGTGCACTTACTGAAATATTGCCTCTGAGGCAGAGGCCTGGAAAAAAAGGGGGAAAAACAGCCAAGGGTCAATAGTCAGAAATACTGATGAAAAAATAAAGTGACAGAATCTTTTCATGCAGAATATTTTGATTATTTTATATTATAACTGGTTAACTGAACATACTTATTTATATACTGGTGGGGTACAGACTTACATCTAGTAGCACTTGCATCATCGCAGTTTACTGATAAAATTTTCAAAGCTCAACATGAACTGAGAGTTCAGAGAATTTTGCAGCATTTGTGATTTTTCCTAAAATGTGCTCCATCTGAACTTTGATCATTTCAATATTTCTTGCCACCTTATATTTTGATTATTTGGAATTGTGGTTTATTTGCATTTACACAAGATAAAACAGACAAATGAGAGGAGAATACATAAACTCCAAACAGTGCAGGCAAGACACAGAAACCCCATGGGCCTTCTAAACTCATCCCAGCTGGAGAAAATTAAACAGCCAAAGAGAAGGCAGAACCAGGAAATACAAGAAATGGCGACGACATGTACTGAATGTCTTATAAGCTACAAGCCTCATTGCTGCTATAAGTATCTTATAAGGAGGTTGTAACCTTGCTCACCACAGGCGTCTGCTGTCATTACTTTCAGTGTCAGTGGGATATGAATACGAGTCCTGTCTTGATGTGGTGCTCTGGGAAAAGAGGACAGCGGTGTTACAAGGCTATGAACTGGATGCCTCCAACATGGGCGGGTGGATGTTAGACAAACACCACATATTGGACATTCAGAATGGTAAGAAATAAACATGTATACAATATGCATGTGTGTCTGCAGAGATAGGTAGCCTCTTTGGGTTACAGGCAGGTGGTCTTTACCCCGAATCACCGCAATAAATACTTGAATCAAAATGAAAGATGGTTCGTCATCCCATCTGCAGATAATAGAGGAGAGTTTTGAAGGGCCGATCATTCACAGTAATGACTGAATAAATCAGCGAGTAAGCCACCAGGGTGCAAGGCTTGCAACGATTCTACACCACTCAGCTATTTTAGGAAGAAGACGGCCTTTTGGCGCTCACGAAGGCTTACACTTTTGATGAACAGGCGTCATGTTTAATTCTCGCATTAATTCAATAAACTTAATTAATTTCTTGCTCTGTCATCAATCAGATTCTCTTTAATCGGCAAGTACAATAAATGGACATGAGTTTGTCTTTGTCGAGCTGCTGCACAGTTATGAGAAAGGGGAAACATACATAATGAAACTATCAAATATACCTACAGCAAAGTCACTGCTGGGTTACAGTACCAGGAGGTCACACTCTATAATCTGGAGATTTCAGCCAGCACACTATTAAGGGGTTTCAGTATGTTACTACTGTGGAGGCAGTAATATGACTGCAATTATAGGAAGTGTGCCTCAGGGCCTCGGGCTAGTGAGTGCATTGTCAGTTTGCCAGACTGCTGTTTTGACATTAAACCCACTTCGGCTCACAACCGTTGTTCCAGTTGTCCAACACAATTTGTGTCCTTTTCATCTCGAAAATAGTCGAGGTCAGTCCGTAGTCTCACACTGTCAGAGTGGAGTTGGTGAATACATATTTTGTTTTCATTCGAATAGGTTTTATATTTTTGTTTGGTTTTTTTGGCATAGAAAGCTGATCTTGGCTCATTTGGAAGTAAAATGAAGCATTTTTAAAATCCCTTGAAAAATGGATCTTTATAGTTAACAGAGCACAAACTCATATAAGATTCCTTTGTTTTGCCACGAGCAACAAGTGCATCTCAGAAAGGAAGTTACAGATTTGGTAAAGGTTTTATCACTTTCTTTTACCTAAACTAAACAGAATTGCTTTGAGGAAATGAATTGCACTTTTGCAGTAAAATGTACATTCTTTTGGTGCAGAACAGGGTTGTTTTTTTTATTATATATGCTCATCAGCTAGGTGGGTGAAACTAATCAGTATTAATCCCTTCAAAACATCAGTAAGCACGTACTGTGCTAGTGATGGGTACCACTCTACAAACATCGCCCACTCAGAGGTCAGACTCTGCACTAGCAGGTGTAAGTATTGAACTTTTATGATGAATTGTTCTTTACAGAGCTTTGTTTGAGCAGAACGAAAATTAATAACAGCGTAGAAAAACTTTTAGCCCTTTTTTTAGCTTTTTTCAGGCCACTTGTTGGTTTTCAGATATATCATAGAGTTCCATCATGTTGAAAGAATGTCAGTAATGGCTGTCACTGATGCTTTAGATCATGTGCATTAGACTGAGTGTTTTTACAATGAAAATGTATTATCGTCCATCACATGCAAAGCTTTACATTCAATATTCTTCAAAGGCTTGGATCCTAAGAGCCACGACCTCTATTTTAAAATAATATGAATTTGTCAATATGATAAAAAATGTGTATAAGACACTCTGAGTAGCTCTATAGTGAGGCTGAACCTATAAATTATGATCATAGATTTAACAGCACACAGTTAAAAGATCTGTGTGGCTGTTTGGGAATTAAAAGAAACAGTTGTTTTTATGAGTGTCTGTGATTTTAATGCTAAATTTGAAAATGTAAAAATGCAGCATGTGCTGAACAGTTACATTTCTTAAGGTCTCTGTATCGCCACAGCTTTGATGTGTTGTGTAAGGAGGTTCACATGAGTTTTGGAGCCCCCTTACAAAGCCTCTGCAACCACCCAGCACTAAAGTATAAATCTGGTTCTTTCTTGTGCCGTTTTATCCAGATCCATCAAACTTTTAAGTGAACCACTCAGATTATTTTTGTGACCAGATATTTTGGCTACCAGAGGAGGGCTTTCTGTAAGGTGAAATGTTTGTGAACTCGTTTCTGCCTCCACAACTGGCAGGTACAGAACTATTCATCCCACAGCTACTCAGTGGGTTTGCACAGTAATATCATCCATGTGTTCTTCATATATATATAACAGGCGACTCAGAAGTCAGAGATTGCGAATGTGTGTTTTGTCAGAAATGTTTGTGGAAAACATGTCAGAGAAGCAGTTTCTTTGTTCAATCCTTGATGGTACTTTGTCCTGCTTCTTTGTTGAACATTAAAAGAACAGACATAGAAACCCAATCTGTCAAGCCACCCGGAACCTGAAGTTTGTGAAGTGTGCAAAAGAACACTGAAATATGCTTCTAGCTCGACTGCTGCTGGTGCAATGCGTTTCATCCCACCTGTCTCAAACTATAGCACACCCATCTCCAAAGCCTTCAGAGTGGCAGCATCACAGTTGGAGTTGTTGTGAGATGCATTTGTGATAACAGATAAGTGCAGCATGTGTGATATGCTAATGTATGCGGCATCCTTTATTAGATTGAGCTGTACCGTGTGTCTGGATTTATCAGAAAATCAAACGTTACTGTGCATGAAAAATCATCATGTGCGGGCTTGTTTTTGTACATGGAAACAGTGATGACAGAAATAAAACAAGAACCAGATGGTGTTGAGTGTTTTCTTATGCAGTAAATGCTGCAGCCTCCCCGAGGCTTTTTCACACTTTTCACTTGTCCTTTTACAACGGCGCCCTGAAAATATTTAAACTGACTAAATTTAAAAGATTCAAAAATAGCAAACTCGTGTTGTTTTGTCTCATTGATTCCTGTCTGACAGGAGCAATCAATTTGCCGAAAGGGTTTCATGCTCCAATCCTATTAGCTCACCCCAAAGACGGTGTGCTTGGTAAGCCTGTGAATTGTTTTTGTTAGCGACTTTGGCATGCTAGTTTATGCAGGGTTCACATCAAAGTGTCAAAAGCCAATCTGTAAACATATCTATGTTTGCGCTCACATTAATTGTTTTTACAGAGGTAGTGAGTCGGCACCTAGTTCTGCCTTGAATTCCCTTAAATTTTCTCAGTACAAACTGAATTATTCAGTCTCGCATTCAGCTACTTTTTGACATTTGAGATTTATAGCTCATGTGGGTTTTTGGGCAAGGAATGCAGTTCGATATCCTCGGTCAGCATGAAGATGAATCCAAATATCACTGTTTGCCTTCATTGCTGCTCCAGTATTGATTCTTTAATGCTGTAAACCTTGACTAATGTCCTCACCCAACATGCTAGCAAGCGGTGGTCCTCTGCAGCCGCACAGCGGTTTAGCTCCAGACATTTGCTATCGGTCTTTGTTGTGACTCTTGCTTCATTTTTGCACTACTTCTAACATCTGAGCACTTTTTATCACATCGTTTGTGTCAAAAGACCCAAGCAAAAAGCCCTCTCCGTCTCTGCCTCCACTCCAGTGCCTGTCAAACTAGATAAGGCAAATTGCTGGTGTCTGTGCTTTAGTCATGTCCTCCTGCCCCTCCTTTCTTCGTTACAAGTGGATAGCCCTTCCTCTCAATCTGCAGTTTGTCTCTATCTAGGGTAACATAGCTGATTCTTATTGGACACAGCCAGGGTTCAGCAATTCAGTATCTCTGAGTATACTTACTGTACAGCTCACGCACATGCTGCATTTGAAGCACCGAGATGTTTCCTGCCCACTTTTAGCCTCAATCAGGATCAGTGGGAGCCTCGGTGCTATCTCTGAGAATGACACTGTGCAAAGGAGAGTAGAAAAGGACAGGGTGCAATTAAGACGCACTCCCTCGCTTCCCCTACGAATCTCTGTACTCTCTATGTGTCACCAAGGTGACATTGCTAAGGGCGCTCCAATTTTTTTTCTTTTTTTTCCTTTTCTTTTTTCTTTCAGGTACAGAGGCTTGGCCTCACATTTGTACCATTAATCATCTCGAAAGCTGTGATGTTGACATTAAAGAATTTTTTTTTACCACTACATGCCTCAAATGAGCCTTTTATCAAACAAATTATTACCTTCTATAATGAGTCCAAAGAAAGAATCAATTCAGTTTGTAGGTGGAACAGTATTGTGTGTAGAGAAGAATTATAATTTCTATATACGGGCAGAAGGCAAAGTTTGTAAAGATGACATTCTGGTCCTTGCTCAAATATTCCTGTAATAACTCCTCTTCTTCTTCTGCTTATTTTTCCACTTTATTTTCTGTAAGAGAACATAGCCTTCATGGTTTCTCCACTTTTCATTCACTATAATTTATCATTATACACATTCATAGTTTTGATTGTTTTCTCTGTTTCTGCTATTATTTGGGAAATTCTGTGTTAATCCTGGAGTCTAACTGTGTCTGACTGTTTAGTAATGTGGTAAATGCTGCGTGACATGCGGTTACATTACATTATGGTTATTTGCTTGTTGGATGGAAGAGTGTTGGAGTGATCTTGGAGCAAGAGAGATAACAGACTCTCAGACTTTATAAAAAAAAATTAAAAAAGCTTTTTTTTTTTGTCCCATTTTGCCAAGTGAAACAGTGATTTCTCTTTCACCAGCTTCTATCCAGAATTTGAAACACGCCTCCACATATTCGTTTACTAATCAGTGAGCAGACACAATCCTAACGGCTGAGCCGTTCTGCTGCCATACTTATATTTTGAGTCTCCTCTGCAAAATCTGTCGAGGGAGCGCTTTTCGTCTTTACACTTCAGCAAAGTTTTCTTGCTGCAGAAACTGTATACTCTCCTTGTCTCAGGAGCGGGAACTTATTTCTAAGAAAGTTTTTATTTACAGTATTTCTTCCAAACTCAGAGCACAGTAGAGTAAAAGCATGAAATATTTATGGACATATGCTTATGAACTCTAAAGCCATTTTAGTCTGGACACTGTAGGAGTCCCCTTATTCGGCCTGGGGCAGTAGACAGTCAGAAGCCAAATTCCCATCAGTGCAGCTCTCCAGCTGAGACTTCACAAGCTTGATCCTTGCAACAATCATCAGCAGTAATGTGTCATGACCAAGTGCCCTTGAGGGAGGAAAGCTGCACCTTAATCTGCTCTTAAGTTAGAGGCAGACATTGTGTATGTGAGAAAATCATAGCAAAAGGATATACGATGGTATGTGAAGTGATAGTTTGGGGGGTAGCGGATGATTGATAAGTATATTTAATCCATTCCATTACACTGACTTATAGCTTATGGTAAGAGTTATGTATACAGTAATGTGTGATGGAAGTGTAAATAAGAGAGGACCACAGTGGCGTGCCAAAACGACCTTAGCATTCTTCTTTTTCTTTACTTATTTATTTATTTTTGGCTCAATAGCTGTACCGCTGCAGCTGATCTACGTCCTACACACTGCGGTACATCTTAGATATTAAAAATGTCTTTGTCTTTTCTGGGAATGTTAGGAAGTTATTACACAAACAGACATTAAAATTCTAGTCAGATTACATAGTTTATTTGTTATTTGTGGCTCTGATTCGGGGTGCAGCCAAAACCTTTCAGTTCACTGAGTGTTTTCATCACACTGTGTGCTTTATTCAGTGAGCAGACGCATGGATCACAGTTCAATTAAAGTCCCAAGGTCGTTTGATGGCGTCACACGTAAAGCCTTCCCACGGACCTATTTGTCTTTGTTAGAGGCTCATGTATAATGCTTTCGGATACAAAAGACAGATTGGTCAGATCGTCCTGTCAGAGTCTCGCCAGACCGTGCCTTCATTTGAATTTGTCCTTCAATCAATTAAATCAATGAAAGGAACTAATCAGAGAAGGGACAAGCAGCGTGGCTGCATACTTGATTTCCCATACATCCAGGGTTACGATGGCTTATGGTACAGCGCTGTGGGAGAACGACATCATGCGACCATTCAGAGGTGTCATAGATCCACTAATTAGGACAGAGGCAGTGTGAATTCACACAAGTTGCTGGATGTGAATAATTAAGTGCTTCCAGCATGCACTTCTTCCCTTTGATGTTTTTTTCCCCTTTGAAGAGAGTCCCACTATATCAGCACCCTTTAAAAAGCCAGTTATAGCTGCCTCTTGTTAAAATATTAATCTTTAGTGACTCACCAAATACGGTGAGTCCTTAGTGAAATGCACTATTATTAGGGGGTGGTGCACTGCACTGTATTTATGTCTACCGCCTCTTTGTGACTAGAGGAGAGCAGGATCCCTGTTAAGTTAAAAGAAAATTATTTTACATAATGTATACTTCAGCTTTGCGGAGAGTTTCAAGGAACCCACTAAAACAGCTGTAGAGCATTTCCCAGCATTGAAGTATTAGGTTATATCAGTTAAAACAATGATTAAGGCTAGTTCCCCGTGTGCTGCCTTGACTCCCTGAACTATTTAAATCAGATTGCCTGAGTTTTATGCAGTATAAAATAAACCAGTCATTTGGACTATAATTTGTTACCTCTCATTTAAAAATAAACAGCAGTTTGTTCTGAAACATAATTTTCTGATGGCTTATGCAGAGTACTTTAGATCATGAATTTGAAAATTATCTTTGCACATTCTCTTTATGTTTATACCGTTATGAAATGTGCGGTGTTTGTTAGGTCTAGTGAGCTTAGCAAAGATGCTGCAAGCTGAAGTAACAAAAACACACAGTGCCACCACTGTTCTTTCTCTTTATTAATTAGACATAATATTAAAAGTTAATTTAAAGTAAGTGTGAGTCTTTATGTCAAGCTAATTGCCTCTTAGTTCCAGCTCTGTAGTTAACACCAAGCATGTTACCTAGAATGGTGAACAGTTCCTTTAAATACATTGTTTTAGCAGATTTGAACTACTTTATATTTCTGTTTTATCTGGATTTGTCTGGCTAAATTTTCAATCCTGTAAATTAGTGTTGTTGGGTTTTTTTGTTCTTTTTTTCCCCTTCAGGCATACTTTACAAAGGGAGTGGGGAGAACCAGTTTATCTCTCTCCAGCCCCCTGTGATTTCCACTGTTATGGGGAATGGACGGCGTCGAAGCATCTCGTGCCCCAGCTGTAATGGGCAGGCCCAAGGCAACAAGCTCTTGGCACCGGTGGCTCTGGCATGGGGTATTGATGGAAGCCTGTATGTGGGAGATTTCAACTACATCCGCCGTATCTACCCATCTGGCAATGTCACAAGTATCATGGAGCTGAGGTGAGGCTCATTTGTATGGGTTTTGTAATGCGCTAGACAGTTTACAAAGTATGTCATGTATTATGCAACAACATATTAATTTCAAGATTTAACTGTTAACCCTTGAATTTATTAAACATAACTAAACTTGAATCTTCATTTACGCAAACGGATAAATAAAAAACTGCATATGCATCGTCCACATTTTTATAAGAAGAAGCCACATACTGTACCCGACCCCAAAAGTGTGAACGAGAATATGAATCCCACATTTGTTCGGCGTGGAGAGGGAGACTGAAAGGGCATGGTGGACAGATTTTCAGTCACACAAATCTTTCCCCTGGCCGTAGAAATTTGAAATCTTTTACCAATCCATCTCCATAATTAGGAAAGACATCCTGTCTTCAGCGTGTAATTGGGATGATTTACGCCCTCATGCCAAGTTGGCTTTTCACAGCAATGACTCTGATTCGGCCAGTTGGCCTATTTCAGAGTAGCAGATGTTGATTAAATGTACATTGGACCGTCACCCTCCATGAGACACATACATGACAAACATATGAAAACTGCCTTAAGAGGACCAAGGTCACCACACTGTTGGCAGGTGGTGTTCATGCACTGATTTGGGAGTTAATATTAGGGTTACAAGGGTGAATGATTCTTTAAAATCTAAAATGAGCAAGTGGTTTGGGCGAAAAAAGAAAAAAAAGCCACCAGAAATGAGTCAATATACCTGCACAGGTATAGTTTAAGACAGCATAGCTGTTGTGTTGGAAAGTATAAAATAATATAGATGGGGAAAACGTGTAATGCAGTAAACAAGCATGCATGCTCAGTAGCCCGTCACTAGATAAATAATACTTTAAGAAATGGTTTATGACTCTAAGCAACTATTTTACTCTGTTTACGGGAAGAGGAGCATAAAACACTACACTGAAGACTTGTGTTAGCCTTATTAAATTTAGTCTGACATAAGGAAAAGCAATGTCTCTGTTCACAATAGATGGCAGTTGCAATACATAAACCGCATAAACCAGTGCAGCAGGTGAAAGTCCATGTTTCTTTGCCTAATGTGTGGTATCATTCATAGCTTGGAGAAACAGAAGCGGCTGAGTTCGCTTATTTAGAATTTGCTGTTCTCTCTCAAACATTCAAAAACCAAAGTGGGTTGAGTTTCCGCTACGTGTCATGCAAGTTTCCTTGGTAACAGTACAAAAGTTATTCCCTCAACCTTTTTAAGTAAAGTGCAACATCTGTGTTGAGATTCTGCCTTCAGTGTTCAGCAAAGGGACAGAATCAATATTTCAATATGTGAGGTTAAAATTGAGAAATCCAGTGGTAATGGAGGATGATCGCAAGAGTGCACGCTTTCCTCTCTGCATCTACTTTCTGCCAAACTGTCACTGACTTTCTCTAGTGGCTTTGTTGACTTCAATGAGACTACTTTGCACTCCTGTTTGTTTGTCTTTCTTCCTTTAATAGACTGTGTGAAGAAAAATGCTATTTTTAAGCTTGTTTTAGTGCAAATCTTGCTTTTAATTAGCAATAAAATAGTCAAGCCTGATTCATTCCTATGATTAAGTAACAAAAAAAGAAAGAATAATTGAGTAAAAACTTGAAAATCAAACTATCCCTTCAAGATATACCAGTTTCATTGTCTTTTTCCTCTTTTTCTGCTTCCTTTGCATCCTATCATAGAAATAAAGACTTTAGACACAGGTAGGTGTATTGTCTTAGTGCATGTTTTGTTGTTTTCTTTCTGCATGTCATCATCCTTGTAAATATATGAATAACCTTCCCCTTTACAGTCGTCTTTAGCAGCAGTGATTATCATGTATAATTGTAACAGAACAATTATAGCTTGATTACATCTCAGCAAGATAAAGAGTGCACCGACTGTCAGAATTAGTGATTATTGACATAGTGTAAAACATTCAACTTTCATGCAAGTAATCACTACGTGTGACGCAGTCCAACTCAGAGCGCTGCAATAAACAGTATCATTGTGAAGCTTATGATTACATTTCCATCTGACAGATGTTCTCTTGTAGAGGGACTTACACAACTGCTTTGTATTCCTGATTAAGACAACAGCACTCTATCAAGCGAAGCTACGGAACACATTTCATACATTCCACTGGTGTAAGAGCAGGATTATGGAAAATGCGTGTGTGACTTTTTATATGAATTTAAGATTAATTTGCTTAACTCACCTGGTGGGCTTTAATTCTGTTTTACTTCTTGAATTCAGATTCGCTGTATTTCTCATTTCAAACACTTGGCAGAGAGAAGGAGGGATATGTGGAATGGCATTTACAGATAAACCTAAAAAAAAGAAGAGAGAGACAAGAGTCGGTTATAAATAAGGTAAAACAAAAAGGCAGTGAAGGGAGCATAGAGGCAGAGTGACGTGAAAGTCTTGACACCACAAGAGCTGCTGAATACTGGATCAGTCAGACAAATCAGATTGCCTGCAGAACAATGCCAGCTACCAAGAGTTTGTGATAGTTTCATCAGAGGATGACTACCACCTGCGCTTGCACCTGGGACAGGTACGGTGAAACTTTTGAGCTACAGGGGAAGATGAATAATTTGAGAACAGACACAGTCACTGGTTAATCCTATAGTCAAGCAGCAGCTTTTTTATCATTGATGGCCTTGGCACAAATGATACAATTTTATCACAAACACATGGCAAATCCTTCACAACTTACATTTTTAAAGGAAATGACCAAATAAGCTTCACACAGGTAATATTTATTATATGACCGTTTGATTGGACTGTATAACACCATACTGGTGTCTCCGTTATTACGCCCACCCCCTGAAGATTGACTGTAAAAGAAAGGGTTACTAATGTTTAACTTGTTGAATTCTTTATGGAACTTTGATAGCAGCCACCTATTTAGGGCATTTACTTTGACTCATAATAGCTGTCAAATTTTACGACTCCATCTTCATCATTTTACAAAGATGTTTCATTGCCACATTTATTTTGCCGTCACATTATCCACTTCCATTGCCGGTCAGCATTGAGAAAGGTACCATTAAGATGGAGTACAAGCAGAGAAGCCATGTTTACGACTGCGCTGTAAAGCACTCGCTTTTTCATGTTAACTGCCTCTGTTGTATGTATCCATCCTGCCTTAACTGTAGTTCTTAAATATGTCGAGTTTTTTAAAAATGTGACAGTAAATCACAGTTTTGATAGCTTCTTTTTAAAAGTATAAATACCAGTTGATAGTGTGTTGTAAATTCGTTTGATTCTTTGTCCCATTATGTGACAATTGAATGCAAATAGAAACAAGAATTCATTAGTAGTTGCATGTTGTTAACATAAGCCAGTCATTTCTGTATTTCCAAAGGCTTCTTCCCACAGGGGAGTGATAGGAAATGAAATGATCTGCTGCACAAGTTGTCAATTTGTGCTTTGTACACCGAAACCCCACTGCAGTGGTATCCTGTTGAATTTTGTTTGACTCCCATCTATTCAACCTTCTCTCTGTTTCCACTCTTTCATCCTCAAAGGCTCTGCTCTTCTTTCACTGTTATGGAAATTTCTCACAGTTTCTTGCAAAATTCAGAATAAACATTGTTTCTTGCTACCATTTACTTTACATGCACATGACAATTTTTGCTATCTGGGTCTTAAGGTTTGTAATTTATGCAACAACTGGACCGAACAACGTTACACTTAATTAGGAAATGAACACTCTGTATCACTGGTACTAATTAATGCCACTACACTTAAGATATATACTTTAATGTACTGCCTCTTGGATGTTCTGAAAGTACTTTCTACCTATACTGCATATACACCTATGCATACAGATGAAACGACTTGAGAAATTCACTGTGCTCTTCATATTACTCTTAACTCTTAATGGGGAGGGATTTTCAGAGAGAAAAATCTGGCTAAATTTCATCAGGGTTAGCTGAAGTTTAGAGGTAGATTGAGGTATTTCAGATATTAAGGCATCGATCACGTTTTAGGAGCAAATTGTTGCCATTAAAGTACAATCTGGCTGGACTGTTAGAAAAAGGCTTTTAAAGAAAAAACCTTTCTCCAATTACAGTATATAACTGAGTTATCATCTTGAATGCAGTAACAACCCAGCACACCGGTACTACCTGGTGACTGATCCAGTGAGCGGCCAGCTGTATGTGTCGGACACAAACTCCCGGAGGATCTACCGACCCAGAACTTTGGCTGGAAGCAAGGATCTGCCGTCAAACGCAGAGGTGGTAGCGGGAACCGGCGAACACTGTCTGGCATTTGATGAGGACCACTGTGGCGATGGCGGCAAAGCTCCAGAGGCCTCTCTCATTGGACCCAAAGGTATAATTTAAAACTAATGAAGATACTGTATTCAAATGAAGGGGCTGAACACATTGATGAGTTTCTCATTCAGGAGTGGCATCTGCTAGATTTAAACTTGTGCTTTGGGCTCTGTGCCAAGAACCGGCTCACTGATTTTAATGAATGAAATTTGGTTGCGATTCATGTGTTATCAATTCAGATTACTTCCATACAACTAAGAAAAACAGAGATGCTTTGTTAATTAAGGCTCTGCACTGCTGCTCCCAATCAAAAAAGTTGTTGCAGAACTGGTTTTGAATATTTGTATATTGCTTTTAAAATCCTTAGAATTATTACTTTGTTTCTTAAAGAGGCTTTTTTTTCTCCCACAAAAAGCTCCTGCTGTCAGAAACCCACTCTACACAACCTGTTGTCCACATTCAAATATCACATGGTCATTAGTGGCGTGATTGCTCACTTTTCCATAAATTCTTCTGGAAGAAAAGGCAAGGATGAATTGTTGTGCGCACTAGTTGTTGCCCGCTCTGAATGCCAACTGCAATAGCTCAGCTTCAGCTGGGTGATAAAGGCTTGAGCGGAGGCAATCTGAGGGAGCGACTCTAATGATGGAGTGGGTGGAAGCCGGGACCATAGAAGAAACAGCAGATGGCTCCTTTTTTTCTCCTCTCAGACATGTGCTGAACTCTGCTCAAATGTGACACTTTTCATCTGTCTGAGAATCTCAGACTGTCAAATAGCCAGCTCCCTAGGATTCACCGTGGGCTCCCTCGGCTCATCAATGTTTTAGCAGAAAGCAATCTTGTGCAGACCTAGCCACAGGTCAAACCAAATCACTCACCTTCCATAGAAGCTTTTAAAGACTTCATTGAAAAAGAAATAATACTCTGGAGGTAGAAGTGAAGTTATAGTATGTTCAGACCGGTAGAAGTCCTTCAGAAAACTATAGATCATGCTAATTACAACATCCTGAAATCTCAGAAATTAAATTTAAATTGTAAATAGAAAAGCGCAGAACATTTAAATCTCTGAATGTGAGGTATGGCCGAGGTCTCATATTAAACAGCACAGTGGCATGGAAAGTGATGTGGAGGCTTGCATAGTCTGTTAATGTATTTTCCCAGTTTGGGACAAATGGTTATTGCAACTCCACACTGGCTTGGCTCCAGCTTACGACTCTGAGCTGACTCTCAATCACCGAGACAATTTAGTCCACAGTTGTCACCGAGGCAACTGCCTGTCTTTCACCTCTTTCATCCAAAACTGTCTAAAGCTGTCATTTTCATTCCCCTGCTTATTTATTTCTCAAATGGTGTGCAGATTGTTGATGATTGCCGACGTAAAAAAAAAATCTCCACAAAGCACCACTCATTGACATCCCTACCTCCCGAGGTCTCTTTTGGACAGGAGGGTTACGAGACAAGGCAAAGTGCATATATACCATATGAATACAGCCTTTCCCACTTCTGCCTGTGAAATTATTTAATAGCAGAAAAGCAGACTGTGAATTATTGATGGCTTTGCTTTTTGCAGTGACCTGAATAATGGGAAGGCAAGCTTGACACATGTATCCATCGTGTTCTGTCCACTGAGTCATGCAGGCATAGATGCAGCGTATCTAACATGTTTTTTTTTTTTTCCTGTTATCACAAGCTTTTTCCTTTGCACTTCTCTTCTCCATTCTCTCCCTCTCACCTGTTTTCAACAGGCATTGCAGTGGACAAGAATGGGCTGATTTATTTTGTTGATGGCACCACAATCAGAAAAGTGGACCAAAACGGCATCATCTCCACTTTCCTCGGTTCGAATGACCTGACATCGGCTCGCCCGCTGACCTGTGACAATAGCATGGACATCAATCAGGTGACTTAAACACAGAAGTGCCAGCCGGTTCTTAGTATGACCAGTATGGTGCACCCATCATTGTACCCCTTCAGTATGGTTACTGACATGTGTTGTTTGACTGCTCTGTATGATATGCTGTATAACTGCATACTGTACATGCACTATGACTACTGGTTTTCAAGAGAGCGCTCCGTACAAAGCCATGTTTCCTTTGCCAAGGGCAATTCTTTGTGTGTGTCAGTAAGCAGGACTAAGCAAAAATTATGAAGCCGTATTTCATGAAAACGTGTTGTAGAGGTGGAGAATAAGAAAAGGACACATTAAATTTTTGTGGAATAAAATGTGAAATAGGGTATTAGCCTTGGCACTGTCCTTCTTTTTTTTTTTTCTTTTTTTTTTAACCTCAGCATCTATATTATTATCAAGAATCCTCCAAACTCTTAGGTAAAATAGCTTTTTTACATGCAGCTCGCTCTTCCTGGAACCTTTTGCAATTAAATTTGAAATTGCAAAAACTGCTCTCTTTCAGGGAATGGAAATCATTGCTGTGGAAAGTGTATGCACTCTTCTGGCTGCTAATATTTGGTAGTATATTAGAATCTGGATGTTTTAGCATAATTCATTTATTATTTGATGGCATTAAATCAGTCTTATTTGTGCTGGTGGTTTTAGATTGCCACTTAGGCTGTGTCTGTTTTTCACAGATGTAATCTTTAAAATTATTCTTACTGGGAACTTTCTTCATGGTTTAATAATTCTGTTTTTGTTTTATTCTGCAGTTTTGAGTTATTTTGTGTCACCTGCTCTGTGATGTGGTTCTGTAATATTTCAATTACAGCATCTTGGTCAGGAGACTTGGATAAAGAGGAGACTTTAAATATATGTACAGTTCCCGTTTATACAGCCGTAAAGAAAAAAAAAAGAAAAAAAAAAGCAGTCAAATCAAAACAGTAAGATCAGTGGAATAAATTTACATTCCTAGAACACCAACATTATGAGGTGCTTGCTGAAGAAAGAAAGAGAAGAAGAAAATGCTCCTGTTTTCTGGCTCTCTCTCGCGCTCTTTGCACTCAATCCAACACGAGCAGAGCATTTTCTCTGAAAGCACAGGAGGAAAATGTGTGCTAGGAGGAGGATGGGATTTTGCAGGAAGTGGAAACATGAAGTGTTTATTGAAGAGATGAGTTTTCAGGTCACGGCAGAAGATATGGAGGGAAGAATAATTACTCAGTTTGGGGGGCTTGTTTTGATGTGGCTGGAGCTGAATTAGTGTTTAGTGTTCCACTAGAAATTCTCAGCATTGAGGACACTTACACCGCACATGATAATGAAGCAGCACTCGGTAGCAGGCTCGCTGCACATAAAACCTTTTCTTTGGCAGTACCTGAGGAGGGCCGGCTTTGTCCGACAAAATTTACTGCCTACCCGGGGTGACATAAAACCAGCACCCTGTCCCTACGCAATAGGTTAAAGAATTACAATACCATGACACCTCTTGTGCAGATTCCCTTGCTTAAACATTAATATCTTTTCTCATCTGGCTCCTTTATTTATGAAGAAAAATAAAAACCCCAAAAAAGCCTTTTATCATATGAAAATACAGGCATTCACATCCTCTTCTATACCCTGCTTCTGCAGAAAGTGAATTCTGAAGCGAACTACATAAGCAGCCCGAGATGTGAATAGAAGAGTTTTTAGAGAACCAGTAAGCAGCAGATTGGCAAAGCTAATGGTTCAGGAAACAACTTTGTGGGTCCATGACACTGTCCATAATAGAGTCCTTTGAATTTGACCTGTCTACTGTTAGTGGTTTCTTGCAAGCCAGCCCAAAGTGTTTTCTTCTTGTTCCTTTTAACTAACCAGATTTACATTTTGATTAGATTCCTAATGTTTTAATCTAGACCGGCTTACAAAAAGGCAGAGTACAAGGCTACAAACCAAACATGGCAATGGAAATTATCTACATTCACAACCAAAATAACTCCAAGAACAGATATCGCAAGTGGTGTCCTATTAAGAGGTTAGATAATAAGAGAAACACATTTGAGTTTGGGAGAAAATAAAATGGCGTTTAAGGCAACTTAAGAACATTTTTAACATAAACAGAAGAGAAAGCAATCAGTGTTTGTGTACACGCGTGGGTGGTGAACATGAAGCGGGTGAACATAAAAGAACATGGGGACAAAGGATTAAGCTTGTCACTTTTTGCTAATTAACCAAGTCATTTGGTGTAAGCCAGTAAAAACATGGTTTTGGCGAGACTGTGTGATCTTCAGGCATCCAAGCTAGAGAAGTGGCTCAGTGCAGTTTTACTTCAGGCAGCCTCAAAGGCATCATGTTTTATTATTAATCACCCTGTGGAAAAGCACAATTCAGGAGTGTTTTGACAGTTTTAATGACACAGTTATGTATTTGAAGGCCAGACCAGTCATTTGTGCTGTTATAAATAAGCTTTTTATTCAATGACACATTTCTGACAAGGAGACTGTAATGGCTGGCTGTGGTTTTACAGTAGTTTTTGGATCATTATATATACCTATTATTATTGCAAGACATGGTTAATAATGATGTCACTTTAAATGTATGAATTATTTTTTAATTTTATTTATATTTAATCTGCTATATTAAATTCATTACCCAGTCCCAGGTTGAAGAGCTCAGAGCTAATGTTATATCCCTTAGGTATTCATTCTCCTGGCCCATTAATATCATATGGTTTGTTCCAAGTTTGGGGGGAAAAAAATAATAGAATGAGAGCTAATCCTTCCTGCATCAGCGATATATCTTAAAATCATCACCAAAAAGCTGATTAAAAAAGTATATTTCAGCTGTGTAGATCTAAAACCCTTTATGGGAAAACGAGGTGATGTCACTGTGTGCTGAATGCAAAGGGGTGTCACATAACTACAGAATTGCACAAATGTATTTTCTGCTAGGACATCATTCTTTTTGGACAATACCAACCATGTAAACTTAAAATTCGTTTTACAGAACAGTACTTAATGTCCACATGTAACTCAGTTTAAGAGGCTCATCAGATTTGCTTGACAGATGGTCAAATATTTTCAGAAATGCCCTTCCCCTACATCTTTTCACCATCGATTTATGCACTGCTGTGTCTGTGCAACTTTCTGAGACTGACAATCCGCTGTTCAAAGCTAACTGTTTGAAGGTCAGAAAGAGGTCGGGGCTTCAACTCCTTTTTATCTAAGTCTTCATTCTTGGTACAACTTCTGCTCCTAATTAGAACAGACTCGAGAACTTTTTTATTTAGTGTGTGTGTGTTGGCATACCAAGAATTCTTTGTGGCTTCAATCTGCTCCTGACACATACTGTGAAAAACACACATCATAAAGTGCATTCTTATATACAAAAGAAATATAATTACTATGGTAAGAGCAAGGAAGTAACACTATAAATGTCAATGGAGAGAAATTGTCTGAAAATGTATACTGATGTACTGACGGGTAACATTGTCATTAAATGGGCTAATCTACTGATACCTGTATTTCAGGTGATTTTGGAGTGGCCCACAGACCTAGCAGTTAGCCCAATGGACAACTCGCTGTATGTTCTGGACAACAATATAGTGCTGCGCATTTCAGAAAATGGTCAAGTCAGCATTGCAGCTGGCCGACCTAACCACTGCCCATTGGCTGGACTGGAGCGGGGAGTGGCTGGTGGTCAGAGGGCACAATTAACCCCTCTAGAATCCGCTGTTTCCATTGCCATATCTTACCATGGTACCATCTACGTAGCAGAGACAGATGAGCGAAAGATGAGCAGGATCCGGAAGGTTTCTGTGGATGGTGAGATAACTCATTTGGCCGGGGCTCCCTCCGACTGCGATTGCAAAAATGATGCCAACTGCGACTGTTACCAGACAGGGGATGGTTATGCCAAAGATGCAAGGCTCAATGCTCCATCTTCTTTAGTGGCAGCTCCAGATGGAACACTCTACGTGGCAGACCTGGGCAACATCCGCATCCGGGCCATCTCTAGAAACGGGCCAACTTCCAGTGCCAATACATACGAAGTGGCTTCCCCTGATGCCCAGGAGCTGTATGTGTTTGACAGCAATGGTACCCACCAACACACTGCAAGCTTGCTGACTGGTGACTTGAAATATACTTTCAGCTACAGCACAGAGAATGACATCACAGCTGTTACTGACAGCAGTGGCAACACTCTGAGAATTCGTAGGGATCCCAATCGCATGCCGGTGCGTATCGTCGCACCTGATAACCAGGTGATCTGGATGACCATGAGCACCAACGGTGGATTGAAGACACTCACAGCACAGGGTCAGGAGCTGGTACTTCTTACGTACCATGGCAATAATGGGCTGCTGGCTACAAAGACATCAGAGATTGGCTGGACAACATTCTACGAGTACGTATGATAGCAATTGGCAAGAACATTTTGTGGAAACCTTTCTGTGATTGCTATATTGAGTTGGGTTGCTTTTAATTAAGCTTTCAGAATATGGAAACAGCCCATAATTATGATTACACACAGTTGTGCAGTACATCATGAGGTAAAAGACAAGTATGTTTGCCACATATGTTCTTGAATGTGTGTAATGCTGTGCATGGTCTCTCTCGTCTCACAGCTTAGTACAACTTTACTCTATAATTGGGAACCACAGTTACCTGCGAACTGCTTTAGGGTGCACATTTAATTGAAATCTAATTATAAAATTTGCCTCAGATAGCAAAATAGCCTAGTTTGACTTCAGTATCTCATTGCAAATTAAGTGTTTTATTCTTTTACTGAACCGTGTTTAATGATGTTGTAGGTGACAGTAGTGATGGTGACATTAGTGTGTTGGGTTAACAGGCACACTTTAAAAGCAAAATGACCTGCACTGTATTTCATTATTTATTATTCCATAATGACCGGGCTTTGTTTTGGTAGCATGGGCTACCAGAGATTGATTTTCTTTCTCCCTTGTCTAATTTGCTGTCATGTCACATTATGCCATGAATGATATCCTCACTACAACTAAAAAAGCAGAATTCAGTTAAGATTATAATGGCACATCAATCATCCAAATAATTGAATTCATTACAAGTCTCTGTAATTTTTTTTATATGAACGTGATAGCTGATGAGATGTGTCACTCTCCCATATTAAATATTTGGATTTTGCCTAGGGTTTATACAGACATGCCTCCACTTATGCTCAGGAAATTGAACATGTGACATTTTAATTACAAGAAAGTCGATGGTTTTACTCAACGAGTATAAAAGAGCTGATAATTGAATGCACTGTGGCACTATGAGAGCCCTCATACATATCAATGCTTTGTCATTCGATGTTCTTTTTGTCAACCAGCTATGACAGTGAAGGACGCCTAATGAATGTGACGTTTCCCACTGGAATGGTGAATAACTTGTACACGGACCTATACAGCGCTTTGACGGTGGATATTGAAAGCTCCATGACAGAGGAGGAAATCAGCATCACAACAAATACCTCAATTGTCCGTGCCTTCTACACTTTGGCTCAGGGTAAGGCCTCGAATCGCATCATCCCAGCTCAGTTGGCTATTTTGTAAGTTGTTATTTGTCATTGTTCCAGGGGTCGGCGGGGCCATGTTGAGTAAGCTGAAGTCGTGTATCATTACGAAAGCCTGACAGACGACAGTGTAAATGATTACTCTCTCAGTGTGTGGGTTTGGGTGTCAGGGAGATGTATCAACCTTGTAACTAAGTGGTTTCTGCGCTCCGCCTGAGCCAGATGGCCCAGTTATTTTAGCACGTCATCCATGATCGTTCTTCATTTTAAAATGTACTAATTTGAAATGCTAAGAACTTGTAGCATCTTCACAGACAACCATTGATCAACCCAGAAGACTGTTAGCATCAGTTCCAGTGTGTAACTGCCTCAAAAGTTTCACTTTTTGTCTACTATCAACAGACCAGTGTAGAAGTAGCTACCAAGTGGGGTATGACAATTCGCTCAGGATTACCTATGCCAACGGGATGGACACCCACTACCAGACAGAGCCCCACATCCTGGCAGGCGCTGCCAACCCGACTGTAGCCAGACGCAACATGAGCTTGCCAGGGGAGAGTGGGCAAAACTTGGTAGAGTGGCGCTTCCGCAAAGAACAAGCCAGAGGGAAAGTTATCGTGTTTGGACGCAAGCTGAGGGTATGTTAAGGTTTTTCTTTAACTTTTTTTTCCCTTGTAGCACATTTAGATAATCCAACCAACTTACTTATGCAAAATCCAGATCAAACTGTCCAAATTCATATTGGTGGCTGTCTCTGTCCTTATTATAACCTTGGAAAATATTTCTGCACTCTTTTCCTTCAATAGAGATTTATCAGTCACAACATTTACCCTGATGTAGAGGGTTATCAATATTCTAGTACTGTACATGACTCCTCCTTTTCTTACTCCTGCTTCCTAGAATCTGACACGGGTCTTATGATTTAAGGCACTTCATGAACTTAACTTGGGTGGTTACTTTGGCTCACGGTAATTTTTTGTCTCCACTGAATTTAGGAGGTTGTGATTTAAGTGTACCTGAACGATCGCCAAAGTGTCTCTCAGTTTAATGAGCCTCGTGAAGGAGGTGTTAATCTCTGTGACAACTGTAGTAAAAAAAAAAATCTATGAATACAGTTTAAAGAGCCATCCTGACAAAGACCAGTGATATCAAATCAAAGTATTTGTTCTTAAATTTGTAATGTTGTATAATCAGTCCTCATTTGTTATTTTCAAGCATCAAAACTATATTATCACTAGTTTTAGGAGAAGTTTTATTTATTTTGAATTTTTTTGGTCTAACCCAATTTTAACTAGATTTTTTTTTCACCCCCACAGGTGAACGGACGGAACATTCTTTCCGTTGATTATGATCGCACCCTAAGGACAGAGAAAATTTATGATGACCACAGGAAGTTCCTCTTAAAGATTATTTATGACACCGCAGGACATCCAGTTCTCTGGGTACCCAGCAGTAAGCTGCTGCCAGTTAATGTCAGTCGCACAAGCAGTGGGCAGATCAGTGCCCTGCAGAGAGGTCCTACCACTGAGAGGCTTGAGTATGATAGCCAAGGCCGCCTGATTTCCAGGGTGTTTGCTGATGGGAAGATATGGAGCTACACCTACCTAGAGCAGGTAAGAAAATAACATGACTAGAAGAAGCAATATGTAAGATGCATTGTACAGCAGGCTCATCTGCATATATCACTACAGGGCGAGTCAAGCCCCTAACATAACATTATTTTACAAGAAAAATCAGCTACAATTTGCCAAGTACCAGAGCTTATTATAGAGGGACTAGGCAATGACTTTGTCGTTTATAAGCTTTAGAATTAAAAATGTCCAGTTGGTTTCCCTGCACAGGACAATCTGGCATGTCCATCTGTAACTACCATCCTATAACTCAACCCAGTCATCAAAATTCTGGGAGCAAAAAGACATGAAATGACTTAGTGATACTGCATTCTGGATACAGTCAATATGCAATAAAACAGTATACTCTTTAAATTGCTGTCTGTCTTACCGAGGTTCCACCAGTGAAAAAAATGCTGGGAGGCAATATTTATGTTTAATATTGTCCACAGTCTCTACAGTAGCAGTAACAAAATATGTACACTATTCCAAGGCCAGTGCTCAATTTTGCAATGTTAAAGAAGTTATCTAGAAATCACTGGATTCATCAATTGGGCAAATACCTTTAAGGAATTCAGCTTAATAGAATTTGTGTGATCTTGCTAAATAACAGACAGCAATTACATACCTCTAATAGCTGAAACCTTCTAAAACTCTACACCTCACCATCTGACTCCGTCTCCACTTGCTAAAATTACAGCTGGGTTACCAAAAACAAGTTGAATTCTTGTAAGAGTGTATTTATCACATATTAATTGGCAACATCTAAATAATGCATACACTGCGTTCTAATGGTTTATTAATATGTTCGGTTAAAGCAAACCTGAACACTCAGGTTGCTGTGGTGTTTAAATTCTAAGAATGTGCTTCATTGATCAATACCAATACATTATGAGCAAACTCCATCTTAAAGAGTGTAATTTTGCATATGTATATTATGAAAAATTTACTGCAAGAATTTAAAATCTAACCTTTCAAGTGGTGCATGTCAAACAGGAAAGAGCAACTCGGTGCTATATCGTTCTCTCCCTTTTTTCCACATAAATATTCTTTAGTTGTTTTGCAGTGTTTTTAAAATTGCAGAGGGACGCTCTGCTACAAACATATGCAGAGATTTTTCTTAGCAGTCACAGGCTGCATCCTTGTGTTGCGTGACCTGGAGCGGCCATGTCAACACTCTGACACAAGTAACACAGGAGGCTCAGGGAGCACAGGAAACCTCAGTGTAGCAACGGATGACTGGGCTTGACAATTTAACAGAAAAAAAGTGGTAAATGCTTGGAAGGCAGGCCAAACTCCTAACTGCATCTACTGTAAATTAGCTAAAATAAGACTTCCTGGCTAAGATGAGTTAAAAATAAATATTACTTCTATTTGCACAGTGAGTCATTAGCATGGAACTAGTTAAGGAGTCGATTTTTATTCATTTATGTATTTTACACTGTAAACATAAAGATTGTCACAGAGGTCTATGTAGTATTTTTATTACCTTTTTCAATAATTAGACAATAGGCAGTACAACTAAAAACAGTAATACTACTCAGTCTATATTTCATATATCTTACTACACCCTGCTTGCACTCAGGATGTCTTGCATTTCAGAAATATTATCCAACTTAAGGAAATATTCCCTATTTTCTCTTTTCCTTTTAGTCCATGGTTCTCCTGCTTCACAGCCAGCGACAGTATATATTCGATTTTGACTCTCTCGACCGTCTATCTGCTGTCACCATGCCAAGTGTGGCCCGCTACACCATGCAGACCATTCGTTCAGTGGGTTACTACAGGAACCTTTATCACCCGCCAGAGAGCAATGCCTCAGTAGCGGTGGACTACAGTGAAGATGGCCTCCTGCTGAGAATAGGTCACTTTGGCACAGGCCGGAGAGTCCTGTACAGGTACCGCAGGCAGAATAAACTGTCAGAGATCCTGTATGACAGCACAAGGGTCAGCTTCACCTATGATGAAACAGCAGGTGTGCTGAAGACTGTCAACCTGCAAAATGAAGGTTTCATCTGCTCTATTCGCTACCGGCAAGTGGGTCCCCTGGTCGACCGGCAGATTTTCCGCTTCAGTGAGGATGGCATGGTCAATGCACGCTTTGATTATACTTATGACAGCAGCCTGCGTGTCACCAGTGTACAAGGCGTCATAAACGAAACGCCACTTCCCATCGACTTATACCAGTTTGATGACATCTCAGGAAAGGTTGAGCAGTTTGGAAAGTTTGGGGTGATCTACTATGATATAAATCAGATCATATCCACTGCAGTCATGACATATACCAAACACTTTGATGCACATGGACGCATCAAGGAAATCCAGTATGAGATATTTCGGTCACTCATGTACTGGATTACTTTCCAATATGACGATGTGGGCAGAGTCACCAAGCGAGAGATCAAGATTGGTCCTTTTGCTAATACCACCAAGTACAGCTATGAGTATGATGTGGATGGCCAGCTCCAGACTGTATTCTTAAACGACAAAGTGATGTGGCGCTATACTTATGACCTTAATGGAAATCTGCACCTGCTGAATGCAGGAAACAGTGCCAGACTTTTACCTCTGCGTTACGACCTGCGAGACCGCATCACCCGGCTCGGGGACATCCAGTATAGAATGGATGAAGATGGTTTTCTTCGTCAGAGGGGAGCAGAAATCTTTGAGTACAACTCTAAAGGCCTTTTGGTACGGGTTTATAGCAAGAGCAGCGGCTGGACAATTCAGTATCGTTATGATGGACTTGGCCGAAGAGTATCCACAAAGAGCAGCCTGGGCCAGCACCTGCAGTACTTTTATGCAGATCTGAGCTATCCGGCTCGAATAACACACGTATACAACCACTCAAGTTCAGAGATCACCTCACTCTACTATGACCTACAAGGCCACGTGTTTGCTATGGAGATCAGCAGTGGAGAGGAGTTCTATATTGCTTGTGATAACACCGGCACACCTCTGGCTGTCTTCACAAGCAACGGCCTCCTGGTCAAACAGCTTCTATACACAGCATATGGTGAGGTCTACTTGGACTCTAACCCAGATTTCCAGCTTGTGCTCGGCTTTCACGGGGGCCTTTATGATCCTCTGACTAAACTGTTGCACTTTGGGGAGAAGGATTATGATATAATGTCTGGAAGGTGGACCATTCCAGATGTTTCTGCTTGGAAAAAAATTGGCAAAGAGCCAGTCCCTTTTAATCTGTACATGTTCAGAAATAACAACCCCATCAGCAAAGTCCATGAAGTTAAAGAATACGTTGCAGGTAAGATGTGCACCTGAAGCTGCTCGTGCTATTGCAACAATTGCTATTATTTTCATGATTGATTTTTCTGCCAAGCATTTTTTTTCTGTTTATCAAGAAGCAGCAAGAAAAAGCAAATACTTGGCAGCTTTTCCTGAAAACATTGAATTGCCAGTTAATTTTAAATCTAATCCATAATCTGCTAAACAGCTGTGATGATTGTCATTGATCTGATGATCCAATTTAGCTTTATTAACATCTGAATATTGCATGTATATTCATATAAGCTATTAATTTATTCAATATGCAGTTTTCAAAAGCATCAAATTAGCGTTAAACATGTACTAAAGTGAGTACTCAAGAAATTCGCTCTCGCTAAAGATCAGTCTGAGATGGAATCACAGCAGCCATGACACCAATATGCTATCTCACCATATTAATTGTGGAAAATATCACATTTCTTAACCAGATTCAATTCAATTCGATTTTCAATTCAATTTTATTTATACAGTGCCAAATCACAACAGTTGCCTCAAGGCGCAGCTGATGATAAGTCTCACAGGGAGTTACAAATATCCTCTAGAATATTTTTCCCCAGGACCACATTTTGGCATCATGAAACACACACGCACTGTCACTGTGTCAGCACATTTAAACTATACCAGCCATACTCTTGCAGCTAGTTCATTTTCAAATCTTTAACTATAGTTAGAACTTTACATTTTAACCTCAATTCATTTCCTTTTTTCAGATGTTAACACCTGGCTAGTAACTTTTGGTTTCCATCTTCACAACACCATTCCTGGTTTTCCAGTCCCAAAGTTTGACTTGAGCATGCCATCGTATGAACTGAGGAAGAGTCAGCTGTGGGATGATCTGCCGGTGGGTAAAATTAATGTCTCTCAGACAAAACTGAACCCAAAATAAACTGAAGAGCGACTGAGACAAAACCTTTGCTTCTACAGATGACCAGATTACAAAAAAGGTGTTAGTTTTTTTCCCCTCCCATTGTTTTCCTTTTACCTCTGTATTTTGAAGCTGCCATTTCCTAATTGGACTGCATTGCTTTTCATAGAAGATCTGTTTTAATTGGGCCATATTTGCATAATAATAAACAGAAAATAAGGAAAAGTTTTCTTTGCGCTGTCTGAGTTTAGTTACGAGCTGAACATATTTTAAAGCTGTCTAATTTTCTAAATAATATTCTGGTGTCGCTACTGTTAAAACTACTTTTTGATGCTTGGCTCCTTTGGTCTAAGGCCTTAACACAAAAAAGTGTTGCAGTAAAATTGTCATGGGGGATTTATCTACTTTTGGCTTGAGAACACAGCTTGAAAACACCATTATCTTGGATGGGGATGAAAAACTCTCTGAAGCAGAGCAGTAGCTGGTTCTAAATGGCCTGGAGAGTCAGGTTCTGCCATGTTCAGGCATTAACGTTTCACTGCACTTTTCCTACAGTCTATCTCTGGGGTCCAGCAGGAAGTAACCAGACAAGCACACTCTCTCTTGTCATTCGAGCGGCTGCCAGAGGTCCATCTCAATAGAGGTCGGAGAGGTGAAAAGTCTTGGCTGTGGTTCTCAGCTGCAATGTCTCCCATCGGAAGGGCTGTTATGTTTGCCATCTACAAGGGCAGTGTCCACACTCACACACTCAACGTGGCCAGTGAGGACTGTATCAAGGTTGCATCAATCCTCAACAATGCTTTCTATCTAGAAGACCTCCACTTTACCATAGAAGGGCGAGACACCCACTACTTTGTCAAGCCAGGCCTTCCAGATGCTGACCTTGCTGCGTTACACCTCACTAGTGGACACAAGACTCTTGAGAATGGTGTCAATGTGACTGTTTCCCAGTCCACCACAGTCATGGACAGTCGAACTCGGCGATTTGCTGATGTGGAGATTCGTGCTGGAGCTCTGGCTTTTCATATCCGCTACGGATCCACAGTGGATGAGGAGAAAGCGCGAGTTATCGAGCTTGCACGTCAGCGTGCCCTGGCAGGCGCATGGGCCAAAGAGCAGCAGCGAGTGAGGGACGGTGAGGAAGGGGTTCGCCCCTGGACAGAAGGGGAGAAGAGGCAGCTTCTGAGTAGTGGCAAAGTTTTGGGATATGATGGGTACTATGTGCTTTCCATCGAGCAGTACCCAGAACTAGCAGACAGCACTAATAACATCCACTTTCTCCGGCAAAGTGAAATTGGGAAGAGGTAACAATACCAGGTGTACTTTCTGCCAAAGAGACTTTGTTTTGGTGGAGACTCTCCAGTCGACAGAAATGAAAAGCAACTTTAATTAATAGTTGCTGGTGAGTGCCCTGAGTGTTATTGTGTTTTTGTATAAAAATAGAAAAAAAAAGGAACAAAGAAAAAAGAAAAACAAAAGAGGAGAGAAACAGAAGTAGTTAAAAACAATGCTGTGCATTGTGACCTGGACACTACAGAGTAAATGTTCAACTACGCTACGCCTTAACATGGCAGTTACAGGTCAGTTCCTCTGTAGCACAAGCCTTCTGGACTCTGAAACAGAGGAATAGTGGTGTCTTTAAGGAATCAGTGAGCTAATTTAGGTGTTTGGGTTTTTTGGTTTTTTTGTTGTTTTCATCAAGGAAAGTTGGGTCAACAAATTATTGTAAGAGCAGAGGAAATGTTTACATTATGCATATCTGCACTTCTCTAGAAGTACCAGGCTCGTGGGTGCAGTCCCAGAGCAAGCAGTGTCCTTGAGTATTTGTTTTGTTCTGTTTTGAAATCAGAGACTTCTGATTATAGAAATATTCTCACCAAACAACCACTATGTATACCAGATTTAGCACTGTAAACATCAAAATGTCTTATTCTTGTTGAGATAATTTTAAACAGAAAAAAAAGAAACGTGTTTAAATGCGGTACCTGATATTCATTGTGAGAAAAAAAACAACAAAAAGAAAAAAAAAACAACAACAAAAGGACAGCAAAGGTATGAAGAACTTTGCCCGGTGGGACAAAGCACAGCTTTGTCTTGGATAGCACAGGGACACCACGTTTTGTAAATTATGCAAGAGTTTTATGGCATTTTTTTAAGAAACTGAATAAATGTCTGTACTAGTCATCTTAACAGTAATTTATGTTGTGTTTATACATAAATAAAGTCCAGCTGATTTTTATTTTCGTTCTTTTAGTTTTATGTGAGACATTGATTCACAGAAAAAATGATATATATATATCTATATATATAGATATATAGATATATATTTATTTAATTATTTATTTATTTTTGTCATTCTTTCAAATATCGCTAATTTGGGGCTTCTTCACAATGCTCTGTTTAAGTAAGTAACAGAAACCTGTGCATGTGGTGACAAGTATTTAGAAGTGGTGATGTATCTATAACTTGCAGTCAACTATTACTTCCACTAAATTTAATGTTTATTGGGCATAATGCCTTTTGACTTGGCTTTCCTGTCCAATGAATAATTCATCAACACAAATATTTCATGAACCCATCTCACATAAACAACAACAGTGGATACAAATATAGATCACATCCATGTTCTCGGTAGGTATCATTTTTTTGAATGTTAAATGCACTAATTAAAATGATATTGGGGTTCTTTCGGGTGTGTTGTTTTTTAGATTTCTGAAGTGAGACTTTTTTGATATTAAGGGTGTTCATTAGCAGTGTTAGGGCCAAGCTTTATCAAGGCGAGTTTGTTATTGACTTTTTTTGTCCGACAGTGTTTTAGTTCTAATTATTAAAAATGTCAAAAAACATGTGAATCTACAAGAATCACTGTGCAGATATAGGTGAAAATGAAACTGCAACACATAATCAGACTACTACTAATCGGATGCTGATTTTGATTGATCTTCAGAAGCATTCCCAAATGGCAACATATATAAAGCACTAGTATTCCAAAATAAAATAAAAGCAGTGCCAAAACCCCATCAAATTCTCAAATTAGATTAATGATTTAAAATAAATCTTCTGAGCTACAAAGCCCTAGAAGACAAATGAAGCATTACTTTGAAGTCAGCTGCTCGAAGGCATTCTGAAGTATGTAAATTGATGAAGAAATTTGAAGTTTAATTAAGCTGAAGTATAGACAGTTGACTAAAAGTCTAGTCAGTCAGCGTCATTATCACAAAGGATAAATTTGCGTGTGAACATAAAAAGCTTATTTTCTCAAAATTACATTTAGGCTGTGATCACCTTTTCCGGTGTTTTTCATCAAAGCGCAGAAGAGTTTGGATGTTGGAATGTATAAGTCTGAAAATAACCCTTTCATATGAAAGTGATTTCTTTTTCGTGGTAAACTTCAAACAGCATTTCAAACCAAATGGGAGCCGAATATTCTTTGCTCAAAAGTTGTTTTACACTGTTGTTTTTGTCCTCCTCTCAGCTTCTCTGCTTCCCCCAGTTTCTTTATATGTTGTTGGGGGTTTTGTTTCTCCATTTAAAATATTTTATGACACACAGCCCAACAAAGGTGCATCTCTTTTAATGTTTCTCAGCACAAAATCTGAAATACATGCCTTCAAAGTTTTCATCAGAATCCCTTTGGGTATATCACACCCATTCACTGCCAACTTTTAATGAAATGTTTTATTAAAGTTCCCCTGTGAGCCATCGTCTGTTGTTCTTCACGTTGAAATTATAGTGAACTTATACGAATCCCCATTTGTTTTGATATATCCATACAAAGCATTTCAAACCCCTGCTGGAAAAAAAAAAAAAGCGGAATTCTAATGCAAACTTGACTATGCCAAATATGAAGTATTCAAATCTTTCATTCTCTTAAAAGCCCTCTGATGCTCCCTAGTGGTACAAAGCACATAGTTCAGAAAGTCATCCGGCTGACCTGCTTTATCGCAGCACACTTGTTATAACAGCAATTATTACTGTTCCTTCATAAGGGTCAGAAATATTGTTTCTTTGAGATCCAACTTCAAATAATTTGGTGAAATTCTAGTGATTACTAAGCCAGATGTTGGGAGGGAAAAGACTCCAGGTTAATTTAAAGAGACATCAAATGGAATAGTTAAACTAGTAATATTAAAATGAACGCCAGTACTGCTGCAGTATCACACTGTGACCACACTGCCAGAGCAACAGTGCAGCATATCACTATGCAGTGCAACTAGCTCTACTTCAAAGGCTTACATAAAAGAGATGGCAGAACTTTGCAAGAACATCAAAGAACCAAAAGCATTGTGCAATAACCACATCAGAGCAACAGAGGAAAAAAATCAAGCATGTTTCATAATTCTTTTTTTCAGATGGAGGTAGCGGTATGAGATCACACCATCAAACATGAAATTATTTCACACTCTACATGTCCCCCTCTTGGATACCTGAAGATGAAACCAAAGATCATATGACACTTCAGTTTGACGTCAACGGGCTTGATTTATTTAGGTGGTTGATTTTGACTTTCAAGTGGCTCGGGGACTTTATATCAAAATAGCTGTTACAGTACTGAAGAAATATCTGCAAGTATAAATTCTGATTCAAGTCTAGAGATGTAGGGAATTGAAGCAAGCTTTGACAAAAATCTCCTCTCCTCAGATTCATATAAAATCATCTGACAAAAAGCTGAGACTAAAGACAGCTGCAGTAATTTAAAGCGAAGGTGAATTTACAGTAACAAAGCGGCGAACGTCGATGCGATGTTAAATATGTGCAATCATGTTCATCAACCGAGCTTATTAGATAATTATGAGCACATTAATAATCAACAGACGGAGACAACGCACATTTTAATTCTTAAATGTCCAGGGGGAAGTTAAATTTAAACATGTAGTCCGTGACTCATAAAAGATCTGTTTTTTCCCTTCTGCCAACAAACAAGCACACAAGCAAATGCAGTCTCATTATTGTTTTTACTCACTTTGAGCTGACAACTCGTCGAGCTTCCGTTTGATGAAAAATCAACAGGACCTGTAGAGATAAAATCAGATTGATGTGTAAAAGTATTTTTGGCAGGATTTCCAAATGCAGGAAATTTGACTAAACTTAAATAGTAGCAACTTAAAAAAGGATCAAACAGGTGCAATTTTTCTAAAGGAAAATGTTTGAACTAACAACAGAAACAGAAGGTAAAATATTAGAGTGTATAAATATTTTCTTTATGATGTTTGCCACTTAGAGGATGCCGCAGCAAAAAGAATTTTCTGGCACAACTTCACCTGCTTCCAAGGTGCATGGAAAGGATAAAAGAATTCGCGTTTCGGCTTGTGGCCTTCATCAGGGACCCTGATGAAGGCCACAAGCCGAAACGCGTTGGTCTATAATTAAAGTTGTTCATCTTCCCTCAAGTGTTGCTGGAGTTCCCACTTAGAGGATGCCTACAGCAAAAAGAACAGTTATTACTTAATCTGTTTGCTACATTTTGTAATACATTTGTTGCTACATTTAAATTATAAATGCACTGATTGTGTTTAACTGTGAGGATAAAGAGTCCAGTGATTTATATATGAAGGCCGAGCTGAAGACAAAGATGACATTGATTTATTCCAGGACTTTATACCTGTTAAAGGACAGGGAGAAGAGAGGGGGTGGATAGAGATGGTTAACTTTCATTTCACATGGCAGTGAGAACAAGAAAATGATTTATCCCTGCCTTTTTTAATTAGTAACTCAGTCTCAGTCTGACTCAGTAAGGCATGTCATAATACATGTCGTATTTGTGAGACTTGCAAATGTACCGTAATAGGTCTCGTGTCTTCACAAACATCTCATCCACTGTAGCCGTTTCTCCACCAGCATCCCATTCATCCCAACTAAATGAGAACAAGAACAAAGGATTTTTGGGGTTCTTGCTGCTCTTCTTGCTCAGCGTGAAGCCTTATAATGCTAGGCTTGTACCATGTCCCAATTCAGAAATAGCTGCTTGTTATCATTCCTCTGATCTTCTGAGAACTGTTGCGCACGCTGATGGGACTACTTGGTAAGAGTGTTGGAAAAAAAAAAAAACAGAGAGAGCTAATGATCTCAGGGACGATTTAGAGAGAGTGGACTGTGGATTCTTAGTTTCACGCGGATGAAACGGAGTTCACTGTTGTTCAAAAGCACTGTGTGTGTGTTGTGATGTGGCTCGGGTAGTGGGGAGCAACAGAACTATTTTTACACAGACCATGTGGATTGTGAGAACAACAAATATTTCCCATGTGCATGGCAGCTATTACAGTGTGACATGAATGACATTTTCAGCTTCCAACAAGCAGTGGACAAAAACACTCCGTCTCTTCAAGGTATGTATATTGCTGAACCTCATTTATAAGAAGAAATACTTAGAAAAGTACTTAAAGGAGTACTATAAGGAAACATCATGTGCACTCAGTAACTTTAAAACCACGCATTTCCAATCTCCACCAACATAAATCGAATATTAACCAAACTGCAAATGTTTACAGCTGAGTTCAATGACATACAAACGGTCATCAGGGATTTCTCGTGACTTCCACACTAATACAGAAGGTCCTGAAAAATCTAATATAAAAACACTTGCTATAACACCATAGTAAACAAATTATTTCACAACAAGAAAAAACAATCTTATGATGCAAAAAAAAAAAAAAATACAACGGAGACTATATATATACACTTTACATTCTCTGTCTGTGATGCAGCAATGAGATTGTGAGTGTGTTTTAAGCAGTTGGGTAAAGCAACTTCTGAACTACCTGTTTTTCTTTTTTTTGCTGGGTTCAAATAATCCAATAAAAATGAACTGTATGAACCAGTGCTAAAAGCTGGGGGGGGGGGGGGGGGGGGGGGGGGGGGAACTGTAACTTTAATATTTCTAAGATAGAGAAATTGTTTTAAGGACCTTGTTGAAATGAGATTTCCATTTTTAAATTAAAGCAAAATCACTCCTATGTTTTTAATCAGTGGCTAAACCTGTTACAGCTAAAACCACCAAATACTAAAAGCAGTATTTCTCTTCCTTCTTTGGGCTGCATCTACAGAGTCCCCGTAACATTTCAGAAGCAAAAACAGATGAAGCCCATATTTGTCTTCGCAGCAAGGACAGGTGTTGTCTATCTTATCTTTATAAGTTCAGTTTTTTCATAGAGTATAAACAGAGTATCCCTGAGTGTAAACACTGAAGCCCAGTGACTAAGACAGCCACGTCTAAATCAAAACCCTCAAGCAATGCATTGCAAATTCAAAACCTTATAATGTGGAGGTCATTTGATATTCCTGATAGCTTCGTAAATGCAGAAAAATAATATGCCCATATTTTACTATTTTTGGTCTGCGTGACCCTTCTTTTAGCAGGTCAAACAAAGTCCAGACGTCAGTCCTGAGTAAAGATAAACAGCAGCTCCAAGGGAAAAATAGAGGCGGGCCGGATGGTAACTGTATACTTGTGACTGATTGGACAAGATAAGTCTTTAAAAACTCGGATTGTGTTGAAATCTCTTTTAGTAAATATTAGTCAATGAACAAGGATACATCTTTGCTGCCACCGATTTGAATAAGTCATGAGTGGATGTCCGTACTTTGAGAAGAAGCATTTGTGCGTTCATATTTTTAATCACACTTACACTCTTGGATTTTTATCCCCTTTTTTCACATACATTAAATAGAAAAATGTTACCTACATTTCTAATCTTGTTGATGGGAAAACAAGTAACCAGAGGTGTTCTCTTTGTACTCCAGGTTATTCAAAAATAAACCTCCCAAAACTGAAGAAGATGAGGATGACTCCCAGGCAGGGGTCAACAAGGCCAGTAGAGGAGGAATTATCTATGGAGACTACCTGCAGGTACAAATCTATATTTGTACTGAAATTTGCATTTGTTGTTCAATCAAAGTTTTTATATCAATTGATTTCTCTCTTTCCAACCCTCAGCTCGACAAAATACTCACAGCTCAGGTTCTGCAAAGTGAACTAAAAGCCGATAAGATCCATGATGAGCACCTCTTCATTGTCACCCATCAAGGTAAGTTGAGCTTCATTTTGTTTGAAATTATTTTTTTCTCATTTTCTCAAGAAAGCAAAATTGAATCCAGTCATGAACTTTACTTAAATGTTGATTTGATTGTAAATCATTCACCTTGTTTACAGACAGTTAGAGACAGGTGAAAAATGAAAATCAATTTTAAATTAAAGGGAGACTCTTTCACCCCTATAGTGAAGGATATGGAGGTTTTTGGTTGCATCCACTTAGTGTGAGAAGCCGCTGCACACTAATAGAAATAGTTCAACCTTTTTTTCCTTCATTTCTCTCTTTCTCCACCAGTGAATAGAAAAATGTAAAAGCCTTGACTGCTTACTGACCTTTGTCCTTACCTCAAAATAAAATACTTATATATATTTATGACGCTTAAAGATCTTTTTTTTATTATTATTTTAGCCTATGAACTTTGGTTCAAACAGATTTTGTTTGAACTGGACTCTGTGCGAGAGATCTTCATCAGCGGTCATGTAAGTTATATTTCTGCAATTGTAAATTCATAATTAAAACAGAGAAAAATGAAATGTATCTTGCACTGCTGCTACTATTTTTAGATGCACACTGCAAATGTTAAAGATTGAGTGCTAATAAGAAAAATGAAGTCAATAAGATGAAGGATTTAAAATGCATTTTAAAGAAAACCATCAGTGGAGAACACCGTCACAATCACTCAGTGCCTCTGTTTAAAAAATTACATTCACTAGTCATACTAAAGTTTGTGATCAGGTATTTACAGACTAATAGCAGAACAGCAGTTGTAATTTAATATCTTGCTTAGGTAGAAATATACATTATATGTTATACTTGTAAAAAATATTGTTGGAAATACAAAAAGAACTAGTTATTTAATTAGACTGTTTCCTGACCTGCAAGCTTAAATATGATCAGCAATAATTCCCCTAACATTTGCTCTTCCTCTGAAGGTCCGAGACGAACGTAACATGCTCAAAGTCAACACTCGCATCCACAGGGTTGTGATGATCTTCAGACTGTTGGTTGACCAGTTTGCAGTTTTGGAAACAATGACAGCCTTGGACTTTTTTGACTTTAGGTAAACTCCTCTCCAAAAAGCAATATAACATGCACTCCTCCACAACGTTGCACTCTGGCTTAACTGTGTACATGCATGCTTATTTGTGTATACAGGGAATACCTGTCTCCGGCCTCTGGCTTCCAAAGCCTCCAGTTTCGGCTCTTGGAGAACAAAATTGGAGTTCCAGACAACCTGAGGGTTCCATACAACAGACGCCATTACAGGGACAACTTTAAAGGTCATGACAGTGAGATGCTGCTCTCCACTGAGCAGGAACCAACACTTTTAAAGTTAGTTGAGGTATGTTTTACAGCCACATACATGTGGAAGGGCTACCATTTTTGATTTAGTTAGTAAGTAATGAAAACACATGAATTTGTTGTTCTTTGTCCTGTTGGAGGACTGGTGGGCAATTAATTTTGCCAAGGTGCCACATGACAAACTGGGACTTTTGTAAAGGGCCAAACCAATAAACTGAACCCATTTCTGCTCAATATTAATTTTGTCTCTCTATAAGCTCCATGGTGTAGCCCTCTACGACAGTCCCAATTTCTCATGTGACCCTTTGGCGAAATTAATTGCTCACCCCTGTGCTAGAGCATACATGTGAGTATAAACCCTGGGCTGTTCTTTCAGGAGTGGCTGGAGAGAACTCCTGGATTGGAGGTGGATGGCTTCAATTTCTGGCAAAGGCTGGAAATCAATATACTTGATGGGTTAAATCAGGAGAAGGAGAAAATTGAGGTAAGAGATGGCTCCAGCTTTCAGAACAAACTTTTTTTCTTTTTCTTTTTTTGCTGTCCCTGGAGTACACCGATGACTGACAGAGACGGCTGTTTTTTTCCTCCCATATTTTCTTTTAAAGAAAATGCCTGATTCTGAAGAGAAAGAGGAACTGATGGCAGAGATGGTCAGACAGAGGGAGCTTTTCACATCTCTGTTTGACGAAAAGCGCCACGATCACCTTGTCAGCAAGGGTAAGTGTTTAATCAGATGCCATAATCACCGAGGCTTTATCATGTTTATTTACAGCCTCTATTTAACACAAAGTGAAGCTTATCTTGTGCAAGGTGTGGACTTTAAAATTGAAACTCTAGTTTACAAAAGGATGTAAACACCAACATTTCTTGTTACCTTGAAAATAAAAAATTTCCCTTTCGTTAACAAGGTGAGAGGAGACTCTCTTACAAGGCTCTGCAAGGTGCTCTGATGATATACTTCTACAGGTATGTTTAGTTTGTTTTAGAAGGTTTCCTCACCTTTAATGGTCTAGTGGTGACACTGTATGTTATATTTGCTTCCTATTCATCGTTTTAAGTTGTTAACACCTGGAGGCTGCAAACAGCTTCAGTGGAAAGTCTTGCACAAGAACGCCTCAGTGCTAGTCCCTGAGGCAAGGGTACTCATTTGTTCTTCCCACATAAATTTTCCATATCACAGGCCCCTTTGTGAAACCTGCCTGAAAATGTAAGCTTTATTAAAAGGTGTGGTAACCAGCTTTTTTTTTCTTTCAAATGGTTGCGGTAAGGACACATTGTCACTTGAGATTTACTGAGTCTATGCAAAAGTCAACAGAGGTAACTGAAGTTAGTGGAAGGTAACAGATGCTAAATTTAATACGGTAACTTACTGGTGGTAGTGAACAGGTGATAGTTGTGCTCATGTTATAGCTGATATGTAGAGAAAATAGTTGTTGTTTTTTACATTATAATCTGTGAAACATAAAATCTTCTTCTTTTTTTTACCTTTAAGGGAGGAGCCAAGGTTCCAGGTTCCCTTCCAGCTGCTCACATCCCTCATGGATATCGACACCCTCATGACGAAATGGAGATGTAAGTACCGAGGCATCACCATTGCTTGCTACGTGTAAACAGAGTAAGAAAGTTTGAGGGGAAAGGAAAGTATATTTGTTTTCTACAGTGTGTTGTTTTTGCCCAAGGGCAGAACTGGACTAACAAAGAAGCCTACAAAGTTACTAAACTTTAAAGTTAGATTTGAACCCAAGAGGCAGAAGAACCTTATAACATCCTCCATGCCCGCTGATCAATACAACCTATCGCCAATGGACAAAATAACAATGGCTATTCCTGGATGTTTTCTCCCCTACTTTTTTGTAGACAATCATGTGTGCATGGTTCACCGGATGATTGGCAGCAAAGCTGGCACAGGGGGGTCGTCTGGCTACCACTATCTTAGATCAACTGTCAGGTATTGTATGATGTAAAATAATGTTATGATTAGACATTTATTTTCACACAGCAAGTATCCGAAACACTTCAGAGTTAATTTAGATAAAGACAGCACAGTGCTACTCTGCTTATCTTAATTAATTGTCATGTAGCAGCTCCTTCTGTAATGCACAGTGACAATATATTTAAAGTTCAAAGAAACAACACAAGAGTAAAATAAAATGTGAACCGCAGTTTATTTTTTGCTTCTCAGAAGACGAAATTCAGCACATACTAAATAAATCATTCTATATTTGATCTTTTTAATTAGTGACCGATACAAAGTTTTTGTGGACCTTTTCAACCTGGCAACATTCCTGGTGCCTCGCCACTGGGTACCCAAGCTGAATCCCAACATTCACACTTTTTTGTACACGGCTGAGTGCTGCGACAGCTCCTACTGCAGCAGTGACGACTCGGATTAGAGTGCATCTCACTCGTCTGTCCAGGCTTTTTCACTTAAACAGATCTCCCAGCAGCGGATTATTTAGTTCAATGAGAGGTGAAAATCAGGTCAAAGAAATACATTTTGTTGATGTTCATGAGAAACAATGCATGGCATCTTGTCAGTGTACCTTTAAAGAACTCATACACTGAAATATGAAGTGTATGTGTTTTCATGAATGGAGGCAATTCAACATATGGCCAGTTTTATCAAACACTATATATTATTAAGAAGGATTTCAAATCTAGGTGAGATGAAATTCGAGGTCATGTGGTATTTTAATTTGACATTAGGTGAACTGGATGTTGGCGTGAAGAATAACGCAGACGGGTTGATTTGAAGGCGTGATGTCCTTACATCACACATAAATGCATATAAAATAACTACGTTTGTACATATTAATGCTTAGCAAACAAGAGAAAATCAAGATAAATTATGCTGCAGGCTTATGATGCAATGTCTGACAGATAATAAATCAAATATTTAAACAGCCAAATTAAGACTATTTTACTTTAATCTTGACAGTGAGCCACAAAGTACTGCAGATGGCTCCTTGATAAGAGGTGCTCAGATGTTTCCTCAATAAATTTATGTAAATTGGCTGAGATTGACCTGAAAGCAAACAGATCAGTGAGAGCAGTGATCAAACTGTGAGTGCAAGGACAACGCTGGTGGCGATGATGAGTTTTTACAAAAATGGATCATCTTTCATCTCAGCACAGTGATGGTGTCATGGAGGGAGCCATTTCAGACTACTCAGATGTGTCTTGAGTGCATAAAGGTGTACAGCAAATGATGAACCAATGAACCAAACACATCAATGTCTAAAACAAAACCATTTGCACAGAATAAATATGAACCATAAAATTGTACATAATGTTGTTGTTGTTTTTGTAAAGTTTTAAATTAATTTTGTCATGTATTTATGCACTCATTAATGAAATATCTTTATAGCCAAATGTATGACTCATAACCTATGACATATATCTGTATGTATTTAATAAGATGTGTTTTATATGATGGAACAATTCATGTTATTGTATTTTTGCAGTGATGTGTTTTATTGTTCTATTAAAATTCAACACTTGCCAACAGTATGAAGTATTTTATTTGGTACTTTATTAATAAAGTATTTTATAAAAGTATTTTATTTTATTTTAAAGTGGTACTCGAAAGCAAACAGATGAATGATTTGAATTTTGGCACTGGTATACACACACACACACACACACACACACACACACACACACACACACGCGCACACGCGCACACACACACACACACACACACACACACACACACACACACACACACACACACACGTCAAAGAAAAACAGCTGCCACTGAATCTGCAATGCCTGCAAAAAGAAAAAGAAAATAGAGAAATACTGTTATTCCCCAAGGAGATTCTGGACACTTCAGTGCACCCATCTTAAGCTGAAAGATCATATAAACATAAAATGTCAAGATCAAAGGTCAAACTCACCACAAACGTTACCACCTATTTTTATATAAACATAGCCCTCATTTCCCCATCTTGTTCCCCAGGAGTTCTGCACAATCCAGTACGGAATGTCCCCTGAAAGACAACATGCATTTAAGACTGAATTATTTACTAGGTAAAGAAGATCTACTTGTGTTTAGTATGTGTGCTGCACCCACATTAGACTGTTGCATAATCACTCCAATGCTTGCGTAATACCTAGAAAACAGAAGTGTTTGAAATAATTGATGTTAATAAATGTAAAGTATTTTTGTCTAAACTATGCCCATAAATAAAGTATGAGATAGCTGCTACCACACAGCTGTAACCAAACTAGTGTTTAGCCTCTAATATTCATAAGTGTCCACTTTCTGGATCCCAAAAGAAGTAGATAAACATCGAACTGGTACATCACGTCAACATGAGTACACAAATTGTTAATGATTACAATTTCAGCTAACCTTTGATCACTGTATGCTAAGAGAACAGGGCATTAGGGTACAAGGTGAAATAGCAAAATACTTAATGATACACTGTAAATAAGGCAATTTTAAAAAGAAAACTCATACTCTGCTTTAATCTCGTAAATTACTTGCAACTAGACAAGCAGGAGTTGTAAAAGAGTTGAGATGAAATAAGGAACTTTGGTTCTTAGGACCTTGAGAAATTAAAACATTTTAATTTTATTTAGTCTTCAGATCTGACATGTAAAACTTTTTCCTCCTGCTGGCTCATATTTCTCTTGAAAGAAAAAATGTATTTTTAAGGATTCGAAATAAGCTAAAAACTCTGATCAAATGCAGGTTTAAACTACTTTCACAGTGGATTACAAACCTCTAAAAATCGAAAATTGTGTTAGCTCAAATAAATTATAAAGTCATATTTTTTAAACTATTCAAAATACTTTGTCTCACTTAAATGTGACATGTGGTAGTATTTACCGGTAGTGTCATAGCCGACAATCAGAATAGCATGGGTGGACCATTGGCTGGAGCAGTGGTATTGGATGATGCCTCCCAGGTAATCTTGCCAGCTTACAGCATCCACAATAGCAACCAAAGGGCCATATTGTACTAGCTGACCCATCATTGCCTTCTCTTGACCACTGGGAAAAAAAAAAAAAAAAAAAAAAAAAAACACAGCACAACGTGTTCTTATAATTACGTTACTACTCTAATGTAAAGTCAGGCAGTTAAATGTTGTACAAGAATATTTAACTAATCAACTTCAATTATCAGTACATCAGTTTTGTTTGATTTTTACTAAATGTGGTGCATTTTCTCCCGTCAGTTTGTTGCTCAAAAACTGGCCTCTTCAGTTACACTCTCTGTCCTTCCACAAGATGATTCCCGCTGGGGTTATGTCACGCTGTACTCTGCCAGCCTTACTACATATGGTGCTCGAAGCCCCTGTTTGTGCCAAATCTATACCGAAGAAAGTCAGAATAAAGTCATTTGGGTTTATGGTGAGGTTGTGTTAAAACTTTATGGTGTTTTGCAGCAGTAAAAATCTGGTTTAACCATGAGATTAGCCGTCTCTGTGACCTCCCCAAGTCTCCACCCTGCAGAAACATCCAATTCCAGCAGCTTGATAAACTCCGTGACCTAACGTTGAGACCCCTCAGAAGACACAAACAGGTCTAAGGAAAATGTTTAGACTGGATCAGTGAATTGTGGATGAGAGAACATGAGGAATTTAAGTAACATTGTGTTGATATGCAATAAATCTCAATATCAGCACTTCACTTTCAAGTTCTGTTTAGGAAGGCAAAGTGGCTTTATTTACATGGCACACTTCAAACAGAGGGAAGTTAAACTGCTTTACACGGACAAAGGGAAGCATCAAAACTGTCATTCAAAAACAGTGAGCCACAATAAACTATAAATATAAGAGCACGGAATGACAGGTAAGTATGCAAAAGGAAATAAAATGCATCCAAAGAAAATAAAATATGAACATAACAGTCCGCTATGAATAAATCTACATTGCAGTTATGCCATTAGAAGCTGACCTGAAAACAACAACTATAAAACACAGAAACCAATCCATCACAAACAAGGGAGAACAAGTGAGTTTTTGGGTTAAATCTGAAAGTGGCTAGATTGGCGTGCATGATATATCATCAGGAAGGAAGTTGTTTCCATCTGTATGCAGCACACTAGCAGAAGGCAGCCTAACCTAGTTTGATTCTAAGTGATTTATAAACCAGCAACAGAACTTGAAAGTGTCCGATTTAAGAATATCACCTTAAATTCTAACCTCTTGTTACAATTCTGGCAGCAGCGACTGAGAGGCCCGAGGCTGTCTGACAGGCTTTGGTGAAAACAAGAAATATTTATGATATAGAAATGAAGTATCACTGAGTTTCTGCAAACCTTTGTGAATTCCAAACCTTGGTAGTCAGTATACAGAGTGAGAATCTCCTGGCTATGGCATTCATCATGTATTTAACTTTTGTCAGGTAGCAGCTGGGGTGGCTGACTGTTTTACTTTTGACTCGTTAACACAAATTTCAACTCCACTAAAAAAGATGAATGTAAAAAAGATGTTTGTTGTTGTTTGTTTTTTAAAGCACTTCATGGAGTGTGCATGTAGTTGAAATAATCAGTTGAGTTTATGAACTTCTCTGATAAATACCTCCATATTAAAGTAGAATGAACAACATGTTGGTAAAATCCCATTACAAAAATGCTGATTGTTTTATTTGTTTCCAAAATGGATTTGGTCCATGTGTACATTTTTCATAGCTGGGTGTCCAACCCGATTACTGAGTTTAGAAAAGCAGTATATTTTTGAATCGCTCTTGAGTTAAAGAAGCAAAATCAACCACATTCAGAGTCTGAGGTCTAGTTGCTATTTCTCCCTGTAGTCTTTTACTTCCATTACTACTTTAAGTCCTTAAACTGCTGTGTGAAGATAAGAGGTTATCTAGGCCATCTCACAGAGATCCAGGGTCCTGCAGCAGCAGTACAAATCTATTCTCAAGTTTAACTCTCCTTTCTCCAGCTTCCCATGGCTGTATCCTACAAAGCACAGGTTGATGAGGCACTCTGCCTCCATGGTATTGAAGGCCAGTTGATGGTACTGCAGATCTCAGCTCACTTGTCCCCCCATTTCCCTGACAAGTGATTTGTAGTTCTTTTACTTTGCACCAAGAGAGTTGCTACTACTTGCAGAATTATTGCCAGGCAGACAGTACTCCTGTTTCTTACTAGTCGTGGTTGTGATAATTTGCTGTGTTTTAGCACAGTAAATTATCACTACCAAGACTCTTTTCCAGTATATGGAGTCTATGATAAATGAGGTTTGTACCATTCAAGGTCATGGTTGCATACTGACACTGTAATAAAAATATTAGAAGAAACATGGCAGCCCTCCATGTTTTTAACAAATTCATTCATGTTTGGCAGAAAAACATCACGAAAACAACAGTTTCAACAATTAAACAATTAAAATGTATACTATTGTTTAAAAGATTGCACATAAATAAATAATAATAAACAATAAACATCATCTTAGGTTACTTGGATGCTCAGTTAAATCTGCTCTAACAGTGGGTTCAGAGCCTAGCTATGAAAGTGTCAGAGTATTTTTGCTTTTAAAGGTTTTATTATTCATATAATAATCAGCTAAGAGTGTTTATATTTCTGTTCTGTACTCAACCAGCTGCATATTTTAATTGCTGGCTCCCTACTTTATAACGGAAACTGCTTGCCTTCACATTATCAGTCTTTGCCTTCACATTGTCACTGTTTGCCTTCACACTAGCAGGAAACCGCCACCCACGAGTAAGAAACAACCTTGTAGAGAACACGAAGTTTTTTGATAAACCACACCTGTTTTCTTGACAAGATAAGGATGATATTTCCTTTTTTGTATGCTTCATGATGTGTATAAATAAAGCCAGACTGCACCAAGGAGGTGTGTGAGTCTCTCCCTGAGTCTCTCACCCGTGCACGTTTAAAACTGCTCTAAGTGTCTGAGTGATATTTCATTGCATCTGAGTACTTTGATAATAGAATATCTTTAACAGAAAGTATTATACTGAGAAGGCAAAATAACAATAACAACAGAAGGCATTACATATGCACGAAGCAAAGTCCCTGTTCTGTTCAATTTTAAGTAAAAACAATCAGATTCACCTTTGGGCCAAAAGAACTGACCCGGAGTTAAGAACCTCTGTGCTAGTGAGTTATCGATGTCTGTGTTGACAGAGTAAACACTGTGATTGCACAGAACCAATCCCACGCCCATTTCTCCGTCCTTGGTACTTTATGAAACCCACATTAAAGTTGCATGTTATTCTCCTTAAATTTATGAAGTTAATATTTTATTCCTTGTAGAAAACTTGATAAAAAAAATAAAGTCTCACCTGAAGTCATGTGTTGTAAAGTTCTTTACGGCAACACCGCCATGTGACTGGGAGAAAAAATGGCAGATATCTGTTTTGGCCTTATAGGGATACTCAGACTGACTCACCAACTTCATTCTGGTCTGCAAAGCAAATATTGAACATTAGTACACAGCATTTCTGTTTTATTTCATTTTTCTTAATGTGTATGTCTAAACAATGTTACACAGATTTTATAGATGCTAAAGTTTTAAATCGTGTGATTCTACAGTGATGTGCAAAGGTTTTAAGCCACCCACTCATTTCCTTAAATTTTGCTAGGAAAATTGGGAAGCAGGTGCAGCAATTTACTGAAACATGCAAAGATATATGGGAATATAGTATATATATGCTCTGTCAAGGTGACCCCTTGACAGAGGCTCTCTGGAGGCCAGCCCATTGACTGATAGTGTTTTGACAAGATCCCCAACACCAGTGGCTGAAATGCAGCCCCAAACCACGACAGAGCCTCCACCATGTTTTACTAATCACTGTGGTACCTCTCCTCACTTCCTCCAAACCAAATATGTCACATCTGAATTCATCACTCCACCTGTTGCCACAGATTTTCAGTCCAGTTCTTGTTTAAGCTGACATACTTCAGTCTTTTCTCACCATCTCACTCTCTTCCTTTCTTAAAAATGGCTTCTTGACAGCCACCTATCCACTGAGAACATTTCCCATGAGGCTTCAGTGAACAGCAGAAGGATCATCTGAAGTGCAGGTGCATCTCTCAGGTCCTCTGTCAGCTTTTTGCTCGATTTTTACCCATTTTTTAAGGACATGACTTTCAGATAATGTTCATTTGCTGTAGATAGATTTTTTAAGGACTGTCATTTCTTCTTTTGTACTCCATATGTCCAGTTTACTCACTTTTTTGGTTTTTGGCTAAATTTTCTTTATAAATCACCTTGGTGCAAAAATATATTGTATGCCTGTAAAACTTATCATTGGCATTTTTCATATATTCAACTAAACAGGAAACAGGAACAAAGTATTGTTGAATTACTGTTCAAGACACTTACAAAATATTAGAAAGTTTGGCACCTTGAAAGCAAAGAACAGAAAAATGAGAGGTGGCCTCGGACTTTTAGACAGTACCATATTTTCAATTTCTCCTGTGGCCTTAGTGATACAGAAATGTTAATTGCAACCTTGGTCATTTCAGGTATTATAAGCTAAGATTCTGGAAGCATCTTTTATAAGACCTAAAAATCTGTTAACGTTGTGTGACTATCAGCATACCTGTTTTAACCAGTTCAGAGCCCGAGTTGTGGAGCCTCCATTACAGCCTGCGTTTTGGTAGGAGCAGTCAACAACCTGCTGCACACTGAGCTGCTCCAGCTGTGAGCCTCCTATGGCATGGACAGACTGTATGGCACCAACCACACTAAAAGCCCAACAGCTCCCACACTGTGAAGGTAAAATTACAGAAATGAGACAAAAGAGAAAAGAAAAAAATCTCGCAAGCATTATTTAGATCCAGCTCCTGACCTAGAATCTATTCACACTGTACCATCCTAAGGAGCTATTTCTTATTTATTTCTGGAAATGAACTACCTATGCATATCTGTCTATATAATCCTACTATAATAATCATCTAAAAAGCCCTCTGCCAGTGTTATAAGACTGACACAAGATTTTAGACGGTTTAATCAAGTATCTTCAGTTTCTAAATGCTCTTCGCGGTACGTGATAATGTGACTGTGACCGATTGTTTTCTGCTGCCATCTGCTGACAGAAAAACCACAGGTATGCACACGCTTCAGAAAAATGTGAATATCTGCTTCAGTTAAAGGTCTTAATTCAAGGTTTTATGTCTATGGCTTATTTATTGTATTCAGACTGCAAAATAATTTCTCATATTTTATATCTGATATAGATTAAAAAATGCTTTCCTGAAACCAGTATTGCTTTTTTTGCTGGTACATACACTAGTTCATCATGTGAGGGATTCTTCTGTGTGTTTTGTTTTTTTGCTTAATATTTGCACAAGCAAATATTATTCTCCAAACGGCATCCTAATATTGCATGCTCAGTTCACTTACTTGGCATAAATGTATTCCCATAGATGTAATGAAAAACTGAGCTCTCTGTTAAAATCCAATTTTTGCTGCTCAATATGGTTTCACGGCTTAAAATCAATGCTGAAAGCAAAATCAGTCAATATTGCCTGGTCTCAACATAAGTATGTGCTGAGTATACACAATATTAGGGCTATCTGCTTTTAAAGTGATCAAATGTTCTCAAGACACAAACATGGAATCAAGAAAGGTAAAAAAAAAAAAATGGATCAAGAAGCATTAACAAGATGTGAGTGGTTTGATATATCGGGTCTGTGTGCATCCTACAGCAGTTTATATTCTGTCTCACCATCTATGTACTATAAAAACTCAGCAGGTCCACAGGCAGAGCTAGAGAAAAAAAAAATCTGACCGGTAAAACCGCAGCAGAGGAGAGTGGTAGGTGAGAGTGGTCATTTAGTGCATCTCCCTGGAGTGCGAAACTTTACCTGAATAGAGCAAAGTAAAATATATGATCATGATGGCGTTCAGCTGAACCGGTTATGTCTCTCCCTTAGGACAACAGTTTTACAGCAATATCATCATCCCCTATGGCAAATTGACTGAGTAAAGAGATAAAGGACAAAAAGAGCAAAAAGTGTATCTTCAGCAGGGACAAGCAACAACTCCGTCTCACTAACCCTCTCCCTTCTGTACCCCCAGGTCCATTCTGCTCCCTGAGCAACAGCTCCAGAGGTTTAGCTTGTCATTGCTCCTTTGCTCTTCCACTACCATTACCGAGGTCGCCTTTGAGTCAAATATGCCTTTTCCTCTCTGGTACTTCATATTAAATGCTTCATATTTGAAGAGCGTTCCCAATGTACTCATCTGGGAAAAAAAGTCTCTTTCCACTCACCTTAATTCTCACTTTGAGACATGTGACAACAAGAATGTTAGACTTTTTTTTAAATGAAAAAAAAATGTCTGCATAAATTCTTAAATATTCTATATTTCAAAGCTACCACATTTCAGCTTGGATGATTAGGCATTCGAGATTACTAAAAAGAGTTTCAAGTTTTGATTGTCCAGAACACGGGAAAGAGTTTGGTGCCGAGAGAAGGCAAAAGAGTTTCTGGGTCTTGTTTACATACGCTTTCTCTATAGATGAAAAATAATTTTTAACTTGAATCTGTTGATGAAGGGATACACTGGGTTCAGTGACAACGATTTTCAGAGTCCTCTCTGAGCCCATGCAATGATCTTCAGTACAAAATCTCAGTTGTCCCTCACATAGATGTATATGATGAAATCCCTACATTCTTTTTCTGTTAAGAAATGTTATTCTTACACTTACAATACCAGCCACACATTCTCATGTCAACATTTGATGCGTTTTGTCTTCTCTGTGTTATTTTCAATTAGATGCTTTTAAATTCAATTCAATTCGATTTTATTTATATAGCATCAAATCACAACAACAGTTGCCTCAAGGTGCTTATGATCAACTAAAACCACTTAAAATTGCTTTTATTTTACAATTTTCACATCTTTTTTCACTTTGGTGGGGAGAAAAATAATAAATTACAATAAAAAATGTTTAAAAAGTGTTAAATGTATATTCACCCTTAAAACTGAAGCACTGAAGTCTCTTGCACAGGGCATCATAAATTTTCACCTACTTAAAAGTGAAAAGCAAAGAATCACCTGACAAGTGTCTACATCATAATTTTGACTGTGTTACTGGTGAAGACTTGCATTCATTATCAAAGCCTGTGTAGTATTTGGTATTCTGTACCTGTTTGTTGATTGATTGCTTTATTCATAAATAATGAAAAGGCATGACTTTATATGTCCAATTATGTCTCTGCATCTAAAGCATCTCCAGCTAACCTCCCACATGTACAGTATACCTACAGTATCATGTGTAAAACTTACTGCTTGCTGGTCCTGGACTGGTGCCACGGCTGCCTTGTCCCTCCAGTCAAATTTGTCTGGGAGCTCCTTTACACTCAGTCCAGAGAAGAGAGGAGCTCTCTCATAGACTGCTCCCAGGTACAGATCTGTGGATAAAAGATACAGTTCAAAGTCATTCTTTTTTTATACAAACACAAGTGTAAACTATGATTCTGCAGACTCAGCCTAGTTTAACAAAAGGCAGGACAGAAATATAAATTAATAAAATGTCCAAAGGATTCACTAAACATACCTCTATGTCAAAATATCAACCTACCTCTGAATTCCTCCTGTGAAAGGTCAGAGAATTGGTTGATACCATACTTGGCAGACTGTGTTTCTGTGGAAAATGAGTTCAGATAGGTGTGCCGTATTGTAGCTCTCTGCAATTACACAAATGAAACGGTACAATGATATTAAATGAGAGGGGGGGAAAGGAAAGAAAAACATAACAGTAAACTCTGGTCTTTAAAATAAGTTGTTCATGTAGATATTCAATACTTTTGATAGAAAGGGAAATTAAAATAATCTACATTTATGTATTTGAAACCTCTCAAAACTTTTCTTATCCAACTCTGACTAAGAAAACACACAATTGTTAATATAAAAGCCAAAAAAAACTCTAAGCATGTTATGCTGACAGATGTTAAAACATATTAAGCAGCTTATAAAAGATACCATCCATTAATACCATCCGGCCCTGTATGCTTCAGGAAAAACTGAACAGGATGGAGGTGGACCCCTGCCTGGTGGCTTGGATCTCTGACTACCTCACCGACAGACCACAGTACGTCAGGCTGAAGGACATCACGTCTGACACAGTGGTCAGCAGCACAGGAGCACCACAGGGAACTGTGCTGTCCCCTCTTCTCTTCACCCTGTACACCTCTGACTTCTGCTACAACTCTGAATTATGCCATATTCAGAAGTTTGCAGATGACACAGCCATCATGGGGTGTATCTGGGATGATCAGGAAGAGGAGTACAGAAGTCTGGTGAGGAACTTTGTCGCATGGAGTCACACAAACCACCTGCAACTCAACACCTCAAAGACTAAGGAACTGGTTGTGGACTTCGGGAGGTCCAGAGAAGGTCCACTGCCGGTTCAGATAGAGGGGGAGGAGGTGGAGGTGGTCAACAAGTACAAGTACCTCGGGCTGTGGGTGGACAATAAACTGGACTGGTCATGCAACACAGAGCACCTGTATAAAAAAGCCCAAAGCCGACTGTACTTCCTCAGGAGGCTGAGGTCTTTTAACATCTGCAGGAAGCTCCTGAGGATGTTTTACCAGTCGGTGGTTGCTGGAGTACTTTTCTATGCTGTGGTGTGCTGGGGGAGCAGCACAGCAAAGAAGGACTCATCCAGGCTGGAGAAACTGATCAGGAGGGCTAGCTCTGTGGTCGGCATGAAGCTGGACACTCTGGTGACAGTGGCAGAGAAAAGGACATTAAAGAAACTGCTGGACATTATGGACAATGCTGGGCATCCTCTGCACACGGCCATAAACAATCAGAAGAGTCTGTTCAGTGACAGGTTGCTTCTCCCCAAGACAAGAACTAACAGACTTAAAAACTCCTTTGTCCCACACGCCATCAAACTGTTTAACTCCTCTCTGGAGGGGAGAGGGAGGGGAAACAGGAGGACAAAGGAGGGGGGAACAACTAAGCTGTAGTGCCTCTTCACCTCACTGTACAATACCTTGTGCAATACTTTTTGTAAATAGTCAACAGTGCAATAGACTCAATACTTGAAATGTGCAATTCACTTGTATTTTTATTTTTTATTCCTATTTATTCTATTTATCCCCTTTGTATATTTTATTTATATTTGTCTCTGTATTTATATGTGTGTGTGTGTGTGTGTGTGTGTGTGTGTGTGTGTGTGTGTGTGTGTGTGTGTGTGTGTGTGTGTGTGTATATAACAATTCTGTAACTGTAACTTCGGTCGTTGCTGTGCTTTTTTTGGAAGTCGAATTTCCCAGAGGAACCCACCCGAGGGATTAATAAAGTTCTATCTTATCTCTTATCTTATCTTATATCAATATACACAGCATAAAACTGTGGCGACCAGTTGGGAAATAAGGAAGCAGGTAAGAGTGAAAGACTAAATTAAATGTTCTTGATCGCACAGCTGCTTTTATTTCATACGACTTCAGCTATTAAGCTGCAACTTTATGTTCACCTCCCTCATGTTACTCGGAACACCAGTGTTAACTATTGTTCCAATGTTGTAGTACAATTTTCACTTAATCTCAGTTTATGCCAGTATTTGTATGCTTTTTATATTTATATCTATATTTAATGTAACATCCACCAAAATTTCCAAAATTATTTTCGGTATTTCCTTCTTCTACGTGAGTGGGCGTGGTCTAACAAGAAGTACTCCCCCAGTTTGTTTTCAGTTTTCTGTCTGAGCACTTCACACTTGCTAAGTGTGGCACTTGAGAATTCTTCTACGCCTCCCTCACTTTACATACCTGAAAACTGAGATGACGGCGACTAAATTCCTCGCTGCTTACTTCATACGTGCGGTGAAACTGCTTTTTGTATGCCCCGAAATCAGCGGCAGAGCCGTTTAACTGAGTCCCAATTTCACTTGAGTTCACATTTTGGCAAAACACAGGAGAGACAATTAATCCGAGAGCGACCACAGCGGGTATGAACACCTGACAAGCCCTCATTTGACGAACAAATGTCAGCTGAGAAAACATCCACACGGGGAAGCACAAGCGTTTTGATGTTCGCGGAAAAGGGTGAAGATTTGTCGCGCATGCGTTGTAATCAAGAGGCGTTCCCTTGGAAACGAAAGAAAGTTTACTACGACGAGCGCTGGTTGATAAAAAAATTTGCATGCAAAAAATGTAAACTATTTAAAACGCACATAAAGTATTTTAGGTGTGTGTGTGTGTGTGTGTGTGTGTGTGTGTGTGTGTGTGTGCTGAAATGAAGTTTAATTATTCACATCAGTTTTATCTAGATTCAAATGATCGTTTATTCAACTGACTGCAAGACAATTAAACACATGTTCAGTCAAACTAAACCAGAATTTAAGCCCCTATATTTAGTTCAACTCATGCAAAAAGACATTTTAATGAAAAATATGAATTAAATGCTGCCATGACTTACATTTTTTGGGGAAATTACATCACCTCTGCAATTAAAACAAGTTTGTAAGTTTGAAATTTATATAACTTGAGCCCACCCACATCCAAACATAGTGTACACTTACATTTCAGTTGTTGCAATCAGGCACAGTAGCAGCTGCAGAGAATTTTTTCCAGCCCGTGCTTTGTCAGGACCAGCCAACTAGTCAGTGTACTGGGAGGAAAAAGCAGGCTACTCTTATGCTTTTTGTAGTGGCATCTGATCCTGCGTTCATCATAACCAAAGCTCTTCTGTATCGTGCCAGAGGAAATGTCAGACCATACAGAGGAATTCACCAACAAGCCCTTCGCAGCCCAGTTGTCCAATGTTTACCTCAGCATCTTGGCACTGTTCTGCTTTAAGCTTTTTGTTAAGATCTCTCTTAACTTGCTGACATACTTCTACATTGTCCGTGGGAATCGCAAAGAGGCTGCCAGGATATCAGCAGAGTTCTATGATTATGGTCAACAACACAGTGAGTACTCTGAGACAGGTCGTTTTAAAAAGCACTAACACTTGATTTGTTATTAATTTGGTTACTTTGTTTAATAAAATATATCTGTACGATGATGGCAAACACATCTTAAATGTAACCACAATATAAATAAATTATGGTTACAAACACCCTGCAATGCATTTAACCCCAACTGTAAAAGGTCAGAGGTCAAATGTAAATGTTTTCTTTAGAATCCTACAGAAGCCTTCCATGCACACAGACACACACACACAATTTCAGTGTTTACAAATGAGCTATAAATACTGCATTGCTAATCCAATGAGTATAAAAGCCATTAATTGTGTTCACATTAATACATACTAGAAATATCATTGATAGCCCACTTTTCTTTCATTAGCTTAAAAGCTACTTAGAAATCCTGAACTGTACATTCAATATTAAATGAAGACACTGTTGGCCCGGCAGCTCTTTCTCTCTAATGTATTAATAGAACGCAGTCATGATATCCCCTCCCCCAGCCGCATCCTGCCCTAGTTTCCATTCCCAGCTATGCAGTGCACACTTTCACACAGCCACCAAAACAACACTCCACATTCTCAGGAACAGGCGGTTCGAAGGCACATTCTGAGGGAAGACAGACACGACAACAACATAATCTGTACTATCATCCAAAGGGCTGTTTAATCTAAAGTGTACCCACTCCATGGAATACTAATTGACCAAGCTCAGGGTATTTGTCACGGTCCCGTAGAGATGGTCTTTCTTGTTCTGAGAAATCTGTTTGATGTCTCTAGCTGGTCCTGTCTGTATTTCAGATTTTAATGTCAGTCAGGGAAAATAAGGTGCATGAATAAAAAAGCATGATTTAATAGAAAACATTGGGTGGATTATTGTATAATTTATAAAGAATATGGATGAAAGGATGGATGAAGATGATGACGATGAGAACGTGTGGAATGCATCAGCTGTTATTCTGGACATTGACTCAGGTGTGCCTGAAGACATTTCTTCTTTTTTCTGGAGTTCCTTCTTTTTTATTAAAAGGGCACAGCCAGTTTGGCAGGTTTACTTTCATTTGTCATGTGAATGGAGTGTGATAGTGCAGAGTTTAATGCATCAGGAATTTTCAAGCGCTGTTAAGTCACATAACCATATGCTGCTGGGTGCATTAACTCTTGGAAGATGAAAGGTAAAACGTGACTTGAGAGGTTAAAACACCTACTTGCTATGTTTAGATGTGTGGCAGGAGAATGCATATTTGAAGCTTTCTCTGTACTGTTGATTTTATTTTTATTTCTCTGGATGAGAGAATTAAGTAAATAATAATACATTTAAGTGTTCAATACTGAATTGAATACTGAATTCATATTCCTGTCACAGGATCTTGGGCAGACCGCTCACCCCTCCACGATGCTGCCAGTCAGGGCCGCCTCCTGGCCTTGAGGACCCTCATTTTACAGGTGAAGAAAAACACAATTCCCTTGGAGGCAGGCGGGTAATGTGTAACCTCTCATCTGCAAACATGAATCCTGTTGTAACCATCTCTTCCACAAGCCAGTTTGGTTCAGTAACTTTGTAGATTTATCCACACCTTGATAAAGAGATCAAGGTATGGATAAAACTCTGGAGACTGCTATAAAGTTATCTGTATGACTTGTATAAAATTATTACCTGGGTCAAGATTACAATATAGCATATGCTTGGTATGCTTGTAGCAGCAATATTTTTTAATGAGAATAACACAGTATACACCTACCAGATAAATTATTGATAACTATTTCCATATTTCACTACGTAGTTCTAGCTTTCCATGCGGCATAAAAATGCTAATAATGTTAGTGATCCAACAGGGAAGATACTGTTTCACGCTATCTGTCAATTATAAGAGTTGATGTATCAGTGCATATTAAAAAAATATATATATAAGATATAAAGCTGTTCCTTACACGGCAGCACAGTGGTGCAATAGTAGGCATTGTTTCCTCAAAGCAAGAAGGTCCAAATCCCCTGACCAGCTGGGACTTTTCTGAGTGGAATTTGTATGTTATCTCTTTTGCCTGTGGTTCTCTATGGGCACTCTGGCTTCCTCCCATAGTCCAAAGACATGCGTGATAGGTTAAGTGGTAATTCTAAATTGGCTATAAGTGTGGATGTGAGCATGAGTGTTTGTCTGGCTCACTGGGTGAGCCCTGATACAGACTGGTCACCTGTCCAGTTTTACCCTTCAAGCTTAAGACCAGTGGGATTATCTCCAGCCCCATCACGACCCTGAACTAAATAAGCCGATAAAAATGGATGCATGGTTCTGAACAGCTCCACAAATCTTGTAAATACCACCTAAAACGAATTAAAAAAAACACGACATAACACACACTCTGTCATTATTTTCATGATAAAAAATTGAGCCAAAGTGCAGAAACAATTATGTACACCCTAAATGCATTAGGGTAAAAGCATCTGAGTAACTGATCATCAGCAAGTGTAACCACTGATATAAGAGCAGACATTTTGGCACTTGCTGGTCTGGAGCGTGCAGGTGTGTGTCAATGTTTAGCACATTGCCAACGAATAAGGAAAAACTAGGCGATTATCTTAAAGAAGCAATTGTTGCTGCTGATCTGTTTGGGAAGACCAAATCATTCTACAGTGAGAAAGATTATTCACAAGTGGAAAACATTCAAGACAGTTGCCAAATTCATCTCTGCAATGCCAAGAGACACTGCCAAAAACCCAAAAGCTACATCTCATTATAGTACAATTAGGAAAAGACTGAACTAATATGGTTTGTTTGGAAGGGTTGCCAGTAGAAAGCCTGTTCTCTCTAAAACGAACATGGCAGCACCTGGAACCAATGTCCTAAGTGGAGATGTTTGGCCATTATTCACAGTGCCACATCTGGCAAAACAGAAACACAACATATCAGCACAATCGCTTCATAGTGACAGTAATTGTTCATAGTAACTGTCAAGCTCAGTGGTGGAGGGGTGATGATTTGAGCTTCTTCTGCAATCACACATCCTGGGCCCCTAGCAGTCACTGAGCTAACCATGAACACCGTTCAACACCATTCTACAGTTAAAGATGAGGCTATCTGTTAGAGCTTAGCTGAAATTTGGTCACAGACTAGAACATCACCACAAGAGCAAACCTACAACAGAATGGCTGAAAAAGAAAAGACCCAAGGTGTTGCAGTGGGACAGTCAAAGTCCAGATCAACCTCTTAGCTAAAATGCTGTGGTGAGACCTTGAGGAAGCTGTGGATAAATCCCCACAAACCCTGTTCTAAAGAACAATGTCAGAGTAAAGTTTGTTCTACAAGCTATTGAATCATGGAGTGTACTTAATTTTTCACATAGTGCTAGGATTTTGGCCTAGTTTTTGGAAAATAAACAATGGCATGGTTTGATATATCATGTATTGTACAGTAGTTCAAAGGCCTTATTTACCCAAAGATTTTCTTTTTAATTCATGGCCCAAACCCCTGGAATTGTAAGAGATTGTACTTTCTATTCACTGCCCTATTTAACACTTTAAACCTGTACATACTTAACAACAGTTCATAAGTTTCAATATACAGGCTAGCTAAATGCCAACAACACAAAATGTAAATACTCAAACTTGTACTATGGGTTACAATAACCACATGGTTTTAAAATTAATGTGATTTTTGTAGTTTTTATGGCATATACATGCCCCTTATGTATAGTGTGTGAGGGGAGTTTGACCATGGAACTATTATTTGAGCATATGCTAAGGAAAGAATAATCACAAACAAAAACAAGTACAATACTAATACAAATGCATTAAAAGTGAAATCTCCACTTGCATTTCCAGCTGCTCACAGAGTGTGCTACAAAAAAGCCTGTGACTTCAGCTACAGAGGAAACAATGCTTTGCTCTAGTCAGACAAATTCATAACAAAGTAGGACAATTATTACAGGACTTCAGATGGTAATTTATTAGCTCTTTACTGGCTTTAAGTTGGATTTAATTGGTTTAATTAGCAGGCTTGTTAATCTCTGCTGTTGAAATCATCACAGTTTGAAAATCGCTAAGAACCCTGACTGAAGAGAATGTCTGTGTTTTGTAAGAGGAGATAAACTTTATTAATGTTCTTGTTCATTTATGAGTTAATGTCCCATAAATATCCATGCCCACTAAATATTTGTGGCTATTTGATTCTGTTTCCAGGGTCACAATGTAAATGTTCTGACTATAGACCATGTAACACCCCTGCATGAGGCCTGTCTTGGAGACCATGTTGCCTGTGCCAGAGCACTCATTGATGCAGGAGCAAATGTAAGTCCTATAGTGGCCTGGTGACTCTTTAATGTTGCCATGTTGCACAGGTCAAATTAAATTTCCATGGCTGGGAAAATCTGGGTAAGGGTAACAAATGAGCAATGTCCTGTTTCAGTCACTGCAGAGCTATTAAGTTGTTGTTGTTCCCTTTCAACTGTACCCCCAGGCTGTTGCTATTAGTCAACTTGCATGATTAAATAAGGCCTAAATATAAGAATAAAAGGAAAATGTGTTCACAGGTCAATGCTTCTACAATTGATGGAGTCACCGCTCTGTTCAATGCCTGTACAGTGGGCAGTGTGGCATGCACGGAAATCCTTCTGGAAAATGGAGCAAAACCCCAAAGTCTTGTATATCAACCTTCTCCGATACACGAAGCAACCAGCAAAGGTGACCAACGATTTTACAAAAATTCACAAACTGATTATTTTCAGTATTTTTTGTGATTCAAGTTAGTGTTACATGATTATGCATGTCATACTGTGTGGGTGTATGTGAAACACAAGGGAAAGGTATTCCCTTGCAAAAAGAGACTATTCTACATGGACCATTTACTTCAAAGTGAGCCAGTGTTAGAGGACCAGTCCTAAGAGACTTAAGCTTGTGAGAGCCAGCTTTTGCTGATGAGAGTCATTATTTTTGACTAACGGTATAATCAGAGCACTATAATCAGAAAATAACCCAACATTATCGCAGTTCCCCTCACTGCAGATTACGCTTGACTTTCGACCTGATTTTGTGTCCTTTACTGTGCTATAAGCACGTTCTTACATGCACTATGATAAACAGCTTTAGCTATAAATCCAACAGGGCCTGAGCAGACAGCTTGGAGAATTATTTTGCATTGTCACTTACTGATTACTGACTTCACGCTTCATTACTTCCAGGTCATTACGGTTGTGTAGAGGCTCTGGTGACTTGGGGGGCAGATGTGGACATGGACATTCCTCACCTGGGCACAGCACTATATACAGCCTGCGTCTGCCAAGAGCTCGAATGTGCCAGGAAACTCCTGAGGGAAGGTCAGTTCGTAGAACTGTGTCGATGTTTACAGAAAAGTCCTATGTGAACATATGGACTTAAGCGCATTAGAAACACAAAAACAAACTGATATATAATAAATATATGCATGCTCAGAGGATTTTAGAGGCCTCTGGGGGGGGGGGGGGATAAAAACATTTAAACGACAATATGATAAATTCTGTGCTAGGAATATGACAAACAATGAGACTGCAAATTGTCAAGTGCAAAAGGTGTAACAAAGAGCTAATGAGAGCTCTATCACATAAGAAACAGACAAACTAATTGTTTTATTAGCAGCAGCCTTAGTAAACAAGAACTTAATACAAGCACAGCACACATTGCAATTTCAATAAGAAGTGGGACCACATTTATACCCAACAAGTGACTGATTACATATACAAGTGATTAGTGTGCCCATTTGTGTCTCACTGCAGTCTTTGAAATAAGGTACTAATTTAGGCAAGTAAAGAAAAGGTAAATTAAAAATATAATCACAAATTAACCAAAGCTACTTGTACTTAACAATACAGGTATCTGATATTGGAGTTTTCTGATTGGACTATGGATAATTATAGTCTCCTCCATGTAGGTGCAAATGTACAGAAAGGTAAATCCCTGGATTCACCTTTACATGCAGCTGCAGAAAAAGACTGCACAGCTGTAGTGAAGTTGCTGCTGGACTTTGGCGCAGACATTAATGCCAGGAACACAGAGTTTCAGAGGCCAGTGGATGTGGCTCCACCCAGCAGTCTTACAGAAGGCTTTCTACTGCTTTATGAAGGTATGAGTTTACTTTTTGCTTGGTTTCGTTCGCAATCATTGATCCCTTCCTGACCTTGCTTTGATCTGTTTCTGTCTTTTTTTTAACCACCAATTAACAGTGATAAATAATGTTTTCCTGTCTCCTTTTCATAGCTACACCACGGTTGCTTAGCCAGTTGTGTCGTCAGTGCATCAGAAACTGCGTTGGACGCGACAGACTCCACCTTCTTTCCCATCTTCCTCTGCCTAACAGGATCAAGAGCTACCTGCAGTACCAATGACAACAGACTATGAAACTGTCTGCCTAAATGGGACTTGCAGGAAGAAGCCTTGGACACCAAAAAATTATATCAACTCCACACTCCTCTTAACTTTAATTTTAGCTTCCAGTCAATCCAGTAAAAGCAATTAATTTGAATTAGCTACACGGCCGAGTAGCTGACTGTAGCAGCTGTGTTGAGCTGGCCTGATTCCCATGTGAGGATGTGTGGACCTGGATAAATGTAAAGCAGGATGCCACTAAAACAAACTTCCAGGATTAGTTTTCCCTAGGTTAATTTTGTTTGAATAACATTAATAATAAATATTTTGTTTTCTGTTCTGCAGTGTTTAGAAAATGCCTTACTAGTTGCCAGTGAGTGCTGCACTTTATATTTAAACCCCCCCATAAAAGATTCGAATATCGTGTAAATGCACACTATATGCTGTATGTTAATGAATGTTCATTGTTTCGCATTTAACATTAGATTATTAAAAATCTGTTTTGAAACCTGTTGCATTCAAATATGTCTTTCCCAGCAGCCACATGGTGGATTTGTTACTGATGTTTGTCTCAGTGGTGGAACCAGTTATTCAAAAAGTTGACAAGTTTAAGCTTGGATTACTGACCGCTGACAACTGCTCAGATGGAAATGTGTGTAGCTGAATGGAACTTTCATGCTCTAACATATTATTAACAAGATATTCATGTGCCATTTGATAATATTTTGGCCGTATTTTGATTTTTTATTTCATATATCTGAGTTTAGCTTCAGTATTTCTAATGAATTATTTCAGTTTCATTGTTATATTACATGCAGTTGTGTATGCTCTAGTATTATTTATTGGGTAGCACTATTATTTAAAAGCTTTATACAAATGTTAACCAAATAAATAAATAACTGAAGAAACAGACCGCTCATCCTCTAGAGGGCAGCACGCCGCTACCGACACGGTTTAGCACCGCAGAGTGCCGTTGTCATAGAAATCTCAACAAAACAGGCCAGGAGCTCGTCAATTAGCCCTCCCTTAAAAAAAAGCAGATCTCGGCTTGATTTATGGAGGTGACTGGTAACAGCGATAGAAAAGTCACTGGTGTGTAGATTTCATGGCTCGGAGCAGCATATGTTTCGCAGAATGTCCCAAGAAAACAGGACTACCAAGAGAAGTAGTCAAGTGGCTGCAAACTCTGGACTTGGCATTTTATCCCAAAAATGTGCGCAGGTACAGAACCTATTTTGTGAATCACAAATACGAATAAAAGAAAAGAAGAAGAATATTTAAAAGAGGATATGTGTAATTTAAAAAATATATATATATCTATTTTTACACGTCTATTTTCCTGCATATTGTTAGAAAAGTATTATGTTGTGTTTTTACTAACCTACTGTTAGCTAGCTAAATTGAATGTAGATACCATTTTTAGATACCATTTAATCTTTTTTCTAACTTAAAAAAACATGTAACTGCAGAATAAAAAAAAAGAAAAAAAAATCACATAAAACTAGGGTGACCAAGTGTCACGCTGTATCTAAGCCTGCACATTTTATATATGCACACGATGTCGCACTTTTTATTAGCTCCTGGACTCTTGTGACTGAAAAAAGGAGATCTGTGGATAACCTCTGAATCCCGAAGATCAGAACAGCAGCTGAACTGTTAGTTCAGCAGAAAAGAGGAATAGAGGAATAAATGAATGCACAATACATACATTCATGATATATATAAATCCACACACACACATACAGTACCCATTACGGCATTGATGTACCCCCTTAGCTGAATTCTACTGATACACATGAACTGGAAGTTAAATTCATACAGTTTGGTAAAGATAGGTTGTTGCAGTGCAATCTTAATTTCATTAGTTGGCTAACAGTGGTTTAGTGCTTCTGCAGCAATCATGGTAACCAGCATGAATGAGAAGGAAACTGAGTGGATGGGACTGTGCAGGCCAGACCTTATGAAGAAAAATGTCTCTTTGAAATTAAAAGGAGGTCATTCATCAGCTTGTAAGTTTTAAAGCATGAGGCTGTTTGAAAATTGTGTAAAAGAGCTGGCTTTGTCAAGCTAAGTGTGTCCAGTGTTGGATGGGCTTAGAGTTGAGCCAATTTAATTGAAGTTTGTCTGGCTATCATTATCTCAGGATTGTGGTGCGTGAGGTGAGTCCTCATAGTAATTCCAGAATATTTTAATTTGTTTAAAATTAAATTAAAGTGATATTTGGTGTCCCTGTATCAATACAATATCACCACACAAAATCTACCTCAATCTACCTCCCCCTCACACCCACCCACCCAATTTCCAGCACACTGTAAACTGTGTTTGTATCAATTTCCTAATTTATATACAGCATATCCAAATTCTGAACTACCATGTGGCCCATTTTCTTCCGTTTCCTCATTTAAACACAAACTTACAATGCATAAAATATGAAGCGAATAACCAAATTAAAAGGAGCAGGATTATGTGAGGTTGATTAAAAAAGAAGGAAAACGCAAGGATAACAATAAATCTGCTATGACAAGGAATAACCAAGTGCTAAGGCAAATTCCACTGGTAGAGCCAGTAAGTGCATATTGTTATTTCTGTATTTCATTTCCAGAGATTTTTCCAGCGGCTACCTTGTGGCACAGATATTTTCTCATTATTACCCCCGAGACTTTTCATTGCACTCATACGACAGAGGAACATCGCTTTCTGCCAAACAGTGGAACTGGAGCCAGATAGAGCGGGTGAGCAGAGCAAAATATTCAAAAATATAATGAGCCACGAAGAAATGCTTTTTTTATTCACTGCAGTTGGCATGTCACTGAAATGCATCTTCCAGCTACAGTTTGGTGTTTAAATAATACAAGTTCAAGTTTCTCTTACTTGTTGCAGGCTACTGCTACTGCAAGTGTCATAAATAAATGTTTTGGTTAATCTGCAATACACCAGGGGCACAGACACACAGACAGCATGGAGCTTTAAATGCATATGTTGAAGCAGGGCTGGACGTGGACTTAAATAGTTGGTACAGTTAAAAGCTAAACTTCAGCTATTAGCAATGGCTCGTGGTCAAAGTTCCTTCTTTATTATGTCCCTTCGTCTATTTTCTCACCACGTCAATTTCATCTACCTCCATCTCCCCCTCACTTCTCCACAGCAGGCACTTGCAGCAACAGCGTGCTGTAACTGAAGATTGGTTACTAATTGTTCCCGGTTCATGGTGGAGCAGCAGCCCCGACAGCTAACATGTTGGTTGTTCTTAATTTCTTTTTATTGTTTTCTTTCAGCTTTTCAGCTTCACCTTTTCACCACTTCTTCCACACAGCAAAGGGGATGGGCTGGTCACATTAAGAGATTGATTGGGCAATCCAGTGTCAGTATTGAAAATAAATGAATGGGCTGTTGTCAGTGCTTGTACAGCTGGTGCACAAAATGCCCAGTATGCCAGATTTACCAGTCCAACCCTGTGTTGAGGTCCCGCTGGGATGTGACATTTTCACTACCCACAGTGCCTGTGTTAACTGAATCGTAAAGTGGTTTCCTTCTCCATTCAAGTGTTTAAATATAATCTACAAAGTTTATTGATTCAGTCTTTAGAGAAGCGGAATCTGTACTTGAAGAAGGAGGCCATTGATGGAACAATCCATTGTAAACCAGGAGCAGCTGAGCTGTTGGTGCTGGAAGTTTACACTATTTTAACTAAAGGGAGGTATGTTGGCAGCTTTATATCTGATGTAATATTCATCTTTAAAAAGAAATGTTTGCCTTTTTTGTATATGGAACTACAAATATGTGACGACACGTGCAACTATTAATGCTAATGATGATGAAAAGATCCAGAACAATACTATTGCAACTCTCACAAATATTTGTTTAGCAGTCAAAGCGATGTGACAAAGAATCATAACATATATTGTGTTTCCCTTTTAAGAGTCAGTGATGTAGAGGGCCCAGAGCCAGACTTCACCGATGAAGAATACCAGAACCTACTTCCCAGCCTGGCTCGCTCCACAGCTTCAAAAGCCATCAAGAACAACCTGACAGCAACAGAAATCAAGGCTGCGCCTGATATAAGCACAAACCAGAGGAAGGCACAAAACATCCTCCGCAGGCACCACGAGCACAAAGCTGCAGAGAGAATTCTCAACCCTGGTAGGTCATCCATGATTAAGTGGCATTGTATCTCATATTAAGATTCATAAATACAAAGAGCTAAATAGATTATCAGGAGGTGACATATTTCTCGCATATTGCAGTAGGGAAATGCTAATAACTGCATGATTTTCAGTACGGCCAGTTAAGAGTTTACAATCATTACTTTTTTTGTGTTGGAGACAAAATAAGAGAGCAGGGTCAAAACACATGCAAAGGGGAATAAATCAAATTTATTTGTGTAGAAATTTGCTTTTTTTGACAATGCCCTGTTTTGAGTACAGGACGTTTTAAAGTGAAGCCTAAGCGAAGTCCTTAGCTCCCCACAATCTTGTTCCACAAAGCCAGATGGATAAGTGCTCTGACACCTGTTCACCTGAAGGCAATGCCTTAAGTATGCACAAACTCTCTACTTTTGTTTATTTGTTTGTTTATTTTTGCAAAAGTGAGCTGAAGAGAAAATTGATTTTGTAAGAATGTTGAATGCACCAGTTGGCTGCAGTAAATTTGGGAGGTAAATATTGACACATGTCCTTCAGTGGTGGAATAGCTGGGTCTTGGTTGCTTGCAGTGGAAATGTATACCAGGAAACTGTTACATCCAGCTGTTGCCTGCACAGCAGCTGCTTTAAAAACACTGCTTATATACAAGTAGCTATTAAAGTTAATGGTTTTTTTTAAATTTAAGTATTTCTTTCTGTGATGCTGAATAACCTAATGCACAAAACAGAACTAATACACCAGTGTAATTGTAGCTGCACTTTTGACGGATGTGTTTCTGCTGTTCTAGAGCTGTGGTCTTCACCAGCATGGAGCAGAGCTTCTGTTTCCTTTAAGGAAATAAAGGTCCGTCAGCCAGCCAAACATTCATTGGTTAATTATTAAAGATACCGACTGAATAACTGCGCTGTCACTGTTTTATGTGTGAAATGATGAACTCATTTATTTTCAGTTATTCAAAACAAAGTCCTTCTCAAACTATTATACCTCACCAGTATTTACCTGACTGTAATTTGATGTGATTTGATTTGGATGATGCATGACGTAATTTCTTGTTATCGCTTATATAATGGTAAAAGGTCTCTACCATGATATATGCTGTGTCTGTTTCTGCCAGTAGGCGGCAGCATTACATCATACCATTATTTCTTAATGGCCTGTGCAGAGGAGCTGAAGGTGTACCATTTGCATTTTATAAATTTATGCAGTGGTTATACTGAGCTTATAGTGAGCTGCCTTACTGTTCACCATTGTGTTTCACCAGCATAACGAAATGTTATTTTAAAAATAACAGTTGATAATGAATGTTAGATATTACTGAATATTCGCATATTACAAAATTTTCAGACATCACAGCCTCACTGTCTCTCAATCAGTCTCTCATTTTGGGAGAAACCTGAAAAATGCTGATAAAATCTACTCTATGAAGAAATTAGCAGATTCCTTAATTGGTTTGCTAAACACCCAGTCACTGTGGCAGGAAGACATGAAAGCTTTTCCCTTTCATTTTTTTTAAATAAAAATAAATGCTCTTGGTTACAAAGCGTGTTTCAGCATTTTTATTGACTGGAGATTTCAATTTTAGAAATACAACGAGCTGAATCACTGTTTTTTCTTTCTTTCTTTTTTTTTTTTATAAAAACTGCTGTTAACTAAAGACCAAAGATGCTTTGGTCTTTTTTTTCCCCTCAATGTCAAAAAAAACCTCTGCCCATAGCAACATAAGTTGAATGTGCTGACACATCTTCATTTAGAGCTGCAACAAAACAAGCTGAACAGTCATGATTGTGCCTAGAAAATAAACACCATATGTTCAGTGTAATGACTCTATGTACCAGTACTCCCTGTATGCAAAAACTTGTCTAAAAGAACACTCTACTATACTGCTATGTTAATGACTTAATATTTCTACCATTACATGCACATTCCTATATTTTCAGTCATAAAGTATCATTTTGCTCAGGGATCTCCCAACAGCATCATACAGTCTATGCAAAATTCATTAACTTAATTCCATGGATAATGATTTTAATAGTCAAGCTTAAACTGGAGATAGAATAATATAATGTGAAATGTTTTCTCCACCCACCCAATATTAAATGCCCTATTATATCAATAGCTGGTGTTTCATTCTATACTTTTTCCCTTTTAAATAAGTTCCTTCATTTTGTGCACGTTATTGAGCGGTTTTGGTTTGTCATATTACATTTTTATTGAACTATTCTGTTTTATTTAAGCTGTTTTGTTATTGGTTTCCTTGAGTGTTTTTATCTGCTATAATTCAAGGATTTTCCAACCCTTGGGATGAATAAAGCTAAACTTGTGCTCACTCATTTGTGCTCACTACCGAATGACTGCTTTTTAATTTTTTATTTAAGTGGCTTTCCTGCCAGACAATGTAAAATTAAACACTGTCATTTCCTACACGTTGTACAGTGCTTAACAAATATATTAGACTTTGTCATAGAAAGAGAAAAAATAATGTTGTTAGGCAAATAGCAAACTGAATTCGTGATTTTTGTTTTTACCCAAATTTGACCCGGACTGCACTGAGAAGTCAGAAATTAATGAAGCATAATATTCAGTCACCAAAACAAATTTTTCGGTTCATGAATACAATTAAATAACTGTAATTTGGCATTTTAATGATAATGTATTAATCTGCTTCCCTTTTTTAAAATAAAAGAGTTAATTTGAAAATTCACAGATAACAGCAATAATTATATTGTAGCAAAATCTAATTTTGATTAAAGATTTTGCACATGTTGGTGGATTAACTATTACATAAAAATAAACAAAGATTTGGGTAATTACCAATAATGCTGTTTTAGGGCACTTGTGGCATAAACGTTAGATTGGGTGGTGGTTTTATAAATCTGAGTATTTGATATGTAAAATACCCAATGTACAGTACTTACAAGAGAGATCATTGGCATTAACTTCAACATTTAGCCATACTAGTCCTAAACAGAGAGTAACGCGTTTCTGTAATCTGATTACTTTTTTCAAGTAACGAGTAAAGTAAGGGATTACTATTGCAAAAACGGTAATTAGATTACCGTTACTTTCCCGTAGGAACGCTGCGTTACTGCGTTACTAAAACCGTGATTTTTTGCGAGAATGTCTCACGACCGTGATGTAAGCGAGTGCGCCGTTCGTGACAACAGCTGTGTGCAGATCAACAATGGATCACATATCGATTGTGGGAGAGAGCATGAGCGTGCAGCGTTTAAAGCATGGAAGTACTGACCTTACTTTAAGTTTGATTCCATAAAAAGTGACAAAAACATTAGCGTCCATCGTGCGTGGGAAGAAAACTTCTTTTTACAGCGAAAAAAACCCCCCTAAACTTCCAAGCAAGCACCGAGTGCGCAATGACGTAATGGGAAACTCACAGAGAAAGTCGTGGAGCACACCTGCACCAGGGTAAACCTCCGCCTACCGTAGTCCTACTTTACAGGTGAAAATAGAGCAACAGGACCGCTGAGTCTTTGACTTTATTTATTTTCTGCTGTGTTTTACTTGCATCTATTTGAAAGACTGAGTGTAAACACAAAAAATATTTTATTTTATGTGCTGGAATGTGTAGAAAATAGGTTTAAATGTTAAACTAATTTATTCAAGTCAGAGAATGTTGCATATCATTAAATTTTTGCTTGATGCATAAAGTTAAAAGATTAAAACTGATAAAACAAGTTAAAAAAAAGATACTTTTCCATTTGATTACATTTTGTATGATGGATTATGTAGAAAAAGTAGAATTGGGCTGAAAGATCTATCGCTTTATCACCTCTTCAGGTTGTAAATCGTGTTTTTAAAAAGTAACTAAGTAATTAATTACTTTTGAAAATAAGTAATCAGTAAAGTAACGGGATTACTTTTTTGGGGAAGTAATCAGTAATTATTTACTGATTACTTTTTTCAAGTAACTTGACCAACACTGGTCCTAAATACTTTGTTTTTCCTCTTAGTATATTATAACCAGTCTAAGTTTTTAGTTATAAGTAATACATCCATGACATGGTTGCTGCTGTCGAAGCACGCCGGCTTCACCCGATTCTTTAGATGGCAAGAAGTCAGTCGGAGACGTGAAGTCCAACTTCAACTCTTTATTCAGCAAAGCATATGCATATGGAGATCACACACATCAAACTCTAAGCTGCACAGAGTATGTTCTAAAGTATGATTTAGAGAATGATTTGATGTATGATCTAAGGCATTTCTTCAATAAAGCTATTTTATACCTTTTCATTACACCCCTCCTTGCCAACAGGGAGCAGTCCCCCAGTCAGCCAATCACAACATGTTTATCACTGTCATCCCACCCACATGGCAGTGGAAATTCAGTTGTGCCCTGCACCCTAGTTCTTAACCTTTATTTTTCAACACGTCTCATTTGCTTTATGGTTTTTATCTTTAATTTTAACACTTGTTTCGTGCTCTTCTGTTTCCACTGGCCTACACATAGTTTCACATCCCCAATGTCTAGCAGTTTTTAACTTTTGAGCAACAACATCTATCTTGCACCATGATTGACAAAATAAACCCTTTCCACTGCCCAAACATCATCCACTCCTCCAGAGGATTGTTCACCCCTGAATGTTCATGCATTTCCTTGGATAATGTTCTCAGTCCCTCTCTGGTCACAGGGGCCGTGTTGTCTGGAATGAATGTGCAGCACATGTCTCCAAACATCCCACAGACACCCCCTTTTTCAGCCAACAGCATATCAAGGGCCATCCTATTTTGTACAGCCATCAGAGAGCTAGGAGCCACCTGCTCAGCTAATCCCTCAATTGCATCCGTAGTCAAATTGGCAAGCCTTAACATTAACATCGTAATGGACATAGTTAATCTTATCCACATTTTTAGTTGGTGTGGCTGTAAAGAAAGCTGAAAGGACTGGTATGTTTTCAAAACCTGATGCTACCTGGTATTTATTAGGGACCCCTCTGGGCCCTCCTAAAGCGTCTATATAAGTGGCTGACCCTAAAGTTGGGTCTAAATTCCCCAATGACCTACATGCTAGCACATGGTGTCTACGCCTCTGCGTCAGCGTACCAGCATTAGTGGTCCCCACCTTAACCAGTCTATCCTAGTTAAGGTGAGAAACTGGTGTAATAACACATTACACTAGTTTCTCACTGTGATCTTTGCATTGTCAACAACACGATGTCATAATAACACACTGCTAGTACATACACACAGAAAAGTGGCAACTAAAAGATCTGCATGGGTCAGAAGCTCATGCGAAACTAGGATGTCGCCTTCATCCTCTCCTCCTCCTGTAAAAACATAGATCCCTCCTTTCCACCCTGGCTGGGTGGAGTAAATAGCCTGTATTTGCATCGCACTTTACTTAGTCCCTAAGGACCCCAAAACGCTTTACACTACATCCAGTCATCCACCCATTCACACACTGGTGATGGCAAGCTACATTGTAGCCACAGCTGCCCTGGGGCGCACTGACAGAGGCGAGGCTCCCGGACACTGACACCACTGGGCCCTCTGACCACCAACAGTAGGCAACGGGTGAAGTGTCTTGCCCAAGGACACAACGACTGAGACTGTCTGAGCCGGGGCTCGAACCAGCAACCTTCCGATTACAAAACAAACTGCCAACTCTTGAGCCACAATCGCGAGTAGGTGCAATCTTGGGTGTCAGTGGCAAGTCAGTCAAACTTTTGTCCCCATTGTCAGTCCAGTCAGTCCCCTCATGTTCATTGCTTTTGCTGAGAGTGGAGCCTCCCGCTCCACATACTTAAATCTCCAGTGCCAGCAATATGTCGTCATTTCAAAAAAAGAAATAAGAATTCTTTATGATTTTGGCATGGATTAATTTACTGAATCCTTTTAGACAGAAGGACTTATTGTCTGAATATGTCCCTCATAGGTGACTTTTGATGTCTGATCTAAAGGAGTTCCTCAATAAAGCTATTTTATACCTTTTCACTGCTCAGAAAATATATGAACCTTAGCAAAACACTGTTTTTTGTGTTTATTTTTTATCACGAATGTTATTTTTTCTGGTGCCAAATCTATTCAGATTCACACAGATTAAGATCGCTTTGATGGTCCCAAATCGCCAAGCTCTCAGAGATGCTCACTGTGAAGTACAGCTGAGCTGTAAAGCTAGTGAAAAATAGATGACAGGATGATAACTGTTTCTGGCTGACTGCCTAGCTTCTCATGTTGTCCAAGAGCCTAGGCTTTTAATAGAGATAGGACAATGGTGTACTGATAGGATCTCCATAGCCTCAACAGACCATTAGCTGCAGATGACCATTAGATTTCTTTTTGCTGTAACAATACATGTGATTTTAATCAGACTGCTGAGCAGCATGGGTCAAGTGCAGTAACAGTTCAAAACAAAGAAACAAAATAATCTATTAAACTGTTTAGGAGCGTTCTGGTGGATGAGTTCTGTAACTTTCTGCTGCTGAGCTGATCTAAATGGGGACTTCATAAGGAACAGAGAACCTTTGAGCTCAGAAAATCTGACTGTGCCTCCACAAAAGATGTGATAATGAATGTTTGCTGTGTTTAGACTACAATGTCCCAAAAATGAACTACTACATGTGCATGGGCGGGGGGCACTGAAGCTAACATTTAAATCATCTATGCCACTTCAGCTTGATGATGGTGTATGATTATGGATCATGTCATTTTTTACTTTCATAAAGGATGATCCAGTGTCCTATGTTAAAGGAGGTATTAAAGGAAGCACTGGAGCGCCATTTCTTAATATTTACAGAATTCGATGAGCTTGTTATCACTGCAGAGCAGATACTACTGGAACATGAAATCTAGCAAGAGCGAAGTTCACTGGAAATGGGAGAAGCCTGAAACAAACTTTAAAGATAAAAAATTACAGCATGAAAACTATAGACATAGTCCATGAGTGTCTGCGGACTACCTTTGAGCTACACCCACTCAAAGCATAAAACAAGCATCAGTCAAAGCTCAGATTTGAGAAAGATAAAGGAGGCTTTTATCTAATGGTTGCAAAACACCAGACCATCCATTCAGCCCTTTCACTGGTTCTTAAGCAAACGTACTTTGTAAACACAGAAAAGGCATATACTGTATCCCTTGGGATGCCCTTTGAGAGGTGCATTGCTGCTATGGGCCACCAGATCCCTGTAAGTGTTTGACTCTGCCAGTTAATGTGGACTGTACCACTGATTATGTCCATAACGTTTATGGACACAATCTGTAGGTTCAGCCAGGGTTTGGGAGATGAGTTGTTGTCTCATTAGGAGGAGATCAAGCATCTTGGAGTTGTATTCAAAAGTGTGGGAAGAACGCAGTCTACGGTGATAAAATAAATATACCAGTGTGTTGTGGCAAAAACAGAGAGCTGAGCCAAAAGGCAAAGGTGAGGATTTAACCTGTGGGTAGTGAACATACGAATGAGACTGCAGATGCAAATGGCAGAAATTGTCAGGAGCCAATTAAGGTAGTCTAGGGATCAACATTATGTTGTCTTTGTTTGCTTGGAATACCTCAGGGACGCTTTGGAAGAGCTTGCAGAGCCAGGGAGTGGAAGGTCTGCACAACTCTACTCCTGTTCCCACTGCTTGGAAGAAAATAAATGCTTGGATGGATGAGTGAAAATATGACATTTAAGCGAACTCCACATCTATGATAGTACGTATCATTGTCTGCAATTGTTCAACCTCTTTCTGTAACTGTTAATGGTTGGTAGAGCCTCCATCCCTTCCTCACTCAGTAGAGCTGAAAGAATGACCTCCTTAATTTTTCAGTGTCTTTTGATTTTCCTCAGCTTGACTAGGCGTGAACACACATCAGCACTTAAGATGGAGAGCACTGTCGCCTGTTGATTTCTGCAGACACTGGCAGACAACCACTGAAATTTAGATTTTCAGTCAGAGCCTCACATTCAGAGGCATTTGTTTATATTAAAAGATCTAAAGTACTAGATACGACTGGTGATATAATATAAATGCCAAATAATAATCGTACTTTAACTACAGGTATTTTCCTTTTTAAAGTTAGATAGGCTACTTTACATTTAAAAGAAAAAAACACCAGCCAGGGTTACAGGGTAATATGTGAATTCTACATCGACTTCTACATCCAGCTTCTCCTACTCAACAATATCTAAGGCCTGGTTGCTATGGCAACTAGCAAGCCCATTCTGGAGAACAACCAGGATGCATTAATAAGCTTAGAGTGAGATTCTTTTCCTCCTTCTGTTGGTCATAAGTGCATGCAGGGGATTTAAAGACTTTTCTGCATGTGTAAAATATGTAAGAAAACAAAATTAGGATAACATACTTTTGAATTCAAATACAAAATGCATTGCATCTGTGACTGGAATCAAAGATGTCAGATAAATAATCTTACAAAGCATTTCTCCTTAAAATGCCCTAAGAAAGTGTTTCACCATCTGCTGATTTTTCCTATCAGCGTTATGGCACCCAGTGTGAAGGAATCTCTTGTGCCGACGGGATGCAGCGGGAGGAGGGAGGTCAGCGCCTCAGGGGGGCTCCACTAACCAGTGGAGATTTATAAGCTACGGATTTCCCCAGAAAAAAGCCCTCCCCCACAGCAAATCTCCCACCCTTAGCCACAGTAGGTTAGTGTGTGGCTATGTTATCCAGGCCAAGGGTGGGGCATTTTGTGTGTCTGTATGCTGGAATGGACACCAATGTGTTAAAAAATTAATTTAAAAAAATTTAGTATATTTTTGTTCTTACAGTATTAATTGTATTTGTATGGCTCAAATGCTATTCAAATGTTTTTATGGACTTTCAGTTTAACCATGTATTAGTCACTGAAGTTCCTGACTTCACAAAACCAGGAGACAAAACTCAAGTTCAACATAGACATACTTTCTATGCAAAGTGCAAACAATATCTCTTAAATGTTCAAATATTTTTCATTAAACTGGAATGCAAATCACTTTAAAGCTCTTCAAATAACATGAACAACCAATATTTATAAGCAGGCATTATACAAAGTTAAGAGCTGGATTAAAAAAATGTTGAGTGGTTGAAAAACCGTGCTCAGAGTATATACGCAATGACCTGATTCAGAAAAGCAAACACATTTCAGCAACTTCCCCTTGTTGAGCTAAGCAGATAATAGTGGTGCTTACATTTAGGATTAGTAAGTGTGGGAAGAAACTAGTGAGAATGCACAATGACATGTTTGTCTTTGACTGTGTTGGACACATACTGAGAATGTACATATTATATCTAGTGCTTAAACCTCTGTAAAAGCTATTTACTTAATTAGAGATTCTAAACTCCTTAATAAGGACAATGTCCAATGTTCAAATCCACCGGGGCCTCTCTATGTGGACTTCCATGTTCTCCCTGTGCCTCTGTGGGTTTTCTCCAAGTAATCCAGCTTCCTCCCAAAGAAATGCATGAAGGTTAACTGGTGATTCTAAATAAGCTGTAGGTGTTAATGGTTCTCTTTCCCTTTGTGTTAGCCCCAATAGTCTGGCAACCTATCCACGGTGCACCCTGCCTCTTTCCCTGTGACATCTGGGATGGGCTCCAACCCCTCCCTATGGCCCTGAATTGGATAAGCAGAAGAAAATGGATGAATGGATATTCACCAGATACAAATGACTATTTAAGACTATATCGTGTGCACAAAATAAAAAAAAGGGAGCAGCCCCTAAGGAGATGGAAAAGGGAGAAAGTGGTTGAAATTGTCTCTTGATCTCATGATAAAGCAAGATGTTTAGAATCTACATATGCACAGCAGAGCTTTAAACAATATGCTACTGAGCATTCACCTGATAATATAAGCAGGCAAGCAAGCAATTTTACGAGCCCTGTGTAGACATAACAGGAATTCTTGGGCCATATATCCATATCTGCTATCTGGACATTCTGGAATTTCTGCACAATATTTCAAAATAATGCATCTGACACTTATTGAGGTATTAAAAGTCTGGACTGAAAGGTTGGATTCTTACTACAGACATCACCATCCGTTGATCCATGCTGCCAGAAAAGCTAATAAACATTTAATGCTAATTTGAATTACAAAGCGGTACTCAGTGGTATGGTAATTTTTGACACACCAGTTGGTTAGACAACAAACTAAAGTAGGCTAATTGAATAATTCAATGAATGTTACATTAAGCAATGAAACATTAATAAAGCATTATATAGAATCATTAATAAATGATCACATACACATCACATTACCATAATTACCATAAAAACTTTATCTTGCTTTTCTTCTGAAAGGCCTATGAGTGAAGCTTTTGGCATTCCTGGTATTACAGCAGGCACAAATAAGATAACGGATGACTAAAAGTGATTTCTAGCAAGTTAATTTGCTGAACTTCCATCCGATTAATATTTTGCAGTCTATTTAAGCTAGCGTGCTTACTTGAATCACTCTTACAACCCTCACTTGCCTCCTTCGCTATTGCCTCTCAGGTCTTGGCTGCAGCAGAAGCTTCCTTTCCCCATAGGGATCATTAAAGTTTCATCTAATCCACCTGTCTGATCATCCATCCATTCACCCATCTGTCCATACTTTGTCAAGTCAGGTTTTATTTATACAGCATATTTCACTCAACAGCAGTTTAAAATACCAATTTCCAATTCCAATTACCTTGTGTCCTGTCCATGATCTAGGTATGTATTTGCATAATTATTTAGCAGTTTTCATCAGTGTGTGAGCTGTTTGTCTGCAGCTCTAGACATATAGTGCCATTTAGAATTCAAGAATCCAATGACAACGCCTTGGTGATTGTATAACTTAATCTGTAAGACTAATAAGATTAGGAGAATCCCATTTCGAAATCAGATGTACCCCCTCACTTATTTAATGAGAGGTTGTGCTAATATAGAGCAGCCGCAGCCTCGCATGGGAAGGGGGGTTGGTGGGTGATGGGCTTAACCATTCTGTCTGAGAGGGGGTGTTGTTTAGGGAGGGTGAGACAAGGAATAGTCACCAACACTCATGAACACAACTGTCTAGACAACACAGTGAAAAGATCTTGATTCTGGCTTAGGTTCTACCACCGTTGCTGCTTTTAGTGTTTTAATCCAACATTTTCCACACACCTCCCTTTTTCAAATGCATGGCTCTTTGTCACACATGCGCTTTCCTTCAAACCACAGAGACCACCCTCAGCTCAAGCCAGCCCTGCTACTCCTCTCCTCCTCCTCCTCCTCCTCCACCAGGGACCAAGGAGGCGTTCTGCACTTGCCACAGCGGTTTGCAATGGACAGTACTACAAAGGCTAAGTGATCCTTTGCATCGCCCAGTCACTTGACAGAAACCACACCTGACAGCCAATCTAAGTGTTCAGAGAGAGAGAGAGAGAAAGAGAGAGAGAGAAAGTGAGTATAGAGAAAGAAAGGGGAACTGATGTGTGGATTACTCCTTAAATAAATACGATCTTAAACCTACACAGGACATTTATTTACTAATCGATAGCTACTTAAAAAAGAAGAAAAAGCAAAATGGAAGAAGACATGGATGAGGGGCAGACCCAGAAAGGTAAGAAAGTAAATCTTTGCATGTTCTGATGAATTCATTTATGTATGTTTGCTTTTGTCAGTGTCAGTAGTGTCTTTGCAGAGACAACTGCACAAATGTAAGCCATACCCTCTTTGAATAAAAGAGCATCTGTTTGTGGGAATTCTTTTGTCCACTGAGTATCAGCACTCCACTGAAAAGTGCACGTCTGTATGTGCTGTCTGGGTAGTCACAGGGGTGTGAACTGCTACAGCAAGGGCTGGACTGCCTTTGTTTGCTTGATGTGTCTTTCATGCTTGTCGTGATGACAGAGAGAAACACGAAGAGCATGGAACCAAACTGAACTACCATTATTACTAGTCTTTAAACCAGCAGCTTTCAGGTTCTGTCCTTTGTGTCGGAAAAACCGAGGTGCTGTATGATGCAGCAGTGCTTTGCAATATTCACTGTGCATTTGTTGCAGGAGGAGTTTTTAGGGGTTCTTTTTTCATTCACTTAGGAGGGGCAGTGTATGCTTTGTGCAGAGCTGAATTGCTATTTATACTTCACACCTCCGCATCTTGTTTCTCTGCATGAATGATTCAGTATATGGTTGCAACAGTATAAAGCAAGTGTATTTTCTCATCAGTGGATTGGAAAAAGATATTTTTTGTTAAAGAATGACACAATACCAAAGGTAAAGAGGATGCTGTTCTCATGTAGAAAACACGTTTTTATTTCACCTCCCTTGCCTCCTTCTCTCTCAGATTTATTGTGTCAGGCATATGTTTGTGTTGCCTCCTGTCGCTCTTCCCTGCAACTTAGCACTACTTACAGGCACACACACGAACTGAAACAGTTGCCATGGCGCTGGCAAAGTCATTATCTACTCCCTCTTCACCCACTCCTGTTGATGACATTTCAGAAGCACAGGAATAGTTTGCTGTGTCTAAGAATGTGGGAGGAAGAGAGACAAGAAGAGGCGCATATGTAGAGTCAGAAATGATTGCAGCACAGAGTGAAAAAGAAAATGAGAAGCTTGGGAGAATATAGTGAGCTTAATCAAACTGCTTGACTAAGCAGCGTAGTAGGAGAAGTTCTAGAAAACCTATAGATTTTGATCAAACAACCTTTAGTGGCGTCCCTTTAAGGGCAATTTTTGGATGACAGTTCGATAATAAAGCCATCTGTCAGATCCATTAATTTGGGCAGAATATTAATGTAATTATTTAGCACGTACTCATATAAAGCAAGCTCTGCAAGCTCATTTTTCTTGAACAAAAGCTTATTAAAACCAAATTGACTGTTAATAACCTGTTACAGCAGAGGCTCTGCTTTGACATATGCAACCTGCTTCTCACACTAGGGTGCTTTTATGAATCACTGCCCATGTGTCAACACAAGCAAGCATTTGATTTCTCCCCTTGAACTTGAAAAAAAACTAAAATCATCACGTGAATATGAGGAAATAAGCCGTGTGTTGTTTTATACAGTAAACTAAAGGCTGAAGCTCTTGGAAAGTGACCAATACACACCAACCAGCTAACCAGCTAATGTTTGTTTTTAGCCCGACGCCTTCTATCATAAGTCCGCTCTAGACAACACTGAGAACTACTGAACTGGTTTCCACAGTAGTTAAGATTGCGCAGCTTCTCCAGCATATCATCAGGCAGTTTGGTTGTTGGAATAATTTCCATGTTGTACCTTCCAATGACAAAACTGAACAATTATTCTGTAGACCATGTGTAGCAGAAATCATAGAAATTTGTGCATAAAAAGACACTGCCTGGGATCCTGAGTGGCTCGATGTCGAAACATACAGCCTTTTTCGTAAATCATAGGCTATTATTATTTAACCATTAAAAAACAAATAACACAAGAAAATACACCCTGGTCCTGTTAGTTAGTATTGTGTTTGAAAGGTTATAGCTTAGACTTTCCTTTTGAATGAAAAATCAATAGTGTCACTATTTTAAGTATTTCAAGTCACGTTTATCACCATGCGCCAAGATGGTGGTTCTGGAGACCAAGTATTATGCAACGCAATTTACATATGTTGGTTACCTAAATTATTGTATCGTTTATTAAATTATTGATTTGACAGCCCCTCTATAGTTTGTGAAGACAAAAGATAATTGCAATGACTCCTCTGATGATGGTCATGTTTTCGCCCATGTCACTTTGATTTTTCTGGAGAAATATGTAATAGTTTGTAATAATCATTGATCAGTTTTGACCAAAAACTCACAATCTAACCTTAATTGCAAAAAGTGGGATAAATCATAGAAAAGATTAAATACATACAGTTTACACTGTTAAGGAAAACACAATAACTTGACAGGCCTCTGTCTACAGCAAGCTTCTACCCAATAAATGTGCAGAAATTGGTAAGACTGGACATCTAGAAACACCAACATTTTAAAAGCTTCTCATTTTGCGTAACGCTGATGTAGAAGCAGAGCCCCCACAGTTGGTGATGTGCATTTTATCATCGTTTACATATGTATATTAAAGCACAATTCTTTATCATTTTGCTGATGAAGACATCATCCAAGCTAGCAAACGGACTGTAGATAAATTGGTACTTCCAGCTCAAAGGGGTGCAGGTGTCACTGAGTGCACTCACAGCATCCTAATGCCCTTCTGTCTTCCTCTTCTGAGGTTGCAAATCTCAGATTATGAGTCAGATGCACCAGGTGGGCACTGTTCACTTCAGCTGCTAGCCAAATGTATGAGCGCACTCTATGTACCAAAGTGGCCATTAGCAGCAGGGAGCAGTCCAGCGCCCTTCTGTTGAAAAAGCAGGTTTAGACCAGTAGGAACACACGGCTAAATATGCTAAAAGTTCTGGAAATGACCATATGGTGGGCAATACTGTGGATAAATAAACCAAACATGATTCTGCAGGTCATTTACACTTGATGTACTAACTGTTGCTGAATGGAAAAACTGAGAAAGGCACACCTGTTAGCATTTCCTGAGCCAAGAATCTACTCTGCAAGGTAGCGTTTGTCCTTCTGTTTGATTAGCATGTGGTTGCATGTTGAGCATCTCATTTTTGTCCGTCTACAATCATGTCAGTAACATCGTGTGACCGTAATACACAATGGAAAACTTGTGTTGTAGTTTTAAAGGTTCACCGAGTTTCATGCACTTTGAATTTGCAGTTGACTTGATAAATGCCAAATCGGCATTAAGCTAAAGGCAAGGAGATGCTGCTTTGAACATAGTTGCTGTGGTCAGACAAATGGTTTTCCACTACATAAAAACCACATTTGTTTGGGTTTTCTTGTTTATTTTTACCAAATATGATAAGAAATAAATTATTTAGAAGATATTATTCACTTGCAGCACATTCATGAATATATTACTTCATGTATAAGTAGCAGCCTATCTAAGAGCTCCTATGTCCTCTACTGCCCCTTATTGTTTTGAAGCCTGCCCCAGCCCAGGTCAAGAGAGTTCCACCAATTGTTCTAGTAATTATTTCTGGAGAAGCTAAAAACCTTATGTGGGGTCTCTTATTGTTTTGAGCAATGACACAATGGTATAGATATAGGCATAGGGAAAGAGGTGTTGAAAATTACTTGCATTGAGATTGATGATAAACACTAGCTCACTGTAATGATAATATCTTAAAATGATAATATGATATTGTTGTCACTCAACATGATTGTGTCTTGTGAGTTGTGTTAGCTTATATAATTTAAATGTTACTTAAAATTTCGGTCATTCAGGGTAAAGTGTGTCGGGAAACTGTTATTGAGTAAAAATTGAAGTACTAATATGCAGTATGAAGTACTCCACTGTTGTTGGACTCTGCAGACATGCTCTCATTATGGTCTATTGTTTTGGAGCTGTGCTTCAAATCCCTGCATTCTTTGGTTTTGGCTGCTTATAAGGTTGGCAATCAGGAAAATTAAACTCATTCCACCCTGTGAAATGGAAATACCTGCATGGTTAAAATGCATAAACCTAAAGTCAAAAACCTTGTTTCTTTTGCTGTGTTTTTGACTTTTGCCCCCTAGTTCCTGGAGTGAACTTGGCTTAGACAAAAGACACGTCTACAGTCACGCAGTCCTGTTTAGACTCTTCCATCTCTCTGTGAAAAAGGAAGAGAGGAAATCAGTAGCTGAGCTTTCAGGCCTGGTGTGGAACAACCTTTTAGCCCTGAAGGGGTTTTATGTGTAATGTGTCTCGTTCACTATTGTCCCACTGAATTTGTTGACATACAGTAAGTGGGTCACGGCTCTCAAGTACCCGGTCTATTCTCAGATTTTGCGCTGTGGTTGTTATGGCAACCATGCTGGTTGATTAAACATGCGCAGAGGAGATGGGGGCACACAGGAGCTGAAAAAAAACCTGCTCACTGCAGGGGAAGGGGGGTGGGGTGCATTAAAGGAACAAGGAAAGCAACGAGACGCATGCACGCCCATTACACTCAGGCTGACACAGGCACACCATCCCCCCACTGAGATCTCGCTCTCTCTTCTCTCTCTGTCTGACCAGGCTCACCACCACCCCGTCCCCACACAAAACCCCTAATAAATGCTAGCTGTATGTGGGAAAATTGATCTCTCTTATTGGATCTCTCGTGTTAGAAATGAATGCACAGACACAGAATTAGATTGTCTTTCCTTTTTCTGTCATCGTCTTTAATGAATTTTGTTCATTTAATACTCTAATGCAGCATGCCATTTATTTTCTCAGATGCTAAAACTGCATCAAAAGCAAAGCCTCATATCTCTATATGACTTCAAAAGGAAGAAATCCTTTTTAATTAGGAATGAACCAACATAAGCAACCATCCATCTATCCATTAATTTTCTTCCACTCATCCAATTCAGGGTTGCATAAACACACATTTGAGTAAAAATCATCTTTGAAAGCAAGTATTTGGAATCTGCCCAATATTACTTTTATGTCTGATATTTCACTAGGTATGGAACTATTTTGGTTAAGAAATATTTGTGTCAATAGCGAAAAAATGTCTTAAAGGTAATCTAGCCTTAAATAGAAATTATTTTTCCAGTTTAACAGGACCACTACACGTCAAATACTGACCTATGGATGAACTAAGCAAATTTCATAATGTGGAAATGTCTGAGAAACATCACAACACTGTAATTCGCAGAATTCATCCAATTCATCATCCACCCCGTTACTCCATAAATTAACCCTGCACTGATCTGATATGGACAACATTATCTCATCCCTCATGCAAAAGTTGACTAGGTCAGAGAGAATGTGTGTATGTGTGTATCCCTTTTGCCTGTCAGCTATGGCACTGACAGATGGAGGAGAAGTGGGAGGTGGGAGAGGCCCTGGGAGGGGGTCATCCTTTCTCTTTGTATTAGGGAGACGCCTTCTGTTGATTGGGCCGCGGTGTTTGGGCTCTCACAGGCCTCAATTTCACCCCCTCCCTTTCCTCCCTTGAAAAAAACATGTGGCTTTGTTCTAGGAAAATAAAATATTTAAAACAGTGCCATCTTCTAAATCTGTCTCTTTGTTCAAAACTGAATAGCATTAATCCTGGTTTTGCTAGAGTTAAGATTTGCACCGATGAAATTTGTATTTAATCAACACGCTGAGGCAAGAAAATCCTTAAATGCTTTTTACTGATTGGAAAATAGGTTATTCTGAGTAAAAGATGTTTTGTAGACTAAGCTTACCTCAAACATTTGGGGGTGTACTCCAGTTCAAAATAAGGCAAAACAAAAACATCACATATATTCATTCAAGTACACAGATGGTCCTTGTCACTGCAATTCTAGTCCATTTTAAATCTGCTTGGTTGCACCAAACTTGACAGTCATTGTTTCCTATACGACACAGCCATTCAAATACCCATGACCCCTAAAGCAGGCCATCTTTTATTTTTATCACAGGTGATGTGGGGCTAAGCAGAAAGCATGAAAAATGAATGTGGGAGACTTGTGTGCCTCCGCACTGTGCCACTTCTAAATTATTGATCAAGCATCCTCTAACTCTTAGAATCGTCCGTTTGCCATTTTTCACCCACTCAGAGTCTCAAATTCATTTAGGATCAATGAAGGTTTACAGAGAGCAAATGATAGCATGCACTGGTATTTTTTAATGGGGTGAGGAAGACAGATAACATATGAGATCATAAACACATTGCTGGTGATCTTTTATCACTGCAGTTTCAAAAACAGGAAGGAACATAGTAAATGTGAAGAAGGGCAGCTAGGCTAAGAAGACATTACGTTGTAAATTCAGCTGTTTCTACTCACGTGAGTACATTTTTTCTCTCAGACAAAGATGGAAGCCTTGTTAGTTTTTACGTTTTAACCTACATTTACAACTTTATCACTGAATCTGGTCCTTTTCTAACACACCTCTCTTTACTGGGTGTGATGAGTTTCCCTTCCACAGAATTAAGAGCAGACGATCAATAAAACATTAGTCTGTTACGTCCACTCAGTAATGCTTTTATCCTGCCTTCTAACTTCATCTTCAACTGTTTCCATGGAAACTCTTTAAGTCAAGTCACATATAGACAAATATTATCTGTGTTGTACTCTGTAGTTACATTTACAATACAATGTACAAACATACTAGTAGCCAATTCTGTTTACTGCTTGGTGGAAAAGTAGTCCGTGTAAATTCGCAGCTGCTTTATGCTGTGTGCAGAAAAGCAAGGAAATAAGCCTTGATTGAAGCCATCACTTAAATCATTGATATTACCGCTTGTCTCTCTTCATGTTAAATACAGGCTCCGCTCAATTACTGCACAAAATCAGCACCAGCATATCTCAAAGGCCGCTGCGTTCCTGTGTTTAAGATTCAAAATGCAAGAGAAAATTTTTTATATCTATTCTATCTATTTCTGATGGCTGAAAAAACTTATTTTTCCATACAAGCGACATAGTTTGGAAATAAATAAAAAATTAACTGGGAACATTGCAGTAATTTGTATCCCATCAGTACTACATACAAATCCATGTGTTTGTAGTACTTGACTCAACAGTTGACTCTAACTCTGGCTCATAAATGGGCACTGTGGCCAAGAGGATAAGTGTTTCTGAACTCTCTGCCTCACTCTCATCTTGTCAGTAATCACAGCTACATCAATAAATTCTGTCAGTGCCTGTTTCCTGAAGTGATAAGGCAACTCAACATAATGAATCTGGGGTAAGAGGTAGTGACAGACAGACAGAGGGTACTCAAGCAAAGAACAAAAATAGCTACATTCACGAGACCTTGGGAAATGAATGAGTGAATCTGATAAAGTCCAGTTTATGTAACAGATCCTTGATTTCTAAGGCATTCCAGACATTATACTGCAAAGTTATCAGGATTGTGTGTTAACATGTATTTGGTTGGTCTCAGAACCTTGGCACTGGTGCATCTGGAGACCTTTTCATGCATAAGTTGCCAGAAAAAGACAAGCTGACACCTTTAAATAATGATAACAGAAAAATTTGCTATCCAAAATATTGTAGCTGCAGAATGGAATCGTGTTAAAAACACATGCTTACACATAACTTTGCATAGTTTTATGCAAATCTAACCACACTCTTACTGCTTCCATAGGAATTAAATGTGGCGTGATTGGAAGGGTTGCATTTGAACAAACCTCAGGACTTCTGGAAAGTACTTTGCACAGTCAAAACCAAAGTGGAGATGTTTGACTATCGTCACATTTGGCAAAAATCAATCGCACCATCAGCACAAGCAACTGTCAAACACAGTTCCTGTGGATCTTGCAGTTACTAAGTTGATCGTGACCTTGAACTCGTGGACTTGTGAAAAGAATCAAAGTGTCGCATCAGCTGAGTCAAAGTCAACTGATTGAAATTCTGTGGTGGGAAGAGTGCTGAGAATATACAAATGCCCACAAACCTCAATGAACTAAGGCAATTTTGCAACATGAACTTTGGACTTTGTTCCAATGTTCCTCCACAACAATGTCACAAACTGATAAAGCCCTGCAGAAAAGAATTACAAACTGATTCTACAAACTGTTGACTCATAGGGTGTACTTAGTTTTCCACAGGACTGAATTGAGTTCTTTAAAACTGTGCTTTTTTCATTATTGTATTAGGATGCAGGTTTCCAAATAAAAACAGCTCTACTCAAAGTGAGACTATACAAAGTGATTTATATAAATTCATTTTTGATTACAATGACTAAACCAACACCTCCACTATGGGAGCTTCCCTCAAAGTATTCCTGAAATGAACTAAAACGGCAGAATTTAAGCAGCATCTGTTTAAGGCTTGGATCCAGAGGGAGTCCAGGCCATTTAAATCTACTGCAGGTTCTCAGAGTCACATGACAGAAGGTGTGAATTAGCATGAAAACACCTAGGAGTGCATGTCACGTGGCATTGTAAGTACCTGATAGTTACCAAGAGGCACTAAAGGTGAAGTATTCCCTGAATTTGATGTCTCTTCCTAGGTGAATCACTGGGAATGTTGGAGAATTACTAAGGCAGTGATGATAAAGGCAGACAAATGGCACTGCAGTCCCTCTATTCAATGGGGGAATCACCAGTTTGAGATATAATACATACTATAATCTTTCCTCTAAACAACAAAAGGCTTGGAAGACAATATATATGTGTACCTCATCTTTAAAGCTTAGATCTAAGCATACACTGTATGAGCTGAGAATACTTAAACAGAGACTAAAATCAGAAGCTTATTAACAGGCACAGCAGAGTTGTTTGGACTGTGTAGTGTGACGTGTGAAAAGCTGCATGGATTGTTTTAGGATACAACATTCAGCAAACACGGATATGGACAGAAACATGTTTAAAATATAGCACATAAGCTGAATAGACATTCCACAGTCTAGCAGTGGATAACATCAGTAAGGAGGTAGATAATCTAGGAAACCCTGGGTGAAGGTTGTAACTGCACCAAGCGTTTGAGTGCTCAGCACAGCCCAGCGGGCGGACCAGCTACTTGGTATTCCACTCATGTCTGGATCAGAGTCACACGAAGAGAGTTGAGGAGGAGGAATATTGGGCTGACTGCTGCTTTGAAACAAAAGTGAAGATGACTAGACAACCTTTAAAAGAATGGAGCTGAAAACATCCTGAAATCTTATCATCTTTGCAACTGACAACAGAGTCACTGCATCTCTTCTGAATGAGCACAGCAAAACCAATGCAGATGAATTTAATCATGGGCCATGATCATCTTACATCTGATCAAGAGTAACGCCGTGCTGGTCATAAAAGCACATATACCACATTTGTATACTGACTTCAACTTTAATCATTTAGGATACTTATGAAGCAGCTCTCCGATTTTAATACAGGTCTAGCTGTTTCAGACTAGTCTGGCTTTGTGAAAAATGTATCTGTCTGGATACTATACAGCAAAACACTGCAATACTGGATTTGTTTCACACTTACACAGGAAATACCTCTGTACCTCTGTTGTAGTTACTGGGAAATGACTGACTCAGTAGCACAAAACACACACACGAGATGGAGACTCATAAATCAAAGCAATTCATAAAGGCAAACCTGGGTACAATATTTACAGACGTGGCTTCTTTGTGAGCAGTCTGTGTCACAGGAGATTGAAGATGAACCTGAGCAGTGATTTGTCACCTTAAGAACCCCCTGGCACAGGAAGCTGAGGAAAGTAGAATGGGGTTAAAGGTCATAGTTACTATGTGAAACTAAGGCTGAGTTTATATTGCTGAATAAAATGTCAGCATTATCCGTAGGGCTATAGAGCTGACAGAACGAATAACACAGTTGTTTGAAAGGGTTTTGTTGTTGTTTTTTTAACATAAGGGAAAGGAGTACTGCAGTCAAACTAGCTTGCAGTGTTACATGCATAGCTGCCTCCCAGCTGGTTTAATTGCTGGAAAATATTAAATGGAAATGGAAATACAGTGCATGCAGATGCATTTGCTCAATGCTAATGTATTGATAAATAATTTAAAATGCAGCAAATGCAGCAAAAACGTCTCTGTTACTTTGTGCCACGTCTGGTGTTTTTTCTCTCAGAATTTTAACAGTCTTTGTTGGCTAATCTCGTTCTCCGCTTTAGGATGCCTTGAATGCTGCATCAAATGCCTGGGTGGGATTCCATACCCATCCCTCATAGCCACCATCTTGCTGTATGCTGGTGTGGCCCTCTTCTGTGGCTGTGGACATGAAGCCCTGACTGGCACTGTCACCATCCTCCAGGACTACTTTGAGGTTGTGAGGAGCCCTGTGGATTCACTGGATGTCTTTACAATGTAAGTAACAAAGATTCTAAACAGCCCTGCTGATCAGCAAGAAAACATAGTTTGCATACTTCCACAGTATAAAATACACAATTATATGTGCTTTGACACATCCCAGAGATCCACCGCACAATCACAACAAGCGTAGCCAATTTAAGACAGATATGTTGATTACTTCTGTTTAACAGGCAAATGTCATGACCTGCAATTATCTATATAATTTTCCTGTGAGTATTTTTGTATGAAAATTCTTGCTAACATCTTAAAAAGAAAGGGTAACTTCTTATTTTTATAAACTGCATTTCTGTTGTTCTGTATTCCTTCTCCAGGATTGACATTATTAAGTATGTGATTTACGGCATTGCATCGGCTTTCTTCGTCTATGGCATCCTGCTAATGGTGGAGGGATTCTTCACAAGTGGTGCCATTAAAGATCTGTACGGGGACTTCAAGATCACAACATGTGGACGTTGTGTCAGTGCCTGGGTAGGGCTACTATTTTACTTCATACTAACTATAAAATGTATGTCTATTACTCTATATAAGCTTTTGCTCTTGTCGGGAATCACCTAGTAAATGTCAGGTCATTTCCCAGGAACTTTCCCTTGAAGGCTGAGTAGATTTCAATAGCTGACATTTTTTTTTTGTGGCCAATGTGACACTACTCGTGCTCTCCCAAGCTCTATATGTAATAGATTCTTTTTTAGAGTTGACCCCTGTATTTGGTGAGGTTTCACTATTTTGAAAAGGCTGAAAAGGGTCAGCCACAATAGAGCCTTTATGAGTACTATAACTCAACTATCTTTATTTTCCCCTATAAAAGAAAGTATAAATAGCACTGCATTTTTCCCCAAGGAAAGAAGACATTGAAGGGAGATATACAAACCTAATGTAATCTGGGGTCATTCACATGTCTGCTCATCTCTTCTGTTTGATATATAGTACTTTCTCATAATCAATATATCAAAATCTTAGATTTCCCAAGTTCCTCTGCTAAAGAAATCTGTCTACACAGAGGAAAGTTGATCTTATCACCTTTTCTTTAGCTTCTCTTGAAGCTGTTTTTATTTAACAGGAAGAATCGAAAATGATAATGATTTGTTCTTTTAACTAACTTTTCTTGACAAGCTAATATCCTATGTAGTACTTACAGTACTCAACCAGCAAAGGACATTATAAGGTTTATTTCTGATCAGTGTTCAATATGGTAATACTGCTGAAACAAGAACAAAACAAATTATTAGCACACATCCAGAACATACAAAAGAGCATGCAGCAATCCTATAAAATAACTTGGAGGATATAAAAATATTAACTACAACAAAAACTAATCTCAGAAGACCTTGCCGTCAACATCTAGACATAGACGAGTCAACGTCTAAATGATCAGTTTTACACCAGCCACAGTGCCTTGGAAGGTGTTAATATTACAAATAAATACGGTTCCACTTCAGTAATCCATCTGTACTGTTTCCCCTTTCAGTTCATCATGCTGACATACATCTTCATGCTGGCTTGGCTTGGAGTGACTGCATTTACCTCCATTCCAGTTTTCATATATTTCAACATCTGGAATATTTGCCAAAATACTACTGTCCTGGAGGGAGCCACCCTATGCCTTGACCCACGCCAGTATGGTAAGCATGAATATTCTCCAGTCCGTCCGTCCACCCCTTTTGAAATAACTCGGTGACAGAAATTTATGCTGTATTTAAATTGCTACTTCTTTTTTACTTTTTAGAACAACTACCTGTACTGTAGCCTCCATATAGTTTTCTTTTAAATGGATTAATCATCACTTTAGGATATGGCTAAATAATAAAAATTATATTATTTTTTTTAAGTATAGCACAATGAGACTGTATGGAAATGATAAACACCATATAAAAATTCACACTAGATGTGAAAATTTGGCATAAAGAACATAAAAACACGGATACATCTTGCCTTGGGTCACATTAAACCACCGCCTGTGGCTGATTATCTACTTGGATTTCTCCACACAGCTGTTTCTAGGGTTTACAGAGAATGGTTTAAAAAAGTGGAAATATACAGTGAGAGGCAGTTCTCTGAGTGAAAATGCCTTGGTGATGCCAGAGGTGAGATGAAAATAGCCAGACTGATTAAAGCTACTACGAAGGCAACAGTAACTCAAATAACCATTTGTAACAACCAAGGTATGCAGAAGAGCAACTCTGAACACACATCACATCAAACCTTGAACCAGATAGGCTGCAGAAGCAGAAGACCACACTGACTGCTCCTCCTGTCAGTGAAAAACAGGAAGCTGAGGGTGCAATAAGTTCAGAAAAATAGCCAACAAAAGCTTGGAAAATATTGCGTGGTCTGATGAGTCTTGATGTTTGCATTTCTGCATCCTCACATTTGTGAAAGAATGGGGTGCTCTCAGGAGCTCAGTCAATTCCAGTTTGGTATCATGATAGGATGCCACCTGTGCAACAAGTCCAGTCGGGAAATTTCCTCACTACTAAATATTCCACAGTCAACTGTTAGTGGTAGTGCAACAAAGTGGAAGAGTTTGGGAACAAGAGCAAATTAGCCACAGCCACATGAAAAATCACAGAGCAGTGGCTTGTGACGCACATAGTGCACAGTGCTCACCAATTTTCTGCAGAACCAATCGTTACAGACCTCCAAACTTCATGTGGACTTCAGATTAATGCAAAAACAGTGGGCAGATAGCCTTCTGGAATATATTTCTATGGGCGAGCAGCTGGATCCAAGCCTTAAATCGCCAAACCCAATGTAAAGCACAGTATGCAGTGGTGTAAAGCACACTGCCACTGTACTCCACTGAGTGGAGCCATGTTCTCTGGAGTGATAAATCAAATTTCCATCTTGCAATCTGCTGGACGAGTCTGGGTGGTAGCCAAGAGAACAGTACTTATATGATGGCATTGTGCTGTATAAAGTTGTTGGAGGGGGGGTTATGGTGTAGGGTTGTTTTTCAGGAGTTGGACCCAGCTCCTTAGTTCCAGTGAAAAGAACTCTTAGGGCTTTAGCATACCATATAATTTTTGACAATTTCATGCTCCCAACTTTGTGGGAACAGTTTTGGGATGGCATGTGCAGAACATTACTTTATGACTGTGCATCATTTTGAGGAACGCCAATAAAGACATGGATAGGCAAGTTTGGTGTGGAAGAAGTTGACTGTCCCCTAGTCCTGACCTTACAGACAGCACACCTTTGGGATGAATAAGAGCGGAGATTATGAGCCAGGCTTTCTCATCCAGCATCAGTCAATGGTCAATGGTAACTTTATTGTCCCTGATGGGAAATTGATTCGCAGTATGTCAAAACAAACAACAAACATACAACCAACACATTACGTACACTCATTAAAAAATACTATAATATAATATAAGCCTGATAAAACAACCTAGATTTTCCATCGAAAAAAATGCAATGTGCAATGGCAACAACACTTACAATTTAGTGTTGTTAATTAAGATAATAGCACTAGGTACAAACGACAATTTGTGTCGCTTTGTCTTCACTGCAGTCATTTTATAACGATGACCTGATGGAAGCAGTTGAAAATTGTTAAAGAGAGGATGATCTGAACACAACAGGACAGAAGTTGCCTTCCTCAGCACCTGCCTGTTATAAAAGTCCACAAGCTGGACCTGAGACCTCCCTGAAATCTTGCCCGCCACTTTAACCAGATTGTTAAGTCTGGTCTTATTATCCATGGACATACTACCGTACCATGCAATGATACAGAAAGTTAAAACAGATTCAATAAAACTTTTATAAAAGAGAGACATCATTTCAGATGAAACATTAAAACCTCTCAACCTCCTTAAAAAGTACAGTCTTTGTTGGGCCTTTTTCACTGTAGCAGCAAGATGTGACTCAAAGGACAGGGTCTTATCAAGAACAACCCCCAAGTACTTGTAACTATCCACCATTTCAATGGCTGCACCATTTACCACTGTAAGCGCAGGATGAGGGGATGACTTCCTGAAATCAATAACCATGTCCTTGGTTTTCAAGGTGTTAATCATTAAGAAGGACTGATCACACCATGAAACAAACTCATCCACAACAGGCCCATGGGAATCCTCTTCACCATGAAGGAGGCTTACAATGACTGTGTCATCTGCGTATTTGATGAAATGCCTATTGGCCTGTGTGCTGCGACAGTCATTAGTGTACAAAATATACAAAAGAGGAGAGAGACAACAACCTTGTGGTGAGCCAGTGGAAGAGTTCAGCTGTTTGGAAAAACAGCCGTTTATTCTCACACACTGTGATCTATCAGTTAAGAAGTCCAGTGGTTGACCTTACAAATGCGCTTCTGGAAGGATGGTCAAAAATTCCTATAAATACACTCCTAAGCCTTGTAGAAAGCCTCCCCAGAAGATTTTAAGCTGTTATAGATGCGGAGGGTAGGCCAGCATTATAATAACCCATATGAATTAAGAATGGAATTTCATTTTAGGAATATAATTTATTTTAATGTAACTATGGATCAAAATTACTGAGGGACATTTACAGTACCTTGCTGAATCTGCACTAGAAAAAATTACAGCAGTTCTGAAGGCAAAATGGGCTAGGGCTGTGCGATATGACCAAAATCTCATATCCCGATATAATAATTATATCGTCCGATAACGATATAAATCACAAAAATGTAACATTTTCTGTAAATTCTGTGAATCTCGGGCAGCTCGACTTGTGTGAAGTGTTTCCAGCTGGGCGTCGTGTACCTGGAGTCAAGTGTTTTAACCGATGCATGAAACTATACATTTTTAGACATAAGTTGTAACGGCCGCTGTTTTCTTTGTGAGTATTTATTACACGGCGTGCTGCAGGGAAAAGCCTGTTCTAACGTTTGAGTCTAAGGTTTATTTTTTAGCACCTGGCAGCTTTTTTTTGCTTCTCATCCATAAACAATATGCATACTCTTTCACGTAATTCAGTTTATTTTGAAAAGTCTCAACAGGATCTTGAGCTTTATTGTGAAAGGTTTATGTGGAAAATAAACAAGCGGACACGCTACTGTCATTGTTGCCTAACGACAACGCATAAAACAGTAGCTTGTCCATCTGTAGTGTGGTTATATACAATATAAGAGAAAGAGAGAACTTTAAGAAATGAATATAGCCACTACAGTGACCATCAAAACGATGAAAAAGTATTGCTGTAAACAGTTTATTTTGCGACACCACAAAACAAACGATAACGTAAAATGAAACGATAGACGTTTTTATATCGTCATCCGATATATATCGTTATATGAACAGCCTTAAAATGGGCTCCATTCGACAGTAGCAAGGTGCGACTAATGAAGTGACAGGTGAGTGTATATGTCACCTGTGGGACTATGTGAACAGAAAAAAATGTAATATAATACTCTGATACATGTATGTAATTTCAGGTATTGTGCCAATTGCGGAGGCCAGAACTATGTGCACTGGATCTGAGAAGTTCTACAGGATGTGTGAATCCAATGAGGTAAGGTAACTTTTGAGTACTGAATAATGTCTAATGTTGTCATGCTGTAAAATGAATTACACATGGGTTTCAAACATAAGACAAATCATTACTTAATATAGTGAAGACATCACTGTGAATAGCTTTTCCAACAGTGGCATTCCTTGCAGGTATTCTTCTAAATGTTACTTTTAAATGAAAAATAATTAACAGAACCTGCATCAACTGCAAAAAAAACACCAGTTAGTCCTCATTACAGCAATAATATTGTCAGATTTGTCAGATTCACACATTCTACACCACAAAGGCAAAAGAATACAGTGCACCTATACTACGGAGCAGGAAAATCAAAAACTGACAGTATGACAGCATGCCTGAACTGACAGCATTGCAAGGTATGAACGCCATTCAAATTATTTGACTTAATAGTCAAAGTTTGACAGAAAACTCAGACTATGACCCCAAACTCACATGTTAGACAGTTGACAAAAGTATTTTTTAACACTGAAATTGCAATTTTTCTGATGAGAAACTTGAGCATTTACATACTGATGGTAAATGTGTCACAGATATCAAATGTGAATTTATGGATTTTATTCTAAGAATAGAGTCAATGGATTTTGATTGCCAAATATATCTGCTAACCCCTGAGGATTAATATGTCCTGCGGTTTGTTTTTGATCCAGCTGGACATGACATTCCACCTGTTCATCTGCGCCCTTGCTGGAGCAGGAGCTGCTGTTATTGCTATGGTAAGCCACCGATAAGAAAATGAAAACAAACTGAAACCGGTTTAAGTTTTATTTATTCATTTATTTTAAGTAATGCAGTATTTTTTTTCATGAAGATCAGATTAAGCTTTGCTGCTGTTGCAGCAAACACTGTGCAGTGGTAAGACAATTTTTGAAAATGAAGGCAGGTGAGAGGAAATGCTGTAGCGGGATCAGTAGCTTCTGTTATATTTACCTGTGAGAGAATAGCTGTAGATAGGAGAGAAGGCATTTTGGCGCAGTGAAAAAGACAGTTTGTCTCCCTCCCTCTTTCGGAGGAGCCAGGCATGTCATGCCGTTGTCATGGAAACAGGGAGAAGAAAGGCTCTGAGATTGTTGCAAACATCACTCAGTAATCAGCAATTTGCAAGGAGCCATTTTCTGAGAAACAGAAAGTGTTTGCTACTCGAGATGATGATGCAAATTGTGGGCTGAACTAGTTTACTCACATCGCAGTTTTTTTGCTGTGATTAATCCCTCCAAACTTAGCTGGAAAACAACAGAAGCACTGGTGCACCTCAATACTGAAGTAAAAAAAATCACATAAATTAATGAATAATGTTCATAAGAAATAGAAAAACAACACGTGCAATAACAACATGAACAATAATAATAACAATTATTATTATTAGTAGTAGTAGTATAGCTTCTGTATTTTAATCTCAGTCAAATGGTCCTACTGCATATTTGCAAAGCAAATATAAAACTGTCAGTCCCTGTGAAAAGAAAAGCTGTGTAACAGTCTCAGTCATTAAACCACAATACATTCATTATAACCACTGCTGCCATGGTAACACAAGTCCAACACTACAGTTAGAATTATGCTGCCACCTGCTGGACGATTGTTGTCCTTAATCCAAGGGTTCAGATCAGCTTTTAAAGTCTATTCAGTATTAAAAATGAATACATTTAAGAAATCAATAATGATAATGCCTAGATTATGAAATACAGCCCATCGTGTGTGATTTGCTAAATGGGAATGATAATTTTCTTACAGATCCACTACTTGATGGTGCTATCTGCCAACTGGGCCTACGTGAAGGACGCCTGCCGGATGCAGAAGTATGAAGACATCAAGTCAAAGGAGGAGCAGGAGCTTCACGACATCCATTCCACTCGCTCCAAGGAGCGTCTCAACGCCTACACATAAAAACCAGCGTGAGGCCTGGCCCTGCCACTCCGGCCTCTCTCACTCTCTCTCTCTTCTTGCTTTCTATCTGTCTCTCTCTACCATCCCCTCCCGAGGGGGGGCGGATGGCGCCTAGGGCCCTCGCCACTGCTGATGTCACTGGTGCGTCATATGACAAATGTGGTCTCGGGGTGGGGGAACGTCACATAAACCTCCCCAGTCACAAACAGCATTTCAGATGAAAAAAAAAAAAGCCCCTTTACCTCTCTCATGGATGGTGTTATCATTTTGGCAGTTGTGTTATTGAACAAGTTGAATAAGAGTTATTTAGTGCTGACAGTAGTTTTTGTGTAGTTTTTAGAGTCAGAAGTAGCAGTAGTATTTATGTTTTTTTTTAATAGTGTACAATTGTTTTACTTTTCTTAAACTTTATTTTATACCAAGTGTCATTTTGCTTTCATGGATAATTTATTTTATAATGATTTCCTGAGGGGGTCAACAGGGGCTTCAAAGGGTTTTCAAGCACATTTCTCATGTCGTGTGTCTGAAGATTTCATGTTCAAGAACTGTGTACTGTATGTGAGTGGATGGTTAGTTTTAAAAATATTTTAAATTTCACAATACAACTATGAAGCATTGTAAGCCTTTGCCATACCAGTATTCCCAGGGATTAAAACCACTTTCACATGAAAGCAATTTAATCTGTTTTTCTATGTGAAACATAATTTTAAAAAAAAATAGCAAGACAACGCAAAAATACCAAATCAGAGTAAAATAATATTTGCTAGATGTGCCAAGCCTGTTAAACAGGAAATACTGACTTTGATAGATAGGATTAGTGAATTGAAGATAAATTGTGGGTTATTTTATGATATATTTGCCATTTAGATATATTTTCGGACTCGCACAAATGCACATGCAAACATGCTTTCATATTCTCTTTTTTAATTTCTAAAGTTGAACTTTATAAATACTAATCTCCTGCTTTGCAGTACTCTGCACTGTATATACTGATACATATACTGATAAGTATACCTATATGTTAAGCACTGACATTTAAAGACATCTCTTGTGACAGTAAGAAGAAATCAGTCCTACCTGCATCTATCAGCCCCAACCTGAAAAGAAGTTGTCTGTGTAATGGCACTCCTTGGTGGAATTTTCAGATGTGAGAAAAGTGTGCGTCACCGTAATTTTGTTCATTACAGTAACTGTAACTTGCCTATAAATCCACATACAGAGGTGGCCTGTCAGTTCATTGCCTGGCGATTTTTTTCTTTCTGTCAGTATTTCTCAAAGCTAGTTTCATGCACTTCTTTGACCATTTCTGTGCTCTCTCTAGATGTAAGCGCATTGATGTTCAACTCAAAGTTGGATAACTGTACTGTTAGTAAAGACTGTGAATTTAGATGTTTCTCGTGGCATGGACATGCATCAATATAGTCTTTTTGACTCATAAGTTACTTTATTTCACCTCTTTATTTTTACACTATTGACTGTCTTGCTGGATAAACCTTTTGTTTATATGTGCAGTACTAAACCTCCCACGCTTACTGCGTTATGCTCCTAATATTAGCGACTGTAGCCTTTGAGTTGTGTCTATTTAGTTTGTGATGAGGTTTAAACCATGTCTTAAAGCTAATACTTGTACCAACATTGCATACTCTGTAATGATCTGAAAAAACGCTTTCAGCTTTCTCCTCGTATTAGTCTTTTGTACTTTCACTACAGATGCTTAGTAGCAGGCTTTAAATCTAATCTGTTTTGTATATTCATGTGCCAACAGCTTGAAGTGGCTTATTTGACCTGTATGATCAAATTTGCTTGCATAAATAAAATTCACTTGTGTACTTGTTAATAAATACCATTGGTTTCTTGTGTCCAGTTTGTTTTGATATGAACCAACTATACAGGTAGTAGCACAGGATTTTAAAGAGTTACAATATGAGACAAAAATATAAACTCTTAGCTTTACAGTGAATCTGTAAGTACAGCCAAGAGGATTCATTTATAGACAGATTAACTAAAATGATCAAAGAGTAAAGAACACTAATAAAGGTAAGAAGAAAATCAACTCAGCAATTACATTATACCACTAGATGTCATGCTTTATTCTTAATCACTTCAAATAAAAAATGAATAACAACCTAAACGGATTGTTAAGCTACTAAACACTGACCATGGAATCATACTAGCATAAAAAAGACACCTAACTCAGAGGATGTACTGGTGTTTTGTTTACACATAACAGACAATGTAGGAAAGAACTAATTTTAAATTGAATCTTTAAACACTTGGTTACTAGCAGAAACATAATTTGTTTCATTTCTTTAGGTTAATCTACAAAAATACCAAAGACAACAAAGTTTGACAAGTGTAAAATTGTATTTTTGCACTGACAAGGTGATTCCTAAAGAGCTATTACCCCAAATCTTTTAATCAAAAACGTATCATACCTTGGCATGGGGGGCAGAGAGTCCTTAAAGGAATGTGATAAAACCAGAAAAATGTAGGACAAAAGAAAAAGCGGCACACCTACAGCATAATGAACAGAATGCGAAAATCATGTCCTTCAGAAATTGGAAACAATCCAGCAAAGACTTGACACACGACCTGAGAGATTTATCTGGCACATCTTCAGTTGATCCATCTACTGTTCACTGAAGCCTAATGAGAAATGGTTTCAGTGGAAGGGTGGCTACCTAGAAGCCATTCTTAAGGGAAAAAAACAGGGAGAAAAGGCTGATGTATGCCAAATTACACAAGAATTGTACAGAATATCAGTGGATAAAAGGTCTCCTTGAGTGATGAACCCAAATCTGAAATTGGTTGGAATCACACTCGAAATGTATGGAGGAGGTCAGGAGAGAGGTACAGCAGAAAAAACAGAAAGTACTGTGAGATTTTGATCCGTCATGCAATACCACCTGGAAAACACCTGACTGACAAAGGTTTCATTTTTCACCATGATAGCGATTCCAAACCCACTGCCAATGGAGTAAAAGTGTACTTGGACAGAAAAAGCATACACAATGGCACACCATCAGTCACTACATGGTCTCCCCAGAGTGTGCACCTCAGCATTACTGAAGCGGCGTGGGATCATCTTGACAAAGAATAGAACAAAAGGCAGCCAACATCCAAAGTGGAGCTTTGGGTGTCCTTCAAGACACCTGGACACTACTTAAAGAAATGACAAGAAAGCTTGCCTAAAAGAGTTCTGGCTGTGTTAAGAATAAAGGTGGTCATACCAAGTATTGACTTTGAAGCTAGTTAGAATTGTACACACAGTTTTTTCAACTATATTTCCATGTATGTTTAATAAATCACTGTACCTATTTCAGGTTTACCTGGCAAAATGTAAAGAGATGAGAGGTGGCTCAAGCCACCGCTCAAGCCCTTTGCATAGTATTATATCAGCATAATGACTACCAGAAAATGTATGTCTTAGAATAACATACAAAAACATTAAAAGCAACCCTTGATTAACAGACCACTAGCAAATACTGTCTGAAAATATGAAAGCTTGCATTACTTCAAACATATCTTCAGCAGACAGGTTGAATTTGGCCACTACCTAAAGCTACTGATCCTCCCAGTGAGGCAATAAATCATATCCAAGATTACATTTTACACCCTGGTGCCAGACAGAATTCCCTCAGTCTAAAATATGGCCTCCAGCTAAATGACATATTAGTATTTGAGGAATCTCTTCAGTTAAAGGAGTTTGCATCAGATTTCATGAACATATCCACAGTGTTATCTTAGACACAGGCTGACAACAGAGGGACAAATCAAACTGCCTTATAAGGTGAACATCTTTCCAGAACTGGCTAGCGTGCCACATTGGTTAGCTTCCGTGACCCTGTCAAGCCTAAGAAATCCTTCACTAATCCCACCCCTCCTTCCCATCCCCCCGGTCAATCTGACAGGTCACCTGTATTAGATCCTCAGCCTACCGCTGCCTCTTATGTACTTTTAAAGCTCTTTTAATTTGTTTCTATTTGTTTTTTTTGGAGTGGGAAGAATAATCCTTTAGTCTCTCAAGGCATCCGAATGTCTTTTTTCCTGAGATCCCCTCGATGTGAGCATTTTGGGTGCATTCAGTGACATCATGCGACGACTTCTGTGCCTGCATGCATTCCTATGCTGCCTCACTATGGCTCATCCGTTCTGTCCATCCCAGTGTACCTGTGTTTTTCATGGACGCACCGATGGAACAGGAACCAGGTAAATAATACTTTGTGGATACATAAACTGTACGTGGCACATTTTGAAAATCTAAAAATGAAGGACAATTTTTCAATTTATGAAGAGTTTACGTAGCCTGCGAGTGTCCCTAATTAGGTCATCTTGTGAAAGGATAGTACTTTTTACTTGTAAGAACTTAACTTAACTATATGCCACCTTCAGTGCTCTTATTCTAAATAAGTAAATGTATAGCAGAAAGTTATATGTTCATGGGGATCATTTACATGCGTACTTATGGTATATGTAAAAACCGCCCCCAAAAAATCCTAACTGGATAACCAGCAACCAAAAAAGATAAAGTCTTATATTTACTATGCGCTAAGAAAAGCAACTGTTTCTCAAGCATTTAATTTAATTAACTCTTCGCAGTGCAAAATGTGCAGGCCGTATTGATCCGTAATAACATAATGTATGTTACCTGGCATAGCACCGAACTATTTATAGGGCTACCTGAGAAAGACCTAATGACCCCCAGCATAATTAGTCCTATTAGTACTATACCAATAGTAGATAAAAAAAAGTTAATTGTGGAAGAATCACTTTGTATATACGGATAGATGACAAAAATCAGATATTAGTCAACCTCATGCTTCCCAAACTATTGAAATGCACCTTACTACTGATTTTACAAGTCTCTCAAACTCCACTGAAGTTATGGAACATCATTCCTCTAAAATATATTGCCTCAGATATAGTTTGGTGCTTTGTTTAATTAGGTCAAGAATTGATGACTAGAAAGGCCATGCACTGCACAATTCCCATCAATTCATTGACTGATGCATGTGAGGAAGTCAAGCTCACAGGACAAATCATAGAATGACTGCTAAAAGAAGGCTATAATAAGAAACAGCTATGTATTCATTTGTCATAACAACTCCTTCTAAGGGAGGCTAGTACAGGATAACACAGCCAAAAGATCCTCTCACTGTACAGACCAAGAGTTATGTCACCTGTCCTTATATCCATGACTACAATTGATTGCAAGATTTCCACCAAGTTTACCAAGTCTCCTTGGTAACTACAATTATGTCAATTAAAGCATCATACATTGTGATATAGTGTAGATTGTTAGAACTGGTGTATGTATGAACGAATCAAGGGATGTATACCAGTGTTACACCTATTTGAAAGATCAGTGTTTCCTTAAAACATCTGTATCTGTATTACTCTTCTTAAAACAGGCATTAGCTGTTAATAGGAGGAGATCATAGAGATGAGATAAATCTCACATGAGATAAATTTCTGTCTTTGATTTTCAGATCTGTACTGTGCAATGACCCAGACATGTCTGACATCCCCGTCAATGTCCCCGTGGACACAGTCAAACTTCGTATTGAAAAAACTGCAGTACGGCGAGTCCCAACAGAAGCTTTTTACTACTTGGTGGATCTACGATACCTCTGGATTACCTATAATTCCATAACCTCAGTGGATACTGGAAGTTTCTACAACCTAAAAGTGCTCCACGAGCTGAGACTGGATGGAAATATGATCTCAATGTTTCCATGGGAATCTCTCAAAGAGATGCCAATGCTGAAGACACTGGATCTTCACAACAACAGAATTAATAATGTTCCCACCGAGGCAATTCCTTACCTCCGCAACATTACCTACTTGGATCTATCCAGCAACAAATTAACCACCCTGCCCTCTGAGCTCATGGACATATGGCCACCATTTAATGGTCTACCTGTATCTTCTAATGCCTCCCAGAAAGTAGTATTAGGTAAGAATAAAATGCTCTGTCTGACTTGGTTTGTAGGACACTTTTCGGGTTATTTGTAATTACTCCAGGAACTTCTTTCTATCACCTGTTAATCTAGCCAGATTTGTTCTCACTGAGCAGTAGTGTCTGCCAGGAAAAAGTCAAATGAGCTTAATCTAAGCAGTGGCAGAGCTTACATTAAATGTACATTATTGCCTGATTAACTGCAAAATAATTAACACAATACAAGTGCATGTGTGTAGAAAGAATCAAAGAGAGAAAAGAAAAGAAAGAAAGAAAAACAAAGTAAGAAAGTTGAATTAATTTGATCACTCTATGGAAAAAAAGCTACTTGTAGTATAATCTGTGATGCATATCAAGTTGTTACAGATAGACTAAAGCCAAACCCCTTAATGTGTTTATGGGCTGTTTCCCTGCCTTTAGCGGTGCTGTAGTTTACTTGTCAGGAACAAGTTTAGACCTGTGTTGTCTGGGTCAAAGCCCAGAGTTCAGATTAATAATCCAGTGGCCTTGTTTTAACTGTGGTTAAGTCTGAACCGTTTGTCTTCTAGAAACCACCCGTGTCAGAGCTTTAACCTGAAGATTCACATTCACAAGTTCAGACACAGTGCACACAAGGCTTAACTGAAGTTTTAAACTTCAGGTTTCAGGTTTATATTCAACAAAAAGTTTAGAAATATTGGAATAACATAAATAATTTCAGACCGTTTTAATGTATGTTATTTGAAATAAATGTTGGATCAATTTACTTACTTACACTAGAAAAACTGGCTACTGACAGAAAAAAATAACCCCACATGAAATTGGAAAACAGACAGTCCAACCTGGTATGACTGCACACAAATGCCAAATATCAAAAGACATGAAACTAACAACGTAACACTATGAAAGTACGTAAACACAAATTCAACTGAGCCATCAGATATGTGGCAGTGCTAATAATTGTGCAAAATCACACGCTGTTTATTTTTTATTTAGTCTTTTCTTCTTTTGTATGCAAGTGAATGAATGTCTCTTGTACCTTCGGAGCACTGACAGTCTGAGGTTAGGGCCAGAAAGTTTATCCATGCCAGAAGAGCCCCTGTATACCTGAAGGAAATACAGGATTAAGTGACAGGAAAAAATGGGCCATGCACAGGAGGAGAACTTCTTTAGTGTATCATAAAAGTACTTTCTGTTAATATTAAATAGGAGCTATGCTAAACTTTATTATTTTGAATTAAATGCCAACTACACACAGACTTTCAGAATGTCATTAATGATGAATTGTTATCAACAACTTTATTTTCAACATGCAATAAATGTGCAATTTACACAAAAGTCTGTAGTTCTCTTAAGCTGGATTACAACTATGTTTTTAGTGATTGCTCGATATTTGTGCTAACACACCAAGCTAATGGAAAAAGTACGCTACCACAAACTGGAGGAAGGGCAAGCACAGCTTAGGTACTTTGCCACTGTTAAGACAAACTAATCTGCTTAATGGGCTTTAGTATCCATTGGTACATGTGCTCACCTATTGTGTGCACCAGGTGTTTACAGTGAGCTGTAAAGTAAACTTCATTACTCGCTTATGAAAGGCTTCCTTCCACAGTTCAATTATTATGCCTAAATTAAGACTTTAAAGCCAAAAAGAGAACTAAAAATACAAACGCATTGTACGCTGATGAATAGCATCAGTGTAATTTGTAGTTTTCTTTATAACACCATACTCGCTGCAGCTCTTTGAAAAGTATTGCTAGAGCTCAATGTGGACTTCTAAAAACTTCTCATAAATGTGACTTTATTATCTTTTGCCCTTTCACTGCTAGAATACCATCTCCACTTTTCTTAATGTTGAATCATATGTATCCTTTTTTCTTTTCTTCTTAAGGCCTCCAGGATAATCCATGGTTCTGTGACTGTAAAATCTCCAAGATGATTGAGATTTCCAAAATGGCTGAGACACCAGTAATTTTGATGGATCTATTTTTGACCTGTGCTGGACCAGAAAATCTTTCAGGTGTTCTTTTTCAGCATGCTGAACTTGAAAACTGCGTAAAACCATCAGTGATGACATCTGCAACCAAGATCACATCTCCTTTGGGCAGCAATGTTCTCCTACGATGTGATGCTTCAGGCTTTCCAACACCAACACTTTACTGGGCTAAATCTGATGGCTCACCAGTCAGTAACACAGGTAAATATTAAAGCTCTAGGAAATCATAATTTATCCTGTTTTTACGGTTTGGGCATTTTAGCTGCCTTGAGCCTCATTCAAAGCTTCACAGTGATATATGACATATAGCTATTTCTGCTTTTGTTCCACTCTACAGTCCAGGAGTCACCTGGAGATGGCATCAGATGGTCCATCATGAGCTTGCATGGGATACTGTACAAGGATGCTGGTAACTACAGCTGCAAAGCTAAGAATGTCGCCGGCAGTGTGGAAGCCACCATTTCTCTCACTGTTGCTGGTACCATTGGCACTACTGTCCCCCCACAAAGACCTGGCATTGACACTGGGCCAAGCAGTGTAGGCACAACAATAGTTCCACCAACATTCATTCCTGACTCATTTATGTCGACAGTTCTCCCAAGAGCATCAACAATTGCTTTTTATAGAAAGTTAAAGCCTACCCCTAGCAATGGTTTACAAAAATCTAAAGTTAAGCAATCAAAAAATGAGCAAGGAAGCAACGTGACAAAGCTTGCAGCCGATGAAAAAAGCAAGAAAAGCGATACATCAAAGTCTATTAGGGACCTAAAGATTGTTGAGGAAACAGCTGACAGTGCAGTGTTGCTCTGGACTGCAGATGGGTTACCAAATGATGCTCCACTTACAGTGGTATATTCACCCTATGGTGAGGATGACACTAAAAGGACAGTGGAGACTAATGCTGGCAGTGGAAAAGTACTCCTAGATGGACTGTCGTCTGGGATGAGGTATTCAGTTTGCCTTGTAGCAAAAGGTGCTGCTGCTGGAAAAGATCCCTGTATTGATTTTTACACACTGGACAATGTCGAGGATGGTGGGCAAAACCAACTTTTCATCATCGTAAGTGGCATTGCCTGTGCTTTGGTTTTACCTCTTATTATCCTGCTGCTCTACAAGATTCTCGCTCTTTATTGCAAGGGACGCAACACCGGATTGAATGAAGAGGACCTTGAAAAAGAAAGCTATGTCAAGTTTGAGACAATATCAATGAAACAAAGAAATCTGAACTCTCACCCAACTGAGCTTTGGGCAAGGAGACCAACTAATGAATCAGAGCGAATGCTGCTGTGTTCCAGATCAAGCATAGACTCCCAAATGAGCTATAAAAGTGAGAGTTCTCGGTCTGAATATCTCTGCTAAAGCAGGAAGCCATGGTAAATGTTCACGCACCATGGTAGTACCACATTATATGAGATACTCTTTACACGCCTTTTGTGACATTGATAAAAATTATCAGCTATATAATTGTTCATAAATATATATTCATTTAATTACATCTGCTCTGGATCAGAGAATTAAAACACCACCATAAGAAAAGTCTTACTACTTGGTAGTCAGGTAACTTTCCATTGCAGTTATTTTGTGCTAACAAGACCAGCTCCCAAGTTAAACTAGTTAAACTAGTTAAACTAATGGGAAAGAAAAAAAATTGCATGAATCATTGCATGTATATTTTAACAATTTAAAAGTTTGGTAACTGCCCTAAAACTACATTGTTTTTCTCAAAGATAAACCTTCAAGTGAACTTTCCCGAATCTCAATTGTACAGTTGCATGGACTGACTTGATTTTAAGTGGTTCGGCTCTTGTAAAGTAGATTATTTGGGGGCAGGATATGTGCCAAACAAACATTTTTTTGCCATTACTATTTAAATTCAGGATTTTTTAAGTGGTCTGTCACTCCTTTGTAACAGCTCTGGTTATGAATTTATTTTGAAAGGCTTTAGCATAGTTAAAGAACCTTCCCCAGACAATATATTTATGATTTCCTTATTTTTAAAGCCTTATATAACAAAATAAATTAAATGTCACTACAGCACAACACATGGTTATAAATGATATCATACAAGTAATTAGCTGTATATGATCTTTGATGTCTTTTTTGATGCCAAAGTTGCAAAGTGTCAGGTATGAATATTGTGATAGTGTCAGAGAAAAGCCCAGATTTTTCCATAACATTTCCATGATCATGTTGGCTTTAAACATTAAGCCAAACGTTGCCTTTATAGAAAAGTACTGTCAGTGTGTTTGTACATAACGGACTCATTAATATTGCCACTTTATATGACATGATGTATGTATCTAATTGTCTATAAATGCACTGTGCATTTGTTTTTAATAAACAGAACAACTGTGGAATTATAAGTTGGACATATTACTACACTATATGATCTGCGTAGATAGGTGTAAAATTTTCACATGAAGAACGCATCTCAAAGCAATTTTCCAAAACCTAACAAACTGGTTAAAGAAAAGAAAAGTTGTTGATGGATTTTAATACATTTGCTTTAAATTACTATATGTAACAATATATGTCTGTATGGTATGCTTAGTGCACATTTTTAAAAAGTTTAGAAAGACATTTTAAATGTGATAATTCAATTATCAACAGGCCGAGGTAGATTTCTTTGACAAAATCAACAGGTCACAGCTGCCATTTACTCTGATCTGAACAGTCACTGGATTAAATCCTGTTTTTCTACGATACTTCTACGTTACCAGAAATAGGAGGTTGCAGAATTATAGCCTGTTGACTGCAGATGTACTGCAAATGTCAGCACTATGTCCAGGCATATTATACTCATGAATAGGCTTTTTGTGTAGGTGTGTAAAAATTATTATATGTGTTGTGGGGTCTGGTAAACGTAGAGGCATACAACGAGTGGCACCTGAACACACAATATCCTGCACCGGCTGCATGAATGTCTTCAGAAAATCAGGATGTCTTCTTGAATCAATGATTCAGAGATTAAATCCTTTGCAACTCCATCCTTACCTGGCACAGGTGATAAGGCAACATCAGGTAAGCTGGCAATTGATTTGCCTTCACCACTGGAAAAGCAGGTTTTACCACTGGACTGTTAAAACTGATGTATAGCATAAGCACTAACTTCAGGGCATTCACACTCCTCAGCCACACTGAAGAAGAGAGTCCACCTGTTAGTAACTTCTGATAAGGGAGAAATAAAATTATTTTGGCCCATAGATAACTGAATCAGCTCTTTACCCTCTCAGAGATGTGTGAAGGTGCATGGGTGTTTGCCCAACCACTCTACATGTGCTTTATGAACTTAAAGAAGGGATATGACTATGTGCAGAGTGGGTGGGGTGTCCTGGGGTGGGTATTTTTGGTGTATGAGCTATTTGTTGCATTGTTATGGACTACTACAACAGTTTCTGTACCATTTTAGTGAGAGTATGGTTTTTCTTTTCCAGTACAAGTCAAATCTGTTCCTGGTGGGAGTTGGAATCTGCCAGGGCTACACTTTGTCACAGATTCTTTTCATAACATTTATGAACTTTTACAGAATATCTAGGAGTAGCCAAATTATGGATGCATTTCTCTTTGGCGGCCTTGGGATAACCTATTTGCTTTTTGCGGAAGGTTTGGTTCTTTGGTTCATAAATCTTATGGACAGAATTTTTAGGCACAGCCAAGTAGTGGAAGATATCTAGTGTGTGGCCTCAGGATCAACTCTTTGCTTTTTGGAGAGGATGTGATCCTGATGGATTTATCAAACAGTGAACTGTAGCTCATACTGGGGTTGCTTGCAGTCTAGCACGAAGGAGCAGGGAAGAGAATTAGTACCTCGAGGAAAAGGCTGAAATACCCATTTGGGTTGAAGTTACTGCCCCAAGTGGGAAAACACCACAAAACTCCCATTTGTTTAAAGAGGATTCAATTCTAGAATCATTTAAAGAGTCTTGGAGCATGGCTCCAGTGTTCTGCCAGTAATTTGCTTTATAGACACAATGTTTGATAGTGTGTCTTCTCCTAGTACAGTGTCTCACAATGTATTAGACTAGGGTTTGATAAAGGGGCAATATATGCTGATAAAATGTGGCTAATATTGTAACTGTAGCCAATAACCAACTCTAGATTTACATTTTCTGTCAGATTTAAACCAAAAAAAAAGAAGTAATATCTCCCAGTTCTTGAGTCCCAATATATCTTCTAAACTTAGTGTGTTACAAAAGACTGTCATTATGATAATTACTCCTTGAGGGTTTTGTTTTCAGCTCTTAGTGAAGATGCTTGCTTTTGTAAAGTTTTTAGTAACTTTGGAGGTTGAAATCCAAATTAGCAGTTGCAATAAGTGTTCATTAGGCTACATTAGGCTAATGCAAGGAAGAATTTTCTCGCCAAGAACAATGGACACATTACATCTAACTGTACAGTAAGGCCAGAAGAAAGAGGATTGCCATATTGTTGTTCATTTTTTTTGGGGGGGGGGAAGAAGATTTTGGTTCCTATTTTGCAGTTATGTTATTATTAACATGATTATGCTAGTATGGAAGCAAACACAAGCATCTGAGCTTTTGTTTAGCTCCCTACATCATGTACTTCTAGAGGTTTCACTGCAGTATTTTTATAACTTTTTGTCAGATGTAAAACTTCCAGTCACTCCCATTTGTTTTTTTTTTTGTTTTTTTTTTAATATTTTATATTTTATATTTATTTTTACTTTTTATTTCTTTCTTTATGTATGTAATAGAGCTGCCCTTATGAAGGCCATGCTTTTGCATGCAATACACAAACTACTTCACCACCAGATTGATCCTGTGTAACTGACACAGAATTACCAAAAAACAAAACACGAGCAGATGCAGCAGCGATGTTAACATGTAGTAACACACTATAGTTCTCTTTTTCTGGCAACATAAATATGTATTGCAGCAAGGGAATTGGAATTTTCTGGAACACTACTATGGTGTGGATGTAACCAGCATAATCTGTGATGTCAGCTGTGCTTCTGTCATTGACATAGCTTGTTTTTTTTTTTTCACAAGCAAAATGAATACATGGTTGACTAGAACAGGCAAAGGTTTTAATGACAGCTGTCAGAGTAAGGCAAAAAGGCTGAGAGCACACAGCTGAAAAAACAGACAAAACAAAAAGATGAATCAAGAGATCAATAAAGACGTGACATCGGGGACGTCTTTAGTTTCGTTATAGGTGCTATTTACCTGAGGTGCTTGAAAAAACAACAACATTGAGACAGACCAACTGAATGTGACATGCACAAAAATACTGAAAATTGTTGACAAGGTTTCCTGATGGCTCAGGTGAACAGGAATAAATCAGACCGTGGAAACAAATAAGCCAATAATAAGGGTGCCAAAAAGGGCCGTGTTATGGTGAAGGAATATTTATAAGATCCAGGACATCTGCTACTCCCCTTTCCATCAGGAGGAAAATGCTAAATATGGTGCAGGAGTACAAATAGGAAAGGACTAGGCCAAACTACCTGCAGCCCTCTTCCGGAGGCAACTGTATTTCCTGTGGAAGCACCACTCCTTTAAAGTATGTGACAGTAATAAACTTATTCAGGGCAGCTCACTGAGGGTGGTGTTAGGCCATCTACATGCTGTGACTCAGAAGAGGCTGTTGCAAATCTTCCAATATCTCCCAACATCTACACAGTGTTCTGGCCACCCAATTAGCCATAGACTAAGAATGAATAAATCTTTTATTGAATGTCACAAGAGATGCTTCCTCACTGTGTCCATGGAGTTACTTAATCACACTTAATCAATTCTTTTTTCATTGCATTATGACTGAAACTAAAATGGTATGTTTTTTAATGTTTTTAGTTTTACAATTTACAAAAGAATCTCCCTGTGGGAATAAAAAAATCATTTTATTCTCGTCTTCAGAACTGGCAACATTTATCTTACAGAAGCAGGAGTTAGTTTTTAATACAGCTATAATAGCCACACTCTCACCGTGTCCCAGATACTGTTTCTACTTGATGATTCATAGCTATGTGTCACTGTCATCCAGCACACTGTCACCTGAAGAGTAATTATGAACATTAGACTTTTATTCTTACCTCCCAGGGTGAAATTGTGGGAAAAGGTCAGTGCCCTTCAGTGTGTTTGTCTGGGGACAAGGCAACTTTCTCAGCATTATAAATCATACTGCTGCTCTTTAGTGAGGACGTTGTTCCTGACAATGTCCTAGTCATGCTGGGTATGAATAGAGGTTGTAGTTCCTGGCCTCTGTTAATTGTCATGCTGGGCAAGAGGAGGACAAACAATTTAAGGATAATCTGCTCTCTTCCACCGTTCTCTATAAATGACTCATTCTGCTCATTCCTTCTGGGAGCCAGAAGAACTTCGAGAGATGACAGTATAACACACTGACTCTTCATTCACACACACAGGACACAAAACAGAGGACCTACTGTGTATGCGGCATGTGTAAATTGCACTCGTACTGTATGTATGCCATTTAAGAATGACTCAAAAATACCAAAGGTTGATTTAGTTCCTTAATAAATGACAAATTCAGTATTGTAAGATTCTGTCTGACAACTTTCCATGCAACATCTGTCTCCTTGTCTCTGCCTACCTCCATCTTAAACAGATATCTATCTACATTCACAAAGCACACATGTAAGGGGGTGGGGAGAAAGCTAATAAGTTGTTATCATGTGGGACCTTTTTTCGTCCCTGCCTCATTTCTTGAATATCCCACATTCTGTTGGAGCACTGAACTGCAAATTCTAGAAGATCTTGCACCATTGCTGGACTTGCATGTGCAAAATTTACCATGGGGGTGTTAGGAATTTCAATCTTTGCTTCCAAAACAGACTGGCAGCCCAGGGGCCCAAAGTAGGGACTGAGCAGGATCCAAACATTTTTTTTCTGGGTTCAACACTGCACTGACAGCATTACCCCCTTATTCTCTATCTCAGTAGGGTTTTGCATTCCCTTTAGTGTGACATCCACGGGTATGTAAAGCTCCACTCTCTTACTAGCTTTAAAGCATTAGACAAAGGATGCTAAGAGTCCACAAACCTACAGTACGTAATCCTGGAGAATTTTTGTGGGCCAGTGCTGATAGTGGGAATGCTTGAGAAAGAGTGAAGAAGACCAGCAGGGACAAAGTGCAGGATTATGCCCGAGGCAATGATAACAGTAATATTGATCTATTTTATGATGCAAACCGCTGGAGCCTTGCTGCTCGGTACGACATGTTGGGATGAGTACCTATTGCAAGCAGGGAGCAACAGCAGCTGTACGGGTGAGTATGAAACCTCTCCTAACCAACAGTCCCAACTGACCGTACTGGAAGAAGTAATGTTGAAGTGTACTGCTGTCTGTGTGGTCTTTTCACTTCAAAACAAAGATTTCTAAAATACATATCATGATAGAAAATGAACTAGCTTAGATTTAAAGACAGATATTACAAATACATATTTATTTAATATTAAAAAGTGTGATTGTTCACTGTATAACACTTTGTGTCCTAAAAATTAGTGAAATTAGTGTCTTGGGTTGTAATTTCAGTTACACAAGTTCTTCTGTACTCCACATGGATATAAAGCATTCATGCAACAGCTGCTATTCAGTACTGGAATGATGCTTAGTTTAAAAAAAAATGTAATCAAGTAGAACCAAACATGTTGCTTGCATTAAACATGCTACAGTAAGCGGTACAGCAAAGTGAACTTGGCAGACTTGGCACTGTACTAAGCCAGACTGTGTTTGTGTGGGTGTATCTCAGGTTGAGTTTTTGTGGAGTACCACAGAGACGTTACTTCAAAAATACAAATGGTGATGACCAAAAAAACCACATCTCAGCAGGACATAAAATATTAAGTGCAGTACCGTGATTTTCATCCAAAAAATAATAACACTCCTGTCTACCAAACAGAAGTCAGCTACAGAACATCATGCGCTGATCTGGCAGCACAGATTTTTAGGAATACACGTGCAAAGCAGAGTCATAACAGGACCTTTTCACCTGAGCTACATAAATCTGTTGCCCAAACACTGTGCATGAAACTAGAAACTATGTTCTACTACACTACATATTCCTTAAATATCATCACTGTTTTCAGCGTGTATTTGGGGACGCTAATAGAGGTATGTGATATGGCTGCAATCGTTTAAATGGTAACTTTAATTTATTTTGTGTGGTAAAACAAAATGTATGGCATGACCTTCAAGCAATAATATAATAGTATTATTATTATAGCATTTTTTTAGTTAATATAATTAATTAATTAATAATTAAATACCTAGTCATTATTGATTCAACAGGACTGCAAATCCAGTGCTACCATATAATACTAGCACCTCAGCTAAAATCAAATATGTGACAAGATCTTTCAACAATTTCATGTTATAGTGTATATTGTTATTTAGCCCAATCATTTTAGTTACTGTATAGTGATGTTTATTGCAGAGTTAACAATTCTTTTTTTCATATTCTTGCATTTCTTTGTTTTTATAGGTAACTAGTCTGTAACTATGTGAACTGAATTATCATCTGAAATGCCATTAAATACATGTTACATCAATGCAAAATAGTAAATCAATGAAGAATTGATGAATTGTAGTATATTTTGTGTTAGAGTTCACAAATAAGTCCAAGTGACAAAGCTGAGTCAAGAATCATACTGACCTTCCAGTGAACTTGTCCATCAGTGATTCAGCAGGATGCATCCTAGCAACTCATTAGCAATGGCAGACATTTCATTATGTTGTTTGTCTGGTTTTGCTCATTGTTTTCTTCATTCCACAGAGTTAAGAGCGGCGTCTATGGTTGCATATGACAGTGTCATTACCTTGCCAATGTCATTGCTCACTCCAAGAGTAAAAAAAGAAAGTTTAGTTCTAGGACAGCTACATTTATCTGACAACAAATGCACAGCAATCATCCAATATACAAAATCAGAATATGTAGAAATATCATTGTTGATCATAACTTCCCAGCAGAATCCCAGAGTGATGTTGTGACCTGAATCAAAAACCTTTTAGAGGACACTAACTGCCTTCCCCTTCATTCATTGCAGAGTATTGTCAGAGTCAAAGGAAAAGGCAAAAGCTATTTGTTGCTAAGGGATGAGGTTTTACACAGAGGCAGCTGTGGTTGCCTTGAACTTCCCATTGCAGGGATGAATAGGTTTTTTAAATCAAATAATGTGCCAAATTGAACGACAACAGCAGCGACACAAAGAGGGGGGCAGGAGCTATTGAAACGTCAAATGCTGCCATAGTTACCTATATATACTGTGGATTTATTTGGTTAAGATAAGAAAGTAAATATGCTCATTCACTGTGAAAATGATAAAAAATTTAAAATGTGGCGTGATTTGTGACTTTTTTGTGAATTTCCTATTAATTAAAAATGCTAAATGTTTGCAATTATATAATTTTTATATTTTATATAATGGCATTTTAGTCTGTTATTGTAAACCTCACAGAATCATTAGTCACTAAATCTAAATATTGTTGAGTCATTATACAACTGTGTTTACTTAAGATATTATTTTTACAGAAGTAAGGCGTTCAAATGATCTTCACTGTAAATTTTTAACTTTAATAACGTGTGTAATGATTTGCTAAGCTTCACAGCCTTTCCTGATATTTGGCCATGGTAAAGCTATTCATCGGATGGGCCTTAATGGCAAGAATCACAGAAGGCTTGTGCCTGGCGTCGGAAGCTCTATCCTGCTTGACTTTCATTTCAAAGAACAGAGAGTTTACTGGGTTGACAGGCACACTGGGGTCATCTACAAAGCATCTGTGAAAGGAGCACACAAACAGGTGATTATGTAACTGCGCCCAAGTGTAAGTGGACTTTTTCTCTGTTTGATTGTTTTCCTGTGTGTGTAACTTATTAGTGAAAGCCTTTTTATTTCCATGCTAGACTAAAAGGGTGTGCACCATTTTATTACAAATTGCTGAATTATAAAATGACAGGTTATTTTGCAAGTTTTAAAACATTTTACGTACTACTACTTAGTATATCCTTTGGATGACAACACAAGAAAATTTGATATTTAAAGTATTTTTGTGTTTTGTCTTAATTTACAAGTAGATTCCATAACAATGTTAAGATACAAAACTACCAAATATTTGCATAAAACTACTTATAATGTGCTCACAGTCTGACCAACGTTTCACACACTTTAGAAAAGTCACTCTAAAAATCCCAACAAACACATTTTTTAAACCAGTAAAATAAACAACAGCAGACCTATTTTCCTTAATTTTTGCAAGTATAATGGAAGTAACGTGATCTGCTTTATATGTGCTTTTCTGAATCATTTTTGATCTTCTAACAAAGAAACTTCCAAGGTCCCCAATAGTGTGAAATGTCAAAGTATGGAATACACCGCTAATAAGACTTAATACCCCCAAAGCTAACCAGCAGCTTAGGATCACTTTTAATGATTTAGGAATTTTTAATAACCTAATTAGTACAGCATCTAATTTGGAGGCTTTTAAAAGATCTTTCAGAAACTGTAATTACCATAATTAAATTGTTTAATGTTAATGTTATCCTGCATTGTTCTGGAAACTTTCAGAGCCGCAGATTTAAAATGATTAATTATGAATGCTTCTTTTGCAGAAACTGTATTCATATGACAAACACATCTCTGGCCTCGCAGTGGACTGGATTTGGAACAGCGTATACTGGACAAGTGGAGAAAAGGGGGAAGTAAAGAGAATCGATATAAATGGGAAGAAACAGAGGACTCTTTTAAGACACTTGACCCAGCCCAATTCTATAAGCGTTGACCCCTCTAATAGGTAATCTATGCAGATGTCATAATGACAGCAGTTTTTTGTTTTGTTTGCTGTTTTTCATTTGATCCTTCCGATACTATATGGAAGGATCAAATGATATAAAAATTGACTGACTGACTCTCATATACCTCTGATCAAGGACAGCAGTAGGAATTTACTTCCCTTCAGTTTGGCCTGATGGATAAGCAACACTGAATAATTTCATTTAAAAACATTTTTCATGATTAAAAAGTGCCAAGAGCATATTTAAATTGCTTTTTACATAACTTATTATCGTACACTTCTCTCAGGCTTTAATTCAATTGGGCTACAGTTTATTAAGCATTACCAAAAATGAGTTTGAGGCAAAAGAATTATGAGTCTCCTGATTTGGCAGGCTTAACATATGAGGAAATGTCTAAGCAGTGCCCTTACTGGAAGCAACTAAGTTTCCATATTTCATAACAGATGCAAAGCTAACTTCAGAAAAAAATATTTTGGAAAGGCTCATTGCAAAACCTTTTTTCCCCCAAAACATGCATATTGCAGGTTTCTGTTTTGGTTATCTGGGGGGATGTCTCCAAGTATCCAAAGGTCTGATGTCACAGGACAGATGAAAATTACACTAATTAAGATAACTGAACAACTGAGAGCACTGTCGATTGACCGAGTAGACAAAAGACTGTTCTGGGTTCAGTTTGGGCCACAAGGAGAAAGTGCCATTGCCTCTTGTGATTACAATGGGAACGCCCTACACACCATGAATCTTCCACTTCAGTGAGTATTTAGTAAAAATACAATTTGTTACTCATCCTTTAACTTTGTTAATAAAGAAAATGTAGATCAGAGTGTTGATGTAAATGATCAAATAAGCCAGTCGAAAGCCACTCATTATGTCTTCTTTTTTATCAGGTCTCATTCAGTTGGAATATCTGTTTTTCTGGAGCACATATACTACACCGATTCTGAGTCTCGGGTTATAAAACAAGTAAACAAGTACACTGGTGGAGAGCCACATGTTGTTAACATAAAACAAATGGGTAAACCTCCAGTTGATATCAAGATCGTGCATCCACTTAATCAGCCAACAGCAGACCCGCTATCACCATTTCCAGGTTACAGCTCAACATTATCATACATTTAAAGTTCTTCTTAGTTAAATGAATTGTGTTTATATTCTAGATAATGTATCAAGCAATCACTTCCAACAGGTTGTGATGACCAAGGTGGCAACTGTGTTAACGTCTGTTCCAGTTTGGCAGACCAAGGCGTTTGTCAGTGCAGTGAAGGTTTTGTTCTCAGTATGGAAGGCACTTACTGTAAAGGTTGGTATTAAAATAAGAAGGCAGTTACAAATACACCAGCAAAAACACATTTTTACTTTAGTCAGAATAACACTGGAAGCTACTTTAATCAGCTAAGAATAGGAAAAGAAGGATACTAGACACTGAACAGTAGAAGACTTCCTGATCTGATGACATTAGTAGGGTCAGAATTTGGGATAAATAACATGAAAGCCAACATAGAGTCATCCTGTCTTCTATCAGTGTTCAAGGCTGTGGATGGTGTAACAGCATTGGGGATATTTTCTTGGTGTTCTTTGGTCCTTAGTACCAACTTCATTGTTCAAACACCATTGACCATCTCTATTCCTGTATGACCACAATGTACCCAACTTCTGATGGCTGCTTCTAGCAAGATAATGTAACATGTCACAAAGCTCAAATCATCTCAAATCAGTTTCATAAACATTACCATTCAGTTCAGCTGAAAGCCCACTACAGTCACCAGTCTCAATTTAGAAGAGCACCTTTAGGATGTGGTGGATTGGGAGACTGGCATCGTGGATGTGCAGCCAACAGATCTGCAACATACTTAAGGCACGTCTGAAGCCCAAAGGGGCCAAACCTAGTACTAGCAGGGATCACTGTTACAGGGGACAGCCACAATTAAAAGGACTTATATATAAAGCACAGAAAACATAAATATTAGCATCTACTTGCAAAAAATATTACCATCTTTGTCTGTGTGTACCATAGATGTAAATGAATGTGCCCACTGGAATCATGGCTGCTCGCTTGGTTGTGAGAACATTCCTGGATCTTATTTCTGTACCTGTCCTAAAGGATATGCCCTCTTACCAGACAGGAAAACATGCCAAGGTAAAGTATAACTATGTTTATAATATCAATATAGCTTTGTCATGTGTTTTACAGTGAAAATAGAAAAAAAAAACAAGTAAAATGTATATTCAAGATCTGAACATGACTAAAGCTTGGGTTGCAGATCTTCTTTGTGCTGCTGTCAAAGGTGGCATTTATCTACCAGATACTACTTTGACCCTAGAAGGCTTGAGGGTCACAGGCCTCAAGACAGACTAGATATATGTGAGCTGACAATTGTGTGTTAGGTCACTTGGGTCAAAACAAAACACTGAAACTTTGTCCAACTTCTAAACATTTAAGAGCACTGAGACGATCAGGTAGAACAAAGGACATCACGATAACGCGATTATTTTTGGCTTTCAGCTAAAAGTTCATTTGTCAAGGTCATGTATAAGAAATAATTATTTAGTTAAATAAACTTGGATTTTATTTTATTAAATTTTATTTTTACTTGTATGTAATTTTGACTTAAATTTGATGATTTTTTGACATTTTTTCAAACATTTATAGTTTCTGTTTTTTTAATTTCAAGATATAGTAAAACTTTTTTAAAAAAGTATATTTTTATAGTCAGATCATAATCTCTTTTCTACTCTCACAGCAATATGCTCAAGACAACAGGAAAAGTTCACAGACAATGAGATTAGATGATGAGGTGACATTTGCAGTAGGGAACATATCTGGTCAGCAGCTTTGTCTTTCTAAGCTGCTTAGCTGACAACCTTTGCCAAGGTCCAGTATGAAACAAACATAGAGCCAAGCAGCAGGTTAGACAATGGAGATTACAACAGAGTTTACTTGGTTGCACAGACGACAGAAGAACTGTAGTTATTTACCTACTTGAAGTGCCATTTTTAATTGTTTTATATAAAGACAAAAAAATGAAAAAGCAGTAGTTTTACCACATGCACTGTTGACATGGAGCGTTTCTGGCCTAACTGAAAGGTTTAATGGAAGACTATAAAAAGATCTGAAATAAATTTAGCCATGATAAGAAGAATAAACTATCCTATTGTTTACTGTACAAAACCTATATATGAAATAAATGCAGAAAAAACAGCAATAAAATATCACATTATACAATAAATGATAATGTTCTCAGTAAGATAAAACTTAAATGACTTGTGTTATGATTCACTTATGATGATGGCCACTTGTGTCCTCTCATACATCTTTACACGATTCATACTTTATTCTTATAATTCTGCAGCATAAATAAAACGATAGACACTTGAGTAAATGAGTAAATCATGTGTCTTATAATATAATACATAGAAAACTTAAATGTCACATTTATCTACTGCTTTTTAGTACTGGTACATACTCACCTCAGGATCTCTGGTACAGGAGACCCCATGTGCCTTTTAACTAGCATTACATCACCCTCAGTGTTTGGGTTTGACTTTCTTATCACACTTTCCACTATTTTGATAGGATTAGAGCTGACTTCATCAAAGGATTTTACCAGAACAGGGGCTAAGAAGCTTGCTGTCCATCCGGCTGATCCACAGTCTACTGGCCCAAAAATAGACTCAAGTCTATTTTATTTACATGGAGCATCACGTTGCCTTTATTGGCACTATGAATGACTGTAAAAAAATGTAATTAACTCACATCAGTTTGGGTTGAAGTTCATGTAATCTTTATGTTAATCTACATGAATCAAATCCATTTGATTTTTTTTCTTTGATTTTTTTAATTGTTATTTTATCGTTAAAAATCAAAGATTTCTTGTTTTTATTTTTGATAGAACTGTCTTTTTTCTATTACAGAAATCATACCATGTGAAAGGAATATGACAAAGTGCGGCAATGGGTGCCTGTCAACAGGAAATGGTGCTGTCTGTGTTTGCCCTGAGGGATCTATACTACAGGAGGATGGACAAACATGTACTGGTATGGCCAGTATTACACCACTTTGCCCCATGTTCCAATACTAAAATCTACCTTTTATTAAAAAATTATATAAATACACTTAGTAAAAAAAAATGTAGCGTTAATATTATTCTCATTTACAACACTAACCTTATAGTATATGGCTAACATACAGAGTATACACATACTGGATTCAGTTTCCCATTACGTTTACATTTTAACTATAGCATCGTAGTAAAAGAAAAGGAACAATAGCATGAATCTATCAACTGACTGAATGACAGTTTAATGGAACATATTGGTTGCTCATTTCCAAAAAACTAAGCAGCAGATACAGTGCCTACTTTGTGATTTGGAGCCAAGACTGTATAAATATTTCATGAATAAGAGTTGAGTTGATGTGGTCAAACTGAGGATAGATGGATCAAAGAGATGAATGTGCAACAGTGTAGTAACTGTTGTAATACTTTCAGTTTATTGTGGGCCAATATCTTGCATCAGTTTAGAATATAATAATTAAAATGATTAACTTTTTTATGCATATGATTTATTTTGCAATGGATAAACTGGATTACAGTGAAATCTGATGCCAGAACCAGTGTTGACACAACATAATTTTGTGTTAAGAGTAAATACTGCAACTAAGCAAAGGTCTGTTGAATTTTAACAAATTCATAAGCTTAGCTGTGCCCACATTGTTTTTCATGGTTCCAGGCTGTTCATCTGCAGATAGAGGAGGATGCAGTCAGCTCTGCAACCCTGTCACCCCTGTAAGCTGGGAGTGTGGCTGTCTGCCTGGCTACCAGCTCCACCAAGATGGCAAGCACTGCATTGCAACTGGTGAGTCAAACAATGGCATAGCAGATAGCTGAGCTACATGTGCCCACAAAGACACACACACCGTCTACCTTTTTGCATCTGTTTCCAATGCAAAAGTCAAAAAACACAAGGTGAAAGCTGCAGTGCATTTGACCACGAAACACTGTATTTTCTTATATTTTTCTTCAGGACCTCCATCTTATCTACTAGTTGCTAATCTAGTAGATGTCCGGAGAATTAACCCTGATGGCACTGTGGATCAAATCTTGGCAGAGGAGCCCAGAGGAATAATCGTAGCTTTAGACTATGACCCTGTCCAGAACAATGTAAGATGGAAAGCGTTCCAAGAGTATGAGTATAAGGTCGAATGACTCATTGTAATAGAATTGAGTTAAATCAGGAAATGATTTTGCTATGGATCTGCAGTGTCACCCAGTGGACAAGCACTGTAATGCATGCCCCTTACTATTACCTCATTATGCTTGTTTGGACAATGATCCACATGTTTTCCTTCCAGTTTATATTATATAATTATTCATATTTATATTATAAATGCAAGTATTCATAAATGATATATTTTGCATTTAAAGGTGTACTTTGCAAGTACAAGCCAGAAAACAATTGAGCGAGTTGACATAAAAGGTGGCCCAAGAAACATTCTCATCTCTGATGGTTTGGATTCACCAGAGGGGCTTGCAGTTGACTGGGTTCATCGCAAGATGTACTGGACGGATAAAAGGTGTGCAGTGTGTGTAAGAATTACACAATGAAAACAGTTTCTTCATACAGTGCTGGTCATTTGCTGTTAGTAGATGTTTGCTTTCTAGTTCTATTCAATTGTCTATCTAAAGTTTATCGTTTAGGTCACACCCAGCTTTCTTAATCTCTTTTAATCTGAATGAACTTCATCAGGAAATAACTGACACTGGGGAAATTAAACTTCTGCATGCACATATTTTGCCCCTCAGGCGGTCAACTGTTGATTGCAGTACTTTGGATGGACTTCACAGGGAAACTATTGTGAGAAAAGGTCTGGAAAAGCCAAGAGGAATCGCAGTTCATCCTCTTGCAAAGTGAGTATAGCCATATGCATCACTCTTTCACCAATACAATTGACTAAAGACTAATCAATAAACAACAAATACCACATTAATAATTACCAAGCAGTTTGATTAACTTTGACTAACACTCACCAGAGTCAGTTCATTAGGTACACCTTGCTATTGCCAGTTTGAACCCGATTTTTTACCCCCATTTGTCTTTAGAACTGCCTTGCCTCCTCATGGCACAGTTTTACCAAGCTGGAAGCACTAACCACAGATTTTGGTTCATATTGTTACAGTATGTTAGCATCATACACTTGCTACAGATTTGAATCTCCAATTTCACCACATCCCTAAGATGCTGTACTGGATGGACCATAGAAGTCATTGAGTACAATGAACTCAGTGTGTCAGGGTTCCTGGGTCGTTGACCCAGTGTTTTCAGTTTAGTCATGTTCTCTGTTTAGTTTCCATATGTACACATGTCCTGTTTTATGATGTCAGCCCTTTGTCAGTCTCTGCGCATTATGTTCTAGTTCCGCTTCCTGTGTCATTAGTCGGATTATGTTCAGCTGTGTACTCACCGGTCTCCAATCGTCATCATCATCAGTCAGGGTATTTAAGTCCTCAGTTTCCTTCTGTTCACCGTCTTGTCATTGATGTTGTCTACTTCGCACGTGTGTCCAGTCCAGCCAGCCAGTTCAGTCATTTCAGTCTGCCAGTCATCTTATGCTCTGCTCATCCGTTCGTTATAATAAACTCCATCAACCCTCACCGTGAGTCCTGCGTTTGGTTCCCTTCCTCTCATCCACACACGAAGCCCCTGACACATGAAAACTAGCATTAGAAGATGAGTATGCTGTGGTCATATAAGGAGCCACATGGCTAACAGCAAAAGATGTTGACAACAATGCTGAGTTGGTCCCAAAGTGCACCAAGAAAATACTACCCCACACCATTACACGACAAGCAGCTTGAATTGTTGCTACAAGGCAGGATGGATTCATGCTTTCATGCTGCTTACACTAAATTCTGACCATTCATCTGGCTGTAGCTGCATAAACCAAGACACCAGGTACTGTTTTCCAGTCTTCAGTTGCCCATTTTGTGGAGTAAATTGCATCTTTAATTTCATTTTTCACCCCTAGAGATGTTTGTGTGGGGAAATCCCAGAAAATGAAGAGTTTCTGAAACAATAAATATTAAATATTTACATTAAAAATTGGTTAAAGAGATATACCTAACAAAATGGATAGTGAGTATATAATCTCACAGTGATCTGGCCAATAAAGGTCATGTTTTAATGACATTTTAAACAAAATATTTTGTAACAATGAATATCACAAAAAGATATAGATGATTTGTATATACAGTGCTTAACAAATTTATTAGACCACCACCAAACTTAAATTATTAAATTATATCTTCAAATTTACTGTTTTACAAAAAAAGCATACAATGCAGTAAAGCACATCATTATTTTTTGAATAAGATGCCAAATTACAGTTATTTATTTGCATGCCTGAAAATTAGTTCTAGAGGTTGACTGTTATGCTTGAACAACTGAAGACTTCTCAGAGTAGTCCAGTTTGGGTTTAAAGACATGAATTCGGTTCAGTTTTTTCAGATTTCTAAAATATTTGTATTTTTGTTTTCTTTTTATCACAGATGGTCTAATAGAATTTGTTAAGCACTGTAAACAGGTGGTTTAATAACTTTGTGTACCACTTGCTCTCTATTTCTTTCTTTTAACTTTTTGAGGAAGTTATTCTGGACTGACATAGGGACCCATCCTGTGGTGGAATGTTCCTCCCTGGAAGGGAGAGACCGTGCTGTCATTGCTAGGACCAACCTTGTGTCGCCCACTGGCCTGACAATTGACTTCACAGAGGACCGAGTATTCTGGTGTGATCAGAGGAAAGGCACAATAGAGACTGCCGCCCTGGATGGTTCAGATCGACGAGTCCTGTCAAAGAACCAAGTAGGTGAGGTTTATGTGAAATGTATATATCTAAAAAAGCAGATATAAATGCATGGGGAATAAGAATTTCATTGTTGTAAAATGAATATGTAAGTTAATATATGATAAGTTACTCTAGGATATATGACAGATAATTAATACTAAGTATAACTGATATAGTACAGCTGTCCTACTAATCTTGACTCAAATGGCAAAAGTATACCTCTTCTTAAGTTAACTTTCTCATTCATAGCATCATCCACAATTCAAATGTGAGAAAATCCAGTTTAACCAGTATCACTGCATTTACAGCTGAACACAAGCGCCTCTCACCTGGAATCACTGAGTCAACTCAGATTTTCTTGCCGTCTGCCCTAATTTGTTCCAGGCCAACCTTTTGATCTTGCACTATTTGAAGACAGGCTCTGGATCTCTGATCAGGAACGCCACCAGCTGACCAGTGTGCATAAGCGGACTGGGAAAACATTGCAATGGATCCAAGGGAGCATGGTGCAACCAGCATCTATTGTTGTAGTTCATCCCCTTGCTAAGCCAGGTACAGAGGAACAACCATGATTACAATGATCTAAAAAAACAAGTGCCATGCATATTTAGATACATGCAGATTGGACACATGTGCCAATAACAAAAACAAGTGGCACACAGCATCCATCAGTTCTAAAGAATTCCTGGGCTTATACTTCTGTCCTGTTTTTTAGGGGCAGATATGTGCCTTCACCTGAAGGGAGGTTGTTCCCAGGTGTGTGAAAGCAAGATGGGTTTTGCCCACTGCTCTTGTTTCTCACACTATATCCTATCAGCTGATGGAAAAACTTGCTTGACTGTTGACGCTTCAAATGGAACAGCAGGTGATGTATCCTGTGTTCTTTTCTACACAGTGTAATGTGATGATAAATTTGAATGTTTTCTTTATGTATTAATTTTATAGAATATGGAAACAGTGGATCAGTTGATTTAACACCTCTGAAAAACAAAACATTTAATACTGCGAGCTTGCCACTGACAACTGATGTAAGCAGCCAGCCAACTTTCTTCACCGACAAAATGATTTCAGGTAACAGTGCACCTTGAAAGGCGTTCTATCCACTCAATATCTTGCCCAGCCTAAATGTTACGTTTGCATATGCCCCCTCTCTGTCAGACCAGAATGAGTGCTACTCACTCCGCTGCGATGTGAATGCACAATGCCTGCTGAATTCTGGTCACCCAAACTGTTTATGTCAAGAAGGTTTCACAGGTGATGGACAGTTATGTGTGGGTGAGTATACCTTCAATTATACTGGGAATATGCATTAGAGAGATGAGGTAACAGACCCTGAAATAAGCTTACGGGATTACATTTGATACAAGTGAGCTTTTTTTTAATCTCACCTACAGTAGCAGGGATCTAGCAGAACTGAGTTTTGGATTTTGAAATAAAATTCAGAGGTAGGGTTGCTCTGAAAGTAAAGGTAATGGTATTATTCAAGATAAGCCTTAATGGAAAAAGTCAAAATGTTCAAAAAGTCCTAAAACCATCCAGTAATTCCTCCTATCGTTTCCTTGCAGACCAGTTGAAGTGTTTTGAGATTATCAGCTGAGTTTGTTTGCAAAGTAGGAAGCATCGAAAAGACATAGTGTGGCAACTTTGTTAAATTAATAAAAACTTAACTTTTTTCACTGTACCAGGCCAGGTTATGGAGGATTTAAAAAAAACAAACAGTAATTACATTTTATTTAGCTAGTAAATAATGTCACAACATTTTTTCGAAGCTTATGATTCTTCTTATTTGGTAAAATTTTAGGTTACAACTTACTGCTCCTATTTTTGTCCTAGATATTGATGAGTGTAACCTGGGAATCTACAACTGTGACAAAAATGAAGAATGTCAAAACACTGCAGGGAAATACTACTGCAAGTGCCTGGCTGGATACTACAGCGATGGGCAGACATGTCAAGGTGATCGTTTCCTTTTGTTAACATATCCTGGGCCGTATTGGCACATTCTCATCGTCTATCATTATCTTATCTGTGAAATCAGATAGTTAATTTAGATTGAATACAGTGTTTATATGAACCATCTCTTTTAAGCAGTAGAAAATGAATCTAAGTTAATGAACTTATATCTTCAATTCTCTCTAGAGTTGGAGTCCACATCACCATGGGTGACACCTGGTACCTCTGCTGATGTTACCACCAAACGCCACAACGGAAATGCAGAGAGTTGTCCTGCAACCTATGAGACCTACTGTCTGTACCATGGTGTTTGCTTCTACTTTCCTGAATTGGACTCTTATGCCTGCAAGTAAATAAACCCGCTTGTCCTTCTACTTGACCCATGACCCCATCCCACCCCTCATAACTGTTTGTTTTTCAAAGAAGGGCTCACGATATTCATATTAGGGCTGTGCGATACCACATCATGTACAATACTGCAATTATAAATTATTACATGATATAAGTGTCAAATCATAATACCATTGTATTGGAGCAAAACTCTTTAAAATCCCCTAGTGTGCACAACAGGGAAACAAGCCATGTCTTGTTTCCCACGGAGAGCAAGACTTAAACAACATCCAACAATACCTAGCAATTTGAAAAATATGAAATAAAACTGTTACAGTTTAAGGTGAAAACCAAAAAAGGTATCTTAAAAGAGGCAAAAACATACCATCAAGTATAACCTTACTACAAAGGAGTTGATATTAGCAACCTAAATGTAAACAAATGACTCAACCAATCTTTGCTGGTGCACTAACTAAGTGCACTCCATATGACAGGAAGAGCTGATGATGGATGGAAATAATGCAGTTACATGGTGGACATGCACGGCTTTAAGCAACTGGTTAAAAAGATCGACCCAAGACACAAAATACAACAAATATTCTTTGGTTTTATGCGACATTGTGCAGGGTGCTGAATAGTTACAAGGTTAAATTACTTTAATTATTGTTAAACTAAAGTGTTAAGCAGTGATTTTATAGTTTAACTTAAAATTTCCAAGCACCTCCATACTTGGCTACTTCTGTACTGTCGCTGCTATTTTACTATTATACTGCTGTTGGCGCCTTGCTTCAATAGGGTCTCTCTTTTTTTAAACAGAAATATGATTATGGCAAATTTTATTAAATATTGTAATATAAATATAATAATTATATAATCAAATATTTTCTCAAATATTCAGATATATTCATGCAGTCCCACTGTTAATTAAGACAAGAACACTTAGGTGAAAAGTATTTTATGACAGCTGACAAGCAGCAGGTGTCACTGTTGTTCCATGATTAAAGCCCACGCCTCACGAAAGTGTTTACAGCAGAGACAGTCTACTTCTGTCCATGAAGTATGCACTTCAAATCAGATCAACAAAAATGTAAATTATGAGTTCTAATGCACAGACTTAAAAATATTTCATAATTTCAGTGGAAAGCTGCAGATAATGTATACACATTTAATACAAATTATAATGAAAACGTATATTTAGCAACAAAAAAGAACAACTGCCTATGAGTGCCCAAACAGGTTGAAGAGTTGAAGAACCCCCAAGTGGTATCTGGTCTCTGAGATAGTGGGCAGAAATGTCAACCTGGCACTAGGTATGGATAAGATTGGCCCCAGGATGCTGACAGTTCTGCACACTTTTGGACCAGCTTGTCTGACCTTTTCAGTGATCTGTCGAGTTCTCGGGGGGTACCCTTGGCACACTGAGGGGGTAGCTGTTTTTTTTCCCCTCCAGTGTTTTCCAATGATTCTCAGGATTATGAAGATCATTTGAAAAACAAAATAACTGAATTATTACTGAAGCCAGTCAATTCCATTTTTTCACTAACCTTATGTCATATAACTCCAAAACCTGTGACTGTAATCTTCCCTGTGTATCTGTTCTATGAAATCCAATCCAGTCTTTCAAAAACGACATTTAATTTGCCAAGGGAGCCCAAACATTTAAACACAAAACTAAGCAGTTGCTTAAGCAGTAACCATTTTTGAATTATAAAGTAACTGGATGTGTTTTAAACAAGTTTGTCTTAAAATATAAATTGTTTGCAGTTAACCAAAAATGATTCCTGGATATGATTTTTTGTCATGCAGTTGTGTATCAGGCTACATGGGGGAACGATGTCAGTTCAGTGACCTGGAATGGTTGGAGCTTCAGCGGGCTGAAAAGGAGAAGAAGAGGAACGTGGTCATTACAGCGTGCATGGTGGTCCTCGTTTCCTTGCTCTCTATCACAGCCTGTGTCACCTACTGCTATGGGTAAGAGAAAAAAGGGAAAAGGAGAAAAAGGAGGCAGCAAAAAGTAAAAGGGGAGAAAAAGGAAGGGAAAAGAATAGACAATGGGTAAAAAAAGAATAAGGACAATGGAAAAAAATAAAAAAGGAAGAAAGTAGGGAAATCAAAATGATCAAGATATGCTATTCGCTGTGAAAGGATCAAAAGTGACTTCCTAAAAAGAAAAACAAAAAACATCTATGAATATTTAACTATTTCCTCACTAAACATACTAAATATACTATTCAATTTGTATGGGTTTTATTAGACTGGTAAAAATGAGAATCATGTCTTCATCTTAAGGGACTATCATGCTTTTTCTAACTGATGGTCAAAAAATAGACCAGGGAGGACCTGCTGCTGTAATGAATGAGCTGACAGCATTTAGAGATGTCTATCAAACCCAAGATGCATGAGGCGTGTAATGCCGGTTTCTCAGTACGACAGCAGGGGGTCAGGGAGCACATCACACGTGGAACAAATGACAGCATGCAACAGTGGTTAGCTGAGTGAAGAGCACGCATAAACTACACACTGTGGCCCCTCCTCCTTTTTATTTCCACCTGAGATGTTTCTAAGTAGCTGATTTGTTTTATGGTTGTTTCGCTGGCTTATGGACAAGGCTGTTTGGCATTCTACACTCTTTTGACTTACAAAGCACACTACCTACTACATCCTAACGTTTACACTCTTGGTTCCTCTGTGGAAGTGGCACGCTTTCAATTACATGGTTCGTTTAGCTTGTTCTACAGCAATTACACATAAAAATAGGTCATTTCTCAGCTACAAAATGGAGCCGGTGAGGTATGACCCCAAAGGAAACGCTACATGGCCGCCAATAGCTCTGCCTTAAATTGCCTTCTGCACTTGACTGCAGGTGCACTTGTGCGGTTTTTGAGTTTGGTAGTTTGGTTTCCCCTGTAATAAACACACAGAGAGTACAGAATCACACTGTACACAAAGATAGAGTCTAAAGAAACAACTGAAACTTATGAGCACGTAGAGTAAATGCACACACGGCCTCCGGCTTGGTCTATCACAACATTCAGATGTATTATCTTTGGTCAACATTCAGGGGGTGAGATATGCAGAAAGCTAAGAAACAAACATTAAATAAATCAAATGTGGTGAAATTATTATTTTATAATGCAGTGATAAATGATGCTGTGAAGGGCAGTACACAGCACAGACACTCATTTCTCATCACGATGAATTTGAGTACACAACTTCTGTTATAACCTATATAAATCTTATTTAGGTACCTGACCTTTTATATTTCTGTGAGATAAACTCTCCATGTGTATATTATTCTATACATAACTTGTGCAGATTTTATATTTACTTTTCAGAACGAGAAAACGCTTCCACAAACAGCCATCAGTGGATAATGTGAGTGAGACCAGCATGACGGATGAGAGCATGTCAGAGACAACCACTACCACTGTTCCTCGGGTAAGGCCATTATTACAAAGCTCGGTCATTAATACATACAGTTTTTATGTCATGCAGTAATATAATACATCAATGTAACAAAAAGGACAGTTAAAATTATGTTGTTAATTCCATTATGTGGGCTTTTCAATTATTTGCCAGATGGGGAGAAAGAAAGAAAAAACAGTCAAACATGCCTTGCATTCTCCTTGATGTTGGACTGAAAAGAAGAGCTTGCGAGTGTGTCCTCATTAGGATACATACTAGGGCTGTGCGATATGATAAAATATAGCGGATGACGAAATTAAAACATCTATCGTTTCATATTATACGCTATCATTTGTGTAGATTGGTCAAACAGAAGGACGAGTCAAAACAAATCGAGGACCTTATTCCTAAACGATGGGCTACCTCTGTAGCATGGACATGGTTTGATTATGAAAAGTCTGACACCTACCAGAAAACTGCACTCTGCAAATTATGCCGCAAACCGGTCCCCACCACAGACTGGTGGGGACAGAAAATGCCGGCCGTTGCAACTTATATCTAAAAATATAGTTTCATGCATCGGTCGAAACACTTGACTCCAGGTACATGATGCCCAGCTGAAAACACTTAACACAAGTCGAGCACTATTTTGTGATATATACTGTTATCGGGGTGAGAAATGTCCTATATCGAGATATGAGATTTTGGTCATATCACACAGCCTAATACATACTTATGTCAGTGTATGGGACTGTAGCCTAGGGTTTAATTGTAATTATTTTACAAAGCATCTCAGATCAATGTAAAAGTAATGGAATGAGTGGTGTAACAAATTACTTTTTACGCAGAGTAAATATGTAATGGCAGTTCCCAGCAGTCATAACATTTTTGTTCGCTTTGAAAGTAACATTAAAGACTGCAGTTTAAATCCCAATGTCTTATCAGAATTATATGAAATGTTTCTCTTTGCAAGAGCAATTCATGTCCATCACTCACTCTGGGAGTAGGTAGGTAGGCTGCCCCCCCCCCAAAGAAAAATGCATAAAACTTTTAATGTTTATAAAAACTCAAACGTCTTAATGTATAAATCTGCAGTTCTACATTGTGGCAGAAAATGGTGTTGAAGGGAAGGTAATTCCTGCCATGGGCTGTCCAAGGAGAGCTGTGTGTACATCCTGCTCTTCAGAAACAGGTACCTGAAACTTACATTATTCATATTATATATGTAAACAACTCCAGTGATTTTTCTAACTATAGTCTAAATTCATTCTTATACAAGTTTTTTTTTTACCAACTGCTTAATTCCGCATTTTTTCCAGGTGCCAATTCTGAAAGTGATGAGTCAGGAAAACTGTCCCAGCACAACAAAGGTTACGAGTGTTCCATGGTGTCTGCTGCTGCCACTGGAACAATGCAACCCACTGTGCACCTCTCAAGTCCATCACTGTAAAGCTGTACATCTTTTAAACCAACAACGTTACCCCAGACTTCGGGCCCAGAGTCATGGCTCAATGGAAACAGCGTACAATCAGCTGTTCAGCAATGAAACATTAAAAAAATAAAAGCTTTTAGAAATGTATACGTTTGTTTGAGAAGTCAAAAAATATCAAGCGCAAAGTTTAAAAACATAAAAATATCATCATTATAGTTTATGAGAAGAGTATGCCTCCTCAGATGAGTATGGCCGAGGCAGTTTAACAATAAAAAAATACTGACCATGTTTCTTAGCAAGGTGGTCCAGAACCAGCTTCAGTATTTCGGCACTGAGTCTCTGAGACTCTGCTGGAGGGATGGCATGTTGTTCCAACTGTAATATTGTTATCAGTGACATGTCGGTCTAAATAGTCCCCTTGGCATCAAATTAGGTTAAGACCTAGTGTCTATACAGGCCAAGGCATATAATTTTTACACTTGACTGATTCATCAAGCCATTCAGTGATCTGGGCGTTATAATTCTGAAAAAAGAATAACCCATACCGATCTGTGACACTTTCCTCTAAGGGGAAACGTGGATCTAAACCATGCTATTATTTTTTTTTCCACAACAAAACAAGAGCCACTGGATCCTCTCACTGCAAGTGTAAAGAGTTCAGGCATCATGCACTGAGATAAATCTTAGATAAAGAGCTACTCTTTTGTTTTTCTTTAGATATTACACCAGTACACAAGCATAAAGGTCATCAAATCTGAACTGTGAGCCACACCCTATTTACAGATGGCTTTCCCACTGATCTAAATGCAGTAATTACTTTGGTCGGTTCACACAGTAGTAAGTTCTGGAGTCTTTATGACCCTTTGCTGCAGATACTATGATTACAGCATTTCTGAATTACCCCAAATATTGTTTTGTGCATTAAGTTAAATGTTGAAACTTCAAAAAATAAATACATCTAATTGTTGTTCATCACATAGTATACAGGCTATGTGATAGATCAGAATAAACTCATCAGTGTCAGCTAACCAAAAGATCACTCATATTCTCCTTGCACTTGCAAAACTTTTGAGACTATTTCTATATTATCATGTTAATTTTAGTAAGTTCAGCGAGTTTTATATATTTTAGCTCTTTACATATTTTTGTGTTTGAAATGTTTAAGTCACTATAATTTGCTTTGCTCAGGCTCGCTGCTATGTAGAAAAGTTGTTTTTTCTTTTGTTCCTCCCATGTATCAACTGGTGTATATGCCTTTTTGCAGCCTTTTCATCAAATTATTAAATGTTTCATATAGGAGAGGGTTAAGGTTACTATTGCAGTTATATATGTGAACATTGTAAATTTCATTGACTTGAGGTAGTTATAGGAGAAATGAACAGTAACTGTTAGCTATTTTTTACAGTAAAAGGACAGTGCTGCATTTTTTCTTATAGAGTATTAGTGTATTTGAGGTTTTCCCATCAGTGTGTTGTATTTTGACATCCAGCTGTCTCAGTTTCAGTGCAGCAGGCTTCATGATCACATAATTTCAAGATTTAAGCAAAAAAACGGACATTGAGCTCCTTTTGATATAAATAACTAATGTGTCACAGTACAAAGAACTGCCATGTAACTGCCATGACACTGCACCACTAAACAACCCTTAATTGTGATCATTTTAAATATTTTATTTTGATTATTTTTACATTAAACTGTGGTTATTTTTGTCTAAATTTTATGATTCCATGATTTATATTCTAAGAAATAAGAGGGCAATAAACTCAAATGGGCTGAATGGTCAATAAATTAAAGTTGAATGTGGAAAGGGATGATATCTTATCTTCTTTACAGTTAGAGGCAACTCTCTTCTTTGCAGAGTTTATAATTAAAAACAGAGAAAAACACTGCTGAACGACTGACTGATATATACTGTGGTTTGGAAAGGGAAGGTATTTTAGGATTTATGTTCATTTTTTTAGATTCTAATTAGTATAAAAAAGAAAAAGAATAAAATGCAGTCATTATGTTAACAGACCAACATTCAACATTTTCATTAAAACTGTACCTAACTCGGATTGCATATTATTTTCAGCAGCTATGGGCTATAACTGGAATTAGAAATTTGCAAGATGAAACTTGCTTTTTTTTTTTTTTTTTATCAATAAAGGCATATTTAAATAAATGTACACTGTGTCAATAACTTCCTTTAGCACTGACATTTATTTGTATTTGTTTTTATAGCAAAACACACATGACATAATTTCCTCTCCACTGAAAGACTATTTTGGCCATTCTGTCTTTCTGTTACACCCCATCACTGTCATCATTCTTCTTTGAAGGCCTTCTGTGGTCCATTGATGGTGCTTTTCTATCCTCCACCAAATCTAATGCTCTAGTGATGTCGGCGCGAATGCCGCCACCCTTCACCATCCCTCCATCTGTCTATTTCTATTTCTACCTCTATCTCAGTCTGCAAGTCTGTCTCAAGGTTGACTGGGAATTGTTAATAGACGGACCCACAGCCTCTTTGTTTCAAGGCAATGGCAGAAAACAAAGCACTTCAACTCAAAAACCATCAGGGGCCACATCGATATTGATTTTCGTGGCAAGACACACTTATCTATATATTGGGCTCCATTAGGGCTGACAGATAGGTTAGGCCACCACTCTAAACAGCAGCAGATCAGTGTTCAAGTAAAGATGAAATTGGGCCGAGTGTCAATTTATCTTGTATTACTTCTGAATTGGGGCAACAGGGGGCAATCGAGTCACTGACACTGTAAGTAACAGAAGATGCAAGGGACTCGTTTTTGTATCGCTTTAGGAATAAACAATGCTTCACAATACATATAAATACATTTTTAATGATATTTCTTCATAGATTTGTATTTTTTCCTATCCAAAATAAAATGATTGTGAATTAATTGGAGTATGTTCCACAGGTTTGTACATCAAGTTAATGCAGTGGTGTATAGCAAAGGCAACAGCAACACAGTTTAGCTTACTGTAACAGAGAAAAAGCAGGCACCAATGTGAGCATAATAAGGGAAATGCTATACCAATGCTAACTACTTGCATAGGCTCCAAGGTGTCAGGCTACACCACAGCTGATTTACACCACCTTATAAATAAAATAGCATCTTGAGACTGTCATGTCATCAACAGGGATGTTGTAGTAATGGATAATTTATTAATTCTGTGGCAAATTTGTATTTCACCTACTACATTGCCTATGCAAGTGTCCAACACTGTTGCCAGCATTTATAATCAAGCTGGCTTTATTGACACCAAGTTGTAGTTACATTTCTAGGAAGGTCACTGCAGGTTAGAACATTAATACTGGGTCACAGAGAGGTATCCACCACACAATAATAACCCTAAAAAGACAATGATGCTGGAGACACCTATGCAAAAAAGGGTCCAAGACCCAAAAATGAGCAAACAGGTGAAACTCCCCAAATTTCAAAATCAATACCTGTTCCTCGTGGAAGTAGGATTAACTCCTTAGATTGCTAAAAGTGACAAAGCCCACCAAGCTGATGCACACGCTGTAGCAGTCTTATTCAGCAGCCTAGCCAAAGCTACTTGCACACTTCTAGCTTAACTCATCAATGGCAAAATTCAGAACTCAACACTCACACAACACAGAGATTTCAAACTGGAAACCTGAAGACACAATTATGTTGTTTAATCCATCAGAAAGCTACATTTCTCAAAAGAGAGGTCTTAAAGAAGAGAAAAAGTTACACTAATTTTACTTACTTAACTAGATACACTGCACTGTGTTATTCTCAAGTCATTAGCTGTGAACACTTTTAAGTTTCAAGTTTATGTTTTGTCCACACTTGTTAAGTAATGAAATGTCATCGATTGTATCCACTGATAGCCAATGACAAGAAGCCAAAAACCCCCCAAAACATCTGATGCTTACTTTACTTTTTTGAATTTAAAACCTGTTATCCAAAACCCCATATCTAATTAAAACTGTACAAATAGAACATAGCATTTGTTATCTTTGTACAGAAGAGAGTCCAGAAGCACTGTGTTACCTCATGTCTTCTTTAAGCAACTCCCTAAAAGCATTTTGTAACTCAGGAGATCAAGTTTTAAAAGCCAAAATGTTATCCTGTCCTTGCTCAATATAGGATTCCAGCTCTTTGGTTTATGGCCTCCTGGCCATATTTTTTATTTGATAAAATGTCAAATGTTTTTAACTGGCAACCGGTCAGGACTTTGGGAATGGTTTCTTACATTCTCTAATACACTGTGGTGGTGCTGTGCTGCAGAGTATGCTATCTCTTTGTTTTGCTGAAAAAGATACTGTCTGAATGGTAGCATGTGTTTCTCCAAAACCTGTAACATTTGGAAAGACTTGTGCAGATGTATGAAATGTGCACATTCAAAATACAAAAAGCAAACCAAAGCATTAAAATATAAAAATGTGAAAATATTTTCTTAAATAAAATATGGGGTTTAAATGATATTATTGTATTTTTTGTCTCAGATTTTAGGTTTTGCAGACCATCATAACTTTTTGTAACTGGGGTTATAGTTTCTGCCAGATGGGTCTAGCTTTGTCTTATCGCTCACGGTCCCATTCCTGCCCAGAGGACAGCTGATGAGGGCTAAAGCGGGAATTAGCCACCCACTCAAAGGCTTTGCCCTGATCCTTCAGGTCAGTATTTGGTCCCTTTAGCTCTTGAGCAGGATAGAGCAACACTGGTTTTCGAGGATTTGTCCAGAGTTAAAATCAGAAGGGGAGGGAAGGTCTAATGCATGTATTGGACATAGACACGTGAGCCAGAATGTATGATTTCACCATTGACAGGAGGGAAAGTCCCAAATCTGGCAAGCTGTCTTGGTAGTTTTGTCTCAGGGGAGAAATGAATAACATAACAACAATGAGCACAACTAATCACAGATACACCTTCACTTAAGTGGCACACAATCCCAACTTAATTTCAATTAGCCATTTTTCCCATTACATAAACTGAATAGGATAGTTCTTCATCACAACTATTTAACAATTAAAGAGAAATGCTCCACAGTACTATCATTAATGACCTAGAAATCAATCGTCAAGAAAAAAAAAAAGCCAGGTTGGCTTTTTTTCACTAGATGGCAGCAATGTTACAAAGAAATAAAATAGCTCACCGATGAGAAACTAATAGTAATAGGGATATATAAGGATACAACTGCAACCAATACAGAATAATCGGTTATTAAGTAACTCTGTTCTTATTCATTTTTCATATGTAGCAAATGCTAAATATAAACACAAAAACAAAAAAATGCTTCAGTGACCTCTCTTTACATCAAGATCGCAATAGCAGTTCGAACCTGCACTCATTATCATAATCTGCATTCAGTTCAGATAAAGAGCATTCCTGTTTGAGAGGGGCACCTGAGATTCAAGCCTTTTGTAGCACAGAGCAAATCATTTTATGGTTATGAATAAACTGAAATTAGATACAACTTCTAGACTGTAATCAATTCTGCAATAATTCAGGAAAAGCTGTCAAAATCGCAATCATTATTTTCTTGTAAGATAATATAAGAATAAAGTAGCCATTTTTTTTAAATACCTTCAGAAAACTCGGAATATTAATAGGAACCAAATTGGTATGGTCTAGTTGTCTCTCACTACTAGTGCATATTACTGAACATTTATACAAAGTATAGCTTCTGCTGTTAATTCAGGATATCATCAGTAGTTTTGTCACCGGTAAGTTTTGCCACTCCCATGACTTCTATACTAACATGCTCCATCACCCGCTAAGCCTGTAGGAGACATTTAACTGGAAAAAGACCTTTGCACGTTTCCATGATGTGTGTTCTGGAAATGGTCCATTAGGCTGCTTTGACGCTTTTATAATATAAATTGTATATATAATACATAATATAATATATAATTGTGATATATTACACATTCAAAACTGAATAATTAAACCATAAAAGTATTCAAGATTTGTGCTTGTGGGAATTTGTTTTTGAGTTTGTTAACACTTACCACAGTTTCAAAGCCCCTTCAGTTTCTTCAGCCTGAACAAAATATCAAACTTGTTGAACAAATTTTACTCCCCTCTTTTGTCGTGATAGCGTAGCATTTTATTTCGTTGGCTAACTCATTAGTTACCAAAGATGGTAGCCGGAAGTGACAGGAACGATAGGCGGCCACATCCTGCTGTTTTGTTTAACTTATTTAAAAATTATAATATGATGGGGCAACGTGTTCTTTTCCCTATAGAACATGTATATTGCATAAATTTACTATTTGTTATTCTTTTTATGGCTTATGGAATTGTGTCTGTACAACAAGAATAAAACGCAACCATCACTTCACAGGATTTGCTTTTTGGTCTTTCTTGATTTGCTTTAGTAGGTCTTTCCAACTAAATGATTAAGAATCCATGTTTATTATGTGATTAACTTTTCTCAGATGAAAACATTTTGATTCATGCCATGTTTGTCTCACTCCAACCTCAACTAAATGGAGCCTCAAACAACCTGTAATGTGACCTCTAGGGGGCGGTCAGCACGCTTTTTCAATACTGAACCAACAGTAATAGTGGATTACTATCATTATTTAGATGAAAAGCTGCTTAGCTTAACTACTCGTGCCATTTATGCCCACAACTACCGAAGTGCATCCAGCAATGATACAGATCAACTTTAGTGACTCAGCTAAAAGCAGAAGTGTAACACCTGATGTTGAGAGGTCAGGCATAAAACATGTTTGATTGCTGCTACACTTTGTCTTTCAGTTCTTGTAAAGAAAGACTGGATGTCTGGGAGTGATAATTAAACTCTGGTAATTCTTAATTTCAAATGCTTAGTAGTACTTTAGATGGCTTTTCAGGTTTAGCACTAAAATAGTTTCAATGGTGTGCAATACCAAGAGGAAAAAAACAAAACAAACACAGGCATGTCACATTTTTGCACTTTGTTCATATGTTAAGTTTGTCAGCAACATATTTTTTACATTGATACAGTGCAAATGCACAATAGCACAACAGACACCATTAAGGATACATACTATTTTTTCAATACAGCAGATTTTGACAATTTGCATGTTTGAATTTTTTTTCTTTTGCTAGACAGAAATATGCTCTTCCTCCATTTAAGCATTCATTGTCCAACAGACTGGTTTCGTCACTGGTAGGGACACTTTAACACAGCGAAGTGCTTGGAAGTCAATGGCAAGTAATTTTCCAAGTGTGGTCGGCAACTTCTGCAAGGTCATGACAAGTGGTGAAGCAGGGCACTGTCAGCATCTGTTTCCCATCACGGCCGGGAGCGGTGTGGTCAACAGTCAGTCCAATCAGCTCCATTCATACTTTTTTTTCTCAATTATGCAGACATTCTAGATGAAATTCAGCCATACTGTAAAGTGGTGCAGATGTTAAACATGTCTACTTTGTCTTGATATGCATATTATATTAAGAAAGAAATAACCTAAGACCTGAGAAAAATATCGCATTTTGCAATGTAAGACAGACGACACAGTGCCGTTCACCCCATCAGCTCACCTCAACCACCAACACTTCAGCTCCATGTACTCACCAGCGATCCAAACTTTTGCTTTGACAGATCTAACCAAAAAAAAACCACTGACGACAGACAGACACACAAACAAAAACATACTCAGATGGCCTGTGTTAATGTTAACTCCATCTTCATATGTACCTTCTTTTTTTCAATATACATATATATTTAAAAATATATATATATACTATATAAGTAAACTTATACTTGTGGTAGATGTAATTTGTTTTTAATCTGGTGATTTTGATCCTTTTGTTATCCTTTACATTTGGAAAAACTTTTAAATGTGAATTTAAAATGGGGGCTTTTAAACTTCAGGTGGACAGATTGTGATGGCTTCTGATCATGGTGGTGCTGTTTCTATAGCATCCCTCAAGGGAGACAGAACCTTCAATGTTTTTTTTTTGTTTTTTTGTTTTGTTTTTTTTAAAGACCTGCACATTAGTAATAATGCTCAAGCACAAACACCAACCATTTCATGACCCTCCCACTCCCACTAGACTTCGTGGGCTATATGCCACCTCTCTCACACCTAAACCCATTCATTTCTCAAGACACTGGTCCCTGCTCTCAATTTCAAACTCCCTTTTTACATTATCTTCCTTCTTTTCATACTTATGGCATTTATTTTTTACTCGCTTTTCTTTGTGGCAGCCATAGCCGATGATTTGGACTTGCCGATGTAGGCTTCAAAGAAGAACTGGACAAAGAGCACAAAGTAGCTGAGGTACATGAGGGAGGACCAAACAATGTTCTGCATGTGGGATGGACACTCCTGGCCCTGCTGCATCCACGAGTACACCAAGTAGTTGACTACGCAGCCCATCAACATCTGTGTGATTTGGGTCAGTGTGATGAACATGGCAAACTTGCGTGACAGCTTGAAACCAGCTGCACGCAGTGCGTAGTAAGAGTACATGACAGCATGGACCAAGTAGTTCATGGTCATGAACCACCCGCCGCCAGCCACCATGTCCTTGTAGGAGTACCAGGAGTAGAGCAGCACAGTAATGTGGTGGTACCAGTGGAGAAAGATGAGCTTCTGTTTCCTCAAGACAATGAACAGAGTGTCACCTGCGAATAGGAGAGTGGAAGTTAGGAGTGGATAAGACAGGACGGAGCAGCAGAAAAAGGAACATGGTTATTATTTGTCCAACAAAAAGTAACTGGCTGTGATACAAATCACTCTCAAATATGCAAAGCTGTGTAAAAACACAAAGCTTTAGGCACACACAGAGAAGCACTGAAATGTTTGACAACTTAGGACCCAATAAACTGATAAACACAAATACAAGTGGCAGCAAAAGCAGTTTTTATTATACCATTTATCACCCATAACAAGGCTAAGGCCGATAAGTACTCTACAATAAACAGTTGCGGTAACTGCAAAAGCTGAAAAAACAGAAAACATGCCCTATTACAACAAAGTACATAGTAAAGTACTGCTACAAATACAAAACACCATAATATGAATGCTTCATATCAGTGGTTTCCAGGTTACAAAATGTATTTTTCCTTATGAAAATTTGGGGCTTTTGTTTTCAAATTTATGTATAAATGTAAATGTACACTTACCTACATTTTTATTTTTTTACATCAGTCAAAAATATTGCAATATATATATTAGTGAATGTAGTGGCTGAATGACTTTAAATGCATGGAAAACTAATCCTGCAGTAATTGCAGTATGTTAAACAGTTGGGATTTTAACACAAAGCATGATTAACTCAAGCATAATAGAGACTTTTAATAACCAAGTAAGGTTCCACTAGTCACATATTTACCAAGGTCACACTGACACCGCCATGCTTACTGTCATGTAACCTTCAGACCCCAAGTTCCATTCTAAGCCAGGAAACCAGTCAGTGACAGCACAAAGTACTGTTTTGGTATTATATTTATACTGCTAGAATTTGCCCTATTATGCACATAATAGGGCATTTGTGGGAATTTCTCTTTTACAATGCAAAATTATGAATTACTTAATCATTCAAACATGATTATTATTTATATTGATTTATTAAGGCTTGCAGCAGCCAGTTTACTACAAATAAACCTGAGTTTACTGTTATAAATTTTATGTTATTTTCCACCTGATTTTATTGCAATAGTTGTAGTGTTAATTCACCTGGAATCACAGATGAAGATGTTGTCCATATGAGTGTGTATTGGCAAAAGTGGATGGCTAAAAGATGTGAGCACGGTGCCAAAAATTTGGCTTCTGACCTGTAGCTCTTAAATGAGTACTCAACTCAAATCCTTAAAGCCAAGCCATACATATTTTTGGTCCTGATAATAGTGGTATTTTGATGAAACAGAGCAGTACTTCATTGAACATAACTACTTATATGTGCCTTGTGTTCGTTTTTAGAATGTGCAATGGGATTGCAGTGTCTCGAATTTTTAGTGACATATCTAGAGAGACATCCACCCATGACAAAAAGGTCTCTGTCCACCTTCTTATGTTTCCCTAAGCCGCCTGCACCTTTCTGTACCTAGTAGATACAGAAACAACCAAGTCTCCAGTTTCCAGACTTCACAACATGATAGTTTGGACATTAGCCAGACAGAGAGAACATGGCATCTGCCACTCTTTATTCCTGCTGAGAGGAACAACTGCTCTAGGTTTAGGCTTGCAGATCTGACACTAGGAAGATAAAGATGAGCAAAAATAAAATTGTATTCACACAAAATCTTTAAAAAGAAGTGTACTGGTGGTGGCCAATTGTATCCATCAGCCTCCTAGCAGATACACCTATTGTATCAATTTCAAAATTGTAGGTGACTTTCTTCTTCAGTCATCACATTCAGACGATTTTCAGAAACTCTGACCCCTGACCTTAAGACTGAGGTTTCTGGGATTTAAACTCGTCCAAGATTATTAGTAAATACACTTTTAGTATTAGTTTGAAGGCCGTATGCCGCTTGGTTCTTAAGTTATCAAATTCACAAACTTGGGTGACCATGTTGACCACCTGCTTGACGGGGTGATGACATCATCAGCCTTTTACAGTATTTGCAGTATTGTAGAAAAAAATATGCAAAAGATACTTAACATAAATAAATAAATAAATGAAATGGACTTACCCAGCTCTGGTGCTTTACTGAGTACAAAAGCATATGCCCAGAATTTGCTGACAGGCCCGTTGTAGAAGCTCTGGTCACAAACTGACTGTTTTAGCCCTTTCGTCATCAGGATGTACATCATGTAACTCCCAGTACGGATGGCACCAAAAATACTACATGGGGGTGAGGAGGACATACATATACAGACAATAATTTGTGTTAAAAGTGTGAAAGCGCTTCCCACATTATAGCTAAAATGTTTGTATTTCTAGCACTTTCTACAAGGCTGAGGTTTTCTTACTGTGCACATTGCTACTGTTTCTAGTTGTTGTGAAACGCTGCTACGTTTGACAACTGAAGTCAGTTTACATTAAATAATCATTAAACAAATGTTAACCCTCTTACCTGAATACAGCGAGGGTGAGTGACCACAGCACCAATGGTTTCCTCAACTCAAACTTCTCCCTTTGTTTCATGACATGGCGGCCCCCGAGGATACAGGCAGCATAGAGTGCAGAGAAGAGAAAGGACTTCTTCCTGCAAGCAACAAAAAGAGAAAGCATGACTTACTATACACAGGAAAATATACTGATAGACTGATGTTCAATGCAACAAATTAGGAATGAAGGTTATAAAGTAGAGATGGCACGATACCACTTTTTTATGTCCGATACCGATACCGATATCATAAATTTGGATATCTGCCGATACCGATATGAATCCGATATAGTGTTTTTTTAATCAACAAAACTGTTTTTTAAAATATCTTGCTGCATTTTGCAAGTCTGCAAGTTCATACTCAAGTTTAAAACAACAACTACACTAAAGCTATTCTGTTATACCTGTATACAAAAAAAATATTTCATAGTTCAGCAATACTGATCAATCTAATAAACTTAGACCTACACCATCCTCCCTATTCTGGTATTTTAAAGAGTACTTAGCGTAAATATTAAGCAACCTAACTAATAGGGTTCCAACTCCCAGCAACAACAAACATAAATAAATAAAAAATAAGGAACCACCCCTCACGCGCCACCTCATGATGCTTAATCGACGTAATCAACCTTAATTTGATGCAGTGTGAAAAAAAATGCACAGAAATCAATTATTTTTCAAGAAATATTAAATAGATTCAACATCTTTCTTCAACAAAATTGCAGACTGCACAGATGGTACCTTCCCAAAGTAAAAAGTACTATAGCTTACTAGGATATATATTAGACTTAATAGTTACTATATACAGTAATGGACTTCTATTCATTTTACATCAAATTAAAACTTTGGGTGTCAGATAATTATTTATTAAAAGCTCGACATTTTAAATGAGAATAAGAAAGAAAAGTACGTCTTTGTGCCCCCTTTTCCCTGTTCATGCCCTATCGGCCCCCCTGGCTAAACTTTGCTAGATCCGCCCCTGCACAGTTACCAGCGTCAGCTACGTAGAAAAAGATCCTGGTGTAGAAAGAAATATTAAATAAATTCTAACAACAGCTTATCAAGCTTAAACGTGCTGCTGTTGTTCAGCCGCTGGTTTCCTCTTTCTGGTGCAAAGTGGGCCAAAAACAAACAAGAGAGACGGACTCGCGACAGAAAAGCCGATCAGCTGATCATTTAAGCAGTTTCACGATTGAAGTAGCAGCCGGAGAGCGAGAGGCAGTCGCTTGTTAAGCTTAACGTGGGAATGCTTTACAAACATTCAGAGATGGACTTACACACTTGCTTTACTTCTCTCGGGGATAACTTTGTCGGAGATGAAATGCCAGGTTGCTAGCGAAGCTCCACATGCTATCCAGACCACCAACAGGTCCGGCATGCCACAGCCGCTCTATCACGTGATGCATACTGCTCCGACTGCTAACGTTCTGAGGTGAGTTACGGTGTGTTGCAAGTTTTGCGAGGTGCTTTCATGATATTTAATGGATCGGATTACATTTTTTATTTTTCTCCGATATCCGATCCAGTAATTTAGGTCAGTATCGGACCGATACCGATACGTAATATCGGATCGGTCCATCTCTATTATAAAGTATCACTAAAGTGACTAAAATAGCCGAACGTTAAGTCTTGAAACACCCATCAGTTCTTTATATTTTGCTCCCAAAGACGTCAGACGTTCTTGTAAAGCGATCTTGAGCAAAAGGTTTCAGAACTTTCTGACAATCTTTCAAAGTTTTTCTTAGGACACTGGTTCCTTTTCACTCATTTTCAGTCCACTACTTGTACCTCACTTTTTTTAGATGAATGCTTTTAAAGTCACTTTAGACTAACTTATGAATCATTCAAGCATAAAACGGTACCTAACTAAGGATTGGCCGCTGTTTTGTCTACACAAAACAGACAGACAATTTAGCATAGAACCTTTTTTAAATTGTATCTTTAGGCACTTTGTTACTAGCAGCCTGCTGTAAAAAACTTAATCTGTTCCCATTTCTTTAGCTGAACTCATGGAAAAAAGCCAAAGATAACACCGTTTGACAGTAGTGTTTTTGCACCCACAAGGCAATTCCTTGTTGACCGTAACCAGAGTTATTAGCCACACATTTGGCATAGAGAGCTGTATCTCCCTTAACGATTTTAAAAAGCTAGATAGGTGGAGAAAGAAGTGGCAGGCCTAAAAAGCTATATACAGCAGATGGACAGTATCTCAAAGTCATATCCTTGAGAAATAGGAAAGAAATACAGCAAAGATGTGACAGCCTTCAGTTGATCCATCTACTCTTTGGTGAAAACCCATCAGAAATGGAAGGATGGCTGTCAAAAAGCAACTCTTAAGAAAAGGAAACAGGAAGAAGAGGCTGAGGTCAACGCTAGATTCTGATGCACCATATATATGATTGGCAACAGCAATCCAGTGAAAGCATATCTTGACTGTATTCCACTGTATGTTTTTCTATCAATCACGGATTGGCTTTCCCAGAGTCTGGGCCTCAACATTCTTCAGATGTAGAACCATCTTGACAGAGAGCAGAAGAAAAGGCAGCCAACATCCAAAGAAGAGCTTTGGAATGTCCATCAAGAAGCTTGGACACTATTTGAAGAAATTCCAAAAAGCTTGCCTACGAGAGCTCTGGCTTTATTCCACCTTTTATTCCTCAATAAAGGTTTACACAACATATTGACTTTCAAGCTTCTTTTTTTAATATATACACTATATTTTCATGTACGATTGGATTTCAATAAATTGCTCCATTCACTGCTTAAGACTTGCACTCTACTGTAATCCATCAAAGAAGAAACAAACATTTTCAAGCTTCATCCTTAGATACTATGAGGGGAAAAAAACTGACATTTTAAATGAAAGCAGCATTTATTTGCAATTTATTCCCACCATAAAGTAATCATTTCTAACAATGTAATTTTTGTATGCACAGAAGTTCTTCTTCCAGCACTGCTTCATAATGTACACAAGACATGTTTTACATAATAAAGTGACTTCACATGCAATGCCTGAAGCAATGATTTAATGATCAGAGTCCAGTTCCAACTGCCATTTAATACTTTGCTGCAAGTTAATTGCTATTGCCGGGATTCAGTTTCAGCTCCTCCCATCCTGTGATCTAAATTTGTGTTAATTGACTTGTCAGTGAAACACCACCTGGCTCAACTGAATCTAAAGAAAAGTATTTGCCAGTGCTCAGCACAATTACAAGGTGCAGGTAATCTGACTTGACAGACTGGATGCTGAATAGGGCTGAAAAACACTAAACCAGCATTGTCGAAAAACGATCTGCTCTATTGGACAGAGAGCAGAGTAACTGCTTCGAGCAGCATAGCCAAGAAAATAACCCCCCAGGAAACCTTCAGGAAAATAAACCTTATGAGAGTAAGTTAGTAGGTTCCAGGTTAGTCAGGCATCAGACCTACAGCAGGGTAGCCAGAAGTAGATATATGTATGTAACAGCAGGGTGATACTGGAAAAAAGAAATATCAGCAGCAGCAACCTTGGAAACATTAAAAAAAACAAAAAAACATTGTGTTTGCTGTCAAGAGGACAGTGCACAGCAACTAGGAATGAGGCATTCTTGGAGCTCGACCAACAGCTCTGGGATTAATTAGCTGAGTAAAAGTAGCCCAAGGAGTGATGTTCCACTTCAGTGAGGTTTGTGTTGTTATTTAGAGGTTATACAAAGACAACAACGTGATTTTAAGCCCTAGGTATTTAGTGCTTTATTATACAAAATTAAAATAAGGCCTCTAAACAGAATTGCCAATTGAATTGTGATATATGGTATATAAGCACAGGAGTACTACATCAGGCATTTTTTGCAGCTTATTCTTTAAAAGCATATCATGCAATTTATTTCAGTTTTCCATGGGATGGGGGTTCACACTGATGTAGACGTCCCAAAAACGCGTGTTTTAAACATGATATAGTTGGCTTTAAAGGGTTAAGACTTACATTGCTAACACTGCTGAACATTTCTCACAGAGCCCACACATGTGCAACCTTGTACACAGTGAACAAACCTGTTCTGCTTCCTTAGCAGATGACACTCTCGACAACAGCGCTAAAATTTGCTGATCAAGAATGTAGCCACACAAAAAAGGCGTAATTTATTTTCTTTTAAAAAAAAAAAAATGTAAAAGGCTATGTGACAATAATCAGTTAAATCTTTAATTCCATGACATCAGTTTCTCAAAAATGAACTTCAAGAATGAACTTGATGCTAACTTTAGGATCCCACTTTGTAATTTCAATACAGGAGGGTTGTGTAAGACGGTCAGTCAGGTTAAGGTGTATGTCAGTAGATGGTTATGGGTCAACCAATGCTAGAAGATAAAAAAGTAGTGCTGCTGATGCCCTTTCTCTTTTCAAACTGAATAAATGAATACTTTTACCATCACATAGTGTATCAACTCTTTATTTTCCATCTTTCAACAAAGGATATAGGATGTCACCTAACTGTTCTTGCAGGAGACCATAAAATGCTTGAGACCACCTCTGAAGAACAAAGGACAAACCTGTCAAAGTCAAATTCAGCTGCATTTACAGAATGTCAACAGGGTTGGACTGCAGAATGACATCACTGTTTTTCAACTACACAGGAAGGAGGGGGGAACGGAGCAACACACAATACAGTGCCCTATATAATGTGGAGTGGCTGGAGGGGATTGCAAAGGAGAAACAATCTCAGCATTACCCTTTGGTTTACTGTCATTCAAGGTTAAAGGTCAAAGGGTAGCACGATGAACATAGTCTAAGCTGTGATTTCAAAGGGGTGGCCGTGGCTCAGGTGGTAGAGCAGATCAGCTACTGATCGGAAGGTCGGTGGTTCGATCCTTGGCTTCCCCAGTCTGCATGTCAAGTATCCTTGGGCAAGATACTAACCCCAAATTAATGTGTGTGAATGCAGGTTAGTTTGCACTTGTGTATAGAAGTGCTTGTATGAGTGGGTGTGAATGGGTGAATGAGGCATGTTGTATAGAGCGCTTTGAGTACTTCGGGAGAGTAGAAAAGCGCTATATAAGAATCAGTCCATTTGCCATATATAGAACTCCTTATGAGTACAATGAAATCATCTAAAGATGGGGCAAAATAAATTTACCCTTTAGTGTCCAAGCCTCGCTTATTCTGTTAGGGCCATTAGTTTTTGAAGGTTATCAAATTAGATGTCATGTTATAAAGGAATTTATTGAGTTAAAGTAATGTGCCTTGAGCTACCCCTCATTTTTTTTTTAATATTGTACTTCCTAGAAGCCAGGCTTTCTGGTATTTTTTTAAGCACTCGAGCACTAATTCGCTAGGTTCTCTGGAGCCCTTTTTCTGTAAACACTGGCTTATTATTCACAACTTCTCAGTCCTTATCCCTGAGCATTTTCTTAAAAAACATTGATAACGGATGAACACTATGTAAAAGTCATGTCCTTTAGAAATACAAAAATGAGTAAGTAAACAAATAAATAAAGATACATCAGATGCATCTGGCTTTTCAGTTGTTCCATCTACTATTTGTTGAAGGCTTATTGGAAATAGTCTTGGTGAAAGGGTGGCTGTCAAGGAGCCTTACAGAAGGGAAATGGGGAGGAAAGGTGAAAAATCAGCAGCGTATGGAGTGATTACTGCACATTTGAAATTTTTGGTTTCAAAGACTATTGAATTTTCAAAAAACAAACAAAAATATTGTTATGATGTACAGAGAAGCTTAGGAGAGAGGTACAAAAGTGAGTTTCTACAACCACATGGAAGAAGATGGTGGAGATTCTGTCATAATTTGGGGGCTGCATTTCAGCTAGTGGTGTCAGAATCTGGCATGCATCATCATCTGGAAAGCATCTCATCACTTTTCAGTGTCACACTGATAACAAACACACTGCCTATTTTCCTAGCATTATACAAAGAAACAAGGAGTGGCTCACGGCTGGCATAGTACTGCAGTTTGCTTGTGCTACTGATACAAATTATTTTTTACATTTATTTGTAATTACCATGTCTATCATCAGTGGTCACAGTTTGGCAAAGGTTACACAGATTTTATTTTAAATAGTCTTTTGTCATCTATTAAGTAAAAAGTCCATTAAAAATAGTAATTTAAAAGCATTAAAACACAAAGCACTTGACATTATGTGACATTTTAATTACCGTAATTGTCGGGCTATAAGCCGCTACTTTTTGCACAAGCTTTGAACCCTGTGGCTTTTAGTCAGGTTCATTTTCAGTTTATTCTCTCATAAATTTTGATTACTCCAGAGACTCGATTCTGTTTGCTTGCTGGAGATTAGGGGTGGGCGATATAAACGATATACGATAGAAACGATATAAATTTGGCCAACGATAGAGATTTTGACTGTACCGCTCTATCGCGATAGCGCATGTTGATGATGTCATCAAACTGCGCCTGTTTTGGTCGAAAGCATCGCAGCGGCTACAACCATTATCATCTGCAAATTATGCCAGGCGACAGTCATAGCAAAGAGATGAAGCACTTTTGAAATATGGGGAAAGCCAAAAACTGCGCTTCCTCCACTTCCGTAACATTGAGTCATTAATGTTGCCCCGTGTATAGCATCCTGCTATGACATTTCATTTGTCCCTGACCACCAGAATCCCTCACGTGAATTTTTATTAGGGCTGGGCGATATATCGAGTTTTTTAAAAATATCGATATATTTTTATACGAGATATAATATGTGACCATATCCTTTATATCGATATATACGTTATAATTATAGTTGTGGAGCCACAAGTTTGCCTCTCTTTCGTCCACTTTTGTCTTTACGCAACGTTACTCCGCCTCGCCTCTCCTTCACTGAACACAACTCCCCCTCCTCCCTCATAGCTTCACCTGCAGGCAGCGACAAGATGAACACGGCAAAATTCCGTTAACGAGTTACTGCGCATTGCTCCATGCGTGGGGCTGGACGGCGTCAACATGCTAACGAGCTAACCACGCTAACGCCATGCAGCCCACTGGGCTGCACAGCCTAAAATCCTTTCATTTTCTCAAAAGTTGACAGCGCGCCTTATGTATGAATTCTGGTTGTGCTTGATGACCGCGAACCGATTTTATGTGGAACACGGCGCTCAGCAATCTGTCAAAAAATGTTTTAGTACGACTTTGGTAAGCTACGGGGCTGCACCGCTTGATGGACTGTCGGAGCGGCTACCGAGGAGGCTCGCGTAGTAATACGCACTGTGCTTCAACGTAATATTACCGTATTGTGTGTGTGTATAAGGACCATAAATGGCACCTGAAGCGGATTTCAAACTCCAGGCTGTCAGTCACGCAGTAGAAGTTGGGAACAGAGCAGCTGTGAAATCTGCCTATGTTATTATGCTCAACGTCTTTTAGTTTACATTTTGACTGCACAATTGTGAGCTTTTTGTTATGGACAAAAACAACATACTTTTCTTTTATTTATAGAGCATTATTTTTAATAAATGCTCATAATTTATTTTTGAGTAGTTTTTTTCATGTACATCTATGCTTTATGTTAATAAAAGTGCCTGTGTGACATCTGGGACACAGCTTTGACTAAGAACTCTCTCTTTGTTCTTACTTTATGGCTTTAAAAAAATATCGAGATATATATCTTATATCGCCATCCAGCTAAAAAATATCGAGATATGAATTTTGGGTCATATCGCCCAGCCCTAATTTTTATCGAGTGGAAGAAAAGTTGGCGTTCATCCTCCAGCTTTACTGTGCATCAAAACATTTTTTAACAGATTTCTGCACACCCAAATCGGTTCGAGGTCAGTAAGCACAACCAGAATTCATACATAAGGCACACTCGATTTTTGAGAAAATTAAAAGATTTTAAGTTTGCCTTATAGTGTGGAAAATACGTTATACAGAAGAAAAGAATATATCGCGATATATATCGTTACCGCACATGCTTCAAATTATATCGCGATATGGATTTTAGGCCATATCGCCCAGCCCTACTGGACATATCGTTTTCAGGGGAAGAAATGTTTGACTCTTATCATCCCCACAGACACAGCGGCCAGGGAATCAGAATGACATCATTACAAAAAGGCCATGAGTAAGTGTGGTTATCCCAGCTGGACATTTGTCAAAGCTGGGAAAGCACCTACAGAATGCTCCAGGCGATCCAGGAGAGAAGAAAGACAACTGCTGCCTAAATGAAAACCTTTAACAGAACAGCTGAGACGCATTTTGTCAAAACACGGTGTCTGTAGCTTTCAAACCCCACGACACACTATGCCAACAATTGGTCCACCTGACGGATCGGATCCTCTTGCACAAACAGAATAATATAGTGTACGTGGTGAAATGCCAGGAAGATTGCTGTGAATTACACATCGGGGAAACCAAACCACCTCTGGATAAGCAGATAGCACAACACCGAAGAGCTACCTCATCATCACTCTTTCAATGACGATGGTATGCACATCCTGACAAAAAGCAACACTGGTTTGAGTGGGGAGTCAAGGAGGCCATTTACAACCATCTCTAAGGATATATGTTTCACCATCTTACAGTACTGTGATTACAGCCATTCCCCCAACTGTAATGGTAATGCACAGACATTTCCATTGATGAATGGTAATGAGAATTAGCACAATAATGATCATGACTAATTGCAAGGCCCATTGGTAGTCATTGGTGGTAGTTTTGGTTATTATTAAAAAATATTATTTATAAGGTTGGAAAAAGCTGCAGTCACGCATCCTGTCACTCCATTGATGGTTGCAAACATGTTTCAAAAGCAAAATGCAGATTTTCTTGGTTCATTAATGTTAAATGTGAAATGCAAAATTAAAGTTTTGAAAAGAGTGAGAACAAAGATTTAGTAATGATTCTTCCACCTAACCAAAACTCACTGCACTCTTTCTCTGTTCTTAGCGCTCTCTTTCAACCAGCAGGTGACAAATATAGCACTAGCATGCAACTTTTTCAGTAAGTTGCTTGCTAGTGCATGCTTGAATGAAGACATAAGGGATGCTTGGCAATGCTCACAATGCCATCTACATACCACCTAAATATAAAGTATTGAAATCCACACAACACAAATTTAAAACAGGATAATCACTTACTTAAACCAATGTGTACTTTGTTTTAATAACGTCAAGCCAACAAACAAGTTACATTTTGAAAATAAATTTAGAGCCTAAGGACCAACTATTGCAACAGATTACTTCATCATCAGCAAAGAATTTTACATTTTATCTATTTATTTTTAATAATTAATTAAATTAATATTTAGCTTATATTTGTTTTGGCTCAAACACCAGTATGATGACCAAGAAGTCTACTGCATAATAATTTAGTTTGTAAACACTAAAGAACAATTATACTCTGTGGGACAGACATGGGCTGCTGGAGACAACACAAGAAAGTAGTAGCCATAGTGTTAGATCTTCGAAATCTGACTGAAGTCCACCTTAAGGGTGCATGCACAGTTGGTGCTCTGGAGTCTCCACTAACACGTCCACACTGTCACAAATAGCGATCAGAGACAGTCAGGTGATGTTCACTCAGAGCCTCGCACTGATCATGTGATGATGAAACTTTCATAGAAACTACAGTAGCCTCATGATGATTGTCCACGTCCAGTACACTGGCAAACCGTAGGCACCCACTGAGAATCCATTTACAAGTAGATCGCATCTGTTGGAGGCAGTATTCAAAGCATGTGGTTCAACCTGTTTGTGGGCAACTCTTTCATCGTTTTTAGTCCTTCAGCCAGCTGCAAAGTCCTACATACAAAGACCCAGTATTACTAACAATCAAGTGTCCACTGCAGTCACCATTTGTGATTTTCATTTCTTAATCTTTGGAGTTATTATCTTTGCTGTCCCTTCTCTCTTGTCCAACAATCAGCATTCGACCTACACAGTGTCATCCACATTTGCATAGGCTGAAAACCCCTGTTCATAGGCTCTCCATAAGCAAATTCCTATGCAAATGATCACAACGGCAGTACCATAAAACAAGCCCAGCACTACCCTTGAGGAAGACTGTTTCCTCAACCCATTAGAGAATGCTCTACACTCAATTTGCTTAAGGCAAAGGTTAAAAACTGGTTATGGACAAATCAAGTGTGTGATCATGTATGAGTTGTATAGTTTTAATGTTTTATTTGGGAACAGAATGGTGTGTATGTGTAATTTTGGTGATGGAGTTTTTATTATGAATGAATGATGAATTTTTATGAATTATTATGTCTATTTTTTATGGTTAAGGACAACAGATGGAAATTAGCACTTGGCTATAATCTGGTATGTTTACATTCATGTAATTTTTTTTTTTTACATTTATGTTCATTAACATGCACTGTCCTAAATAAAATAAATAAAAAAAGATGGCCAAATGTTAGCTGAATAAGAAAATTCTTATTTTGCCAAAATGTAATTACTTGGTTGGCTGCAGGGAAAAAAAACCAAAATAAATAGCCTAATGTTAGCCATGTAGCACAGCTACTCACCCTCACATTAGAACCTGTCATGAGTGATTTGTTGCTGCTTTCGCTCATGTTTTTAAGACCTGACTCACGTTGTGCATGTGCACCGTATATATTTTAAGACTCCTTATTACAGTTTTCTGTTCAGTTCTCTCTTAAGTTTCCTCAGTCCTCGAAGTACGTCATAATGCCTCCCAAAATATAATTTAATAAATAAATTAAGATAGTAAACTGCACAAGGTAAAAACTACTTGTGCAATATATTAAAGGGTTGTGGCAAATGGCCTGACTCTGCTGTTTGCCAAAGTGGGCCGAGGCAGCACAAATAAAAAACTACAAAGTCAGAGCTCTTTTGGGAAGGATCAGCATGAAGCAGTAACAGAATCAGCAGAGATTTCTTTCTTGCAGCAAGGCTGGCAGCTGCATTCATCTAAATGAGCACAAGAAGCACTAGCTTAGAGGTAAAAAACATTAAAATAAGGTGAAATCTATGACTGCAGAGCCGGCTCTCTATGTAAAGTGTAGTCTACAAGAGCTGCTCAGTCAAATCAGGAAAGCATCACACTCCCTCTCCCTCTGGTGCGTAACCATTATTACAGCTTCAGACGCTGGGCGTTGGCTCATTTTTCACTGCTGCCAAATGATGAACAAAAGTTTAAAAAGGGAATTTAATTTTGAGAGAATACTGATGATGGAGCCAACAAAGCACAGCTCCAGAGATGTCCTCTGACACTACAGTCTCACAATATTATCACCACCATAAAGGTTCAATGAAAATGGTCTTTTAGCCTGTAAAAGTTGAGTAGTCTAACTTCAAACATGACAAACGGAGAGCCAAGCCATCCAGCCCAAATTACAGTTTTATAGCAAACAATTCGTTCTAGACATCAAGTTGAAGTATGCCAGCATATCCTACCACCTTATGGTTTTGGTTTTGTTGACTTATGTACTAACTTCTTTAGTACATTGCACATTATAATAAGAATGTTGATCCCATTGGCCATCCCCTCCCCCACTGACAGTGTCGTATAAAGCTGCTGGATAACCTGCTGTGAAACTTGGATCTGTATTAGCTTGTCCAGGAGATTTCATGTCTTATGTAATCCTGTGCTTGCAGTCTGAGGATGAGTCTGCATGCCTGTGACACTGAGCTGGTGTCTAACTGTGTGTGTGTGTATGCTATGTCACAAAGACATATACAACTATATACACACAGCAGAACTGTGTATCTGTGCGCACACTTCCAATATTTTAGTTTAGTTCAGGACAGTTAACTCCTTGGCAGTACTTTCTGTATCCTATAGAGAGTAAAAGGAGTAACTTTGTCAAAGAGCAGACAAGCAGAAAAAGAGAAAAAAAAGAAAAAATACCGCAAGTTGCAGTGAATATAATCTAACTATGTTACATAATAACCAGTCATCATCCAAGAATCACTGAGATGCACTTACAGGTCACTTAGCAGCATGTACAAAAGTCAAAGTTACTTTAAGAAGTTTGTGCATGAAGTATTAACATTTGTTGTGCAATAATTGACATTATCACACAACAATCACGCTGAAGCTGTGATTGTCATTACATAATTGACAAAAGTTGTAGGATTTATAAATTAATTAATTAATTATTAAGTAGCACTGATTTGTTCTTTTTAAAGAAAGGATGGCTTTAAAACCTTTAGTCTGAGAATTGCATCACCAGTATGTTATCTATGTGCCCAAACTTTGTTTTCATTGGAACGCACATCATCAAGTACAACGTGAAAAAGACACACACTCTTGTAACTACAGTGAGAAGAAATGTAGTCCAACTGCATTCATTCCATATTGACTCATGTATGTAACTACTCAAGAAAAACTGCAATTCACCAGAGGAAATGGGGAAACAAAAAGTCCACCAACTAAAAACAAATGTAAGTGCCGTTTTGAAAAGATTTTCCAAACGATTGTAAAAAGTAAAAAACTGAAAATTCTGTAGAAATATATTTTTGTGTTAGTGGTTTATAATTTGGGCTTAATGTGTTATTTCCTAAATGTACATTTTAACCAAAGGTATCCATTATAAGGACAAAAAGCACTGGGCCACCTACATATTACACCTACAGAAGCTGGTGATTTACATGGCCACACTAACAGAGGGTCTGTTGAAGAAATGACAAGGCAGTCAGTTGGGTTGATCTCACCCATACCAATGTTCAGTCTTTGCATTTCTAGCTTGAACAAAATAAGGTAATAAACACAGGCTTGCAAAGTCACACATACACACTAACACAAAATAGCTGTAATATGAACTGCTTTTGCTTGCATTAAAGATTTTTACTGGCAGCCCAATAAAAACTGAAAGTGTAACAAAACTGCAGCAACACCGCAGGCAGACATCAGTTCCCGAGGAGTCAGCGCATGTCTCTACCTCGCCTCACCAGTGGTGAGAAGAAAACAGGCCGAACAAACATCAAGCCTGAAGCATATTCTTGGTTAACATGGTCAAGAAAGATTAGCATCACCATGTGCTGCTCTTGTTACAAAGGCAGCAGCATCCATTTACTTATAGCTACGGATCCAATTCAGGAAATCATCTAAAAAACACAACAAAGTGTCTCTAATACCTAAAAATAATTTCTTGGATAAAAATACTCAATATTCAAAAAGGATCTCTCTAACGTCGTCTGCGCTGCTTTGAATCATGAATTTTTTTTAAAAGTTGCATAAGAGAATGCACACAAATGCATATATTATTTTTCAAGAGAAAAATGAAAACAAGCTAGTTAACATTTCAAGCACTTTAACTTTAGTTTTTGAGGTGGTTGCCCAAGTACAATTGCTAAATCATTTTTGAATTTTTATTATTATTTTCACAGATTTCCAGAATAATAAATGAACTTTTTAGTGTAGTCCCTTGCTCATATTTTAAAGGTTGACTCACTACTAATCCCAGATCTTTCTCCTCATTTTGGTCGGACCAAACAACTTGCGAGTCATAGTAATATTTTTTCAAAAGAGCATCTCATCCTATCAAACATTGTCCAACTGCACCTTCTTGGACTGTAGTTGCTCAAGCATATGTGCATACTCTACTCAATACAAGTAAAAGTTTAAATCTATGGGAAATGCCACTATGCACTAACCACTGATGCAACATAATTTTTTAATCCAGTCCATCTACTGGTCTCATCTGTACAATAACAGGGCATGAGAACTCCGAAACAATGGAGAAGGCTGCACTTGGACTGAATAAGTAATATGAAACTGTGATGGAAGACAGCTATCTCCCCAACTTATCGAGTTCCAGAAACATGATCTTCAAGATTAGTCAGTGAGCCAGGATACTTCTGAATTGAAAGGCAAATGGTTAGCTAAAAAGAAGCAATGCTACTGTTAAAAGTAATATTCATAAACATTTCATGAAGGCAGAGTCTAAACATTATTATTTTACTCTAAAAATACGTTTATAAAGCAACAGCAAATGAAGCAAATTTTAGAAGAAACATTAACAGTCAGACCACACTCAAAATTTTCATTATTCATTCCCTGCAGTATTCTACGACTGTGCAGCCCGTGTTATCAATCCAAAGCAAAATCACCAGAGATCCATCAAAAGAGCAGAGACCCATGGGGATGCTATCCACACAAGGGGATTTTCAAAAAACAGAACATAAGGTTCTAAACAATCTGCATGCTAATGAGAAATGATGACGTTTGTGGAAGTGCAGACTGAGTCAGCAGGTTGAAGGTGAGTGTATAACACTGAATAATAACAAAGTGTCTTTTATGGATAGTAAGGAACACTGCAATCTTAACATACATCAGGCAATATTGAAATGGAGCAGGTTTTATCCATTGCACTGGATCACATCTGAGGTTTTAATATATTTAGGAAGATAAGTGTTTTCATTTGAAGTGATGACAAACCAGTTCAGTCACACAGTCACACCAGATGTAATAACCAAAGACTGCAGTCCAGATATTACCACATTAGACTGGACATGCTATCGCCTATCAAAATGAGAGAAGTGCTTGTTTATTCATTTCTTCCCAAAATTTGAGCTGCAACAACAAATACAGAAACCCATGCATGTGTTTTTAAACAGACTTTATTCAAAACAGTAACATGATGCACATGTTATGCTAAACAATTTTATATCAAAGACAAGTTTGCAAAGTTATGTTAATAAATGCACTATATGTGCAATTACAGTCAGGCATTGCATAAGGTTTACTGTGTGTTAAGTGATTAAGTGTTGAAATGGGTTGTGAAGGGCCAAGGAACTGAGATGAAGAAAAAAATGATCTTATATTAATATGATCTAGCTGACGAGTGCATCTGACTTCAACTGACTCAGGTCCCAGGAGAAACATGCTGCTGAGACTTCCGAGGTAAATGGAAGTCGTTATCTTGGGGTTTTTTAAATTTTAAACTGGTTTTCCAATTTCCTAGTGTGACTTAATCACAATTAAATTTGGGTTGTGCACCACAATTTCCTTACCAAAGTCAAATCAGACAATCTTTTGCCACAAGATTGAAGTGGAGAAAAAATGAAAACACCCTGCCCCTATAATATTTAGGTTTATATTGTACTGAATACATTTTGTTGTCAAAAAGGCAAGATGCTGATGTTATCACACAGTATTTAGTTCTTCCTCCTCTTCTTAGTTCTTCAACCGACTCTTTGACCTTTCTTATACAATACTGAGCTGTCTCCTGTCAGTGTCCAACAAAGACATTAGATCAGGGCACCAGTCTCCATTCATCCCTGCAGAACAATGACATACACACAGTATATAACAATGTACACTTATGTCTTGTCCTGTTTTAAACAGAGGGGTTACTTTAGCTGGGACTTGGCTGAACATGAAACAAGAAAAATAAACTTGTGCATATTTAACATCAAATAATACAAACTGAAACAGGCAACACTGACCACACTAGAAATAATACATAATATCTGACAGCCAAAGAACAGGATTCATGGTTCAGTTAACATACATTTTGCTTGAAATGTAAATGACCGTCATGACTAAAGCTGATGCTTTCCTATATTCAACAATGAGAATACAGTACATGGAAATATTAGGAGAAAAATGTAACAACAGTGTAACAAATATTCTGATTAAAGATATCTTTGCTTTTGACTAATAGAATAGTTTTAGAGCTGTTTGTTTTTCCAGCTTATCATCATCAACACTATTACATAACTATGTTCAACAGTCACAGTCTAATGGTGTTAACTTCAGGGCCAATTTCATGCTTTATCAATGACTCCTCTGTCATGCACACAAGCTTTTATATAACTCACGCGTCTACTCAATAGCCAGTTAAATGCAATGCAAAATAAACATTTATTGTGATTTCCAAAGATAAATATCAGATACATATGTTATATGATAAATATATGATCTGCCTTACCTTCAGAGTCTGAATTATTCCCTGGCACATCCATCAAAAGGGATCCTCCTGTTCTTCTAGTCAAACAAGACTGAAAACAGCCAAGCCAGAGATCTGTATGCAATTCTTGACATTTGCTTTTGCAAATATGAACTGAAATCAGTTCATATTTGCACTTGGCCTTGTTAATGGTTTGCAGGATAAATACACAAAATAAATACATAAACGCAAACTGTGCAAATTAGATTAAAGTTATTGTGTGGTGGTTTAAGTACTGCACTGAGCTAACCATTAAACAGAGGCATTTTTTTTTTCTAAGGCACATGCTTTCATAAGAGCTCCTTATGTCTCACCCTTAAACCATAAAAACATGTCACCCTTTATTACATTCCTAATGTCAACTCATAAACTTATACAGTCCCTCTTTCCATAGTTGTTGTCTCTATTAGCCATGTGCACTGGCCCTGTCTGACATCTTCCACTACAGGAATAGCAGAGAGAGGTCATCACAGATCAGCTGCAACCTGATTGGCTAATTCTCTGTCAGCAGACATCAGAAGATGAACGTTATTGGTTGGTTGTCAGTACTAGGGTATGGACAGCTCCTACACATTACTCCCATGTGGTCTCTCACTCACTCTCTCTCTCGCTCGGTCTCTTTCTCTCTCTCACACTCACACACAGGTTTAATTTTACTGAATAAGACTGAAACTGTTCTATAACTCATTCCAAGCACTCAAGGAAAATATGCTTTAAAAATAATCTGCCTTTTATCAGGCAGTTGAAACAGATGAAGCTAGACAAATACCTCTTACTTTCTGTGTGCTGCCTTCTAAAAACCCACTACCAGTGAATGAAGCTCATACTAACTTTACCCATGAATCATTTTGTTTTGCTTGGAACCATTTCTTGCTCAACCTGGCGTGGACCTGGACAAAAATAACCCTCTATTAATTCATGCAAAAGATGGGTGGACAGACCAGTACATGACCCACGATTGCAATGCATGACTGCACACAATCATGAAGAATATTTACTCATCCGTTAGTAGCAACAGGGAAATTTCAGCCTGGAGTAATGTTACAGATTGTGCAAAGCATAGCAGACACCACCCTAAGTAAACAATGAGACATTTTAAATATTGACGCTTCTTATCAATGAACAACGATGCCAGAAGGTGACTTCAGCTTTAATTTGCAGCATCTTGTACTAGTACAGGGTATTTTGAGGACAAGCCACCTCACTCTTATTTTGAAGAAGAAAACAAGAATATTCAGCTGCCTTCCACGAAAGGATCTCATCCTGCTTTCTCATATATACTCCATCCACACCACCTTGGACAGCTGTTGGGAGAATAGTCCTTCTGTTCTGTAGATCAGCTGCAACTTGAAAGGCCACTCTAACAGAATCTGCAGCATGTGGAGAACTGCTAATCCAGTTTCTTAACATCACTCAGATTTTTGTTTTGCTTTGTTTTTCCTCCCCCTAACAAGATACTTAAAAATGAAATGTCTGTAAAAGGTCAACTTATACACTCTATTGTAAAAAAAAAGCTGTTTAAAAAAAATGCATGTTTACGGCTAGAGGAAGAACACACAATTGATTTGTGGGAAGCTGTGATTCATCAGTTACTCCAATTAGTATGGTTAAAAAAGGCTTTTGCTGCAAGTTAGTCTCTTATATTTTGTGTAGCAATTAATCTTTAGGTTAATTGGGATTTCATATTCTTTCATTTGGAAAGGCGTCTTATTTAGAGCTAACAGAACTGGGTTATTACTCAATCAATAAAATATCAACAATTTTGATAGGTTAATAATAGTTCCAGCCATTTTGTTTAAAGTAGAGCTCCAAACACTTTCTCTTTTCATTTACATAGGAAATGTATTGGACCAAGCACGCTATTAGACCCCTTAGAGTCTGGGGTTTGTGATGACAGTTTTTAATCATTTTATACTCCATTGATTGAAAACAATCAATATATGACTCATAATGAAAAATAAACTGTTTTAAAACACAGAACAAATAATTCCTAAATTAATAACAAATATCTTTATTTTAAAGGACAAAAATAAACCATGACTGGTGCCCACTCTTGACCATGGAAAATCAGTCAATCAGTGGATAAAAACATACTGGATGAGTGGTGCGTGGATCCAGTGAGTGGATGGCGGTGCGACAGCTGGAGGAATGGATGACCTTTATAATACTATCGCGGCAGTGATGCCGGGAGAATAAATCACAGGAATTCAAGGACAAATCCTTCTCATGAAAGATGCACAATGCAACAGTGGAAAAGCATGTAGCATCCAATGAGAGCAGACAGACTGAAATGTGGCAGAGCGGCGTTTTCGCACGCGGCTGAAGGCCTGCATGAATTTGTTCATTTTATGAAGCAGTCAGAAATTCGCGGATGATGACAAAGAGGCTGATGTAAGAGGATACGGCTAGGTTTAATCCCGGTAAACGAGGTGGATGTATGTTCCACGCGACAGGCTCCAACACACATTTAGCACGAGCACGGCGCGTTGAATGTGCTGTAGAAAAACCGTTCATTGCTATATATGGGATTATAAACGGGGCGCTAAGATTACAGTGTAGCCTTACCAGTTCTCCTGCATCCATCGGATAGCTTCGTCCTCGTTGAACTGTCTCTCGAATTCATACTCTTGCAAAGCTAGCACCGACATGCTCACTGCACTGTGTTTCTTTTCACACCGCTGAAACAAGACGATACCCGGCTGAGGTGTTTCTCTCTAGTCTGTTTCCTCGCAGCCCCTGACTCGCATCGCTCGCGCCAATGTCCTGACCTCGCGGTTGTACGCGTCACTGCGCGAGCAGCTCGCCAGTCACAGCACCTTCCTCCTCCACCGGCTACCGAGCCGACGCCCTCTTCCTGAAGAAGGGTGACGTTAGGGTCCTAAAGCCGTCATATTACTCCCTTGAAAGTTCAATTTGATGCCTTCATATTTTATTCTATGGTCATTGTCAATAAATAAGAACACAGAACATGTGGGTAATATTGAAGCCCAGTTTATAGGATTATATTGTGTCTTGTGTAAGCAGTCTGTTTAACCAACATTAAACAATGGTTGAACAATAACTGCTTACAGCTAAACCTGCCAAAACAGAAACTGGGTGACTTAGGTTCCTCACAGAAACATAACCTTAGAAACTTGGGTGTCATTTTTGATGAAGCTTTTTCTTTGGAGGGACATTTAAATCAGACAGTAAGAACCTGTTTTTTTCACTTGAGGAACATTTCTAAACTTAGATCCATCGTGTCAACAAGTGAACTCGAGATGATAATGCATGCTTTTATCTCTGCAAGACTTGACCACTGTAACAGCCTGTTTACTTGTCTAAACATGAAAGGGCTAGCCCGCCTACAGGTTGTTCAAAACTCTGCAGCGAGGCTACTGACCCGCTCAAACAAGGGTGCTCATATGACCCCTGTTTTAAAGTCGCTGCACTGGCTACCAATCAGATTCAGGTTCCATTTTAAAATTCTAGTTTTAACTTTTAGAGCATTACAGAGACGCCTCCCCCCCCCCCCCCCCCCCCCCTACATTGCTGATCTGATTCATACACATACCTCCACTCGTAACCTGAGGTCAGCAAACCAAAACCTTTTAGTGGTCCCCCACAGTCGTTTTAAAATCCGAGGGGACCGATCTTTCCAAGCCGTTGCACCCAAATTGTGGAATGCACTTCCCCTATTTCTACGGGGTTTGGAGACCTTCAAAAAGCAGCTAAAGACATTTTTATTTCAAAAAGCTTTTAATTAGACCAGGGTTTTCATGGTGTATTTTATGACTGTATTATGTTTTTACCTTGTAAAGCACTTTGTGACATATGTCTGTGAAAGGTGCTATATAAATAAACTTTACTTTACTTTACCTACAGTCTCGTACTTCTTTTCGTCAAATTTTTGTCATAGCAAACATTTTCATTTTGTTTAAAATTAAACATTATTTTATATTCAATGAAATTTTTATTACTTTAGCATGAATGACGTGTCACTTTATTCTGCAATCACTAGGCCAGTAGCTGTTTCCCAACATTTAGAAAGGCTTTTGTAATAGCTGCCTTATCTGCTTATCCAGGTACAAGCAATTTCTATATCTGGTAATGTAAATAGGTGGGGTGATGGGGTGAACTATCTTAGTAGTAGAACTCTCACCTATAAACAACAAAGCTGATACTTTCTCATGGAAGTTATAGAATTTCATCACTGATATGCAAACTGTGCTCTTTCACAGGCTTTAGATAGTGTGCTGATGATATTGCAGTTTTACTTGGACTTTTAGCACATTCATCCATGGTCCCATAGAGAAGATGGCAAATTCCCCACTACTTATGAAACATTTTTAAGTTACTGGGGAATTTGCAATTGAACTGCTTCTTTCTGGTGAGATTGGCCAATTTATAATCATCTTGTTCAAGAAAATGATTTGGTTGAAAGTTTATTTTAAAAAAGTTTACCATTTGTTCTTTCACGAATACAAACAATTCTGTAAGAATTTTTGAATTGTGTGGAAGAAAAATTGTACTAAAGGTTTTGTACAGACAAATTCAGCAAGTTGAATGTGATTCCTTGTTTTCTAAAAGCAGTGCATCACATCAAACATATAATTTTACATTTACATCAAACGTTGTTTCACCAGACTTAGACATCACAACACCCACAATGCAGGTGTAAGAGTTACTTGTACTTGTAACAAGTTGTTTTCCTGAAAAACGGAAAACAACTTGTTACAAGTAATGTGGCAGAATTGATGACCATAAAGCTGCTGAATGCATGAAAATCAGAATCAGAATACTTTATTAATCCCTAAGGAAATTATGTGGATTAAAAACTATCCACTATCCACTACCCCTTATGATAGTAACTCACATACCTAAGGGCTTGGAAACTGCCAAGCAAAGACTTTCAGCCTAAACCTGCCAATTGAACCTGAGAAATTGAAGCTAGGAAAATAAACCAGATGTTCTCCAATAAATCATCTAAGGTGTACTCTCAGCAGTAGGTGAACAACATGAGAACAAGTACCTAAACAGGATCCTGTAACTATCATAGTGGTAGACATTTAAGACACAGTCTTAAGTATGAAGAGTTGGATGGCATCAGGCCCTGACATGATTCCGCCTACTGGTTAGAGAAAGTAACTGCACTCTGGCACCACAAATGAACTAGCTGCTCATGGATGAAATACAACCAGAATGGCTAACTGAAGGCCGGACAATCCTGTCCCCAAGAATCCCCAGAAGGAGCGAGTCCCATCTAACTACTGGCCAATAAAGTGCCTCAGTACCACACAGAAGCTTCTGTCAGTCATAGCAGACAAGATTTAAAGATTGTATGATAATAAAAACAAAACAGAGAAAAACATAATTGACCCCATACGAGTAAGTGCTTTGGTGACCGTGGGAAGGAAAAACTTCTTTTTAACAGGAAGAAACCCCTAGCAGAACCAGGCTCAGGGAGGGGCAGCAATCTGCCACAACTGGTTGGGGTTAGGGAAGGAAGACAGGACAAAGACACGCTGTGGAAGAGAGCCAGAGATTAATAATAACTAATAATTAAATGCAGAGATGTTTATAAACACTTAATGAGAGAAAAGGGTGAAAAACAGTGCATCATGGAAATCCCACAGCAGCCTAGACCTATTGCAGCATAACTAAGGGAGGATTCAGGGTCAACCTGATCCAGCCCTAACTATATGCTTTATCAAAAAGTTTTAAGAATACTGGCACATGGCTCAATACATGAGTGGGGCTCAGAAATAAATTGTCATGAACACAACATGGAAAAAACTCCAGCTCCTGGTAGGTAGGGCAGTCACTTCAAGCCAGTTGCAAAAGTCAACATCAAGTGCAGGATTCACCAAGGAGATGCTCTGTCCCCACTGCCGTTGTACGTAGACCTCAATCCCCTCACCATATCAAGCCATATCATTGACAAGGCTTGGTATGGATACTGACTATGGAATGGAGAAATGGTCAGCCACCTCCTCTACATGGATGACATCAAGCTGTATGCCAAGAGTTAGCAAGACATCAACTCAGTAGTCCACACCTCTAGGATCCAAGTGTAGTCAGATGGAAAGAAAGGGAAAGTAGTTAGAACTGAGGAAACTGCACTACCAGAAGGCAGCAATGCAGACATCGAGAATAGCTACAAGTACCTGGGGATCCCACAGGGAAACAGGAACTGTTAAGAGGAGCCTAGGAAAACCGCAACCACCAAATACATGCAGATAGTAAGGCAAGTCCTGAAGAATCTGCTGAATTTGAAGAACAAGATCCAGGCAAAAACACCTGGGCCCTTCTCATTGTCAGATAGCCTGCTAGGATAATCAGTTGGCCAAAGAAAGAGAAGCCACTGACATCAAGACAAGGAAACTCCTTGCCATGCGTGGAAGGTTTCAACCCAAGTCCAGTACTGTGAGACTGTATGCTAAGTGGAAGGAAGGTAGCCAAGGATTAGTGAGTGCCAGAACCACTGTCCAGGATGAAACAAAGATCCATGGGTACATCAGGAAGATAGCCTCAACTGATAGTGTGTTTCATGAATACCTCAAGCAACAGAAACATAGCTGGAAGAGGAATAAGAAGAGGAACCATCATGGAAGGAAAGGCTGCTGCATGGGATGTACCACTGGCAGATAGATGAAGTGGCTTATATTGAAAAATCCTACCAGTGGCTTGACCAAGCTTGCCTAAAAGACAGCACAGAGGCACTAAGCATGGCAGCACACGAATACACCCGAAGTACAAGATCCACACCAGGTGGTAGACCTGATGCACTTGTGCATCTTTGCACAGGTGCAGGCTGTGCAAAGAGGCCCATAAGACAATCCAGCACATAGCGAGCTAAGATTCTGTGGGACTTCCAGATACAGAAAGACAAACAGGTGATGAACATAGTAGTGGTGGATAAGCAGAGGAAGGCAGTCGTAGTGGCAGATGTAGCTATCCTGAGTGATAGCAACATCAAGAAAAAGAAACACGAGAAGCCAGAGAAATAGCAAAGGCTGACAGAGGAGCTTAAGAAGCTGTGGAAGGTGAGGATATCAGCAGTCCCCGTGGTAATTGGAGCACTCAGGGCAGTAACCCCCAAACTGGGTTAGTGGCTCCAGCAGATCCCAACAACATTTCGAGATGTCCATCCAGCAGAGTGTAGTCCCAGGAAAAGCAAAGATATTGCCCAGGACCTTCAAGTTAACAGGCCTCTGGTAGTGGGCTTGAGCTTGAAGGATAAGGGGTGAGTTGGAAATTTACATAGCAATGTTGATGTTAGTGTGGCGAATAACAGCTGAGAATGTTAATAAAACATGTAATCTGTCATTTAACAGTTTCACATGAAGCAAACAGGAACATGACTATTTCATTATTTTTATTAATGTTTGAAAGAGATAATCATGAAAATGTTATTTTAATGTGATTGATTAAAATCTTAATATTAAAGTCTGACTTGTACTTTTCAAATATATCTTAAAATGAAATTTTCCAGAAATGTGTATACAGTTGCACTCATTTAGAGTTCAGGTAAGTGTCCTACTTTTGCAGACAAGCTGTCCTATTAAACCCAAAAAACCTCACTGAAATAGGAGGCAGCTGGATCTTTTTCAAACCTTTACACAAGCATGTTGACAAAGGTTAACCCATATCAGAAACAGCTAATTGTGTAAGTGAATTTGGAAATGATGTTAAAATTTTACCAGATTATTATACCATATGAATTCACACTAATATTATAGCAATATTGGTAGAAATATAAAAAATGACTTAAGTTAGTCTTTTTCTTTTTTATTGTGTATTTTTTGTCTTTTTCTGTCAAATTAAATATACTACAAAAGTGTATAGAGAGTTGGAGAGAATGTGTGAATCCTTAGCTGTGAAAAGCATTGGTCTGAGTACTGTTAAGCTTATTTATATAGCATATTTAAACACAACAGCTGTTGACCAAAATGATGCACAATAAACAATAAACCAAGTACAATCAGTAAAGGAATAGAAAAAGAAAACTAAAATGCAAAACAATGACTATGCTTGAGTGTGGGCACTCGGCACAATTCTCCGTGGTTTTCAGGGTTTTCCATTAAGTCATAGTACCCGGTACCAAGTACGTTTTTTGTTCCTGCTCAGCCAGGGTTCCAAGCAATCTGAGCAGGTACTAAAATGTGACATCGTCAGACTGCATGCCACTGATTGGCTGGTCAGTAGCGTCACTCGATGATTCATGAGAACATCTTGAAAATCAAGGCCACCATTCATGAAACCCAGCAATGGGGGAAATGGCTACGAAAAACAACACTGTGGTCCCAGAGTCTGACGAAGCAGCAGGTATATTCTTGCCTTGACATACACCTTTGTTGTAGCGCTTGTGTCGCATATTAATTATGTCACGGACGCTCTGACACCTTTGGCAACCCGCAAAGTAAAAACTTCATTGCTCTGCCTAACCATTTGTGTTTTGCCGCGTACATGACAATAAACTTCTTGAATCTTTAAACTTGACAACAACCACACACATAACCCCTTTATCTTGCATAAATAGGTTGCTGATTTTCTTTCCTCGTTTCAGGTATTACCAGCAAAATAGTTGCATGTTTAATCATCTGGGAATTTACCCAGATTTATTTATTTATTTAGACAGAGATCTTGACCCCCCCCCCCCCCAATGTTCAGCACAAAGTTACGCCGATGTTAAAGATAACGTTTTTTCTGAAGGTCTTTATAGAAACACCAAAAGATGAAACGCATAGAAAAAAAATCCTTTCGATGTTTTTTCTTTTTCTTTTTTAAGTTGCAGAGGTACATTCGCTACAACGTGACTCGGATTGACTGACTTTCCATTATAATCCAGTAATGTGCATGGTTATTGTCATAGCACAGGAGTGGGTAACTCCAGGACTCGAGGGCTGGTATCCTGCAGGTTTTAGATGTGTCCTTGATCCAACACAGCTGATATAATGGCTAAATTACCTCCTCAACATGTCTTGAAGTTCTCCAGAGGCCTGGTAATGACCTAATCATTTGATTCAGGTGTGCTGACCCAGGGTGAGATCTAAAACCTGCAGGACACTGGCCCTCGAGGCCTGGAGTTGCCCACACCTGTCATAGCAACACTGCCGAGCTTCCCGTAAAGTAATTAGTTTGGAAAATGTGAACGAGGGCATACATTTTTGGATTATTCATTGTATTTTAATACGTTTTTGCAGCTGCTGAAAAAGAATATGTGGCCCACCATGTAAAATGAATTTGACTTCCCTGGTCCACATGGACTTACACTCATCAGAGACTTTTTTAGGTACAGCTGTTCAGTTGCTTGTCAATGCAAATAAAGTCCCAATCAAAAGTTTAAGACCACTTGAAAAATGGCAAACAATCATATTTTGTGTGGTTGGATCTTAACAAGGTTCCAAGTAGAGCTTCAACATCCAACAAGAAGAAATGGGAGTGAGACAAAATATTTTTTGAGCATGCAATTTATTGAGAAAAACGCTTCAACTGAAACAGGATGTTTTACAGCTGCTCAAAAGTTTAGGACCACATTGTCATTTTCTGTCAGGTAGTCACACTGCCATGACATTCTGATGGCAAAGGCAACAAACTTTCAGTTTTTTAACATGGTCAGGTTGTTGAACAGCATAAGCAGGGTCTCTCACACCATCACTGTTGAGGTGGGACATAGTAAGACAGTCACTTGGAATTTCTTAAATGATCCTGAGGGTTATGGAACGAAAAAGTCAATTGGAAGACCCAAAAAGATTTAATCAGCACTGAGCTGGGGAATCCACTTGGCTGTCCATCGAGACACCCAACGACCCAAATTAAGGCCGTTACTGGTGCCGACTGCAGCCCCATAACCATCAGACGGCATCTGGGACTGAAGGGCTTCAAAAACAAGAAATGTCTTTAAAGGCCTCGTCTCCTGTAATGCCATAGAACTGACCATTTGGACTTTGCAATAGAGCACCAAACATAAGACATTGAAAGGTGGAAGAAAAGTTTATTCTCTGATGAGAAAAGAATTTAACCTTGATGGTTCTGATGGTTTCCAACGTTACTGGCATGACAAGCAGATCCCACCTGAGATGTTTTCCATGTGCCACAGCGGAAGAGGGCGCCATAATGGTCTTGGGTGCTTTTTCCTTCAGTGGAACAATGGAGCTTCAGGAGGTGCAGGGACAGAACACATTTAACCTTAAAGCAGATGGGCCACAGCTGCACAAATCAGACAGACAGTCCAACATGTTCATCTAGCATCTCCTTGTCTTACAGGATTGCAGCACTGTGTTCATTCCATGAAGTCCTTAATGCAAATTAAGTAATTTGTAATGAAACAATTTGTTTTACTTGATTTCCAGTTGATTAGAATCATTCTCTTAACTGACTGAAACTCCACTACCATCAAATGCAGTTCTTTTTTGCAGCCTGGGCATTTTCAAACCTGGACAAAATTTGATATCTATAATAAGAATACTGACCAAAACTGCTTAACAAGAGGGCTTTACAACAGCAAATGCAGGTGAGGTGTCCTTAATGTCACAACCATGCCGCAGCAGTTTTGATGAAGTATCATCATTAATGTGCAGGGTGTGATACAAAGCCATGTATACTATTCTTAACTGAAGTATATTGTATTGATTTTGTTCCACTTTGTTTGTCATTATCATTTTAATCTCAGTGTTGTAGTTTATGTTCCTATTAAACTCAGCCAGCCTTATCTTATATCTATTCTAGCTGTCTGATGATAGTTGGAGCACACAGCATTTGTAGATTTTCTGCTCTTCTCATCTGAATGTGAAGTGAACAGTTATTAGCTGCATTGCTGCCATATTTGGGCACATATTATATAGACTGTTAGGCTTAAATGTAATAATTTCTGTTATGCTTTCTGCTTCTCTTCAGGTTTGCTGGGAAAGGGCCAATAGAAATAGGTAGCATCAACTCACAAATGATATGTTTCCTCTTGGTTGGCACCATACTCTATAACCTAGTTTTTTTCTGTCTAAATTGGGAATATCTAAGCTTGTGTGGAGTGGATAGAAGGCTAGAAGCCAAATATCTCTGTATTCGTATAAATAAATCTATCCCCCTGAGCCAGCTGACTGAACTGCACTTATGTTTCCTCACCTTTTCACTGGCACTGTTCTTCTCCCTTGTTACTTATTTACACTTCCTAAAATATCCAGCTTTTGGTTTTCGTCATTAGTTTCTCACTGATCTCTTTTGTTTTTAGTCAAGCTATAAACATGGAAAGTGTGACTTCTCACCTGTCTAAGTGTGTCATCATCAAGTCTCCCGGCAGAGCATGAGGACAGGTGTGATACAACATCAGTTCATTTCTGTTCACAGTTCATTCTCTCCTTATCAAACAGCTGTAAAGTGTTGCTGCAGAAACGTGTGGGGTGTAAAGATTTCAGCTCATGGATGAAAACGTTTCAATATTTTACAGTTTCACAATAACAAAAGGAAAAAAAAGGATCTAAGGGAAAATTTGGAATCCAGAGATGGTCATGAGTAGTCACACCCTCTTTTATCGAGTGTTAAAACTTGTGAAGAATTCTTGCAACCAGGTAAGAGTCTGATCATTCTTGCTCGGGAGACTTTCACCCATTATTCATGCAAATAATTCCTGGAATAGATTCTGCAAGTTTTGTATCGTTGTGTATACTCTGCACTTCTGATGTCCATTCATGGATTTTCAAAGCTGACAGGCCACTGTGATGGCCATAGGCCTTCAGGTAGGGTTTGATAGGTTGTTTCAATACCCTGGACCCTGCAGTTGTCATGGAAGAGGCATGTGGCAGGCAAAAGGTGGACCCAGATGCAGGACTTATCAAATGGAAGTTTAACTAAAAAACACAGCTTTTATCTGCAGGTAAAAGCTTGGAACACAGCTGGAACAAATCAGGGGTAATGAGACAAAGGAAGTTTAACAGAACACAATACACACCAGATGAGAGGCTATGAAAATAAAAAAGGAAGTAATGAACACACAGACTCAGACTAAGAGACGCAAACTTGACACAGACAGAAGCCAAAAACATGGAGACAAGACTGAGGGAACAGGATGGGAATACAAAAGGGAATAATCAGCACCATAACATAAAGCCTGAATTACAACAATACAATATACAGAACTATAATATGACAATAAACAAAACCCCTAAATATTCCCCAAACTCAAAACTCTGGGTCAACGACCCAAGGGATCATGACAGCCTGCTCAAACAAGCGAGCTATATTGGTGCCACATGGTGCAATGTTTGCCAAATGTCCTTTTTTTTTTGAACATTGAGCATTTATTTTGGACATGGAAGAACAGAGAGGGAGCAGGGTAAAAAACAAGAAAGGAACTGGCCCAGGGCAGGATGGAACATGGGCTACAGGAATAGGATTTCAGACTTGTCAGCTCAGCCTGCTGAGCCATACTGGCACCCACATGGTGCTGTTTTCTATTTTTTCTACTCCTAAACTGTGGGAAAAAAATATTCCCCTGATCTGTGTTTCATTTTAACTTTATGAGTTTGGGAGATCGGCTCATCTAACCACTTTGATATTCATAGTAACAGAGATGTTGGCAGGTGCATTAGAGTACTTGCTTACTCGTGTGCTGGTTATGTTTTGTAAGTTCCTGAGTACACCTGTGTAGTTGGTGTCCCCTCAGGGGGGAAGGTTTTACAGGGATTCCATGTTCCTGGAAAAAAGCTTAGTTGACCTGGACTTCAACAAAAAGTTAATGAGTTTTTTCATTGCAATGATAATAATAATAATAATAATAATAATAATAATAATGTTTTGATGTAGAGATGAAATCATCTAACTCTACTCCAGTTTTTTCAGTTCATCTATTTACATAATTAAATGCTAACATTTTGATTTAGGGGCTAATGTGGCATTTTGTTTTGCATTTTATTAATTTATTTAACATTCACATTTTTTTTAAATGTTAATCTTCAAAAAGACCATAAAAGCCATAATTTAACAAAATAATCCTCACTTTTTTGGTAATAATATAAACATGGCATCCCCAGAGACTTCAATAAGTAACATGAGTTAGGCAAATAACAAACTCCGACGCATGCAGCACTTTTATTAATGTGCTAGGTAATAGTGGTATGGTGTCCCTTCTTCATGCAATAATGTATCTTTTGTGATATAATAATTTAGTGTAGTTTGTTGCCAATGATTGGAATATGATCTGTATCCAGGTTTGTTCAAACAGTGACCATATTATGCTTGACTGTTATCCATCCATATTTCATTTTAGTACAGAATCACCAAACATGAGCTTCTGTCGTTAACTGTTACTTTAGATCAGGAGCACAACGTCACAGATAAGATGAAATACCAGTTACAGTAATCTCACTAGATAGCGTATGACCATGAAATGACCTTTGATTGTTTTGTGCATTGTGTTGTAATTTTGTGATGTTTATCTGTGCACAATTGTGGTTAGGAGCATGCTTTTTCCCCTTCCTTAATGTGTTATGTAATGTTTTTCCTCTAAAACAGACATCTATTTTCCCATGACCCCCACACACATTGCACCATACATCATTATGACACACAGTCTCTTCTAATACCCTCACCCTGTGACTTTGTAGATTCAGCATTTCCTACCTATACATAACGCCTTGTCCTGCTCTTTTGCGTTGTGTGCTTTGAATACAAAATGTCCTTGAGGAATAAAAAATCTGTCCTGAAACAAAAGTTTATTAATACATTTCACAGGCCATCTGGATCCCCTGCAGCAATCACACTGTGATTTACGACCTCACAGAAACTCCAGCTTCTTAAATGTGACACATTGCTACATTTGTCTGTTATGCTTTTGAATTGTAAATGGAATATTTTGAGCTAACTCACTTCTTTTATAGTCTGTATTTCTTAAAGAAATGACTGGATAAACAACATTTCAGCCATAACTTTTTTTTTCTTTGATAAACTGTAAATGTTATGTACGACTCCATAATTTTGGTAATAACCTCCAAAGCCACCTATAAATCCACACGGCTAGACCACATATTGTAATCCAAATAAAATAAAATTCCAAATACAGTAAAATCAAATAAAAATGTATGTTTCCTTTTGTGGCAGTACTACTGAGGTCAATAAGATCATTTTGAGGCTGTATTTTGTATTTTAGTGAGTTTTTTAAAAATATTATTCTTATATATTTTTTATCTTTCAGTTTATTTTTTCTCTTCCATGTAATTGACATACAGGGTAGAGTCAAAATAGCAAGAACATTTAATATAATAAGGTATAAACAGATTCTGGTGTTTCACTTATGTCCTGATTTGCTTGCCTAAGTGTTACCTTGACTTCATAGTCACCGACATGTTGCCATCTAGTGGTCTCTTTGTGAATTTCAGCCCAGCAAAGCTATCTTCCACTCCAAATACCCGATCTCACCCAAACAAATTGGATTCATAATGTATGGCTTACATTACACGCTGTTTATATCATATCTGAGGCTGTAGACGAGCCCTGGCAGTAAATCTATTCAGTAATATCTCCCAGTCCTCTGTGTGACATTGCCAATAAGATGGAGAATTTGTGATGTGATGTATGAGTGGCCAAGGTGAATGTATTGTTTTAACCAAAAGGGCACCAGCTGCATTCACAGAGTTGTGGCGTGGAAAGTGGAAATCTGACCTATTGGTTTAGAGCAGATAACAACACATTCCCCCTGACCTTTCCGCTTCATTACTTGCCATGATACCTAATAAATTGAGAAGAATACAGCGCTGCTGTCACACCAGAAGAAAGCAGGTAGTATTTTTTCCTTCTATGATCTGAAAGTCGGACAGTCAGTTATTTTTGTCATTTCTGAACCTGAAGGTCAGTGATACATGTTAAATTACCAAAATGTCTGAAAAGACAAGTCGTGATCAAATAAAGAGGAATAAAAATAAACAGTTTAATGATGTTCAGTGATATAACCACTGCTGGTGTAAAATGTACGATCACTTTACTACAGAAGAGTAAAACATAATTGATGATATTATAACCGCAATAGACTTGTTGATTGGTATAATCCACAAATATGAACCCTTTTAACAAGTGTTGCAAAGATGCAGTGCAATTTGGGGAACACTCAACTGAAACTGTCCACTGTAATTAAATACAAGTGGAATATTTTCAAAATCACAATGATTCTGAGTTAGATTTAAAAATAAGACCTCCGCACTTTTAATAAATTAAATTATATTTGGCGACCTCTGCTGGCCAATATTGATTAAAGTACAAGGCTAAAGTTTGTTGGTGATGCAGTTACAAAATTACCACCTTGGAAAATCAAAGGTTCATTGTCGTTACACTGAAGGGAACGAGTGAGAGTGTGCGGTGATGCATTTGTTGTCACCGTTCCCTGACATCAAGACGGTTCTTGGTTCAAGCCTGGCCTTTGTCGGTGGAGTTTACAAGAGAGTACAAGTTGTGTTCTTGCATACACAACACATAAAAATGCTGAAATACTAGTATGAGTGACACAACAAATGCAGTGATTAACGTAAGATGCATGAAGCTGAACCTGATATGGGATTTAGAATTGATCAGGTAGATTTAGGTAGGCAGCAACAGCATATGTCACTACCAAACCAGTTTTTAACCTATCCTATGAATAAGTTTCCAATAAAAATATTTTTAGTATTTAGTATTTAATATTTTAAAAACAAATAAGAACAACCCATCCCTATAACGTGTTTCAGAGGATAAATCTAACATCCCCTGCAGAGAACTATAAACCTATATCCATAGTCTACAATATGCTGTTACAACACACCAGTCATGGCTGGAGATGTATACAGGTCTATGTGCATGGATGGGTTTAGTTTCAGTAATGGCGGTATGGTGACGCCTTCCAGCAGGGATTACCACACTGTGTGCTCTGGCTCACCCACTGTGCACGGTAATGAAGGAGCGCTGCGGAGACTGGAGGCACTGGCGGCAGGTCGCTTTACACGGCAGACGATAATTCTGGACGTGACTGTATTACCAGAGATTAAAACTGTCTGAGAGAGACATATATATATATGGAGAGAGAAACGAGGGGAGGGAGATGTGTGGCTTTATGCACTTTTTCCCCCTTCAACCTGTTTGTACAATTTAACAGCAGATCACTGGCTAACAGTCCAGGAAATCAAAGGAAAACTATGTCAAAAATGTCTGTTTTTTAAGTGCCACAGCCCTTGATGAATGCAAGCTTGGACCAAAAGCTAAACAATGAAATTGGTTTGACAAGCAGATACATACCTTAAAATTCAAGTCTTCATCATTTAAATGGGAGCACAAAATGTTAGAGGATACTTGTTGAGAAACACAGCTTTTCAGTTTTTGTGGGATCCAAACTGAAACTTTAATTTGGTCCCTAAGCTTACTTCACAACATATGACAAGTACTGACACTCATTACCATGCAATATAAGCACTGATCACAGAGATGAATAAAGGTGTGTGGGATGTAGGTGGAGCGCTGTAGGCATTGTTGCTTTGACATGTAACAGGTAATGTTTTGTCTGGTTGCAGAATGCCTTGCATTTTACAAAGAAATCCCAGTTAGGTCATGTGTAACTTTATCATCAAGGAGTAATCTGCAAGGTTATTGTTTTTCTTGTTGGAGACATCTTTGACGCAAACCGATTATTACTGCTGTGGTTTTGAAGTTAATCTACCCAGAGATGAGTTGGCAAGCAAACAGTGAGTCAACAGTGAGTTTGGATTTTCTGTTGCCACAGTTTGAGTTGTTCTAGACATCATTCTTTTCTTTCGCTCTCTGCAGACATTTTTTCTTGTGCTGCTCTCGGTTCTGCCTCAAGTTATTTCAAATCACTGTGAAATGCAACATGCATTGTCCTCATAGGATGGTGAGATTTGTATCTGGAACATTATTTATGTTGCACAGCATTACCTCACCTTTAACTGTTAAAGGTAAAGTGAGATTTCAGCAACTCTGCTCCCCTCTCAGGTCTCTGCAGAGAGTGAGATCCTGTGGAGATCAGGCAGAGAGAGCAGATCTTAGAAAGATCAATACTCCTTAGTGGATTTCCTATATCAACCACACTGAAATCCTACCATCTGTGACATATAGGTTGAGAGTATAAGTCACTGCTGGGTGGAATCCAATCCCATAAGTCGTTCTTCACACCGTCTGTTCTTGTAGGGCTGGAAATGCTGGAAGCTGGCAGAGGTGGAAGAGTGGAGGTAACTTCACCAGGTGGAGTGGTTACTCTTTTTCATCAGTTCAGTGTTTGTTTTACTTTTCAGTTTCTTTAGATGGTGGTTACTGGTATCCTTACTTGGCAAATATACTGATAATGAAGCACACACATTTAACATGACCCGAACTATCTATCTATCTATCTATCTATCTATCTATCTATCTATCTATCTATCTATCTATCTATCTATCTATCTATCTATCTATCTATCTATCTATCTATCTATCTATCTATCTATCTATCTACCTACCTACCTACCTACCTACCTACCTATCTATCTGGTAGCGAAAGTAAAGGCTGGCTATTTTGTGCTTGTAAAATGGAAATTTAGCTAAAAGTAATATTTAAAAACAACAAACAGCTAGATTGAATCTGTCCATCGACTGCTCACTAACTTGTAATTATTATTTTTGACTTATATCATTGTCATTGCTGTGACATTTCCAGGAAGGCAATGGCTCCTGGCTCCAGGAAGATATTACAGTCTTTTATTTAACCATTTCACATGCATTTAACGTGTTTTACTGCACAGACAGAAGCGAACGACAAGATTAATTTTAGTAGTGCATGACAAGATTAATTGTGTCCCCCTGGCTGAGGTGCAGTATTAGTTAACTACTTACTTTCGTTTATAGGGTTTTTTAAATTTTACTTATTTATTATTTTACTTATGTTATTGAAAAAAAGTAAATGGGTCATGAAAAGTTTATGGAAAGACAAATGGTTTCTTTTCAAATGTATTTATTCAGGTCCTTTAGCCACCAAAGGTGAGTGCCATCTGGTACCATTACACTTAGGAGAAGCGAAACATCTGTACAGCTGGTATCTCCAGAACTGGACAACTCATAACCAAAACAATCTCTGTGCACTGCACTACAAGACAGAGGAGAAACAGGGTGAACTGTCCCTTTAACTTGAGTTATTTCTTCTAGAAAATTAGTTTAAAAATAAAATGTCATTCCCGATATACACAATAATATTGATTAACATTTTAATATATATAGCAAAGTAATGTTTACCCCATTTCTGCACTATATCAAAAATCTTTAAAAATGACACACTACATAGATACATATACATATATTGCAATAAAACAATAAATAGAAACCCCCCCCCAAATAAAAGATGCATCCTAAATGTGCAATGAAAACAAAAAATTAGCAGTATCACATAGAGAAATCAAGAAATCAATCAACATTTATGTCATTATCTTAAAAATATTTTTTGTTTTTTATGATTTACATCTTTCCGCAAAGTTATTGCATTTAGAAACCTGCATATGCTGGACTGTTGACCACTGCTGTGTAGAGATGGGAAAAATCAATGCCAGACATAAATACATATTGAAAAAAGCATGTTCACACCAGGGAAAATTGGAGCTTGAAACATCTGGTTTTAATAAAAGAGGAAGCCAAATAAATGTTTTTACAAGGAGTAAACATTTTACACAGCCAACACTACAGAGACTTACAGAGACTTGCATGTGTGAGTGAGCTTCATGTTTTGCAGCTGATGTGCTCGCCATTATGAGGGATGGCCCGCTGTACGACGGTAACACACAGCAACAGACGCTGGAAGGAGTGGAGAAAATCATATTTATCTGGGCAGTGAAATACACAATTAATAAAAGTTATTAATCGACTGTTTCTGGGTGATGAAAACAAATTCGGTCATTTATTTGTCTGTGGGTGTGGTTCAAATTTTGTCCTTACATGCAACCCTGTAAAGACAGCTCACTACTAAAGCCATCAGCCTGGAAACAAGCATGTTGATATATTGTATCACACTGTCATTGTGTGCAGAGAAAAAAAAGCCACCAAGTGTAGAATACAGAAGATTTATACTGCTTTCAAAGAGAAGTAATGCATGAGTCACTGTAATGAAGGTTTCTAGAGTTAAGATCAAATGTGCGATGTTACAATCTATCTTATTGTTTGGCTAAAAGTTTGTAGTTATTAGTAACTGTGTCTCCAGCATGCAACAAAGCAGAAGGATGATAGAAGTCATAAATATTTGGTTGCCCAAAAAGAAAAAAAGAAGCTAAATTTGTAGTTTAATTATTGCTTCTGACGTTTCAGTTTGTTTAAAAGAAAGCAAGCCCCAAATAACAGGTGTAAAAATAGGATGGTTAAGGGTTAAGATGTCAATTTGGTCACTGTTTGTTTTTGTTCTTCAGTGCTTTGAAAATGTTATAACACCAAAAAGACGACGGTCCCCGTTTTCATTTTGGTGACTCATGTTAGTATCTAAAAATATATGTGCATTCAGTTCTTTTTATTTGGATGTGTGCTGCTATAATGCCATAGGATATTATGGAAAATAAATCTGAATTTGAATTTATAAGGTTTTATTCTGTTTTAAACACAAAATCTGTAGGTGTGCTTGGTTTTCTTCAATTTGCTTATTTATAGCCACCAGTAACAAACAAAAGTCTCATAGCTGAAGAAAGTGCTGTGGGTTAAAATGATCATCAGGTAAATGCAAATAAGACTGAGCTACGGCTGTGGCAGAAAGTTATCCACGGTATCACGGCATTAATGTTTAACATTTTTCTAAAAATTCATCTTTGGTTAATCATCATCACACAAGCAAGTATTTATGAAAAGCACTGGGACATACCTCTAAGAGGGTGAATATTTTTGGTATTTATGTAAGAGATGGAGCTCACAATAGTTAATTGAAGTCATGTGGGTATCCATATTTCTTCCTTATTCTTCCAAACAGCACCATATGAAAGCCCAGAGGTTTTATTTAGGAAACACGCTAACCACCAGCTTTGGACTTAACAAGGCATTAGATGAATAAAAGATGATATAAAGCATCTCCCTGAGTGAGTCTCTCAATAATATTTTGCGTTTTATGCCCAAAGATGCCATGTTTGTACAGCTGGAAAGTCAAATCAGCCTGTGGAGTGTGACATTAAAACTGCAGGAATTCTGGCTTTTATTTCCACCAGAGCGCTCTTGTATTGTTGTGCATATAAATTTCCATATAATTCTGTATATTGGTCTTTATGTCCTAACTGGAATATTTAACCTTACCCAGGTGGAGTGGTTGGGATTTTTCCACCCCCAAGTCTTAATGCATGCATTTGATAGCTTGTGGAAAAGTTTTCATCAGACACATTTGAATACCAGAATGAACTGTTATTAACCAGTCTTTTGATTTCTATACAATAAAGATTTGGGACATAAAACACAAAGTACTGGATAAGAGAGAATAAGAGTAGAAAACCTCTCCTCACAATTTCCACACTATTTCTTAAGTCACGCTGCATGTGAGGATTGTACTGTACAAAATGAAAGAAAGACTAAAACAAACAAATGTTCTCAGGTGTAATTTTCTATCTGAAGTTGGAGCCTGGGAAACTGTTCTGCCAGGTTGCTCTTCAGACAGAGACTCTGGGTGGCTGACAGCAGCAAACTGAGGTAAACGTCAATTAAGACGTTACAGTAGATGACAGGCCTAAAGAAAACAGTGCTGAGATATGCCATCTGGGGCAGACTGTGTAAACTGAAGGTGTCTGAACATGACGCTTCAGATCAGGCTAAAATGTTAGCAGCTTTAGACTTGTCAGGTTAACATGAAAAGGCATGAGGAAGACTTCAGGTAGCTGGTGTGCCTGGAGGATGTGTATTTATAAATTAGTCTCTTTTTCTCGCACATCTGATAGATGTTTCTCTTTTGTCACTATTATTATTTTTATTGAAAAAGAGAATTTTGCAAATAATATGATATAATTCTAGAAGTATTTCATGAGCCCAGTATTTACGGCCCTGCTGTTGTTTCAAGCAGCTTCACAGTGTATCTGTAGTTAACCTTATTACGATTACATTTGTATGCAGAAGCGTTTAAGCAGGCATGCTTCTTGTCTGCTGCGGACATGCACAAACACATCACAGAACTCCAGCAGCAACATTACTAAATGGATAAAAAGTTAAAAGTTTCAGATACTCTTGCCAGTTGCTCTTCTGACTTTCACGTTATTCATAAAACTCAGCTCTTCATATGATAAAACCTGCAGACAAACTACCCATGTCTTCATTCTTAAAGATTTTTTTAAAACCAAAATCGGGCACTCACTCTGTCAGATAAATTCACAAGTCTCTGATGATGGATCACATTTTCCTCCACTACTCTGAGTTTTATGGGAGCCATTGCTGCTGATCTTTTTCCAGCATGTTTAATGTGTAGAAATTGATTTGGAGAGAAAACATCTCAGATGTGTGTTTTGTTTTCATCCTTCTTTAACACAACTTCAGAGAGCAGGAAGTGTGTGCGTCAGGAAATTTGCCCTGGTTATCTGCTTTCACACGCTCTGGCCAGCCGCCTGCCCTCAAACTGCACCAAGCTCCCACCGTGAGAGGCTGATGCACAACTTATCTACGCACTCGTATACATACGTGTAGATTCACACAGAAGATGCTTATATATTCCAAACAGACATGCAGATTACGCTGTGAGTATTCAGCTCTGTGTGCACCTACTCCTAAGAATACTGGCTTAAATAAAATATATGCACTGTTACATAAAGCCTTTGGCAGCATGCATGTGTTTTTTTCAATTTGCAATATGTAAACATGCATTGATGTTGCAGTGAATGTAAAGCAAAAATCTACAATTGATTTTGGATAAGCTTGCTAAAAAAAACCAAACAGACAAACAAAAAAAACACAACTCCACTTTGAAGTTGTCATGAGTTTTTTTTTTTTTGTTTTTTTTGCAGTCGAGCTGAGCAGCAATGCTTCTTGTTATGGGGAACTTCTTCTCAAGCCTTAGGTGAGGGTGAGAATGTGTGAGGTCACTCCATGTGACCTTTAGCTGAAGCCGCTTGGCCGTCATTGGTCGAGAGCCATAACCCTCCTCCCCCCAGATACACAGCAGCCCCTCTCTCCTGCAAAGTGCTGAAGCTAGTTGTGTGTTGGCACCACCTATTATCTGCGTGGCCTTTATGCTACAAGTCTTCTGGAGCAGTTTTTTTGTAGCCTCCTGCTCCAGAAGAATACAGAATGACTTTTGTATATGTCGATGTGTTGCAGCAACATCACATGTGCACGTGTGAGGACAAGTTTGAATCTATGCATGGATACAAAAAAAGGTGTGCATGTGTAATTTTGCATTTTTTTCCTGAGACATAAACATGCGCAGATTGCGAAAGGCCAGTTTTCTCCCTAAGGAAAACTCTCTGTACGGCCTAACTTATGGGCAAATTTGGCTTTAGCAACAAGAATATTGCTGTCCATTTAAACCACTGCCGTGATTTACTTTGGAAGTCTTGCACCATTGCAACCCTAAAAATGAAATATTGGACAGCATTTTCTATGTTTATCTTAACCCATATCCCCCATCTGACATATCTCCTGCTTCATCTTAACATATATTAAAATGCGCAACTAAAAAAATAGATTCATTGGTAAGGAGAGCAGAACGAGCTAAATGTTCCGTTTTAATAATTATATACATTAAAAAAATATGGATGGAATCTCAGATTATTTTTACTGCAAATAGCAGGAATTAGTGTCTTGATATGAACATTAATCCAGACACATTTTCAGTTGAAATATTATGCCATAAACGCCCCGTAGTTCCAAAAATATTATAAAAGTTGAAAAGCAAGCCTCGTTAGGGTGTAATTAAAAAAAAAAACATGCTGCACATTTCGACATAGCATGCAGCATTAGGCTGTTACCAAACCGTGTCATGTCTCCTGCAAACCCGTCGCTGTATGAATATTGAGAGCCTGTTAATTATTTAGATTGGCGCTGTAACGATACATGTTTGGATATTTGCACTTCTTCGCTTTTTATTTGAATTCCCAGTGGAGACGAGGTGAAAGCTGTCGACTAGCAGTGTCTCATCACGTTGGATTTTTTTTAATCAGATGGCGGAACAAATCTCGCATCAAGATGTACCGGTGTGTTTTAGGAGTCCTAAAAACGAGGCAAGAGAAGCAAGAACTTGCTATTTTTTATTTTTTTTATTTTTTTTTTACAGAGAAAAGGAATTGCTTACTAGATTAAATATGAACTACACGTTAATAGAGGTCATATATGTATGTTTCTGTGTTTCCCTGGTGTCATTAAGCGTAGTTATGTCCAGAACATTGTTTTCCGCTTTACACAGCCTTATTTTGATGCATAAATGATGCACTCCCTGAATTTAGAATCTTTATTTCACTTAAATATGAGCAGATTCAGTCACGATGCAAACAAAGGGTTTTTTAATGTAATCTTGTAGAAAATGTATAAAATAACACGTCAGAAAAAGCGCAGACACAGCAGCTTAAAGTCACATATGTTGCATTCATTAAACTTTAATAAGCTCTTACCTTGCAGAGGCTCACAGAAGAGAAGAGGGAAGCACTCCTGAGCGCCGTGTCAGCCAAATGAACAATTTCCCACTCAAGCCTCTTCTCTTCAGGTCACCCTCTGTTCACATGTTGATTGTGTGGTTGTGTATTGAGGCTGCAGACTTGTGTATTCGCCTAGGCTTATCCCCTGTCAGCTGATTATTGCTCCGCGTTACCAACTCCATCAAAAGGTGACACTTGCAGCTTTTGAGAGGAAAATTTAATTGCGGAGGGTGTGGAGTTCAAGCCGCTGGACGGCCACTTCAACTCAAAATGTAAAAATAGAAGAACACTTATCTCGTGTTTGTTATTTGGCGCTTTTGCAAAAACACCCCAAATTTGGACCGTGATTGATTTTTCCTCATAATAGTTAACACCCTCTCATAAAAGATGACTTGAGTCATCATCCAACTTGACATTACGCTTTTTCAACCTACATTTCTTTTGTTCTTTTAACACACTGTTTAATTTTTATTGTGAAACAGTGTCATATCGGCCCATTTATATAATGATTTTTTAAATACTGCTATCAATTTTTATGGGCGACACTAGGAATAAATACAGGCTGCCCGGACTCGGATAATTTATTTGGCTTGTTGTGTGTGGAAGTGTCGCGGTGTTTCCTCCCCGGTGTCTCCGCTCTGGTTGCAGCCATGAAGTTGCACACATCCCCCGCCTCCTCCAGGCAGCACCGGCCCACATACCTCTGTATCTCTGTGTGCTCTTGTTTGCTTAAGCTTGCGAATCACGGTTTGTTTTGCTTCGTCGCGTTTGCACAACGGAAAGCATACCTCAAAAAAGCGCAATGTTACAAAAGCAAATACTAGAAAGGCAAATATATACACGTATAAATCAGGTGGGATGCACAATTAGAAAGGATTAGTTATGGGGGCAGAAAAAAGATGTGAGGCTGGATTTAGAATATGTAACTCTAAACATGATTTTGTTAAACATTGCTGATTGATAAGTTACTAGGTGATAAATTCAAACATATCGTAAAATCCATATTAAAGAATGATGTGAATCAGATCGCGGGCTGTACTTCAAGTTTTCTAATAAGCCACTTCAGAAAACTACCGTCTCTTCTGAGATCAAAGACGGGGAGCAAAAAACAACCTCTAATGGACTGTTATCATTGTTGTGTGGTCCAATGCCTTTTTGTGGATTCCCGTGTTATTTCAAGCACCAGTGACCAGCCGAAGCTCTTGGCTGGGCAGGCAGACATGTATTCAGCAGTTAATCTGACGGAGCATCTCGGAGTTATGTGTATTGGAGCAGCCCATTGTTTTCCTCTATAGATTAGCCGCACAAGTACCTCACATAATCGAAAGGCTATAGACAGACTGTCATTGCTTTACACTCCACTATCAGACAACTAGCACAAAGATTCAATAAAAGTCCCCCAGCATGATGTTTTTGAACAATATATTTACTTCCATTAAATAAAACACAATAGTTTTTGAATGCTGGAAAAAAAACATAGTTCCGTACCAAATAGTATACACAGAGCAAAAAACCAAATAATTTGTCGCAGGAACATTTTGATTTGAACTTTTTTTTTTTAATCCAGAATTGCTATTCTAAATCGATATTCACACAGACATTAATAATAAATTTATAATATGTTAGAAACACACAACTGGTGCGTTTTAGTATGTACATTCCCTTTTGTTTGCAAGCAAAACATGATTCCTTTTTAGAGATTTTTTTCCACATGCGTTGATAAATTGAACCTGGAGAGGACGTGGGGTTATAGCGCATTCGCCTCGACAAACAGGAGATGATAATTCAAATATATATACAACCTTTTCAGTCAATAGGTACCGTCCAAAAATCCACCAGAAAACCCTTATGAGGAGTTGTGAAAAATAAAACAGGCCTTTTTTTCTTTTCTTTTTTTTCTCCGTTTATTTCTTTTTTTCTTTTCCGCTGAGGCGCAGTGTGAAGCAGGCCTGAACTCATCAAAAGGGGAACAAACCTAAGAAGTCCCATTTCAGTTTGACTCCGACCTGTAGTTGAGCTTGTTTCAGTGGTTCAGTCTTCTAGTGCCCTTTTTGAAAAATGAAAAAGTACTTGTAGTAGTCTCTTGTTCCTGTGGCCGGCTGTTTGTGATTACCCTCACACTGCAAAAAATGACCACCATAGCAAGCTATCTGGGATTGTAATCACCCTCAAATCACATTTGCCCCTTCAAAAGAAAGAAAATGAATGTGATGCGATGGGATAATCCCACATGTTTCCTATAAGATTTTAGATTTTTACCGGAGCAAGTGGCAGTGTATTAAGGAAAAGGGTCGGAATACTGCAAGTAACATTCCAACTGGCAAAGGTCGCCAAAAAATTAAAAAACAAAATCTTGATACACGCAAAAAAGTCTATAACAATCGCACCACCAGAGATGCCCACTGTCTTTAGAGAAAAATGTAACTGTAAGCGTCCCTACTAGCCTCTTATATCTTGCTAAGATGATTATTTTTTGCAGTGCAGGTAGGTATTAGACTGGCCTGTCCACGGCATATTGGCAAGCACTCAGATTAGTGGCCGGATTCTGCACACTGGCGTATCCAAAACTCGAGTGCTGCTTGGCTTTCAGTCTCAGGCTGGCCAGGCTGGAGTTACAAGTGTCCCTGTACACATAAGGAGGGGTCGGAGGGGCGTAGGGACACGCCGGCGTGGGCACCCCCGAGTTGAGAGACGGGTTACTGAGGTTATTCAAGTTATTGAGGCTGTTGAGACTGGAGCCCGGTACGCCGGTGACCGCCGATGGCACCATGCTGGAAGTCATAGAGGATATGGAGTTGGGCGGTGAGAACATGGTTTGCGAGGATAAGGGGTTGACATTCATGGAGTTGAAGAAGGGGAAGCTTTTTGTGGATAAAGAGGCAGATGTGAGGCCCTTGGCAGCCCAGTTGTTGTATGTGTAGCTAGGGTACATGTCATCGTAGGGCTGCATGAGTCCATTGAACTGCGGCCCGAAGCCGTTTTTGCAAAGCTCTGCTTGCTGGTTTCTTTCCCTCTTCCTCCACTTGGCTCGCCGATTCTTGAACCACACCTAGAGCAAATGAAATGCAGAGGTTTAGACATAGTATATTGTTAGGCAACAGTATCGTTATCAGTATGATATATGTATATGGCTCCGTGATAATATGTGAGCTTTACAAGTTAATAAAATTAATTTAATTTGTAATTGTTCAAATAAAATGACTCCCGTCTCCTACTGTTTTAACACTTCATTAAAACTGTAAAAACTCCGTGTTTATCTGAGCAGAATACACACTGCGGTCTCTCTGCATTATCTTAATGCGCAGAGGATGTGTATTCCTCTGCATGCTTCCATAAACACGCTGACCTTAATCACACAAGCACAGGGCGACAATCGCAAAATACAAGCTTTGCACCTCTTTCACACGAACAGCAGAACACGACTGGTATCTGTCACCGACTAATGTCGAGCCCCTCAACTGCTAACAACATTGTAAGTGTTTAATTACACTTCATTTGGAAACGGGGATGAGTCATTTTTGGGCTCTTTTAAATAAAATTATGCGCCAGATTAAAATATGCCGAGAACTGTGACTTGTGCTAAAACTGATTATTTTTTCATTGTGTACAAGGGGTTCAAATTCCATTTGGCTTAATATAAACATATAGCCTAACGCTCTAATTAAATTGAGTTTTCACCAGAAGTATATTTAAACAAGACTCCGGTTATTTGTTTTTCATTTTAAAATTATGTTGTACATTATTTAAATCAAATTCCAATCGTGCGTAAAATTTTCAGTGCGTGCGTAATTATGTTAAAGTATCGGATATTTATGGGACAACCGGAAAATTGGCGCAAATTACTTGAATTTATACACACTAGTTGCTTTTGTTTACACCCAAGGGAATACTCACCCTGACTCGGGCCTCCGTAAGGTTGGTCCACACGGCTATCTCCTCCCTTGTGCTCATGTCCGGATAGCGATTCCGCTGGAAAGTGGCCTCCAGCTCCTGCAGCTGCTGGCTGGTGAAGTGAGTCCTCTGCCGCCGCTGTCGCTTCTTTTTGGAAGGGTCATCTGAAGAGTCTTCATTTTTATTTTGTATCTTCTCCTTTTCTGTGAAGAGGGAATGAAGTACTTAAGTCATCACCCAGATTATGGCCTGAACAATGCGAGGAGAAAAAAAAAACGATCCGAGGCTCCCGTGGGAACACTATCACTTAAAGGATTTATAAAAATAAATCTTTTGTTTACTTCATGTTTTGGGTTCTGAATTTCCGTTGACTTCTAGGGTTTTAGTTAACCTTTTTTATTTAACGCAATTACTGAGAATATCAGAAAAAGTCGGGCCAATTTTAATTGGCAACACAAGCTGTTTTCATTTACATAACTGAAACTTTTTCACTCAGCGCCGCACACAGACAGATGATATTTTAGTAAATGACAGCTGTAATCGCCTATTTGCATGCATGTAAAGCTCCCTTTACTTTGACTGATGAGAGCCATCTATTGTTTGAAATCAAGATGACATCTGCGGCGTCTTGCAGAGAACATCTGCACTCCGGGCGGTTCTTACCGACAGACTCCGGACTTGATGTGTCCGACACAGTGTGCACTTCTAACCGGTGTTTAGAGTCCACAGACCGCTGCAGTGGCTGCAAACTAGAGGCCATCGCCAGAGCCGTGTGGTGTGTGGAGGCAAGTTTATTCCCTGTTAGGTGATGATGGTCTATGTTTAATGGATCCCTCATAGAGTTCATCGGTAAAAGATCGCACAACCTTTAGTACTGGAAGGGTAGGCGGAAAGTCCGACTGCGGAATGTGCTCAGCTCTCCAAAAAACGCACAACCTCGCGGATCCTCTTGCGGTTGAGATAAAGCCTTCTTTGTGTTTAAATTGGAAAACGCTTTAAAATAGGCCATTGAGTTTTGCCATAGCATCGGTGAAAAACAGCGGCTACCTCGCCTGACTATCAGAGTGACAAGGACAGGTAGGTGATATTAGATCCAGAGGCATACACACACTACACCACTCACTGTTCATTTCAGCTGTTGCCTGAGCACTGTCTATCCAACTGCGCCTCTCTCCAGACCTCCACGTCACCATGTTGCGCCCGCCCATATTTTCTCTGACAGGCACATCCATGTGAATATGACGGCGTGCCCAACCAACCAGAGCTTGCAGAAACAAGATATGTCTGCCAGTGTGTTTATGCCGGCGCTGGCGCTTATTTCTCTCTTCCAAATAAAAGCATGTAAAGAGAGATGGGACGCACGGTGTACCCGCGGCGCTCCAAAACGCCGTTGCGCAGCAGCCCGAGACCAAATAAAAATGAAAATAACACAGTTTGGTCTCATTTTATGAGATGGGTCCAGTGGCCCAGTAAAACGATGTAGTTCTATTGATAACCAAGTTGAGCTTCAGGCTGGTAGGCTCTGTCAGTGCAGTTTACTCTGGGACTCCGTGTGAATAAAGCCAGCCACTGCGCGGATTGTTTTGAAACCACAAAAAAAAAAAAAAGAAAAAGAAAAAAAAAGCGCAGTGAATATCAAACACAAGCACCTCCTGGACCACAAAGAACCCGTGAAAGAACAAACAACAAATGTAACTAAGGACTGTGCCAACTTGACCCCAAATTGTCTGTGAGCACTTGTCAACTGATGCTAATTGCCAGGCGCGCGCATTACCTTAAAAAAGAGCACATGTGCACATTGTGCTTTCATATGGACACGAAAATGCTTAATTTTAAGTAGCATGTTTTAACTCAGTGCTAGTGCTCAAATTACATAAAGGTAACCGGCAACACACTGAATGTATGCATTTTGCGCCTTCAGTTTTATTGTGCATTTACATCACGGTCCAAAAACGTGACCAAGCTGACTTTAACTGGTTTGCTATTCCCTGAATCCCGTATCCATCCCACATCCATCCTGGAAAAGCATTTTCAGTCATACTAGTTTTCAAATGAGGCGACTCTCTTGACCTTCCCAGACTTGAGGTTCACATATTCATTAAATCAACTGACTGGAGCTTTGTACCACGCAGTCTCAGTTTGTTGATGACAGATTACTTTATCTGGGTGCTTAACTGGATCTCTCCTCACTTTGTGTTTGGAGTCCATAGCCGTTGTCAGCGAACCCCCCCCCCCCAAGTGTTCTTTTTGGCAGAAAACCTAATAAGACTCTTAATTTGACTAATTATTTCTAATGGAGCACTTTTAAAGAGTTTGAGCTGATATGCGAGACATTTTTTTAAGATCTAATTCCTAAAAGATTGTGCCGCATTAAGGCAAAGCAAACATGTCTAATCAAACAAATGCGACTTTGATTTTCATAGGCGGGTGAAGAAACGTCAGCTGGGTAACAAACAGGTGGCTGAAGTGATGGAGCGACCATAAAGAGATAGGCAACATCCGCGCCAGTTAGTGCGATCAGGAGTGCAAGTGAAAACATACATCTAAATATAGAGACACTCTAGTCACATTTCATCATAATCATCATCAAGATCATCATCATCAAAATCACACTTCCACCCTCCACGTGGCCAGACTAAAGCCCATTCAGCCAGCACATTTGGGACTTGGCGCTGTTAAGAAGTTATTGGGCTAATCCCGTGAAAGCCCCTCATATATAAATACCAGCAGACCGTAGACTGCATGCAACACACACTCGCATACACTCAGACACACACTCACACGAACAGCCTCTAATGTAGAGCAATAAAACCTTGATCATAATTCAATTACAATCCATTAACATTAAACTGTAATGATGGTTTTATTTATCATTGCAATAACAAAACTTTATAAAGGGTAAAAACCAGTAAGCCAAATTTCATGTAGATCAACAACAACAACAACAACAACAATAATAATATTAATATTTATAATAATATGTATTACCTTTATATTGTTAAAAAATAGCAAATAAAATATTATTTAGTGCCTTATTTTCCGTTAAATAACGGACGGTCTGTTGCTCCTTTTTTCTTCCAGGCGCATTGTAATACTAAACTTGAAGTGGATTATCGGTTTCCTCTTCATTTCTACCTTCTGAATGCTTTATCTCTCTTCTGCGGATTACTGCGTGCAATAGGCCTCCACCATAGAGGGCCATTAATTAGCAATTCAGTCAATATAAGGGGAGACGACAAGGCTTTTTACATAGGATTAAGCAGACATCAGATTCCTCCATTAGGATATTCCTCCTCACGAATTGGCTTTCATTATACATGTAGTTTTCCCCGGAGTCAATCCAACAAGCACTGCATATATTATAGCAAAACAGTTGACGCTGGTGTGTCTATATTTGCCGGCATCTCTCTCGATCACCCATTTTGATTTTACTTATCTTATTACTCTTAATCAGTGGTGGTTCACGGCGAGCAGCTAAGAAGCTACAATACGCGACCGTCACACATACCCAGCAATGTCGACTAAATGAAACACAATACGACTTATTGGTTATTCGTCAAAGACACTAACAAGACCTGATGTAATTTCCGTGTCACATGAGAGAATAATTAATAATCCCATCCTTTTGTCGTTCAGGATTGCAGCTTTAAATTAGTCTGATATCGGTTTTAAGGGATTTTGGAGACTACCATTTATATGAAAGGCTCTCAGCATATTACAGGAGAACTGACGATTAAAAAAATCTGTGAAAACTGCCTTCCTGTGTTAAATGTCATTAAAAGTAAAATTAACAACACGGTGTAATTTGTCATACATTAGCATATTTTTAAATTAACTAATTAACTTTGCTATGCGAAGCGGCCATCCTTTTCAAATCCCGGATGATCAGAGTTGTCTGTGCTCTCCTTTTTCTGCTCTGGTGCCGTGCTGATCCGCATTCGACCACCAGGTGTCCCTCTAACATAGCGAACCAACTCGGCTGTCTCACAACTTCTCCATATTGAGGAGTAAAAGGGCCGAAATACAGGCATATAAAAAAGGCTACACCAATATAATGAAATAAAAGAAAACATCAAAATACCACATATGCGCACAAAGCAACTTTTAAAACACGAATAAACAGATATGGGCGAAGCCGTGAAGATAAAATGTAGGAAATCAATGATATTTCTCTGAAAAATTAATCTGGTCTTCTGATCAGAAACGGCACAAACGAAGAAGTTGGGCTCGCTGGTAAACCTGTTGCCTAACATGTAAATATCTGTTTGTTAATATTGACATGTAAGTATCAATATAATCTGTGGTACTTCCAAAAAAGTGCATTAATAATTGTATATTATTGTGTTTTACGTTTTAAGATTTTGGGGACATTTAAGATATCTAAACGTTGACAAATATAAAAAATATTCACCTTTTTCATATTGTTACTAGGTTTGTAAAGCATTTTCTTAAGATTTGGAAAGTAACACACTCTTTTTCGTTATGTCACTAAATGATTTTCTTTTAATTTAGGTGAAGTGAAAAATTGTATCAACCTGTGTAAACTAATACACATTTTTGCAAAAGCTTTTTATTTCTATTAGAATGAGAACATTTGAAATTGTTACTCACCTATTTGTGCGCAGGTGGTGACCAGTTTACGGCAATGGGAGTCCATTCTGATAATTCAAAGAAACAGCTTCTGTAAAAAGAAACAAAAAAGCCACAATTGGCCACAATTTGAGACTGCGAAAAAGTCCTCTGAGTCGTTTATTATCATCAAACTCTAACTGTGCAGTCAATAATTCGGGAGCCTACGTGAGGACTTTGATGTGGTCAAGGGGCAATCCTTTGATTGTAACAAGAAAGAAAAAGAAAAAGAATTCCTTTTGAAAACTCTTATTTTTGAGTGAATGGCAAATGATGATAATGGGACAAACATAAAAGCAAAAATATATAAGAGCATGGTGGGATTTCAGCGGCGGTGCATGATGATGACACTATTGCAAAATGTGGATCTTGATGAGATTTTTTAATTTTTACTTTTTTAATTTTTTTTTTTAGTTTGAATGTGCCATTTTTGAAAGAATTTTGAGTTTAACTTCCGGTGTGCACGAAACAAGGAATATATCGCAATAATCAAGTGAATAATCTCTTAGTTTTGAAGGTATTTTTTTACTTAATTCTGATAAATTACAGTTCAAAACTCATCGTGATTTTACGTTATGTGTTTTTTTCTTATTTTTGCACGGTGTGGAAAACCCTTCATGTGTTTTGCTCGAGCCGGATTCTGTGTTTTGGTGCTGCCTGGTGCAGTTGGGAGTGGAGTGATTCCGTAGTAAAATCATGGGATTAGAGTCTGATTGAGATGTCTGTCGGTGGGATATTACAAAATTCATTATCGCAGCCCTCATACTACCTCGATATGAAGTTACACAGATGGGATTTTATTAGTCCAGGCTCACAATGTTTGCTTATGATAATTCAAGTCGGGGGAAATTTGCATCCAGTCATGCTGTTAACCATTTTCCTCAGTTCTTCTCTTCACCTGCTCTACATCATCTGCGAGTTTTTTTCTTTCTCTTTTTTTCACCCTTTAATTCAAAAGATGCAGATATTGGAGGTTAAGTTTTACATGCTGTGTACCTGCACAACCGTTCTTCGCATCCCTCCTCTATATCCCCGCTGCAAAATGAAATAGTGGGGGTCACGCTGTAAGGTGTAAGGTTATTGCATGCGGCTCGGTGTTACCTAATCAGTGAAATTTAATGAGAGGTTCGTCCAATATTTCAGTCTGTCGTGCTGCTCCACAGTCTCTGAAGTTACACACATTTTTTTTTTAAATTTATTGTTATTAATTTTGTTTTATTGTGTGAAAATTTAACTGCAATTTCAGCTTTGAATTAACGACTTGAGCATTTTTTTTTCTTTTGTTGTCTGTATTTTGTTCAGGACGCTTCAGATTTCGAAGAGTGCCTTTTCCTTTAAAGTTAGAGAGGAAAAGCATTTTTGTTTTAAATCGGAAGTTGCTCATTTAAGACGAACATCACCTTAGTATGATCTTTAAACTGCCTCATTCATTAAGTCAAATTTGAAAAGACATATGTGGGCAACTGTAATAATAATAATAATAATAATAATAATAATAATAATAATAATAATGCAAAATATTTCTAACGGCAATTGAACCTGACAACACGTATTTATTTAGATTTTGCAGCAGTTACCCCATAGGAGCGGTTTTAAAATAGTATGAGTATTATGATAACTTATATTAATCTCGTTCATCCATTCATTCTCACTTCATGGACTCTCTCTTCTTTCATCATCAACAGTTGATATGAATCAGTGACTCACATGGCATCAGGCCCAGTGCAGACAGCAAACTGGCATTGCCTCTCACTGGCTTTACTTCTGAAATTAACACAGTAGGCTAGAGCATGAGACTGCAGCCTTTACCGGGAGATGAATCGACTAACCTCCACCATATGGTCCTGTATTAATTAAAGGCGTGAGACCGTGAACGTCGCCTCTTTTACCCCCGTTACTTCTTTCTCTCAGTTTCGAAAACAGACTCGGAGGAGGGTGAATGACATCTAAACTCTTTTTGGACACTTTCTGTTAAAATTGTTATTTGCAGCTTGATTATTTCTCAGTTTCCACACTGTTTGTCAGCTTTTTTACTCACAGTTTATTCATTATCTTTGAAAATGCATTTTCAGCTCTGGTCTGAAGCTAAAAATCAAAATAAAACGTATAATTCTGAAATCAGCTTTAATGGCTTATGTGATATATTTTATTACAACCCTCGCCGGCTGAACATTGATTTATCTCGCTCTTCTCCTTTTTTTTATTTCCCCACACTCCATCACTTCTAACGATACATCATTATCATCCACTGACCTGTAAGGCAAACTCTGCCCTCACATCACTTCATGCTCCTTTATATTGCAACCATGGCTTTTAAATTTACATCGGAAAGGCACAGAGCGCACAAAGCGCGAGGTGGAACAAATTCCTTCACTCGCATTAACTCACATCTCACTTTTTTAAGCGCCTCCACTCTTCTACTGTACTTACCAGTTGTAGACACCGGTGGGGAGGTTGCTTTTCCCGGCCGTCGGCGTTTTATTCTACAGAGATGAGATAAATTCCACCGTCCAAACGCACTGAGACACCAGTAGTTCTGTCTACAGCGACAAACCGAGCAACTTCAAGATCCAGTAGCACTGAAGTTTACGTTTCTGTCCGGGGAAAACCAGAGCGTAGCATGTGCTCTCCCACTATGTATCCAAAAAGAGACGCACCACTACCTTTAGGATTGTTTCATTTATGCGCATAAATAACCATCTATTTACAGTGAGGAGAAACTGCGAAGGAGGCGCTTTCATTCGAGTCTCCTCTTGGTTCGTCCTCTTCTGTCTTCCTCAACTTTTTCCCCCTTGAAAGACGCTCCAAGAGTGGCGCAATTTTTCCTGCTTTTGAGCTTAGAGAGGGACCCCGTGTGCGTATGCGTGTGTGTGTTTACGCGCGCGCTTTTAAAGGGGTGTGTTTGTGTACGCTCATGTGCCTGTGTAGTCTAGCAGAGGGCAACTCGGAGCGTCTCAGCTTTCAACAATAATCAAACACACACACAAAAATTCAGTGTCATCTTTAAAAAGAGCGTGTTAAAAAAATAAAACACGGAGATTCCTGATAGGCCATCCCGACAGGCATGCAAAACACAGAGCAGTTCAATTTGCTTAAACCCAACCTATTTACAACCAGCCACTTAACCGCTTATTATATAAACTCTGCCCGTGCAAAAATAAACAGCGAGCATGGCTGCAGATTCCTTATTTAACCAGCTCACTGGCCTTTATTTTAAATAAAATGCTTTTTAAGGCATTTAGTGATTTTTAAAATTTCTTTTTATAATCCAATCAGCAAAATGAGTCCATTTTACACAAGCTGGTTGTTGTGTCATTGTGGATTTATAATTTAACTAATTTACACAACGCAATATTTTGAATATTTGGAACTGCAAAGTATTTAAATTGATGCATTAGGCTCCTTCGGGGCCAGATAGCGCTATCGTGTTGCGGATTTATGTGCAGATGAAGTGAACAGCTGGCTCGGATGCAAATGTTCTTTATAGATCCGTTTCGTTAGATACAGGCTGATTTTCCATTCGCATCTTAAGTGAGGCAAGCCGACCGGACGTAGGCCTGCATTCCCCGCGCCTAATCCTTGTTTTACATTTTTAGTCATACTCCCATTAAACAAGTAATTAATGCACCCATCCACATGGGAATTTCTAGGCAAATGGGGACACTGAAGCAAGTGCGCATCATCTACACGCCATCCTCGATCAAAATTTGTTGAGTAAAGGATGGCTTGATTTCTGGGATCCAAGCACATTTCTGATAAATACCTTATATAGATAGATGTAATGGAAAAATAATAAGAGCCACCATAATGTAATTTTTTATAGCTTATTTGGTCTTCTTATGTAAGAGTAAAGACATCAAATTAAGCTGGGCTTTAGTCAAGAGAAATCCCTCTTAGTCTTCCACAAAGGCCCGAGAAAACCATATTTTATTAATTTTCCTCTCGCCAAACACACATGCACACTGAGCACAATGGGTCAAATGCGAACCAATATGGGGAAAAAATAAATAAAATAAGCATATTTGCCAAAACAGCTCGCTCTTTCAAATTTTGACCTCTGTGCTTTAATATTAGTTGTTGTATTATGGGACAGTCATGCACAAACACTCCAACACACATGCACCATCGCATAAAATGTGAGTAAAAGGACCCAGAAGCCAGAAGAGAAAACATCAGCCCTGCATGTGCACATCTTCAAATCACGCCCCGCCTGCACGGAGAGATAAAGAGGGTGAGTAGCGTCTGGAGAGGCATGATGGTTCGGTTATATTCTCCTCTTACCTTCTTATACAAAGAGAAAAAAAATCAGTCAAGAGCCTCCTCTTTCTCACGCAGAAAGGTGCAGAGGAATGCCTGAAGTTCAGAGAAGGCTGGCGGGTATGAAATCTTTCGCCTCGGGGGCAAACCGACGGCTTCTTTTCATTTCAAGCGCTTATCGATTCGCCGTTGTCATCTTTGGCGACGCAGAAGGACACTTGAAAGAATTTCTGATGGGGCTGTGATGTGAGAAACAGGGTGACCTGCTCCGCTGATGCTCTCTCCTGATTCTTAACGAGCACATCAGCGCGCCAGTGTCAGTGTAGTTGGACATTTCAACTTTTCCTCCTCCTGCATACTGGAGAGGATTTTAAAACACTCTTTCCGGCTTTTATGTATATCAGCACGCATCCCAGCCTCCACTTTAAAGACGAGAGTTGATAGACTTCCCGGCCTGTCAGCCACAACAACCACACACAGTCTGAAACCAGAGCCGTACTAGTTTGACTCAGTTTAAGTTTTATTTTGAAGGAGTTGTGTTTTTCTTCTTTTACTCAAACTTTCACAAGGACTTAGTGCAGCCCCAGAGTGTTTGCTATTGCTGACTTCACTGTGTGCGTGACACCAGACAGGAAACGCAATATATTTCACATTTGAACCAATATTTAGATGTCTAAGGCCTGACAGCAACAACACCATTTAAAGTCGCTATATGCAGATTTTGTAAATATGCGCAAGCCTTATAACCAAATATGCCACAGCCCCACATTTCTGCACAAATAAAATCTTTTTCACATTCACGTGAACCCTCTGCTTTACCAAACTGCACTGTGACACAATAGTTGTGCTGTGAAATTAGGTACACCTTAATTTCCACAAGATGCAAACACTAATTATCTTGGTACAAAAGATACCTTTTTCCACAAACGAGCCTTTTGTATCCTGTCCATTGCACGAGGAATAAACAAAATTAGTGTCAAATGATAAAAAACATGTCTCTGACTTCTGCTGCTTTTATACCGTTGTTAAAAAGCTAAAATAATCCTCTTTCCCATAACATTCAGTGATGTATATGACTGTCATCATGGCATTGGGAAGCTTGAGTAATGCAAATGTGAGGTGGTTTCATTATGCAAGGGTTTCTTTGCCTGAGAAACCAGGCTCATTTTCGCTCTATTTTTTCAAATTTTGCCTCAAACCACATGTGATTGTCGCCTTGAGTTCTGTCTGGCCAACACTCTGTGGCCACATAATAAAATTTTAAGTCAAATTGGTGTTTCCAAAGCCACAAATCTTTAAACAAATCAGTTTATGTGCTGCTAATATGCTAGAAATAAAGTACTGGCCAGGAACTTTGTTTTATTGAAGGTTGTGACTTCTATACAATTGCAGGGGAGATAAATATGAAGAAAAACGCACGAGTCAAAGATGAAAATAGAAGAAAGAGAGGAGAAAGAAACAAAATGAAAGGCAAAACATTAGATGAGGCATTCTCCACTGAGACAGAAATATCCTGTATGTATTTCCATTTGTCAAGTATCACTCCAAGAACGTTATTAGTGAAAAAGCTGCCTGTAAATTAACCAAATTAAAAGGGTGGCTTTTTGATAGCTCTTGAGCTTGTTGAGCGGCTTTATGCCTGATCCTTACTATTCCAGCGCTGTCACAGTACCAAAGGGAGATGAGCTACACCAACGCTAAGCACTCCAACTCAGCAACATGGCTTGTGGTTTAGGACGTAATATGCAAGGCCAGTAAATGACTTACATGTTAGGCTACCCTCACTTCTCCCGACATGCCCAACTAACAGGGTGTATATTTAAAAAGTACTCAGCTCTTCGTCTTTGTCTTCTTCTGTAATTATCCTATCCTCGGCTTCCAAAGAAAATGCTTAGCTGATGTCATTGTGGTTTTGGCCCCCCGACTGCTCTAATATTAATCCCATGCATGAAGCAGCTTAAAATGAGTAAGGACTACTTTGAATTAAACTCTCGGTCGATGTTTTTATGTGAACATATTAACTCCTGTCATTGTGGGTCAGTCAGACAAGGCTGTCTCTATTCCTCTTGACTTTGGACATGACATGGCTGTGGTCAAGCATGATTAAAAATGTCCCTGAGACCGGGACAGCATTCATTACGCTGACAGTCACAGACAGACAGCAAAGCAGCACTTTATGGCACACGGCTGATCTCGGGGATAGTAATAGCCGGTGTATGCATAAACACATGTGGCCTCAGCCTTAATCACAGGTGCGAGTGGGCCAATAAATTGCTCAAGCAGGTCTCTGATCAATTACATGAAAAATCAATGGGAAGCTGCCATTAACCTGCCTAAGGGGAAATCGGCCAAGAATGAAATTGGTGTGATAAAATGACTATGATGCCTCGCACCCCGTCGATAACATGTAAAACAGTTCAGCTACACGCTAACTCGCCTGTCAAAAGACTTGAGGTGGAACTAAAGGTCACAACTGGAATCAGATTAGTCTTAATTGGTCTACTGTGATACGAGGAATGGATGCAAAAAAACTGCACTGAGCAGAGGATAGAGAAAATGTGTAGAACATGCCCTTAAGATCTATATGAAAGACAAGCTGTACAGGTTCATAAAACAGAACTGTGCAAGTCAAAATAACGGCACAATCATGGTGCTTAACAAAAGGTCAGAGGATCATTAAAACGGTTTCAATTCATCCTCAGGAAAATATAGATATCTGCATCGTATTTCACGACACTATTTTTTCAACAGTTAAGACATTTTACTCCAATCCACCAAAGCTAAATTCACTCCAAATTCCCAGGTACTGACGATGCCACTAGCTCTCTGTCAGGCTTCAGTTTAGCTGATTGGAGATACTGAACTGGAGACCGTTCTTGAGGTGCTGCTATTTTTTTAAACATCTTAATTTGCTTGTACCACTTTTTGTGAGTGAAATTTTAGTCTGTATCAGTTTTTTCTTTAGCACTGATTAATAGGCATCTCAGCTGTCTGTCTGTCCTTTTCACCTGACACCTTAGTACCTTACTCCACCTTGGTGTTCAAATATGGTCATTTCTGGCACAAAAACAAACAACAGCCAAACTGGGCCAAACTAGAGCTCAATGCAGCGATGTCCATCTTAGCTCAAGACCAGCTGGTGCTGTTGTTGTGAGAAAGCTTTTGATGATGCTAATACATAACCATGTCATCTCAGCAGCCTGATTATCCTGTAATCGCATGACCAACTTGCTATGTTGCTCAGTGTCCCAAATTTTAACTACAGGTTTGTTTAAGATCCCCAAATCTCCTCTTTGGAAAGTTATGCTGTTCATCGCTGTTGAGAACTGAGAGAACAGAATTTGTAGACAAATCTGAAAGCCACAAAAATGTTTGCCTTAAAAAATATAACCTATGTAGCTTTACGGGTAGCTGCAGGTTGACTTGGGTTAGGGATTGGGAACCTAAAAAAATATTATCATGTAAATTGGATGTGCTGGGCTTGAATTGATGTGAATAGTAGCAATGGCAGAAACAAGAGATAGTTATGAAAAGATTTCAGTTAAAAATTAGCACATTTTCTTTAGGGAGATTTTAATGATACAGATCAAAAGAACAACTCTACGTAGCAGACAAAGGCTGACAAAGATAAAAGATATAAAGACAGAGTGAAAAATAGAGAGCAGGAGGGAGGGTGGATAGGATACGGCTAATCTAAAATCAGGATGCTAGTCCCGTGTCATGTGTTCTGATTAGTTCCAGTGTTTCATGCTCGTCTCTCCTTTTCATGGAGCCGCATCGCTTGGCTGCACAGTACACGAGTGCACCGCAACACAAGGACCAAACCCACTATGTAGTGATCGCATGGGGGAGAAGTTTAAAGATGATGCATCTCAGTGTCATACCCCAAGCATCACAAACCGTAACTGTGTAAACTGATTTATAAGAAAGAGCATTGCAACTATTAATCTTTAGAGAACTGTGGATGGTTTCACATATAGACCTCAGCAGCTCCTTGGCCTTTTCCTTCAGATCTGTACTTGAGATTCACTAATCCGTTGTGGGGAAACATCATAGAGAAAGCGACGGAGGGAGGTAGACGTGTGTATACTCATAACCCTACATGCTGGATGCAAGATTTGCTGTGCGACTCTGTAAGTGTGTCTGTGTGTGCAGGGGTTTCTGTGCAAGTGGCGTGGAGGAGAGAAAAGGAAAAGAGAGGGGGGACGAGGCTGTGCGTGAATGAGGAGGGTGAGGTGGGGGTGTCTAATCCAGTCCCAGTGTGAAACTGTTGACATTTGTTCTTTTTTTCCCTTCATTATGTGACTGGGGCTGTTTTGCGCTGGATTAGCTACAAATCTCCCATGCAGCACATTCAGCATGCCACTAGTAGTTTAACTTCATTAATAATGGATGAAGAGATTGTAATCCAGGAGTAAGAGAGCATGCAAGCATACCATGTGCAGGGAGAGACAGACAGGGAGAGAGGGCACCCCTCTTGTAAAATCCGATTTTTTTTTCTTTTCCTGAGACAGTCCTGTGCTGGTGATAACATTACTGATTACTGCAACCTACAGGTAGTATTGCATCAATACTTTTGTCTCAGGTTGTAATTTGCTCGAAGCCCCTCAGTGGTAGAGGTGTGTAATCGAATACGTGGAGGGATGAATAAAAGGAAGGGGGGAGACTTCGGAAGTCTCTGTGGTGCATATGCTAGTGTCTTCCATTGATTGTGTTTACTCAAGCTTCTCATTGCAGACTATTATAGTAGACCAGGGGACACACCCTGGCCTAACAGCAGGATAAGGGGGATTAAAGGTATACATATTCACAATTTCTGTCTCCACTGCCACTTTTGATTTCTGCCACAACAATGGAGATATGGCCTGAACAACAAGGGCCAGCGATTGGAAGTTTTGCCGATGCAGTAGAAAAACAACTGTTGACAACGATAGTTAATTATCTATCGTGGTATATTAATTTAATTATTTCTATTTTAATCATCTATTGCCACTTGATTTGTCCTCGTGAGCCTGAATCAGATAAGTGAAAGAAACAGGATGGGTGGATGGACTTTTTTATTTCCATATATGCTCGAATACTTTGCAGTATTATAATTTTGCATTTTCTTTCAACATTTCTCTAAATTCTGGTTAATATTTAGCACAGGTACTGACAGAAAGTAGAGAGCTTTTTACAGTCACAGGTATCCATCAATTCATTGTGCCTAATGACAGATCAGAGACCATGAACCATTTGACCTCTGCTTATTAGACAGAAGCTTGTAATCCTTATGAGAGTCCACCACTGCCAGTTTGTTAATTATGTGACACTTTGCTATAGTGGAATTATTCAGGTCAAAGAAAGATAAAAGGACAGAAGATCAACATAGAAAAGAGAAAGCCTTTGATCCTACTGCTATGTATCCCAGGCAGATGGCCAGTTATATAGGAGAAGGTGCCGTGTTTTACTTTGCTCTGTTGTATATTAATTTAAAATGAACTGGATCCATGTTATTTTGGCTACATTTGATGACGATTCTAAGAATGACAAAATTGACTTTAAATTTGCATTTTGCTACCCTCCACCAAGCAGCAGTAGTTCAGTATACAGATACAAAATGACTATAACGTGATGCAACATGATGTATCACTAAAACAACGGTGAGAACAGTGAGAAAAGCACCCTTCCCTTACAACTATTTCAGGTGTAACAACACCCATATTTTACAGTTTCACCGGACAGCTCTTAAATGTGGGCTCTGTGTAACTGATATGTTTTGCTGAAAAGCGATGTGATGCTAAAGACATTTTTCTGATCTTGTCATTTAGGGACGTGTTGGGTACCCGGAAGCGTAATATGTTGACGATTTGTCACCTAGAGTAAAATATTATGCTTTGGGAGTGAGAACGTGTTGAAAGACAAGGTGTCTTTACTGTCTTTTGTAGCTTGTGGACATCCCTATCAATATTTGAAAGTCTGATTGCTTTTCCTGAAGTAAAACAAATGAAACTGCTCACCACAGCCACAAAACCTGCACAATGTCGTATATTTGCAGCTTGAACCCCTTTAATGAGACAAGTGGACATGCTTTAACTTGATGGTACTTTAACTTGTACTTTAATTTGTTCATTACTGCTCTTGCTATTTTAGCACATAATTTTCTCTGGTATTAATAAAGTATCGTGATTCTGATTCATTTTGGCGTGAGTAGTAAAAACCTGAAGTGCTTCTGAAAGCCACCTGTTTGAGAACTTCCTGTTTTAGCTGAGCAGAAATCTTGTTTGTTCTTGTTGTGGAACAGTGTTGCTCCAGGCTAACTTTCCTTCCTGCTTGAAAGTGACAAGTAGTCAAAATCAAAGCTTTTGCCTATTTATATTTGAAGATCAAAGTAGCAGTATAATTAGATGATTGAACTGTATTAATCCCACAGGGCAAATTTCAGTATTGAAATGCGAAAATGTGATGTAAGCATGTTTTGTCCTAAAAGGAAATTACAGCGATTGTATCGCCACTCCTTGTTACATTGACTGAATAGGAATTGGAGGACCAAAGTTCTCCTTTTAAAATGTCTTTGTCGGACATTCAATAAGATTATTTTTTATTTCCTGTCAATTCTATTTAATCTTTTGAAAAAACATAAAATCATAATAGTGTCAGACTTGCCCTAGATGTGGTTGACATCTACTAAATACTAATTGTTGGCCAATGAGCAGCTACTGGGTTGTGTGGGTTTAACACTTTGCTCAAGGGCACAGCAGCTGTTGCTGTTGTTGAGGTAGCGGTGAGCCACCTCAACAACATCGAGCACCCAGCAGCGTGCATCCAGTCACAACCCTCCTTGGGTAACCATCAGATCATGTAATTAGCTACAGGCAGTTGGAGGCGCAGGGAATACCGGGCGGACAGCTTTGATCTGTGAGGTGCCACATTGCTGCAAATCAATGCTTAATGGGCTAAGCTTAGGTGATGTCATAGTTCATTGTAATGGCAGTTGCCATCTCATAAATAATACTTAAGATTGTTTCCAAGTACATCTTTTGACTGACATGCTGGTTTGCTTCAGGCTGGCGCTGCTGACCCCTGGCATGTTGTGAATGTCACACAACAGTTTCCATTGTAATGAACGGAACAGACACACACAATGTAAGAGATGACTTTCATTGCTAAATGAATTTTCCAACATAAGACACTCTGACAGATGGCACAAATTTATAACAGCGGCCGTTTGTCCTTGCAAGAATAATGTCACATTTATAGTTTTGAGATGCATGAATATAAAAGACATCAAATTCCTTCTGATGTAGACACTCAACAGTTGTGACAAACACAGATACATATTACACACGATAACTGTTGTGAGAGTATGTAAAAAAAATCCAGCCTGGCCTAAACCCTCACACATGGGTACACGGAAAGAAAGAAAGTTTTCAAGTCAAGAAGAAAACGTATTCCCCCTTTAGGTAAAAGCTTTTAACTGATTACTTTTAAAACACTACAATTAAAATAAACTGAAACCACATCATGACATAAATAAAGCTGGGATAATTCGCCCTGAAGATGTCCCCTGTAAGGATACGATGTGTGAGAGTGATTAATAATTTTCCAGAAAGGTTGATATGCTGAATCTGTTTTTTGTTATCAGGAATTGATCAATGATTATAAAAAAAAGGGACATAAAATAGTGAAATTTGCCTATCACAGTTAAAGGATGAGCTTCCAATTGTATTTGACAAATGCTTAAAAAAAGTTCAGTTTATTGTCATAAAAGATTGAAAACAGCAGCAAATCCTTGACTTTAAGAAGCTGAAGTCAGCAAAAGCTGAAGTTTGAGTGTTTTGCTGGTGCATTTGACAGTATAATAAGTCATCATTTTAAGTGCGTATTGAACAAAGTGAATGCATTCCACAGGTTGATTTTCTTGCTAGAGGACACATGAGCAGTGGTTGAGATAGCACATGCTGCCACTCCCTACTCGGTTCTTACTTTCCAAAAGCCCCTTATCCTCATGTAACACACGAATAAATCATATGAGCGCCAGAAACTAGATGTCACCATTTTGGTTCTTTTATGTTTAACACTTTCAAAATAATACACAGCAGGGCAATAGCCTCATCACGAAAGGGACATTTACTTGATACATGTGCTAATGCTGAGTACAAAGTTACATCTGGTTCCCCCTGACTGGGAGAAAAGCTAGCCTGCTGACACTGAGGCTAGGCTAAGCTGCCGCTGGACAGCTCAGGCTTTCCGTGTCTTTTGGGGGCTGCAGTGCATGTGACTCGTCAGCCAAGGCCACATGAGCCCAAGAGCATTCCTTGCTCTCTCTAATGTTTCAATTAATTTCAGGGCTGTCACGAACTGTGTTTAGCTAACAGGAAACACATTGGCATTGACGTGAGCTCACCGATTGTTGATAGATGTAATTAGAACAGCTAAATCTCGCTCCACATTGTTTCACACAATCGGGCCCCTTCACTATTCCTAAGTCCGACAATCTTCATGTTTTTAAGTTATAGCGCTACTAAAAATATTGATTACACATCATTTTAATGACACTTTTGTGCCAAAAACAGGTCCTCAAATGTGGAGTCTAATTGTTTATTTATATATATATTAATTCTGGAGATATTTAAAAGTAAGACCTAATTAAAGAGTGTTAAAAATGTCCTGAGCAGCTGCACCAAAGCCAAGTAGTGACATGGCACGCAGTGGAAGTTGTGACATACTCATACAGTTTTCCCTTCCAAGTTTTCCTTGCAAATCTGGCAGATTTCAAAAACTGTAACCTACTGATCACAAGAAAAAAATCTTTCACCTTCAGGCTAGTCCAGCATTGGAATACTTTTGTAATGAAAAAGGGATGAGATAGTTTATTATTTGGAGGAAAAATCTGAGGAGTGTGAGAGAAAATAAAGCATGGGAGTGGAACCAAAGCCTTCATTATATGACTGATAATGCCTGATGTGACGGATCACGCAAACACTGTGCATCCCTGGTGGTGCACATTACTTCATTTTGCATGTGTGGCGAGACAAACATTCACTCGAGGCAATTTCATCGCTTTCTCCTCGCTTTTGCTTCACATGTTACTTTAATAAATACAGCACAAGGAAAATCTGATTATCATAATTAATCAGTATGTTACTGGATCCAATTTCATTTCTCTGATATTCAGCCACAAATGACCCTTTGAACTCGCCTTGTATCCTGACAGAATTATCTGAAATTGACAGTCAAGGATAAAGTGTGAATATTTAGGCCAAACACCAAGAGGTTATGCAGCTGATGAATAGGACCTGAGAGGCTTCTTAGAAAAATCACTGTGTGAAACCTGAAATGTGCATAAAACAAACAGCGTGCAGCGGTGGTGGCTATGAATCAGATATGTTAGGTGTAGTTAAACAAATATCTTGCCTCTTAGTGAAGATGATGAAACAGATTAATCAGAGGAATGTGATTAGGAACCGTATTGATTTTCAGACCAGAAAGAAAGCCAACACTAATGAAGCAAAATTTGCTTTGTTTCCTTTTCCTGTTACATTACTTCAACACTTCATCAAAGCAGCGTTATAATGTTCAAAGAAATTAATGTTGCTGTTAAGGCACAGATCTAAGTTCTGCTTCAAGTTATACAAGTAGACTTTTTTATGTGAGACTTCTAACATCCACTCACCCATCCATCTACTTCCCATCCCAGCACACTTTGAGGGAGAGGTGGGATACACCCTGGGCAGGTTGCCAGTCCGTCACATGGCTTGCAAAGGACATAGATCTTTTTTTCAGTGCAGGTAAATTACTGACCAGTTGCTGTAAATGCACATAAATACTTTCAACAGTACTCCACTTTCAGTTTTATTGCTGAACAGAGCGAATAGGAACATATATGTTTTAATCACTATAAAGAACGGAATCTTTAAAATTTAGAAGTGTGTTGGCTGTGAAAACACACTGAAAGAAGATTTTTTTAAAGGATAGCCAATGTTTGCTGACAGATAAAATGTTTACAGAATTTGCTGCAATTGAATGGTGGGCTTCAGGTAGTGATTGATTGATATTTTCCACTGGGCAGTGAGACATGAATTCAGCAGAGGTTGACAGGTTGCAGGTCCATGATCCTTGCAAAGAGAACTGCAGATGCCCGAGTATGTTGAAGGCTTGGCCCTTGTAGACCACCAACTGAGTCTTAACCCCTTCTATGGTGCTCATGGTTATAACACAGTGCATTCTGATCACCGGACCTGAAGGGCAGTTCAAATACCGTCAGGTCACCGGGGGCACATATTAACAGAAGCAAGGCTTTGTCACCAATCCCACTCAACTTCAAGGATCTTTAAGGGAAGCAAATCGATCAATTCCTGACTCCATAACTGTTCTATGGGCACAGAGAAGAAAAACACTTTGAAGAACATTTGGGCTCAAGAACTCAACTTTACCTGCACCTCAAAAGAAAAAAGAAAATATAAAATCTGTTAAATGAAGGATCACAGTGCCATAAAAATAACTACTTTGAAATAAACTGGCAACAAATTAGTAGAAAGCATGAAAACTATGTCATAATTTTCACTTTTTGCCAGCTGACATAAAAAAGACCAGGAAAGAAGATGTCTCTGTTTCACTAATAAACAAAAGAAGATTTGTAGGTTGAACATCTGCTCCGTTCTCTCCTGACGCTCAATTAGGTATCCATCCGATTACCTCAACATACAAACCACAGATCACTTTACCTTTTGAAGCAACTGAGCCAAATCAAATGATTAGTTGGAATAAAATCAGATTCTCCATCTTCAATAACATCTACTGGCTACACCACATAAAAGTCATTTGCAGAGGTTGTAGAATCACTGACACAGGCAGAAATGTCAGGCCCAGTAAATAAAGGCTGCAGTGAAGGGAGTCAGGTATATCTCTTTTGTGTTGCGCTGACCCTTTGGTTTTAATATGGAGTCCACTTGTCTTCATTTAAATCTCTCTGCTTTGTCTTCTTCCGCTCATTAAATGCCTGAAAAAGTATTTCACTCTTTATGTTGCTATTTTTTTTATCAAGTCATGAATTAAATGAAACAATGGGAGGAGTTACTGAACTACTGAAAGAGTGAGGCAGTACATTCAGGCTCATGCTAGATTATTGTTCAACTTTAACAGCCATATGATATTGTAGGTATAAGATCCATTCTTTTTTCCTTCTGTGCTGATGCAATATATATAGGAACACAGAAGTGCTGTAAAGGGCAGATAGCTATTGGTGTCTCAGAAGGTCACAGATAAGGCTTTTATGTCCTCCCATACTCTGGCGGCATGCTGTCCTGTTTCCTCCCTGCTGGGACACGAAGTAACTTTGTCCTGGCCACAAAGCAGGAACTCAGAAAGCGAGGGTGTTAGATATGCAGCTCCCAGCAGGACCAGTGGAGCTAGCAGTGGGGTAGCAGGGTCGAGGAACAAGGGTGCCACCTGTTCACTTCAGCTAAACATTCAACCCTGGGCAAAGGAGAGAGCGGGTATTTCTGTTTAAGATCAATGTGTACAATACCATTCAAAAGCTTGGACACACCTTCTCATTTAATGGTTTTTCCTTTATTTTTACTACTTTCTACACTGTAGATACAAACTGAAGACATCAAACATATGAAGCAAGATATATGGAATTATGTGGCAAAGAAAAAAATGATAAATTACTTTCAATTTGTCGTATATTTTAGTTTCCTTAAAGTAGTCACACTTTGCTTTGTTGACAGCGCTGCAAACCCATGGCTTTCTCTCAATGAGCCTCATGATGTAGTCATCTGAAATGGTTTTCACTTCACAGGTGTGCCTTGTCAGGGTTCATTTGTGGAATTTCTTGCCTTCTTAGTGGGGTTGGGACCATCAGTGGCGTTGTGCAGAAGTCGAGTGGTACACAGTTGACAGCCCTATTTGAAAACTGTTACAATTATATTATAGCAAGAACCAATCAGCCAAGTAAAGAGAAACGACAGTCCATCATTACTTTAAGAACTGAAGGTCAGTCAGTCTGGAAAATTGGTAAAACTTTGAATGTGTCCTCAAGTGCAGTCACAAAAACCTTCAAGCACTACAACTGGCTCACATGAGGACCGCTGCAGGAAAGAAAGCCGAGGAGTCACCTGTGCTGCTGAGGATAAATTCATCCCAGTCACCAACGTCTGAAATTGAAAGTTAACAGCACCTCAGATTAGAGCCCAGATAAATGCCACATAGTGTCCCATTACCAGACACATCTCTATATCAACTGCTCAGTGGAGACTGCGCAAATCAGGCCTTTATGATCAAACAGCTGCTAAGAAACTACTATTAAGGAGGAGCAGCAAGAAGAAAAGATTTGTTTGGGCCAAAAAACCCCCACAAGGAATGGACATTAGACCAGTGAAAATCTATGCTTTAGTCCAAATTTGAGATCTTTGGTTCCAACTCTCGTGTCTTTGTGCAACGCAGAAAAGGTGAACGGATGGTCTCTACATGCATGGGTCCCACCAGGAAGCATGGAGGAGCAGGTGTGATGGTGTGGGGGTGCTTTGCTGGTGACGGTGTTAAGGACTTATTCAAAATTGAAGGCACACTGAACCAGCATGGCTACCACAGCATCCTGCAGTGACATGTCATCCCATCCGGTTTGAGTTTAGTTGGACCATCATTTATTTTTTAACAGGACAATGACCCCAAACACACCTCCGGGCTGTGTAAGGTCTATTTGACCAAGAAGGAGAGTTATGGAGTGCTGCGGCAGATGGTCTGGCCTCCACAGTCACCTGACCTAAACCCAGTCGAAATGATTTGGGATGTGATGGACCAAAGAGTGAAGGCAAAAGGGCCAACAAGTGCTCAGCATCTCTGGGAACTCCTTCAAGACTGTTTGAAAACCATTTCAGGTGACTACCTCATGTATCGCATGACAGAACCGACCACATATCAACGCTTTTTAGCATACACTTTTCTTTATTGGGGTTGCTATTCACAACAATACACATGTCGGCAGCTTTCCAGCTCACAGCAGGTCATACACCACCAACAACAGTCAGGACCCAGTTCAATCTGTTTTAAGCTGTCGAGGCCTGATTGCAGATGCCGCTCATAGTTTTGATGCCTTCAGCGAGAATCTACAATGTGAATAGTCATGAAAATAAAGAAAAAACATTAAATAAGATGGTGTCCAAACCTTTGACTGGTAGTGTATGTGTTATCTAATTTATTACTCACCATAGCAATGATCTATTAATTTATTCATTACTAAAATTTGAATTAAATAAAAGAAAACAAAACATTAAAACCTACCCTGTTGTGCTTTTTTAAAGTCTTGATTCTGTAAGTAGTTCTGACTCAAACTAAATTCTGTAGCAAATACAAATTTTGGTAACAGCTAAATACAGGTAAGACACACTGAACATCACACATGAAACAAATGCAACATGAGCTGAACATAATATACATATATCAACATCAAAAGAATTGGGATATATAAGAAAATAATTAAAAAATGCTAAACATTGCTGTGTGTGATGATGTTTGTGAAAGGTTTAGCTAAGATAGGCTCACCAATTAAGGAGGATATAGGATGCATACAGGCATAGTATTATGATCAGCTGCCATATTGTGTTGGTCCCCCTTTAGCTATCAAAACAGCCCTGAACCACTGAGACATGGCCTCCACTTGATCTCTGAAGGTGTCTTGTGGTATCTTATACCAAGATGTTAGCAACAGATACTTTAAGTCCTGTAAGTTGCGAAGGCAGCACCCAAGGTCTCCCAGCAGAACATTGCCCAAAGCCTCACACTGCCTCCACTAGTTCGCCTTCATCCCACAGTGCATCCAGGTGCCAAGTATTCCCCAGGTAAGCAACGTACACACACCCAGGCATCCATGTGATGTAAAACAGAATGTGATTAATCACACCAGTCCACCTTCTTCCATTACTCCATGGTCCAGTTCTGATGCTCATGTGCTCATTGTTGAAACTTTTGAAGGGGGACAGCGATCAGCATGGGCATTCTGACTGGTCTGTGACAATGCAGCTCCATAGGCAACAAACTGCGATGCACAGCGTATTCTGACAACTTTCTATCCAAACCACCACTTTTTCAGCAATTTTAGCCACAGCAGGTCATGTGTTGGTTCAGGCCATATGGGCCAGCCTTCGCTCCCCACGTGCATCAGTGAGCCTTGGCTACTCATGGCACCATCGCTCGGTCACCACTGTTCCTTCCTTGGACTAGATACTGACCACTGCAGATTGGGATCACCCACAAGAGCTACAGTTTGGCGATGCTCTGAGCTAGTTCTTTAGTAATGATATTTTGATCCTTGTCAAACTTGCTCAAATCTTTATGCTTGCCCATTTTTCCTGCTTCTAACACATCAGCTTTGATAATATATATCGTACCAACTAACAGATGCCATGGTCAAGAGATAGTCAGTGTTATTCGCTTCACCTATCAGTGGTCACAATGTTATGGGTGGTGTATATACATACTTTCTGCAGTTATTATAGTAAGATATCACATTGAGTAGATGATATGGTCCTGGTTTGGAAAACAACAAAAGCATTTTAGAAAACAAAAATTAACAAACAATATTTCATAGGAATGTCAACTTAAGAACATGATGTGGCCATTTCACTGAAAGCAAAGAGCCATTTTTGTGGTAGTATAAACACGAGTGTTATTGTCACCTTTGTGGCTGATTTTTATTTGGAGCTCAGTTTAGTGTTTTGGGAGGTTAACATTTATAAAATGGTGCTATACACACATTACTTTTGATTGCCACGGTAGTTAACCAATTTTAATTTTAACCTACCATTAAAACTCAGACGTTCTGAAAAGTTAACACAGGTGACTTTGTGTCACCAACAACATTTGCAGCAATTTCATCTAAAACTATAAATGTCAATCTCACCATGACGCCAAAGGAAAATATTCTCATGGGGGAAGAAGGATGTGTATTTGTGAATGGCATATTTACTTTTTGAAACAAAATTGCAAAACAGTACCTGCTGAATGTCTTTAAAGGTTACAATAATTATACTTTCCTAATAATGATTTTAGGGACAAAACATAAAATACTGAGCAGCGCTGTTATGTTGCCATTTAGTTTTGATGCATGAGTTGCTGGTGCTACATTTGCCTTAGCATTGCAGTCGAAAAAGTTACCAACATTCTGACTCCGTTAACCCTCTCAGGCTCAAATTAAGTTTTTGTTGCTAATGCACAAAAGAATACATGCAGTGGTACTTCTGAGTAAAAAAACCTCATAAAATATGTATGTGGGGTAATCAGGTTGTTAGTTTTTACTTGTTGCAAATCTGCAACGCCTGCTTTGAGAGGGTTAATGTAGTGATATCATCAAAACATTGCAAAAGTTGTTTACCTACAGCAGCTGTTTGGTCAGAATATGTCATCATCAAGAACTGTCCTGTTTATCCATTGAAGTTTCACCACTCAGTTACTTTTCACACTTAACATCCTCTTCTTTCAGATCTATGCCTTCTTTCATCTCAAAGCTCTTTTACAAGGTGAGAAGTGCCAGACCCAACAACAATCGAAAGCAGAGCTGGCGAATCAGCTGTAGCCATCAATCATACTTCGATCAATCACTGTCGCCTGGTCCCACGCCAACCTCACACCAGTTTCTCCGCCACACCCTCAGCATGCAGGCCTCAGGAATGCTGGGTAATGAGGGATGGCAAAGGGGCATCTAGGCATCCGATTACAACCCATGTTGGGAAGAAAGAAAAGATGTGAGGGCGTGGAAGCCTGTTTACATTTACATCTGAGGTATTTAGCTTCTGCTTTCATCCAGAGGACCAGTGGAATGAGCTTCATGCATTGCAAACATTGCAAGCAACTTTGAAAGTAGATGAAATGTCACAGCAAGAAGGTGATGCAAGTTAAGAAGTTTGTGATGAAACAGGGATTATTGTTAACATGTAAGGTGATAAGCAGTCATCGCTCACTTCTTAAACATGTGATCACCTGTTAATCCCTTAGTGTATTGGCCTTTTATTTTGATTTTCTATCAGTAGTGTGACTTTTTAAATGCGCAAGGGATGTATTTGTCTATTAACGCTAACGCTAATAAGTCCTCCAATCACACATTGCTAAACAAAATTTCCACTTTTTTTTTTTTTTTAAAGAAGACGAGGTTTCCAAACACACTCAACTATTAACTTGGAGACCGTTTCCTCTCACTAGCTCTTTGCTTTTGTTGTATACTTTTGGATACAACTTTGTACTAACATAGAGTTGAACAATAGTTTTCTCTCTAACCCGCTGATACCCCAACTTTCACTTTCTAAGCATATATTTACACAGCTGGAGGAATAATGTATCTTCTCTCTCAATTAATGTTACTGTCAAAGCCAACACATCCTGTATCCAATCACTGGACCAAAGGTTTCAAAACCAGTTTTGCATTGGTCAGATTCAGGTCAGAGTGAATGAGTTGACCCACACTTGGGCAGTTTAACCTAGTGATCTGAAACTCATTACTGTAATTTACTGTAATTTTAACACAGGCAGGTGTGGAAAACAAAGACAATTAAAACTTTGACCTGACAAATAACAACTGCTTTCAGTACCAGTATTTGTTGATATTTGGTTACAATTTTAAAGGAAGTAAAATCTATGGGAGTCATCAGCAATGTGCCACTCCCATTAACAAAAGCTGCATGAAAGCTGAATAGTCTACAAGCTTTGCTGTGTAATGTTCAATTAACAGCAACCCTTTTGCTGTATTATATGGAATATAATTATAATATATACTATAATAATAATAATAGTCAAATATTGATAATGCCACTAAAATATTTGGTCCTTGCACTGCTACCTCCTCATTTAATCTTCTGCAAGCAAGCAGACAGACTTATAAAGACATATTTGGACCTAAGATATTTACTTGCTGTGATTAAAGTTTTGCTTTCTGGGGATAACTTCTTCAATTCTGTCTGGACATGGAAGGTTTGTGTCCTCAGACTAATGAGTAACTTCTAAATGGCAACAAATATCACATCGTGACATGGAAGAAATGGAGATCTCCCCATTAACCTGCGCTACAAACAGCAGCTGTTGGAGGGGGCATCGTGAGGTATTAAGTATAAATCTTCTTTCCTGAAAATTGTTCACAGAGCAAATGGAAATTCCATCAGAAAATTCAGACTCATTTATTATTCATCATCGCCCCTTTGCCAATTCCACACCAGAGGTGATAAAAAAAACGATGGCGGATACGTAAGTATATCATGTGGAACTCTAATATATTGCTATCAAAACCAGTGAACTGGAAAAGACAGGATTTAATATGGTATCTCATCCTAAGTCCTTACTAATTCAATAACATTATGCCAAAGATTTATTAGGCATCCCATTTCCCATGAACACATCTGTGTGCTTGAGTTTTCTTGCAGGCTGTGCTGCAATATGTAATGCATTTCAGAGCTATTTACTGAGGAACAGAGTGAAGCTGATTGTTCTGAATACACCCTTAAAGAAAAACCCCAAAAACCTTTCACTACACAGTTTTTCTTTGCTTCCTTTTGACCACTTATAACATATATCATGTTAACAATACTGTAGATATGCAGTTAAATACTTAAAACCTTTATACTCAACATATGCAGCTTTATAGGTACCGATTTTTTCAACATATGGAAGTGAAGCATCATTTTAAGATTTTCAGCCCCTTGATCTCCTTTGATTTATATATAGTAAATGATTTTCCCTTCCGAAACGGCCACATTATTTCGAAGAAGGCTACAGTTGAATGGAGAAGTGATCTGTCAAATCTGTAGTGGAAGAGTTCCAGTTCAGCAAAGTGCAGATGTTGCCTCCTTCCCTTATAAAACTAGCTGCAATTTCATAAATAAGAATCTTTATGACATAACTCACATTGTCAGATGTTTGAAAATGTTGTTTTGAAATAAACAAAACAAAATGAAAGATATCACTCTGGGACTGTTACCAGTTTCTTGCAGAGACGGTCATTCACCTATCAGACCATAACTAACCTCATTACTGAGGAATGTCTTACTTACAGTGAAGCTGCCTGCTCGCTGCAGTATATCTCCGTGGCAGGATGTGCTACCTTAAGATTAAGAAAAAAATGTGAATCTTGGGTGGAAAGTAACACGGGACTGTCTTTCTGAGGCACACATGTGATAGTCAAGAGTCATCGTTTCTGGAACCCATTAATAAAAGTATAAAATGCCTTCCTACCAGTTTGATTTGTAGCTAGTGGGTTAACCCCTTAAATGTCTGTCTGTGGTTCTTGAGAATTTGAAACCCCAGTACTGAGTGATTGTTTCAATGTAAATGGGGCATGAAAGCCCCTCTATAACTTTTCGTTTGGGTCATGTCATGCTTGATTATACATCCTGTAAGTGACTCTTGGTCTTCAAGTGGCCATTTTACAGTTTGAAAGTTAAACAATACTTTTGATTCATCAAATATACTTTTCTGAAGAGGTAAAATAACATTTTAAACCACTGATACAAATGGTGGTAAAAGGAGTGGGTCCCTATGTCAACATATCTGCTTGTTGTGACAGTGGGGTTGCTTTGTGCACAAACACATGGCTGAGTCGGGAGGTATAACTGAGGCCAGCACAGTGTTGACACCTCCAGCTGTCTCCAGGACTGGAATAAAGATCTGACACCCGCAGTGGTCCAGCACAGACACCAGCTGGGCCTACAGCCAGAGAAAATGTCTTTCACCTCCTCTTTCAACACCACTATTCACTCTGCTTCACAGCCCCAAGTCTTACTCGTTCACTTTTTTTCACTCCCTTAAACTTTTCTTTTATCTCTGTATTTCACTTTATTCATCCAGCATTTTTTCCTCACTCTTTTTTTAGTCTCTCCAAAGCATCCCTCTTCCTCTGCAGCCCAAGTTGCTCTCTCAACCCCTCCCCACTTCCCCTCCTTCTTCCTCCTCCCACTTGCAAATCCTTTCCAGTGACACAACTCTGATTTTCTGCCAACTTTTCTTCCCTCCTTGAACACATCAGTCTCTGTGGCACAGTAGCTCTTGACTCTTGTGATGACTTCATACTGCCTCTCTTGGCTTCGGTGGCGGTCAACTCAAGCGGAGAATGAGGACTCTTGAGAGTCGCGAGTGCTGTCTGCTACAAGTAGTCCAGAAGATGCATCTGTGGGATAACATTATCAGGCATTTCTAGTACATTTAAATGTAAAGACCCTGTATTTTCGATTTACCGTATTTTCACGACCATAAGGCGCACTGTGCTAAAAGGCGCAGTCTCAGTTATGTGTGCCCTTACTGTATTTAACACACACATAAGGCGCACTGGACCATAGGGCGCATACAAGTACCGTATGCGTATTTAAAAATAAAGCGGGAGCAAACCTGAGTTCGGTACCTTACTCACATTTTTATTACCAGTAATCGTCATCATCAACAACACACAAGCATACAAGTGTGCATATTTAACAATAAAGCAGGAGCAAAACAAAGTTTGGTACTCACATTTTTATCATCAATCAAACCCATCGAAGTCCTCATCCTCTGTGTCTGAATTGAACAGCTGCGCTAAATCTCCATCAAACATGCCAGGTTCACTTTCTTCACTGTCAGAGTCACTTTCCGTGCCGTGCGGCTCCTCGGAAATGATGCCGGCTTTTGCGAAAGCTCGAACAACAGTGCCAGCAGACATGTTAGCCCAAGCATCTACAATCCATTCGCAAATTGTGGCGTAACTCGCCCGGCGCTGCCTTCCACTCTTAGTGAAACTGTGGTCTCCATCGGTCATCCATCGCTCCCAGGCCGCTCGCAGCCTTACTTTGAACGGGCGGTTCACACCGATGTCCAGCGGTTGGAGTTCCTTTGTCAGGCCTCCCGGAATGACAGCAAGCTCACAGTTCATTTGTTTCATTAGTTTTTTCACATCGGCTGTGAGATGGGCACGCATAGAGTCACAGATTAAGAGCGATGGTGATGCGTGGAAAAAACCACCTGGTCTCCTTACATACACCTCCCTCAGCCACTCTTTCATCATTTCCTCATCCATCCAGCCCTTTTCATTTGCCTTAATGATGATTCCTGCTGGAAACTTCTCTTTAGGCAAAGTCTTTCTCTTAAAAATCACCATAGGCGGCAGCTTCTGTCCATTAGCATGGCAGTCAAGCACAACAGTAAAAGAAGACTTTTCGTGCCCCGTTGTGCGTATCGCTAGCGTGCTGGTCCCCTTCTTCTCCACAGTGTGACTCACCGGGATGTCAAAAGTGAGCGGGACCTCGTCCATGTTTGTGATGTGGCTGGGCTGGATGTTTTTGTCGCCGATGTGTTTGCTGCAGTAGGAGCGGAAGATGGCCAGCTTTTCCTTATAATCCGCTGGAAGTTGCTGCGCTACCGTAGTCCTGGTCCGGATGGAAAAATGGCACCGTTTCATAAAAAGTGAAAGTGAAACTGCTTTTAGCCGAATGGTGACCGTCGAAACGCTTCTCCCGCTCGTTCTTTGCTCGATGATCCACCGCTCGGGCCACCTCGCCTTATGTCCGCGGAAACTCAGCGGAAACTCAGCTGCGTTTTCTTGACCTGCCGGAGCTTGTTTTCCAGCTTCCTCCATTTGCGAACCATCGATTCGTTAATCTTAAATTCTCTCGCCGCTGCTCGATTTCCATGTTCCTCCGCGTAGCTGATGGCCTTCAGTTTAAACTGTGCTTCATAAGCGTGTCTCTTTGCCATTTTCAGGGTTGCGCCCACACTTCACCCTTTAGCGTTCTCATGGTGTTCTCTACTACGTCCTCCTTACAACACACAGGGCGCACTGCGCTATAGGGCGCGCCGTACTTTTTGAAGAAAATCTAAGACTTTTAAGTGCGCCTTATGGTCGTGAAAATACGGTACTTGGAAATGACTACATGGCTGCACTGACCCTAGAATGTACACAAATGATCTGTTTATTGTACAGAACTTTCATTCTGTTGCTTGCAACACATGGCAACATCCAAAGCTGAAAAATAAAGCTGTCACAGATGTGCCCAAATCTGCATTTTCTGGAGTGGCCACTTGGGGCTGGCTCAAAAAAACAAGTCAGTCCCATTAGACCCCTGTGCGAAGTAGCCAAACCTCCATGAATTATTTCACCCCATATAACTGGGTTGTTTTGACGCAATTTTAAGATTTGGAGTTTGAAGTCTTAAAATTATGCAGCTGTAGCTGGAAGCTGTAGCCATCACCTCAACTCACTGAACTGATCTTCCCAACTGTGTTGGTGATGCTGGTAATTTTTCTGACAAATAATGTGGCTTGCTGTGAGGCACAGACAGTCCAATAATAAATGTACTGTCAGTAAAATTCCAGTACCTTATTAGTCTGTTACATACAAATATGTGTGTCTGTTCTTTGTATCTGCATAATTTACGGAGACAGTCTAAATATGGTCACTTTTGATTCCAAAAAACCCAACATCGTGGTGGGAAATTTCCTAACACTGAAGTTTGAAAAGCCCTTCCATAAAGTCCAGAAAGCAATAGCCCATGTCCATCTTTTATTTACAGTCTATGACTTGAAGTTGTTGAAAAAAAGGGCATTAATCAGAACAGTTAAATGATAATCTTGACACATCAAGCGGGTAGCACATTTTTAATCAGTATAAATATAAGCTCATGTTAAGCCGATGACAAAATGGGATTCCTGACTAGAAGAACCCAAAATGGTATCATTGCTTTTTAGCTAGACTCTTATAATGCTTATCTAATGAAGTATGAACTACCTCATTATAGAGTAATGGTTCTCAGGGTGTTAAAGCCAGGTTGAAGTGCTGATGTAACTGACCAGCTATGTTACATATTAGTTTGACTGAAACAGTATTTCAGGAACTAAGCCTCCAAGTAGCCCATATATCAGCAAGCTTGTAACATATCCTATTTATGTGAACAAACGGTGCTTTGCATTTTGTGGTTACAGATGGTCTGTTAGCCAGCTCTGTCTGGAAACCATCCTCAATGGAAAATGTTACTGAGCTATAGTACAATAGACTGTCCTTGCTTGAAATTATGTACATTCTACTTTCATGTGAATATATATATAAGTAGAATGTACATAACTTACATACCATGAAGAACCTGGACAGAGTGTGAGACTCTAAACTGGCTAAAAACATGGGCGACATTGTCATTCAGTTTTCATAGGAGGGCATATTGTCTCAAGTTATAGTATAGACTGTGACTTTAATCTTTCTGAACATTTCAGAAATTGCACAAGTTGCACTTTGAAGACAGCTTGAGATGGCTACACCATTATTTAAACTTAATATGTCAATCATTTCAGCCCGGAGTAGTTCTGTGGGAAAAGTTCTGTAACCACAAGATATCAACTCCTGCCATTGCATATTTACACTGTGTTCCAGCTTAGAAATTCTCTCAGTGTGTACAACCCCAAGAACATTACTGTAGACATTGTACTCATGCTTGGAGTAAAACTAAATTAAAATAAATTCTATATCAGTGCAGGATATATGGGTAACCAACAAATCATTAAAATGACCAGTCTTTTTCAAAATATTTTATCAAATCACACATTTAATTTAATCAAGGCAAGACCCAATGTGGATCCTGAGGTAGTTATGTTGAATCACTGACTCATGATAGAGACTGCTAACTGTACTCTGAAGAGAAAAAGCTCCAAATAAAGTAACAACAATTGCAAATATCAGTTGGTGAGGTAAAGAGAGACGTATTCTGTATGACTTTAGCTCTGAAAAAGGTGTGGAAAGGAAAAGGAATGCCTTCAGATTTCATTAGAAGTGAAAAATGCTGATGTAGTGGTAAATGAATGCAGACGAAAAGCTGGCGAAAGGAGTGAAATAATGATCACAGTCTTGACGTGGTTCTCAGACAGATTTTTGTGGTCACCCGGCAGTGTTACAAAAGCAATTCCCAGTTTCGACTCCTTTCCCCAAATGTTTTCCTATTGCCGCTCTTACACTTGCATTTTATGGGTCTCGGATTCTATAGCTGAGCGTGGTGTTTAAAACGTTAAATAAGGCTGATGTAGAGGAACTTGAACTGAAATTAACTGAGTCTAAGTTGGTTAGAATTTAGAGTTCCACGTGTTAGCGTTTCAAGAAAATGATTTCAGTAAATCCACAAAGAAGCTATTAGCAGCTTTGAATTTTATGGTTGTTGCACTGCACTGATTGTAACAATGGTAAAAGTTGTCATCTAAGGAAATTAGACCTTGGAGAGTATTACAACTCAGTCTAAATAGTGGCTTACAGTCATAAAGTCAGTACCTCACTGGTTATACAAATCATTTTAAAACCTTTTGACCTGCTTGGCTTTTATACGAATGGAGGGAGATTCTTTGGTTTAAGCCTCTTAGTGACAGAAACTCTGGGCCTTTGGCCAGCAGTTATGACTGATGGAGAGGGTTGTCTCCTCAGCTGCCCATGTACCCACTGAGAGAACAAGCTAAAGATGTAGAGGCCAAATATAGAAGGCTATTTGTCACCCTGAGTTGATGGATTACACTAAAGCCAAACTATGTACAGTGTCCAAAGAGGTAACAATGTAACATATTCATAGGATGGGTATCTGTTATCACACACGGTAACTGAACCTTTTTTCACCTTTTCATTTTATGTTGACCCGGTGCATGTAATACGTTTCTTTTGCACTTTACCACTGTACTACACACAGCTCTGGAACTGAATAAGACCTCGAGCAAATTATGAGAGAAGCCAACTAAGTTGGTGGCGTTTGCTTTGAAGGCTGTCTGCTCCCAACTTATGCAGTCTCCTTAGCTACGTTTTTGTTCTTTGGAGCTGAGTCCAACCAGATGTTTCTCTTCCAGGCACTGAAACTGATAGCTCATGATGCAGTGTCATTTTTCACTGCTGTATCTCCCAGCTCCACTCAACACCCACATAATGCTTCATTTCAGCAAGTGGAATCAATACCTATTTTAAACTATTATTCTCTGAGAACAATTTTTGGCGCATAGCTGGTATCTTCGAACTGTCAGAAAGTGATCTTTCAAGAGCAAAGCCTGTGTGGGAGGAATTGGCTATGAGTGGGGGGATACGAATCAAAAGAGGCAGAGATCAATATGATTTTGAATCAAACAACACAACAGTAGTTCCCGCTGTCTGTTTGCACCAAACTCAAAACTGAATGACTTGTGTGTGTGTGTTTGTGTGTGTGCGTGCACACCACAGCAGACAATATGATTACAAAGATGGGCTTATTCAGTTTGTAGTAACGATTGACCTTGTTAATTTAATGAGAACGGCTACTATGCATGGCATTGAACTATTAAAGATTTCACACAAAGTTACAGAGTAAACCACAAAAATCAATACTCAGCCGGGAGGAAGATCAAAAATTGCTTGATGAAATGCTTTTGCTTAGTTTTCTATTCATGACTTCCCACTCCCACTGCTCAGTGGCTCCTCTGGTATGTTTATATCTTTTCAAAAGTATTGATTTATAGATACCTCAGCATTGTAAATCATCTAGAAATCAAGCACCCACATGCTCAGTATCTACCTCTATGGCCAAAAATACTTCAGCTTTTTCCAGGAAACGTTGCTCCTTTGTGTTAAATCAAGACGATTGTCTGGTCAGACAAAAGTTCAAAGCTTGCCACAACAACACAAGAGTATAAGGTCCAGTCAGATGCTACACCTCTTCTAAGCAACAACCCAAAAAAAAAGACAGCAGTGACCTGTGTATCTACAAAATTAGGACATTTTTTAAAGTTTGACGTAGCTGTTTACATGCAGGGTGTTTCATTCATCCATCAATACCTGCCAAGTCAAGTTTCCTACAGCAGAAGACAGCAGTGGAATTAGATTTTATTAGAACATCCTATAAAACATAATATAATAGTAAAACAGCAGCCACAACAAAAGAGCTTAAACTGAATCTAATCTATTACAGTATCTAAAGATAATGACATTCATGACTTTTCCACTATGAGTCTTGACATTTTCAGTGTCAAGGCACTGCAAATGGTACATCATGGTACATCCCTTGTACTTTTCCTGACTAGGTCAAGTTCGTGCACCACAGCTTGCTCGTTGCACCAAGCTCTCTGTTTTGAAATGTCAAGGTCAAATCTGTGTGTAGGTCACACCAAGAATTTTAGAAGACATTATTTTTAGGAAACTGATGCCAGTAATGCTGGCAGCAGATGTTAAAGGGCCCAAACACACAAAACCAACAAAAATTCACTTGTCATACTGGGTTAGCTTTACTGAAACAGTATCAGATTGTATAAAAACTATGTGTTGTTATATAATGAAAGAAAATGAAGATAAGTAAACCTCACAGTTTGTGTTTTTGTCATCATAAAACAATAACTTGATGGGTAGTTTTATTCTTTCAGCATTTCCCTTAAACGACCTCCCTCAACCTCAACTGCTACCCAAACTCACAGGAATAAAATATTTGTAACAATTATAATACAAGTGGGTGCTTGTACTTTTAAATGCATTATTTTAAGACTTTATATTTAGCCCAGTATCATAATCCCTGACATTGTTCTGTTGGGAGCAATGCTAGATATGCGTTTGGACACACAGCACCCACAGTTTCAATGTGGAATCAAGTCCAGGCCAAGTTTACCTAGTACAATGTGTCATCTGCCTGACACAGAGATGACTCACTGCACAACTGGAATTGAGGAGCCTGTGGTGTCGGGTGTCCCATATGCTCAAGAATAACCAGTCAATGTCAAGAAACAAAGGAAAGCACAAATGGCCCGGCACAACTGTACATTGGATATCTGTCTATATAGAGTTGCATTTCCTGAGTTAAAAGCGTTTCAGAAAAAAGATGTGTGGATGCTTGAGACCTAATGTGGATTTTTTTCACCACTTCAAAATTAATTTGTAATTTTCTTTGCCTACATTGATGGAAAAACTTTATTGAGAATTCCATCACAGCACTGTGGTGTTGCTCACGGAAACCCCTTAAAAGACTAGGCATGTCCGCTTCATTCTCCTAAAACTATAAAGAGTTAAATTACATTTGTTTTCACACATGTTAATCCCAGCTTGTAAAACTTACACAAGCCCAAAGAGGTGTGCTCATGCAAAAATTCCTCAGTGGGTTTGTCAGGCGGTGAGTGCGTGGCTGGAGTGAGTGAAATTAATGAAGTCTGTAATGGGTTATCAAAGAGCGTAACTTGATATCTGTGGCAGAGAACCCCACCTGTTTATGGGGAGTGGTGCACTCGGTTGACACACGTACACATACATACACACATCACAGTCTACCAGACCAGTGAATTGCAGGTGGGGTTCAAAATGGCCCCCACCCCCCCAACCAATGCCAGAACAACAGGTGGATAGGCATTTTTTTTATGATGTCTGCGGTCTCCATGTGTACGTTTCAAGGCGAGCAACATGAGACATCAGAATTTCCTGCTAGAAATAATGACAGAGAGCCTGCAACTATATACTTTCTAGTGCGTGAAATACTGACTAAGTTCTACTTGATCAAGAAATGCTGAATATCTCATTTGACATTTGAAAAATCCTGATACAGATATGATTTGACAAAACCAAAAACACATCAACAACACCAGTCACCATCAATAGCCACCAAAAGCTAGTCATGATACTTCCACAATAATGAGGAGAATCTTCAGGCAATTCTTCCTTAAAAAAAGGCTGTTTGAGTTTATCAGGTGTCTGAAGAAAGCTTGATTGAACAGTCCCATTCAAGTCACGCTATATCATTTCCACTGGGTTAAGGTCAGGACTGAATTGGAAAGAAATTTATTGCTTTTGTATATGCTATATTTTATAATATCTCTTTTAATGAGGGCACCACAGCAAACACTTCCACAACATTTACCAAGTCCAGAGGCAAGGATTGAGTCCAAGAAGCAGAGAGAAAAGAACCAGGGTGGAGAGAGACTATAAAACACCCTCAAGGAAAGAGGGCGCTACGTGAATAAGGTCACCAATGCCATACTGTAGCACTCACACTCACATATCCGAGGCAATTTGTATGAAGAATACTTTGGGGAAAGTACAATGGTTCAAGTGTTGACCAGGGAGGAAAAGACTGACTGTGAATGAAATTGAGGAACTGGATACGAGATTGTGGTAGTTTTAAAAAGAGTGGAGAAAGCTAATACAAAGAAGAAAGGAAGGCCAAAGTTGCTGTGAAAAGGCACAAAGAAGAACCTAGAAGAGTCCACTGAAGGCAAAGTACATCAGAAGGAAGACAGATGAAAAAAAAGGAATAAACTTGTAACCATGCAAATAAACTACTAGAGACATAGAGAGGTTAGATACCAGCTAGATAGAAAAAGAGCTAAAGTTCAGCAACACATCATTGCACAGTAAAGGTTCTCCAATTTACAGCTCACGCTCCTCCTCCAGCCTTTCTAAACAACACCTTTCTTCCCAAGCTAGAAAGGTAGAAATGTATACAAGCATTATTAAGCAGGTATCCTAAAAATCCCGTGGAAGTTTGCAAGGTGCATCAAAGAAACAAACCATCCTGGATTTCTTTTTCCAACTATTACAACATTAGAAACTCGGTAGCCCATTACAGTGAGGACCACCAAGTAAGCTATGTCCATCTGGTCTTCTTTACAAGTTGGCAAAAGTTAGAAGTAGGCATCAGGGTAGGACAGATATTTGGAGTAAAACTGCCATCAAAGCAAAGACCACTGCATGGACAGCGTCACTGTCATACTCCAGCTAGAACAACAAGACTGCTGAAGAGGATTGCCAAGTTTATGCATGGGCATGGATTGAGATCAAACCCTGAAACTTATAGTGTGTTAGTTTAGGACAGGACCAGAAGCAAAGAAAGATTTGTTGGCAGAGTCCAAGGAGGTGGAGCAGACCTCAAATGGAGCAAATCTTTCTAATCTGGTCAAAGGCCAACCATGGTAGAAAGGTCGTGGTGGTAGTAGAAGTGACAAGTGCTAAGCAGGAATGCTAGCAGGCCAAAGTTGCCTACCAAGACCAGCAGGTTTGATAGACAACATTTTATGTTATGGTCTTTGATGCATTACTCAAGGAAATCTTAGCATGTGGGGCATGACTGAGGAAGTTTTTGGAGTTGATTAAGGGATACAGGGCAGATGCAAACAATCCTTCCTTTCCAGCCAAACATTTTGTCCAGGTTACTAGGTCTGGAGAGCACATTAAAGCCTCCCGACTAAAAGAAAGAACAAAACTTCTCTCACCAGACATGAGTAGAGCATAAGAATTGACCTTGGGAAGCAGCTTCAGTTCCTACTGCAGACTACTGCAACATCGCTCTGGTCTGACCTTGTAATTTGTTTCTTCTCCATTCTACTTGTTGAGCTCATTGCCCCAGGGGGAAAAGGGCTGGCACAGCTGCCCATGAGCAGAAGCAAATAAATTATTACGACCTGGCTGCTGAGTCCAGAGAAGATGGTTGGAGGACTGTTATGTATCCTGCAGAAGTGGAATCCTGGGAATTCGTGATTGAGCACAGTATCGAAAGGTTGTGAAAGAGCTAGCTGAGGAGGCAAATTCTAGTTGCGGTTGAAGAAGAAATGCAAGAGTTAGGAATTGAACTACATTTAGAGCATTGGCAGGGGTAATAGTAGTAAATTTATGTCATTGTTGCAGGGCTGGAATAGAGGAGTAAAACACAGTGATCCCTAATTACTGACCAGAGTTATGGACGAGTGGAGAGACACTAAATCGTTTACTTTGTAGCTGGAAATTGGTCACTAGTGGACAGTCTAAGACCTGGCCTCATAGGTATTCTCAAATATTCTGATTTACATCATATCAACAATCAGCCAACAACAACCATTGCATCCATTGGTAGTCTTAAACACGTTGCCTCAAAGTTTATCTCAAGTCTATAAAAATATGTCATAGCCAAATGGTTATGATACCAAGTACTTCACTGTGCAGCTACACAACAGCCCTCTGAAACCACTTAAAAAGCCCTTTAAAATAACAGACCGCTGTACACCTTGCTACATAGGCAAAGTTCCCCAGCTAATATGTCTAAAGTGACTGTTAATCTGTAGAATATCAAAGAGTTATTTGCACTACTTGTAATGTCAGTTCTTCATCTACTGTGACAGTTCTTAATCTCAGGATACAGATCCATGTTACTTAATCCTTGAAGCTTACATGTTGAATTTTCTCCTTCTTCTGTGTCATCAAAACAAGTCTCATAAATACATGCGATGCAGATTATGTTGCACAAATTAGGATAATGTTAAGAATATCCGACTCTTGAGTGGTGACTACTCAAACAAGACATGATGCTTTTAAAATAGATCTTTGCTCCATATCTGAAGCCAAACATCGAAGAGTCAGACATGAAATACAAGACGATATCGGAAGGTATGACACTCAGCACAGGTCACAGAATCAAATGAAGGATATTTCTCTACCCACATTTGAGGATGTATTTAATTCTAAATTTATCTATATACTAGATTAAGAAAACACATGGATGGGTGGATAGATGGATTTGAATTGCTCTCTAGTTACGGTACTACTATTGTTCCATGTGTATAAATATCATATTCCTTAAACACTGGCGAGTATGGTGAACAGGAACAGAAAACTGCTCATTCAGAATAGCTGAACAGGAATGTTAAATTGTAAGAGGTAATATTACATCTACAGAGAGTGATGTTGTCCGTAACCCAGAAAGAGGGCCAATGCAAACTTTAACACTGGAACCTAAAGGAAAATTAAACTCACCCTTGTAACATGGTACAGCGCACACTGTAGTTACATGTCTTTAAAAACCTGAATTTCTGGAAACCTAATAGTTCTTATAGTTTAATACTTGACACCTGCAGCATTGCACACAAATTTTCTTTCTACAGTTTAAATATATTCGGGTGATTTGCTCTCTAGAACTCTAACATCCCTTTTTGTTTGTTTTCTTCTTTTGTGCTATTTTTCATTCAGTTTTGATTAAATACTTTGCTTTTAACACCACAATGTATTCTGTTTACCGCATGGTGAAATGAGAGGTCCTCTAAACAACCGTGAAATGTTAAATTCTGGAAACAATGGTGACAATTACATTTTTTTTTCAAGTTCAATATTTTGGTCCTGATATATGAACCCAACCTTCTCAGTAAATCCTGACCATCTCCAAGGTCATCAGTCAGTTGTGTCTGTTGTAACTTTATTTCCAAATGAAGCTTTCCGTCAGTTTTCCATCACCCCCACTGCTCCACATTTTCCATCCCACGGAAACACGGAGCATCCACTAATGCTCTGGCCTCTTTATGTCTTTTAAGTTCAGCTATATACAGTATGTCCTAAATCACTATACAGAAGTGCTAATCATTTTCAGTGCACAAGGGCCAGTGTATTGTAAGATCAAAGTTAAGCTCAGTCATAGTAGGAATGTGTTACCCTCTGCGCTATTTTAGGTTCTCCTTGCTAACTATCTGCCTTTTGGACTTGATTGGAGATTAGCGCCATTTTCATTCTGGCGATGAGTAAACATCCCTTACTTTATTTCGAACCTCTGAATCCCCCCACCATGGCTAACTGGTTGGACACCTGCTATTTTTGGGAGAATATGGGGCGGGTTATTCTAAAGAGAGAAGGGCTGGTTTTACACCCTTATCAGGGACTATAAATAATATCTATGTGTGGGGGGTAGTGAGGGGGTCTGAGCAAAGTATATGGGTGATGATATGTGTGTATGTACATGCTGTGTGAATGGGTGTGTATTTGTGTATATCTGTGAGGGACAGAAACTGAGACCAACTCAAGTGAGTGTTGAAATATAACAGCATATACAGTTTCTTCTCGGTGTAGTGTCAGTTTGGTGAGGGAGGAGTTGTTGATTGATTTTCCAGGTCTTTAGCTGCCATTCCATGTAGCTCACACAAACAAGCAAACAAACCAACAAATAAAAAATGTAACGATAAACCCAATTTATTGTCAAGTAAGCATTATTTGTACCTTTCATATTTCAAAAGCCATTTTTCCTCAACAAACAAGTTTCTTCATGAATTGCTGTGATTTTTTTTCTTCTGTAAAATAAACAAAAACAAAAACTGCTGCTGTACTGGAGAAGCAGTGATGTCACAGCAAGTGTTTTCCATCAGCTGCTGAAATCAAAAGACTGGTTGTGACATCTGTAGTTGGGTGTGGCCACAAGTCCAAGATGCTTGATAGTTTGAACCGATAAAACTGTTGCATAAGTTGTGGCTTCCTGTTCTTTAAATATGGTTAAAATATGCATTTAGTTTTCATATTTATCTGGCAAAAACAAAATAACAAAACCAAACATAACAAACAAAAACAAGAAAGGCACATGAAGAGCATGCTGAGCAAAATATCCTGTATTACAATTGTAAAAAAAAAGTGCTCCAGACTCAGCTTTGTAGCTTTGTTTTTTCTTGGGTTCCTTCAGAGTGACAAATATCATGAAAGTTGTCAGTGCAGTTTGCTACACTAATAGTTCAGTCACATGACACTAAACATGGGATCCTCGTGACTAGTAACATCAGTGGCATTTTTTGCTTTTGCTTTACCAATTGTGGAACCATTTTCAATCATAAGGCACTTGCACAGGTGCCGTGGTTTGAGGCAACCTGTCTCCAAACTGTTGCAGTCTGATTTGTACTAACTGAAATCACTCTCAGACACATTTAGTTAAGCAAATAATCACAGTATAATACTATATAATTTGACAAACCTAGATTGTCAGCTTGCTGCAATCAACTGAAGTCAGTGTGCATAACGTGTCTCAGTACTTCTTTTTGGAATAGTGGACTTACTTCAACTGGTTGCCACTTGGTTTCTATTCCTGTTATTCCTATATAAATTGCAGTCATTTTGCAGTTAAACTCTCATCCTGCCAAAACTATGACACTATTTGTGGAAGAATGTCAGAATTTTGTTTCAAATCTATAAAATAAAAAAATCCCCCAGAAAAATGTTTCTCTAAAATGTTATATTAAAAAATGTTACCCGAAGTGTTTATAGTATAGAAGGCAAACACAGGCCGGCCAGCTGGTCAGTTTCATGACTTTGAGGCGTACGTTCACAGTGACTGGTTTTGAGCACACCATCCACCCATTCGACATGGCTCCAAGACCCCTGCTTAGAACTTCAGACAGCTGGACCTTGGTTCTGGTTTCACCACTAGTTTGGAGACTACAACTACAGACTACCACTCTCTGTTACCACTGTCACATATTCATATGTCTCTATTTCCACACAGTCTCACCATACTATAATTCTGTCTATGATACGAACACTTGTTGCACATAAAAACAGATTTTCTGTAAGCAGATATTCTAAAGAATTGAGACGCCAAGAGGAAAACCTTCTCCCTCAGACTTCTCTTTTATGAGTTCTGTCGTTTTTCAAACTGCCCTTCCCCCTCCTCTCTCCTCCCTCCTTCCTGCTCCTTTCTCCCCTGCTTTCTCTTGCCTCTTCGCGCCAGCTGTGGTCTGCACAAAAAATGATTTTCAGAGTGTTAACCACCATGTTCTTCAAACCGACGGCAGGATTTCATTTGCAGAGCACAGGGGGCCAATATCTAGGGTAATTCCTGGGGTTTAGTGCCACTGATCTCTTCCCAGCTCACCTTGGGAAGAAAAATTAAAGCAGCGATAAGGCCTTACTCAGCCCAGCACTGTGTTCACCCTGTGCTGCCCGCTGCCTGGCTGATGTTAGCTACTGGTGAGTCACACCTGGTCAGTTCCATGTTCGTGTGTGTGCGCTTACTTAAATCAGGACGCTTTCAGGAAGAACTTTCAGTAAAAAAACTGAATTTAGGTAAATGCAAAGGTCTATGTAGGCCTTTTATTAGTCTTATCTGTCTTATCTTCTTACAGGCACATAAGTCAGTGTCTTCAAGAAATATAGACATTCTATGCATGCTTTTTCATTTCCTCAGCTACAATGTCATAAACACATTGGAAACAAATACAATGATTACATTTGGCAAATGCTTTGAAACTGGTATTTGTGATTTCAAATGAGCGTTAACTGGGAAAAACGAGAAAGTTTCACATTATTGTCATTCTTTCAAAATTTCAGAGCCTTAATACCTCCATGATGGGAGTAAAAAAAAAAAGTCTACTAAGTAGACTTGTATGTTTCTATCTTCCCAGTTGCAAATTACTTTTCTAGTGTTTAATGAAATTCTTGTCCATGACCATTTTTAGGACTTGGATAAATGTCATTCCCTGTGAATATGACATCTGCAGAAATCCTAATTTAATTTGAAATATGTTCAAAGTGACAGTATTACATTTAGAGGAGGGAGAAACACATTAACAAATGAAATGTCAAAAGCTTGAGTCACAGTTTTACAATTCAATCAAGTGGGGAGATTTCCATACATGGAATAGAAAATTGGTTGGAGGGGATACATATGAGAAAATTAAAAAAGAAATAAAGTTTTTTTTTCAGGTTTTAGGTTTCATGGCCCATTCAAGGACGTTTCTTGCCTTTACTCTGGCAGTACACCTCAACTATGTGATGGGAACAATTAATGGCACAACCTCGTTAACCAAGTTCTCAGGCTGAGCACAGGGGAAGTGGAAATAAATAGGCACAGAAAACACACGTTTTACAGTATCTTTTATCCACTTGTATAAACATCTGCCATTTATTTTTGGTTATTTTTTTCCTCCACGCCTCTAAGAGCAAAAGATAGAAGCAGAAAAAAAAAAAAAAAATCCTCTGACACTTTTTGAAAGCTAATTATTTTTTAAACTATCTTTGAAACAGCCACACACACAGCACTTTATTCTTTCTCAGCAGGAGTGGGGGGTCCATCAAATAGTCTACTTCTGCACATCAGTGGGGCTTCTGGATTTAAGTGAAACCAAATGAGTTGATGTCTCCTTTATTAAATGCATAAGATATTCTTTCTTTTTTTTTTTAAAGAGCATCATATAATTCTCTCCCTGTCTTATACATGACATGACTGTTGGTTTGACATTTTCACCATGCAGAGTGCGCTGCAATGTGTTTCCAATCGGTGAGAGATGTGAAACCCACGATGGGACATGCACGCTGCCCTTTGAAATGATGCACCAGGGGGAAAACATAAACAAATGTTTGCCACCAAGCACGTTCAAATCACCCCTCCTCCGTTCATTGCTCGCCCACCCCCGCTCTCGAAAAAGCCACAGCCTCACATGTGACACATTACCAGCAAAGCAGAAAACATGTTTTTGGAATTAAACTATTACGAGGCTTCCAAACAAGATAAATTTCCTAATTGGCTCCTTTCACAACATTTACATATTGCCCTTTTTTTTCCAAGGAGGTGGGTGCCATTGGTTTGCTGGGTGTGATGTAGAAGTGTCCCGTGGAGGTAAAGTTTATGAGAAACGGTCTGATGGCGAATCACTGCGGGACAGAACCACACTGGGAGAAAAAGAGTGGCCGTGTCGACATGCGAAGCAAAACAAACAGTCTTACTTCTAAGCCTTGGCAGACCCTGCTGACGGGTCTCTCGGTTTCTCAGCTTTCCTCCCAGATGCCTTTTAAGCCTTTTATTCTGTTTTTTTTACAGGGACTCTTTTTTTTTTTTCTTTTTGCTGCTTTGGGTGTGTGTGTCTTTAATCTCAAGGCGAAAAGCGAGAATGGGAGAAAGACTCAAAAGGGGTACAAGGTCCACTGTGAAAGAGGTGTACGTTAGTTTCAATTAGCCTTCTATAGCATTTGATTTATAGACACATTCACACCCACACGCTTGCAAATAATCCTGCAACAATACACGTAGCCTATGTGAAACAATAACGTCAAAAAGGCCAAATCTTGCTGAACCAAAAATAGCTTCACACCGCACTTTAACAGCTCCTCACTTTCGCTGTCAAGTTGAGCAAACACAGACGTCACAACTATCAGAGGAGTCTTCCTTCTCCCTCTCCCCTACCCACTTCTGAAAAGCTGCTGCTGCTGAGAAACTCAATCTATTGTTTGATGTGAACAGACAGATTGTCTTCCAAAGACTGTCAAATACTTTGTGTAAACAACCCCCATTTTAACCTTCCCCGAAGTGTGACTTAATAAAGATGAAAATGTGAGGTGTCCGTTTCCCCTGTGCTCGGGCAGCAGAATGAAAACCACATGCGTAAATACAGCCCGGTGTGTGGCGTTAAGTGCGCACATGAGAGAAGAAACAGTAATCAGATTGGTTTCCTGTGACAAACAATAACATTTATTCTAAACCAGCGGCATTTTTCTCAGGGAGAGGCAGTAGCTCCGATGCTAATCAGAGCCAGACTTGTGCTGGCTCCAGAACGGAGGGATGTTGCTACCTTTGTACTAGCATGGCAAGTGGGAGGTCATGTTAGCACTGGTGTGAGACAAGATGGTACCGCTGTTTAGGAATTGCTTTTGTTTGGAAGAGGATTCAGAGGAAAGCAATCATGGATCATTACTTAAATGCAGCCCTTAAAGGTTTTATTAGGAAGGCTTTTACTGGGATTTTCCACTTTGTAAAGAACCTCGACTTATTAGCTTATTAACTCCTGGCCTGTAGTGGTGCAGACAAATGCATCAAGACTTACCTTTTGAAGTAATATGCTGCATACATTTATTAAATGTCCTCACATATGGTCAGGGCAGTAATTTTATCATGGAATTGACCGCTGTGATGTGTAGTGTATTTAGTTATTGGTAGATACATTAGTAACAAGGTATATATGGACCCGAATGGCCCATTAGACATGATATGTTAGACTATAAAATATCCATTTTGTTGATAGAATGCGATTTTATAATTTAAAGGAAATACTTTTTGTTAGCCTGTTGTTAGCATTTCCCTAGATCTCACTTTAAAGAAATTACTGTACTGGAAAGCTGCGATAAGGAAATTATTTTTTTTTAAATTCTAAGATATTTTGCTTTGTACAAATATTGTTCAGCATTCTGATTTTTTTTTTAAGAATCACTTTTACATACCAAAAATATTTTTCATGCTTTTAAATTGAAATATGGAAAATATCAGTATCTATATTGCAATCGGCATGTAGTATTGGCCAGGCTGTACTGAAATTCAAACATTTTATCATGATCATATTTAACCTTTTGAAATAATATCTTGTAGCTCTATTTTATACACTCGAATGAAATTATCTAATACCTTACATTTCATACTGTGGCATAGAACCACTGAAATATATATAAATCTACATACAAAAGGCACTGTAAGGCATTACTTTCAGCCATATTGCAAAAGTAAAGTGACATGACGAATATATAACACACCTGGTCTTTTTTTTAGTGTATTTGGATAAAATATTATATCAATTGAGATTAAAGGGATATTTTATGGGGATAATATTTACTTCTTAAACTGGTCCCTACTATAAGGATTTCTGCTAATCATTTAATGTGGACGCTTATCTCAGGTTCCGTCCATTTTCATAATGAGTGATAGCTTTGGTACCCCATGTTGCTCAGCTTAACTGTGATCAAGTTGAGGCATGTGGGAGCTCCCAGCATGCTTACAGTCCCTAACAGACAAACGTGCCGGCAATGACGGATCACACGGTTTTCATCACAAACTCATAGGAGTGTGAGCTTTCCTCAACTTAAGGCTTCTGACCTAAGATCTCTCCCCCGTTGGGGTGATTTTAGTCGGACAAATTTCCCCTCCTACAGGGTCGCCGGCTGCGAAGGGAGCGGCTACAAGACTCATCTGCCTCCTATTAAGTTCCTAAATTGAATGCACACACAGTGGATGTGTTAATGGACAGAAATGTGGTATAAGGACATGGCGTACAGGGCTGGTAAAGAGAAACTTCTCTCATAGCTTGATGCACTGCAAGGGTAGCCAGAACTCTCAGTTTATCTCTGCTATTATTTCTAGTGTTATGTTACATGGTAGAGGTTGGAAAGTCTGATATTTCTGTGTTATTTATTTATGCACTGCACATGTGAGCATTTTCCTTAGAGACAACTTAAAAACTTCAGAAATGTACAATATTTTCCTTCTTATTTTCACTTTTGCGGCCTGCCAATATGACCTAGAATTACATGCCAAATGCTAATGTTGACTTATGTAGACACCAAAGTCACTTCCCAGCTGCTGTTGTGTATCAGCACAACCTTTACCGAGTTGCAAAAAAGGCATTTGCTGAAAAGAATATCACCACCATCCTCATAAGTTGCATGCTCGCTAAAACATTAAACACTAAAATGAAGACTTAAAAGATAGAGGTGAATTTTTTTTGGTACTGGCAATTACAAAGGAATACTTCACCGGGTAAAAAAACTAATTTTATATTTTAATAATACAATAGAGGACAACGTCAAGAGTGGATGTCCACTAGCTGATCTGACGAGTGGATGAAAAAACTTGTTTCACACATTGCACATAAGTGTGTGAGGATTACTTGGCGAGGGCTGTTAGCGGCGCGCTGTGCAAGTGAAGTGTGTTCAGTGTGGAGAAAATCTCATGGCAACAGTCAGCACCAGTTGTTTGATACTGTAGCTCAGCCTGAGCTTTGGCATGATGGGTGCCTTGCTGAGCCCACAATGGATCATGCATGACCACAGCACTTAAAAATAGAAGTGGAGAAAGCAAAACTGCAGATATTCTAGCAGCTGCCTTGTGGCATAAATATTGTGATATGAGCCATTTATAATCAATCTGAAAACAAATATATTTTCTTTGAATGTATTACAGTGACACAAAGTGACACTCTTACGTATAAGAAAATGTGTGTTAGCGTTATTGCGTTTGAAGGTTTTTCTTTTTCTGTTCTTTTTTTTTATAGAAAAGATGCATACCAAGCTTGGGGAATAGAGACTGACAGCATGTGTCCAGCAGACAAGTAAATGGTAAGATAATGAACTCTGCTCAGTTGTGTCTTTTTGAACTTGTATGTTTCAAACTTGCATTAGGGCAAGTAGTATCCTTTGAAGCTTTTAGACATTTGTCAGCTTGTTGCTTCTACATTTGCCTTTACAATAAAGTACATAATGCAGTAGGATCTTTATTTATTATGTTGTTTTTTTAGATCTTATGCTAAAACATAAAAGCTGTTCTTTCAGCTATTTTTTTTCACTTAAAAGTCATAAAGGAAACTCTGACATTAGACTAAACAAATCAGTACTTTACAATGATGAATGCCTTATTCTCACAGTCCCTTCACTCTGAATATGAACACAAAGTTAATTTAGTTATTTATTTATTTTTACAGTCGGTACTTATTTAAGTCACTGTAAGCTTAGCAAGAATGCTACTTACTGTATAGGCAAAGCTATCAATAGCATTCAATAGCAGTAGTAAATAGCATTAGAAGTAGCAATGTTACTCAGTATTTGCTAGATGTGTGAATAGGCTCATAATTGCTAACATCTTTACTATATCAATTCCTATGGGATAATAGATCAGCGCTATGTTATGCTGCCTTATCTAGGTCAGGTTTTTGTTATGCACCACCCACTGAGAATATTAAATTTGGGCATTGTAGGCCTAACACTTATTACTATGCTTGCGATACCAGTCACTGGGTCACATACAAAGACAGTTCTGATACATATGAACTGTTAAAGTTCCTAACCTATCAATGATGGAGTAAATCTGCAGTTAATGAGATGCTGAGATACATTTAACAGTTTTCTTTTCTAACATTTGCAACAGGTGTGCCAAACTTCACCATCTTTTGCTATTAAAAGACAAACAGCAAATGTTTTGGTATTCAGATCATGGAGACAAAAATTGAAAGAGGATTAGGAACAGCTTGGAGTGCAATTTGAATTAGCCCTTTGGAGATGACTTGTGTAGGAAAATGAAATGTCATCCTCTCCCAGCAAGAAATGCAAAACATGTGAACACGTGGAGAGAATCTTTTACTTTTTTCTTTTCCTCTAATGTATACTGACTCTTTGTGCTGCACAGTAAGATGTGTCAGGAGCAAGTCATCACACCGAGGATGAGAAACCACTGCCTGCAGCTCCTCGAAACGCTATAACACTCTTGCTATAGGGTGAGCGGTACAGCTGTTTTCAAATTGTGCGTCACAACTTCAAACCTTGGACTAATTACCTCCTGCGGCGCTGCATCTCCCACCAACAAAAAAGACAGTTCAAGATTGATTTATCATTTAGAAATGATTAATGCAAACCACAACTCCTCTGTGTTTTTTGAAAAGAAAAATGCTGAAGTTTTAAAACAGGAGCATTTCTGTTCTTTAATATATTTGTAAGTGGTCTGGGAATCTGCACTGAAATGCAAAGTGCTATTTATTCCATCAAGTCAAATAATCATTACTTCTTTGCAAATGATGCTTGCTTTGGAGTAATAATCCACCATTAAATCTGAAAGTCAAACTAAAGGGTGCTTTAGTGAGCTGAAGCTCAAGTAAGCAGCTTGTAGAAAAAGTGATCAGGTTTCACTTTAGGCACGAGCTATTCCATCAGTATTTTTATGGACATAGAATCTCAACGTTCAGAAGGATTCTTTTTTTTTTATCCTAGGAGAAAAAGTTATGTGCAGCTCCTTTTTGCTGGTTTTGACGTTGATATTCAAGACTTATATAAGATATGATATGATGGGAGCAGAAGTGAGGGAGTCGGATGGTTTCTTTGCTCCCTTGCATTCTGCAGTTAAGGTTGCGGTTGTGTCGCTGAAACAGGCTTAAACACTGGATATGTTTCCCAAAAACTGTTTTTGGTGAGAACACAAATGCTCGAGTCATAACAACATGATCACATTACACGTTTCTTTGTATTATTGTATTGCTCATGTAATGAGGGCATCAAAGGAGCGCAAATGTGCATTCCATTGAATTTCTTTTTGCTCTGATTTGGTTAGAGGCAATAGGATGACAGATTTAAAAGAGCATCTCAAACCACGTAAAACATGCTGAAAATATAACCAGCCGTTCTGTAAAGCTCCATAAGGATCTGATTTTTTTTCTGCCTGTCACTGTTTTTCATCTCTTCATTGATGCAAGGTTTACTGGATGTTAGTCACACACTCTTGTCAGTCATATATTATTTGAATTTCATTACTCCTTTTTGCTTTGTTGCATTTTTCCTTTAATTAATAATAAATAATTTCCTTATTGGCTTTGCATATAATTATTATTATTCATCATAAAAATGTGTCTAAAATATTGTTTGCCAGCATATGACAGTCACTTATGGTTAGCAGTGACTTTTGCTTTGATCATTTTAATAAATATCTAGTTTGTAGTTACACCCTGTCTTTTAATATTAATTTTTCTTGACCTGCTGGAAGCTATAAAGAGGTCACACATGTCAGATGATGCATTCATTAGCTGGAAAGACGTACTGGTAACTGATCATAACACTACATATTAGTCAATTGCTATGATCTGCTGAATAAAATGCAAATTACTTCATACTGCCATTTTGATACAAATCTGGAGCATTAAATGTGAATAAAGATTGTTTGCCGTGTCCATTAAAAACAACTTGCACATGTTACACAAATGTGCTGTTTTTAAGTTGTGTTACAGGGGTGAGGTTATGTTTCCACAGCATTTACCAGCCCTCTTTATGAGTGTTGACTTTTCATGACTCATTCCTTTTTGGTCATGGATTTTGATACCCTTTCCATAAAGACTAATTCTATGTTTTTAATAATTTGATGATAAATGAGATGCAGTTAATGTGATGTCACTTACTTTCTCTTCCCTGATTCTGTATCTTGAGCATGCTCAGTGTGTGCGGGTGGGTGGGGGGTACTTTACTACAGATACAAGGCACATGCTGTATGGTGATGACGGGTCTGAAACTAGGTTATCCATCACCGACCTTCCTCAGTCCATGGGCCCCTGTCCAATACCACATCCATTATCAAGTTGTGGGGATGCAATAGGGAAAATAAAAGGGCATTTTCCCAACAGGAGACTACATTAAAATCGTATGGACAGATCTGAGAGCCGGCAGATCTACTACACTCTTTAGTCTGGAAAGACTGAAGTTCAGGAATGTCTGCTCATAAATGATAAAATAGTCTGAAGATGTATGACTTTTAATGATCCAATTTAGAAACACATTATGTGCTGTTTAAAATGAGTATAAAAAATCTAAAATGTAAATAACAAAATAAAAAATAAATTGTAATAATTTACTCTTTATACAAAGCTTTATTTGTGCATATATGGATATAATGTGTTTTACTATAGACATTTAGATGCAGTAGTAGAAACTACAGTGCGGAGAAAAGCAATTTTCTTTTCTCTGTGAGATGAGGCAGAAGAGAAGAAAAATCCCACTACGACTTGGCCAACACAGCTTTTTTATATTGTAAATTAAGGAGAAGACTGAGAAGACTGTGGCTTTCTAAGCAAACCATTATGATAGTTAACATAGAACCACTTAAAAGGCCAGCTGCAGGAGTGACGTGAATAATAGTGTTTAATTTGTCTAATCTTAGCTGGAGCAGTGGGTGGCGGGGATGGGGGGTTGCACTGGTACCCTGCTGGCACTTGAAGAGAACTTCTTCCACCACAATGTGGTGCAAATGCCCTAAATTATCATTTGGCTGTGTTGCTGTTGTTTTTTGTGCTTTTACCCTTTCATTTGTAGTTTGTTGTTAACATGTGTGTACAACGGACAGACATGGCGGGACTACTGTGGAAAAGTTCAAGAGTGGCACACGCCAAGAAGCTGATTGAGGAGATGATTTTCAGTTGCCTTTTTCAAGGGCACTGTAATTTACCCAGGCACTATGAAATCCCTATAAATAAATAATTTAAGAACTTTATTGAGGTAGTTTGGAAAGTATTTACAAGGGTAAGTTCCTCTGACCCCTTTTGCTGCAAGAGAGACGCTCACTTGCCCACATTTTAACGTTACATGTATGGTGAGCCTTATTTAAAATGTCAATAAAATTGTCTCCTTTTGGAAACATATTTGAAAGTGGCAGCTCTCAGTGTGAGTGGTTAAAAATACAAAATAATGCAGATATCAACAGTTTTGTGAGTATTCATCATCTCAGAGTTGTGGTTTATACTGAGCTACATTTCCTTTATTTTATTTTCCTAGCTGAATTCAGCACTGCCTCCTGTGTTGGCCAGCACTAGCTTTGCAGTGGAAAATTTACTGCTGATTTTTATGCTGCTTGTTTTCAATTTGACTCAGTTTTACTTTCCTGTAAAAGACTGTCGAAGTTGAGACATCTCCTGCAATTCTCCTCCCAGCCCTGCTCAGCGCTGGTTTGTGTTGGAACCAAAGATGTTGTTATATGCTACAAGCAGCTAGACAGTCTCATACTATTTATTGTGATAATCCCTTAGCACACATTATAATTATGTGACAGAGCTAATACGTACTGCGCTGAAATGTAAACTAATGACATCAAATACATGTATAAGATTTCAGGATTGCTACTAGAAACAGGAGGAAATATCTTTTAAGTGTTAAATTATAAACATTAATGGCTTCTGCGGATGTAACAAAAACAAATTATGCTCCAAAACAGCCAACGTAAAGGGATGAAGGCAATATACTGTGAAGGAATACTGTGTGTCTGTGTGTGTGAGTGTAGATCTCACCTAAATTAAACCATGTGGTCACCAAAAGCCCCCAGCCCTTGCCCACCCCCCACCTCAATCCCCTCGTCCCTTCAATCCAGGCCTCTCATTGACCTTCCAGGCGCTCATTGTCCCAAAGTGAGACTTGATTACTGGCCTAAGCCCTGTGAAGGTTCGCCTCAGTGGCCACAGCTGATCTTTTATACTAATTTCGGATTAATGCGGGGTCTGCAACACTGCGTAAACACAGCCACTGAGAAGGCCCCTGCCACACAGAGCTAAACATTAATCCTCCTTAATGCTGAGAGTCAACTTCCAGTCCTTATCAGAATTTGTCTTAATCTCTGCCTAGGCTGTACAAAACTCCACTGCTCAATAAGTAAAATGTACACCATCAAACAACAAATGAGCCAATGAACTGTGCTGGACTTGCACTTAAACAACACGATGAATTGAAATGAAATCAGTCTTACCTTAGAGATCCCTCAAACCTGTTGCTCTAGCCTGCAGATTCAAATGAAGAAAAGGGATAATAGCAGTAGCTGCATTTCTTTTTCTCGTAATTTAAAACATTCATGAGTTAATTCATAGCTATGCTGTGTACAAATTTTAGCCTTCTCTTCCTTGATTTCAGTCTGAGCCACAAGCACGTTTCGCTACTCCCCTACTCTCTTTCGTATTTTGGTCTCTCGTGCCGTTATGGATCCACTGATGTGTGGGTTTTGACCATGTGGGTCCGAGTCCCTGTCTAGTCTAGCGCCCGTCCCTAGAGTGAGAGTGCTTCTCTGTAATTTTCTCAATATGAGATATGTGATATATTATTTCAGCAAATATCTGGGCTTGGTTCAGCAGCATTTGGGATACTTTGATTTATGTGTGGATGTTTTTGTATCGGAAGCACTGGCAAATTTACAGTATGGTAGGTAAAATATTTCCTTTCTTCTTAAAATAGATGGAGAGGATTTGTCTTTTCTGGGTGCACATGTTCTACATGTAGATTTTCTTTTTCTTGAAGAAAAGAAACAAAGAAAAGAGTGGCAACAAAGTTTCTGTTTTAAAATATTCTTTTACGTTACTTCAGACTTTGGGACAAACAGATATGTAGTGTGCCAGATGGGAAATCCCTGTATTCCACACTGTCTACTATATTTCAGTTTAATCCAATGTGGTTTTATTTAGAGAGTGTCAAATCAGCTCATGCTTTATATATGATGCTCTATATTGTTCACGCATCATGAGTTCAAAAATATAAATATTAACCCACAATATTAATTTTATAATATTAAAGAGTTCTTTGTTTGCCATGTGATTAGTCATTCATTCATTTAAAAATCTTGAATTATTTACTGAAGTTACTAATGTTTCAGTTCATTGACAATGTAATATAAACTATTGTATGCTAGAAATTGATATGTTCACACATATTTAATTACATTTCACCAGACTTTGCAAAGGAAAAGTAGCAGCTCATTACAAAATAATAGTGATTATTTTGGTCCTATTGGAAAATGAACAGACAAGCCCTTTGGGTGAGGAAGATTATACTGAGGCACCAGAGGGAACGAGGCGACTAATCTCTCTGTAGCCCAGTCCAACAAACACTGCTGCAGAACGACATGTGGACCGTGGAAGAGCTGCGTGTGTGGACTGGACTGTGTGCATGCTAAGCTGGCAAATGTAAACACAGTCGGCTGGGGAAAAAAGGGAGGCCACATAATTATAAAGATTTAAAGTAAATGCCAAAGCGAAGTGTAAGCGCTCATAAAACAGAGAAGCATGGAAAGAAGAAGCGGGGAATGCCGTGTACTCACCTACATAGATACGAAGGCCTTAGCCGAGTTGCTGTTTTAAACTGATTTTTAGCTCTTACACACCACAGCCTGGGTGAGACTCTGTTGACTTTTGCAGTCTCTTTTTGGCCACACTCTACTTTGCAAAACAAAATTATCCCATTCTGAGGTTTTGGGAAAGAGCTTTTAATTTAATGGTTGCATTTGGCAAGAATCCTCATCACTCTGAAAATTCATCACTCTAAATTTTCTATTTTCTTCCACATGAAGATTTATCTTGCTGCCCTGTAATTATGCTGGTCAATGAGCTGGGAGGCTTTCCCTCCAAACTTGGGTCAATAACTTTAGTATTCTTTAAGAAAGCTCTGCGCTGCTTCTAGCCACTCTACATTATTCAGTTTTTACAGAGGTTAGCACTAGTCTTTTATGAGCTGTGAACTGACCACAAATGTACGGACTAGTCCGTCCCAAAGTACATCCCTTACTCTTCTTCCCATCTTCTCTCAGCTACACTTCTTAAATCTATGGGAAAGGGCAAAAAGATGGAACAGCTTTAAAGCAGAAAAATCCTTTAATGCAATTCCTACCTTATCTAAAACACCTACATATCTGTCTCCAGTCTGCGGCCTTTGAAAGGATATTTCAGGCCTGGGATTGAGGGAGGAAAATCTCCCGTCAGAAGCAGGACTAGGGATGAGTTATAGGCATCTAAGAGGCTGGAAATCTCTGGGGCCTGACCATGGCTTTAGCATACAGCTTCAACCACGGCCAGGGTCTAGAGCAGAAGCAACCCCACTGGCCCTCGTCAAAGGAATAAATACAGAGAAGCATAAGAAGGTAGCAATGATATAAAGAATTAGGAGCCAGGTTTCGGTTTAATGCTGTTTTTGATTCACACATGTTGGAATGAAACATTGCATTCTGCCATAATATTGGCTCCAGTGGAAACAATTCACACTGCTGTCAGAAGGTTAAACAAATGCAACACAACATGATATCATTTACTAATTGTTGTTAATGCAGACTTTCAAATTTAAAACATTTTATTATACACACAGTTCATGTTTGCATTCCAAATTAGTTGTGATGCCCCCATATCCTGTTCGCACATGCACATTGTTAAAAATAGATGTTTGAGAGAAGTGCTTGTACTGTATTTTACAGACTTTGAGGGCTAAGATGTACTGTCCTGCCCACTCTCTCAGTTGTCTTTTCCCCTCTATTAGTCTGACTTTAACGCACTACTCTGGTCAAAGCCAATAAATTTTCGAGCAGAGGATAAAGTTCAAGACGATAAAATCAAACAGATGTCAGTGTGAGGGTGAGTCTTAGTGACTTATAAAAGTGCTCTCATCAAAGAGCTGAATCATTTGTTTTGAATTATTACGTTGTTAACAAAAGGGTCGGCAACAGCCTGTTTGAGGAGGAATCTGATCTGTTTGTCTAAAAACACGAACAGACATACTCTAGTCCAGAGGAACCATGGGAAAATAGTCATAGCTGACATGCGAAGGCAGCTGTGGATGGGTTTGACTGACAGCCATCAGCTATCTTTACACTTAATGTTTACTTTTGTTTTGTAAAGGCAATTGTTAACTGCGTGGTGCGCTGCGCCGCAGTTTTTCCCAAACTTCCACTTCAACCAAATAAACAAGTTCAAAAGAAATGTTGTGTTGTGAATTTTTTAGTATGTACGACATGCAGACAGTGCACGTTTCCTCTGTTGTAAATTTGATTAAGTTTCAGTAATGAAACTTGTGATAAGATCAAACGCAAACTAAGATTTTGGACAGATAAGTTCAATAAATGTTTATTCTTTTTGAATTATTTGGCACACATTGGACTTATTTAGTCTTACATGAGAGGAAGATCATACCGCTCAGGGTCATGTGTTCATGCAAAGTTCATGTTGGGGTGAAATTTTTAGCTTATCTCTTAAATCTTGTTTCAGCTGATGTAAAAAGGTTAAGTCCTGGACAGTAAAAAGTTTCTTTTAGAGCTGCCTTGTGGTACATACATACTAAAAAATGACATTTTTTTACATATATACTTAGACTGTTAACAACTTTTGTTCTGATTCAGGACTGGACAAATTCACACTGTCTGAGTGTTGTCTTGGGATGAAGCCAGGAACAAACAACACAGGAAATTTGAGGTCACACACAGAGAGCGGGGGTGGGATAATTAACTTCCAGTAAATGCACACGTGAACCATGTAGTTTTATTTGATTACTTTTATGTCTTTTAAATTTATACTTGCCTTATCTTGCATTAAGAGAGTTAATGCAAAATATAACAAATTAGAGTATTAATTTTCCCATTCAGATTTCCTATGGACCTGCGAGAGTAACATTTCTTATAATATACTAGTTTCACTGTTAGACAAAGCTTTAAAACATTTTCTAAAGTTTCTTGTTGCACTGGCCAAGAGTTACTGTGTCTCCTGCAATGCCTCGCTGACAGGATGAACCACAAGGGCCTAGCTAGCTGAGATCACAGGAAGACGTTTGATAAGCAGGCCCCAGAGTGCTTTTGCTCCCAGCACGCTATTCTCACATTCGCAGTGCGGGGGCGGCATGCCAGTAGCCAGATTACACACCAAAGCAGTCAATGCAGTTTCTGCAGCCTTCTCGTAGTCTATGCAGCATTAGCACAAGCTCATACCTTATGGGCCAAGAGCCAGCAGTCTGATTACAAATACCCTGAGTCATGTGATGTACTTCAGTTAAAGTCTGCAACATGCTCTTTGTTGAATGAACATTAAGCAAAACCAGTCCAAATATGAACCTTAATTGGGAGGGCTACACAAAATGTGTTGAGAAGTAAATTTATTTAGCAGCAAGTGAAAACAATCCAAACATTTTTGAGAATTTAAACAGTTTACTGGCACATCAGTGATGTGACATTACAATGCAGATCTGTAAAGATGAGTTGAATGTGTCAGTGCTGATCACTGGCTGCTTCAAGCAACAGTAAAATTCAAATTCTTCAATGCAGGTAGCTCTAAATGTTACAGAACTTTCTGGGACAATCAAAACACTAATATTGGGTGTGTGTTCTGGTACCTGAATGGGCAAAAAGTAAATCACATAACTGTGATATCTTGCTTTGTTGATGCCTTTCTTGGTGTGTTGCCTCTGTCTTATAAATACCTAGATGTTCACAAAATAGCCAGAAGTTTAAAGAGAGTCAGTCGTCAACTGCTTGTTCACTACTTTGCAGAGTGGTATTAAGTTTTTTTTTGTTTTTTTTTCTGCCATGTGGTTGTAAAATGTACTCAGCTTACCTCACTTAACAACTGATTCGGTATACAGCAAACCCTTGTCTTTCCTTTCTTTGACACTCCTGACACTCTTTTCTGTTTCAAGCGGATATTGTCATATCAAACATGGTAAAATTCTTTAAACAACACACTTTCTCAGATAACACCTCATCATCGGTGAAATTCTTGTGTTAAACAGAAGCATTTTCTTGCTTTTTACTCGCAAAACCTTTAGTGCTGTAACTCCAGAAAAGTACGTCTAAAACTGTACAAGTAAGTTTACTGATATATATCTGAATGAGCGCTAACGTCAGTTCTCACCAGATAATTAAAAGTCTTCAGAAAGTTCATGTGCAAACTTGTGCATCAGAAGCCTCTAACCCCAGCAGAAGCACTCTCGCATGCTGATTTGATATTTCACGCTGACATTTAACAATAATCTGTGTTTCTCTGCTGAGAGACGAGCTGTCAACAACAGCAAACCTTCTCATCTGCCGGAGGCGACACAGACTTGTAATGAATTGCTGACGTTTGCTTCTGGACCCCTCCATCTCCCAGTTATTGATACAGTTGGGTGGGAAGATAGCTCTATTTTCGGCAGAGGTGAATGATGAGTGTGGCACATTTACACACTGTATTTTCCAGTGTTTGCCCTGAGGAAAGAAGCCTTGGTGGAATTTCTTATTGACTCTACAAATGTTTAATGAGCGAGCAGCAACAGCAGCTGGTTGCCCGGTGCTGATGACGTGATGACACAAGACACACGTGTGTTCCCTTGCACTGCAGCAACTGGGAATGTTTAGTACAAAGAGCAGGGTGTATTTTTATTTATTTATTTATGTGTTTTAAAATTCCATTTAAAGTGAAACCTCTTAAGAACTTTGAAAAAACTGCTAGGCCATTTTTAATAGTAATCTTTGGCACATATTTTTTTACCTACAATAAACAAAACATTGAAACACTGTCCCAATGAAATATTCTTCACAGAAAGCAAATTCCATAATTTTGAAATATAAAAAGGAAATAAAAAAAGGAAAAAAGAAGTGTAAATAGATTACACTTTTCAGACACGAATGGCTTCTCCACCTCAAATGCTGCAGAATAGTCAAATAGCAGAAACACTGTGGCACCAGGCATCATGACGATCTTTAAGAGAGCGTGGGCAGCTACAGTCCACAAAGCTAACCCTGTCATCTGGCAGCAGATTTGCAAGAGAGATAAACTGAGATCCTACAGGGGATCAAACTCAGCCTCTTTCTCTAACAGAGGATTTAGCCAGCAGAGACTAAAGGGGCTAGAGCAGAATTACTGTGTATGGAACCTGAATGAGTCGTTGCATTTACCCTGCAAGTTGACCGCTTTTGTACTTGGATACTGTTTAGCAGGATAATATAAAATATAAAAATGCATTTTTACCTAGGGTTAAAGGTTAACACAGGAGTGTGTTTTAAAGGAGGTGTAATTTTGACAACAACACTTTAGGGTGAAAATTAAAGAAATAATAATATTGGGAAGTGAGGAGTGACAACCAGGAAGTAACCTCAAACCAGGTTATTTGGTGAGGATTCAGAAAAAACAAAATATCTGCATAAAACATCCAACAATATCAGACTACTGAATACAATACATTTTTGGCTGTTTCTATAAATGTTTATATGAATATATATATACATATATGCAGTATAATTCATATGGGTAGATTTTATGTACACAGGAAATCTGTTTCTTTTTTTTTTATTTTAAATCCTGCCATGACCTTTTTCTGTGAACATTATGATCGTTATGATCATTTGGTTCTAGTGAAAACCTCATGGCTTTTTATAAGGTCCATACTTATTAATGCTATTATTAGACATTTGAATAAGGGGTGAGTGGAGTTGGGTACTGTCAGCTGAGTATTTTAATTTGTTGACTAACTTAAGTAAAGGCCAATCAAAACAAAGATCACTCTCCTGCAGGAGGTTTTGAAATGTCACAAGTCCCAAGTTAACAAAAACATGTCAATAGATGCGTAAAGGCCAGTTGCACTTTGAGTAAATGATGTGAAATACTATCGAGCTGTCAAAATGAATTGCGTTCTTTATACATTGAGCATAGCATCTTAATATTATGAAAACCCCTTATGAAGTAAAAAGGTAACTTGCACCACTGAAACTACTAAGAAGCAACATTCTAGTCCGCTAGTCTCTGCAGTTTGACACTCCCAAAAAACCCTTTGTCTTCAACAGTCACCCCCACAAAGTCAGGCCCGCTATTTATAGAACAGTGAACTCAAACCAGCTCATTGTTTCCTACTATTTTAACAGAAAGCAATGGAAAAGTGACGTGAACAAGACTGTGGTGAAGCTGTAAAAATATCATGATGCAGAGGAATGAAACTACAATCCATGGGGTCGATGGATGGTGTACAGCACATCTTGACAGCGATAGTGGTGTCCATGTTTATTTTCCTCCTTTTTTTTTTTTGTAAAAATATCTCACGAATTCACTCTGGGATCATGTCATCATCACTACAATGCTGAATTCTATAGTATATCTATTGTCCATGGAGATTGCATGTTATCCATTACTAAAAAAAGCTCCATGCCCAGAGGACGACAGTAGATGCTGATTTTGTAAATCAAGACATTGGACATGCTTTAAAACAGTTTCACATTGGAATGATGGAACTCTTACGACTGAAGATTAAACATGCAAACAGATTCCAAAGTATTTCTTATGATACAATATCAATGACTTTTTTTCTTTTTATAGCAGTTAGTAAGAAAAGTAAATTAAATAAGATCCCCTCATTCCCTTTAAAAGACACATTCCTCTCATTACAATATATCAGCAGTTTTGCTATGCAATCAATTCATATGAAGGCAGTGTACAATGTAGTATATCATGCAGTAATAGTACAATAAATATATATAAATGTATGCCTTCTAGAGTTTTTAAAAAAAAAAAAGAATCTTGGCCTTCAGTAGGTAGAAAAGGCTTTATTCAATTTAATATTAAGATTTTTTTTATTATTATTTTATGTTCATTTTTTTATTTACCTTGCTTTAGCAATGCCAACTCCTAATTTTGCTTTGTTAAAATGTAGCTTAAAGTTTTGTGTCAACTTATGGTATCATTTAATTGCGCCACTCAATTTATGACAGTGTTTTTAATTAAACAGTCGTTTCTTTTTTGGCATTGCAACCAGTATCCACACACCCCTTTTTGTCTGTCTCTAATTATTATTGAGTGACTGTAATGAGGAGGTACATTGGGATGTAAGTAATAGAGTTTTCAAGAGTATGAAAAATTTTATAGATTAAGAAAAAAAGATGACAGATGAGTTGTACAGATTGTGCTGAATTTATAATATTGCCCATAAACTTCAAAATAGTATCGTAGTAAAGTAGTTTTTCTGTTATTTTGTAAGTGGTTGTATTTTAAATAGCAAAACAATCTTTAAACATAGAAATTATTTTTAAATTCTCAGCTAACACATAAACATTAAATGAATAGAATAATCGTAAGGATTGTTCCCATCTTTGTTTCCCATCTTTGATTGATGTACAGTTGTAGACTTGAATTATTAAAGGGGAAAAGATGGGAATAAAAAAGGATTGCAAAATTAGCATTCTCGATTGTCTATGTACACTGGAGGCCAGAGTTGCAGTGCAAGCTATTAGCCCACTGCCCAACCCCTGTTGCACAGTCCTACTTCTTATTACTACAATGGTGGTTTCACCTTTTCAGTTTAATCATTCCAGTAGATATTAAACTCTCCCAGCAGGCTGGGAGCTATATAGTGTAGGGATTTACTGAGGGATTTGCATCCTTCTTTCTGCTAGTTCAAATCTCTGTGTTCTCAGATCAAATTATCATAACCATCATCGGGCACAACTCCACCATGAAAATACAGAGCAGGAAAAACACTGTCAGCGATTCCATGTGCCTATTTCTCAGAAATATGAAATATGGTTATTGTGCATTGCTATGCGGTAAAATTGGAGCGTTATCCCATGGTACCAGGGCCATTGTGGAAAACATGAGTTATTGTCAAACAGCATTCACATAAAAGAACTCTCCTTTGTTGGAATAAGTTTGTTTTTTCTGTCATATTAAATCATAAATCATATAATACAAAGTAAGATTGCTTGTAATCAGATTGTACATAAACAGCATGTGAATTGCTGATTAATTATACCCCTCACTCTAAACTAGAACTGTTTTGATGAGGTTAACATTGACGCAGTAAAGTATTTTTATGAAGACAAATTCATATCTTTGTTTTGAAAACTATCATTTTTAGTGCAGATATCTATGCCTGAGAACTGGAAGCTCTTCAACAAATACAGCTGAATGACTCAAACACAACTGGATAGTGAGAACTTTCATATGGGTGAACTTTCCTGTTATAGCACATTATATATCCAACTTAATACATCATCAAGGGGGTTAACACACCATCGCGTGACTAGCTTTGATACCATAAGACTGAAAGTAAATTAACGTTACGCGGTAGACTCTGGGACTCTTGATAAACGTGGAAATCGTTATTATTATTTATCTAATTTTGGGTGTGTAAGCTGAGAGCAGACGGGGCGCGGGTCGGCACAATGTCCGGATTGTTCCACACTGCACGCACCTACATACTCAGAGAGACGGCGGCTTCTACCTATAGGGGCACTGCTTCACTTTCTAATCTGTAGACCTGAATATGGCTTGTGTGGGAAAAAGTGAGTTTTTTTCCTTTCTGCCTCTGACTGCAAGGGAACAGGTCAAATCCTCTGCCAGGTGCCCCAGGCTATTTTTCCTTTCCTCTTTTTTTTTCTGAACACCTCCACACCAAGAGAGCAAAATCTCTGTCAGAAGGAGGAGGGGAGAGGGATGCAGAAACGCTCTTCTGTTTTCACTTTGTGAGTGTTGAACCCTCTGGGGCCAAAATAATTAAGATCAATATATATGAAAGTTCAAGATACTTTTGGTTCATTTCAAGGTAATTAGTGTTATATGGATCTCATAAGTTTGTGCAGCCTCGCTGACATACTGTATTGCCAGATTTATGAGCCATATATTTTCAGCATGTGCTAATTACTCATACTCTACCCTTGTGCCTTGTTTCAAATTGTGTTTGGTCCAACTGTTAAAAGGAGTATACACAGATTTTATGTCTTTAACTCTAATTTGTTTACTTTTACAGAACCTCAGTTGCATAATTGCTTGCATAATTTCGTGTTTGCATAAATTTCTCATGTAAATGTGTGTCCGCATAAAGTTTACAATGCATTGTTTTTTAATCCACAATTTAAAAGTGGAGAAAATGATTTCTTTATACATTTTTAAAATGTGCATTCCTATAATTTTTTTGTAATTGTTCTTCTAATATTGTACACATGAATACAATTGTACTGCAGCTTGTCTTTGTGACAGTGCAGCTTGATAAAAATACATAAATTGAGTTTAAACATGAAGCAAAATGTTTGGGGTGTGTTTGTGGAATAGAAATATTTTTCCCTCTCTTTAATCATTGATTCCCATGAATGTTTGATCTAACTCAATTGACTTTTAAGAGCTAAAGGTCATGAATTTCACATAAATACATACAGCAAAATGCCCATGTTAACTTTCAATTCCAGCAATGAGAAGATAAAAAAAATAACAAAAATAAATTGTGTGTGTGTGTGTGTGTGTGTGTGTGTGTGTGTGTGTGTGTGTGTGTGTGTGTGTGTGTGTGTGTGTGTGTGTGTGTGTGTGTGTGTGTGTGTGTGTGTGTGTTGGAAGTGGGGGTAGTTTTTACCTCCCAGCTTTAATATGTTATCATTACTTTCCTGAGCATCTCTGGCCAGAGTGACACCAGTCCATTACACCATCAAAGCCCTCAACTCTTCCCCCACCACACTTCAGAGGTCACCTTGGGGAGGATTCCACTATCCAGCGAGCCCACCAAACAACACCCTTCCCATCATACCATTGTTCAACCCAATTCCACCTGGGATAGATACAAGAGGATTGCAGAGCGGCTGTGAGGAAATGTGTGCATGGCTGTGTGCTTGTTGCAGTGACACAGTGTATGTGTTTGTGTGGACAGCCAGCTGTCCCAGGGTTGTCGGTGGAAGGCTGCAGCTGTTTAGGAAGCTTTATGCTGATAACGGCTGGATGACTCTTTAGTTGACGCTATGAAGGCTGTAATACAGAGAGACAGAAATGTGGACACAGAAATACATTTCTACTTGGAGTACTATTTATTTCTTCACTGAGCACCTATAGAATAGAAATAATTAGGAACCCTGAGTCATAAATAGATGAGGGAAAAAGATTTCAGTTCAATACCTGATTGATACTCTTAAAATGAGATTATGCATGATTCTGCTAAACAACTTTCATGTTACAGTAGCTTGTACACTCTAAAATGCACACAGGCTTGTTCCTAAGACTGTAAAATACAAAAACTGATATCACCTCAAAGAAACTCAAAATGCTGCAAAGTTGAAGCGCATGTGCAAAATCCACTGATGGTAAAATTTCATTTTAAGCTACTGCCAATAGGGTTAGCCCCTAAGGCAGCAAATTTGACATCAAATAAACACTTCAGTCAAATAAACAACAGCAACAGTACTAAGTCTACTTCTACTATTACTACTACTAATGCTAACTACTTCAGCATTCCATTCATCAGCTTAATAAGTAAAGCAAGACACTAGCACTGAGAGGACTCTCATTTCCTTTTTGGACGCTAGTATTAATGTGTCCAACATTTCTAAATCGATTTGCTGCGGGGTCAGCCGTACAAATGTACATACTTGTGGCATCTGCAAATTGGGGTACAGTATGAATTACATAAATGGTGTTTGAGCACCTAAGTCACAGGGATTAATGTGTCCTGCTGTGTCCTCTGCATGCCTTGCCTCGGATTAACCAAAGCTGGCACAGCGGGGGGTCACTGTGTGCCACCTAATTTACAGCTGACATCCCATGTCTCCTACTGTGGACACTTGGATGGCATGATGTGAGACACAGATGCCTGCAAAGGCCTGGCATCATGATAAATTTGGAAACAATACTTGTTGCAGTTCAGATACAGGATGATTAATTGCAAGTGTTCCTAACCTTTTATGGTGAAGCTCAGTGAGGCACTGAATTTACTTACAGCTGAGGCTGCTTGTCAAAATGATAATTTATGTTAGTAGCAGTAAGAGAGATTACATTTGTCATATTCCCAATATTTAATTTTCTTACAGTTTATTTCTTAAAGGTTATTACTGCATAACTTTTACTCATTAAAATAGTTATTACATTTACAAAGAAAAGTTTGGGGAATCTCAACACATCGCACGATTAAAATTGTTGTGCGTAGGCAAAACCATGATTCTTACACATTAAAGTGCTTTGGCACCTCTCCTCACATTATGTAGCTTATTTATATTGTGAAAAATATCAGCATGGGTGATCAGTGATAAAATTATGCCACCCCCCCCCCCCCCCCCCAAAAAAAAAAAACAACACAACAACAACAAAAAAACAAAAACAAAAACAGGACATTTACATTTTAATACTCATTCTAGATAAAGAAACCAGTGCTGGAATTTAACCTTAATGCTTCCCACTTTTTAAAATGATCTGAATGCAGTAGTAGAAATGTACATATTTTCTCATTTAAGCAGCAGGTTAAGTATATATAAGCCCCTTTGACTCTACTGCCATGTGACATCAAGCTAAAGGTTTAAAAGTTTGAAATTAAATCCTTTTTTCTCCAATGTACTCAGCAACAGTAAAGGTTATAGGAAATTACCCTAGTTCAAATGGTGATAGCATTTCAAATGTAAGATAACACAGTGTGAGCAGGCTGCTTTGTATAGCAAAGATGCAACATCATTTCATTCTGACATACCAGTAACAACAGTATCCAGAAACTATCCACACTCGTAGTGAATGTGATAATGCCATTAAAAAAAGAAAATAAATATCTACAGCAGGTCAGTGGTGTGCCAAAATAAAGAAATAGCATTCCCAGAAGCTTTGTGACGGATTCGTGGAAGTCTTTGGAGTTAGATGCAAGGTTATACAGAGGGCAGCCAGAACGGGTGTTTAGTTTGGGAGATCGAGTCAAACAACAGCAGCAGAATCGAGAAGACAGAAGAACTAAATTCACCTTGCATCCGGAAAAACACAGACTGGGAAAAAAGGCTGGAACGCAATGGTTCAATAAACAAGTGAAAAGTGATAGTGAAATAAAATACGGAATCATGGGATAAAGACATCCGCTTTTAACAAAAAAAATCTAAATTTTATAAAAAAAAAATTTCTTCAATCTGAGAGTACTGGGAATAATTTGATTTGAAGGTGGTTCACCTGGGAGAGCTGGCTGGTCTGACTACTGGAGGATTTGTGAACTGGCTCCAAGGCAAGTTCAACAGAACACACAAGCTCTTATTAAACTTCCTGTTTTCACCAAGTGAGACCAATATCACACACACATGCACACACACACACACACTTGGCATTTAACCAGACTTTATGATGTCGTATATGTTAACAGTCTGGGAAACAAATTGTGTTTTATGAAAGAAAATAGAAAGAATAACTAATATTTGACTTAATGTTCTTATGTATTGTTGAAGCCATAAATTGGAATTATTCTTATAAGACACCGATCATTGGGTGGCTATAACACAAAAGCTGTTGCTCTACATCTCTGTCAATACTTCAAGGTCAAACGAGGCAACCAGGAATATCAACCACACAGAAGTCGAGATGCTGTGTTTTGGGTCACACTGGGATTCTATTGTAAATGCACTGACGAGTTCCCCATTGCATCCTTTTCTCTCTCTGCTTCACTGTTTTACTCATTTTAAATCTAAATTTTAATTAAAAAAGCAACATAGCAGTAATAGATCCAAAACCTGCCGTCCAGTCAAGTCAAACTCCATCTTCATCACAACTGGCCGTCCTTATGTTAAAACAAAATAAAGCAAAGGTAAGTAAAAGTAAATGGGTTTTCCTATTGAATGTTATTGCTTTAGGAATGGGTGCAGATAGCTATTGATCTCCCTCATCCTTGGCCATTACCATTGGGATAGCAATCAGGGAGGCCAGTTGGCTTCCTGGTAAACAAGCATTTTCTCCCCTCATGGCAGAGCGGAGCAGAGATTGAGTGCAGTAAAAGGCTTGGAATAACATTTCTCCTGGTGTCCCCAGTGCTGCGACAGGACACTTAAAAACTATCTTTCATTCATAGGCATCCCAATCATGATTGCTTCTCTTCTCACTGTGGCCCATGAGAACAAATCCATGCACGGGGGAATAACAGGACATTTACAAGAACAAACATTGTTGTAGAATGCATGGAAAGGGAGCATTTTTGTTGATGTCTTTAATTGTTTTTGCATCTTAAACACATTTATTCTCCCCAAATGAAGTAGGCATAATTGCCTTAAATACATTTTCTGTCTTGTTGCACTGAGACTAGCAGAGAAAAAAAGAGAAATATAAAGATTAAAAGCAGCAGCATTTGGTAATTTCTTTACAGCCTCAAGTTAACATTATTCCACAAGGGAACAGGATTTAGTGGAAATTCAGAATCTGAAAAGTGTTTTTATTGTTTTTTGCACATGATGCTGTCACTCAAACACTATTGCAATAGCTCTGATGTAGGCTTTGTCCAAGTCAACAAGAGCTTCCTTTAGTATGCAGGACAAATAAATACAAAAGATCCCTAAAATAGAGATGCTTTGTTGAGAAATACTACATTTTGGCTCATGTTAAAATCAAACTGATCGCATCAAATTAGTCAAAAAACAAACACTTTAAAAAAACCAAAATTAGTATGTGCATTCTTTGAAACACAAATTCTTGCCCTTTCCTCCAGCGGTAAATGCTCACACGGAATAAAGAACTAAGCCGTATGTTTTCACTAAAACTATTCTTTCTGAATCCATTGAGTGATGAGTCAGGTGTGCGTCTCGAGTCTCTCGCTGCTCTAAATGCCATTCCAAACTCATTACCTCTGTCTCGCGTCTGGCCAGCTACCCATCATGTTCTGACCTTGAGAAAATGATAGAAAGGTGACAACTAAGTACCCAGTTCTATAAAGAAGAAGAAGGTAAGAATGCAACTGCAGAACTGCGTCTATATGAGGTGCTTAACTGTGATTTCTAAATTTTGAATGAGAAGGTCTGTAGTAAATTATCTCTTTGGTATATGTTGTTGTACTGTGAGATGTATTATTTTATGGAGGATATTAATCATATCATGGCACAAACTGTCTGTTGTGTCTTGTCATATATCAAAAATATAGTAAGACTGCAGGAATATGAATACAGGTACAACATTAGATTTGTCTGGGAAAAACATAAATGATCTAATTTTGTTTCCATGCTGTATAAGTGACTCTTACACAAATGTTTGTAGGTGAAGTTATTTCTCGTGTCATATGTTCAATTTCGTTCATTACTTTTCTTTTGAAGGATTACCACAGTAGTACTTACCTACAAAATCACACCCGGCCACAATATATTCCTTTAACTTTTACAAGTTTGAGAGTCTAGGCAATCAGATCTGTCGGTAAGAAGGATTTCTGTCACGACTTACGACACACTTCCACTGCTTTATATTACTGTGTCTTATTTTTCTTGCATAAAAAGGCAAATCTGCACCTGAAGTAATTTCCCTTGTGTTCAGACAGATCAGGCCCCTTATATTGACTGTTTTATGAAAATCATTGAAATGGCTTGATTTGCAATAGAAATAGCTAAAACCTTTCACGTTCTGCTATCTACTCAGAAAATAAAGGGAGTTTAATGATGAGGTTTTGATTATACAACTGGGTTTATATAGTCACATATCTTTTGTTGATGTTTACCTGATGAACCAATAAAAAATGAATATCCCTTGTCATTTTTTACCATATTGAACAATAATACTATTGTAGATCAGCAATAATATTGTACACCAATGAACACCTTTAATATTCCTGTGACAAAACATATGAATCCATGCATGAACTCCAATCAATCATAATTTTGTTTCAGTGACATTACCAGGGGTTGCTTAGCAACAGGATTTAAATCTCACTGGCTTAATACGATAACTTCAAAGCAGCCATTCCCTACCTATTCTTTTTCCTAATTTCCACCAGATAGCTATATTACTAGTACAAGTATGGTGCACTGGCTGAATGTACATGTGAGGTGTAGTGATTCAATCAAATTCTTAATGTGTCCATTAAGAATTTGATTGAAGTTAAGACCTCGCCTTGTTAGACGCTTTTGTGTGCATGTGTGTGTGTGTGTGAGAGAGAGATAGAAATTCACAGAAGTCCTGTACACCTTGATTAAACCATGTTTCTGGCTCATCTTTGAACTGAAGAAATCAGCTGGAATCCTCAATATGGAGATGTCATTTAGAGTCAAATAGAATGCAAATTACTTGTACAATTGAAATGTCAACTTAAACATGCAGCGTGCCTGACCCAAAGAAGTCATTTAAAGTCATTTCGTTGATTCAGAGTTCCACTAATCCTTTTTCATTTCCTTATAGTCTTGAGGTTACAGGAATAACTGGGAGGAGGGTTGTGGTGGGGGTCTGACACATCTGGGAATCAGGTTGATTTCTTCCTTCATCTAGCTGGTCAAATGAAGTTTATTATGACAGGGTGCGCTTATATTTTGGTCAAAACACAAAAGGGCGGCTGGCCTTTATTACCATGGCTGAGTGATAATATAGGTTATTAGGGCAAGATGTTGTAAGGAATTGTATTTTTTTCATTTCCCATATAATACCAATGTGCAGTTAAAAATCTATCTATCTATCTATCTATCTATCTATCTATCTATCTATCTATCTATCTATCTATCTATCTATCTATCTATCTATCTATCTATCTATCTATCTATCTATCTATCTATCTATCTATCTATCTATCTATCTATCTATCTATCTATCTATCTATCTATCTATCTACACATCTATCTACACATCTATCTACACATCTATCTACACCCAGGTTAAATTCCCCAGTGACTGTCACAATGAATCTGATTAGTAATGCTACATCCATCATTGGGTTCGATCACATGTGAAAGGATCCATTCCAGTGTCACGTCATATATTCATATCCAATGAAATGTACAAATTGTAATTGCTTAATAAAATAGGTAGAATCACTCCAGAGGGGTCTTAAACAGTGGCAGTGTGTGAAATATTCATGATTTACACATAGACAGTAAGCGGTCCAGTGTAAACTACAGCGATGTAAGTGCACAAACATCTACCCTGGGACATTTACCTTTCGCCCTCATTGTCTCTATCTCATTGACACGTGGCCATCAATTTCTACTGCATCTCACACTAGACTGTCCTTAAGGTCGATTTGATCTGTCCAAGCAGTGGCCTGATGCACTGTCGCCCTCTCTCCCCCTTCAAATTGCCTACCCCAGGGGAGTGCTTGTGTTTGCTAGTAAGCGCATGGCCATGCTGTTAATTTATAAGAGCGCTGAAATGTTTTCTTGATTTGTCTGCAGCACACTGTATGCTCTTACGGCGCTCTGTGATGAAATGGAAAGTCCAGTTTTAAATGAAATATTTTCAGAAATAATTTCCTTTATTTTGTAGTTGAGAATTAAATAAGAACATTTGTGCCACTCTTTTCATTTTGTGTACTGAAATTGTTAAGCTACATCCAAAAGTAATTAGCCTTGTGCTGTGTTAATCTGTTACTCTTGCACAGTGAGTAGAAAGAACAGCTGTATCAATCTGTCACAATGTGAACATCTTTCAAAGTACTGAATTACTCTTTACAGTTTTTCTCAGTCGCTTTGGTGCGTTTCTCAGAACACCATTAACATTTGCACAGCAGTTAGTGCATTTCCCAAAACAATTAGTGCAAACTGCAAAACCTAGTGGATAGCCTGCAAAAGCACGTCACATGCACAGAATTGATTATCCATACCTCAAAAGCAAGTATCCATGTCAATGAAACTGTCAGTGCCATCAAAATGAAAAGTCTTGACACCATCTTTATGAACAAGATAGTCAAATGGCATTGTCATGTTTCCACTATGACAGTTTATAATTTCAGTGTTTCCCATTGCAAAAACAATTGGTGACACCTGAAAATGCTGACGACAGCACTATGGCCTACCTGTACAGCCATCTGAAATGTGCATTAAAGTCACTGTAGATGTTATGGGAGTCTTGGGAGTAACTAAGACACTGAATACGTACGTTTCACATTTCCATTGTGTAGAAGTGTTTGTAATCCTACAGAATTGTGCAAAAGAAAAATATGCTACAGTCACTTGTTCACTGTAGAATACATGTAAACATAAAATCACCAATTTGGTAGAGCCTCCTCATGAGTGACAGCTGTAATTCACCTGAGATCAATTGTTCAATTTCGGAGACATTTCCAAGAACAATGATACAGAAAGGTCTAGGATTTGCTTGACAGATGGCCAATATTTGGCATGTGATAACTAGTTCAACAATTTTGTGTGTGATGACTTAAGCAATGGATGTATGACTATTAGTTTTATTGGGAATGACTATTCAGCATCCATAGGTATGATTACTTTTGACTGACATGACATAAGCAAATGGAAATGTCAGAAAGCAGCAGGGAAATGTATGGAAGCAACTAATTCAAGTCCAAAATCATTTGCAGTTTGTTCAGAGAGAGGAGAAATTGCTACTATGATGTGCACAAATGACTGAGTGTTGTGGAGGTTGAACTAATAGTTATGAGAATTTCAATTCTGATCTGAGAAACGCACCAAAGCGACTGAGAAAAACTGTAAAAAGATCATCCCTGTAAAGTGTATCCCTGCAAAATTTTTAAACACAACTATCTTTTATAAAATTTGACATCTTTTTTAAAACACAGCACTTGTTATCCCAAGTACTGCAGTCTATTTAATATATTTTATCTTTTAAAATAAACAGCACAAAGCCTTTCTCTCACCTGATGTAGGATTCTGTTAAATATATCACATTCACTACTAGTTTTGATATATAAAACATCCTAAATAACACATTTTTAAGCATTTTTCTTTTAAGATATAATAAATGTCTATCATATGACAGCAAAAATAAATTGCTTTGTTTAAAGCGTTTTCAGCAACTTGTGTTATGTTGATAGGTGATAAACTGCTAGCTTTATTTGTTTTTGTGAGCAAAAGTATTGTCGTGATACTCACTGATGTCCCTCCGCATCATGCCTTGACCTCTGGCAGCTACTGGAAGTTTGTTGCATTCCCTTCAACAAGAGTTAGACAGCTGCTTTTTCAGGATGGACTTTTCTATTACATTCATGTTAGGCTTCTGAAAAGCCCTGCCACCTCATTGTAGTTCATAAGTGTTACATCTTCAGGGAGCCATTGGTGCTCTCAGTTGCCAAATAGCAGCAGGAGAAGCCATTTATCTTGGCCTGCTCATCTTTAGCAGAGCAGACCCAAACAGCCTCTGTACAGCTTGGAAAAGGAAAGAAAGGCATTGATTGGAAATAAGGCAGTCCTGTAAAAATTTGATTGCTTTCGCAGGGACAGAATATGACAAATTTAACCTTTTATTTATGTCTAACTTGAAAATTTATAAAGGCGTGGGCAGTTTTTGCAGCATATGCTTTCAGTTTGGCAACAAGCTGTCATATGGGATGTATTAAACTTCTGATGTGTTAATGTTATGATCTTAGACGTGTTTGAGGGACAAATGTTATTTATTGGTTGCATTTGCTGTGTTTGTATCTTTGTTTGCTGTTTTGCATTCATTGCAAATTGACTGAACATAGCAAAATTATTACATTGTTTTTACTCCAACAACAGTTACATTTCATTATTTTCTTTTTTAATTGCAATTGTGTCAGTATATAAAACACAACTTCTTGGCCTTGCATAGCCAACTACCCATTTATAACCTTTTGTAATTTCAGGAATACACCAGCAATAAAAAGATCATCACCAGCTAATCTGTTTTTATATAATTAATCAGTCTATCATATCCAAAACAAACTGAGCTGTCAAACTCAATGGCCATCCGTTCCTCTCTTCCTCAACCTGACCTTTTCTTTTTCCTGCTGAACCATCAGAGGTAATAAAAGCTTCAAAGTCAGATGCTAAATGTGTTTAGATTTTAATTATTAGACTGATCCTCTTGGCAAATAACAGTACCGATCAATATAGGCTACTGGGAAATATTCCATTGTGAATGCATAGTGAGGATTATCGTCATCTCCATCATTGTCATCGTCAATTGAAAAATCAAATTACTGTTGATGATGAGTGGATCAAGCTGTGGTAGATGTGACAGATGGATTTGGATGTGAGAAAATGTGGATTGTAATTCTTTAACATCTTTAACTTTGTGATTAAATGTTTGTTCTTTGTTCTACCTTTATATTCAGTGTTAAAGGTGGAAAGAATTTTCTGTTACTCAGGATTGAAACACTTCCTGGTTTGAGGAATTATTCATTAATTATTTATTAATTATTTTTTTGTTTTTATGTTAAAATCACTTTTGTTCTGTTGTGCTAGAATGTGTTAAGTAAACCCAACAAAATCAGACGGAAAGAATATTGATATCAGCCTGAAGCACCACCCCACATCACTGATGACAACATGTATCCAGCTTTACATATCCTTTTCTACCCTATATTTGTCATTTGCTTGTTTGGCAGGTCCAACTGCAGCTTTATCAGCACTGCTCTGTCCAGCAGTAGATTCCCTGCCGTTAGCAGGAGACAATTTGCACTACGACCAGACTGGAAGCTGAACAAGACAAGTGCAGTTGTGAATAACAGCAAGAGGCAAACACAGACTGAGCTGATATACACACACGAATTAGGTAATTAACAGAGATAAAATATATTATTAATATATTATTTTCCTTTGGTTGCTTGGGGAGTTGTGTTGTTCCTAAGAAGCACAGTAGAGGAAGCGATGAAGATATTCTTGCAGTGTCCACTTATGCGCAGTTGTACTATCAGAGATGATGGATTTTTAAGTGTGTGGTAAATGGTCCCTCTCATTCTTTGCATGCTACAGCTTTTAATTGCATCAAGCAATAAACTGTGTCCAATGACAATAGTTATAAAGAGTTTTAAGAGTCTGTGCAGTAATATTCCCTGCAATATCCTCACTGTTTTTCATGCAGTGATACCAGAAAGCAATGGATTATCCAATAAACTTATTCACAGTTCCATCCAATTTGATCTTGTCCTTGCATGCAACTATTCGTCCAGATGATATTGTATACTGTAGATGATGAAATTCCCTAGATTTTTGCAAATTTTTCTTGAGAAGCATCTTTTGGATCTTTTTTTAAAAATCGATTTTATCTAGTTGTTTGACTGAATTGTGACTATATTAATTATGAATATAAATTCTAAATACCAGGACCGGAAAAAAAAAATTCAGAATACCAACTGTGATTCTTAATTTTCATTCATTTTTGTCTGATTTCTATGCCAATAGACTGTGGGTAAGATGCAGTGAACAAACATACAGACAGCTAAATTTACATTGTTTTTTCTCGAATCAGTTAACCTTAAATTTCTAAGAACCAGAGAATAAACACTTACATAATATGCAAAAGGAGTTTTACAATGGGTTGTATGAGGAAGCATCACAAAGTTTTATTTTAACCATAAAAGGTACTGCATCCATATGATTATCACTTAAGCAATGCAGCTTTAATATCAGAAATCCAGGACAGAAAAAAAATTGAGAATACCTGCCAACTGTGATTCTCTCCTCACTCAATGGTAGTACAATACTAAGTCGATGAAGTATACTTGTTCGTTGTTTCATAGATTAATGTCGCTTCTTTTGTTATAAATGCTCACTGTTGTGTTGCTGCAGAGCAAAAAAATATCAGCACATTTGTCACAGTGTACTGTATGTTCATGTAGGTGCCACAGGTCTGTTGACTGTGATAATTTGCCAAAGCTGGTTTAATCTCCTTGTCTTATATAGTGTTGATCATGAAGAAACCAGCTGTGGTCAATAAAGTCTCAAAAATAACTTTGAGGGGTAAACCAACTTTTAATGTGCTTCTCCAAACATCAGCCTCTTGCTGACCTTTTGCCTCTGCGACAAGAGACTAAGTAAACTGCACTTATGCTCTTAAGAAAGTTTATAAATGTTGCATGTGCACCGAATGTTGCCTTTGCTAATCAAGCCCAGTCATAGAAAACAAACTGCCTTTAATTTCAGCTTGTGACTTGTGACTTGTGAGAGGTTACCTCTGTAGTTCACCAAAAAGGACACATTCCAGCAACCAAACCAGCAGCTAAATAAGACAGTCTGTTTGCAATTTGTCCTCTCACTCTTGAACTTTGGAAAAGACTCACAACAGATTCCCCAACAGTGTCTGCCTCTTATACAGTAATAGTGAGTTCTTCTGTAAGGTAAAATCACACAAAGCCACAAGCCGCTGTGGACATTTTAGATTTTTAAAAAAAAATTTTTATCTGCTATTAAAGCTTCATGTTGGATGTTCTAGGGGTCAGTTCCTACTATCAGTACAGCAGTACTTCTCTGCGTATTTGATACATGTTGAAATAAACTGGTTCTGTGCTAAACCTAAACCTTTTTCACTCCTTTGTCACTTGTTGTGCAGCATAAGCATACCAAACGTACCCGCCCTTCATATATACTACAGGTAATTATGGGACAGTAACCTAGGTGAAGGCACAAAATATACATGTAGGTTAGAGGAATTCAAGCTTTGTATTCACAGACGTACTCACCAAGCCCAACAAAGGAGCAAAAAGATTTTTCTTTCCTGACTGAGTAATGCATTATTTTTTAATTCCCTTCTTGCATTGCCCAGTGGCATGTCTAGCTGCTTTTACCTCCAACAGAGCTTTGGGAAAACACTAAACTCACCTTCTCATGCTGCCTTCGCCTTGAGCAACAGTCTGAGGGTTCTCATTTTAGGTAGATTTTATTACTATTTGAAAAAAAAGTGTGTACAAGCAAACCAGGAAAGGAGAAGGTGGCGAAAGGTTGCAGGCAGTGCAACCATAAACGTCATCTGTGTAGTGAATGATATATCAAATTCAGTATCTAAAGGTAATTCTTGATAAAAAAATTTTTGGGATAATGGGAACTAATTTTGATTTTTTCTTAGTGTAAAACTCAAACACACACACATGCACACTGAAAAAAAATGTATTCACCACTTAAAGCTCTATCTACATGCACAGACAGCGTGTTACTGATAGCTTCTTGGATGCTCTCATGTAAGTTCAGGTTATGCTTCATTCTGAATAAATCCGCTCCAGTGCTTTTTTGAATGAGAAACATATCTAAATTACACAATAATGGCTATAACTCATACTTTTACACTGTTATAGAGTGCCTCTAAGGGTTTCACTGCTTAAATGAAACCCAGAGCAGAATCTAACAAAAAAGGACATCTGACTGCTCAGAAGATGAGTGATCACAGAGTTCCTGAAAAGTTAAAGAAGCCACATTTTTCATAATTTTACATGATACTTGTGCTATGGGCTAAGAGTATTGTGTGTGTTGTGGCTTCATGTGCGCTAGCTTTGGGTTTTCATCTCTCCCTGACCCGAAACGTTTTGTCCACATCAAAGCCTCGGCACATCTGGTTCTAAGTAAAGGCAGAGGGCAGGTGGACACGAGAGGTCTTCATTTTAGCAGCAGGGGGATGTCAGAGGATAGCGAGGGTTTAATAGCGACACAGAAATTTTCACCACACTTCAGTGGAATTAATCAGAGTTGAGGAGAACAGGATTGTCATTTCCTGTTGAGTGTTAGAGAATTAGCTGGACAATAAATCGTCGTAGTTTTAGGTATCTTGTTCTGTTTTTTTTTTTTTTTTTTGGTACATACTGTTTAAGGTAACTACAACCATGTGACAGCTGCATCATACAGCACCAGGGCCCACTCCAGTTTAAATAAAGATCATGGTGTGTTTGTATCACCATTACAGGTGATACAAACCCACCATGATCAACATCCATCATGCTGATGTCAGTTAAAAACCAGTAAAACGCAAAAATGCTTTTGTGGTTTTAGGAACTTTAAAAGGTATTTATATATACCATCATGGCATTGAATTAACAACATGCTAAAAATATTTCTCATTTCCGTATTGACATGATAACATCAAGCAGTTGCTGTTGATTTGTTCCACCACATCCCACATCCTTGCACGGCATCTGCAATCATGCCTCGCCGGCTTTGAAATCTGTACCGAGAGTCCTGAGAGTGGTTGTTGTTGTTGGTGTGTGCGGCTGACGCCTGCACAGCTGCAGCCGACCGTGTGTACAGCAACCGAGTAAGAAACAAAAGTGTGAATAAAGATTATGATGAAAAGCATGAAACTGTGGACAAGTCTGCCGTGTGATTGCTACAGTACAGTAAATTCATCCTGACATTCAAGAAACCATTTGAAGATGATTTAAGCTTTATGACATGGCATGTTATCCTGGTGGCAGTAGCCATCAAAACATGGACATGTTGTGGTCAAAAAGGGATAGACAAGGTCATCAATAATAATGTTTAATAGACAGTCAGTTAGTACTACTGAGCCCAAAGTGTACCAGGAAAATATCCCCCGCACCATCATCACCTGGCAGGATGGATCCATGCTTTTTTGTTGTTTATTTAAAAAACTGACCATACCTTGTGAATGGTAGAGTCATGACACCAGGAAATGGTTTTTTTTTAAATCTTCTATAATCCTATTTTGGAGAGCCAGTGTAAATTCTAGCCTCAGTTTCCTGTTCTTAGCTGACAAGAGTGGTACTTTGTCTTATCTTCTGCTGCGACCCAACTGCTACAAGGTTTGATGTGCTGTGCAGTCACAGATGCTTCTCTGCTTACCTTGGTTGTAACGAGTGGTAATTTGGGTTATTATGAACTTGATACAATCTGGTCATTCTCCTGTGACCTCAACAAGGCATTTTCACCCAGAGAACTGACACACACTAGTCTCTTTTTCAAGCCATTCTCTTCGAACCCTAGATATATCTGCGTGGGAATGCATGAACTTGTTGTGATTGGCTGATTAATCATTTGCATTAACAAGCAGCTGAGCAGGTGTACCTAACAAAGAGACCAGTGAATGTATATAATAACCCAAATATGATGTGAGAAATTTGATGCTTAAATAAAGTCAAAGAATAGTACTTTTCAAGAGTGATAAACCTCCGGACTGAAAATTAAAGGCAATGAGGTAATGCCAAAAACTGCAGTTCCCTCATTGGCCACTTGAGGCTCACTAAAAAAGAGAATCGATCCCTAAAGACTTCATGTTAAAATGCTCATCTTAAATATAAAATGAACATGTTTGCCACCTGATCATGTTGTCAGCTAAAATGTTAACGCTCATTTAAATATAAGCATCTATGGCTTCAAAACGTAACATAAATACACTAATAAAGTGTGTTTTTGTATTCATCTGTATTGACGGTGAGAATGGAAAAAGGGAGAGGGAGAGACAGGAAACACTTAGGTTAAAAAGAGAGAAAGCAAGAAAGTGTGTGTGTGTGTTTTTTTGTATGTATGTGTGCGTGTGAGGTTATAGGCTGATGCATATAACCCCTGCAACCATGGCCAAGTCATCCTGTGGAAGATTGCTGGCAGGCCTGGGGTCAGGGGTCGCCTCTCTGAGGGAATTGTCCCTTTAAAAGGTTATCTGGGACTCGGTTTGGTGCTATGATGTGATTTCAGTTTGTAATTGTGTATGATTGAAATAATATATAATATCAAACAAGCTCTGAAGGTCATATTTTTCCCATGGTCCCACATTTTCTCAGCTCTTGAGACAAATTCTCCAAATGTGTGACTTGTCTGGCAAATCCATTTGCAACCAGATTTATTTATTTTTTTAAGGAAGCAACTCCAGGAATCCAAGACATACAAAGGAGTATGATGTCTTGCTGTACTACAAAAGACACAACATACAATTACTGTAAATTTCATCTCTTTTATCTGAAATGTAAATATACTTATGACAAGCCTTTATTTGTACAGTTTTTCCTTGGATGTGTAAATCCACTTCTTTTAAATAAAAAAAAGGACATTCATCTCTTTGCCTTTTCTTCCATTGCCTGTTTGTTGGTTATTCCTGATTAGAAAGGATCTCCATCTGCCTGTCTGGAGCTTGTAAGCCTGCTCAGATCTCTGCATCTTGTTGGGCGAAAGCTCAGCTAAATCCGTGGAAGCCTAATGTTTATCCGATGTGAAAATAATTACTCAAAAGTGTTTTTCCTAATCCTGATAATTAGAGCACGAAAAGAAAGATCAGTGTCACTGTATATCATGGGGGCCTGGCGATTGACTTCCTGGTCGCTGTAAGTTTCAGGTGAAGATGGGAGCGGATAAAGGTTAGATTAGGTCTAATCCAGAGCAGCAGCAGCCCTTAATCTGTTATGATACAAGGATGATCACTTAAAAAGGTCTGGATCCAGGGCTCTGCCTCCTGGTTGGGGGAGAGAAGGCTCGACTGGGACCCATCTTAAAACCTGCTTAGCGGCACGGTGGCGCCAGCAGCTGTGAGCACTTGTGGACAGCCTTGGAGAAGAGAAAGAAATACAGAGGGAGAAAGAGACAGAGGAAGACATCTCAATATCATCCCACGCTTGGGTTTCCCCATCTAGGATGGACAGGGCTTAGAGGGGAAACCTGTTGTCGACCAGTAATCTCAAGATCAACAAGCAGGTTTGAGTCCAGGGCTATGATATCACCGTGGCACATCAGAGATCTGCAAAATGAAGCCCAGAGTGGCATTAACAGCCCAAATGGAAGACAGCTCATCTTGTTAGAGCCAGAGACGCAAGAGACTAGCGACCTGGTGATATTGGACTGATTGAGAATTCAGTCATCTCTCCAGATCGTATTACCAAACTCCAGCGGGATGGGGACGTGAGCAAAGGGGGGATTAGATGAGAAAATCTGTGTGGCTTCATGAATTAGGGTTGGAAAAGATGGCAGGATGGCATGTTGTGCGGTTGGCATCTTCAAATTGCTGAATGAGTTAGTGTGGATTCCTGCTGATGCACATGCCAAATAGGGCAGTGATCTGCATATAGTGACACCTACAGTCTTAAGATTTTTAGATTTCTTTTTAGATTTTTAAGTTACATGATATATTAATAAATCCTTTAGGGGAACACATATTTTGTAAAATAATTTCTTTTATTTTGGAATAAGAAACCAAAGCAACAATATTCAATATTACCACAGATATTCTACATAAACCCGTGAATATTTTGGAGTCTTTTTAATTATAGAAATGAGTTTGGTTTAAACATTAAAAGAAAAACTAAAGAGAACAGAAAAAACTAATAAAGACAAACAGTTTTCCCATATTTACAATTTTTAAAAAATCTATGAATGCAGTGAATTTGGCAAACTAAACATCAATTTTACAGGTTATTTGAAACTGAAGTGTCACCGGTAATTAGTTGCATATTTACCAGGTTGTTTTATATGATAATAAGCAGATAGAATCAATTTACGCATATGTTTATTGACTTTTTTAAAACCGTGTCCATTGATTGAAACTGTAATAACTTGACATCCAGTTGCCTACAAGAGCTTCATTATCTCCTTTGATGTGTTTTAACAACGTGACAGTTGAAATGCCATTTTGTTTTACTACTCATGACTGTCACACATCAACAACACACAAATATTTATTTTGTTGTCTCCAAACTGAACTAGTAGTTAGTAGCTATTGATTATTGGTGATGGAGATGCGTCATTGTGAGATTGATATTCACAAGCAGATGAATTTGCTAACTTAAGCACCATATTTATATTTATTAATATGACTTCTCATTTCCTCCTGCTTGTTATTGCTGTCACGCCATACTGAATGTATAGCCTGCAATAAGACATATGCAGGCTACACATATAAGTCATTTTCTTATACCAGGGATCTGAATCTCATCAACGCAGTTACTTCCAAAATAATTTACCTTGTATTGCTATGTGGACTGTAAAATACTTAGAGCTAAAGCAATGTGAAAACCTCATAATTGCCATGTATGTCATGTAATTGGAATATGAAAGCAACAAAGAAAGAAAAGTTTTGACTACAAGAACTTAAATCTTTCTTTTTAAAAAGAGGAAAATAGTTTTCATTATTCTTTATATAAAGATCTATATTAATTTAATTAATTGACAAGGTAGAAATTCAATTCGACATATATTAATATTGCTGTTTGTTTAGAGCATTTAAAAACTGCTCATCTTTAATTCTTTTTTTTTTGTCAAAACTACAACAGCAAGCATTGATATGTAATTCAAGCAATGATCATAAATAATTAAAGAATAACAATAAAAATCTACTATATGACAAAGCATAAATACATTAGCTATATAATTCTAAGTTTGTAGCAAAAGGTTAATCACTGAATGAGGAGTTTTGTAGCTGATAAAGTACCCATGTGATTCAAGCATCAATGCCTTTCTGTTCATTAGATGACATCTGATGATAAAATGGATAAATGCCACCATTTCACAAAACCACATGCACTGTTGCAAACATTTGGAAGTACAAGACTGCACACAACTTGTGTTTGCAGCCTATGCCCAAGTGATCATAATCAAGGAATTAAGTCCCTCAATATCTTCTTATTTCCTGGAGGACGTAGATATAGTTTTTGTGCCACCATGGTAATTTCCTGTAATTAAGAATCTAATCAAAGCATATGCTAAACCACGCTTTTAATAAACACATGAGCTGTTGCTGACAGAGGACAGGGAGCTAAATGTTATTGGATTCCTGCATGTATTAAAAAAGGGCAAGAAGATCAAGATGAAGATGAAGGTGTAAGATGAACCTTGCAGTTCTACTGTAATCAGTCCAGCAGTTTGTGCTAGAGGAGGTATGTTTAAAATCTGTGAAAATAGCTTGTGAATAAAAGTCCAACCAAGATGTAAAAATTAAGCTACCTGGAAATAACTTTCAATAATAATTGTGACTGAAAACAAAAAAAAAGTTTTTTTTTTATTAGGATAAGCAGTTATCAAATCCTTTAGATGGAAACTCTGACAGTTAAATAAAATGTCAGATGCTGAAAATATGCAAAGGTTAGGCAGGCACTTGCACATTGTTTATTGCAAAAGATTAATCTCAAGCTTTTTTTAAACAGTCTTCATAATGGATCTAATTATATTTGGGCTACTTTTGCTGATTTACCAGGTGACTCCAGTAAGCACAGGAGGGCATGTGCAATCTCTTTTGTCTGGATATAAAAGAATAAATATCCTGCTAAATCCAGAGTGCTTGCAGGGCCGGGCTAAAGCTGCCGCTCAGTATTCACCACTGTGTCTCTATTTGCTCTTTGGTTCCACCATCCTGGAACTTTACTCCTTTTTGTCTCTCTCGCAGGAGATGGAGCAAGGGAGGGGGTGCGAGGCAGAGGGGAAAGGACAGCGAGGGAGGGAGAAAAATGAATTGGGGCTGGCGTTTGATGTGCTGATTGGAAGAGAACTGAGGACAGCAGCTGCACTCACAACCATCCCTGGAGAGAGCAGGTTTGATAGCTAAATGAAGACCTCTAGTGCTTTCTTGTTAGCCACGATGGATCCTGCACCCAGATGAAGCACAATTAGTCAGTGGTGGTGGCTTTGAGTGTCCACCAATCACAAGGCAAAAGTCAGTGCTTCTCATTGGCAGTTAGTGCCCCGGGCTGTGTCCTAGCCCTGCTGGCCTTTTCAGGCCTCTTTAACACTACAGAGGAGAGAACATAAATCCCAAGCTGAGAGGGGCTGCTGGTATCGTGAAATGATCCCTCTGGCATTTCAGATACAGCTGTGCACATCTGATTAGTGCTAGTCGCGCATGGTCCAGTTTGGCTAAGAAGTGCTTTCTCTTAGATCTTGGCGGCTTTCTCATCTGACACATAAAAAAGGAAAAATTCTCAATAGAGTTGCAGTTTGCCTATCAGTCAGCTATTAAATCCCTCATGTCTGTGCAAGCCCACTGGCATACTGACAAGAGAGAACTGATTGCTGCTCTAGCTTATGTTTAAGAGAAGCTGAATTTGTACTTTGTATCAAGTCACTTGGAAATAAAGCTTCTTTGGCCGTCAAAGTACTACTTCTTGTTGCTATTCAGCATCGTGTTTTTATTGCAATTGTTCTTGCCTCACAGACAAAACAAACTAGACTGGCCGTTTGAAACTATAGCAAAACATATTTGCTTTTTATCTGTATTTTACTGGTGCTCTTTCCTCTCAGCATGTCCTCCTATCTGCTGCTGCTACTAATGCCACTGGAGCAATGCAACATGGGGAAGTTTGTGCCACTGCATGATGAACCGTTCTATTTATATTAAAATGAGTGTGCTCCTCTGGGAGATATAGAGGGGAATGGAACAACAAACATGGAGCTTTGGAGATGAAGGGAACTGTGGAGGGACCGGTGACAGCAAAATGGCAACTCCTCCATACAAAGTGGCCCTAAGGACCTTAGGAAGAGTAATAATATGAACGGTGGCATCTAGAAGGGCCTTGTGGGCGTAGTGCACACACTGCACTTTGCCATAAAACAACACCCACGGTAATAAAGTAAACCCCTTAAAGCCACACACAGCACCAAACTATTCCCTTAAATTGTTCATACTTGGTGTGTGTGTGGGGGGTTTGTTTTTTTGTTTTTTACTGTTATTGACCAATGGTGTTGTAGCTTTGGCTGACCTGTGATGGATTGTTGAGGCATTGTGTTTGTTGTAGTACTTGTCAAAGCTTGTATTTGTAAGAATATTGAGTGGTGTGTCATTCATGTTTCCCAGAAAGACAAATGACACCCCAAAGGATTGTGTGGAGGGACTAAACTACTCTCAGGATAATTGCTATTGTACCGTGAGACTACTTGTTTGTGAGTCATTTTGTATCGTATAAAACACATTATACAAACTGATTTTCACAATTAGATAGATAGATAGATAGATAGATAGATAGATAGATAGATAGATAGATAGATAGATAGATAGATAGATAGATAGATAGATAGATAGATAGATAGATAGATAGATAGATAGATAGATAGATAGATAGATAGATAGATAGATAGGCTAGTTTTACTGCACATTGGTATTATATGGGCTCATGAAAAAAATACAATTCCTTACAACATCTTGCCCTAATAACCTATATTATCACTCAGCCATGGTAATAAAGGCCAGTGGGCAATAACAGCTGGGTTTTCCTCTTTTTCTCCAAGAGCCCGGCAAGAGTGGAGGAGAATGGACCCTGGCCCTGCAGTCTGTCTAGTTAATTAAGCTCAGGGGTGAAGGCGTTATTTGTGGGAAAGAATCCAATTATTTTGCCTCTCCACTCCCGAAGAAGAGAGGGGTTTGTGTGGTGATGATGATGATGATGATACCACTCAGAGGCAAGACAGCCACTTCACGACTTAAGAGTTCATTCTTGTACCTTGCTTTCCCCTTTTCCTTCCCCAGATTAGCCAATTCCCATATGTAACCCCTTGCCTTTTAACAGAAACTGTGATATTTCTTTTGATGAAGTGCAAATGTGATTGTCACTGCTTCAGAAAACACACTGGCACATATGCAAGCACACAAGAAAAGAAAACCCCAAATTGTATATATTTTTTGTGGCTCTAATGTTGCTGGTGGGAAATTCTTGAGATGAGTAAAAGTGGTAGCTCTGTTAATTGTTGCTTCAAAGGCAAAGGGGCTTATTTGAAACAAAAGAACCAATTAAAATTTCTGAAACCTTAATTACTTCTTTAACATCTAAAAACAGACTGCTATATCCTGGTCTCAGTCTCAGTGTAATAGATGGCCTTGTTTGAACACTGAGTTTTTGCATGCAATTAGTAGCCCTAGGAAGAGATCAGTGAACCCTGCTCTCAAAGAACCATCTTAAACAAATGTAGGTGTTTTTTAATTTTTTTAAAGAAATGTCTTACTTAAGGAGTAGCCTCAAACTCTGCTTCAAAGCACTAATTACACATATTCTCTCGTTGAGATCAGATCCACATCTGTCTTTCATTCTGACTGCCTGACAATTTTTTCACACATGCATTAAAGTTGTATAATAAGACATTTTTGTGCCATTTATTATTGAATAGATTTATTTGCTAAACAGTCACTGATCTACTGATTTTTCTTGCAACAATCCTGGAATAAAAAACAAAAACAGTTTTTTACAAGAATTTATTTTGCTGTAGTTCATCATTTGTGCACTTTTTTATTAACCTTCTCCAGGACTTAAACGGTGCCATTTCTTCTCAGTTTAGCTACAGAAAAAGTAAAAACTACTCACTCTGGTTAACCTGCCTTTGCAATATTTTTCATGCTCTTAGCTGATTGAGTAGTTTTTCTGATGTGAACTCTGCTTTGCGGTGGAGAAATTAGGCTAATTAATTAAGCTAGCTTAATATGTATCTTTAAGATTTGTTAGCATAAAGTTAGCATAAATCCGGGCAACGAGACTGAGTGAAAAGTGCGCATGGCTGATACAAAGCAGTGATAATGTATATATGAACATTAACTAAGTAGTAGATCAGAAAAGAAAAACGTGACAAAATTAAGATCAGTGTTCATGCAGAAAATAATTTAATCTACTAAAAAAACCAAAGAACTGCAATTATTTCATTTATCCCCTTATTCATTTATTCCCATATTATTGTGTTAATATGAAAATGTCACTTACCTTTTTGTGTTTTTTCTGTTTTTCTTCATAATATCAGTACACTACTATCTACCTGTCACATGTGACACATTCCCCTAATTGGAGTTTTGTTTTAACAAATCTGAACCGTTTGATGTGACTGTTTGTGTGTGTACAAAGACACATCATATCATTTTGCACTTTCATGTGTCCACTGGGAAAGTCAAGGCCCCCTAATCTGTGCCCAGGAGAGCTCACCCTGCTTCTCCCCTCCTGAACTTTGTCCCAGTGTGGGTCACCTCGGCGGGGCCACGAGGGAGAGACTGCCTCAGCGAAGCCCTAATCCTGGGGAGTCGATAGATGCTAGCATGGCTGCAGGCCTCAGCTTTCGCACAAGTGCCCCAGGGAGAGCTGCTCATTTCAATAAATGTAAAGTGATACTGTCCACAAGCAAACATAGAGCCACACACACGTTATTATACATGCACACGCATACCCACACATGTGAACCAGAGCTCATATGTGATGGAGAATTGCTTGTCCTCGGGGCAAAATATGGGAGAGTGATCCAGTGATGTAGTTAAATGACAGGCAAGCGAGTGGAACATTTGCTTGCTTGATGCTGTCGATGCATCGCTGCTGCCCCGATAAGACCTTATTTACATTTGTCAGGGTAGAATTGATTTCTTTTTTGCCCTTTACAGACTGCTCAAATTGCAGAGTGGATGGGAGCAGTGTCACACACCTCAGATAAAGCTGAGAATGTCTGTCAAAAGTCTTAGGCATAAAACCCTGACAACTTTTGAAAAATAAACAAACAGAAAATTAAAGAAAAATCTGGATATTTGATATTTTGCATACATATACTCACGTTTGTGCATATGCAACCTTACATCATTCACCTTTGGCTGTGTTACTTGGACATATGTTGATGTTAGCACCCTGTGGTGCAAAGACTGGTGCAATATCTGTTTTTGTGGATGTAAACCTTTGTATATGTGTGCGTATGCATCGTGCTCATAGGTTCGTGTTCCTGTGCATCTCCTGTCTATGTATTTGTTCACTGTGTGCGTGTGGTTTTAGGGGAGGACACAATGAAATGGGTGGCTGAGCGGGCCCCTCCCACAATTAAAGAACTAAATGGGCAGCCGAAGGTCCCAGTGAGAGTGTGAATGAGGAGAGTTCTCCTGGGAGGTTAAGGTCAGCCAGTTTCTGATGGGACTGTATGATTAAGGTCAGACCTAGCTACTAATGTGACTGTGTGTAGCGCTGAGATGGATACCAAACTCTTAAGGGCTGGGTTCATTATTTTTTTTCTAATGGGCCAAGGTTAAGATCACACTCCATAAAAGAAAACAGATTAGAAAAGAAATAGTGTCAAATAGTGTAAAAAAAAAAAGATCCAGTTTCATTGCAAGTGTTTGGAAGTTTCAAGATCTGCCCGGTTCTGTTCTTCACAGTCGATAGCACTTTATCTTACCTCATGTTGCTGTTTTCCTTTCACACAGTGCAGCAATGTTACTGGTATTTCTGATTGGTCTTTACATTTAACATAGTGTGTCCAAACTGCAAAACTGGAATAACAACCCTGTTTCTACTGTTTACTGAATGGTTCATGTTTTGAAAATCATAAAGGGTTCCATATATACTAAAGATTAAAGTCTGATTTGGGCCTTTGTAAATAAAGCCTTGACCTAAGTTTATAAGTTGATGCCAGAAAAAAAGTAATACCAAAGGTATTTAAAAAATTCGTTATTTAAGAGGTATTTTTATTTAAGCGCTAAGCAGTATAAGCCAGATATCTGAGTACCTATATTCAATTTTACATTTCCAAATAAGCCTTCAGTATCTGTAGTACATACTAAAAATAAAAATTTATTTTATTTCACATTGTGATTTACTAGAATCCAGTGATGACAGAGTAACAGTGCGTGTCTCTTGGAAATGTACCACAGAGAAAGATGAAAAATGTCACTTCTAGGCTGGGCTAACAACATCGGGTTGTTAGCAGCATGGGGTGCTGCTGCACTTCATAAAATTTTAATACAATCTAAACAATGCAATGATTTTTGACAGATCTGCGAGGGCCACTTCCAGTGTTACAATGATATCAATAAAACATCATCACGGGGATAATGACATTGCCCACGATCTTTACCTGCAGCCAGTCCCGTGTTACCGTCGAGCTGGACTGACTGACAGACGCACAAGGAAAATAAATAAATCTGACCTCTAGTACTAAGGGTATTTCACTTATAGCTGCCAGACGGTCCCCATGCCAAAAAGTGTTTATTAACAAGCCACCCCCTCCCCAGTCCCTCAAAAAAATAAATTAGAGGTGGCCCTCCTTCCCTATCGCCTTAAAATGAAACGCCGAAAGATTATTCCAAATAATTATACTAAAGGGCAATTGGTTGATATGTGGCAGGGTCGGAGGTCGTGGCCTGGTATAAGCAATCTTTAGGCTTTGGTTGGCAAGCGGTAATACGCAACCAGGCGTCAGCCTCTAACCCTATTCCCCAGGCTGATTGCTACCTGTCACCGCCCTTCAGCTCATGTAAATTGTGTCTGCTTTTTGCAGGAGGGGGGTGGGTGGTGTAAGGATGGGAATATGTGGATTTCCAGTGTTGTATGTGCGTATGCATTTGTGAATACATGCCTGCTTCCGTGTGTGTATGAGTTGGAGCATGTGTCCAGTCTTCACCGGCACCATCCTGCTGCTGTTGAGCAGTAATGGTTTCTTGGGGCAATCAGAAGCAGGACACTTTCTTGACTCATCTCCTTTAATGGCGTGTCCTCCTCAGGCTAAAATTGAACAGTCCTGACATGTCCTAAGGCAACCGATGAAAATTCAATAATGCGGCTCAGTCAAGATCTTGTCATTTTTTGGGAGATGCCGAGTGTAATTACACTGCACTAACATGATGTCTAGATGGGGCTGTGTGTGTGAGTTTGAGTGCGATGGTGGCTTGAAAGTTCCCAAGTGACACTATAGTTTGGATGTCACCTTGAGGCACCTGTCTCTCTGATACCAGGGCCTTATGAACCTGATAAAATCATAACAATGATGTAATAGAAAAAAAAACAAAAAAAAAAACAAGAGCAGTTGTCCAGTATTAGAAACCTGGTTTATTTTCACTTTATCAACAAAAACAACACTTCTGCAAGGTGTTGGTCAGTTTGATGTGATGAAAAATAAAATTGTTTTGGAATGATAAAAAAAACACATTAACTGCTTAGGTAACTTGCAGTATAAAGAAGGATAATTTTAAAGGATAAAGGAGAAATATTCTCTAAATAATAAAAAAAAGCCTATGATTCTTCTGTCTCAGAACCTATGAACAAAACAAAACTGATAACTGATTTGAAAGAACCTTGAATTTTATTTTGTAATATGCATGTTTTAATTGTAAGTAGTTTGTAATTAGCCTAGTGTAAAATAAAATTGTTTAAAAGATAGTTTAATGCAGAATAAATGTTGTTTATAATGGTTCAGTTTATGTTGTTGTTTCATATATATATATATATATGGACAAAAAGATTTCTCACAAAATAATGAAGTGTGCAATGTGTATGGTTTATAAATTCATATTGATTTTTTTCTTCAATGTCAAACACAAATATTTCATTTTCTAAGATAAAAAGGAGAGATAGAGCGAATACATTTCAAATGGAGAATGGCTGTGACAGGGCCATCCCAGTGGTGGTGGGCTGAGGCTTAGATGAATTGGGGGGCCCTATTTGGCTCTGTCAGTTTTTATATGACATTATTATTCTGTGGGTAATAAATTCTGGCATGTTAAGATCTTCGACAACAGCGACATAAAATTCAATCAATGACGCCTCTTTTCCCCACCTCGACTCTCAGCTCAGCAGCTCGGCCCGCTGATAGTTCCTAAATCAAAGCCAATGGGATTCTGCATAATTGTGCAGCAGCAGTGGCCGTGTGTTGGGTCGCGAGTGGTGGCTCCATGGCTTTATGGAGTTAATGTGAATGACGGTATAAAACACAGCTTCATAAAACATTACAGCACTGACATGTTGCCAAGTAGAGTGCAGATTTATTTATAACTGCTGCTGCTTGCATGGAGGTTGGGGTACATCACACTGCTCCTGTTGGACCAAAGATAATTATCTGCATAGAGTGCATGTTGTTTTGCTGCTTGAGGCTTTGCATCGGGTTTGTGTGAGCACTGCCAACAAAACACAAAAAACTTCCACTTAGAGGATTTTTTTGCAAGTCAATACTTGAATCACAACATAATGTATAAGTTTTGTATTTCAGTGCTTGTTCTTACTGAGATGCATCTCTTTTCCATCTGTATGCTGCTGCTTGTCTGCCTGCTGATTGCTTTGATTGATCATTATCTGATGGCCTCTTAATTAGAATGCTAATGAGGAGGAGGTTTTCTTCGCTCTTCCGTGCCTTGTCTCTGAAATGAGGCGTAATGGAAATGCAGTAATGGAAATGACATGGGCGATGTGGGATGGATGATCCCCCAGTTAATAATTCCAATCTGTTAATCAATGGCCTGGTCGATTGGCTGCCACGCAGAGCAGCAACACAAAACTACAAAAACATTTGGTGTCAGCACCCTGGGTGAAAGGGATTGTGGGAGGCTGATTTGAGGATGTGGCTCATTGATTATAATGGCCAGTGACTGTGTTTTCCACAGTAAGACACACAATTATTAAATTCTGCAGCTTTAACATCTGTAAATAGCGGAGATGAAAAAATGGATCTGCCATGTACATTTTTAATTACTGTATGTGGAAATAATTAACAATTTTTTCTCCCTTATATATTAGGGTCTTTGCAGCTCTGTTCACAAGGTTAGAGGAACATAGAAATAAATCCCTTTTTTCAGGCGGTGGTTGTGGGGCACTGGGGGTGGGTTTGTTTGAGATCAGTGTGTGGAACGAAAACGTATTAACAGCATAATAACAAAAGATTATGTTCATCTGGGGCGAGGCCCTCCGTTTTCTCGCCAGGCGCTGACTGTGAAGTCTTTATTCTGTGAGTCGGCAGCATGCTGCACCCTTAAAAAGGTTATTATGTTCCCTCACCGTGGCAGCACCAGCCCACGGAGCTCCGGTATTGTGACGGGGGTCGCCTGTACCACATTAGAGCCAATAAATGTGCGTTGGCACTTCCTCAATTTAAAGTAAAGCCCCCTTTCCCTTCTACCTCCCTTCTTCATTCCTAATAGGGTATTCCAGCAACGCATCTAATAAGTTGTGGGATATCTGCTGTGGGATAGGGCTGAATATTTCTATTCTCTCTATCTGCAGTTGTTGCAGTGGGAATTTGTCATCTGGTGGCTGTTACTTTGTATGGACTGCATATTTTTAATATATTCACTGTAATTTCACTTATTTTCATGAAAAAGGTTACTTCTTTGCAGTTTTAATTCATGGCCTCCAAAAATTAGCTCATACTCTACTCCAGCTGTGTTTCTGAAGCAATATCACGCTGTGAGCATATTTTTAGTTTTAAAAAAACTCCAGTCCAGTCCAGTGTGCTTTCTGTGGCTTTTAAAAGAGTTAAGGTTGGTGAATCTGAACACATTCTAAGCTGGGTTATTCTTTGATGCCTATCATGGGAGCTAATATCAACCTCTGGGATCATCCAAAGCCCACTGGGTCCACAGAAGACTCCAAATTCATGAAGATGATAAGTGTGTGTGTGTGCATGTGTGCGCGTAGATGCATTTGAAAAGAACAGAAATAGAAATCTGATGATATTCTGATCATCTGTGGACACTAACAACAATATCTCCGGTTTTAACTTGTTTCTAAAAAGCTGCAAAAGTGAGAGCTGAAGGCCATGAATAATTACCACACACACACACACAGACTTGCCTTCATCCTCACATCCATTGCCACACTGAAAGTCTGTAAGTAATGAAGAACATCCTCCAATGGCAGGACAAGCACTTTCAGCGACTGATTGGTGATTGATTGCCTGCAGAGCACCTCCCTAACGGTCACTATGTGAGGGTTTTTCTTTTCATCTTTTTCATCCTTACAGAGAAAAGGGTGAGGGAGAAGCAGAGGGAGGGTTGAGGGAGCATGAATTCATTAAATGTGCCAAACCCTTGCCTCTAAAATTGATCTCTCCTCTTTTTTTGAGCCATTGCCCGATCTCATCTGTATTCCAGATCCATTCCCAGATGATACCACCTCGATCAAGAGGCAAATGCAATAGAATCATAAATCTCCTTTAAAATATCCTGCTTTAGAACATGTGCATGTTCTATGGGTTGTCAGAATTTAATTAAATAAGCCTCCTTTAATAGTTTCCTCAAAGGCTTATTTTTGCTGCTTATAAATGCTGCTTATAAATGTAGGTTTCAAGTGTTAAAAAGAGGCAAAATTTCAATGTATGTTTAAAAAAAAAGATTAGTTTTTGTTTAGCTTGTCTCTTTACAGTAATCAAGGGATTTTAAGGGTCAAGTAAAGACTAAGCATCTGCTCTCTTTCTCCTACAATTAACATTAATGATAGTTTAAATAGCTCAGCTGAAAGGCTTCAAATTTACTCCCCTGTCTGAGTCAATTAACCAAATGATATTTCCCACCTTCTCCAATTGCCACTTCACAGCAAGAGTGATGTGGCACTTCTTAATTTAACTATTCAGTAGCACAATCCAGCAGTCTTTTGCTGGCATGGTGTGTCGTGTTTAAACACGCATTGATTTGAGGAGTCGCCACATTAAACATTAACAGGGGAGGCCCAGCCTCAGCTTGTCATGAACACTGGGGGCAATTAATAGAGCAGTAATGGTGGGGTGGGGGGGACACATCGCTCAGACAAAGCTGAGCGATGACCGGGCTGTTACCACCTGTTTAGTGTGGAGGGAAATGAAGTCAAACCTTGGCACCCCGCTGTGGGACGCTGATTGAAATTTACAAGGCTACACGCACGCCACTGACAGCCATGTCAGATTGGACACTTTGAGGTGGGCCAGAAGTGTCACAAGTAAAGAATGCTTTGTGCTAAGACCTACAGGCATGGGAAGGGCTGTTGAGTACTCGAGAAGCACAGAAATAATTTACTAGCAATGCAGAGAGTGGCCAGACAAAAGTGACACAAAAATGTAAAAATCCAGGTGAGTGAATAGAATACAGTGAAATGTAGTTTTGATTGTACAGGAAATACAGGAAATACAATTGTACAGGAAAAAAAAAAAAAAAAAAAAAAAAAAAAAAATATATATATATATATATATATATATATATATATATATATATATATATATATATATATATATGTAAAACCACAAGACCTCAATTTGCTATAATAACAAAGCATAAAAACAGTGTGTTGCTCTTTATGTATTTCCTTCTTTTGTCATTTGCTCCCTCTAACAAGGCTTGACAAGTCTAAAGTGGCCCTGTTTGTTCTCCTTTATCAGGCAGGCAGCTCCTGGCCTCTTGTATTCAACACACACTACAGTGGAACCAGATGTCCTTTTGCCAGCGGCACAACTTTCAAGTTGACAAGGTCCCCCTGGAGAATGGGGGATGGATCGGTGGCAGGCAGAATTTGTGACTAATAGCCAGTTTGATGTGACAGGGCCCCACTGTCTGGGGAAATTGAAGCGCTCTGTGTGTCGATACCTTTTGTGTCTCGCTCAGTTGTAGGTTATTGTTGGCCTGGCCTTAGGGACCAAGGGGCCGGGCAGTTTACTCTGCAGACTGTACATGGTCAGCACCAACTTTTTTATTGTGGCTATTGATTGGTCCTCGCTGCCCCGCTGTGGCTAATTCGCTTGTTAACATAAATTTGTCAGACAGTGAGGCACAAGGTGGGGTGGGAGTTTTGCAGCATCCATTTTGTCCCACTCGACTCCTTTATCTCCACAGATTGTCAGCCCAGACACTTAGTTCAAACCATCTTTTTTTTTCCTTTTTTTTTTGGCTCCTCTAGTCCAATAGACGAGGCATATTTATTAAACAACTAGTTGTTAAGCTGTCATTTAATCAATACCGCTTCTCTTCACTCGCTGCCTTGAATTAAACACAAGTTAAACACAAACCAGACATAATGACCTTTATATGGGACCCACTCATCCAATTAAATTAACACCAGAGACTGTCCATTTATGCCTATAAGCCTGTGTAAGTCATTAACTTCAGAAAATATCGTTTTAAATGACAACACATGGCAGTCAGCAGGGCCACACACTTTCTGCTCCCACCCTCACTTTCATATGTTGAGTCTGTCAGTGCGCGGAGGAATGCCGCGGCTTTCTAACTAACAACAGACTGCATATATCTGTGAGGGAGAAAAAGAGAGAAAGCATGAATTTTATATTAAATTCCTTTGGCTAATCCAGCTTGCTGTTCAGTCCAGACTGAGTTTAGGCAAAATATTAATAATGCATTGAAAGGAGCTTATATTCTTCCTGCTGGAAAGGGTTTAGGGGACTAGTACTTCCTCAAGTTATGCATCTTGGTTATTTGTAAGCACCCAATAACTAAGCAGGTGACAGTTCATTTTATGAGATCTTAAGCCTTCCAAAGCCTGAGAACGCCCCTGGTTGGATTTCCTAATACAACAGAGAGATGGTATGAAACGCAGATAATGAATTGGTGGAATATTTTTGTCCTTTGTTTCTTTGCATCCTTTGAAACTGCAGTTGAGGCCTTTCCTTAACCTTTTACAAGCCATTTTGCATTTCAATAAACAGCAGCTTCCTTTTAGTGTTACCTGCAGTAATCATAGCAACAAACTCAGATTTTCTCACTTTATTATATATCTTAGATTCTACTTAAAATTCATCAAAAATTTTACTTTTGCTATGATCTGTCACATATTGTTGGCAGTCTTTCTGCTCGGGAAAGAACTAAATGGATTTGTCTGGCACAGGTACACATGAAACATGATAAACACTACTTAGTGTCACAGCCATTCTCACATGCCCAACAGTGTTTTGGACTGTTCCTCATTCTGACTGCACAAGTCTTAGCTGTCTTTGCCTCATCTCTGGGAAGTACAATTTTGGTTTTGGGAGCCGCTACTATCCTGTGGTAGGGGTACATGGCAGGGAAGCTTTCTGATATGATGCACTGTCTATGCCCCCCAGCATGACACATGTGCACAGACACATCCCATGTCCCTCATTTTTCCATCTTTCAGCGGTGTAAGGTTACCCAGCAATCTGTAGCTCCTGCAAACATGTATGGAGTAACCAGAGTAGGAAACATCAGAAACAACTGGTATAAGATATTATCATTATTATTATTTTAAAAAATAGCAGTTTTAAAAAAGTATATAAATGTATTCTTGTGTTTCAGGAGCGCAAAACCTTATTTCTAGTAGCTGTGTGTTAGATTATATCTCTAACTGGACACAGAGGTAAACCCTGACCACTTAAATGCTACCCTAAGGGAGTAGCATACTTTGACCTCACCGTGACCCCAACCTGGCCATAACCCTGACCTTCATCTGACCTTCAACCTCTAAATTTAACCCTAACACCAAGTCAGCTTGGCTTGCACCCTTCAACCTGATGGCCCATGCCTCAGAGGCACATCTGCTCCAGGATCCAGGCTCTGAGCAAGGAAGAGAAAGACAGCGAAATTTGACTCCCAGATGAAACAGACTCAATTTCTCAGTGATCCGCTACCGTGAGACAAATGTTGATCTTTCGTCACTGAAGCAAAAACAGCAGCGTGGCTGGCAGTGGCCCCACCCAGAACGCATCATGTGCCAGTTAGTGTCCTTTGTGCTTTCTTGATTTACTGGTTGCTGTTTAATGCTTTCATAGAAAACTTGCCAGGCATTAATAACCGATTGGTGTATTTGTTAATAAGACAGAAATGATTTTGATTGTGGAAGTCTTACAAAATTCGTTTTTAAAATGAACCCTATTTTAAGTATCGGTGAATAATATTTTGGAAAAAACAAATGATGTGGATTTCCACTTCACCAATTTTATGTGTTGACTGCATGTCAAAAGTGAAATTAGTGGAAAAACACTGTGAAATACACACTGCCTCCAAAATGTCCATTACTGTTTTAGTGTCCCAATGTTAAGGCACTAAATCAGTTACAGCATTTAGAGACATTTAGCATTTTATGAAATTCTGTTTTGTTACCTTTTTAAACTTGCCTTCATATTTGTCATATTGGCAAACCCGTGTTGCGTATTCTACCATGGATTGGCCCACATGCCTCACCTCAAACGCGGTGGTCTTTTTGATACATGGGCCTGTGGACTGGCCCAGAAGCAAGAGAACAGGAATAAATTTCCCCTCACAACCCCTCCCTCCCTCTTCCTTTCCATGTGTCCCCGTGACTCCCAAGCTGAAGATGTACTTTTCATCCCAACCTTGAAAATACTCCCCTGCAGCCTTTGGCTGCAACTCCTTATGGCCTAAATCCCCAGACCCTGAGCTAGCACTGGCCCTGGTTTCAGTGGATGTTCACCAGTAGAGTTGGAGACTTTCAAAGAATACACTTTTTAATAGAGCAAAAAAAGAATACTGCTGCATTAAGGAGACATCCTGTTAAAATAAAATAAAAAAACCTCCCCTTTGAATGCAGATGCTCATATTGCATTTGACAGTTGTTGAGCGGTAAAGTTCAGGCTTTAAAGCAACTGGCTTTCTGTTTCTGTTTTCGGCTTTAGCCTCCTACACTGTAATGAAAGCAAAACAGTAGAAAATTCCCACATTATTAAATAAAACATTTTGGTGGCCAGGGGCCAAACATTGTCACGCTAAGAGGGGAAGAACACACAGCGATATTGTGCTCCGATCTAAATGACTGAGAATGTGTAAAATATTAAAAGTAATTGAGTGCATGGAGATGTAAATGTAAATAAAACATCCTGTTGTATTCCATTTTATTTTATTTCTTGCACTGTTGGTATAAAAATCAAGAACAGACATGAAAATCATTATCATTAATACCACTTTCCGCTTTCAGAAGTGAGATCTGCTCTCGTTCTACATTTCACTTCCCTGTTAAAACCAGAACGCTAATCCATGTTTGCACTTGACCGGTGTGGCCTGGGTCATCCAGGGGTCACTATTACAGCTTCCTCTGAACTTAATGCTTTATAAATGAGACAGCTTTACGTCTGATGCATGTTTGATGATCCCACGGGATGGATCAAGGTAAAAAAGTTCTACTGACCTGTGAAGAGATAATTATCTGGCACTCTTCAGCCTTCTTCACATCATGAAATCAAGTCAAAGGTGAGTTTTCATTAATTATTTGCTTTTAGTCAAAAAAGAAAATATGCAAATCTGAGTAAATGTTTCACATATTCACATAAAAAAGATTTATATAATATTAAGTAGATATTTTTGCCTTCATCTGATGTTGCACAGAGAGAATTTGAAACATCTGACATCATGAAAAAAATCAACCTTTTTTTAAAAAACAATGAAAGTTTGCTGACAACAAGTAAACAAAAACAAACAAACAAAGCAAAATAAGTAACAACCAGACCTCTCACTTCTCACTGGTTGTCCCATGGTTGGCAAAAACCATCTACCTCTAATGAGCACTGATGTCTCTACAGTATCCAGCAGGAAACTCCATATCAGCAGTGTTATTCAGCCTAAAGTTGCAGATGCACTTGTTTATGTATGAAAAACAATGCCTTTTTGTCTTTTGTGTATAATTTACTTCCATGAAATGAAATGTTGTATCCTGACCCCCATCCCATCATGCATCAGTGTGCGCCAACTCATTCCTGACTCTCCTTTTCTTCCTCTCTCTCGCTCTCCACTCCTGCTGGCCTTATCATAGGAATCCCATCCATAATAGAATCCAGATGGGAAGAGATGAGCAAACACAAGATATGGCAGAGATAGAGACATTCATTACCTTTTAGAAATAGCACATTTTCCAATACTTAACTAAATGAAGTGGAAATGGAAATATTCACTCATCTCACCCATACACTCTTGGGTAAAAAAAATGTTGCTATTTTTAAAGTGATGCTTTATTATTCCTCTGTCTCTGAATGAGGCAGGTCTAGGTGTAATAAGCGCATATAAAAGGATAAATGGTGACATCATAAATGTCTTTTAGTTGTTGTAAATGATATTAAATAAATATGATGATAAATACATTTAGGTAATCTGACTCCAGTCAAAGACACTGTCAATTTAATTTCCGAGTAATAATATAGTTGATATATTTGGGAAAACATGGATTTGAAAGAGAAAACTAAGTCATAGATCATCAGAAAACACAGCTTAAAAAGCACAGAAACTACACTATTCTTGTTTGAAATTCACAGTAATGCAAGGGGGGAAAAGAATATACCATTGTGGCCATATGAGAGGGGAAAAAATATGATCAACCCCCCTAGTTCCCTCTCTTAGTGTCTGCCTTCTGCTGGTATCCTCAACACCTTTCTTTGGGATTTACTTGGAATATGAAAGGATTGAAGATACACCTGGCTTGACAGACACTCTGCTACTTTATTAAACCTCATGCACAAAGTATGGAACCGTATTAAAATTGAAAGAGAGGCAGTGAGAACCTGATTCCTCTGAATAGACAGTGTAAAATCCTTGGTCAGAGCACCTGTCTCTTCTCACACCCAGCTCTGTGTGAAGCAACAAGAGGCCCTATTGATATTTAGATGATGCTGTCGTAGGTAGGATGGGCATTTTTTTTAAAGATATTGATTTTAAATTGCACATTAGGCCTATTCCATGCCTCTCACTATATTTTAAAGATGGGCCACTTCTCCTTTCCCCAGGCACTAGCTTGCGTGTGGGAATTTGTATGGATTTTTTGGGGCTTGTTTGCAGTGATGGGGGAGCGAATGCAATAAGTGCTCCATTACTTACACAATCTGTGAGTGCTCAGAAAATTAGTCACCAGTGACCTTTTGGCCTCCCTCTTATACTCATCCGCAGTCAAAAGACCTGATGGGAATAAGAATAAAGGCAAACTAATGGGATGTTGCTGCGGCAGCCACCGCAGAAGCAGCCTGCTGAAAAATATGAGACTGCTCTTTGTTCCTTTATATAAGCAAAGAGAGGACCTATGTAGGTAAATAACAATGATGTAAGAACACATGTGCTTCCTTTACATCGTGTGATTAGCACTAACTCCAGAGACTGAGCTAGTTTACATTTACGTGTCGGCAAACATCACTAAAAGTTTCTAAATTTAAATTCTTTTTTGCTTGACAAACTTGTGAAGCAAATCTGTATGATGAGTTTACACCTGCAGAATGTGCGGGATATATTTGACATACAAGTCATATTTAATTCTGAAAAGATAGGACAGCAGAATTTTTTCACTTCCCTTGAGTGAATGCCAACACTACTATATATTACTGGACATGTCCAAGGGCTGTACAGAGCTGACACAGACCAGTGGGACACCACACACAACTGTGTTAATGGGTTTTGATCTTACATTTAACCTTCAAGTAGTCATTAACATTTGAGTAGTCTTCAGGAATAGTTTTCCAGGCTTTCTGAAGAAACTTCAAAGATCTTCTTTGGCTCTTGGCTGCCTTTTGCTTTGTCTCCTGTCAAGAATATTAATTAATAATTAATAATAATATTTTTTTGTTCTGTGACTTATAGTACATCCTTTGCTTGAAATGCAGCCTTAAACAACGACAGAAGCCCCTCCATGTTTTATAGATGGTTGTAGACACTCACTTTTTTTTACTTCTCTCCTCTGTCTGACAAAGACTTGAAAAAAAGTGCAATTTGTTTTTTAGACAATAAGAACTTTCCACTGATTTTCAGTCCAGTTTTTGTGCAATTCAGTTTACATCAGTCTTTTCTCTCTGTTTCCTCAGTTAATAAATTCTCTGTGAGAGCCACCTTTCATTAAGAGACCATTTCTGATGAGGGGGTCATATACATGTCTTCGGGTGAATTCTTTGAACTTGTATGATTCATCCAACAGGTCAGTATTAACTGGCTTAACAAACACACAAAATAAGTCTGAAAACGGTCAGAGTGGACTGAAAATTACTGATAAACCAGCCAATGTCCAAAGAAAAACTTTAGAAAGCTGGCATAACTGTTGTCCTAGACCACTTAACAAAAAAAAGAAAGAAAAAGAAAAACAATTTAGCTTCTTGCTAGCAAAATATTAATAAATTGGGGATAGTTCAAAAGTTTTGCACAGCACTGCATGTGCAGACTGCAACCACAACTACACAGATTTGTCTTGAGGTCAGACTGTGGGAACTGAGACTAGAGAGACTTAGCAGCCTTCATGCCCATAATGTGATCAGCTCTTGTTTTCATTAGATCGCCTTTGCTGTTTTCTGTTATTCTGCATTTCTCCTTTAATTTCTGTTTGTTTAAGGTGCTTGTACCATTTTGCCAGAAGTACCATCAGACTACTCGAATGTTGTCTTATTATGTTTCCCCATAACCTTAGTTCATTGAAACATTCACCTTATACAACGTGTATTGGACAGAGACATCACACGTATGATTCCTGGGGTCGAAAATAGGTTTGACAGTGTTAGGCAGTATAGTGGGAAAAAAAGAGGGTTGTGGTTTATAACAAAGTTTCTTGCATCGGGAACAAAAGATCACTGTGGCTGTTTATTCCCAGACAGTGTGGTTTTCATTTATGCTTCCTCTTCATGCTAAAAGTAATAAAAATAAATAGAACTAGTAAATGATAAATATATCATTTATAAATAAATTCTTAGAAAGAACAACAAATATTCTGTGTGGTTTTGATGAGACTCATAATCACACATTAGCAGCCAAAGCCATGATATAAACTAAGCAAGAGACTTCAACCAGTAACAACTGGCATAAAATTGTCATCTAATTATTTAAAACTGTTTTATAAAAGCTTAAATTTAAAAACAACTTATGGATGAGAAGAGCAAGATCTCTTCTTCTTAGAAACACAGATTCTGTGTCTGTAACCACCTTTTAATGTAATGTATCTATCTTTCTTTTTTTCAAGAAGAAACTTTGATACTGCAGCTTTAATGAAAATTCATGCTCCACAACAGAAAAGGCGAGGGCAGGTATTGTAAAACCTGGAAAACGTCCTACATGTTATTTTTTAATGAAAATAAAGTGGGATCAGCACAAATCGAACAAATGATGAGAAACGACCTGGCAAAAGGTTGTTTTCTCCCTCTGAGGTGATACTGAGGGAGGAGAAGAAGAGCAAGAGGCCCTTCAGTCCCCTCCCTTTTCCTGTCTCTGTCTCTTTCCCTCTTTTTCCTCTCACTCCATCATTATCTCCCTTTTTCTCCACATCCCTCTCTCTCAGTTCCTTCTTTCTCTGCCTCTCTCACACCCCTACATCTTTCTCCCTCCCTTTTCGCTTTCTCAAAATATGAAAAGTTTCATGTCTTCCCAGCCTGAGCTCAAAAAAAGAAAGAAAAGAAAAAACTTCTTGTCAAATAACAGTGATGCATTACTTAATTTAATAAATGAAGCTTGAGAAACCTGATCGTACAACACACTTGTCTCCATAAAGGAGCACAAGGGGGACTGACTATTGCCAGATGCCGCTGGATGTCTCTGAACAAAGAGGACACACACATGTAATCCCTTTGGGTTTGGGGCGACACTGTCTGTTCAGTGGGTGCCAACAGAGCTCTCACTCTCTATGACTGACTGTACTTTGACATCACAGGGAGTGGAGGAAAGATACTCCCTCTTTATGAAGAGTAAGATGGAAAATCCATTTACCCAAGCTGACTCATAACCAAAAAAGAAATACTTGTTTTAGCTTTCAAAGTGAATTCACGATGAAACTGCACTCTATGTATGGAAATGTGGAGGCCTAGTCATCTAGTGGGGGGGGGGGGGGGGGGGGGGGGGGGGGGGGAATCAGTCAGAAATCTGTAGGGCTCCCAACTTGTCTGAGTTAGTGACAACAAAGAAACTAGTTACAAGAAGCCAGCAAATAAAATGTTTCAAAGTTCTGCTCTTAGTATATAGTGGAGTCATAGGAGGTGGACGGCTTGACTTTTTGTTTAGCATATTGAGTAAGACTAGCTGTCATTAGGCTTGAAATGTAATTTTTACTTACCTGGATACACCTGGCTTGATGTTCATCAAGAGACATGGATTACTTTTCTGCCGTGACAATCGGATGTTAGGGTCAGAATTTTGAATAACATGAAAGAATGAAATGGTTTGGGGGATGTTGCCTCATTTTAGGCCCCTTTGTATCAAGAGACTATCCTTTAATCATCACAGCCTACTCGAGTATTGCTCCTGATCATGTCCATTCCTTTTTGACCACTGTGTACCCATCTTCCAATGAGTTCTTCGACCAGGATAACATGCTGGTTTCTGGTTTCTTGAACATGACTTGTTCACAGTACTCAAATGGCCTCCACAGTCACCAGATCACAGTCTAACAGAGCACCTTTGGGATGTAGTGAAATGGGAGATTCATGGAGGTACAGCTGACAAAATTAGCAGCTGCTGCTATCATGTCAGTGCACCAAAGCTTCAAGAGGAATGTTTCAAATACCTTATTGAATCTATACCATGTGCATGGGCGTAACTTTATGTTGTGTGTCATTTTTAATCATCTGATAAATTCCCAGATGATTAAACGAACTGAAATGACTAAAGAAAATCAACAGCCTATTTATGCAAGATAACTCATAAATAGGTTGGGGGGGGGGGGGGGGGGTTATATTGGCTGGTACTGATTATTGGGGGGGGGGGGGGGCATAACCCCCTAAACCCCCCCTGGAAATTACACCCCTGACCATGTGGAATAAAGGCAGTTTTAAGGGCATCAACTGGCCCAACCCAGTACAAGCAAAATACAGCTGCCAATAAGTGTATGTTAATATAGTCAGTATATGTCAGTGAGCACCCTCATATTTTATTACTAGGCCTATGATAGTTTCATAAGGTTCATCAGTGAATTTTGTCATGCTTTGCTCATCCCCATATGCATTTTCTGCACTTGGGTACGCAGGTTTAGTCTTTTCACTTCAGTCAGAGGCACTGCTAAACCTCCTAAGCAATGACTGGATGGGTTTGGGCCTTCACTTTAGCACCATGGCTTCTCTAAAAAATGATCATATCTGTTATAAATTTTACACTGATATCACATATCTGTTAAATGTGGCCATACTTTCTTGTTGCCTATTTAAAATGTACATTTCTAGAATTACAGTACTACTGCTCCACATCCTGTTAAACTCTCCCTGAAACAATGGCACCAGATAATCCATGGACAAATACATTACAAGTTCACTTAATCTGTAGGATCGCAGACAAGGATAGCTGGCATTAATAACACGCCATAAAAACAACATCTAACCTGTGTGGGAGTGTGTCTACACTGTTTGTATGGGAAAACAGTTTCATGGTAACAGCAATAAACAGGAAATTTTAACATAAAAAGTTCAAAGTATTTGTACTTTTAGTCTCTATGTATATTCACTTACATTTTCTATTGCATCCGACCAGTTTATATTATACAATTCTCATGCCATAACAGCTTGAGGAGACATTTTGCACTCTATATGAAAAAAACTATATTTTACCCCCTTGCTTTTTTTAATAAAGTATGTATGCCTTGACTGAAAACAAAGATCTGATGAGATTCCATTGTCATGGGTGAAGAAAGATGATTATTTATGGTGTTGTTTTCGCTTATGTATTCGCCTAATTAAAACATATTGGCTTCCAAAAGCAATATAAGAAACAAATTGCTTTGGCATGGCTGTGGCAGTTGGAGGACAGACTCTGCATATTGGCAGATCAAATGAGATGGGATTTGGAGTCTTTGAAACTACATTTGTGCTTCAGTCTATGGTAATGAGGCCTAGCAGAATGATATCACCATCCCCAAATATTTAGTTTGTCATTTTGTGGTAACAGGCCCCTCTGCGTTCATGTGTGCATCATTCATTGCAGTGAGAATTTGTGGAATAGCTTCAAGGGGGGTGGGTGAACATCTGCAGATTACCTTTACAGATTACAGATGAATTTACCTGTTTCATTATGGAAACCATTTTTGGGGATTAATAGTGCTTACCATTTAGATAATACAACGTGTATATGACACTTTCACTTGATTTTGAAATAATATGAATTTCAAATAACCTTCATTCCGGTGCACCGGTTAAGTCACTTAGACTAATTATCTGACACGTAACTCGTTGCTGTCTTTCTACGTGTATAGCATGTGTAAAAATGTGTGTGTGTCCTGTGCAAATGCGTGTATGCACCAGAGGAACGTGGTTTCAATTGTCTGTGACAGTTTCAGCTGGGACCCGGAGGAGACCACGAAAAAACTCCTCCTCAAACAACAGCAAGGGGTGGCGATACACTGCAGAGATAATAGCCGTCCCCTCCTGTATTTTGGAGGGAACATATGTTTGCCTGTCTCTACTTCTGTCAACAGTCTCCACTACAGTGGCAGAGACCAAAGAGAACTCCGCTCCTCGTGTGCCGAGGGGAGGAGAGCTTCCCCGTCAGGCATGGCTGATGTGACGACTCATTTCACAGCAATGCACTGGTGTGGTTTCTCTGTAAACATGGCTATGAAAAATGCTTTTTGGGAGGAAGACACTTGCGGTGAAGACAAAATTATGACATAAGCCATTCCAAAAAAGAGTTGCTTTATCTGAATTGGTAAAAGAGTCTGTCGGGTAAACCAAATTCTACCCCTCGACCTCTCTCTACCCCCAACTATGAGTCTACTTCTAAGAGTGAATATTGAAAGCAGATGTTTTTTTAACAGATAACAAATGTCAAAGCCAATAGCTGTCAGTACACCTGGTACAGTACAGACAGGGTGACAGGCTCAGGTCATGTGAATAGTTTGACTCTCCCCACACTTTCCCAGTAGATTTTTTTTTTTTTTTTTTGCAACCCCAACTATTGATTAAACAGCGAGCATTCAGTGTGGTTTCATCACTGTGTCATAACACAAAACAGATGTTTACTGTAAATGGTTAAATCATTGCAATAGCAATGATTTTCAAATAAGCAAACATCAAGAGCTGACAAATTATATGTTTTTTTTTTCTTTTTTGTTGAACCACAACTTTTCATTTAATGCCACCATTAGACCAAAATGATGAAAATATTTTTCCTCCATTTTGCATAACTGAGAATATTAATTTCAGTCTTGGATGGAGTTATGGTGATTAGCAAAGCTCAGCAAGCTAATATGCTCAACTAAAACATCCTCTAAATGTGTCACTATAAGCTGTTAGTTTGACTGTGAGTTGAATTACTTACAAAAAATAAACAAACCCCAAAAAGAAAAAAAAAATGCAAATATTCCAGCACATATAAACTGAATGTCTCGTACAAACATGGCATTAATGCTATCCCAGTACTATTTCTTCTGTTATGAGGTAGTGGTTCTCATCTTTGGTTGTTTTTTTTTAGGACTGACATCATTTGAATTGTGTATAATAATCCTCCCATACTGATCGGGGCTCGTTAAGTCTTTTGAGCCAACACAGAGACTGAAGGGTGGTCTGGTCCCCCAGTGTCTGATGATTGATGACGCTTCTTGTGACACTGACAGAGAGGGATCAGCAAAACAACCAACAACTTCTGCATAACTCCGCTTGAGCCAGACGCCAGCCATGCTATTGTGTCATCAACACTGGCGCACACACACTGAGACACTAGTAAACACATCCGCCCATCAGCTCACACACACACATACTGAGTAACTCAAAAAGATGCGGTTGATTTATTACTGCTAAAACATACTTTCTCATACATTGTAAACGAGTGCTGGACATGTTTTCACCCTAATACTGTCTTATAAAAAATATCTCATATTCTGTATGGATTAGATTACTTCTACACCTGTGCTCCCAAGCTCTCAATTTTTGTCATCTCTCCAAAATCAGCTTCTGGCCACCTGTTAAAATGACTGTAAGGGTCTCTGGGAACAGAGATTATCCACTGCAAGAAATAACCCGTAACCCTCTGACCATCAAGATTATAAGTCAAAAACTACTCTTAAATAGAACTTACATTCTATTCTTATTTCCAATGTTTTGTAAGATATATAAATTTAAGACATAAATGATAATGAGGCTGCATTCACAAAGTTAATTGCTGAGATATGGAAATGTGGCGTCAGCGTGATGCCGCTGTTATTCAAATAGAAAGATTATCTAACAGTCAGAAATAATTAATGTCGTAATGAAAAAACGATTTGAGGTGCAGGAAAAGCGGTATGGGACAATTATAGACATTTGCTGTTTTTCCAGTTTTCAACATCAAAATCATCAGCCACTCTGATGCACTAATAGAATCAAACTGGAAAAATAACAGCTACTTACCAAAATTTTATTTTAAAAAATCCTTGATATTGACTTTTTATATGCATCTCTTACAGATTTGAGTACAGAGACAGACTGACTGCTGAATACGAACACTTTTTCCAGTGCGCCTCCTCTTAAATCATCATTTTTCAGCTTCACTCTTGCAGCTGCCCAGATGTATGATTTACAGCATTAATGTGTCAGTCCCTTTCATTTTACTGAGTTATTAATTTCCCGACATAAAGAACTCTAACAAACTCCTGTGAAAACTCTCAGCACATGTTGACATTTAAAGAGCCGGCCATTAACAATATATCTGGTTGCAGTCAAAATGGACCATTTTATTGCTGACTGCATATCAAATAATGGCGTCTGTTGGCACACCGATGTGAGCATGACACTCCAATATCTCCCCAGCAGCAAGTCAGCCACATAGACCGGCTTGTAGTCACTCCTATTTGGCGCCAGCCACACAAAGCCAGAATTCCTCACTTCATAAAAGATATTCAGGCCCATTCACAGTGTCTCGTAATCAATACTACCGGCACAGCTGTCACACTGTAAAACGGCCCTTAATTTGAAGACATCCCCTTCCTCCCCGTCAGTTAGCTTTGGTCTGTTGTAAGACATTAGCGTTAGCTCACTTAGATAAGCTAATGATGACAATGTTAAGGCCAACATTTGCTGAGGATGACTCTGGTTTTCATTTTCATTTCTCCAATGTATCATCGAGCAATATGACTGCATTAAGCCACCTATGCACAGCAAGTATGACTGTATGGCTGAGGTAAGTGGCGTATTATGCCACATTCTATGTATAATAATATAGTAAAGTAATTCTTCTCAAAATTCAGTTAAATGGTGTGTTCTTTAAAGTGTGCGCTTTTCTGGCAAGTGTTATATTCGGCAGTGAAATAGCCAAACGGTGCAATCTGATATGTTTTAGATGAGACCTTGAAGAAGGCCAGAACCACATCTATCAGTGACTAAATCTGTCCTTGCATTCTCCAGGAAGGCTCTCAAGGATGAAGCAAGTCTTCAAAAGCATCTCTCCCTTTTGATGTAAACTTCTGTAACTGGTAGGGTGCCTCTTCAGCCCTGCTGTCTTTTAATTGATTATGTGAGGCAGAGGGCACTGTATTGTAAATGAGGTGGTAGACAAAGACCGCAATGCTCAGTAGCTTCACCCTCTGTAATTTTCCCCTACAGTAGCGGTTAACAGTAAAGAAAATCTCAATGTGTTATTCAAGAAAGAGGTCATGGGAATATTCAGTTCTATAAGGAAGTAATAAAAGACCATGTTGTTCAGAAAATGTACTGATGTGCTTGGAAAATATGAAGCTTTATCCAAAAATTACATTTTTTTATGTGATAATATTACTGATTAATGAACCTGCCTTCATTGTCAGTTATACATATGCATCACAAGAGACTTTGAAGTGAATTGAAGTGAATTGAATTGTGTGCATACTCATTGGTTAGTACACACACACACACACACACATACATACCCATGGCATCATCCTGGGGCGAAACGTTGTTGCTAATAGACTGCAGCAGTGGAAATAAAATAAATCTTTAGTCTCCACCCGCAGCTCAAGGTACCGTGACATTTGACAGTCTTTTATGGTGCAGAATGAGGCATGTTTGGGAGTTGAAAAATTCAATTGTGGCGTATTGATTCCCAGTCGCCTGTCATTATTCCCAGGTTGATTGACAGGTGGAAATTGGTTACGTTAAGTATTTCATATGTTATAGGGGCTGACATATGTTTGTCTGCTCCCTAAGTCAATATTGTGGAAGAGATCTGTAGCTTTATGAGATAGCATTATACACTGGCTTTGGCTTTTGTGTGATGTTCCAATGTTTTTCCTGACATAATTTAAGATATATTAAAAACCAGCCAAATCTTGAGGTGTTTAATGCCAATATTATTGTCTTCCTCCAGGGGATCATGTATGTTCATAGTCGGTGGCAGCCCTGTGCATGCATGCATGAATATGTGAGCATCATGATGCATAACTGCATACATACACACAAACACACACATTCGTGCACATGAAACACACATAACAATTTAATTTCAGGTATTGAACATGGCAATGACAGCCAAGTGCAGCTATTTTTGCCTATACTTTGTCACCAATTAGCATAACAAAGGAGGACAATGACCTTAGCTTGCTGGCAGCTGGCTTACCTGGTCCTGCTTTAACTATAGTATTTGATCCATGAATCCATTTGCACAGGCATGTCTCTATTTTTAAAAAATAAAGTCAACATGAATGGACATCCAGTTGGCTAAGGATTTACAATTCTGAGCCAAATATGCTGTCCGTCCAATGTATTGTACACCTTGAGATAGTCTCTGGTAATCATCAGGTTGTTCCTTTAGTTACCAGACTCCACTCACATTTATTCTCTTTGAAAGCAACTTCTCATATTTAATCTTAATTAGATTTATATTAAATTTAAGTTTAGTTTGTTGGCTGCCAGAATAATTCAAGACAAGAATTTTACTCATTTTTTACATTTTCTCAGAACAATCTTTCTAGTGAAATGCAGGCGTTTCCCATCCTTTTTCATATTTAGAAGTACACAAGAGCTCCATGATCACACAAAATGTAATTACCACAAGACTGGCGCAACCTCAAAACCTTCACTGTGTGAAATCTGCTCTGGGTATGTGTGACACTATTATCCGTGGCCAGTTTATTAGTATGACATTGTGTTTCTGTTTGGAAAGCTTGAAAACACAGACACACCTTGCTTGGAACACCAGTATCCAGCATTGTAGCATTCAGTTGTGCCCTCTGTATTGGCTGTTTCTGGGTTATTCTTTGTTGGTCAAACCTAAAAGCAAATATTTAGATTTAACTGCCCATCCTTTTTGCCACACTAACATAAGCACTGTCCATATAGATCTCCTGCCCTGGGTCAACATTAGCTCTTAGCTGGTGAGGTCAGTGGATCAATGAGACCATCTCACCATTTGTGTATATGTTATTTTATAGTTTTCTCAGCGTAAAACATTGATTTGAAAATATTACATATAAAAGGGAAATCTATTAATTACATATAATTATTGATATGAAATTGGTCCCTAATTTCTCCTTAAATTGTACTGTGCCTAAAAACAAATGTGAAACATAAACATAGATAAAAAAATAAATAAAATAAAGATCTCCAGAGAATTGTCTACCCAGCTGAACCTAATTTTCTTTTTCTTTTTGCAGAGCCTCATCCTTAGCCTGGAGCCACAGTTCCTGGCTTAAGTATTAACCTGTTTTCCTCTACTGTTTGACGGACATCACCAGGTGTTTGAGTGGCTCAAGGGTGTGGAGGTCTCTTCAGTACAGTCTGTTTCATTGTCGTTTTCTAGTTGAAAACATTGCTTTGTAAGTACCTGATAACAGGCCTGAGGCCGGAACAATCACACTTTGGTGATTTCCCCGTGTGAAATCACCCCATGAATATTTCCCCAGTTTTTGTCCTAAGTGATGTGGCTTAAACTATATAAACACATGCTAACCTATATAAGAGCACTATTGACTCTTGTTGCTAAAAAATTAAATTCGATGTGTGCTCATGGATCAAAATATATTGGCTACATGAAGAAAAACAAGGACAAAGTTTTGAAAATCTACCAATATTAGGTTTTTTTTGTTTGTTTTTTTGTTCTTTTTTACCATCATCAGGATTTACAGCAACAAAATTTTGGGAAAAAAATAGTAAATAAGAAAAAGTAGTAGAAAGCAGATCATTTTAAAAGCTCTAAGTTTCACTTTGAACAGAAAATGTTTCCAGTTTGCATCTCACTCGTCACAGTTTCACAACTACTTAGGAAGTAGTGAGTGAGAGCAGACAAATGGGTATTTAATACAAATGGGTGACCACTGCAATCTGCTGGCAGCCAAGACAGTCAAGTACGTTTTCACTTCAGCACCACATAACTCTTTACCTAAAGTAAGCAACCTCCTGCAACTACTCCCCAATTGTTTGGGGAAAACACATTTTTTTTCATAGCAAACGAGGGTTAATCGGGGATCACTGATCAGTGTCTAGACAGGTGTGACTGGTAAGCAACCTCCAACAGCCACTTGTAACTAGTTACATTAAACACACTCATCTTGAAATGTTTAATGTAACAAGCTAGATATCAGCAAGGAAAAAGGTGTATGCACTGTAAGTATCAGTCTTCATCTTAAGTTTAATTAAAACAGATTAGAGCAGGTCCACACATGTCTGACTCTTATTCAGAAATACAGACAATAAAGTGCTCTACTCAGATTAGAGAGACCAGTCTCAAAGGCATCTGGTTTATTTTGACTTTTACAACAGAAATCAGCTACTACAGTGATCACTCGTGACTGGACATCATGTGTGTTCTCACCCCAGGCACATTAAAGATTCATGCGTGAGATAGAGAAGACTGGGAGCTGTTTTGTTGTTAGCCCTTCTACTCTGTGAATTCTGGGAAACCTTAAGTAGGGTAAATGTAGATAATGTAATCCCTGGATTAGCATGAAGCCAGCTAATGGCCAGGAATGGACATTCTCCTTTCAGTTTTTGTGCCCCCTTAACCTGAGGCAACATGATGTGTGGACTGGTTAGGCCAAGGAAGGACTTAGACCACCAGCTGCTGGAGGCTTTAATGGAGGAGGTAGGCAACATCTTCAAGCTGTGACTTGTTTCTCGTATACACAGTGGTATTGTTTACTGCAGTGGGATCCAAAACTAGGCAAACATTTAAAGAAATGTAGAAATTTGCTTTTTGATTTCTTGGCAAAAGTTAGAAGATTAGTATCACTGCCTGTCGGTATGGTAAATTTAAATTGGGGCAAGCATCTACTTAGCTAAAGCTTAGCATAAACACTACAAAGAGGTAAAGCAATAGTTTGACTTTGTGTAAGAAAATTACTCAAACGTTTCTATTTCTCAAAAGAATATGCAATACATTTGAACGATAAATTATTTTGTAGCTACCTTTTGCTTTACCAAGCTAGCTGCTAGCATTTGACTGGTATGACAGAACATGCACAACCCAGAAGGCTTTGAAACCTGGAAAAACCTGGAAAAACCTTCTTGCTGTGAGGCAGCACTGCCAACCACAGGATCACCATCCCACCCAGAACTTTATGTGACAGGTTAGGAGTGTGACCTGTCTTAAACAGGTGTGTCATGGGACCAGTGCTAAATGAAGTGTGTATATCTCCAGTCCAACATGTGATACCACAGGCTTTGACAAAATGGCAGTATTACTGTACATGGTAATGTACTGGAAATGAGAATATGCTAATGCATTGTGTCATAACTACAGCAACCAGACAACATATGCATGAATTATTACTTGAATTATATAATCTTTTCTTTCAAAAAAGGGCAATGGGATCACTAAAATAGGATGACCATGAAATTTTTTTTTTCTTGATTGATTTCTTTTTTCGGATAAAATGTGATTTTTTTTAATTTCTGAAAATTGAGGAAATTATAAAACTTTCTTATATAAAAATGCTCACTTTGCCTTCATTTGGTAAGAGGTGGTTGTTCGGACATTAAAAATACATGGAATGTTCTATTATGTCATGGCTAGCTTACACCAATGCTTTTAATTCACATTCATTTGGCTTTTCTGGGTATGCATTGCCTGATTTATATATTTGCCAGATGGTTTCTTTTAAATGTGTTTACATTTCTCATGCAACGCTGTTGATTGCAGTTAGTTTGTCTTATGTGCTCAAAAATATTTAGGCCCACTTAACAGGCTAATTTAACACAATTAGCCTAACCACGGGATCCCAGAGATAAAGAAAAAAACGAGTGACATTCTTTGCATATGTTCACATATATCATTATGTGTCTTGGTTTTTCGATAAAAAACAAAGACAGTCAGTATATCTGTGATTACACTAATTACACATTTCATACCAAAGTGTTAGGACAACTGGACTCAAGAAATTGTGGTCAAACTCTGCTGTGATCTGGCACTCCACAGTGCATAAAACTAAAATAAGCAGCCTCCTAAACTTTCTCACTTGAGTCGTCAAAAGTGCTTGAAAGGTTTTCATCACCAATCACCACACTGATCTCTTTGCATTCACACAAAAACCAACAGAAAAAAAGAAAATGACAGTTGGATCATAGCTGTCCACAAACGATGCCTCAAGGTTTGAAGTGTGAGTTCGACCAAGCATAAAATGTCTGACAGCGAGCTTCCAGGGAACGCTTGTTGGCAGGACAAAGTGGAAACCCAGCTTCATGTGAGGGGAAAGGGAGAGGAGGTTTGGTTTGTACTTTGCAGCTTGTGGATGGCTTTGTGTTCATCTCAAATGTCATCCAAGACAGTCTCGCAACACTTCAACCAGGAACAGAAGTTGTAGCCTATATTTTAGCTGGGTGATTATTTATGTACCTGCCATGAATTTTCTCTCAAGCTTGCCATGTACCAAAACCTCCCACATCTCCCCCAAAACCAGATGGAACAAGGCAGAGTAACCGCAAAAAGCAGCAGACTCAAGAGATTCCTCCTTTCGTGAGTTATGAATTCACCATATGCTGTGCAAAATTATACTTGTGAATCTAAAGGCTGAGTTTTGTTTGTGAGAAGCTCTATAAGAATAAACACTGCAATCCTACTTTAAGACCTCAATCAATTTTATCGGGTAGTAGGCTGGATTTGCATGATAAAAACAATCAAATTTGTGGTTTCGAGAGATGATTGCTCATGGTATCCGGCACCAACTGCTTTTCACAGCTAATGCTAATGCATTATCCACAACTGCAAGAGCAGCATCATACACTGGCTTCAGAATCCATTAATAGTATATTCCTATTGAAAAAGAAATCTCAAGCACCATAATGTTACTCCATCAGCTTATCTTGTTTCAGCAAAGCAACACTGTGCACTGAAAATACACCATCACTGACAGAGAGAGCCTAATCCAGTGATTGGTTTTACCTTATCACACAACTTAAGGAGTGTACACTTCTAAGCTGACGGATTGAACCTCTGTTCGATACAGGTTTGCAAAACTGAATCTGTTGAGCCTCCAAGATTTGATATGGGTATTTAAAGCTCTGCGCGGCATTAACCGCAGAGCACAACAAATAGCCTGCCTTTTAACAGGGCTAGGGAATCCCAGGGCCAGTTGGGATGCAAATTGAAATGATCCAAGAGTGGATTGAGAAGGTGAGGGTGGGCTTGGATGGGGCTGTGGAGGGTGGATGTGGGAGTGGTAAAAAAAACGAGGCCTTGAGGAATGTGGGAATGAGATGAGGGGGTATGAGGCTTGTGGTGAGGGATGGCAAGGTTCTGAGGAGTTTGCTGTGATTAGCCTCAAACACTGACTTATGACTTGAGTGACAACAGTTTAGTAACAAATAGCAGTGGAGAACGCTACGCCACCATGCTCCTTCCTACCTCCTCCCCTTCCCAAAGGGTGACAGTCATTTGGTCAGCAAACAGCGGATCACTGCTCAGCTCTCTTTTTCTCTGTGTTTGTGTTGTTATGTGCTCCAGTTTGGATGTTAGCAGTTCAAGAGGGCTGAAGCGGAAAAGCAGATTCTGTGCTTAATCTTCTAGTTACACATTCACCACGTGATAATTCATGGTTTTATCCCGAATAACATCATAATGATGTAAAATGAGCTTTGTTGATTGTGCAGCTGTGGGATTTTGCCCTGGGCCTTTCAGATACGACAATGTAGACATCATTTTTCAGAATTATCGCTGATCGTAAAATTGCAGTGGCAGAGGATATTCCTTTGCAGACAGGCAGACAGACTGAATTGAAAGCATGTTGGCAAATGCTGGGAAAGAGTTGCTGAGTTTAAATGATACGTGATAATCAAAACCATGCAAAGTTTTGGCCAGAAGGGACGCCAGCATTAGTGCAATGGAACTATGGTACAAGTTGTGCATGCTTACTTCATTAGGTACATAGTCTGCCTACCAGAACATCTGACACTGCTAGAACAAATGGGATTATTTTGATTCAAAATTGCCATCATGTTGGCACTCTATGCAACATCACTCCTGCCAAAACTCGCTGACTGTCTTTCAATGTAAACTTTCAGGCAGCCATTTTAATTGTTGATGCTATCATGCCAGCGTAAAGATGTGCCAGTAAAACCATCATAAGTGCACACTGTTCTACGTACCTGCAAAACCACACACAAACACACACACAGACGCACACACGCAAATTAGCTCATAGACTTTCTACCGGTAAACATCCACTGACAGATCATAAGAGACTGTGAGTTGCACACTTTTCATTATTGTTATTCCGGAGGGATAATATGACACAACGGACACAAAAAGAAGAATACTCCACCCGTTGACCCTATTAATCAAGGCTGGAATGATCAGCCTAACTGGGATTTAATTGCCTTCTGCTGTTTTCTTTCAGCAATAATTTGGTTTGCGTTGGCTATGCTGTGCCACTGAAGTAAGCCAAGCCCTGTTGGCCCATTAAAAGCTAAGGCACTCTGTTTTGGTGGGTGAGGGGGTAGACTGAAAAGGGATGCGGAGGGTTTGGTGGGTTGGGGGTAGGGGGGGAGGATGGCAGCATACACAGGGTGACTCATGATTGGGAGTCCATGGAAGTCAATGCAAGACTATAAAGAAAGCAGCTTCCCTCTCTAGGGTGTGGTGAGGTTTAAGGGCTTTCACATACAACTTTAAAGAGCCCAAGTTTTAAATCCTAGGATATACTGTTAAATCACATGGGAGGTTTATTGTTTTCAAGGCTTCACATATAAGCACCATTAACCCTCCAAATGCCATTGAAACTAGCTCGATGTATGCTCATTACAGACTATGAGCGATCATCGGACAGACAGGTGTGAAATGTGCCATTTTTAGCATACAGTTCATGTTGCTCTATATGTTTCCAAGTATCATCCAATATCATATTACATTCCCTTAAATAAGTGACTAGTACCTCACCGAGGTCTTCCCCCACTCATCTGTGTGTGCCCAAGTATGCTTGAGTGCACATTTGTATCATCACCAACCTGACATCGCTGCGTGCTTTTGCTGCATCTGCTAAACCATCCAGTAGGCCGGGATTAAATCCCTTTGATTAATCTGTCATCAGCAGTGACTGAGACTGTCTGAAATGCAATATTTTTGCTTTGTGCTGAGAACAAGGTGAGAAGAAATGAGTAAGAAACAGCATGTACTGAAAACTACACTTAAATATTATCTAAGTAAATTCTATAAAAAATATATAAATATCAGCAATTGTATATTGGAAGTCAAAATAATGATTTCACCTTCAGATAAATTTAACTTTTACTGTGCTGATACATCCAAGTGATTGTCTTATGTTTTGCATACATTTAAAGGATCTGGTTCAAATGAAACAATGCTTTATTTGAGCAGAAGTGGCTCTTCCAAATAGATAAATAAATAAATAAAACAAGCAAAGAAAAAAAAAAGCATCGACAGTAAGTGCAAAAACTTTATATCTGTGACCAAAAGCACAACTACACTACTAAACCCAGACTAAATCCTCAAGAAAGATTATTTTATTGTATTTTTAAAATAAAAAAAAATACACTTCAACCATCAAATCGTTATTTTCCTGCTTGTTTTCATTTAACCACCCACAGCTCATCCTCCCTAGTGTGGTCTGCTGCTCAGTGTCAAGAAGTAAGATATGATTGTATCATCAGATATCGATCCAAGCCCCAACCTGCTCCATTGCCTCATATTGATTCCTCAAGTTAGTGCAGGAGGCCTGAAATTGGTCCTTGCAGTGCATTTCACTGGTGTTTTTATTTGTCAAGAAAACATTCATGCACTGCTCAGCCATGTCAGTACTCCCTGTCTGTCTGATTATCTGTCTGCTGCTTTGTTCGTCCTTCTGAAGCTTTTGGAGTGGTTGTGTATATGTTTCTGTAAAACAACAATTTATCTGTAACTTCATATAAAATGCTACTTTTTTAATTTGTAAAGAGCAAAAACAACGTGAATCAGGAAGGTAAAATGAATGCTAATAATTAAATAATGTAGTTGAGCCCTTAAACAGTTTGATAATGTTAGCAGTAGCTACTGGAATTGTGAAAAACAACCAATAATAGTGAAAACAAAGAATTGCTAGGTTGCATTTATTACGAATTGTTCACAGATGGGTTACATCTATCAATCTATAGATGTATAAATATATATATATGTGTGTGTGTGTGTGTGTGTGTGTGTGTGTGTGTGTGTGTGTGTGTGTGTGTTCAGAACTGCTTTGTCTGATGAGTGAAATGCGTTGGATAAAAGCAATCTGCCGAATCCAAATCCAAGTGTGGCAGGGTATGCCTCTCAGTATATTTAATTTCTGTGGAAAATATGAGGCAGTAGAAGAAATCTATCCATCTAAAAACTCAAGCGCTGTAACATCGGTCAGTTAGTAAGTCAGTCATTCCAGCTGCAACTTGGAGCTCAACTCTTTTTGACTTTAATTTATTTTGAAATAAGATTATGTGGGAAGTTTTAGACCTTAATCTGTCAGATGTGAAGTTGGCTTGGCCGTGATTCCGATTCTGAAAAACCACTATGCTACATTTGATCTCAAGCTTGAATAAACATCAAAAAAATTATGAGCAGTTTGCAAGAACAATTATTACATACGAGGCTCGGTAATAGAAAACATTTAACAGGCATTCTGCTGTTTGAGCTTCTTTGCAGTAATTCATAGGTTGCAATATTTTCGGATGATTAAAAAACATTTCACCCACATTTTCATTATGCTTTTTTTCCACAAATTGGAATCAGCATTTTTTTTTCATAACAGTTTTATTCAAAAGTAAATTAATCTGAGGCATTTTTGTAGGATCATAATAATAGGGGGGAAAGGAAAACGCTGAATATCCAAATCCCATCAGTTTAACACAATCTTCCACACATTATCCTTCTGTAAAGTAGCATAGTTGTGATATAGCTCAGGGACTTTGACCACCGCGGATAATACCTATTCTAACGGACACCAGCTAAACAACATGACTCTGCACTGTCTAATGAAGTCAGTAATTTAATATTCCACTGTGCTTTGGTGGCAATAGATTCAAAATCTAATCTTGGCCAAACTGATTAGGCCTATTAAGTGGTAATGGAGCGAGGGGCACTTAGCATGCTTGGAGGTTAAGCATCTTTATCTAAGGCGTGGCTGCTCTTTTGTTGTCCTGCTGTTAAGCTTTGAACAGCTGTCTACTTGTGTGGTCTTCATTTTTGGTCAGATTCTCTAAAAGTGTTTATTTGTTTCTCAGATTTTCACTTATGCACATCTTTCAAAAAAAGAAATAAAGTGTCATTTTAAAAAGTTTGTCCACATAACCCAAAGACAAAATACACATGACATAAATAATGTGCTAGGTTTATCAATTTACCCCTCTATTTACATTTCTTGTGGGTTTGAACTCCTGTCTGTTCTGTAATCAGTAGATTTTTATTGTTAAGGATAATTCACAAAAATCTGTACAATCTCAGGATATCACATTAAAGTGTAACAAATGCTGGAAGGCGAAATATTTCAGTTGTTCATATGCCATTTTGACATATGACACTTTTAATCAGAGACACATTTAAAAATACATATTATCTAAATTAAACTGTAGTGAAGGCTCCAGTTTAATTAAGTGTCATTGTGAGACAGTGGCAATAGCTTTTTGTGTAATCCTTAAATAGTAGAATGAGCCTTCAATATCTTTTGAAGTGTGCGTGATCTGCAGACCAGCGCAACCATAAGGCATTCCTTACCCACAGAGCCGGCTGTGGATCCTCGCAGTCTGCCAGCTGAATGCTCACTGCCACGGCACGTTTTCTTGTCACTCCCAGAAGGCCTTGACACTTTTCTGGCATGTATGTGGGATGGATCACAAGGCATAAAAAAAGACAATGTCCTGCAGCACTGAAAATTTATGGTTGAACAACACTCACAAGCCCATATGTTAAGGAAGGGAGATGGGGCCATCCTTGAAGCAAAAATCAAATACATCTCAATTAAAAGTTTCTCCCAGTAATACTTGCTGTGATCTAATGGACATGCCAAACTGCAATATTGGAGAATTTTAAGACTTTTTGCACATTTTGTATTGGAGCTAGGACTCGTGTTAATTGTGTTTTTTAAAATTCATTTTCAGTAGAGGAGATTCTTTGAAATTCTAAATAATATAACAGTGCAAATAAGTGTTTTCAGGAAAACAGCATATCAACATTTCATTTTGCTCTGACTGTAATGAACTTTACTACAAAGTTATCTTTCACATGTTTATATTTCATTGAAGTATTTCTCTCCAGCAATCTAACTGCATCTTTAGTTTTGCAGGGAAGCTGACGGCGACAGTGGGACAGTGCACACATCTAAAGCAGGCATCAGATGCCATCTACTGGCAGCTCAAGCTACTTTCAACAGCATACTGTTCACATCCTTGCAGAGATTATTGCCTTAAAACGGTAAGTACTAAATACCTAAATGTCTGCTTAAACTTATCAAAATAAAAGCAGGACTATAAGGTAAAAAGGGACACTTGCAAAGGATGGAACACTTAGATGATGTGGTACATGTAAAAACCTTTGCAAAAATACTTGTACATATAGGTATATTTATTGATAAGTTAAGATGCTAAATAATTTGAATGGGTTTTTTTCCAAAACGGGCCAAAATCAGAACAATTCTCGGGGCTCAATCCCCAGCCGTTTCAGTGTAGACTCATAAGTTTTTGAGGCTGACAGCACAGACACGGAGCAGCTGAGCACCATCCTGTCTGTGACTCCACCATGTGACCCTGCGGCCTGTCTATCCAGATGGCCACTTTTTTTGTCTGTCTTTCTGTTTGCCTCTCTTCTTGTCTCCCTGTCGCAGCTCCACCCAGCTGAGCCGGTTGCTGAGTGGCATGGGACCTATTCCTCTGACAGCTCACCAAGTCTCACCAACCAGCGCCAAAATTTTAAGACTAGCTCAGGCTGAATGCAGTTCAGTGTGCAAAGGGTTAAGGCATGTGTATGCATTTGCACGGGTGTAGGTTTGCATGTGTTTTCACAAGGAGTTAAAGATCAGTGAGACAAATTCCAATACAGACTTCATAAAAAATGTGGATGTCTCATGACATTTAATACAGTAATGTTTAAAATGTGTTAAAATTTTCATGCCAGAAAAATGCCATTGAAATCTTTTATGAGCAAAATTGCTTTCAAAAAGTACTCAAACCAATGTGGGACATAATTGAAACTTGAAAACATAAAAATTTCTTCAAGATCTTTCCAACTGCTAATGGCAGGAAGCAATCGGAAGAAACGAGCTAACAACAGTCTAATAATGAATGCCTCAATGGTAGATGTTTGTCTAAAACCCTAGTGTGTCTGATCTGTTCCAAACAAAGAAAAATGATTGTTCGGAAAAAAATACACCAGAAGAAAAATATGTCCAGTGTGCAGGTGCATAGAACCATTTGTAGGTTATTTTTACAGATGCTATTTTCGATGACCCTGTGCTGTAAGATGACTCTGCCTCTTGCGAGCAGCACAGATGGCACATCTCAGGTGGGTGTCTTCCTTAGTTCGGATTGTACAGACCACGCCCCCGACATGGAGGATCTCCTTTGAGTTGTGTTTTTATCGTTTCTGGACTTAAGTGTAGGCCACTTAACTATCTAAGCTTTCGTAGTGATCATCCCATTTATCTGGGATTATTGCAGTGAATTTACTGTTTGGTCTTCTTCCAGGCCTAAAATGTCAAGTCCAAAGTCATGTATGCAGTAGCTTTATTCGGTAAGACCTTCGCAGATCCGTCCAAAGCTGGTAGCAGTTGATCTTTGGATAGAGCATGAAATAAATAAATCCTCTTTAGCAGATCAATATTCATCCTATTTAATGCTGGATGTGAAACTGCTGGATTTGAGGTGGTAATGCTGATGTACAGCTAATCGTTGCAAAATAAGCAGCAGGGCTTTGCAATTCTCCAGCAGATAGTTTAAACAGGAAGACGGATGAGTAAATGCCGATTGTCTAGGCAGTGAAAAACCTGATAGTGATTACTTGTAATTTATACCTTCCAATTAATAGGCAGAGCGTCTCTTCTGGAGTGGGGAGGGTGGTGGAGTGTAAGGACTCATGTTGATGAGTGTGTTATTGAAGAAGGAAAATGAGCTGGTGACACATTTCCTGCTGCAGGTTCACAGTAATGACATTGTACGCTAATGATATTAGTTGACACTGCTTGTATAAATAGAGAGAGGGGAAGTGAATTGATATAACAGGAGGATATGAGGTTTCGTTATTATTCTTACTCCCTGAGTATTTCGCTGTATAAAGAACAAGAGAGAGGACATGACCTCTGACTGGATTGGATTTTGGCATGAGGGATGAACCGTTTCTTCCTCCACACGTAAATTCACTCTGTAGTAACAGCACTAAAGCACCTGTGACAGAGTGTGACAGCGGAGATCCCTGTGGATTCTTGACAAGTTGTGACTGGTAAGTTTGCAGTGCACAATGTAAGGTCGGTTACCATAGCATAAGATACATTAAAGCACTGGGAACTTGTACAGAATAATTTGTGGCTGAACTTTTAGTTCTCTGTTTTGAAGTACCTCATCTTAAGAGACCCTCAGCCTATTTGGCTCAGTGATTTAGCGACTATGAAATGAGGCCTAAAGTCTATGTGCGGACTCTTTACAGACTTCTAGGGCCTTTTGGTCTCCTTTTTTTCATGTCGACAATATGTTTTTAAAGCCTTGCAGTATTTTAATATTCCAATAGACAAAGAAAAAAAGCTGAAAGCAAATACTGCTTTATGAGCTTTTTTTTGTTTTACACTTGCTACAAATCCTAAGGTGTTTTAAAAGGCCCAGACTATCATGCAGTGTTTGTATTAACCAAAAGACTTATCCATGTAGATTACCGTAAATCATGGAGACGTTCCAAGCAGCACTGTGACCTGATGATGATGACAGGTTCAACATTTATTTTTTCTAGTGGCTCTGTACCTGGCATGTGCACTTACAGTGAATCAGTGAATTTATAAAGTGTACACCCATAGCACCTGTTTTAACCTCCTAAGACCTGAACTCTTCCACAGCATGCATTTTTAATTTCTCTTTGATATTTGGGCTGATTGGGACCCGATCAATGTAAAAACAAAGAAACACCAGATTTCTTTTTTTGACCCGATTTTTGTTCCTAAGAAAAATGAGAGCCACGTATGAGGACATTCGTTTTAAAATTTGATGGAACAGTGGTAGTATAATGTCCTCGTAAGTGGATATCAGGCCCTTGTAGAGCAAAATTTAGTATTTTGGTCTAGACAACCCAAAACTTAATGCTTAGTTTTACAATCATCAACAATCTTATGGAAAATAATAACTGAGTTATTGTTCTGTAGTCATTCTTTCCAAGAGGATTAAAATGTATATAATTAAAGGAAGCTAGACATCAAATGTGATAGGAAATGCAAGTTCATGAAATAAAGTGAAAGATCATTACTAGGAATTAGTATTATGACAGTAAAACTGTGCTGGAAACCAAAGCTCCCAGTGCAAAGGGGGTACTCTGAGAGGTAGACCAGCTCAGTGCTACAAAGCTGCCGGGCCTGGATGTTTACCAAGGATTTTTGGCTCACCAAGCTGAAGGGCTACGAGAGAAAAGAAGAAAGGAAAGACTAAAGAGGAAGAAGATGAAAAAAAAGATATTTGGTATTTCTGACTTTTCCTCGACAAACACCCGAGGGTCTAAGAGTCTCATTTAAATAAACAAAACCAAGGGGGCAGGATCTATTTGTGGACAATAAGCTTTGCCTCGGGGCCCTGTGCTCTGACAAGCTTTGAAAGTGGCGCCGGACTGTGTCTCGCTGAGTCAGAGGTAGAAATCCCATCCTTCAACAAGCTGTTGTGAAGCAACCTTCACAGGCTTCACTGGTGGCCTCACCCATTTCTGCAAAACTTTGAAGTTAGCTGAGGCAGACGCAGGCTGCAAATAGGCAAATCTCCATGTACAAAATGGCTGCTTGCCACAAAGTGTGTAGGAGTGGTGAAAAAAGCAGCTCTTGGCTGTGAGAAGTTGAGCTTGGATGGAAACCACAGCTGGGACCAGATTTGGAGTTTAGGAAACTGGTTGGAGCACCTGCAGGCTTATTCAGCCATGTCTATGTCCCAGACTGCTCCAAAGGTCATGATCTATCTCCAGTGGTAAATTAGGAGGCTTCAGCATGTTTCTGTCTTTGACAGCGTTTATACTGTAAATCCAGGGTTCCTTTCTTTATAGTTACCATATGTAGCCAGCAGATGGCGACCATGACACAAAGAAATCCCACTAGAGCAGTTTCAGTGGTTTTAAAATATTAGTTATTATCTAAGTTATTATTCTGATAATAAAGTGAAAGTTGGGATTTTTTTTAAAAAAAATACATAAGAGATAAATGTTTGTGTTGCATAACACACTTATTCAGTGCTGAAACACTGATGTTTTGCTGTTACTACAGGAAGTGAAACTAAAAGCACACAAACCAACACAAAAACAGGATTTTCTTTGCTCGTTTGTTACAGGATGTATTTTACTGGAAAACTGAATCAAAGAGTGCTTATTTATATTCAAAGTAATACTGCATAATTGGATCAACATTTGTCATTGGATCTGTATAAATAGGCTCTCAGAGCGTAGAAAAATGACACGGTATGACATTCAAGATTTTTATTTAGTACAGCAGTGGGTGTCTATGAACTCTGGAAAAACCAGGGGCCAAGTGTGATGTGTCTGGTAGACCACTAGAGACTGAACTGCACCCACTAAAGAAGCTAAGTTAACTTTAAGTATAACTTAAAATGAAGACTTCATAAAGAAGTCAAATGGATGTAGTGAAAAAGTAACACCACACTGAGCTTTTTCACCTGTACTTTACTGTTGTTGTTTACATTGTTTATTCATGCATAATAGTACCATCTTTTATTAATCTAATACTATGCATATGTTATACATTGACGTTTAGCCATAGTTAGTTTGGTATTTTGAACCAACAGGGAATATGTGACCAGGGTGCAGTATGTTTTTAATCGAACAAATTCATCACAGTTCCACTTTATTTATTGACAAACCTGGACAAGCTTGTCGGCTTCTGTAAATCCACTTGTTGCAACTTAACAAAGGGCAATGTCAATGCAATTACAAGCTGTTTTTATTACAAACGTACACTAAATGTGCTGAACATTTTTACACATTTCTTTTATTATTTGTTGTAAAAATGCATTTGTTGTAGAAAGCTATAATATCAGTCAAGTTGCCAGTTAAAGTGTTAGCAAAGCACATTCTGTTAACATTTTAAAAGCATTTACTGCAGATTCAATCCTTTTTTTTCTAATTATAAACTTTTTATTAATAGTTGATAAAGATTAACTTTGGACCTGGATCCTTTTCAACTGATTTAACCTTCATCCAGAGGTCACATTTGGTAACTGGAATTCTGACACACTACTCCACACCCAATTCTCCAGATGTGCCCAAAAAAAGTTTGAGAGATAAAAATTAACTAGGGTGTGAAACAAAAGTGTGATACCAACAACAACTCTGACATTCAGATGTCATTTACACTAAAAATGCAGCTTCTTGCTAATCAGGGGAATTAAGTAAAGGCAGTACTCGTCAGCTTTGATTTGACAGTGAGAATACAGCAACAGATTCAGTGAGCGTGGTGGATTCACTGATTGTGGTGCAATCCTGAGAGAAGCCAGAGAAATAATATGTTCAAAGGCCTTGCACACAAAATTAAGTGAGTTATGTGAAAGACTGTTAATTACCAATTTAAGTTGAATTACTTTATTTGTAAGTGCGTGGGATTTCTCTCAGTTTGGTTATGAGTACTTGCTGATTAGGATGGGAGCATTTCAATAAGAAGGTAGAAATTGCTTCTTTAAAATTTACGAGCCACTTATAAACTTCCAAAGTGAACCTATGTTGACTTATTGTCCCATAGTAATTATGGTTATCTCCTCACTCTTGATTTAAGCAAATGCTTTAAAAAATGCCCAGATGTGTCTATTTCCCGCACCCCTATACTGCTGTTCGTGTCTGATATAAACACTTTCACAAGGGAGGTATCATTGTTCTTGAGATTGTATAACTGAAGGAATTGAGACTCTTAATTTCTTTGATCCCATGGCTTCCTGAAATTGCCGGCTTAAACATTGTTCTGCTGTTCTCTTTCTTCCCACAGGAGACTTTCCATCCCATCCCAGACACTGAACGAGCTAGTGTAAGCCTCACTAAGTCATTCTTAGCTCCACCGCCCCAGCATGTGCGAGCCAATTCATGCTGAATAAGATCATGTTAATCTGGGGTTTACAACGGGACTAAGTAACTTGATTTCTATCCTCTGTTAACCTGCAATTGCTGCGATAGCCAACTGGACTCATAGCTGAAGGGCTTTTGTTGTTACTGTTCTGAAGACCCAGTGCAAGTCACACAAACACACACGAGCGCATACACAGAAAAAGGCCTTCATGTCCACCAACTTTGATTCATTTCCTGCATTCATAAAAGTAAAAATGCATGTTCTCAGCATGTTGCGTTTGAATTCAGCAGTTTTCTAAGGGGACAACGAGCAACTTATCCATTTGTGCAGGATCAGTCCTGCTCTGTATATAGATTTAGCATTGTTTGCGTTTGCAAAACAAAAACTTATAAGTAATAAAGGAGAAATTAGCAACTGAAAAATAAAGAAAGTTGTTGTCTATAGATATGTGGCAACAGAACAGTGAATAAATACGTTAGCAAATGTTTTTCACTAATAGAACGAAGCTGTGAGGGTTTTTTTTCTTACACTTAGTTTGATGTGTAGTTTATTGCCCTTGACTGCAAAGCCATTCAGATTTATGCAGCAATAAAATGTTTAACAGTTTCCCAACCAAGTATAATAAAAATGACAGAAAATAAAAAGTAAATTTTAAACTCAGATCCATGTCACGCTTGTGATCTATCCCTTTTGCAAACAATACTGGTGTGTGTTGTCGATTTGGAAGGCCTGACAAGGAGTTTGAAGCCGATGAAAACTTGTCATCAGGAATCTTCAGATTCAATCCATATCGTGTTTGTTGCTGTGGGAGACTCGACTTATCAGCGACTGTCTACGCAATGTCATGCACATGGCAGGATTAGCCTCTAAGAGATAAACAAACTAAAAATGACCATGTCAATTGATGCCTATTTTTCAGTGAAAGAAATGTTACAATTTAATATTAACAGGGGATTACCCGCTGCTTCTATTTACCCAGCAAACGATCTTTGAGCTGCTGCAACACTAGAGTCCCAATAAAAGTGGTTCAAGAATCATTTAGCTTTCAGTTCAGCTATCCAGTTGCATGTATCAGCTCATAGATATGATTACAATTAACCTTACTATATGTCCCTTTTCCAAAATCTGAATTTAAAGCGTCAATCAAATTAAAAATGATAAGAATATTGATTAATTAATTGCCATAGTAAAAGCTCTTTATGTGTATTCAAGCAAAAATGAATCCACACAAAGTGTCTGTCGTTTCCCAAAGCATCTCCAAAAATGCTGTTATCGCAGGCCCCATGTGCGTGTAGAGTACAGTCAAAGAACACCCTGCTTTCTGCTTGTTATCTCTGCACTCTTTAGTGTGGGTGAGTGTTTGGCAGCAGGAGATGGGGAGGGAGATGAGAGGGGTCTTGGCTGTGTTGTGCACGGGCAGGGGAGCCTCTCATGACTGGACATTGTCAGGTGGGGTCAGCTAAGGGGCCAGCCTGCGAGCTCACCAGGAATGCAGTCGTCTTATCAGTTGTAAAGGAGCTCACCAACCTCCAAAAGAAAAGCAAACGTCTTTGTCTGAAAGACATTTTTCTTGTTCTACTTCGCACCGGTTGGCAGATTTAAAGCCGAGGTCCAGATACTAGATACTAAATATTCTGACTGTTGTGGAGGTAGTGATTTAAGATATGTTTACCCTTTTTATCCCTTTACCTCCCTTTCTTCTAATATTTCTATAGATTTATATCCCACACTGATAATAGTGACTGTTTATCCACCAGTACAGTAGCTAAAGGAGCTTAAGACCCCATTCTGTTATTCTGCAAAGAAACCTGAGGTTTAAAAATGTGTTTAACACATTCCAGTGCTAGACATAAATTTAGATTGTAATTGAGTTTAGGTTATGACCTTGAATATGAATAATTTGCTTAAATATGAAGCACAATTACCTTCCCAATGCACTGTAGGCAAAAAGTAGCATTTTTATGAAGGATTCAAAGGATTACTGATATAGTTGGAAGTTTGAGGTTAATTCTAAATTGCCCATGGGCATGAATATGGGCGTGCATGGTTGTCTATCTCTGTGGTAGTCCTGTGATGGACTGTCCAGGTTGTACCCTGCCTCTCACCCAATAATACAAGGGATGGATTTTCAAATTGCAGATATTTTTGGTTAATAGAAGGATAAACTCAAAATCTGTAAAATTGTAACATGTTAAAATCTGCGTTTGTGCATTTGTGCTTTACACAATAGGAGACAAAATGGTTACAACCACAAAGCATGAAGCCAAACTTCGAGAACAAAAGGTCAAAACAAATGACAGTGAGCTCAGTGCTGCAAAAGTTTTCTATTTTCTTGAAAAATTCAGGAGGATTTTCTATCAGCTGTGAAGCTGCTGAACTCATGCTGCTTTTTTCTCCTGGGTAATTTCTCATCCGATAATCCCTTACTTGTCTCCTCCTCTTCTTCTTGGCAAACTTGGCCAATCAAAAACCTTAAAAGGGTGAGATATAGGGACTCGGATGAACCAATTACTGCAGTGATCACTGAAGCTCCCCCTACAAACAGCCAAGTCACTAAGTCGCAGACTTGTTGCTCAGTGGAAAGCAAGCACAAGTGGATTACCACTGCAGCAAACAGACACAAGGGCCAACATGGCAGGGGTCTATGACTCCATGAGAGAGGGTAGTGACCCCTCCATGTGAACCTCATAAAAACATGCTATCAGAAGGTAAAGGAAGCCCCCTAGTGAGATGAGCAGCAGCTTTGCTTTGTAAGGACTGATTAAGGATTGCAGTTGGGTGGTCATGACCCCGTCTCCATGGTGCCCAGAGGTTGACAAACCAAAAGTAAATCCTCAAGCTCAAGGAGAGCAAACTTATATATAGATTCAGTCTGGTCCCTGCTTTAAAGTTTTGATCAGTTGAATGAAACTAGGCATGTGCGATCAAGCAATGAAGTTTTGCGAAGAAAAAATATATCTGTCCGTTACCAAAACTTTTTTTGGCTTTGAAGCCAAAAAAAGTCACTTCCCCATGATCTTAATAAGAAAAGGTAATGAGATTAATTTAATTACATTTTTTAACACTTCCAGTTTGCTGCTTTTAGCAACTACATTTCTATTACAATATTTAATTCACTGAATATAGTCTTATTTCAAAGTTTGTCTTTCTAGATATTCATGTAATCAGATATTTATTATATAATATAGCAAACAGAGGATGACGATGATAATAGATTAAACTACTGAAGAGTGTACCGCACTTTAAATAAGATTGACTTTATCAGTTATAATCTAAAGTGATGCAGACACATGAATAATAGACTGTATTTAAAAGTTGGACATAGCAACCATTGCTAAACTATACTGTAGTAACGTTTGAGATTGCTACAGGTGGATTGTACAGACAAAGTTAATGAAATGATTGCTAAGAATTTCATGAATCACTCTAATTAACGGGGTGAAGCTCATCAAGGAGGTAAAGGCTGTTAAAATGTCTTTAATTGTGTAGAAAGTCTTATGTAGAAAATTTAAATTCACATACACTGGCAATATTAGCTAAAGAAGCTAAATTGTGTTTGTCATAACATGACTATAAACATTTGTACTTCTCCTGTGAAGTTTGGCATTTTAAATTGGGTGTCTTCAAGGATATACTCACTGACAAAACCAACTTTAGATTTTTTAAAATCTAAATGTATCAACTTTGTTTAACTAAATGTTCCACTAGACACTCTACAGTTTTTCAGTTATTTAAAGTCTGTCAACAAGGTGTCTCTTGCTGCAGGAGGTCTAGTAATTGGCTTCTTCTTTGCTTGCACACCATGTAACAAAAATCCAAATCCAGTGTGCTAAGTCTAGCCTGTGACCTTTTTGATCTTGTTAGACTTCCAGTGGTATATTGCAGGAGTGGGGATTTCCCATATGTCACTGTCGTGCAGTGTAAGACTGAGTCCTGCTCTTTAGATAGCAATTTGATTTACAGCGAAGTGGGAGAAAGCTGGTATCGCTAGTTGGATTCTGACATGAGCCATCAATGGAAGTGGCCAGCGGCGTGTGAGATAGTTTACAGTTCTGAGAAGGGCTCCGTGGTGTAAAAGGTTGTGCATGCAGGTGACATTTTCTCCCAGTCTCATTTAGTCCTGGTCTACTGGCCTCTTGTGAATGGCAATGGCAATCCAAGCATCCAAGTGAGCATTAGCAGTTCGTCAATCGTGGCTCCTCCTGCCTCATAAATCAAAATTTCCAATGACCTAAGAGGTGCTGCATAGTTTTCTTGCAGGAGATCCTTATCAATGTAGACATGCACAAGATTAACTTGATGCTGCTAGAGACAGGGTTAAGGACGTTTAAATTTGGGTGTAGTTTGATACAGCCCTCATAACAGCGATCTTCTAATATCATGCTTTTTCCATTCCCTCACAATTAAAACCTGTAAGATATTCTAAATAACGGTGTGTACTGAACAGACAAACCAGCGTTTGAAAATAGATGAGGTTTTCAGACAAGGGAAAAAAGAAAGTGACCATATGGCACAATTGGTGAGGGCATTCACATCCACTTTTAGACCCCTGGTGACTTCTCACTAACAGCTGCTGTAAAACATGAATTCATAAGATAATCCCTCCAAAGCCCAGTGGTCAAGCCAAAGCATTCTCGGTCTTGAGTGCTCCCATAAATGAAATACCACCTGCACCAGCAATTTCAAACCTGCAATGGAGTAAAGTTATATTTAGGTAAGAACATGAAGGACCTTGATCCCTTAACAAAATAAAAGCTTGACAGCTAATCTCTTCTACAGAAGTCAATATTGTTGAAGTCTGATGATGTACAACAAGGGGTCATGAGGACTATGGCTAAGACAAGCAACTGTCAGTTGTATTTTTTTTTTTTTAACAAACAGTGGATAGTGGGGAATATCACAAGGATCAGTCCCTCTTTGGCAGATCCCCAATAGTCCTATGATGGGAACTATGCTTTTGTTACAATAGAAATGACCCTATTGTGTGTGGATCTGTGTGTTTTTTGTTTCTTTCTTTCACTTATAACTTTCTGAAATCCAGATTTAGGCCAGAACAACACATTTAGTTGATAAAATCCATTTGAGTGAGTTATTGCAAAGCATGTACACCCTCTTATTGACAAAAGATTGTATCAATTTAACCTTGTGGTAATTTATCTCTGCTGTAGCCATGGGAACACTTTGGTTTACCCAAGTAAGATATTCCTTTGTGGAAAACAGAAGTAATACCAGGGGCTGGTCAGAGATGTTACACGTGAGCCTCCAAGACACACTCGATACTCCTTCAAAGATTATGGTCAAGTGCCGTGAACCCACTTAGCACTTCATCTTCTGCTGTCTGTGCACAACCCTGTGCTTTCAAAATGCATACATGTGTGAAATGCATGAGTATCTGTGTGATCCACAATGTACCACCTCCTCCTGCTCTTTGAGGAGGAGCAGGAAGGAGGAGACCTGCTAGCACTCACTCCCTCAAGCTCTGCATTTCCTCAAGCATTGACCTCCGCCAGACTTTGTCCAGATTCCTCTGTACTTTAAACAAGACTCCCATTACAGTCCTCTTGAGTACAGTAACAGGTTTCCACAGTTTGCGCTGGGCAGTTGCATGGCATATGTGTGCTTGAACATGCCTCTATGTATATGTCTGCAGAACACAGGACTCAGAGCATGTCCATACGTGCCCTTGTGTATAAATCACTTGACCTAGACTTATTGTTGTCCATGGATTTATGCCAGCATGAGAGGGTCCTGATGACACTGTATCTACCTTAGCCTTAATGGATGGTACACAGAGCTCACTGTCATCCGGCAAATATGCTCTCCGACTGAATCTCAGAGAGGCAGCAGGCAACGGCTGTTGGAGAGATGGATGGTGTTCAACTCGGGGTGGAGCTGTCAGCCACAGATTCTCCCCAACAGTTTTTTGAAAACTCAAAATGTTGCTTGACTTAGATCAGCTATCAGCACCACAGTTGGTTGGATGGTCAGGCTGACTGATGCCCACTGTGCACTAAGCTCAGTGGTAGCGGCGTAAAAATAAGAAAAGGGAAATTCAATGCTCTGTGTTATTATATGTGAAAATGATGAATATCCTCACATGTGGTGAGGACCAAAAGAGGCCAGCAAGGAGCCGGTCAGGAAGCCAAAATGTGATGCAGCATTACATATATGTTCAATTCACAGCAGTATGCTCGGTTGGAAATCCACCACTTATATCATCTGTTGTTACTTTGATAATGTGTAGAATAATAGCATTAGCACTGTACGACATTTATCAAGAAAAATGAAAGCAGTTTTGTGAGGGATCAAATTAAAACCACATGTTTCAGAACTTGATACAATGTATGGGTTTCAACTGGTTCGAGGAGACAACTCCATGATTCTGCCAGACTATCACAAAGCATAACTTCTTCCAGACAAACTGGAGCTATCAGTGGGGGAGAGAGCTGAGAACCTTCCACAAACCACTGTGATGAAGTGTCCTATCACAAGGTTGTCTCCCAAAATCTATGGTCTCTACTCCACTTATAGACAGTCAGAAAGCACAGGCGAGGCATCTTATCTGTACAGTTTAAGTGTCTCTGTGTTGGTGATCTGTGTGTGTATTGTTTTCATTAATAGATGTCAGTATGAATACACTTGGATGTTGTTTTTAGCTGAATAATGGGAAATCCTTAAATGGTTTGATATGATCAAAGTCTGATTTTAATGTGTGAAAGTTTCAATATGAGCACAAAGATTCAATTTATTTTCAGTAATCCCAAAAAGGGGGGAAAGAAAAACGTTTTGATAATTATCACAATCTGTCAAAGCTGAAAGATCTATTAAAGCTGTTTCAAGCAGACTCTGTTACAGAGCAAAGAGCTACAGTGAACCTACACAGATGGGAAAAGCAAACCAGACAGAAGATACTTAGTGTCTGTGTTTGAAAATCCTAATTATACATCTTGCTTTGTATTGAAAGGCAAATTTTCTTCCAGTAGCACACTGAAAAAAAGGGACTGGCCATCTCTTGGATTTATGTAAGCATCTTGCATGTATTTAACACAATTGCCTCATGTTTTAAAGTTAAATGTAACTATATAGTGTAAAAACTACATGATATGCAGAAAGGGTGTATTAAATTGTTCATATCATGTTCAGGTGAAGTAAGTTAATAAGATAGCAACGTTAAATCTCGTGAAACCACGCGTGATTTCATCTCGCGGGCTTTGGATCGTGGTTTAAAAAAGGCATCCATCTCAGTCAAGTCGAGCAGCCAACTCTACGTTTTTGGTATGTCTTGATTTTTTGAATTAATTTTTACCATATTTCAGCTAAATGTAGTTAAACGTCTAGAGTGTCGCCATGTAACATGCTAAAAAAGAGCCGTTAGCTTATTTGCTGTTTTATCTGTTGTCAAAGAATTGGCGCTTTTTCATTTGAATTTGTCTTTGGCACACGTAATATCACATTAAACCTAATTACGAGGCACTCATAACATAATTTGGTTTTCTGTGTGAATAGATTTGACAACTGACTCTTCAGTTACATTGTGTATTTACTGCACCGTGGTGTTAGTGAGATTTTGGACATTGAACAGCTTTAGCTAATATCATCAGCGGCATTATGCTAGCTTACATCCCTACCCCTCCTGCCCTCACCTGCTGTCCTTTTCTTTTTGTTTTTGTTTTTTTTGCTGCACATTGAGAGACCACATCTATTCTGTATTTCACCAGGAGTCAGCTGATGGATTGTGGGTTCAAGGTGTTATGGTAAGAAAGTATATTCTATTTTCGTTTCTGTAACTTAATTATAATAGGTTTTTTATAATTATTAGGTGCATGCATACTCACCCTATTAATACAACTGAGAAATCCAAAATCTGCCATAGGTTTAACTTATACCTGTATGTATTGCCAGAAAGGTGATTACTGGACTCGCATTAATGCACACTTGAACTGAAATGAGGTTGTAACTTGTGGGTTGTTGGGTTGCAAATCAGAAACAAACATCTTTGGATTTTTTTAATCCCATAAGATCTGGAAACACAGTTTTTATTCAACAAAACATTACTGATTAACCAAGCACAGTGCCTGCTGTTATTTCAAAATAATTTTATGTCATTTCAGATGAAATGCAGCATTCCAGTGCATCCCAACCATGCATACAGTCAAGGTTTCTGACGGAGCTGAGTTTTTCTCTGACAGTCTGCTGAAAGTGTTTGCAAAGTGATCGGGGGAACAGGGCACAAAGCTAATGGATGTAGCTGCCATTATGACAGTAAGAACTTTAAAATTCTTTAACTACAAAGTGTATATGTATTGCATTAGGTCAGTAAAAGATTTTTATGCTACATCCATTGAAACCGTCAACTATTACCTGTGAGTACTGATTCCACTAAAAGGATGCCATAATTTTCGTCATGCATTTACTGGCCCACTGAGAAAAATTTATCTTTTTTAAAAAATAAATGTTCTGGAAACGATATATCCATAAAGTTGATGTCAAACAGGAACTTTTGATATTGCTTTGTAGATGCTGGTGTTGCATGTTGACTGGTTTAAAAAGTCAAGAGTTTTTGTCTGGGATCATTTTCTTCTGTGCTACTGAAAAGTTCACAAATCTCTGTTTTCTTTGTTATAATACTTTAGGATGACATTAATGCTCGGAGTCCCTCATCAAAGTGCTCCGCATCTGTGTGAAAGACAATTGCAACATCTTGGTGCAGGAGTTCATGGTGAGTGTTTTATGAGTAGATTGTGGCTTTGCAACATTTAAAAATGCATTTAGTTATCCACTTGATCCTCATTGGACTGGTTAGGACCAGTAGTCCTCTTTAATAATTTGAAGTTCACATGAGGCCTGGTAGTGAACTCGGCCGCCGGCCCTTGAGGCCCCACCCCCACCCCTGTATTAGGGGTCACATCAGTGTGAAAAAACTTTAAATTTGTCATTCTAGTGAACAAAGAAAAATCCCACCAGTATTTACATTAGCTTTTGTTTGAAAAAAAAAAAAAAGACCAACTGACCAACAGCTAACCAAATTGTGGGGCTGAAAGTCTAAATTCTAACATCTTCTGAGTGACAAAACCTGGATTTCTGATGGGCCGGTGTCTTTCTAACAAAAACTAATGTAAAGCATTTGAAATTATTATGTTTTTCACCCTCTCTTAGAAACTCTGTTAGACCATGAATGGCAGCATGGCAGGCCACTCTTTGGCTATAGCTATTTACTATGTTGCTTGCATTGGTTTAAATTACTCTAACATTAGAACTGGTAGATTCAAAAGAGATGAGTTTAAAAAGGAATCTTAAAGAAATGTTTTGTGTTTAACCAGGACTTGCCTGAGGCCACTGCACAGATTGAGAAAACCACAATGAACATCTGTCTCCAGAGATGCGCCAGGCAATGACTTTTCTGATGTTGTTCTTCAAGATCTGGATAACGTGACCTTTGCAGTAGCCATGCTGTTTGGACCTTTTTTATTCCTTCAACATGAGTTACCCATCACAACTCTGCTACACTTTTGAGGTGATTCAAAGGGTGGTAATGGAGTTGGATGCAACTCAGCTCTCAAGAAAAGCTCACAACTAAGACAAAACTGCTCCTGCAACGAAGCTCACTGTTATGCATGCAAGGTGATCAGCTCTAGGTGAGAGGACATTTAAATCTCACACTTGTTCTGCTGCATTTTTGAAGCTCAATTCCAGGAACGGATCGCAGGGTTCATTTTTATATACTCTGCAACTGCCATGAGGACAAGCCGTTTTTTTTGTTGTTTGTTTTTCCTTTTGCTCTGTACAAGTTCTGTTTGTCTGTTTGGCAGCATTTTTAAATTTGTCTTTGTATTTTTTCTTTCTTTTACTAGTGAAGAGATGTAGCGTGAACAGTTATACAGTCTAAATATCCCATATGGGTCGTGTGAAATGGTATTTTCAGTTTCATTCAGTTGAAGTAAAGAACGTTGAATATTTCTAAGTGTGCTGTTTTGAACCAAGATGTCACAGTATGATCAGTGCTGTAATTTTTGACAGTCACTGTATCAATGTTATTTTTGCATCTCTTGAATAAAGTTTTTGACCTGCAAGTGCTAATTTCTTTAGTTATTGGGGTAAAATGGGTAGTGTTAATAGGAAGGTGTTTGCCAATTCAGTAACCTAATTTAATGTTAATGGAAACTAACATTACCTCAAATTGTTTAGTTATAATTGTTGTTTAACTGAATCTTGATGTCAGAGGCCTTAAATAGAATGTTTTGATTTGTTCTTTCCCAACATTTTTCAAAAGAAACAGTCTAATTTCTTTACTGTGATTGATTCCAGAGAACACGGAAGAACTGACATTATTTAACTGTTGATTTATATAGATTCAGTGGAGGAGTAATGTCAGTTTAATTCTTTACCTACTGTCAATGCAGTGAAATTAGACATTTTGTTTTGAAAGGTTACTGGTGGATGCCAGCAACCATCTTGGAAGAGAACAATACAATCTGTTATAAGGCCTCCATTTGAAAATTGTGTATTTGATACTAGAATATAATAGCAAAATGTAATTTGAAGATAACATGTAGTATTTAAGTGACCAAGTAGTATTGGGTAAAAGTTATTGAATCGTGTTGGGATAACGTGAGAAAATTGTGAAGGATTAAAATATTCCAAGAGCTCAAATTACTTCATCAAAACATGTTTAAGTCACATTTTATCAACACAAATTGCACAGGTTTATTGAACATGAATAAATTGTGTTAATTTAACTCAATTGTTTAAGTTGCTGCCGAAGCAAAACATCTGTGTGCAACAAATGTCCACCATTGAATTAAGTAAATCCAACAACATATTTTTTTCAGTGCAATGGTGGATGTGCCTACCTTTTGCTGTTGTGACTACTATCACTGGTATATCTTTAGATGTGCAGTAGGAAACCTTCAGCAGTAGAAATGGAATTTTTTTATTCGTACCGAGTGCATGTATCAAACTAGTGTATACAGTTTTACAGTTTGGAGTTACTTTCACAGACCGGCCTTTAAGGTGTGGGGCGATTGTGGCTCAAGAGTTGGCAGTTCGTCTTGTAATCGGAAGGTTGCCGGTTCGAGCCCTGGCTCCGACAGTCTTGGTCGTTGTGTCCTTGGGCACCCGTTGCCTACTGGTGGTGGTCAGAGGGCCCGGTGGCGCCAGTGTCCACTCTGGAATTCATTCATTTTAACAACATCCCAACAAATTTCTAAAAATCAAGAACATCTGATTCTATTTTAAATTACTTTTCAAACATATTTAATACAAATAGCATGCAGGTGTTGCAGGTTGTAATGCACTTTTAAAGAACCCACAGTTTCTGTTCTTTGTTGGTGTTGCTGAGTATGAAGAAGTTCATTAACACAATAGAGTTTTGACCTTTTTCATACTACGACAGGTGACTGTGATTATTCAAACTTGAGCATGTGCATGATAGCATGTCACATTATTGTGCCTTTAGATTATTTTCAAAGTAAGTTGCATGGGTCAACCCTTCAGCTTTTATTTAGTGTATGGAGGGCACCAAGACATCAGTGAATGAGCACACACTCGCAGAAAGGGTCCCTCATAATTCTGTCCAAACATATGACTTTCAACGTAGGAAAAACCCAATACCCAGTGCACACAGACACACATACATCTGCACACACGCCCTCACACACTTTCTAATCCTCTCATTCACCCTTGTCTTTTACACTCCCTCCCTTGCTGCTGGCGACATCGCTCGTGAAGCACGGACGCTCGTAAATTCCCTTTCTTGATTTTGTTAACCTTTACTGCGACCCGGCACTTCTCTGCTTGGTGTTCTAGCACCCACTCAGTCACAGATGAGGCCCTACTTGCCTCTGCGGAGACGAGTCTTGGCGCTTCTACAGCTCATCGCTCAGACTTCTGGCTCATCATGATGCAAAATGCCAACACACCTCAGAATTATGAGACACTTTTGGACTAAATAATAAATGTTTAAATCAGAAGTTTATGTCTGTCATCATTGCCCAGCATTACACTTTCATTAAGGCTCTGGAATAACTCTGGAAAATTATCAGTCCAAGATTCAATCATTCAAAAATATAAGATCCAGTTTGTAAAAAGAACAAGAAAGGGACCTTAAAGGTTTGGGGTATTAATCATTTTAAAAGAGAGTATTTATTATATATTTTTCTATATTATAATCTATGTTGTAAAATATGGAAAAGCCATTGCATAAAGGCAAACCATTTCAAATATGTGTTAGCGTTAAGTAACTTTAGGTGAACTAATGCGATGCTCCCAGTGCTTTTTTACCTAAATTATACACATCAAAATAGAGAGGAGAGGAAACCATGAAAAACGAATTCAAGAGTAATGTGCAATGTATACAGTTGAAAAAGAAAGTACCATGGCTAGAACCATTCTCCCACTCATTACAACTGAGTAATTTCTTATGTCACAGGTTCAAGCAGCAAAAGTACTTTTCTTACATGAAGTTACTTTCCAGAGGTTTGAACTGCCTAATTCTTTGCATTTTAACCTATGCGTATAAAAGCTTGTATATAGTCACACTGATTTATCTTTCTAATGGTCATTAGACTGACAAAGAATGCATGTCTCTGTCTGTAATATACACATATCTCTGGCTGTTTAGATGTTCTGTCTCCTGATGTCAGCTAGATGGCAATTTGTTTAGTAATTCTGATAGGTATGTTGTCTGGTGTAATGTTGTCTGCATGTTGAGACCTGGACAGCTTGTAATTTGCAGTGTATACAAATGCAGTCACCCAGAAATCAACTTTTTTCAATTTTATCACTTCCTTGACCTTTTCAGATAACATGGATAAAAATATTAATGCATAAGAAAATCACTTTTTTATTCAAGTGACTAGAGACACGGGAGACATTGGCTTGCGTGTGCGTATACCTGACGAAAGACGAAAAAAAAAACAGATGGAAGTAATAACCATCTATATACACTGACAGAAGTGCCATTCTTTCCTGGCAGGAGCTCTGGTAAAAAAGTTTGCCTAGTCTCACCATCAACATCTCATCAAACTCTGTCAAACGAAATGTTAAATTGATGGATCCCACTGTGAATATATGGCTCATATTCAGTCATTTGTATGAAAACCATTCCAAAAAGATGTTTTAATATAAAGTATTATCTTACTTGACTCCAAGACCTTAATGTGTGCGGTTTGGCCCTTTTTGATATTTTTGTATCTAATTTATTCTGTTGTCTCTTTTCTCTCTCTCTCTTTGCTGCATTTATGCTTTTTTGTATCTAGTTATTTATAACAGAGACCGCCAAGAATTGTTTCAGGATGTCACAAGAATTTGTTAGATGATTGAAACAACATGCAAGAACATCTTATATTTTCTTTTGCTTTAATGGTTAACTCTGCCTCCTCTGATTTTAGAAGAGGTCAAAAAAAGTCAGTCTTTACAATAGTGCTACAATTGACACTGGGCCACATTACTTTTTGAATAGTCAACAGTTGATAAAATATAAACGTATTTGTAATGTTTTTATAAAGCTAAAACCACAAAATAAGAGCAGTATAGAACTGTCGTAAGTGCACTGAAAGTATTCGTATCAAATTATATTTCAATTTCAATTACAGAAGATGCAATATGGTCTTGAAATTTCTTGATAGGTAAATGTATTAGAACCCTTACTGAGCTGATGAATAAACTGAATGAAAACCATAAAAGTTCAGTACACTCATAGCCAATTTGTTTTAAGTTTTAAGTGAGTTGATGCTTTAAAGGCTGCCTCATGGCCTGATGAGGAACTGTGTTAGTTCAAAAGAAATATATCAGGAGCAGAGATGGGCAGACTGTAATCTGATTACTTTTTTCAAGTAACGAGTAAAGTAAGGGATTACTATTGCAAAAACGGTAATTAGATTACCGTTACTTTCCCGTAGGAACGCTGCGTTACTGCGTTACTAAAACCGTGATTTTTTTGTGAGAATGTCTCATGACAGTGACGTAAGCAAGTGCGACGTTCGTGGCAACAGCTGTGTGCAGATCAACAATGGATAATATATCGAGTGCGGGAGAGAGTATGAGCGTGCAGCGTTTAAAGCGTGGAAGTACTGACCTTACTTTGAGTTTGATTCCATAAAAAGTGACAAAAACATTAGCATCCGTTGTGCGTGGGAAGAAAACTTCTTTTTACACCAAAAAAACCCCCCTAAACAGGCACCGAGTGCGCTACGACGTGATGGGAAATTCACAGAGATTCAACTGACCGCTGCGGCACACCTGCACCAGAGCACACCTCCGCCTACCCCACTCCTGCTTTACACGTGAAAATAGAGCAAAAGGACCTCTAGTCTTTGACTTTATTAATTTTCTGCTCTGTTTTACTTGCATCTATTTGAAAGACTGAGTGTAAACACAAAAAATATTTTATTTTATGTGCTGGAATGTGCAGAAAATAGGTTTAAATGTTAAACTAATTTCTTCAAGTCAGAGAATGTTGCATATAATTTAAGTTTTGCTTAATGCATAAAGTTAAAAGATTAAAACTGATAAAACAAGTTTAAAAAAAAAGAGACTTTTCCATTTGATTACATTTTGTATGATGGATTATGTAGAAAAAGTAGAAATGGGCTGAAAGATCTATCACTTTATCACCTATTCAGGTTGTAAATCGTGTTTTTAAAAAGTAACTAAGTAACTAAGTAATTAATTACTTTTGAAAATAAGTAATCAGTAAAGTAATGGGATTACTTTTTAGGGAAAGTAATTAGTAATTAGTTACTGATTACCTTTTTCAAGTAACTTGACCAACATTGATCAGGAGTAGCCAATTTCCACGAATGTGACTTGCATACTTTAGGCCCTCTTGCTACTTCAATTAGTGCAGATGTTCAGTGCTACTGTACTTGTACTTGCTTTTTACCACAATGCAATGTGTGCATTTATAATTTCCATTTCCAAATTGAATTGCTTTTTTTTTAATTGCTGTAAAATTCAGCTTACCTTTTTGGACAAGCCTGTACCTCTGCAGTCCATTCGTCCATACAGATGCTGACAGTCGCATAGAAAAGGCAACACTGTAATTTCTAAAATTCTATAATAATCACTGCATTTGACATCTAAACAGTGCAGTTTACAAGAGATCATAGTGAGCCTTGGAACCGTTAGCCTTGAATTTAGTTGAGCTTTTGTTCATTCTATATTTAGAAAAGATTTTTCAAAGAAATTTTTAGTTTGTGCAGTCATAAATTTTGGTGACTGCTAAGTTATAAACAAGTGATATACGTTCAACATGAAACAAATGCAAATGAGAACATAACACTGCATTTGCAGGGTGAAGTGAAATTGACACTATATATATATATAGCAGCTGGATAGCGTAGTGGTTAAACTACACGCCTTTGGAACAGAGGATCGCAAGTTCGATTCCTGCCTGGGGGCGTCTGTATCCAGTAAGGGTCCTAAGGCTAGACCCCCTATGCTAAGCAAGCCTACCGCAGACATGAGCGAGACAGATAAATATGAAGGCATGCCGGCTCGGACGTCGCCCGGATCAACAAGGTCCGCGTCAGGTGTTGAGGAACCAGGGCACCCTGACGAAAAGTGGGCTACTGGAACAAGAAGGCATCGGTGGGCAAGGGACGAAAACAGGGCGTTGTTGGAATGCTACTACGCAAGTAACCCCGGCGGAAGGGGCTACATGAATAGGATGAGGGACCTATGGATTCTTCGATACCCAACATCCACAATGACGGCGAAACAACTAGTAGCTCAATACAATACGGCAGCAGTGATCAGTGAGATGCTTGGCTACAAGTTGAACAGCCACAAGGGGCAGTACCCTCCATGGAGAAGGAGGCTAGAGGGCAAGATCAAAGTAGCACGGAGGGAGGTTAGCCAACTAACGGAGTTGCAGAAAGGTGCGACAAATAAGGTGCCTAAGAAATACAGCAAGCTGTCCATACCTGAGGCCTTGGAAACTGCCAAGCAAAGACTCACAGCCTTGGCCAGCCGCTTGAGGAGGTACACCAGAGAGATAGAAGGCAGGAGAATAAACCAGCTGTTCTCCACAGAACCAGCAAAGGTGTACTCTCAGTGGCAAGGGAACAATAAGAGAACAGCACCACCAAGGCTGGAGACGGAGCAATACTGGAAGAGCATATGGGAGAAGGATGCAACCCATAACGGCAATGCTCAGTGGCTAGAGGATCTGAGGGCAGACCACAGCGACCTCCCTGAACAGGGTCCAGTAACCATCACAGTGGCAGATATCCAAGAAAGGGTCTCCAGTATGAAGAGTTGGACAGCACCAGGGCCCGACATGGTTCACGCCTACTGGCTGAAGAAGCTGACTGCACTCCACGAGCGTCTGGCAGCACAAATGAACCAGCTGCTAGTTAACGAAAGACACCCAGAATGGCTAACTGAAGGCCGGACGGTCCTGATCCCCAAGGACCCCAAGAAGGGACCGGTCCCCTCCAACTACCGACCAATAACCTGCCTCAGTACTACATGGAAGCTCCTGTCAGGCATCATATCGGCTAAGATGAACAGGCACATGGGTCAATACATGAGCGGGACACAGAAAGGAATTGGCAAGAATACCAGAGGTGCAAAACACCAGCTACTGGTAGACAGAACAATCAGCCGAGACTGCAAGACCAGACTGACCAACCTGTGCACTGCCTGGATTGATTACAAGAAGGCCTATGACTCAATGCCCCACAGCTGGATACTGGAATGCCTAGAATTGTACAAGATCAATGGGACCCTAAGAGCCTTCATCAGGAACTCAATGGGGATGTGGCGTACAACACTAGAGGCCAACTCCAAGCCCATAGCACAAGTTACCATCAAGTGCGGGATCTACCAAGGAGATGCTCTGTCCCCACTGCTGTTCTGCATAGGCCTGAACCCCCTCAGTGAGATCATTAACAAGACTGGCTACGGATACCGACTACGGAACGGAGCAGTTGTCAGCCACCTCCTGTACATGGATGACATCAAGCTGTATGCCAAGAGTGAACGAGACATCGATTCACTGATCCACACTACCAGGCTATACAGCAATGACATTGGAATGTCGTTCGGACTGGAGAAGTGTAGTCGGATGGTAACAAAGAGAGGGAAGGTAGTCAGAACTGAGGGGATTGAACTACCAGAAGGCAATCTTGCAGACATAGAGGACAGTTACAAGTACCTGGGGATCCCGCAGGCAAATGGGAACCATGAAGAGGCCGCTAGAAAGGCTGCAACCACCAAGTACCTGCAGAGGGTCAGGCAAGTCCTGAGGAGTCAGCTGAATGGTAAGAACAAGATCCGGGCCATCAACACATACGCCCTGCCCGTGATCAGGTACCCTGCTGGGGTAATAAGCTGGCCAAAGGAGGAGATAGAAGCCACTGACATACAGACAAGAAAGCTCCTGACCATGCATGGAGGGTTTCACCCCAAGTCCAGCACCCTGAGGCTGTACGCTAAGCGGAAGGAAGGGGGCCGGGGACTGGTGAGTGTCAGCACCACAGTCCAGGATGAGACAAGGAACATCCAAGAATACATTGGGAAGATGGCCCCAACTGACCGAGTGCTCAGTGAATACCTCAGGCAGCAGAAACCCAAGAAAGAGGAGGGAGACGAGGAACCATCATGGAAGGACAGGCCCCTGCACGGTATGTACCACCGGCAGATAGAGGAGGTGGCTGATATCCAGAAATCCTACCAGTGGCTGGACAAAGCTGGACTGAAAGACAGCACAGAGGCACTAATCATGGCAGCACAAGAACAAGCTCTGAGTACAAGATCCATAGAGGCTGGGGTCTATCACACCAGGCAAGACCCCAGGTGCAGGCTGTGTAAAGATGCCCCAGAAACAATCCAGCACATAACAGCAGGGTGCAAGATGCTAGCAGGCAAGGCATACATGGAACGCCATAACCAAGTGGCCGGCATAGTGTACAGGAACATCTGTGCCGAGTATAACCTGGAAGTCCCGAGGTCAAAATGGGAGATGCCCCCAAGGGTGGTGGAGAATGACCGAGCTAAGATCCTGTGGGACTTCCAGATACAGACGGACAAAATGGTGGTGGCTAACCAACCGGACATAGTGGTGGTAGACAAACAGAAGAAGACGGCCGTAGTGATCGATGTAGCGGTTCCGAATGACAGCAATATCAGGAAGAAGGAACACGAGAAGCTGGAGAAATACCAAGGGCTCAGAGAAGAGCTCGAGAGGATGTGGAGGGTGAAGGTAACGGTGGTCCCCGTGGTAATCGGAGCACTAGGTGCGGTGACTCCCAAGCTAGGCGAGTGGCTCCAGCAGATCCCGGGAACAACATCGGAGATCTCTGTCCAGAAGAGCGCAGTCCTGGGAACAGCTAAGATACTGCGCAGGACCCTCAAGCTCCCAGGCCTCTGGTAGAGGACCCGAGCTTGAAGGATAAACCGCCCGCAGGGGCGTGCTGGGTGTTTTTCATATATATATATATAACAATCAAGAGAATTTACAGTAATATATTATGTTGTATCATACAGAAATTGTTTGTTTTCAAAGTTAAACTCACCACCCACTGAACCTATTAGACACAGTCATTATGCAAACACAATTTCTCCAACATTTAACTATAAATGGACAGCCAGCAGCGCTACTTAAGCCCTCAGAATGTGGTTTTCATCCTGCAGAGTGATGTATCTGCAGCAGCTGTCCTCTATACTGTGCCGGCTTGGTACATGCAAACTCCTATCTTCTCAGTCATGTTCTCATGCACACACACACACACAACACACACACACACACACACACACATGAGGGAAATGTCCTCTGAGTAATGAGACATAGCTGGGCCTATGTTCAGTGTCCTGTCACTTAATGTGACATGAATCTCCTTTGCTATGTGTGATCGATCTATTTATTACCCTGTTTATGTAAAGCCAAGCAAAGTCTCCTGACACAGGATTTCATCAGGCTGAAATATCAATGGTCATCACTCACTTTTTATTGCCTTTTTCTTGTCCTTTCTGGTTTTGTGACATTTGTTCTGTGGTCTATTGAGACTAGCCTATAAGATATGGTATAACACTCAACAAATCTACAGGTATATGTGACTGCTTTCTTTTTCTTTTGAATCCTGAAGTATTTTCATAATTGGTTATTGGTATACACCAAATAAAAGATTTGGTAAAGAATAGCAAAAATATTGTGTTTACAATACAACAATTTTTATTTGTCACAGAAAAAAAAATAAGATACCTTGGTGGAACTGACCTTTGTGGAAATGCTTGGAGCAGACTAACCTGTGAGCTGGAGTGTTCTGGGACGTTATATTTTGTCTTTGAATGGCTGCAATCCAGGCCACCCGTCGCCTCTTTGTGACTTGGCTCGAACAATTTCTCTTCAACGATGTAATCCGATAACAACCGATCTCTTTACCCGTCGGCTTCCCGTGGCTGTCATGCGACCGGCTATTGCAGTTAATAATACAACAGCTTCTTGCCATTTTTTGTGTTTCTTTTTATCGCTGTGTAACTGATTTCAATTGAAAGCCTGCGTGCGCTAGTACCGCTTGCCACGAGTTCCCAGAATTCATTGCGGTTTTACCCCTGAATGACGTCACATTTTCAATCTCTATTCCAAGGCAAAAATCTGTATTGGCTGCTGTGGACATGATGGGTCCATGCATGACAAATATGTCTTAACATTAAAATATGTTGTTTACCATTTTATGGTTATTGCTGCCAAATGTGCCATCACCATCCCTGACACCCAGCCTCCACTATCTAATAGCAACCCTCATTAATCAAAATTAAGGTGAACGTAGAAGATGAATGTGGTTTGACCCATGAGTACTGAGTAGTCATTTAGAAACACATTAATGAGTAATAAGCCTGCTCATGGGTCACAACATCCACATGTCGATAGGCATCATCGCTTATGTAATGTCACTGCAAAGAGAAAGTTTCTGTACTAAGACACCAAGACCTCGTTGCTCCAACCTTTCCTACATGCTTTAAACTGTATGCTGGAAGAGTTTGGGGTAAACTGAAAGTCTTTTTATTTCGCTACAGGTATAGTGTACATGAATGTACCACCAAGGGCTGCTTACTGGACCTCATGTTAAATGTACTATGATTACCTTTTACATATACACACACAAGGGTGCCAGTTTCTAGGGTGTCACGCAAGAGATGAAGCTATTTTCTGGAAGTGTAGTGTGTGGAAGATATACCCACATGTGTGGACAAACAAGAAAAAGAAAGACAGTGTATATGCCTCTTGTCAACACAACACACAAACAATGTTGGCCTTCATGCATTATAATCACTGTGATCCATCTGTGTCATTTATTCTATCCATAAAACACTATGCATATTTTTTTCCAGTGTGTTCATGAAAACCATATTCTTTATCTTTACCGTGGAAGATACTGATTTTAACCCACACACATATTTCTGATTTTTCTTTCAACAAAAAAATCACATTTAAAATAAAAAAACAAATACCACTTAGACCAGGGATGGCCAACTACAGGCCTCGAGAGCTGGTGTCCTGCAGGTTTTCGATCTCACCCTGGGTCAGCACACCTGAATCAAATGATTAGTTCATTACCAGGCTTCTGGAGAACTTCAAGAAATGTTGAGAAGGTAATTTAGCCATTATATCAGCTGTGATGGATCAAGGGCACATCTAAAACCTCCAGGACACCGGCTCTCGAGGCCTGGAGTTGGCCACCCCTGACTTAGACTGATGTGGCTGAGCAGTATTTCATGTCAGTTAAACTATACAAGAAATCTATATATCTTGCAACTGAGATAATTTCAATATCTATTTGGCATTGTTAATTTTTATGGTTGCAATGTTTTAAAAACTCAGATAATGTTGTGAGACCATCACAGAGTTTAATATTGGATGATTGTCAAAAATGCAAACACCACAAACGGGTTAGGAAACAGGTTCCTTTGCTGAGTTCCTTGTAGAGATAGGAAACGAGAATCCGTCTTGTTCCCAGTATTCCTGTTCCTTGGAATTGTTAGTCAGCTTGTCTATCAGTCTCACTTATCAGTTCCAGTTGCACTTCAGCTAATTTCAGTTTGTGTATCAGAAGAGGAAAATATTAGAGCAGTCTACATCATGGATATGAACACTACTTTTATTTTTATTGCACAAAAGGACAAGACCACTGCATTCAGGACTTCAACTTCATTTTGCAGCTAACACAACTTTGGCTATTTAGAAGCATGTTACCAGTAAGCTTGCCAGACAACTGCTAACGATAAGTTAGCCACAGTTAACGCTAATACTAATGCTAAACTGGCGAAGAACCCAAAGTGATGTTAAAGCTGATTGAATGCTGGCCCCAGGCAACAGCCAGACACTGAACTTTAACAGGTAATACACTGATGAGGAGTCAGGCTGCTGCCTCCATTTTTACTTGTTCATGTTTCTACAGTAGAATCACTTTCATAGAGTCTTTGTGCTGGTTTTCATCTTTGCTTTGCGCTCTCGTCTTTGTGTTCATAGTGTGTTCATGCTAAGAGAAAGATAATATGTGTGTCCTCATTAGGATAAGGATTTCTTTTGGTATGTGGGCTCCAGCTATTTTACAGAGTAACATTAAGCCAATTTAACAAGCAGTATAAAGAATGACTTTTTCCTTGGAGCAATTGAATAATGTACTGCATTACTTTTAAGAAAAATGTTCTATGTAATATGTGTAATAATTACTTTTTTTTGCAACAACTCCAACACTGATCACAACAAACAGGGAAAATACCTCCGACATACAAAAACGTTTGATCTACAGCATGCAATTAACTTGCACAAATATAATGTCTTTGATATGCTTTTTAGTGATAGTGGTCTCTCTCAAAGCGGAGCCAATGAGAATCGATAATGAACTGAATCATAATATCGATAATCAGAATCACTAGATTCCTTTTAATTCCCATCCTTAGTTCCTTGTGACTAAATGGAGAACCAAGCATTTTGTTTTGTAGTGTTTACTTATTTGTGACGTTTTTTGTGAGGGTTTTTCTTTCTTAGTTAAAAGGCTTTTAAGTTTTCCTGCTTTGTCTAACACTTACAAGAACCAGTACACTATCTGTTCTTTTTACCAACAATCATCTTCAGAGGTGTGCTGGGGGGAACTTCTGTCCTAGCCACCTTCCAGACCTGTTGTGTGCTCAGTTGTGTGAGCGTCAGGGCTTTTGCTATCTTGCAGATGCCAGGCCTTCCTAAGAGGGCTTCTTGGGGCAATCCCAGTTACAAGCTCTGGTGTTAACCTGCTGGAGGACTCTTATCAGCTACATGTCATGTTCACATTTTCCCTGCAGGTCCACCAACCCTCTCACTGTCATCTCAACACTTCCCTAAGCTCCACCCTTGAAGGCCACTTTTATCTGGAGCTCTAAAGTGGCAAACATATTTGTCCAGAGCTTTCCCACAGTCTAGGCTTTTTGAAAGTGGACAAAGCAGCAGCACAGTAAAGCAGAACAAGAGTCAGTATGTCCACATGGAGCCCCCTGTTTTTACAGAGTCCATTTCAGATTAAATAATTATACTATGGTTGTAGTTACATCATCTAAATTGTCACTCCTTTCATTAATTTTATTATGGTAAAATGCAAACATTTTACACTTGCGTAAGATGGTTAATCTGTTATAGTGAACAAGCTGTTAGCTTGTTTTAAATGCAGTTATATTTTAGTAGCAATTATATCTTAAATGTATCATATATTTCAACAAATAACATCTTTTCGGGTGTGAAAATATTATTTTGATATGTGTACTGTAAAAAAATTTTCACAAAATTCCTTTTTTTGTGCCACACCAGAAACAAGTTCATGATTCAGCAACGCAGATTAGTGTCCAGGGACTTTACTGATTATACTTGATGGACATTGACAAAGTGGAATTCTAAATCCCCTGTTGACAGCCACAAACCATGATCCCCACCTACTGCAGCCTACTGAATTTGTTCATTATAGGGAACAATGAAAAAGAAGAACAGGTACAAGAAAACAAAACAAAGCATGAATGAAAAAACAGTTTAAAGCTTTATTGCTTGTGTGCACCTCAACTTTCTGAAACTTTCATTTTTGTTGATGGGGAGTTGGCTTAGTTTGACTTCATTTGGCTTTGACTTCTGTCAAGCCTTTTATGTTCTTACTGTGGATTTTGGGTCACTGTCAGGGAGACTGGAAGAGAATGTGAAGGAAATTCAAATGTGGCTCTGTAAAAGGGAGAGGAGAATACTGATTGGCCGGTTTACCATTTGGGGAAACGCAGCTGTGTCCTGAGCACTGGAGTTCAACCCAGCCTCTGGTGCCTAAGGAAACAATGTGAGTATATACTTTTATATCCATGTTAAGACCATAAATCATAAGTAACTGGTTGTTTTTCTTCCCACTTGCTAAATTTTAATTTTGTACTGTAATTTTGTATAGTACTACAGGGATACTTTGGTATTGCTATAAAAATATTTAGAGTCATTTTAGTGCAATAGCGTCCTTTCTCTATTTGTCAATATTTAAAGTAATTGGTGAAATCCTTTAGTTGGCCATTGATTGGGCACCCATCGCTGCCTTAAATTGGCACATTTCCCACCCCTTGGGGATTAAAATCTGTCAATGGACCCCACTGCTCCACATGCACACTCATACGCTTTCACATACACTGCAGTAGCATCTCAAATCTCTAGTTCTTAGAGTGCTCTGTATGATAGTGACTGGGCAAGCTTGGGGCTTGATTAGTGCAGTTAGCCCTTCTAAGGCTCTGGCTGTTTACAGTGGATTACAGGGAGGGAGGCAGGGGTTAAGTCTACCCAGGCACAATGCCCCCCCACCTGCCTCCACCCCACACCCCTACGGGAGCCACTGCAGCAGGGCTGGCAGCTCGTCTGGGCTCCACATCGCAAGGCCAGGCTGACAGGTAGTGGGATTTGGCAGAGCACTTTGCATGAGAGCCAACAAGAAAAACTGAACATGGCGGATTAGCTCGGGATTATGTTGTCAGAGTTAGCCTTGATGGACAAACTGCAGAGGAATAAATTGCAATCTGTTTGAGGAGAGGGCTGCCACGCAAACAGGAGAGGCGTGGGCTTGTTTCACAGCCTGTCCAAAATGACAGGGAGGGAAGAAAATCATTAATAATTTATAAACAAAGTCCACTGCCATTACTGACATCTTCCAACTCTGGCTGGACAAGACGTCTGGTTGTCTAACCTCTAACATCAGGAGCTGGTTCATGTTAAATCTTAAAACCAAAAGTGACATGGGCACGTATGAAGATAACAAAAGGTCATACCGAGACAGGCTTCTAAGATGAACTGGCTACCACTGTGATTTGAATACTATCATTGTTTCTGATAAGGAAGTATGTGAGCAGCAGACAGGGAGATGCACATTTACCCAATGCAGTCTCCAAGTTTAATATTCATTAGCTTACAATGACAGGTTCTGCCACCTGCCGTCTTAGAACAAAGTTTTGTCCAAGTAGCTTTCACGAAACCAGAAAAAGCTACTTGAAGCAAGCCCATTATTTACTTTCTCATCAGTTAATTATAAATGCATTTAGATCAATTTGATGGGTGGGTTTGGCATGCAGTCAAATATGGTCAAAGGCAACTTTTAGAGTGTTGTTTCTGAACTGGACAGTTCTGCCAATTGTTGCTTTATTATTTTATTTATTAATTGCATTCAGCGTTCCTTGGAGAGAAGAAATTTTAAGCATTTGTGAGATTTTCATGTCATATAAGACCTACAATGACACTAAATAGCAGCGCCATCTGGAAATTAAATTGTGTCTTGTTTCACACAATACCGGTAAATGTAACAAAATTTAAAAAAAGAAGGAAAAGTGACTTTTTAATTGTTAATGTTTCATGAGAAGACAAGACCAAACTTTGCAGTTGAGGAGGTAATGAGATGATAAATGAGAAACTATCGAAATATGAATTTTTTAAAAGTCCAAAATTTCCACTAAAAACGATGGCTTTATTTAATTTCTTTTTGTTTTCATCTCACACTGGAGAAGCTCTTTGCTGGGGAATTGAATTAGCTCAATTTGACGCTGTGCAGCACCCTTTTTGTGATGAGGACTGACTGGCATGGTAAAATGTATTAATGAGCTTTATTGTATTCCACTCTTCCCTACATCATTAGGAATGCATGTCTGTATGTTAAACATATGAATATGCATCGGCATAGAGCATTTGCTCTCAGAGTTAGCAGTGAGCCAGTGTTGTGCCTTGAATAATAATCTAGCTGGGAAATGAAATTTCTTTGCCTTTGCTTCCTAATTGAAAAAAAGATAATATCAACAATTTTTTATTTTTTATTCTTAATGTCAAATTACATTTTGATTAAGCAAACTGATAACTGTGTTTGTACTAATGTTTGCTCATATGATAAAAGTACATTTTACGTTTCATTTCAAGATTTAGCTTCATTCGTTTAACCAAACTGTATATTTGTGATCACGCTGTATCATGCAATACATTAGCAAACAAGTAGAGTGAATTACAATCTTTCACTGTGTTAATGGGAAATATAGCAAGTAACAATGTAACAAGTTAAACAGCAATATGTATTAGAGATGTTTCATTCCTGTCTGTTTTACTAAAAACATCCAGTGCAGCTTTTCTACACACACAGTCAGCCTGAGGGTGAATCTAAGGTCAGCAGAGATCACTGGATAAAGGTTAACAAATTACCACTATGCCTCTCACCACGCTTGATTGATGTTGAGGGGGGGAGATGTGTGTATAGAAGTTAGGTCAAGATAAGGTAAGTTTAAAGCAATGCCATAAAATGTGCTTTACAGAATACTTGAGGCAAAAGTAAACAAAAACAAGTAAAACTGGAAAAAAGGCCAAACTTTTATTATATATATATACATACTTACATACATACACATATATATATATATATATATATATATATATATATATATATATATATAATCATGGCAGCACAAGAACAAGCTCTGAGTACAAGATCCATAGAGGCTGGGGTCTATCACACCAGGCAAGACCCCAGGTGCAGGCTGTGTAAAGATGCCCCAGAGACTATCCAGCACATAACAGCAGGGTGCAAGATGCTAGCAGGCAAGGCATACATGGAACGCCATAACCAAGTGGCCGGCATAGTGTACAGGAACATCTGTGCCGAGTATAACCTGGAAGTCCCGAGGTCAAAATGGGAGATGCCCCCAAGGGTGGTGGAGAATGACCGAGCTAAGATCCTGTGGGACTTCCAGATACAGACGGACAAAATGGTGGTGGCTAACCAACCGGACATAGTGGTGGTAGACAAACAGAAGAAGATGGCCGTAGTGATCGATGTAGCGGTTCCCAATGACAGCAATATCAGGAAGAAGGAACACGAGAAGCTGGAGAAATACCAAGGGCTCAGAGAAGAGCTCGAGAGGATGTGGAGGGTGAAGGTAACGGTGGTCCCCGTGGTAATCGGAGCACTAGGTGCGGTGACTCCCAAGCTAGGCGAGTGGCTCCAGCAGATCCCGGGAAAAACATCGGAGATCTCTGTCCAGAAGAGCGCAGTCCTGGGAACAGCTAAGATACTGCGCAGGACCCTCAAGCTCCCAGGCCTCTGGTAGAGGACCCGAGCTTGAAGGATAAACCGCCCGCAGGGGCGTGCTGGGTGTTTATATATATATATATATAGATAGATAGATAGATAGATAGATAGATAGATAGATAGATAGATAGATAGATAGATAGATAGATAGATAGATAGATAGATAGATAGATAGATAGATAGATAGATAGATAGATAGATAGATAGATAGATATACACTATTGTGTATGCTCTTGCATTTAATTGCTTCATTATCTTTTTTTTTCAACAACAGGACACAAGAATTCAGCAGTGGTATGTGCTTACTCGACTAATCGATGGCAAATCATAACTCGCAGATGGAAAGAGGCAGATTTCTTTAGTCAAAGCTGTATTTAATTGATCCACTTGGAATGCTTTTATATCAACTCTGTGTTCCAATTTCTTTTCCAACTGTGCTCTCATCATTTTTGACCCAAATATGATGCGTGGACATCTGTACACATCAGGCAGCATGTCATAGGCATGGATGACATGAAGCAGTAAAGTGAGGGAGGAGCCAAAGTTACTAATTTACTGACAGGACAATTAGAAAGGACTAATCTCCTATCTGAGCAAACTATTCCAGATAGGATGGGCATGCAGCAGGGTGACGAACTCTCCAGGGATCCGAAGGTGGGGGTCTGTTACCCAGCGGGGCGCCACGGGAGTGTTTGTGTTGACTGATTTATCAGGGTAAAGGTGAAATTCGGATGCATCAGACTTCCTGCTGTCACAACTGAGCTGTTGTTTTGCTTATTGTGCTCATTATGACTCAAGCAATTAGACAAGATTTTGCTCCAAAAATAGCAACAGTCCTGAAAATCAGTCCAGATTTAAAATCCAGGAAGTTAAGACCCAGACATCGAAATAGTTTCCAAGATCGTCATAAACCATTCCAAAAGGAGACTAAAACAAAAGTAGCAAGTTAATCACACAGTATATGCTGCTCATCTTTTCCCAATCCCCATTGTAAATACATAGATTAGCTACATCTGTACATGCAGTTTCTGACCTGCGCTGACTTTATTCCTTGAACATTACAGATTTCATTTTCCTTTTCTTTCCTTTTTTTTCTTCCCTTTGATTTTCAAACATTATTATCTTTGCTCTCAAGTGCAAGAAGGGTAAACAGTAGCGGTGGAGAGTCATATGTCTCTTTAAATAAACCGTATTGTCTGATGATGTTTTAATGGGCAAACCTCGATCCCCTGGGCAGTGACCCTTCTGACTGTGTTTCTGCTATGTACTCTGCACAGGGTGCTGAGATGTAATTACTGTGTACATACCAGGCTTTTCTCTGGTTACTACACTGCAAAAAATATCCAACTCCTTTACTATTGCATTTTCACTTGTTTCAGGAAATTCCATTAAACCTTTAGACGCTTCATAACCACTTCTGGAATAAATCCAGAAAGATTCAAATTGGAGATAACATGAATAACCCCTACTCACTTGCAGGCCGGTTTCTTCATTTTCTCCCATAGATCATATTTTAGTTACTCACAACTGAAGTTTTGAAAATCACATCATTTATCATAACCATAACTGGATCCAAGAAAGCAGTGTTAGGATTCCTCCACTGTGTAATGCACTCAACAGATGTTAAAATAAATCAAAATTAACATGGTAGGAATAATAACAAACAAGATTATAGATAGATAGATATGTATAGATAGCCATGGAATATGAGCTTTGCAGTGTTGTGAAAGAACTTCCATCCAAATGGTACAAAAAGAGCTTGTGTAGTTTTGCAGTGTTTGTGTGATATATAGGACGTGTTCCAGTAGGCACACCACAATAGCAAAACATATGCACCAGATGCTGTTGTGGAAAACTTTTTAAGCATCTTCCAACCCATTAGCTTGGATTTGTTTTGTTTATTTATTGAATTATGTAATTATTATCTGGCTATCTGCATATAATGTGCGTCGCTTTTTAATACACACATGTAATTTGTGTCTTTTATTGTGAAGCACTATATGAAAGATGCTATTTAGTGTGAATAAACAAATATATTACCTAATTTTTACCTACTCCAAATGTCCAGGTTTGTTGTGCATCATGTCCTATCACTCTGGGACAATTCAGAATTTGACGTTAAATAGTTGAATCATTTTTTTCAAGGAAATTCTTTTTTGTAGTGTCTGCCTGTACAAAATGTTCCTCCCACCTTTACCCCCCTGAAGTCCCTTTCCAGTCAAAACAGACAGGGTGTCCACAGAACAGGCAACACATAACTTTGGCTGCTATTTTAGTGATGTTTTCTTGGGAAGAAGCAGAAACATGTGCAAGACTGAGGGCATGACAAAGAGGATGGGAAACTTGAATGAAGGAATGAGCAAGAGAGCAAACAATGAGACAAAGTACCTCAACTCATATGTGAACTATTCCCACATTTTCCTTTTTCAACTAGAACTAATGAATTTTTGCAGACACAGGAAATGCTTTGGGAATAGGTAAAATTTCATCAAACACCGGATGTGTGCTTTTGATTAGTCATTCAGACCAAAGCTAACTTTCATAAGACAATATTATAAGAGTGCTCGAGAAAATAGCTAATGAGCAGCTAAGCTAACTTTATCTTGTTCCAAAGCATACAGTCATCTAATTTTTTCAGCACTGAGACCTAATTGGATTGTGAAGAAGTGAATCAGACAAAGAACATTTGTCTTTCACAATTATCAGGAATTCATATCTTGCGCAAATTTGCTGGCTTGCATTAACATTCGATTAAATTAAGTATTGATGAGTAGCAGAAACCATTGTCACTCCAGTCTTCCAACCCTTAACACTCAAGAGATTATTCAAAATTTTCATATTACAGAAAACTTCAAAAATCCAATGAATTCAGGTCATCTTGTTACTTTTATCGGTAATTCACCAGCTTTTTGGCCTCTTGCCTCCTAGCGCCTGTCTTCTATTAGAGCTCAGTGACCACCTATTGACTCAGTGTACAGAGGAAGCAATACAGTGACGTGGTGGACAGTCTAGCGTAATTCACGAGCCGACACTGAGGAAGCAGCCTGATGAAGACGTAAAGTAATATCCCAGCCGCACATGAGGTCAGCGATCCCCCTTTTACAAGCAGCAGGGAAAGAGGTTCGAGCATCGGTCACGAGACAGGGCTGGGTCCTTTTGTTTCAACAAGAGTTCATCAGTTCAGATAATATAACAGGGTGAGGTGGCTGCTGCAGGCCATTTCTAATGTAATTAGATAATATCACATGCATGCACTAAAATTTGCAGACACAAACAATGTTCAAAAGAGAGTTACGTCATTCATTCCATGTGAACTATTTTCCTTTTTTTTAAATTATAACATAAAAAAAATTGTTCCACTTTGAAAGGAAAAGAGTTGCTAATCTGAGATTGGATGTTTCATTTATTTATTATTTTTTTACCTTTTTCTGATTTTTTTTTTTTATTTCTGCAAATAGCACTATAAGAAAAATACCAGCACGTCTCTCTTTTTAAATTATTTAATGATTATATATCTGTTGTCACCGTGAAATTTTGTCTAGGTGCAAAATAAAGAAAAAAACACAGTATAAATAACACTGTCTAGTCTGTACTGACATTGTCCATGCCAGGCCACCAGTTAACCTCAGATGGATGGAAATCGCCCACATATAAGGTGGTGTGAGGTGAATCACCATAACTTTGGTATTAGTCCCATAATGCAAGCTGACGGTGGGGATTTCAGAAGCAGAGGAGGCAAGGCCAGAGGGTGGGACTGGGGTCCAAAGGGTTTGTGATCATGGATCTTCTGTGAATCATGCAGCCTAGCGTGCGATCGGCACACTGCCCTCCTCTTGACTCCCTCATAAGCTCTGTTACAATAACACACTTGCCTTCACTCTGGTCCTACCCCCTCCTCCCACCACCACTAATACTCCACTTCCCTGAAAAACACGAGTGGAAGAAAAAAAAGAAACAGCCACGTACCTAAAGTTTCAAGATAAAAGCTTGATGGTATTTATTTCGGCCGCTGGCTGCCCTCTGAATTCCATACTGTTGTTAGCATAACTGTGATGACAAAGATAATCTTTGTTATTATTATTATTATTCCCCACTTTAATTAATTTCACCCTGGGGCTGAGAATGGTAATGAAGAGCAGACATTGACTGCTTCAGCACCACTTGACTTCCTTAACACTGAAAGCCCAACCAAGTATAAGTCAAGGTTAACAGTGCCACCTACAGTAGAGAGAAAAGTCCATCATGTGCTCTGATGACATGAAAGGAACAACCGTGGACAGATATGAAGTATCAGCTATCCTGTACTGAAAGGATTTTACCCATTTTAATTTAGGCTGGATTCAGGGAAAGTGGGCCTCTTTATTGCAAATAAATTGTTTAAACATGTTTAAAGGTTTTAGAGCCTTAAACTGTGAGAGGCCTCCCCTTTAGACATGAGTTGTAGGCTGAGAGGGACAAGTTGACAGCCTGTGGCTGTATATGTAGTAGTTTAAGTTAATTGTACTAAATTTCAGTCAATTATACTAATTTATACTAAAAGTAACTACTTGTCAGTAGTTTAAAACACTTTAATAAAAAAAAAAAACCTCTAACAAAAAGTATATTTGATGTTGAACCCTGAAACCTGGGGACTAAATACACACACAAAAAGATGTTGTGATTTGAGGCTAAATAAATAAAACTAAACTGAACATACAGAGCTGTATGATGAGCTTTAATGTTGATTTAGAATTCAGAAATTATGGTGTAATATATACAATATGTAATTGTACCACTTATGTAAGTTCACAGAATAAATCATTCATAATCAACGAATAAGATTTGCATTCTGTCTGTCTCTCACAGCTTTACCCTAATCTTTTGTCCAATATTGAATAAAAAATGCTTAATGCCAAAAATGCTACAACTGACACAGAGACTAAAACATCTGAAACAAGTGCTGAAAACAACAAGAAAAGCATGGCATTGTGCATTCTTGTTTTTGATTATGGTCAGTGATGGCTTTGGTTTTTATTAGCTTTTTTGTGTTTACTGTAGTTGTTCAATTTGTAGTTTGTAAAAGAATTGTGTTTTTAATCATCTGAACTGACTGCACTTTAGTGTCATCAAGCAAATATAAATTTGCCTCTCTTTAAATTTCCCTACAGTCATGATAATGTTGCAAAGATCTAAAAAAGACTGTGGTCCAAGTGTCTCATAAGACAAATTCATCTTGATAGAGAAACCCACTCTAAGTCATTGCCTACTTTGTTACAATTTATTATTTCACAGCTGACTAATTTAGTTCATCAGTTTAAGGGACTACCCGCAGGAATCCAGAGATTTAACCATTTGCCTTGGCAAGAGAAAGACAAAAAAGAGGCAGAAGACGAACCATTGATGTTTATCCTCAGCCTTATCACTGCTGGCGATAGGCTTGTAAATATTATCCTATTCTCTTTAATCCACTGCACGACGTCGTGCTCACCCACTTACCGGAAGCTCCGACATTTACCTCGGGATTTGCCGGGGCTTGGGTTAGAGTGGCTGTGAGTGGGAAAGTGCTAATCTACAAGGCCGATTCCGGATTAGTCTGGTGAGCCAGGTGACCTGAGGCCCTGAGATCTTATTGGTCACAGGAGATGCAAGCCTGTGGTTCATGGTCGGGGGGTGAATGGCTAAAGGAAAACTAAGAAAATGAGAAAGGGATCTCACTGACTCTAAAGTCTCTTTTTTTCCCCTTTTCTCTCACTCTTCTTTTTTTTTCCTCCTTTTTTCTCTCCTTGTCTCTCTTCCGCACTCTTTCTTGCTTACTCTGTCTCTCAAGGAGCCTTGATGAGAATTCCACTAATCAGCTGAGGATTAACAGGGACTCAGACAACACTACAACTAATTCCCCCTTCACCGCCACTGGGGCAGCATGAGGCCTCACAGAACACTGCTGTACATCAGCACACTAGTACAGAATAAATCATTATGCATGAATATGAATTTTTCTGCTAGGCTCAGATATAAGAGATATTCACCTGTTGATTTCAACATTGCTTTAAACACGAGCCTGGATTATGTTCAGCTACATCATTTTAGAAGAAAAAAACTGTTGAATTGTCAATGCGTTTAATAATACATTAATTAGCTGTTAAAATAACTAAACAATATGGAAAGTTATGTTTTATTGCTTAATAAACAACTTTTTTTTGTCATTTATTTTTGTTTCATTTTTGGGAAAATGCATTTCACATTTCTGGCCATTTTTTAATCCGCATAGCATTTTAAAAATTTGAAATGAGGATAATTAACTGCAATTTTAGAAGCCTTTAAGCTACGAAGTAGTAGTTCCTTCCTTAAAACTGTGCAGCTGCGCTTTTGTTGAGCACAAATATGATGAAATATTCAATAAAAACATTTAACAAAGGAAAGTAAAAAAAAAAAATGTTACTACATATATGACTCATCTTGTCTAAAATACCAAAATTGGCAATAATGTGTTGTACAAACACAGCACAGCTCGATGTTTTAATCGTAATGTTTTCTTATATCGTTCATATTTTCTCTAAGACAAGTGTGTAAGCCTGCATGACTGCTTTGAGGGTAATCCTGTAGGCTTGGATAGGAACACGATGGTCAGCTTGGGTTTTTCAAAGTGACACTGGCATCAGGAGCTCATTCATTTTAATGTCAAGACTCATTCAGTTGCTAGGTCATGCAGGCCCACCCACAAAGCAATTCTCATTACAAAAAAAGTGAAAATCAAAAGTGTAAAGTTTCACACCATAGATATGGTACATATTTTGTCACGATATTTTGAATTTGCTTAATTTTAGTAATGCAAACTGCAATTTGACCAGTCCAGAGTTCATGATAATAAATTAGAGGCACTGAAGGTAATTCGGTTGCATTTTCAGTCTGGTTAAGTACATTTTTGCAGCAGTTCCATGCTATCGCAGAGACAGGTTGGCTTCTCAGCCTCCCACAGTTTTGCAGTAATGAAGGAGCTGTCTTACCCAAACAAACAGGCTCTCTGGAGATGTACCTCAACTACCTCCTTAATCCAGGAAGTCTCCTTATCTCCCCACAAATGGCCCCGTAGTGAGCCACAGCACACTACAGTGTCATTCATCAGTTAAACCCCAGAGCGATGAGCAGGTACGATTGCTTGATGTTCGGAAAGTGAAAAGTGACCGTTCTGAATATGATAGCATAAATCAGGGCTTCACCATTAGTTTTGTCAATATCGCCTCAGCTTATTTGTCACTATATTGAATCCTTACCGAATGATGTGCTGTTACAGTTCACTGGCAGACTATTAACGATCATCTAACCAAAGTCTACCTGGTGTGATGGTGCTGTTGTGTTCTTTCTTTTCAAAACATCACATCTTGGGCAATGAAATTCATTTCAGGTTTTGCAGGTCTAATTCAGTTTAGTTAAAAAAAATTTAAAAATAAAATAAATTCATAATTATAATAAAGGTCAATCAAATGGACCAATATGAAAAAAAATTATAAAAAAAAAAAAATTAAATGAATAATAAATTAAATCAGTACATCCCTTTGTTCAGATCTTCTTAATGTTAAATGAAGAAACATACAACAACTGTTGGACTGGATTGATTTGTTGAACATATCAAGAAAAGCAGTATTTTTTAATAAAGGGCCTGTAGATACTAGAACATCATGAGCCTTACTGAAACACACAATATAGCTTAGCCTCACTCACTCCCATGCAATTATTTTCTTTGCTGGTTTTGAAAATAAATTAAACAAATGAACAAAAAAGGAAAAGAAAGGAAAGAAAGATCAGATTTCTGTAAGACTGCACAGAATATAACTTCTATCTTGATATATATGAGCAGTTTTGTTTACGAGTTCCAGAATTATGTTGAGACTTAAAAATATATGGTTTACAGCCCTTAAAAAGTTAAATGTTCAAATTTTACTTTTATGACAAGTTTATGACATCTGATAGAAATACACTGAAAGGGCTTGTGAAAAGAAAAAGGAGGGCCTGGAGGTGTTGACACGGAGAAAAAGGGGGCACAAAAACAGAGGAGGGAGGACTGGAAGCAGAGTAAAGTAATTTGTGGAGGAGTGGTGATACTTGGCGCCACTCATTAGACAGCTTCATAAAGAGTTAAAAGCTTTGCTTCTTGGACTGAATACACTCCCACACAAAGCTTAATGGACCATGTCAGAAACAGAGCTGTCAAATAACAAAAAAAGGAACTTAAAAATTTATATCTATACATAAATATGCAGTATTTTAAGAAGCATTAAGAATTTAAGAAAACAATAACATACGGAACTAAACTGACAAATTACAATCGATTGAAAATAAATATGGATGAATATGGCATGATGGTTTGGTAAGATTATAATTTCATATATTTATTCAGAAATGACACAAAATAAAAAAAAACCTTTTTTTAAGTTAAACTGCTTTTCTGTTACCAATAACAACACAGTTAAACAATTAAATGCTGAAAATAAGTAAAATATAAATAGACTAAAAATATAAAATTGGTTATGATTTAGCTAATTTGAATTCACTATAATGCCCCCAGGTTTGCTCTTTGTAATTTAGATGATTAAAAATGTCTGATTTTTGTTTTCTTTTAACAGCTGTCAAATTTACCTAGAAAGTTAAATCAATGTAATACGAGACTGACTGTTTTTATTTCAACTGACCTACATAAAAAGTAAGTATTAGGTTTAAGTCTAATCAGTCTTTTTGCTTTTGGTTTGCTAACAAGACTTTAAGGTTGCTTTGTTATTTTGTCATGTATTTACTGTATCTGCTGTATAATTTGTAAATCTTCTAATTTAATAAATTGTGCAGTTCTCTCTTATGATTGAATTGTTGTCTGTGTTAATATGTGTATGTGCTAAATAGCCGAGCAGTTTCCCATTAATATCAATTACTCTGAGGCAGGTTTTGAGCTAGTTGCCACTTGCCAGTTGCCAGAGCTTTCATCCAGCAGTGTTGATCGTTAATACTGATGTGTACATTTTTCCAACTAAAGCTCTTATAAAGAGCTAAGACCATAAGACGGTGTTTGCGAGTTTAGTAACTACGCCAACAAGGCAACAAGGAGCTGGAGAGAATTGGAAACCGAGTACGCAGCCGCTTCAGAAAGCTGAAAACAGCTGTGTTTTTACAACCGCTGAAATACAACGCTGGAAAGGATTTTTTTTTTTCCTCAGCTACCCATACTGCACCTGCCATTTCCATCACAGCCATGTGGTCACAAAGGGAGCAGTATATCTGTCAACAGGATCAAGTCCTCAATAGACCCCGCAAGCCACTCAATCCTTCAAGACACCCCCTCCACAGGCCTCAACAAAGCCTCAAAACCCCTCAACCTGGCCATGTTGGCCAAATTCATTCAGGATATCCTCCAGTTTTCTACAAGGAAGATACCTCCATCACCTGTCGAACTTGTCCAAACTACCTGGGGAGCTGTTTATTACCATTCCAGAGACCAGGTCAGAAGTTAGTAACCTGTTTCTGAGCTTACTTTGCGCAATTTTGCACACCAAAAATGTCTGTATTAGCAACATTATTTAGTGTAGGAAGAACAAGGACATGGAAAAATAAAAACTCACTAACCCTCATAAAGACACCTGTCATCGTGGCTCAGCTCTGAACTCTCCATAAGCATTAAATAGTATGGGTCCTGAGTTATCCCCACATCTGACCCAAGCGGTAGTGTGGGGTAGGCACCCTCTAGGTAAAGCCCAAAAGACGAAGAAAACGGGGATACTGGTTCAACCTGCCGGGGATTAGGAAGGGGTCACAGTGGATTGGCTGGGTTTTCCTCTCCCACCGAGGAGGGAAAACAAATATTAATCACCTCTAGCACTTCACACACAAAGGGCCCCAAGGCACAAGGGCAGGAGGGCTAGCTGAGAAGAAGACACAGGCCCCGACAACTAATGAAACTCCCTCCTTAGTGGCTTTGCCATGGTGGGTCTTGATCTCAAGACACCGTGGAGTGTAGAGTATGTGTGTTTGCAATGTTTGGAGGCAAATGTAGTTGTCCTTCTACATGCATGTGATTACTGTTATTACTGAGTTATTAACATAAAGGTAATAACTCAGTATTAAGTGCATGTTTACATCTATGACCTGTATATGTTTTACATATTCCGTGTACTTAGAAAAGTAACAGAGTGATCAAGACAGAGAAGGAAAATGAGCATGTGTGATAACATAGATAGCAGAAAATGTGTGTTTGTTTACTCTGTTCCTACTTGGCAACACGTTCCTCTTCCTCCCACACCTCCCAAAACTCCCCCGTCCTTCGTCCACAAGGCATCTCACAAGTGGTAACGACGAACCCCACCTGGCATACTGGTGATGGTGCCATCTGGTTGTGGCCAAAGCTCGCCATCGGGCCCGCAGTCAGTACCCACAAGCCAGTGTGGTGTTGTTTAATGAGCGCATATGAGCAAACATTTGACTGCCAGGTGGCGTTGCAGCCACGCCATGCAGACCAGGCGTGGTTCTGCCATTGCCGTTCAAACCCGGGGGCATCAAAGAGGGGCCTTGGATTTCTAAAGTAACTAAGACATAATCCACCCCCTTATTGGTCCCATTCATATTGAAATACATGATCAGAGGAGCTGCAGAGGCCTTAATCTTGCCAATGAGCGGTCCGGCACAGCTGCAGGGATAAAGTCAGAGTATGAGACTGCCAGTATATTAGAAAAACTCAGGCCTTGCTGATTGGATTAGGGGAGACGAAGAAGGGGGGGTGTCTCGGGGGTGAGGAAATGTCATCTTCCAGCGTTATGTGTGGCGTGGTGGTCTCAGTGTTGGCGACCAAGGATCAGGAGGTGGGGCAGACACACTTTGTCCCAGGGTTCAGTGACCCACAAAATAGAAATTGAAGGGGGTGAGATGAAGAATAACGACAAAATGGAAAGCAAAGGCAAAGGCTGAGTGTGTGTAGTCAGGCCTTGATAGCACCACCCAGCCACCCAGCGTGAGCTCGTCTGGTATTAAGTTGTAGCATGGCAGTTTTGAGGAGGAAAAGAAAAAGAGAGTCAGAAAGAGGGAGAGGACTAAACCGGGCATTAGCTGTCGACTTAAAGGTTTGTTCTGGTTCCTCTGGTAGGAAGAGCCGCCCCGTTTAAGTGTGATTGAGCATGGCTTAGATGGGGATCAATGGTTATCCTCTTGACTGTTTTGTTTTGAGGTTTCTTTTCTGTATTTACTGTGAGGAAAAGGAGAAGCCATTTTGTTTCACAGAGCATGAGCCAAATATTTCCATAGTTGTATGTCTGGCACTGACATTGTGATTTATTCATTTAAACTGGCAAATACTTCTCAAACACACGCTTCACTATTCATTACTGTTGCACACTTAACTCCTCCTTGATTATCAACCTAAACATTGTCTATAAAAACTGTGGACACTCATTTTTTCCTGGTGGTATTTTGAGAGTGCTTGTATATCACTTGAACATTCTGCTCGAGTTTATTTCTTGTTATTTGGTGAGAGTGGGCATTTGACCCTTGCCCTGTTCTGCAATCTCCTATGTAGAGATGGCTTTAATGTTTATCTAAAATAACACGCTGTATAGGCTCAGGTTTCTTTGCTTTTCTCTCTCTCTCTCTCTTTTTTCTTAGCCTCACTTTCTTTTTTTTCAGGTGCTAAAATCTCCAATCTCCTGAAATCTTTGATACAAACTTGCAAAAGTGGTCATTCTTACCCTATTTTCTAAAAAATAAAATATTAATTTGTTAATTATTCTCTCTTAAGCTTTTGGCTTGGTAAGCCTGCACAGGTTTTTATGTTCTTCTGTATTAAGCACATTTATTTAGCTGGTAATGAAATATGCTATTGACATTGTCATTGCCATTAAGCAACATGTTTACCGTGCCTTTTTCAGACTTCACAATTTAAATTCTATGACCTGCCTGCAAGCTATAATGTCTGTCATTTAAATGCAAATGATATAACATTATCAATATACATTCAGGGTTTAAAGCGCATTTAAAGCATACTTTGTATACATGTAATATACAAAATATAAGCTATAAGACAAACATACACAAAGACTCTACAGTATATATGCAAAAAAACAAAATCTTATGTAATATTTTTTTTCTGCCAGGACATTTATTGCTGTGGGTGATTAGACTGATTCAGCATCATTATCTCCTTCAGACACACAGTTGGGAGCAAAAGCATAGAGTAACACGGCCTATATGCACTGGGCTGATGATGGATTTTTGGCTCATGGTACACCTGCCCAAGATATTTACACTGGATTGACACTTAGCCTGCACTTAGGAAAGTATTGCAGAGAATTGCATGACTCTATTTCACATAAATTATTATTCTAATTTGAAGATTTGAACAATTTCATGATATGATCGAATAATAATGTTTCCTAACCCGATTGCAAAATAGTGCCAAATACACTTCTACAGAGAGAGAGAGATTTCAGGTTTAGGTCTTTTAATAAATAAAAATAAAATAAAATGTTGCACTACAATCTACATAACGGGGTCTCAATACTTTCTGAATCCCCTCTGAAATTGAATTCATATAAATCAAAGTGTACTTGCGCAAATCATTTCTTATTAGCGGACCATATATTATTTAAAATCCACCAGCAATTATTATTGGATATATGTGTGCCTCGACAGACATATATATGCACAAACATGCGCATGTGCATAACCAGACACACAGGTGGGACATCTAATCTCAGTCATTCTTTGAGTTTGTAGACAGCAGACTTTCATGGAATCCCTTTGCAAATTTAACCAGCCACACTGGAAAAACTTTACCACTTCGTGTTTTCACTGTGAGAATACTATGCCAAGCACATTTCTCCATAACATGTTAAAGATAAACTTTATATCCAGGACAACATTTTAATCTGAGAGACGTATACACAAATAGCAGCTTTCAATTAAGGTTCATTGTATTTTAGGATTGAGTTTAGATTCATTTTGAATCTTTCTCTAAACTGGAAGGTTGAAGTTTAAACTCTCATTTCCTTAAATTAGATCCACATGACCACTGATGTTTTTAATGATACTGCCCTGCCCCAATACATATCTACTATATCTATTATATCTACTATCTACTAGGCATGAATATTTTCCTACATTATTACTGAACAGTATTAAATATATGATTAAATATGACATTGTTGTCATATTATATAGTATAATGCACAATAGACATGAGAGGTGTGCAGTGCAAATCAGAATTACAGATTAGTACAAATGTTTGACCAAACCTCATAATACATTTAGAACAAATTTAACATTTACCTATAAAATACAGGTATAAATCATACATTTCTCAAAATGATGACATATTTCAGCAGTATTAATTCCTTTATATGTGCATTTTTTTCCTTTTTAAACTGTATTTATTCCATTTTGCTTAATTAAAAAAATTCACCGTGAATTACGTAATTCACTGTTATTTCTATTAAATACATGGCTGCACCGGGGTTTGATCCCACCCAGGATATTTACTTAAGCACTACATTGCTGCATGCTCTCTCAAAGAAGAGTTGATCATTGTATTTTGTATTACTATAATGTTCTCTCTGGAGGTTTGGAACCTTAAAAAACCTGTCTACCTCCGTTATCTATCATATGATGTCATACATCTGCACATGTACCGTTGGTCACTCGAGTCAAAAAGCAAATGTCTGCTTTGGTCCCTGTGGGCTAAATGAGCTAGCTCAACAATGCTATTGTTCCTTCGAGGGATCTACAGTTGATTAAGTACCCTGTTGAGAGAGTGGAGCTGTTGCCAAACAAATACTAAAATGTCCACAGCAACAATGGTTGGTCCAGTGCCAGAGATAATTATCCACTGTGTGGATTCACACACCAATGGCGGCAGAGCTGCCAAAGTGCTCGCCTGACATTGAGCATTTAGGGTTCGGTGCCTTACCCAAGAACACAAAGGGACCATGGATCAAAGTGCCAAACTACTCCTTATAATTAGGAGACAACCTGCTCTAAATACAAACTTCTTACCAAGTGTGAAATTATTTTACTTATTTCATTTATGTAGCATTGAAGTTCAGTCTTGTTTATGATAACACAGTGAAACACAATGATGTGATTCAGTTCATTAAAAGATTCTTAAACATAAAGATAGAAGTAATTAATTGACTGGCAGTTTTTTGTTTTTTGTTTGGGGGTTTTTGTAAGTAGTTAGCCGTCTTTTGGTATGACACACCACAAGTATACTGCTTCAAAAACTGAGTGTAAAGAACATGTTGATAGCCATTAACATCTACTTGTCTTATTTATAACTGCATATATATTTCCCTTCTAACGACTGCAATGGTGCCTATTCCTGCTGCTCAGGATAACAGTCTGTGCCAGTATGACAGACGGCAGCACGTAGCCCATGTGCGCCGTGGGAATTGACAGTTTGTGTCAGCTGTGTCTTCTACCTGTCGTCAATAAGCTGCCACTAACTCTCTTCCTCTTTCCCTGAGCAGGCTTGTTTTCCGTCCACTTGTATCTAAAGGCTCCTTGCTGGGTGACATACCTCTGTAATGCCAAGGAGCTCCAGAGCTATTTATCTCCATCTCTGCATCTTTTGGAATTAGTAACATCGCATTTCAATAGTGATTCCTCAATCAACAGTGGAGTGCTTGGACATCTGGCTGTAGCTGTGATACTTGTATATTCTTACATGTTGAAATAGCAGCAAGTAAATGAGGGAGTTGGTGAGTGATTGACTGAGTGTTGAATTTGTCAGGGAAGCACCATGTTTAGTCAGTGGTAAGACCTTCAGGCATACAAACTACAAACTACTACAGGAATGTAATATCAAATCTCCAAACAACTTGTAAATTAGTGAAGCTGAGCATGATCTAGGATGTACTGTCTAAATAACCTTAACAATGAGCTGGCTGCTAGATTGTCCCATGTCAGAATTTTACCTGTACTTTGGGAAGTGTACAAATAAAATATTCTCAATAAACTGCAATAGTCAATTTGCCAGCATTGATTTTTGTTCTGCAGCAGCAGAAAAACGTTGGTATGCCTCAGCCTGTGAGTGCTGACAATTTGATCTAACTAATTTCCAAATATTTGTTTGGCTCCAAGAAGTTTCAGAGTTGACCACACTTATCCTTTGGCAATAACGTGCAAAAACTGCAGCGATAAAATGCATTATCATTCACCGTTAATTGTTAAAGGAAGCTGCAGAGTTGGACGTGTTGTATTTTTAAGTAATATTCTATGAACTGCATCTTTAATAAACTCCAAAATTAATGGAACTGTTTTATTACAGTTTGAAAAAAATGTCCAGAATACCACCAACATCAGAGAGGTTAATTTTGTGAATGTGTGTTTCATCACAGTAAAATATGTTCCACCTAGTATAGCAGACATGACCACAAGATCAACCTGCAAACTGAGTTTGAATGTGGGTATCAAAATTTACATGTAACCAAAGTACTTTGGTTACATGTAATTATGTTACAAGTACAATGTAAAAAATTAAATTTAATGTAATCTGGTCAAAGAAAATGTATGTAATTAGTATACATTCATTGAGCATATTTTGTTAAGTATTTAGAGTTATTATTTTAAATAAATCAACCTTTTATTTTATACATCTCAGTCACATTTTACTCAAACATTTTTAGTGTCAAACTTACTGATTCATGTTTATGAGGGCAAAAATAATTTATTTGAGTGCTGGTCGCTTTCAGCCACTATCCGGCCTAGAGCTCAGTGACCCTGTCTGTAACTTTATGAAGTCTGCCACTTTATGCCTGAATTGCTGTGGTTTCTAAGCACTTCCACTTTGCAATAATACCAATTAAGATTGAAATATCTAGGATGAAAGAAATTTCACAAGCTGCCTTGTTGCAACAGTGGCATCCTACTACAATCCCACACATGAAATTCAATGAGCTCTTTAGATCAACCTATCCTTTCACAAATGTTTGTGAAGGCAATGTGAATAGCTAGGTGCTTGATTTTATACACATTGTACATTGTCCACAGTGTATTTGTAACTCCCCTTATGATGTATCTTGATCTTGTGGTATATTTCAATCAGCTTTGAATCCATCATGAAACAAACATTGCTTTACTCTGCTATGTATGGTAACCAGTAATTTACCTGAAGCCTGCTTCTCAGCTGCTGGTTAAACATTTAAACTGTGTGTCAAAAAAGTAATATAAAATCTTCAAATTGCCTGGTTTTGTCACTGTAGCTTCAGAATGATGATAAATTAAACTGAATTCTTCATTGTCTGTGGGCTCAAAAGTCAACTCCATATGACAGGAACACTGAAAGAGCTCAATTTTAAGTCTAGGCCCTCAGATTATACTAATTATACGCAATAACAGACTCAGTTCTTTGAAGGTTAAGCCTCATTAACTTCTCCGTGTAGGCACATGTAGCAGTAAAAGATCATCGGAAAACCCCTGGAAGAGTGTCAACATGTACAAATTCGGCTGTATCTACAAGTGGTATGTATTGTAAGTATTTCGGCATGCTGTACTTTCTGTAAATTATTCTGACTTCATGTTTTTTCCATTTTGTAAGTAGTTTTGTTAAAACCACTACTGTTTTCTAGACCAAATTAAAACAATTTGTGCATGTATTGTTTATCCAAGATCCATTCATTCACCTGACAGTTGTTGTTGATCTACTTATCAACTTCAGCTTAGTAAATTGTGTGATTTTTAATGCAATTTTGTTAGGCCTTTTTTGTAAATGAAAAAAGACAAAAAGGTAATCTACTTGGTTTAACTTGAAACAAAGTTGAAACACACAACCCTAAATCCATCTGCTTCCTCGGTGCTGGTACAAAATTCATCTCAAAAACAAACACCTGTTTCAGAGATGCTCGCTCCCTCAGTTTTAAGCTTTATTATTGGAGAACAAACATGGTGTTTAATCGTTCATATTAGACATGATTTTGATAAACCCAAGATTTTAATGTATCTCAGTGCACTGGCTCAAAGGTCACTGCCTTCCACCTAACAGAGGAGTCATATAGTAAGAGAATGAGCCCTGTAAAGGAGACCAGAGATTTACTGTGTCTTCCTCATACCCATGCTTTGATGCCATAACATTTTATGATGTATTTTCAGCAATACTTTTTAAGCACATCTATCCCATAAGGCAGAGACATAATTCACTTATGGCTATAGCTGAGTCATAGCCTTTCAAAGCCTGATCTAAACCTGATTTGAATTGCTGACGCACACAAGAGCTCATCTACAGTGTTATAGAATAGTCCATACAGAACGGATTTAAACTGATTATTATGTTATGTATACCATTGTTATGGTACTATAATGTTATTGTTGATAGTCGCATCATAACTGCACTATGCAAGTCAGTGTCAATTAAAACTCATATATTATACGCTAATTTTATTTCCATAATTCACTTATTATAAATGGGAAAATAATTTTGGTAGCTTCTGTGGATATTTTGTTATATTGTTATGGTTATATTTAACTTATGACTTATTATTTTTGATTTTTATTTAGATTTATTTATTTATCTAGACATATGTTGTGTTGCAAGGAAAATTAGCTAAAACTATTTATATTATACATGCAGAAGAAGAACATTCCCCACATTTTCCCACACTTAAGGTCATGAAAGTGTCTTGAAAAAATGATTATCGAAAAGAAAAAAAATGCTTACATATAGATTTAGCTAGGTGTCTTAACTTAGAAAGGAACCACTGCCACTTTTAGCCACTTCTAAATGTACATGAAACTCCCATTAAATGTGATAGAATAAAAGAAAATATCTAAAGATAAACTTTATTAGATAATTACAATTTATTGTTACTTAAAATGAATCAGAACATTTCCATATAAGGATGTAAGACAAAACACATTCATGTCTGATGCAGACAAGCAAATGCATGCAATATTTAGTTTCAGAAATGTTACACCGTAAAGAGTTTTGGCAGTGAGGCTGCTCTAATTAAGCTTAGATGTTTTGGTTCATAGTTCAAACTCACCCGTTTTTATTTGGAGAGCAGTAAGGGTTCAAACTTGTCCTCTGAGTGATGTGATTGGAGGACACTAAATCCTTGTTCTGTTAAGGCTCAAAGAAATATTGTGGATGAGAGAAAATATCTTGGCAAAAAGCATCAGTCAGAGATGCTCATGGGAAATTATTGTTTTTAAGTTAATAAGTTGTTTTACTCTTAGCTGAGTGAAAGGGGATTTTAGGGATTCAAATCAAAACAAACAAAATGTCCAAATGAACTAAAGTGCAAAGGAAGAATCCTTGGAAGGAAATCAGTTCTACACATGGTATGAGCAAAATAAAGTCCAGATGTAGTGAGCTGATTTTCTGCTTCAGCTGTGTTTATAGGCATGCAATAACTAACACAAACACACACACAAACTCTCAAAATGGCTTGTCAGGAATAAAAAATTATGAAGGAGCCCACAATTTCTTCATACTAATCAAGATAAATAACCTCTACTGTAGCAAATTGAACTCGCTCCATTTAATGCTTCTCTAATTTCTTATCTCAGCTGAGACATGGCATTAATACAAATTGTGAACACGAAGGTTTGGACCATATTTAAAAGCTTGATTGCAGCCACATGATTAATGGATTAATGTAGTAGAGTTGACAGATAGGAGCAGCTGTCATTTTAGCACCTTGACAGTCCATTTTAACTGAATCTTGTGCACTTTTAGTATATTTACAATATAAAAAACATGTATAATAGCAATATAATAACTTTCATTAAATGTGGTACATTTCATAATAAAGTTTTATGTGTAATATGTACATTTTTTTCTACCTTACACACAAAAGACAGATTTTTCATTATATTATTAAATATATGTTTTCCTTTTCAATAATAAAATTTATAATTACAGTTAACAATGAACTCCTTTGCATGATGTCTCCCAGTTAGGGGATGTACTTTTCTCTAACCAACTACTGTTGCAACGTTGCTCCCCCTAGTGGACGTCCTTCTCTGCTGAATGAACAAGAAAACAGAAATTGTAAACAACTTATTTCACACAAGCAAGACTAGTCATATTTCTTGATGATGTTGTTGAATTTACTTTGAACATGTCTGCAAAGCTACAGGTTTCAACTTGGGCAACAAAAATTAATCACAGGAGACAAATCTCTCCCTTAATATCTCCAAATATTGAGCACATCTCAAAGAGCAATGCTGTAACTGATCATTAGGCAACACTCTCGGGTTAGGGCTCCCTTTGAAAACAGCCCAGTTAGCAAACAGAATGCTGATCCCTCTGTCACTGTGCTCTTCAACCATTAAACCGCCTTTCTTTATGAGTCCAGAGATGAGGTTTAGGTGCTAACAGAGCAGGACGCAGAAGAGGCAAGGGCCATAAAATCACTTGGCTTCCCATATCTCCATAAAGTCATATTTTTCATGCTTCACACAAAGTTACGTTCTATTTGCCCAGAAATGAGATATACCGACTCATAGAGATAGACTGTTAACTTCATTAACCATGAAATTGGATGCTTTTTTCATGTCTTTTAGGTGTTCTGTACTTTTTGAACTGTATTATGTGATACTGGCATTTAAAACACATTTTGAAAACTTAAAGAAGGCACAATTAATCATTTTGATTAATCTAAATGTTCTAAAACAAACATTTTATGGTGGTTGTGGGTGTTCCAAGAGCCCATGCAATAGTCTAACTTGTCAGGGCAGGGCAGAGCTCTGGGGTGGGTAAATCTACCTCCAGTACCCTGGGGATGTGGGATTACCCTGGGCCATTTGGCTGTTTCCAAACAGGTGAGGAGTCAGGTTAGACAAGACGGACTTTGTTGGGGTGTCCAGGGCTTAGTGGATATTACTTTAAAAGCAACTTGGTGGGTGTTCCCTTTGGCATCTCCCTGCCTCTCTGGGTTGTTTGTTTGTCAGTCATTAGAGATGGAGCATTTTGTGTGGGTAGTAGGTCTTAATCCAAGTGATAGTGATTATAGGGGCAGTCAATAGAAGCTACTTGTGTGCACTGCAGAGTTAATAACACAAACATAATCAGTCAGCTTTTAAACGATGAAGTAATCTTGTATTGTGCTGAAGGACTTTCCTTGCTGATTGCTAATGAATTAACATAGTATGAAAACTACTTCTGCGCCTTCTGTTAAAATATAATAATTTCTATGTACAAATGCAATGACCTTTGACTAGGGTGTGTATTCAAAGTCTTTAAATTGAATTGTTACTCGACCAAACTGTCAAGCATAAACCCTACCTTGACTGGGGACTTTGTGTGCCTTAATAAAGTCCTAATAACTGGGAAGCATTGTTTATTTTCTGTTACACTGGCCCTGGGGCCAAACAAATTTAAACCCACTGGCACTGTGGCTTTACCTCAAAGCCTCACATATCCGCTAAATACCATTGGAGATCTGAGACTTTTCCTCGACCGTCCCTTTCACTAATGTTTCTGGTGACCTGACTAGGCCTCCCTGGCACTAGTTTCATTTCCTAATAGTGGATCAGCTATGCTTTTTCTGTTAAACATAATAGAGTTCATTCTGCAGGGAGATTTGTTATTGGTTGCCGAGACGCTGTGCCGCTGATTCTTTTACTTGTTATCATTTGTTGCTTTACATGTAATGTTTGCAATTTAGGATTTGTAGCTTGTTTTGCTGTTACTTTTAGTATCCTGGTTAAGAGCAGACATTTAATGCTGAGAAATACAAGAGGAATATCTCTGAAATATCAATGTAAAGCTAGCGTTCTGTCAAAATAGAAATACATAAGCGCTTGAATAATAGACAAAGAATATTTTGATTAACAAGCTAAATTCAAGTAAACATGGCAATCTGGTCTTTTTTTGTTGTACTAACTCTTTAAAAAGTTCTGTGTATTTGCAGTGGCAAACAAATGTTTTAAAAAGATTTGATAGTATTAGCTTGGAGTATTTATAATGTGGATGTGTGGATCTGGGTTTTTGTAGATAAGCACATCACCACCTAGTGGAGCTTATTGTTTTTACAGCTACAGCAGATGCATTTCTGTCTCAAATAAAAGGCAGCCAATAGAATGAATGAAAAAAGAAAACCGCTAAATCATATTTTGTAGAAAATGTCAGGCCATGTATGTCACTTTATTACATCTCTGTATGTTGGGCATTTCAATGTAGATCTAAACATCCCATCCTATAATCGCTGACTGTCACTGATATCCATATCAAGGCCAGATTTTCCACGTTTGCTCAGAGAACATCCCTTTCAAGCAAATGTGTTTGCTCTTACACTCAAGACATGTGAGCTGAGGAATGAAATATCAAACAGGACAACTGTTTAATGGGATGCACGCATGCTCGCGCAGCCACACGGGCGCACACACACACACAGTTATGCATGCAAAAACAAAGCAAATGAATCTCTGAGTTTACACTTGCAGACACTTCATACCTCAGTGTCCTTAATGATAATTAGTCCTCTATGATGCCCACCGAGTGATCAATGACTGTTCTGTGGGTTTTGCATGAATAATTTGTAAAGGAGAGAGTATGACAAAGAGATTGAGAGAAGCAGTAGCTGTGTCCTGTTGTGTTCTGGGACAGGGGAAGGCTAGATTACCCATGTGCCAGGGGAATCTAATGCAATTACGAGTGTTTGCTTACACCATGTGTCCTCTTCCGTCTGCGCAGCGGCATCGGGACTGCACCCGCCGCCATCCTCCCATTCAGCTCTCTTGTTTGTTTTCAGTATTTACGCCACCACAATTCCCTGCTCCTTCACCACCCCCTCCTCATTTGCCCCTGTTTTCAATATCACTAATTAAAGTAAACCAATAAGGTTGGGGGAGGGCAGAAAATAAGATTTGTTTGAAGACCAGATTGAACTCTACCGGCAACTCAGAAGTCAAAAGAGACATTGTGGGGGTTGTTGTTGGTGGTGTGTGTGTGTGTGTGTGTGTTTTGCTGGCAAAATATACATTATTTATAATGCAAGAAAGGAAGCCACAAAGGGAGAAAGGAGGTTTGTTTAAGAGATTAACATTGGCCTGCTTATTAGCTTTAGCACTCATTCCCAGTCATTTGCCTGTTCTCCCATGCCATCCACAATGGAGCCAGATTATTGATTAAAATCAACTTTTACATTTTAGTCTTAATTTGAGTCTCCAATAACGCTTCGCATTAATGTATCTGTACGTAGAGCAGTAGAGGTAGGAGATTGAAATGTTGCCCATTGTACTATATCAAGCCCTGGCTTGGCTGTCGATACCGTGGGACATGGATGACTTAAATATTTTGTGTATTAGCTCCAAGGATGATATTAAGTTAATCTGTCTATGCTCCCATTTGTTCTTTGAGATTTAAGAAATATAAGCAAACATGAAGCACACAGAGACTCCAGCTAAGATGAGGGCCGATTGAGAGACTTTTGGTAAAGAGAGGGAGCTGATCGCAGTGAACTGTTGGCTTTCTCAGTGTGAGGCTGTAAGAACACTGTCCATGTTCAAACCTCCCCGGTTAGGATTACATATTTGATGGTTAATCCTTTGCTTAAGTTTAAATCTGTGTGTCTTGCTGACAGCAAAGTTGACCTTACAATGTGAACCTTCTTAAAAACTAACTTCCCAGAGGCATACAAGATTTAATTCAAGATCACTAGGAAGAGATCACATTTACAAGCGATATGCAGTGAAAAACTGCGTCTACATGCAAGTCTGTGTTTTCAGTAGCAAGTCTTTACTTGCTAGCCTATTAATGAGGAAGAAAAAAACTTGCTGCAAGACCTACACTGTTAGTCTCTAACCCCTTCATTGAACAGCATTATTATCATGCCACTATAAATTTTGTTCCTGTTGCCCACATGCTAGAGTACTCTTACAGAAACTCTCGATATTAAAAAACTCCAAAAATCAATCTATTTATTCCTGCTAAACTGCAACCATTGATAGGTGATACAACTAACATTGTTCATCTCACTAAAGTGCATTACGCAAGCTTTGGGTCGTGACGTTCATCTGAATGTTACACGGCCATATAATTTACAATATAATAAAATAATATTGTATCTGCTTTTGAACACCATTTCTTACTGTCTTAAATGTATTATTCAAATATTGTCTGTGCCCTGCTTCATTACTGCTATAATATAAAGTATAATACAAAAAATAAAAGTTAAACTCTCTTAAGTCTCGAGGCATTAGTTTCCGGTTGCTTTAGCACTACATACATTTCTGTGTACATCGGTGAGATGGATTTATCTAAAACTGCTGAATCTGTTTGTCAGCTATGCAGACTCCTAAAGACACAAAACAAAGTGTCTTTATAATTTAGACTTCCAGGTACGTACATATTTAAATACACGTATATGTGAATTCAGCATTACTCAGTTGAATTGCTGCTGCCCACGTGTAATTGAAACTGTGGGATGGTTGAGTATGAGTAATCTAACCCAGCCACCTATAATGGATCATTTCAGGTTTCTTTTCTGTTCACCACAATTACTATCCAAAGAAAAGTGTATCAACTGTGTGTGTTTTTTGGGATTGGCCCAGTCTTTTTGTGGACAGGCAGTAAAAAAAGGAAGCGTGATCCGGGTGCCTCAATTTGGAACAATGGTGAGTTGTTGTGAGGAAAAGTGGAAAAACAGAATGATGTACTTCACCGTGGTGGTAGAGCAAGGTTAACTATGGCCAACCGCACTCATCTTGACTTTTCTTGTCTTACCACAACCTTGAAACTCCTATGAAGCAATGTTCAACTTGGGAGCCATCAGAGCCAGAATATTTTTCAAGGCCAAAAACAACGAGTGCTTGTCTACCACTAAAGTCAATTTATTTCACGTGATTTTTTTTTATCCTAATATTTTATCTCATCATATTCTTGGGAAAAGGTGAACAAAGTTCTTTTAAATAAACTGCAAAAAATGTTATAAAAATGTAACTCGCTTTAAAGGCATATTACTACAGCATATTGACCATTTTAAATTGTTCCATGTAGATACACAACCACTTATTTCATATCAATTATGTTCTTACAGTCACATAAATAAAACGTTCACAAACCCTCCCAGGAATTACCTCAGCCACATGAGGCTGTGGGAAACAGGGGAGAGGTAAACTGAGCAGGTTTGGAAGAAAGGTAAATCTCCAAGTACTTTCTTCATGCTTGTGAACTTCTCCGGGATTACCGGGTAAACACACAGGGTCTCAGAGAAATATTTCCCCTACCTCCATGCCATAACCACATCAAAATACTCTGTTGACTCAAAGTTAGCATACTAAAACAAAGAATAAGTGGCAGATGGGATAGGGCTGTGTTCAAGTCTGTCATGGATAAGTCCTGTCAAGCCCACAGGGTCAGAAGTTATTCCACTGTTTTGGGGCACTACATTTAAGTCAAGTGACAGTGAGTCACGGATAAGAGCATGAACACAAATTATGATTCTCTACTTTTGCCATGGTATCGAATTAATATATAATAAAAAATGTATCCTCAGAGTCTTTAATACTAGGTCATAAGAGCTATAAAAAGCTAGACTCAAACTACCCCAGAGTATGACTCCTTCCCATGCCTGTTGGTGATGTGCTGGGTGACCACTATGGGAGAGACTAAACAAAGGAGTGCCATGATAGCACCTTAGAGCTAATCTCTCAATTACTACTTTACTGCTGCTGTCAGACAAAACACAACAAAAGCTTAGACCTGTCACGCATGTATCTCTGTATGTGTGTGTTTGTGTGTCTCTTTGGTAATAGCCATGTGTGGTCTGCCTAATCCTGCTCTTTGTTGCAACTTAACTATTAAACAGTGTCACAGGTTATAAAACACAAACATATGGTCATGCATGGCTCAATAAGGGGTGCATGATAAAGTTCTTATTAGGGTTAAAGGTTTTGTATAACACTAATGCCGCTGAGAAATGTAACTATAGATTTTAATATTGTACGAGGAGCACAGAAAAATGTAATAGTCTTGTATATACTTTTGTTAGCCATGTCATATGTCTTTTGCTTTTAGAGTGCTGTTGCATGGAAAACATTACTATAACAACACTAGTATCTGAATCCATTTCAGTCACTTTATAATGCCAAATGCACTGTTATCAAGTCTTCAACACATGGCAGCCATAATTTCTAAAAATAAATGATAATACCTAGATAAAGTAGGCTTTTCACTTAAAAAACAACACACAATGCCGTGCCAGATATGTTACTGCACAGTTCACTAATGCAGCAGAAAACCAGTTGTCCTTCCACTACACTAAGTACCACATTGTGCTGTCCTCCAGTGAATCTGAGTATATTCCACTAACACAGCAGCTAAAGCTAACCGTGTCAGTGAAAGACCGGGAATGTCACAGGCAATGCCTGGCATTAGCCGTATAATGGCCAGGATTTGCTGATAAAACAGGGGCCTCACACTGGCAGTCTTTAGTGACTTAAGTGGGCCGTTCTTCCATAGCCTTGAGGCTATACAGTATATCTACTTGGTCTCAGGTTTAGTTCTCACAGATATGGATATTGTAATTTCTTGACTGATCAATTTTAGTTTTACTTTTTTGATTTTCCAGTGACACGAAACAAGTGTGCAAGAGGTTTATGAGAACACAGTGATATCAGTATCGTATAGAACTGAAGCCCTGCAATGTCGCACTGCAAAAAGAACATATAAAGACTAATTAAAAGTAGTTAACACTGAATATTTGCAACACTGCGTTTGCCACTGAAACACATCAAAATATATTGTGTGTAGAATGGATATAATACAGAATGATTGCTTCTGTATGTTCACTGAATACATCATCAATGTCCTTAAGAAATGAAAAAATGGAAAAGTGAAACACTTCTAGAAAATGTATTTGTCATAGAATAAAATATCTCAACATTTTGTCAGACTTAATTGTTAGCCAGTGAAAAACAAATAAACCTGTCACTTTTCTTGTTTGATATGAATTCTCACTGTGTGACTGAAGCAGCCATAATGTGAAACGGGAACGAAAAACAGATAAAGCCAAATATAAATTAGATGTGTATTAAATTATTTCAGAATATCTAGTAAAAGAATAAATATTACTAAGAGTAGATGCATTGCGTTGCTGTATTGTGTAACCATGTTGCTGAAACTGACCCTTTTTTTCGTCTTTAATTGTTTTAGTTTTGTTATTTATTTATTCTCCTTAATGTGGCAGAGAAAGAAAAATATTAAAAATTAAAATTAAAAAAAACTTTTTTAAAGTAATGTCTTTTACTTTTTGAATATACATAAATGTAATCATAAAAATGCATACAGCTTGATTCCAGGTAGCAGGAATGTGAAAATGATGGGGTGAAACAGCTAAACATCGGCTGCTGCTTTCAGCGAATCTCATCGAGTCAATGCCACTCCACAAGACAAATAATATTCAACCGCGTCCTTCTATTTCCATTACTAATTCTTTTGTGTTCAGAGAAACCTTTTCCATATGACATGAAATAACAAACAAAGACCAATATAGCATATTCTTTTTTAAACCCACATAGACTGTTTTCTGCCTACTATTCTTATATTCTTAGCATATATAATGTGCCATCATCCTGTCACACAGGAATATAGCTTAATAAATATGAGGAAATCCCTTGATCCCACTCTAAATGTTGTGAAAAGGCAAGGCAGCATGTTTTGATTTTTTTCCAGACATACCTTTATTTGTGCCATGGCATTTACCTCAAGTATCGTGTCTAAAAGTCTCAGGAAAGTAATGATATCAAGAGAAAACGAAAAGAAAATCAACAGAGGGGGGAAAAAACATGTAAATATCAGGGTTGGTATCTCTTATCACTATTCAACTCCATGCTCCTTCATGCTAAAAGGTTGTATCCAAGAAATATCTGCAGAAAAGCTGTACAGATGAGTGAAAAATATGACGAGATGGACAGTTAAGGCTTTTCAAATGCATACAGTGCTGAGGTTGTAATTCAGATAACATGTCCTCCCTGTGTTGGTGCACAATGCTGTGACAATTCCAGAGGTTACAAGGATCAAAAACAAAAAGGGGAAAAAAGAGGTGGGAGACTTACGGTCGTCACTTTGGATAGTTTTCCCATGGATGAGGCAGATATTTGGACACATGTCCGCAAGAAAGCCTTATAAATCTGTGAGCATGTCCAACATTTATAGATGACAGTGCCCAGTCACATAACCACCTGTCAAAACTTGTCTTCCTATTTCTTTTGATCTTCCCCTCTTATCTCCTTCTACTGCAGCATTATGTGCATTATTATGTGTTCTATTTCTCGACAACATTCTCTACTTTGAGGGTTTTTTAGTAACAGAAGGTGACCTAAATTGTATAATCTGTGATTGATAGCATACAGGCAGAGGAGAAGGAAAGGAAGGAAGAGCACCAATTTATTTTCCATTTTAAATAAAGATGGAAAAGTGAGGTAAGTGCCAAGGGTATTCATCTGATCTGAATGGAACTTCAATAAAACAAATTCCTTCGGCAGCTATTTCAGCTCTTCACTGGGAGGCATTCCCCAAACAACCTTTTGTCTTCTGTCCTGACAGCCCACAACTGTTATTCTAGCCCTTCTCTGTGACTCCCATTTAAATCAATATATAATATTACCAAGGACGAAATTTGGTAAGCCTGACCACATGAAGCAGATGCTTCTTCATGGTTTATGACAGATTCAGCTACTTGGTTCCTGTGTCTTTTAGAGCACCTTCTATACAAGGGTATTTAATTACAACTATTGCTGTACATTGATATCTGGATTAGAATGACCATCGTTGCAGCTTCCAAGCATGACAAAAAAAAATTGCCCTGATGTTCCTGCAGATGCTGTATATTTATAAATTACAACCAATTTACAAAAAAAAAAAGAAGTAAACATTTTTGTGTGATGGATCATGATAAACAAAAACAATAATCTCAGAAATCCACATGAATAAATCATTCTTTGCACACTGAAAACCTGTTTTTATTGAGATGATGCCTTTAGTGGACCTAAACATCAAAGCTTTTACACGACTGCCATCTAGTGGCAGATGGTGGCATGTCATTTCCTACAAAGCCGAGCATGGAAAATATTGTAATTGTCAAACTAACACAAAAATGACAAAAACAATGCAAAATGTTATAAAAGTGACAGAATACTTCATTTTATGAGCAGACATTAAAGGTTTATCCTTTGTTTAAGAATCTTGAAGGCTGACGACAGTGCGGATGCTAAGAAAATAAAAAGAAGAAGATGAATTAATATCGAAGTTTCAATTCCCAACAGAACCAAAACATCCATCCTACAATAGAATTGCAATGTTTATACAATTAATCAATCCAGTGGACATTACTACAAACATTATCCATTTTTTTAAGCCACAAGTCACTGTTCTAGCTTAATCAATGTGAATATTTGGATGTTTTAAGGTCTCAAGGTAATCAAATACTTAATCAATAGAAATATTAAGGACACACTATACCAAATAGTATTTAAATTTTAATGTCCTGGGAAATAAGTTTCTGAAATTATTTCTAAAGATCAATCAAATTGAATCTAGTGATTTGTTTAACCAAACAGAACATGTTAGACAGACGTTAAAGATTTGAAAATACTTTTCTTACATACACAATTTTGTCCCTATATAGCAATTCAGCCCCAATATTTATGGCTAAGTAGACTTTTTCGTTGTTGTTTATGTACACATATGAAAGGTCTCACCTTTTACCACTTTTTAAAAGGTCAAAGGCCTTATTGATTTGAACCAGCGGGAGCTTCTCCGTAATAAACTCATCCAGTTTCAACTTGTGATTCATGTAGTCATCCACCAGTTTAGGCACATCCTTCACACTCTTCCACCCTTTAGAAAAAGTTAACAAGCTCAATTTGTAAACATGTTTTCATGTAATATGAATTGCATTGTTGTAAGACCGTCCTGTGGACACATTCACAGCCAGTTCAGTGCACATCAGATGTGAGTTTGATGTGCTCATAGTACATGAAACATATGTAAATGTATTGTTACAAACTGTAAAAGTGATTATATAGTTTATGTAGGATATACCTAACTGTCTGTTCTCACTGAACTTCTTCTTATATACGTTTTGAACTCAGGAACCAAAAACTGATGGGTATTTTGACAGAAATTTAGACGATTCATCGATTGTTTAATTTGTTAACTGAGCACAACTCAAGACTTTTTACAGATTCTATTTTTTGGGGTTATTCTTTGGGTTATTAAATTGTACTTCAATAATATTTAGGTTCAGGAATGTTGATCAGAGAAAACAAGCAATGATTGTTTTTAATGCTTTACCTAAAAAAATTACAAAATAAAATTCTAATGCCAAAGCATTTGTAATATAATTTTTAACACATTTTAAATATTAATAATCCAATAGTAAGGTTTTTTACTCCAATATAACATTCGATTTTGCACTGAAGGGCAACATTAGGGACAGTTTTTCAGGATGATACACTCAATTTTAGGTTCATCACTCAATTCCACAATTACACCAGTTACCATAAACCTGTTGATGCGTTATGAAATGCTGTTAAATAATCTAATATGTATGGTAATTTTTTTTTACTTCACCTCCAAAATAAGTGCCCTTTAAGGTACGTCCCATGAGAAGCTTTTCAACTGAAATGCTCATTACTTCTGTCTCTGTCCATCCAGCAATGACGCAAGTACCCCAGGCATCTCTTGTGGACTCAAATGCAGCATTCTAGGGTGACAGAAGCAGTTGCTTAGCTAATTATCATTTTGTATTTGTATCATTATAGAACTGTTTCACTTGTGTCACTTTTGCAAAAGAGATCAAATCTAGGTTAACAAGGAAGACATTGTACAGTGTATTCCAATTATAGTCACAAGACTTAATTTGCATTGAACAATCGCACGCCAAATTTCAAATGAGGCACCCACCATGATAGCTGGACTTCCAACACACTCTAGCGCATAGTCCACACCTCCACCTGTCTTCTCCACCACAACCTCTTGGATAGGCTTGCTGTAATCTCTTGGGTTTATGCAGTCTGTCGCTCCAAACTGTCGGGCTTTCTCAAACTTGTCAGGGTTGATGTCAACCCCGATGATCCTTCTCGCCATGGCAACTTTGCAACCCATGACAGCAGCCAGCCCGACAGCTCCAAGCCCAAAAACGGCACACGAGGAATCTTTTTCAACCTGAACGCACAAAAGTTGGAAGCCAGTCAACTAACAATTCTTAAAGATCATTTCAGCATTTTCACAGATAGTTTTTACAGTAAATATAACATTTAGAGTACATTCCTTTAAACGCATACATGAGATATTATCAGGTCTGTGAATCTTGATTAAAGTTATGTCTAAATAAATAACGCATGCAAGGATTTCCACTCATTTTTAGTTGGTTTCTTTTTAGTAAATGAGTACAAAAGTGTCCTGATTTTGTCATTTTGTCATTTTATTTATGTGTGTGTGGACCTACTTTTGGCTGCTCCCTTATTCACAAAGGGTCACCTCAGTGACTTTGGCAATTTTTAAAGCAGATTTCTTTCCACATGCAGCCAAAACAGGAACATTTATTTCACATGTTATACAAATGTGTAAACAATTGCACTACTTTGCATTATTTGAATTTGTATAAAGTAACAAATTAAAGTAGTTGACATGTACACCTTATCCTGAAAACTTAGAGGCACTCATGCCATTTCTGCCATCTAGTGTTGATATTAAATGACTACAGTCTTGCAGCATATTGTAAGACAGAAAACTTCCAAATACAAATATCACTAATTTTTCCTTTTTTTTGGTTAAAATATGCTTGGCTGTTTATATATTGTCATGTTTATCAATATATCTTTTCAAATTTGTTGCTTCGTCACATCTGTTCTAAGAGTATTAGTTTGAACCTTTAGAGTTCAGTTTTCTAACCTTGCCTGCATTAATAGCAGCTCCATAACCCGTGGAGACACCACATCCAAGCAGACAGACTTTGTCTAGCGGTGCATCGCTTCTTATCTTTGCAACCGAGGTGTCGGGGACCACAGTGTATTGAGAGAAAGAACTGACTCCAAGGAACTGGTAAACCTGCTGTCCCTTGCAAGATATCCTGCTAGTCCCATCAGCCAAAATTCCAGCTTGCATATTTGTCCTAAAAACCACAAAGAACAGTATTTACGTGAACACATTTTAAGTAATAGAGTAAACGTGGTTGTCTCAAAAATGGGGAAATAAAATCACCAGTTTTTCTTGCAATGATTTGTTTTTGGACTTAGACAGCGTTCACATTCCCCACAGTATGGCAGAAAAAGAGGAATAACTTTGTCCCCTGCGAAAACAGCAAAACAATTATGTAAGTCTGAGAAGAAAAAAAAGAGAAATAAGACAAATGTCATCTGACTGGTTGTGGCGCACTTTACCCGGGGAGAATCTGGTGACTTCTGGGCCAGTGCTCTCCACTATGCCAGCTGCCTCGTGACCAAGTACCAAAGGGAATGGTCTGAATTTCATCCCTTTTCCAGTCTCAAACAGGTATTCCCAGTCTGTGTGGCACACACCTGTGGCAACAACCTGTACAAGCCAAATGATGTGACAGTTTTAGGAAGTGGAAGTGTCTGTGGTTAACAGTCACACTAACAGGAAATTAGATTAATCATATGCAAATCATATGTATTGTCATATTGCTGACAAATTTGAGCTGTGCCCAACCTTAATTCGGACTTCATGAGCTTTAGGTGGTGCCACCTCCACTTCTTCAATACAAAGAGGCTTCCCGGGCTCCCACGCAACAGCTGCCTTGCATGTGATCACCTAAAGGGGAAGAAACCCCAAAACAAAACAAACAAGTTTGCAAGGATGAGTGACTGTGTTTGGGCGCTGTTACAGATGGAAACAAACAACGAACACTCTCCATGACAGAAAACTTTCGAATGAAAAGCAGAACCCCCAAAAAGCAGCAGTAGCTGTTTATAAGACAAACAGTAAAAAAGAAAAAAAAAGCTTAAAAACAACTTTTTTCTTACCTTTCCAACTGTTGCCATTGTTGACAGATGCTGTCTTCATATAAAACAGCCTGTATTTAAACAAAATAATTTAAATAAAGGAATAATTAAATCTTCACTTATCACCAAAACAGCTGCGAGTTACATTATATCAACATTTGAGTGGGTAAGGTTGAACTGACCGAGTCAAACAGCAGACAGGTTGCACCCTCTTCTAATTCTAGTTTTTCTTCAATGGTTTAGCTCTGTCAGCGCATTTACGACACTTTCCGAGACTGCCCGGTGCCTTTACGGCACGTTACGGTCACACGTGTTGTAGTCGCATGGAATTTCGGCAGGGTGGTCTGAAGTCTAGCCACTCGGTCAAATTTGTGAGTAATTTTCTTTGTCTGTGCAAAAACAGTGTTGCGCACTTTTTCGGTGTGTATGTTTTTAAACGACAACGTATCGTGTTGGTTTATGTTAGAAAAAACAGATGAATTTTCGTACTTTGAATGACTGAGTAATGCTAACGTGAGCTAACGACTTCAGCTAGCATAAGAAAGAGCTTCCAAGTCGGCATAGTTTGCCTGAATCATGGGCAGGCTAATTCATTCATAAGTGTTTAGCTTCAAGCATGAAATCACGTGAGCTGTGTCGTCTTTGTGTTTTCGTTATTTCTTATTACAGAGCATTTGAGGAAAATGTCGTTCAGAGGAGGAGGAGGACGAGGTGGTGGCGGATTTGGACGAGGTGGAGGAGGATACGGTGGAGGCAGAGGTGGTGGAGGATTTGGACGAGGTGGAGGAGGATACGGTGGAGGCAGAGGTGGTGGAGGATTTGGACGGGGTGGTGGAAGAGGGGGTTTCAACAGACAGCAAGACTATGGACCTCCTGAATATGTTGTTGGTAAGCCCAGTTCTAACAAAACGCTAAACCGAGTGCTTCTTTATACACATGTGAAGCTAAACTTTTACCACAGCTTCGCGTGAGTTCTCAGCCATTGAGATACAAGTAAACAGTCTTGATGTTGCCAAAACACTGACTCTGTAATATTACCATTACACAGTTATGGAGAAATGGTGTGGATGAGTAGGCTGTGAGAATTTTGTCATCATCAAAGATGGAGACTATCCAAGGATGTGGAAAACAAGACTTGTCCTGTTGCCTGTCTTCTGTCTCTTCTTTTCTATGTTTGCTGAAAAGTCACCAGGAACTAGTCTGTGCAGTCACAAAAACAAACAAAAAGAACAGACAGGCATGCAGATGTCCACGCACACCATCTTGCTTGAATCTATGTAAAGCCCATGTAACATATGTAAGATGACATTATCAAGCCAGCATTTACTGTGTTAATTACTTTGTGGTAGAGTCCTGGCAGTTTACATGCGGTGCCAGTCACGATAGAAACAAACAAAAATACCAGAAAGTTTTTTTTCCCCCTTCTGGGTTGCCACTCTATGCTTTGTCATTTTTATAATTGTTCCTCTAGTTTTTCCACATCTTTGTACATTACCCTAGTGTCCATTCCAATAGTTTTGGCAATCTCCCTCCAGGAATTTGCTGCCGATTGTGAGTCCGTATTATGGTTTCTATTCCTTTAACAGATCCTTACATTGTTATTCTGTCATTGACAAATTCTAGCACTGCATCAAAAAAGTAGCCAGAAATGCATAGGAGAAATCAAAGGTATTCAACAGGCCATTCACGGTTGTAGTGGGCAGTGTTGATGTGACATGTAATTAAGTTTCTGGGGAGGTGCATGTCAGTTTATGAGGGTAGGTTGCATTATAGGGTTTCTCAGTGTCTGCGGCTATGTACATTGCCCACTGAAGCATACGTTTCCAGTCAGTGTTAGCAGGCAACTCTAAAACAACGGTGGACCTTTGGGTGTGTGTGAATGGTGAACTTCAGTAGATATTCTATGTGACGAGAGTATGAAATTAATACACCGTGTGTCACCTACATGAGGCATTCAAGATCCAGTTCATGTTAATTAACTTTAACTACATGTTTCCAAGTTGTCCCAAAAACACCAGAAAACCAAAAAGATGTTATATAATATTAGTAATAGTAGTGGTGATAGTAGTAGTAACAATAGTAATAATAATATGAGCAATATGTAAGTGTTTAAATGCAAACTGCATTACAGACAATCTTTTATATATTTAATGATCATCCCACAAAATGTGAATATGACATGCTGTACCAGGAGTTAGGGTGCATGGAATATATTTTTAAGTCCACATTGTAATATTGTTAAAGATGTATCTGTGTTTCTACTCATTGGGCTGTTCAAAAACAATTTTTTTCCAACTTATTTGAACTTTGTTTTTATATGTTTATATTCTAGTGCCTCAAAGTCTCTGTTTTAGCATATATTCTGGGTCACTTCCTTTAACCCCCATTTATTCCCTCGGCCTCCAAAGAATTTCAGACTTACAGAAACCTTGTGCTGGATGCCCATAAAGTGAACTGCAGAGCAGTCAAGCATATGCTGACGTATTATATAACCAGACAGAAATTTAAATTGGGTGTCAGTCATGGTATTGCACGTCTTAAACTTTAACTGTGTTTCATTGTCTTCACAGCAGTGGGAGAGTTCATGCATCCATGTGAAGATGACATTGTCTGCAAGTGCACAACAGAGGAAAACAAGGTTCCCTATTTCAATGCCCCAGTGTACTTGGAAAACAAGGAGCAGATTGGAAAAGTCGATGAGATATTTGGCCAACTCAGAGACTTTGTATCCTTTCTATTGTCTTTGTTTTTCTCTAAACCTTTGACTGAGTAGGGGATCTGTTTGACATTGTCAGTGTTCTTGTTGCTTCCTTAACCCACCTTTGCAGTATTTCTCAGTAAAACTTTCTGAAAATATGAAGGCATCTTCATTCAAGAAACTACAAAAGGTACCAAAAATGTCTCACTAAACTTTTCTAGTGACTAATTTAATATCTTAGATTTCTAACCAAAATGTTGTCTTTTAGTTTTATATAGATCCGATGAAGCTACTACCACTGCAGAGATTCCTCCCGAGGCCACCAGGAGAAAAGGGGCCTCCAAGAGGAGGCAGAGGTGGAGGAAGGGGTGGTGGTCGTGGAGGTAAGATGGCATTCTCATTTTAATTTAATCTTCTGGCTACGTGTTTAGAATATATAACAAAACAGACATTTTTGTTTTTCTTTAGGAATTCTGCTCAGTTTTTGCTCAGTATTTACTTTTGTAGATTGAAAATGGAAAAAGCCTAAAGCATGCAAGAGTAGTTTGATTAATTTTACTTTCTTTTTGTCTCAGGTGGTTTTCGAGGAGGCAGAGGTGGAGGTGGCCGTGGTGGAGGAGGAGGCCGTGGTGGAGGAGGAGGCCGTGGTGGAGGAGGCTTCAGAGGAAGAGGAGGTGGCGGTGGTGGACGTGGATTCAGAGGTTGGCAGGTTTTCTATCGTCTTACAATGTTTTGGTTATTTTCCCTGATGTGACACATGGTTTATTATGTCTGAACTTTGTTGATCTTTTGTTTTCTTATAGGTGGGAGATGATCTGACTCTGATGGTTCATTGTGACCATCACATCCTTATGGTCACTCTCGCAGCTAAAAGGTTATGATCTGTGTCAGATCCTGGCCTGTTGGACTCATATGAAGATTGTCTCTATTTGTAGAGTTGATTTTCCTGTTCTGTTTTAATTTTTTTTTTTACCAGTTTTAGAAGATTGCTGGATCTTCAAGATTTGTATTTAAAATGTATTCTTGTAGCTGGAACCTTTTTGAGTCATTTGTGGGGATTATTGTATATTTGTGAGAAGAATGACAGGCGTTCGAACGTATTCACAAACCTCCATGTCCAAATGTCTTCATGTGCAGGATGTCAGACGTGTTTTCAGCTAAAAACATTGGTAGTTTGTAATATAAAGAGTTACCATTGCAATCAAATGCCTCAATTAAAAAATGTGCTTTGTAATTGTGTGGCTGTTTCTTTATAATTCATCAGTTTTATCCACATAGAAATTAAAAGAAAAGAAACAAAAAAAACCAGGCACAACTATGTTTTTACTTACTTTGGGCATCTCCTTGCTTATAAGTCACCTAAAAATATGCTCTATTTAACTCAAGTTACAAACCAGTGGAGGTTATGTTTCAAAACCCCTTTAAATTAAGGCTGAGAGAATCCTTCTGCTCATACTGGGTTCCTTGTAATGGCAAGAAGACGTATCTCTTGTCCTGCATGAGTAGGACTGGATGACTTGTGACTTGGGGACAGTTTTGTCAGTTCTTTTTATAAGACTGAAGTGGGAAACTCAAAAGAGGAAGTGATCGATATCATGTTCTTCTTTTGACTTGTTTTGAATGCACTGAGTGACAAAAACAAACGTGTCTTATTCATTGATGTGTTATGGGCTTAGTCTGTGGTTTCTGTTTGGCATGCTTTTAAAAAGCAAAAATATACTTAAAACGATGCAGGTGACGGTTTCACGAGATTGAGGCTGGACCATCTGGCTTGTCCATACTTGCGCAGCACATTGAGGTAGTGCACTTTTATAAATATCTGGGTGTCCCACTGGATGAGAAGTTCTACTGGTCACTGAACACTGATGCTCTACACGAAGGCGCAGAGCCAGCTGGTGGGCAAGCCAACTGTGCTTGGCAGGAGGCTGGACACTTAAGACTGTGGTTGTGAGGGATACATTGAACAAAATGAAAGCTATAATGGACAACAGCAGACACCCGCTCCACAGCCTCCTGACTGGGCAGAGGAGCAGCAGTGGCATACTGCTGCAGATCTGAGTGGTTCAGGAGGCCCTTTGTCCTCACTGCTAGTTTAACTGGCAGTTTTTTTAACTGGTGAAAGAAGTTTTCTTAGTTGTTTTTTTTCCCACACTGTAGTAGGATTCTTCTTTCCTTCTGATTTTTGCAGGTAAAAAAATCAATAACTGAAACTCACATTTTTATATCTTTCTTATATGAGTCTGGCATGTTACAAAAGCCAACTCAGCTTGTTCAGTGTGAATCTTGTTTCCTGTATCTGGGCACAGTGTGTTGATCTATGTCTCAGACTAAACCCTGTGAGTTTCTCAGTGTAACAGAGTAACAGCTGGACAGCATTCAATCAACCCTGGGTTCTGGATGAATCAAACCTAAACAACCGAGCCTAAATAAGGACTAAAAGCAATTCTAATAAATTATTTTATTTTATTTTTTTAAAAAAAGGTGCAAAATGAATAATAAAGGTGCTAAATTGAAAACAACACCAATGAAGTAATTATTCATATAGTGCTGAAACAAATGGTTTGTGACTCTGACTTTTAGATTTATATTGAGGCTTAAAAGCAGATTTGGAAGAGTGTGCTGTACTTTGAAACAAGCTTCAACATATCAAAGATAATTTCCTTATCTAGCTTTTTTTTTTTTATCCTAACATCATCAACATTATTTACATGAAGGAGGTGCTGCTGGCAGTATCTCACCAATCAGAAACAAGGACAAGACTACTGGAAGTAGAGTGACTGATTTTAAAAAGGAAACTCTGATATTAGGAAAATATGACGAGGTTAAACACAGAATACAGACTGAAAACACCAGAGTGTGTACGGTATGTGAGGAAATTTAGAGTCTGGTAGGGAGGTCAGCTGTGTAAGGTTGGCATTTAGGCATTATATATATATATATATTTATATATATATATATATATATATATATATATATATATATATATATATATATATATATATATATATATATATATATATACATATATATATATATTTTTTTTTTTATATTTGTATGACAGGTCTATCATAAGTGAATTTGATAGCTTATAATTGTTATTCCAAATTAAATTTTAGATGTGTGTGAAACAGTATTTCAGCTGCATGCCTGGTGCTGCTTAACTGCCATAAGTGAGTGAAAATGAAATATAAAAACAGAATTCAAAACACAAATTGCATTGTAATCCTGCTCACTCTTTAAAGACACCTGAAGCATGTTTGGTCAAGAACATCATTTATTATTGATGTTGACTGGCACCGTTAACAATTGTCTAGTTTAACACGAAGTACTAAGATGTTCAAGTTCAGAGTTAGTACTTATTCCAACTGTACAAATATATCAGTAAACTTTTAAAGATAAACATAACATATTCTCCAGCATCCAAAAAGCAAAAGTCCCCACTGTCAATGATGACATTCAACAATGACTGAAGTTATTTCTGAAAAGTGTTTAAAAAATAAAAGATTGCAGCCTACATGTTTTCATTTATTAATTCGTTTTATTCACAAGTATTTTTTTTAAATATTTTTTTTTTAAATTATTATCAGTAGTAACATAAGTAGTACCAGCAGCATGCAACTATTTGAAATTCTTAAGCGCCCTTTTTTGGCCTATTTTCTTCATTGCTCCCAAATGCGTCATGCGTACGCTAGTCGTTCTCGTATCTGATTGGTCCGAAGGTTAACTCCTTTACGGCTGCTCAGTGGCCCGTCTTCTTCTCTAGAAACAACGAGCATGGAGACAGCTGGTGAAGTGAGTACTGTTCACAAAGACTGTGTAAGAAATATATGAAAAAACAAACAAAGTTTCCGTTTGTGCATTAGTCGTAAAGTTGCCTTAAATTTCAAGTTTATTGTAAACCTGGCAAGTTCTGTAAGCTAGCATGCACGCATTAATTTGCTCTGAATGAAGTACAAAGAATCACTGTTCGATTACTTAACAGGGAACTTTGGTGGGTCAGCGGCAAATGGTTTTTTGCAAGTAGCTGCAGCACTTAAAAGCCATAGTGATAATAGTGATGGCATGGTTTAAAAAGCATCAAGACTGACGGTGCTATTGGGGGTTATGTAGGCTGAATACTATTAAAGCAAACATCAGGAAGAATCTTAGAGATGCATAATCTTTGACAGAGTGCAAAGGCTAACTACGCTGGGTGCAACTAGCTCGATCTGCCACAGGGACTGTAAAGCTGGAGCCAACCCACAGCTGCAGCTACTCACTTGACTTGGAAAAACATGCACATGTAGATATGGAAAAATACTGTCCTTTGCCTTCAGGTAATCAAGTGCAAGGCAGCTGTTGCCTGGGAGCCAGGGAAACCTCTTTCTATTGAAGAGGTGGAGGTAGCCCCACCTAAGGCCCATGAAGTTCGCATTAAGGTAACTCAGATCATCAGACTCGTTCATAAATCTAAAGCCTGACTTGACTGCAACTGAATAAAAACACAAAACAAAACTATGTTCATTTTAGATTCATTCAGTATTTGTGTATTCTTTTAAGATATGTTGCTATAGTCATGTGATAAATAGCTTTCATAGGACTCTAGGCAATCATTTGAAAAACTACCTTTACTATTCCCATAGGAATTAAGAGGGTAAGTAGCAGCCGGGTGCTGCTAATCAAATGCACTTAATTAAAGGATCATCAGCAAGTGTAGCTTCCATTATTAAAGCAGATTTTTTTGGCAGTTTGCTTGTCTGAAGTATTTATACAGTGCTAGAAGTTTGGACATGGCTTTTCAGAATGGGTGGAAAGAAAAGAATGAAGCTGTTGCAATCATTGAAAGTCCAGACCGCATCCTTAAGAGAGCTTAAGAGCTGTGCATAAACAAGGAAGAGTCCTATGAAAGTGTTATTTGATAAGCAGAAAAATAAACACTTTGTTTTTGCTCTTTATTCTTTCAATCCCATCAACCCCAGGCTTTTGCTTTTAAGGTTTGAAACCACATGTTAAATTAGTCAGTGTTTGTTTTTTTTTTTTTCATAAATAAGGTTTAAGTTCAATTCAACATAATGTTTTAAATGTAGTACTAATATTATACTCTTCCATCCAGCAGCCATGCCTGACGTGAACTTTAAGTGACACTGTGTCTTTCAGATCTTTGCTACAGGCGTGTGTCATACAGATGCCTACACGCTGAGTGGCAGTGACCCTGAGGGGCTTTTCCCTGTCATCTTGGGACACGAGGGTGCTGGAACAGTTGAAAGTGTTGGCGAAGGTGTTACCAAGTTCAAGCCAGGTAAACAACTGCCAAACAAAACATTAAAACTTTAATATTTTACTTCTTGGTATACTTAGGAATAAATATTTGTTGCATGTGGGTTGTTTTTGTCTTGTTCTTTTTCTAAGGTGATACTGTCATCCCGTTGTATGTGCCTCAGTGTGGTGAATGCAAATTCTGCAAAAACCCCAAGACTAACCTTTGCCAGAAAATTAGGTAATGTATGAAGGCCTATTTCCGTAACCTTGAGGTGCTGAAGTCTACTTTTGTGATAACAATTTCATTAAAGAAAGATGCCCCACCACAGGGCAACAAAAGCTCAGTCAGAACAGATTATGTTTTCTTTGCACATTTCATCATGCTAATCTGCACATTTCCTTCCCCCTTCACCCTGCAGAGTAACCCAGGGTCAGGGTCTGCTTCCTGATAAGACATCACGCTTTACTTGCAAGGGAAAGCAAGTGTATCACTTCATGGGGACCAGCACCTTTTCTGAGTACACTGTAGTGGCTGACATCTCTCTGGCCAAGGTGAATGAGAAGGCTCCGCTGGATAAAGTGTGCCTTCTCGGATGTGGCATTTCTACAGGATATGGTGCTGCTCTTAATACTGCCAAGGTGGGAATGACATGACGCTGCTCATCAGCAAAGACATCGTGCAAAACATTAGATTTCATTGGAATATTCACAATCTTTTTACATGTTTGTCGCAGTCTCACCTATAGAGTAATAAGAAAATAGTTGATAGATTCTTTTTTCTTAGTTTGCAGTTTCACACAAATAGTTTTTGATGTGCTAGCAGGTCCTTCAATTTTAAATGATGTATTCAGGTATTTACAGAAAGAATAATAAAGGAGGCAACTGTTAAGATCCATGTTTCAATTATTGTGTGTTTTTTACACACACACACACACACTTAAAAAACATAAGAACAGCAATAGGTAGGCCAAATCTATTTTAGAGTTCATACTTGGATTATTGTTTATATGGTTATTTCTCATGTAGGCACAACACTTAAACTTTCACATTTGTATTCTACCTCATGCTCACTCAGGTTGACCCTGGTTCCACATGTGCTGTGTTTGGCCTTGGAGCTGTGGGCTTGGCCGTTATAATGGGCTGCAAGGCTGCCGGAGCAACCAGGATCATCGGTGTGGACATCAACCCTGATAAGTTTGAAAAAGCCAAGGAGTTTGGAGCCACTGAATTTGTAAACCCAAAGGACCACAGCAAGCCAATCCAGGAGGTTCTGGTGGAGATGACTGATGGGGGTGTGGACTACTCATTTGAGTGCATTGGAAATGTGCAAATTATGGTGAGACTCAGGCCCACCAGCATGCATGACCCTCATGCATGCTAGAAAGATGTGTGAAAAAACAGTGCACATTAGAATTCAATTTTTATAGCACTGTGGTGTAACTTTGTAAGTAGTGTACAAGGTAAGTTTAAAAAAACAACAACATTTATTTATTGTTGTTTGGTTTTTTTGTGTGTGTCAGAGAGCTGCTCTGGAGGCATGCCACAAAGGTTGGGGTGAAAGTGTCATCATTGGTGTAGCTGGAGCTGGACAGGAGATCTCCACCAGACCATTCCAGCTGGTGACAGGTCGCGTGTGGAGAGGCACAGCCTTTGGAGGTAACGGCCTGAGTTAAAGAATTTATTTTAAAGTGCTTAATATTGTCTGGCTGCAGCTTTCGTCTTTATTTTGTGTATTTTTTATAAGCATAACCTTTTATTAAGTGGAGTCAGATAGGACACATTGTTTTGTAATGAAAACACAATCTATAGTGGTATTTTATGAGCCTTATTGTTGTTGGCTAATGTGAAAACTGGAATGCATATGCTGTTTTTAAACCCATAGATTCAGCATGTTAAGTTTTGTAGCTTCTTTTAGTTGTATTAAGACCTATTATTTATCTATTTTATCTATGTAATTGGTGCTTTGCCTCAACACTTTCAGTAAAATGGTTCAGTCATGCCTTACTGATATTGGCAGTTGTAAAACTGGTTTTGTTGTTCACTCTCAGGGTGGAAGAGTGTGGAGAGTGTTCCTAAACTGGTGGAAGATTACATGAGTAAGAAGCTGAAGGTGGATGAGTTTGTAACCCACACACTGCCCTTTGAGAAGATCAATGAGGGATTTGACCTCATGCATGCTGGAAAGAGGTGTGGAAAAACAGTGCACATTAGAAATTCAATTTATAGAAGTGGCTCTGTAGTGAATGTATTTTGTTGTTGAACTGCAGTGCCTTGCATCCTTAGCCTAACTTTCTTTTTTTTCCCCTTCTCATTGCAGTATCCGCACAGTGTTGACTTTCTGAAGTGCCTGAAAGAAACATCCTTCACATCCAGCTTTTAAAGAGTCTCCTGCCATAGTTAAAGCACTTGTTTCTCAGCACTTGTTTTGATAGTGTACTTTTGACTGTTAGATGTTTTTACTAACAGTAAGATATGTTTGACTGATCCATTTCAATTAAAACCTCTGTAAAACCAAAGGTTTCTGCTTTTCTGTTGGTTGTTGGCTGCTCTTGAGCAGTGTCTTTCAGTGACATTTAGTTGGTTAATATCAAGATGGCAATATTTAATCATTAATTTACATAAAGGCACCAATATTTGTTATATTTTGGAAGCACCTGTTAGATAATACCACAGTGAAATAAATTAATAATTAAGAATGTTGCTTACATACTGCAATATGGTCTCACAGGTCACTCACTCATATTTCCAGTTCTTGTGTATCATATAATGGACAATGGACGTCATACTTTTTCCTATACAGGTACAAAATGAATTTAAAAAATTGCCTTTGCGATATTCTAATGTCTTGTGCATCAGGGTCTGTATAAACTGACAGGCTGTTTGGGTCAGAGGCATGCATAGTCGAAACACAAGAACATATAAATATATATACACACATACACACACTGATTTTCCTAAATGCAACAACACATTTTAGGAATAATTGTCCATATCAAACTGTTATTTAGAAAAACATCGACAAGTTCCCACTGCTACAGTGAAATATTCAGTCTTAACCATAAGATGATTCTGTTTTCGCGTAATGTACATAATTATTATGAATACAGTTTATTCAGTGCGTTCGTATCACTTCAGAGTTTATTTCCACTAACCACTGTCCACGCTATCAAACCTGAAGGAGGATGACGTTTTTCCCCCTCACACGTTGAACCAATATTTAATTTTGTACGTATTTGCTTGCGCATGCGTGTTGTGCTTACCATGCGACCCAATCCAAGCTATTTTAACACACGGCGAAAAACTCAAAGTGATTTCCAGAAGATGGCGACCGCACTGGTGGTGAGTCCCTTTGCTAGAATAGGTTATATGTGGTTCTTTATCTTTCAAACAGCACGTTTATGGAGTATTTAATTAACCAGCGGTAAAAGACAACTAGGCGACAGTTTAGTCTAAATAATCGAGAGTCTGAGAAATCTCGTAAACTTTACTTCTGACAGGTAACAGAACTCGCTAGCCAAGCAACTTAGCGTAGTAAATTATAGCCAGTTGTTTTTAAAATCTTAATATCAGCAATATTGCTTGTAAGACCATTTACAGTAACTGTTTTTAAAGCATCGTTTACGCCGGGTTAACACTGCGTTGACTGGGTATATGCCCCGGTCGGTGCCCTGAGTTGAACTCAGATACTTGTATGAATGAGAGGACACCGGTAACGACTCTCGTGGGTTCCAGCTAACGTTAGCTGGAAACCAAATGTTGGTCAGTGTGGGGAAATGTGTTTAAGAATGAGCTAGACATCTTCTCTATAATGCAATTTAAAGTGGCAAACGATAATAAATGCTACCCTTTGAGAAAACCTATTTCTTTTCTCAAGTTTGCTACAAGTCTGTAGATTCAAGCCATTTTACGTCAGCATGGTTCCACGGGGAGGTGGAGCACTCAACAGGGCTAAAGAGGCCCTGAACATGTAGACACGATAGCATAATGTGGCATGGGTTGAAACGATAAAATATCGTAAGACGTTAAATTACTAAACCTCTCAGACACCGTGTGCACACACTTGGTTATAATCATTAAAATACCAAAACAACTTGCACTTCTTTTTCTTCTAGGTGTCAAATTCCGTTCCTGCAAATGGTGAAACTGAGAAATGTGAAACAGCTGTTCAGAAGGTTGTGAATCCTGAAACGTACATCAAACACCCACTACAAAACAGGTAAGCATTTATCCACGTCTGTCTTTTCTTGTAGAAGTATAAATCGATACAGCTTATAACATTCATGTATCATTCTACCTTATGTATAACAGTTGCAAAAATACTGAAGACAGTTAAACTGTTATATTCCAGTAGTGTGAGTCTCCTTAAATGAATTTTGCTGTTATATAGTATGTGTGAGGTGGTAAAAGTTTGCAAATTTTTCTTCACTACCAACCTGACAAATGTAGACAGTATGTGGTCATACTCTGTAGTAAGACGTTTGTTTGTTTGTTTGTTTTTCCCAGGTGGGCTCTTTGGTTTTTCAAGAATGACAAAAGCAAAACGTGGCAAGCCAACCTTCGTCTCATCTCCAAATTTGACACTGTGGAGGACTTCTGGGCGTACGTTTTTGTTACTTGTTGAGTTCATGCCACTCAGTATCATAGACTTAAATGCAAAGCTAGAATTATAGTATGGATGGGTTTCTGGTTTTTGTTTTTTTTGAGCAAAAATATTGATGATAATTCCTGTTTGTGTTGGTGTGTTTCAATGAAATTCAAATTGGCCTATTCGTTGAGGAGAGGTTGCATGTATTCATATGCTATGCTCATTATACTAAGCTTGGAAAAAAGCATGCCCATCCTTAAACTATAGATCCTATAGTGTAGTCTCTGGGCCAATGGTGACCCTTAGAAGTTATGAACCACTGTAAATTTTATTTGTCGCAGAGTTGACGCCTTATTGTGATGGCATCTCTCTCCTTAAGAGAGAGAGAGAAGTATTTCCTGTGTTGTCTTCTGTTCCAGACATCACAACAGACTAAACCTTCCTAACACTGCCAAATCCAGCTTGTCACAAAATATGAGCCTCACAGTTGAAAAAACAAAATAGACTCTCTACAACTTAACTAACAGTGTTTGATGTTTATGTTTGTCCTGCGCAGCCTTCAGTCATATGCTGAGTCTATGAAATAGGAATTTATTTTTTTTTGTGTGTTGTGCCAAGACGAGCTGTGGGTTGCTGCTGATGCATGAAATTAATTTTCTTTAAAAAAATGCTTTCTTTCTTAGATTATACAATCACATTCAGCTGTCAAGTAACTTGATGTCTGGCTGTGACTACTCTTTATTTAAGGTAAGAAGTGCTTTTGTCCCTTTCAGGACTTGCAGTATCCCCATGTAAAATGACATTTTTCTGGTATTTCCTATTCTCTGGTTCACAAAAGTTGTTTTAGTAAACACTGAAAGTGGACCCCACCTATCGAATAATCAGAATGGAAAGGAGCATCTTCTGCATTAGGCTGACAAATGGCGTAGTCCGTGTGCATTGACTGGTTTATTTCAGCTTTTCAGTTTATTGAAATGCTTCATCCAGTCTTTCAACAGAAAAACCTTCCAAAATTTAAAATCCCACAATAGAGTATTTATTTATTTTTTTGTCCTTTTTCCTCTCCCCGCTGTCATAGATGAGGGTAGTTGTGAGCATACAAGTGTCTCAGTAATTCAGCTTCATGTGACTTTAGTTAATAAATTAGTTGTCTGTTAATGTATTAATTTCTTGATGACTTGTTTGCAACAGTGATGTATGTGGTGTGGGCTTGTGTTTGAATACAGGATGGGATTGAGCCCATGTGGGAAGATGAAAGGAACCGGCGAGGCGGCCGCTGGCTGATAACTCTGTCCAAGCAGCAACGTAAAGTAGACCTGGATCGGTTCTGGTTGGAGACGGTATGTTGCGCCCTCTTGTATTTTTGTTTGCTCTAACAGAGTCATCATTCTTTTCATCTATTGGCCTTGTACACTGTGTATGTTTTGACACATGGCAATAGGAATGTACAGTGTAAATGGGTGTAGATAAAAAGGATGAGTTCCATGTAGCAGTCTTTTTTTATAATAGCAAACCACAACTGTGACAAGCCAGTGAATGCTAAGTACACAACTTTTCAGGTACTAACTGCATGTAAAACAAAAACATGTGTCCACAATAACAAATCTTTTAAAATTCATATTTTCCTGCAGCTCCTGTGTCTTGTTGGAGAAGCTTTTGACGACTACAGTGACGATGTTTGTGGAGCTGTCATTAATGTTAGAGCCAAAGGTGATAAGATGGCTATATGGACTACAGACTATGAAAATAAAGAGGCCATCACACACATAGGGTAAGTTGAAAATGCCACAATTAAAGATGAGGGAAAAAATCTGAGCACATTAGATGCTGTTGTGCAAGTTTTTGTTCTTTTGTCTTTTCTCTCTTCTGTCTAGAAGTATGATTCAGAATGATCTGTAGTATCATATAGTATTAGTCTTGGAGTAAGAAGCCTGTTACAGGAAGATATAACAAATGTGTGGGGTTTTTTTTTTTTTTTGGGTTTTTTTTTTTTTTTTTTTTTTTTTAAATGACTGAGTTTGTCTCATAGCTACTATGTAAAATGTCTTTGCTTTTTTTAGGCGTGTGTATAAAGAAAGGCTAGGCGTCCCACCAAAAGTGATCATTGGTTACCAGTCACATGCAGACACGGCCACAAAGAGTGGCTCAACAACCAAGAACAAGTTTGTTGCCTGAGGATCCAAGGATTATCAACCAAGCCTTCCTGTGTTTCCAAATAGACTTTTTTTTTTTTTTTTTTTTAAAGTGAATGTAACTTCGATCTTTTGGAAAACATTGGGGGAAAAGGGATAAAATTGTTGGTTTTTTTTTTTTTTTGGTCACTTATCACATGTTTGGGACACTTAAGGAGACTGTGTGATAAAGATGCCTTTTTCCCCCATTTGGTTCTCAATAATTTGGTGTATTTTTGGCTTTTTTTTTTTTTGTTAAAGTACTCAACATTAAAGGCATATGCAATAAAAACATGTAGTTTAATAAACTGGTACTGTACTCCTGTAGCAAATTTCCAGTAACGGCATAGGGATTTAAAATGTTTACATTGGAATTAAAATGAAACAAATCCAAGTAATGCGTTGACTTCAGAGGCTACTCACTGTAGAAGCAAGGCAATACTGACATCGTTGCCGTTGACCCACTTTGGGTGTCACTAAAGTCACGGTGGGGTTTTTCTTTTTTTTTTTGAAACGCCACCCAAGCATGTTGTGCAATATATTTGTAATTTTTTTTTTTTTTTTTTTTGGGGGGGGGGGGGTTCATGTGAGTGTCTAAAGAGTTAAAACTTCACATCTCTGTAAGGACATCAACATCAGTGTTCCATGATAGATAAAATTTATTTTCTTTGGCCAAAGTATGTGTTCGGTGCATGTGTTTTCCAAAACATGCGTGTTATACAGCATTTGTTTCTTGAAGTGAACAGCCGGGCTGTTCACTTTCTTTGCACGGTATTTGTTTCTAGAACATGGTTAAGCTTTGTTAAACAATGCAAACAGTTATTTCCATTCCACATTTTTGTGACAAAATGAATATTGTTGGATGAAACGGTGCCTTTAATGTAAATCCCTGCCTGGTATTTCTGAAATGTACAGAGCGGCAATGTAAATAAACTTGTACAGTGGCTTTTTTTTTTCTGTTTTTTGTCAACATGGTGTGCTATTAACTTGTCAGAAAATGTTTTAAAGCCTCTACCAAAGCACTCAACAGTGGGTTAGGAGAAGTTACTTTTTTTCCCTGCATTGCAAATGTCTATTATGAAAGAAACTGATTTCAGGGGAAAAAAAAAAAGGTTTGATTCTTGTGTCCAAACTTAACTTTGCTGCTTCATGATGTTCTTTTTTTGGCATGGTGTTCATTCATTGAGGAAAGCCTTGTGCTTTATTTTTTTATTTATTTTAATATTTATTTTTTTTAGAGACGCACTGCTAAAATGCTTTCAGCCTTAAATAGTGTTTTATGAGGGTTTTTCTTTAATCCTATGATACCCTGTTCACCATTTAAAAAAAATAAATAAATAATAATAATAAATAAAATAATAATAATCACATTACTTTTCTGAGATCCTCAGACTCGGTATCCTAGCATTAGGATAAGACATTGTAAAAACAAGGTTTGATATTTGTTCTTCAATAATTAAAGGTTTACACGAAGCAGCTGTAAGTGATGATCATCATAAAGTTGCCCCTGTTTCTTTCTCGAGCATTGTAGGGTTTGTGTTCCAATTTTGTTTGCTGGTTTTATAACTACAGTCTATTGAGGAAGATTAAGTGGTTTCAGTGGGAACCGCTGCATCACTAATTTATGGTCCGTGCCTTTATTAGGCTGCACAAATTGCAGTTTAAGGGGGTTTTAAGTAATCTATGACATCAATTGACTGTTACTTTAGAGCAACAGCAGCTTAGGCCCTCCTGTCCATTTGAAATAAGCATCCTTGTAATTGACACAATCTATCTGGTCACGTTTTCACACGTGACAACTTGGAGGAAATTAGAAGAGAGCTACAGGAAAGTCTCTTGAGGTTATAAGAAAAAGCTTTACCTCATCAAAAGTATTCCTTGTTGAAAGCTTTGGAGCATTTTCATTTTGCTCCCTGGTAGATATTCAAAACATTATTTGTTGATGTTGAACAAGTGAAGATAATTGAACACATTAAATCTCTGCTTTAATGCAGACCAGAGTGACTAGTAAATGTTCTGCAGTTAAAAGGCACTGTTAAATGTTAGCTGTGTTCTACAAAGCCCTTGACATTATGCTTCTTTTCCACTCATTCACATGCTTACACCAATAGTAACAGAGCTGCCATGAGTGCTGCTCACCACTGGGAGAAACTGCAGGATCATGGTCTTGCTCAGTGGTACTTGAGCACATGAAAGGGGCAGGGTATCAAACTGCTAACACTGCAATTAGTGGTTAGCTTGTTCTACAGCCTTTATATTTCATATATTTGCAATGCAGACAAAATACATATGGCCCCATGAATCATGTCTAACCTCATACCTCAACCTTTGGATGGTGTCACCTTGGACTCTACTGCTACTCCAGTACTGCCATTTTGGACCAGGTTATGTCCTTAAGCTTACACACTAAACAAACTACTACTACTGCTTTCCCCAAGTCTGTGCAGGGCTGACAAAATATTGTTTGTATTTGACTGACACTAAAAAAAACTAGTGCATGGATTTACTTCCAGGGTGGACACACAGAGTAATTTCATACTGTCAAGTTGTCCTAAAAACTCCTTGCAGCAAGAGTTCTGACAAGGCACTCAAAAAATAGATATCTCTTCTCCAGTATTAGCTTCAGTGGCTTCAATTTTAATCCAGAATGGAATTTAAAATCATCTTCATATACAAAGTGCTGAATGATTAGGCCCCGTCATATCTTAAAGAGTTCATATTACCTCATTATCCCCATTTGGGAGACAGACAGCCTCTCTACTTTTAAGATTAGACTTAAAACGTCCCTTTTTGATAAAGCTTATAATTAGGGTTGGAACCTGATTAAATTCTTGTGATGTTACAGGCTCAAGCTTCTGGCAGACCTCCTATGATACACGGAGCAGTTCTCCACGTCCCTCTTTTCATGTCCTATTTGTTTTCATACCACATCAACTTTTGTCTGCTCTCTTCCTTAGTTAACTATAGGCATAGCCTAGTCACCTGACATTCCCCTCACCCTTCAACCAGTTGCACTAGATGTCTGCTACTCCTTGAGTCGGCTTCTACCTGAAGTTTCTTCTTTAAAGGAAGTTCTTTCTCCCCACTGTTGCCAAGCCATTGCAATTTATCTCCAATATATTAAACTATTGTAAACTCCATTCTTATACTCATGGCAAGCTGTGAGTGTGCCACAATAAGCTCTGGTTTTATTGTGTAGTTTTGAAAGAAAATGGTGGATTGGTTGAAGATCTTGTCATAAGACATGCAATGTCAGCCTTTGCAACTATACCAAAAGATTGCTCAATTTACTAATATCCCACTCTTTAATGTAATGCTGCAGTTATCATAAATACTAATCAATATGACTGCCTATCTAACTGCTTTTATAGCCAGTTATGTCAGGTCATATAAATGCATTTTTAGGTGCACTAAATGGAGCTTATGCGTATGTTCAATAAAAAGAATCTGTATTCATTCATCTGCCTGGATTCCTGGGTGTTCAGGCTGCTAATCTATTCTTTACATCACTTCCGCTTCCCCACACTGTCAGACTTGTTGTCTGATCCAATCAATTTCTTGCCCACCTTCTGCAAGTCAATCCACCTCTCTTCTGTGTGCTTTAAATCTCAGTGCTCTTCTGTCATTCTGTAAGACTCTCATTAGTGCAACCCACCTAGAGATCTTCCTTCACCTGCTTCATCTCTGACATCACCAGCATTTTGACTCCGGCAGTCCTGTCCTATTTCCTACCATCATTAGACTCCACTCTGCAATGTAGATATCAATGAACCATTTTGACTTCCTCCAAATGATTCCTTCTTCTCAGATGCTGTTCTTGTATTACTGATCAGTGAGATCATTTTCCTTTTTAGTGTATAAAGGTGTGTCTTTCTTTGCTTGCGCCTCCATCGCACAATCCAAAGACAAGCATGTTACATTGATTGTTGATTCTGTAGGTGTGGCTGTGAATGCTGTCTTGCTTATAATGTTTGCCTGTGATAGACTTGTGAATAAATACTGAGTTTACCACACTCAGTGTCACTGCCTCTGACTCAGTGCCAGCAGGGATAGGATGGATGGATGGATGGGATTTAATTGTCTCTTTGGATAGGCAAAACTATGATACAGCATCCAATAAAATCTCAAATAAGATATATTTCTTTATTTTATCAAACATGTCCCATTGTTTTTAACTTATTATTATATATCTGTTGCCACCGGGATGTCTGCCTTTCCTTTATTTTAATAATTTCAAAGCAAATAAGATGCCTGACGCTGCATTATGATCATCTGTTAGCATATTTAGTGCGAGTTTGTGCAACCTGCTTTTCTTCATATGCCTTTTTAGCTGATTAGCACTTCTTGTGCTCCTCTTGTTTACACAGCTGACACCTGAGGTCTGTGGATTTCATGTCTCTGATGCCTTGACAGATGGAATTGCTAATCTGATCTGACACCTAAAATTGACAGTCACAACATTAATGTGCTTCCCATGAAAATCAGGTGCAAATTAAACAGGAGTAACGTATATTTCCCTTCTTTTTTTTCGATTTGTATTTTTAAATTTTGAGGATCCTGTTATGATTCTTAGAAAATGCTGAAAATATTATTCATGTCTTATCTATCTATCTATCTATCTATCTATCTATCTATCTATCTATCTATCTATCTATCTATCTATCTATCTATCTATCTATCTATCTATCTATCTATCTATCTATCTATCTATCTATCTATCTCATTGTTGCTATGAGTGTAATTAATGATGAGCAGTTATGTTGCCATGTGAGTAAGGCAGAAAGGTTCTTTTCGTTTACTAAACTGTCCACCAGGAGGCAGTATAGCTACACACTTGACTTCAGCTTTCACTCTTGAATCCCCCATAAATGTTTTGGTAGATGAAATTGGGATTCCACTGAGTGAGTCTCTGTTGCACACACCAGGGAAAGAAGATATCTGTAAATAGCAGGTGGGTGCCTTATTTATTTATATATCCCCCCCAACCAAGAAACCCCAACTCCCTCTGCCCCCCACCCCCTAGTTGCTTTAGGCAACTGTCAGCCTCCTGTTCACCAGCCCACCTCATATGCACAAGTGCAGCTATAAACACAGTGACATGACACCCCGTTGGATGAAGCTGCAGCATAAAAGGTTGCAGATAGTTCCTTGCATCTGCAGGAGGTGCTGATTCCCTCTGTGTTTCATGACAGATGTGTCACTGAACTACTCGTTCACTGTACCTCACCAGTGGCTGCTTTTGAGGACTCTGAGCTAGTCTCACTAGGTAGGTTATTATCCATGGTGCTGCTGACAGAGTCCTAGAGTCAATAATAATCTTGTCATCTTTCTGTGTGAACCAGAGGGAGGGATCCACTCATTTGCCAAGTAGTATATAGAGGGCTTCATATCACGCAGACACATATAAGTGTGCACAATTGCACACAAATGCACAAGCCCTAGAGTTCTGACTGCATAAGACTCAGGTCCTGTGCTTTCAGATCAGACTCACGTGCAGGCTGCTTGGTGTTTCTGTCTTAGAAGTAGTACACGAGAGACATATATTAAGCCCCTGGTGTTGATAAAAAAGGGAAATATTTGAGTTGACTGCAGTACATTATAAGTATTTGTGTCTCCTTCATGTATTTTTTTGCATATATGACACACATACATTTTAATATTAGACAAAGTGAGTAGATACAAACTAATTACAAAATGCAGTTTTTAAATGATTATTTAATTTATTAAAGGAAGACAGAATCCAAACCTAATATTAATGTGGAAAAGTAATTACCCCGTAAACCTGATAATAGGCTGTGCCACCCTTGGCAGCAAGAACTACAGTCAAGCATTTAGAATAACTGGCCACAGTTCTTGTGGTAGAATTGTGACCCACTCTTCTTTGGGTAGTTGTTTTAAGTTGTTGTTTTGCTCAAGCAGCACTGGAGCATTTTGAGCATGAAAAAATTTAAAAATCCAGATGGGGACAAATACATTTTCAGGACACTTTATACGTCAAAATATAAAGTTTGTCACATAAAAAAAGTGTTAATATTATAATTTCACATTACACACATTACGTCACACGAAGGTAAATGTATATGTGTCTGTTTGCTATACCTGTGAACAGTGCTTCTACATTCTGTGTTTCATCCATTGCCCTTAATTAATTCAGAATAAACGTTTTTTAAAGCTGTAATATGAATAATTTCTATATATCTTAAATTGTTGCAAAGAGAAAGGCTGTGGGGCTAACACCAGCACAAACTAGTTTCGCTCATAACTGCTTCAAACAGATCTGTTTCCAAGTATAGAGAAGCTATTTTACTACCCAAACACAAATCAACTTGTGGAAGTACAACCAGGATTATTCAAATGATCCATTTTCATTCAAATACTGATCATTGTACCACTTGATTGTTTCCAAAGCAAAAATGTCTGCCACAGTAGTTTCATTATTCTTCGTGTAACAACAGTGAATCAGCAGCTGATCACAGAGTCTGAATATTTTTAGACGTAACCCTAATGTGTTAGAACAAGGGGAAAAAAATGTCACGTTCTGTCACATATTTCTCAGCCTTTTCTGTGAACAGACTGCAAAATGGCTAACACTAATGTTAATAATAAGCTGCCTGGACCCTTCAGCAGAAGGATAGATCATGTGTATCTGTGCCTGCAAAATGGCATTACTCAATGAAGTGAACAGCCACAGTAAGCTAATTTATTTAGCAGTTCACTGACTTGCAGTGCTAGAATACAGTATGATTGTCCTTAGCAGCTACAGTTGATGTAATCTGCATGCAGACAATAGCTTATATGCCAATAAGCAAAGCAAACAAAGTGAACGTTAGCTTTTTATGAATTTCTTGAACTCAAACTGACATGAAAATCCAATTTGAACAATGGAAATATACTAAAAATGGTAAAAAAAAAAAATGGAGATGGCAAAACATTTACAATGCAATACAATGTAATGTGAAGTAAATATATTACTGATCTGAAACTATGTACCCTCATGACTTCCTTCTGGATCCACAAAAATCCAAATAAATATTTAAGGCTTTCATTCTTATACCCCATACCTGAAATTATAAATGAACAATTCCTTTTTTGGTCAGAGGACTAGTTCTGTTACCACTGCTTCACCAGGTGTTGTTGTATTGATTTAAATTGCATTCGTGCCCTGAACAAAAAAGCAGCACCAGAATCAGCAGGCTGCTGACAAACATCATGCCGCAGAGAAATAAAGAGAAATAAAAATCACTTACTTGTGAAGAGTGAAGTGAAAAATACTATGAGTCACCCTTGAAAACACCAGCAGTCAGAAAACATGGATTCTGACTAATCAAAGGCTCTTTTATTAAGCCTCTGAACCCTTTCTTGAAGATTTTAATCATTTCAAAAGAATCGCAAATCATCCTTAATTTTAGGAATCAACTTTAATTTTCTATTCAGATCACCAAATTTGGTTCACCAGAACTTCTTTTTTTTTAATCCATTCAGTTGGTTTTTGTCTTGCTTTGTATTTTCTTCTTGAAAATTATAAACTGTGTTGAAATGTGATAGCACTGATTTTTGTATGTCTGCTGGAAAACTCTTTCACTGTGCAAAACCCAGTAATAAGCAGTAACACTACTGATTAGAGTCTCCGAGGGAAGGAATTAACCTATGTAAAATGGATAAAAAGTAGTTAGGGAAAATAATCCTCAGGTCTTTATTATACAGGAAAAGTAAACAAAGTCTTTTCCACATCATAAGCAATGCTCCCATCCATGCTGATTTGACCTTGAGCGAAACAACAAACTCCTACCTGCTTCGGGCAGTTTTATGCACTGACCCAGTTGGTGAAACAGTAATGTGTTTGTGTGTAACACAGCAGGCGACTAGCTCTTTTTAAAAAAGCACTTATTCCCTTTCGTCAGTTTCTGTACATATATTCAGTTTGGCAGTTATTTAGCTAAATGAGCTTCAGCAGTAATCACTAGTGTCACAACTCCAGAATCAAATCCATGTTAAATTCGTTCCCCAAAGCTTTGGGTATCATCCATCTCTTAGCTTCCTTCTGTGGACAGGTTTGGTTTTATGACCTAGTTTTTCTTTCTTTCTTTCTTTTTATCTGCAACACATTTACATCAGGTATGGCAGGATGAGCTGCTGCTTCTTATGCAGAGTTTGATCCCGACTCTGCGGTCAGCTCATCGTGGCTAAATGGTGTTTCCCTGGCAACATATTCCCTATAAGAAATGCTGATGAACGCAGTGGAGTGAGTGGATTGGAGATCTGGGAAATCATTCACTGGTTGCAAGAGCTTGTGATGAGGATAACATATCACTAATATTTGGGACATAACTGAAACACTTTCAAAGCACTCATAGTGCCTGTTTAAAAAACAGGAACATATATAATATATATATTCCTTTGGACATGCTTTTGCCACTTATTTTCCGTGTAGTTCTTGTACCTGATGGTTTCAAAGCAATGTATTTTTGTTTGTTGAGCCACTGTCACAAAAACACATCACTTGTTCCCATTTCTTTAGCTGAATCTAGAAAAACCTAAAGTATAAATGCTATTTTTGCACCAACAGGGTGATTCCCAATAAACTTGGTATATCTCAGCATGGCGTACAATGATTTTGAGGAGAAAAAAAGCAGTGGCAGGATTAACAAAAAAAACTATCAACAGCAAATGAACAGTATCTGAAAAACATTTCAAACAGTCCAGTGAAGATGTGACACAGGAGCTGAGAGATGCATCTGGCCCTTGATCCATCTACTGTTCACTGAAGAAATGGTCTCAGTGGAAAGGTGGCTGTCAAGAAGCGGTTCTTAGGGAAGAAAACAGGCAAAAGGGCTGAGATATGCCAAGTTACACAAGAACTGGGCTGGAAATTAGATGCAAAAGGTCTTCTGAAGTGATGAATCCAAATTTGAAATTTGTTCAAATTGTGGTTAGTTTGTATGGAGGAAGTCAGATGGAGGAGGTACATCAGTGAGAGCCTCCAGCCATCTGCACAGTGGTGGCTCTGTCATGGTTTGTATTTCAGTCAGTGGTGTTGGAGATCTTGTCAGGCAGCCAACATCCAAAGAAAAGCCTTGGAATGTGCTTCAAGAAGCCCAGACAACTATTCCCAAAGACTAATTAAAGGAATTACAAGAAAGCTAGGCAAAGCGAGTTCAGACTCTGTTGTAGAATAAAGGTGGTCATAACAAATGTATGACTTTTAAGTTTATTAGAAGTGTACAACCTTTGTTTTTGCCTTATATACTTGTACAGATGTACTGGTCGATATATAGATCTGCACTTATTACCACTTTTACTAGAACAGTTTAAAGATGGCTCCAAGTTTTTGTACAGTGCTGGATATTTGGTCACGCTGTATTGACTCATCCTTTTCTGCTCGAAATATGTTAGGTTAAATCAGATACTGATATGCCACTTCATTTGAGGCATTTGCTTTTTTGTGACGGATAACTGGGGCGTGATATTGTTTGCGAAACAAACAAAAACCCGCTCGCTCTCTTCTTCGGGACAAAGGTTAATGCAACAAATCTGGCATGGTCTATATTTGTAAGTATACAAAACTGCCTCTAATCCAAATCTCCAGCATTTAGGGAAGTGCCTGTGATTTCCAATGTGTGTACATCGATTTGTTAGCTGTGTAATCCTCGATTGTGACAATGGTCAGCGAGATTAGGGGCTAGAGCCACAGCGTCGGCCCTTTTAGGCGGGTAATGGGCAAAAAAGCGTGTTAATTGCCCTTGACTGTTGAAAGTAAATTAATTATTGATTGCTCTCTCGACTCCTCTTCTGTACTTACATACCCTTACAAATCCTTTTATCTCCGGCTCAGAGTAAGAACATTTCCTCTTTTCCCATCATTATGCAGGGTGGTGAGCAAGAGGACCACTAGCCTACCTCTTCAACCAAAGCCATCTTGAATTTTGTTCCCGCTTGTAGTTGTGTAGCATGCTGAGCAGTCCTGTCAGAAAATCTCACCTCAAAAGACGCTTACCTTCTTCTCTGATCTCTTGCCACCTCTCTCACTCACACCTCCTCTCTCTTTTCCTCCTCCTCTCTAATTTTCTAATAGTGTCTCCTTCATGTTTTTGCTTCTTCCAGCTCACACGCACACATACTTACAGCCCACATACTACGCACATGTCCCCATATACCAGCAGTGGTTGCAAATAAATAAGTGAAAATGAATAAAAACCCGGTTTGAGGTCTAAAGTCTGCTTAAATTGATGACAGTGAACATAAAGGCGTGGAGGCAGTACAGACAACAGCATCATTATTCTACCTATTGATTTTCTCCGACTGCTACTAAAAGGAATAAGCCACCTTGGACTTGAAATGAGATATAAACAAAGTCCAACATGATACAGCTGCATAATTTTTTTTTCTGCAGCAGTAGATGTGAAAGCCCACGCTTAGCTTAGATGCTTGGCTACAAGTTGAACAGCCACAAGGGGCAGTACCCTCCATGGAGAAGGAGGCTAGAGGGCAAGATCAAAGTAGCACGGAGGGAGGTTAGCCAACTAACGGAGTAGCAGAAAGGTGCGACAAAGAAGGTGCATAAGAAATACAGCAAGCTGTCCATACCTGAGGCCTTGGAAACTGCCAAGCAAAGACTCACAGCCTTGGCCAGCCGCTTGAGGAGGTACACCAGAGAGATAGAAGGCAGGAGAATAAACCAGCTGTTCTCCACAGAACCAGCAAAGGTGTACTCTCAGTGGCAAGGGAACAATAATAAGAGAACAGCACCACCAAGGCTGGAGACGGAGCAATACTGGAAGAGCATATGGGAGAAGGACGCAACCCATAACGGCAATGCTCAGTGGCTAGAGGATCTGAGGGCTGACCACAGCGACCTCCCTGAACAGGGTCCAGTAACCATCACAGTGGCAGATATCCAAGAAAGGGTCTCCAGTATGAAGAATTGGACAGCACCAGGGCCCGACATGGTTCACGCCTACTGGCTAAAGAAGCTGACTGCACTCCACGAGCGTCTGGCAGCACAAATGAACCAGCTGCTAACCGAAGGTCGGACGGTCCTGATCCCCAAGGACCCCAAGAAGGGACCGGTCCCCTCCAACTACCGACCAATAACCTGCCTCAGTACTACATGGAAGCTCCTGTCAGGCATCATATCGGCTAAGATGAACAGGCACATGGGTCAATACATGAGCGGGACACAGAAAGGAATTGGCAAGAATACCAGAGGCGCAAAACACCAGCTACTGGTAGACAGAACAGTCAGCCGAGACTGCAAGACCAGACTGACCAACCTGTGCACTGCCTGGATTGATTACAAGAAGGCCTATGACTCAATGCCCCACAGCTGGATACTGGAATGCCTAGAATTGTACAAGATCAATGGGACCCTAAGAGCCTTCATCAGGAACTCAATGGGGATGTGGCGCACAACACTAGAGGCCAACTCCAAGCCCATAGCACAAGTCACCATCAAGTGCGGGATCTACCAAGGAGATGCTCTGTCCCCACTGCTGTTCTGCATAGGCCTGAACCCCCTCAGTGAGATCATTAACATGACTGGCTACGGATACCGACTACGGAACGGAACAGTTGTCAGCCACCTCCTGTACATGGATGACATCAAGCTGTATGCCAAGAGTGAACGAGACATCGATTCGGACTGGAGAAGTGTAGTCGAATGGTAACAAAGAGAGGGAAGGTAGTCAGAACTGATTGGGGATTGAACTACCAGAAGGCAATCTTGCAGACATAGAGGACAGTTACAAGTACCTGGGGATCCCGCAGGCGAATGGGAACCATGAAGAGGCCCCTAGAAAAGCTGCAACCACCAAGTACCTGCAGAGGGTCAGGCAAGTCCTGAGGAGTCAGCTGAATGGTAAGAACAAGATCCGCGCCATCAACACGTACGCCCTGCCCGTGATCAGGTACCCTGCTGGGGTAATAGGCTGGCCAAAGGAGGAGATAGAAGCCACTGACATAAAGACAAGAAAGCTCCTTACCATGCATGGAGGGTTTCACCCGCAGTCCAGCACCCTGAGGCTGTACGCTAAGCAGAAGGAAGGGGGCCGGGGACTGGTGAGTGTCAGCACCTGTTACGTTTCGGTGTTGTCAGTGTTTTGTTTTTGCGTGACTGTCATGTGTTTCCTGTTTTACTTTGAAGGTCTGTTGTTATCTTAGTGTGTTCAGTTTACGTTTCCTTGTCTCGTCAGGTCTAATTTGCCCCAGCTGTGTTTCCCTCCTGTGGTCCATTCCCTGATTGCTCCTTCTATGTATTTAAGCCCTGTGTGTCAGTTGGTCATGGTTGCGATCTCCCCCGTGTTGTAAATAGATTTGTCGATACTTTAGTTTTGGGATTTTGGTGGAGAGCTGTAGTTTTTTTCTCGTGTGTTTTTTTTCTTATTTTTATTTTCATACGTTGCACGCCGGTTGCCTAGGCCGGGGTGTAACAGCACCACAGTCCAGGATGAGACAACGAACATCCAAGAATACATTGGGAAGACGGCCCCAACTGACCGAGTGCTCAGTGAATACCTCAGGCAGCAGAAACCCAAGAAAGAGGAGGGAGACGAGGAACCATCATGGAAGGACAGGCCCCTGCACGGTATGTACCACCGGCAGATAGAGGAGGTGGCTGATATCCAGAAATCCTACCAGTGGCTGGACAAAGCTGGACTGAAAGACAGCACAGAGGCACTAATCATGGCAGCACAAGAACAAGCTCTGAGTACAAGATCCATAGAGGCTGGGGTCAATCACACCAGGCAAGACCCCAGGTGCAGGCTGTGTAAAGATGCCCCAGAGACAATCCAGCACATAACAGCAGGGTGTAAGATGCTAGCAGGCAAGGCATACATGGAACGCCATAACCAAGTGGCCGGCATAGTGTACAGGAACATCTGTGCCGAGTATAACCTGGAAGTCCCAAGGTCAAAATGGGAGATGCCCCCAAGGGTGGTGGAGAATGACCGAGCTAAAATCCTGTGGGACTTCCAGATACAGACGGACAAAATGGTGGTGGCTAACCAACCGGACATAGTGGTGGTAGACAAACAGAAGAAGACAGCCGTAGTGATCGATGTAGCGGTCCCGAATGACAGCCACATCAGGAAGAAGGAACACGAGAAGCTGGAGAAATACCAAGGGCTCAGAGAAGAGCTCGAGAGGATGTGGAGGGTGAAGGTAACGGTGGTCCCCGTGGTAATCGGAGCACTAGGTGCGGTGACTCCCAAGCTAGGCGAGTGGCTCCAGCAGATCCCGGGAACAACATCGGAGATCTCTGTCCAGAAGAGCGCAGTCCTGGGAACAGCTAAGATACTGCACAGGACCCTCAAGCTCCCAGGCCTCTGGTGGAGGACCCGAGCTTGAAGGATAAAACCGCCCGCAGGGGCGTGCTGGGTGTTTTATATATATATATAAAAACATTCGTTATATATGTATAACGAATGTTGAAATGTAACAAATTGGAGGGAGAAATGTGTCAAACCACCAGAGAAAGGTGTGAGAACAGCTTCAAATCACCTTGGTTTTGGGTCTACAAGTTTATAATAATAATAATAATAATAATGGATTGGATTTATATAGCGCTTTTCAAGGCACCCAAAGCGCTTTACAATGCCACTATTCATTCACTCTCGCATTCACACACTGGTGGAGGCAAGCTACAGTTGTAGCCACAGCTGCCCTGGGGCAGACTGACAGAAGCGAGGCTGCCATATCGCGCCATCGGCCCCTCTGGCCAACACCAGTAGGCGGTAGGGTAAAGTGTCTTGCCCAAGGACACAACGACCAGGACAGAGCCCAGGGATCGAACCGGTGACCTTCCGGTTACAGATACGCTTCCCAACCCCCTGAGCCACAGTCGCCCTAAGTTGAGTGAAGTTTAGAACTTCACTCAACAAATAGAAGGCCATACTTGTGAAAGTTCTACCCACCTTTGCAATGGCCATGATGAACATTGTGTTCAGGGTCATTAAGCCATGAAGTGACCTATGGATTTGGGCTTTATCACATGAAATAGACCGCTACGGTCATGAAAGACATGTTTCATGACAAAATAAAGATGACTGGTCTGAACAAGTTTGCAATGATTTGCAGTGACACTTCTGTAAAAAGGGACAAGTGAATACAAACCATACTCACCGCAGGTGTGCAGGTTCAGACTCTTCCTTTATCACGTGTCTGAATGTGTGTTTGCGGATGCGTGAAAGATGCTGTTATGAAATATACCAATATTTTATCAGCGACCAAAATGCATCTCAAATGAAATCAGAGCAGCGTGACAGTGGAAGTAGCATAGTTAGATATTATGTGACAAGATTTTCATCACTATACATACTATACATTACTAAGTAGGTAATTTTAATGCTTTAGTTTGTTAATTATTTAAATAAAAACAAAAGCACAAAGGAAATAAGCATAAATTAAAATGTGGGTCTTAAGTGAAGGTCTCAAGGATCAAAGGAGTATTGTGAGATCGTAGCTGTGGCTAGAACAGGTTATCTTCTAGTTAAAAGTTGGTGGTTTAATCCCTGTTTCTCCAGTCTGTTTGCCAAAATATCCTTGGTGGTTTATCTTTAATACAGGAATTGTTATCCTGACTTTGTGTACCAATATAACACTGTGAGACCTGGTCTGTTTCTCCTTGGTTTGGTCCTTGGTAAGTTAATTGTTCTAGGGTTAAACTACTTATTTAATGCACAGATATTTTAAGGGTGTTTTTGCAACTGCTGTTTTTAGTCCATTTAAATTGAACCCTAGTTCCTTTTCCCAGTTGGTGCAGTTCATTTGTGCAGGTATGAACACATTAATTGCACTTGTGTGTAGATCTAAACAACTTCACGGAAACGCGTTGGAGGAGGTACGGTTTCAAATGAACACCAGAGGAGTTCATTTAAATAAATGTGATCCGAACTAACTACCACCTGCACGTTACAACTTGGAGCTAAAAGAACATTGCGTAGCTATGTATGCTATTCTCCAACTCTCAATGTGGAAAGCTTATAGATGTACAAAGGTCTGTGCGGGCTAGCAGCTAGCCCTAAAAATGAACTTAAATTCTCAATGATCTCCATTGGTCCAGAACAGAGTACTTTTTTTCTACATTTACTTTTGTTGCTTTGACCCCAGACACCTCTGGCCAATGAGTGGACTGAACAATCTCATGTGGTTTGTAATTATGCAGTTTGGCTTGCTTGGTGAAAACTCTCTGTTACGACTGTGCGTAAATCCCCCCTAATATTGGTATGATCCGAGCTCAGACACTAAGCGACTGAGCGAGGGGGCGGGGCAGCTGCTGCCTGCAAGTGCGCTGTTGGAGAAACGCAGCGAGGCAGACAGAGGAGAACTGAAGTTCGACCAGGTACCAAAGAAAATCATTCGTACTGTACAAATCATGTAAATATGACGATGTATCACAAAAGATTGATGTCAAACTGATCACTTGACCCATATTACGTTACTCGTTCTTCAAGAGAATCAACAAAAGGCAAAATGAAAAGCCGAACAACAACAATGCTGTTTCTTTAGAGCAGGGGTAGGCAACTCCAGGCCTCGAGTGCCGGTGTCCTGCAGGTTTTAGCTCTTACCCTGGGCCAACACAACTGGATCAAATGATTAGTTCGTTACCAGTCCTCTGGAGAACTTCAAGACATGTTGAGGAGGTAATTTAGCAATTTGAATCAAGGACACATTTAAAACCTGCAGGACACCGGCACTCGGTGTCACGGTCTGGGGGGCAGACCGTGGGGGATGTTGGAGAAAGGACCCAAACGCTGGACTTAATGAAATGAACAGTGGGTTTATTTACAGTGAGGTAAATGTACACCACACATTGAATCTCCAAAAGTGCTCCCTCGACTTCCGTGACGTGTCTTCTCCCAAGTGCTGGTATCCCGTGCTCTCTGCCCCTGTGCCTTCACACACCCCGTGTGTCTTGCAGTCCTGTGTTCCACTCTCCTGAGGAAAAAACACAGACACAGCCGTTATGGCACCAACTCCAACAGGCATACACTGACCAGCACTACAAACACTGACATGGAGTCTAACTCAACGATCCTGCGCCGGAGGAAGCTCCATCGCTCTGTTAAGTAGCTCCCCCGACGATCCTGATCAGAAGCAGGTGTGTGGTAAGCTAGGCGTGACCAGCAGCTGGCAGGGCCACACCCATCAGGCCTGCAGGTGGCTGTCCTTCATCCTCCAGCCTCACACACATACACACACCAGCATTGAACACAAGAACACAGTGCAGCAAACATACATCCAATACACTAATAACAATAAAGGTCCACACTGTTCACGAACCCCGAGTCCCCGGAACCGGGTCCGTGACACTCGGGGCCTGGAGTCGCCTACCCCTGCTTTAGAGAGTCTTAGCTTACATGTGTGTTTATTTCATATTTTCAGTTGTTTCCCTCCAGGGCTAAATAACTCAGTTTCAGTAATGCACTGATACACGAGAATGGACATAACGAGCTTCTTTCAAAGAAAAAACTCAGGTAGATGTTATTTTATATATTATGCTTTGTATGTTGTTCAGTATATTTTTATGCAAAACAAGAGGAATTTCAATACACAGCATTATATTTAAACCAGATATTTACATACACTTTATGGAAAACACAAGAACATTTTTTTTACTGTACAACATCAATTTAGAGTAAACTTGTTTTGTTTTGGATAAATAAATATTGAAACATCTTTTGAATTAGTTATATCTCAGAATAAAGAGAGAGAGCTGTCTATTTTTTTATCACTTTGATCAAATTTAGGAGTACATGTACACTAAGGTTATTGTTAATTAATAAGAAAACGCCAGACGATTCCATTCTGAGCTGAAGAAGTTTCTGATAGGTTAGTAGAGTCCATGTGAGTAAATTGGTGGCACAGCTGTGGATGCATATAAGGCAAAACACAGAGCCTGTTTCTTTGAAATGGGAAAATCAAGAGATATCAACCAAAACACCAGGAAAAGAATTGTGTGGCTCAATTTTGAATACAATTTGGTGCCATTGTCAATTAAGAAATACAGATAGTTTCTCTCTTTACTCTTAAAGTTAACAAATATGTTTTTTTATATTTATCAACCTAAAAAAAATAAACATTTAGTCTGATTTGATGTTACAATGAATTGTTTTTAGGTTTGTTATTTTTCAAATTCTATATTTATTAAGTTCTGCAGGTTTGTTTGCACAACAAGGCTAAATAATTATATAAACTTTTCTCAATCTAAATATTGTACTTTGGTAGAATTAAAAAATAAGTGTAGTGCAGATCTATGATGATTTTTAGTGCTACTATCATCTAGTTCTGACTCTGTCTTGGTTAAATCCCAAGTAGTCCTGATTTTGAACTGTTGTAGTCCTGTTTTAATTCTGGATCAGTTCTGGGTTTGGTTGAATTGGGGTTTAGTCCTCGTGTCTTGATACAGCCCTGACTTTGTTCTGCCTTAAAAAACTAGTTTAAGGTGTCCTGCATATGTGATATATAGTTTTCCCTATATGAAGTCATTCTTTTTTGAACAAAACTCAAAACAGAGCCTATTACTCTTTCAGTCATTTCTAAACACCCCCCCAACCCCACATGCATCATACTACCCTTTAGGGCTAAGCCCCGGGTGTATCAAATGTCTGCCTCCGCCTCTGGTTGACAGTGCAAGTTGGGGCCCATTTTTATTAACCTCAGCAGCAATTTCTCAAGGCTGAAGTTAACATTCATCTTAACAACCACGCACAATGACAGTGGGTAATTAGACCTCTGGTTGCTAAAATTATGTTTGCCTGTAATGATATGATGTCACTAAATGTAATTAATGATGAATATGCTAATAGGAAAACTTAGCTGGTATCTGTCATGCACCGTGAACTGCCATACATTGCAGAGATCTAATGTGGCACAAGAGTTTAAATACTTCTGTGTGATGAATTCCATGCATTTAAAAGGTGTCCATGCTGTCAGCTGGGGGATTTCTGCATCACAAATAAATAGCTGTATTTGTGTAGCACTGCCTCTGGAGGCAGGATTTTAAAAATTGCCTTCTGTTTCTTTCTTTTGGCTGGATTTTGTGTCAGGAAAGAAACTCCAGCTAAATTTCCTCATAGCAAAAATGTTGTGAGAGTTTATTTGTAGATTCTCTGAAATGTAACATCTGCTGTGTTGCCACACAGAAAATAGCTCAGTATGATGTAATGTGACATATGTCTGACTACAGAAATAGAAAACCCACACTCCAGAAATTGAACACAGAAAAACATCAGCTGGTATTCCACGTCTGACTCTGTCCTGTTGCACTTTAACTGAGGCTGTGTTGTACTTGAAGTCGCACTTGCTTTAATGTACCCACATGACTTTGATAGTCACTTGCTGAATGTTCCCACACCAATGTCACACATAAAATTCAACTCACATTCATTGGCCGTGGTGACTTGAGCTATTCCCATCCTGACACATTTATCATTGAAGGACCTTGAATCCTCCTGTAGCATTTTTACTATGATAATTGAGAGAGAGATTTAGACAGATCTCCGGCTTTTCTGTGCCCTCCTGTTGGCAGGGTGGTGTTCATCTCTTTGAGGCTGAGATCTTTATGGTGATCTAATCTCTTGCATTTAGGGTTTTGGTCAGTTGAATTATATTCTTTCACTTTCTGATCAAGAAAGCAATTTCTTTTTGGCTGAGGTTTATGCACTGAACCATTTCACTGACTTGCTTTAGAGAAAGTTAGAGGCAAAGTTATCTATGTGATGACTATGTTATTTCTGTTCAATCATGTGTATTTTCATTTTCTTTTGTCTTCAAAGACAAAAGAAAATGATGTGAACAATGTATAAAAACTTGATAAATATAACAGCAATACCGTATATAGTGCAGTAATCCTTTTGGATTTAGGTGATCCACCAAACAACCGATAACAACAACAAAGCAGATCCAGCAAACTAAGCCACTGAGAAGAGCATGTGTGATTATTTGTGAAGAATATAGTTTTATAGTATAGTACAGCGGTCCCCAACCCCCAGGCCGGTACCGGTCCGTGAGTCGTTTGGTGCCGGGTCGCGAGAGTTGAGGCTCAGGTGTGAAATGTATGGTTTTCAGGGTTTTTATCGGTTTTCAGCGTTATTTTGTTATCGTTTTTATCGTTAACTCGGTTTTCCTGGGTCTTTTCACGTGTGTTATGAATAAATTTTCTTTTTTTCGGTACCGGTACTAGTTTTATTTTGTTGTTTTTATCCGCGACACCTTAAAGGCCGGTCCGTGAAAATATTGTCGGACATAAACCGGTCCATGGCGCCAAAAAGGTTGGGGACCGCTGGTATAGTATATCTATGTTTATTAGTGACAGTATAAACAACACTGGCACTGATAATAGTGTGATGAAAAACACAATCCCAATTATACAGAGAACATTAACACTGCATTTTTCATCATTTTCCAATCTCCTCTGTCTGTGAGACACAATTCCCAAAATATTAACGTGTCGTATTTTGTTTTACACATTTAGCCTGGGATTTTAAGATATTTCACAGTGGGTGACGACTTATAGAGAAGATGATATGCGTAGACGAGGAGCATTTTACTGGATATATATCTATGAATATTTTCCTATGACATGTACGAAAACATTGTGAACCAAAGGATATGCCGCTACATATTTACATCTATTCCCCAAATCTTGTTATTCCATGGATGTTTGTTGGGTAAAGGGTTCTCTTTGTCATTCGTTGTGTCATATTTTTCCATTACATGACCCATGAATGATTCAGGAGCTACTGTGTTTGTTGCAAACAGTCATTCATTTTTCATAACAGCTGTATCTTGAAAAACCTCTTCTGTCCTGGACCACCCTGCTAGAGCATGGTTGCATTTTCATCACTGGTGAATGAAGTGTAATGCAGGCATTCTTCTTTTGTGCATGCTCAGATTTCCAGATGCACGATTTCTCCTGTTTTTTTTTTAATGGCACTTCTATACATTGCTCACAACCTTGAAATATTCACCTCTTTGGCAAAGACGATACTCTAAGTTTCACACACATAAACATTCGCAGTGTATACATAAATATAAATTCTTACTGTTTGTGTATCTTCGTCAGAAAACCCATAAGGTTTATTTTGCCCTAACCACACATGCAAATGCTTTTCAGTGGGAAGACAAATGCATATGCATCAGTAATTGACTGTGCGTGGATATATGCTCTTAGGTGTCTGTTGAGTCAGCCTCATTTGAAGCCATTTCCTGTACAGCTGCTCTGGATAAGTAGCTATTTACTGAATGACCAAAATATCAAATGATATAAATGCCTTATATAAGAGGTGCAGTGTTAGAAAGAGAGCCACACTGGATTCTCAGACCTAAAGCTATTAGTCAAGGTATAATACAACCACACATCAACTTTTCACGGCTGTGGCTTATCGCAAAATAAACACTATACTGAACTGAGACGTTTATACTGTAGTTTAATTGAATTTTGACCTCGGGAACAGATATAGAGCTGCAATGTAGAGGCGACCTAAGAAGAGAAGGGATTATGTGCAGTGGGGCCATCCAAAAAGTCTCTGTGGGGCAGAAAATAAATAAATAAATAAATGGAAAAAAAAGAGGCAGTCATGTTTTGGGCAATTGGTGTGACTGTGTCATAGAATGCAGCTCGGTACATATGTGTGTCTCTCTTTGCAGCGATTTCCCGCCAGCCTAGAGGGAATAGTTATCTCCTTGACTTTTCTTTACCTCAAGTCAGTGGCAGACTCTCCACCCACCTATATCTGTGGCTGTGCCAGGTGAGAGTGGCAACCTCATTTAGATAAATGCTTTTCCTTTTTTTCCCCAGGAACTTCAGGTTGTAAAAGGAGTTCAAAGGAAAGTTATCTTGTCCTTTCCTTACACCCTACCCCCAACACACACACATACACACCAATCCTTTACCCTTTCCATTCTTTTTCTCTGTTTCTTTCCCTCCACATCTCAAGATTAATAATGCGGCATAACTGATCCCCCCCTCCTTATTTTATCTACACCAGATAGTGCTCAGACAGCACAAGCTAATTTTAGAGGATGACACTGCTGAGTGCTTGCGATAAGGAGCTCACAATGAGCAGGACGTTATTTTCTCTCTCTCTCAGGTTCCAGTCCTCAGGTGGAAATCACCGTAAACACGGCATGTCCCAGATCTTCAAGATTACAAAAAAATTGCAGAACATATTTTGCATCATTAAGCTTTGGAGACTGCATCTGGCATGCATCCTGTCTTACAAAATTAGCGTTTGGCTGTGATGTCTGCACTTATTCTTGTTTATACATATGGCTGTTCGCATTTGAGGGAACAAACCACAGACTTGTGCAGCTGTAGAAGAGGCACAGTACAGAAAAAAGTGACAGTCTTTGAGAAAATCATTAATATTTCATTTTAAAAGGACCCCATGCAGTTTTTCTACAGATAACACATGCTTTAAAGTGACATATTTTTTTTTAACAATTAACAAAAGACGTCGAATAACGGCAGGGGGCTCCAGATCCTTGGCTGACATAGCAACCTGTTTAGCATTCGAAGCTTAGAGCCCACAGTGCAAGTGTTTATCATACAAAATGTATTATTAATTTTCAAGCCTTCAGAAATATCGACCTCAGTATTTGTCTAACCTAATCATGTTTATTTTATCTTGCCCATAGCGTGTAAATCATGCTAAATCAGCTCTAATTACACTGGAGTGGAGTTTGTCTACAGTTGAGGCAGCAGAGATTAGATTCAAGGACAGGATTATTTTATTGCTGCGTTTTTTGTTGCCTCCTGTTCTGGATGTGTATTGCTACACTGACATGTGGGCGTGTGGGTGTTTGTGATCTTATCTTACGAGGTAGATAATTGAAATTTATAGGAGGCACTAGATAACATGAATGTACATCGAGCCACCAGACAACATCAGGAGGAGCAATATATATCCTGTAGCTGCTGTTCATTTTCCAAGAGGCTGAAAATGGAAAACCAGCGACTGGGTTATATGGTAGACTCTGACATGGACTTTAGTTGCTGGACCTGACATTTTCTCTTTGGTATAAATTGGTAAACCACATACACCGAGTGTTGGTATTACTTATTCGTAACCTGGTGGATTCAAAAACAGCAGCTGTTTTTGTTTTTTCATGTTCAGTGTTCAAAAAAGTAATATATTACAGATTATATGTTACCTTTTCAATATAAAGGATTAAGGTATATAATTACTCTCTAGAGAAAGTAATTCAGCATGATACTCTTTACATATCTTTTATTTTACTCAGTAACATGATCAGAAATAGTGCTATCAGCGTTAATCTCGTTAAAATGACGTTAACGTGGCAAATCTCCGTTAGCAAGTTAACGCGAATCGTCCCGTGCGAGAGGCTGCACAGCGCTAACGCATTAACGAGCTAACAGCACTAACGCGTTGACGGAGATTTGCCGCGTTCATGCGGTTATGACGTTAACGTCATTTTAACGAGATTAACACTGACAGCACTACCAGAAATGCATTGTAATAATAATAATGTTTCGTTAAATTACAGTCAAAGGCCAACACTAATAAGAACATGCATATGCCAACAACACAAAGCAAATGTGAAAGCTAACCCAAAGAGACTTCAAAGAGACCTCCATTGCAGTTCTGCTGTAGAAATGTGTACAGGTAGAAATGGAGGCTACAAGCCTGACTGCTCATCATTACCTTTGTGACCTCCTGAAGATCAGGCTCTGGCTCCTGTGCTGATGCCAGTGTGAACTCAAATACTTGCCATGTTGTGTTAGCAGTACAATGTAGTTGATTCTGTTGTGACCAGTTTACATTTTATCATAGCGTTCTTGTATGTTTCAAGTTTTTTTTCCCTATTAATCTGCCCATCCTGTAATGCAAATATACAGGATGGGCAACTGTAACTGTAACATAATTACAAATATATGGTAAAGGCACAGCTGTCAAAAATGTCAAAAACTTCAGCTACCAAATTACCAGCTTATTAAAATTTTAGGCCATGTACATATTATTATTATTATTATTATTATTATTATTATTATTATTATTATTATTATTATTATTATTAAATGGACTACAAATGCAATATCTCATATCTATGGCCAACAAATTATTTTATATTTTATTTCCAGTATTTCCAGTAGGAAATTCTTTTTCCCCCCCTAGGTAATGCCATAGCAAATGATAATCTCTGTCACTGCAAAGTGTTAGAGGAATGCACGCAGAGATTCTTGTCATATTCAAATGAATGTTTGACAAATGAGTTTCTCTTGAGGACATATGATACATTATTAGCATTTTATTATTACTAATGATTGTGGTGATCAGGATTATGTAGAAAAGATAAATCATTTCCCTTCCTTTCATTTAGAGAATGAAAATGGTTTATGGCACTTAGAGGAGCATTAGACCTGGGTCAAAGATTTTGATGTTAGTGGATTTTAAAGGAACATTTCTACTTGGGCCTTATTCTCATAGTTTTTAAGATCATGACCGTTGATTTTGTTGAAGATATCACCACTTCTGTCTCTCTGGAGCTTCTAGATGAGTATCACATGCAAAACCGAAAGAATGACAAACATTAAAACACAAACAAACCTTGCATGATTGCTTAATTATGTCTTTACCTGTAGTGAGCCATGATAAAAGTTCCTTATTCTGCAGCATATATAATGGATTAATAGGCTATGGTGTAACCATTGCAGAGGTCTCAGCTTCTTCATCTATATTGCATTTATACTGCAGTGATAAATCCCACTCTTGACATCTACACTGCATTAATGCTGTAATAATAGCAAAAGTAAAGGTCCCTCACAATGCATCTATCTTACAGTAGTCTTGCAGGAGCTGCTTCAACCTATTCTTTTAAAAATGTGATAAAGTAGAGTTGAAGACTTGCAGTGTGTTGCGACAGTGACCTCATATCTCAAACAACTGGGTACTGAGCCATTCCTTATGCCTGACAACTAAAAAGAGGGAAAATTAGACTTTTTGACTGTTTCTGTAAAGGCCAAAGTAACACTATAAAAGTGGCAAATAAAAAATCTTTGATTTGCTAGAGAGGGATTTGACCAGTTTTCCATGGCTCGATTTGAGGCAGACTAATAAATGCAGAGACAGTATAACTACACAGCCCACTCTATCATTCTTAACTATTGTCAGTGTTTACAATCAAGGGTACATTTTATCCTCAGAGTTTTCTGCGCAGGACTAATGTTCTCTGAATCGTACAGAGAGAAACAATTCAGGTTAAGTGTGGCAGCGGAGACACAGAACTGCCTCTGTTTGGGGATTTCAATTTGCATTCAAGTCTCTGCCCCCCCTTTCTTAACTACTTCTTTTTTTCCTGCAGCCAGTAAGAGACAGAGTAAGCACACACATCGGCCTAATTGAAAGAAAAAAAAAAAACTTTGTGCAATTTCTAAGGTGGTATGAGCTTGTGTTAAAGTGTTATTTTTTAAATTGTTTGCCACTTGGCATTAACTAAAAGGAAGCTAATTTCTGTAATTACACGGTGACCACCTTTTACACGATGTTCTTGATGATATTTCTTAAAATATAAAGTGACCATGCATAATGTGTACTTGTGCAAATGAATTCATTCAGGCCTGTGAGCTATTAACATGGTGGAAAAATAAATGTTTTTTGCAGCTTAGTTGTTACCCACTTAAATTCTAAGTACCACACTCTTGAGCTCTCAAAACCTGTTAACAACCTATTGTTTAATTTGAAATGCCCTTTGCCAGCAAAAGCAAAATAACACTTTTGTCTTACTTTACACTGAAGTAGGTTCCCCACACCGTGTTTTCATGCAGGTGTTCTTTCCCATTAATGTGGTGGAATGAACAGGTGGACAGTTTGTTTTAAGGCTTATTTCACGAATCCTTTCATCCTGCTTTGTATGTTTATCTCATGGTACACTGCTCACCTGCGAAACCTTTGTTGATCCAATTTGCAACCTGCTTTGTATCACACTGCTTTAATACATGCCTGAATGCAGGAGGCATATTTGAAGTGTTACATTGTACTACATGTTTTGTGTAGGTTTGAAATGTTTGGAGGGATTTTTCAACAGAAGTATGTGGTTCTCAATTTATTTGTGTAGTGAGTCAATTCACGAGTTTTTTTCTTTTTCGGTGTATCTGCTTTTCCACACAACCTGTCTTGACTTTTTCAGGGAAGGATTCTTGACAGTCTTTTGACAGTCCCCAGAGATAATGTGTGAACTTGTTGAACTCATTGTTCAAGAGAGCAGAAGTTAAAGGAAAGCTTTTCCAAAGGATAGGTTAGACCTTTCTGCTTTCTCCCACCTAACATGAGAAAGTTTTTCACTGAAATGATTCAGCGAAGAACATCTTATAAAAAGAATTATAATCCCTGCAAGTTAGAGTGAAAAACATGAGAATCTGACATTCAGACAAGCACGGGCAAACGATTGTACGTCTTAAATGATACAGTGATCAGCCACAACAGGAAAGCCACTATTGTGTACGTTCTCCACATGCCATCAAAAACCGCTATGATCTCTGTCATAAGATCTCCTGTGACTGTTAGCTATGTTTTGGTGTATGTTTTTATATACTAAATACTATAAAATATCAGAAAATCAATAATAATATATAGTAATGGAGTAAGGAAATTTCATATGCCTTCATAATCATACATAGCAACATTTATAATGAAGTATTTTCTACTGGGACTGTGTACTGGCATGGCTACAGTTACAAATCAAAATGTATTTATGATGTATTTATTTCTAAAACATAATTTTGCAAAAATATTTGTATTAAATTCCTTTTGAATTTTAATTCTATTCTTCTTCTTTTTTGATGTTTGAATAATAAGCAGCATCAGAAACTATTGATGGATGGAAAAGGTTTTCATCCCCTCTTTCAGTAATGATACACAACCTGCTGTCCACAGCTTTAGAACTGTTTGAACGGGCTAAGCCTCAGAGCAGATCGTGCCAGGCACTAAAATTCAGAGTCACATAGCAGTCGGAACAAAGGTGCACTCTACCTGAACTCAAATACATCTTTATTTTTTTTACTCAAAATACAAGAGTCGCTGTCGGATTCCACCAAAAAACTGACTCCTGTGTTGAAACCTATTCATCTTAAAGACGGAAAAAAAGGTTTTAGTAATTAAAACAAGTAAGTGTCTTTCCAGTCCTGAGGATGTTCAATAAAATATTACCTTGGGAGTACTGAGTATTGACTTTTTATTTGTTCCAGTGGCTATGGTCTAATATCCTCAGGCACTTCATTTTCTCTTATTCTTAAATGTTACTCTTTGCTAAAGGGTCAAATGAACAAAAATTAAATCCCCATACAATACACAAACCGACTCAGCGGCCTGGTTGCAATACCGTCACCATTTTCTAATACCATTGGCCTTTTGACTGGATGAACACCATTTGGACCATGTAATCAAGTTCCACATCCACAGTTGGCATTAAAAGATTTTATGGTTCAGATTCATCAGCAATCCTATCACAACTTGATCAAGCATTATGTCTGGCTGCCCCACAGTGAGAAACTGAAGATGATGTGGTTTCCCTAGATTGATGTGGAGAACCATTGCTTATGGGCTTAAAGAGCATTATGTCATTCCATCATAATGACACCAAGGCACATAATCCACATGGGACATGTCTAGTTTTCTTCAGTGATGAGCTCAACTTGCGATTGCCTGCTTCATGTTTGTGTCTCATGTCTATGTTTAGACAGCTAAAAAAAATGTAAAAAGGTTTAACCTTTAAATTAATTTCCAGCCAGTGATTCTGACAGGATTTATACTTTCAATATAAACCATTAGGCAAGGAAAGGACTTTGCAAGGAGGTAATTCAAGGAGCACAGTTTTATTCGTGTTTTCACTGAATACTGTGAAATCAGACTAGCTAACTCCGTCTTCTTAGAACTTCCTATTTGTGTGCACCCAGATATGACACAGTGAAGTGCCTCAGTCCTCAATTCATCTCAACGCAACACCAAAATGTCCTGGATGTTACCTTGTGTTTCTGGCTGGAGAAAGTTTGTCCCTACTTTTCTCTTTCTGTTTATTAGTTTTTGATACCCTTATCTTCTGTGAAGAGCATTCAATACTTTCCAACGTAACCTAAGGTATTATCTACCAAGAATGACAGAAAAGGCTGAGATGACTTTTTGGGGGTAAGACTCTAAAGAATATCATAAAAAGGCTTAATAAGTGATATGAAATTAAAAAAAAAAGTTTATTGGCTTGAAGTAGCAACTGATACAGAAAAAAATAGTTTCTCAACTAGAACCAGACTACCCATGAAGAAATGTTCCTATTTAACTGAATAATCACCATAGTTGCACAGGTTCAGTAATTACCCCGCAGCAATAATAATAATAATTGTTATGAACAATAGGGTCAGCCATTAGTTACGATTTTTTTTGCAGCTGAGAACTACCCATATGGAAAAGATACATATAAATCTTATAAAGTTTGTATCTGTCTTGCGTGAAACTTGTATGAAAAGCACACAAGAGTGAAAACAGATATAAGATCCCTTGGAAAATTATATAGTGAAACTTGTATGTTTTGGATACTTACTAAAACAATATATGAAAGTAATGAGAAAGTGGCCACTTTCATGAGTAAATCATATAAGGTTTTACTATTTCTTTTCCATATGGGTAATTTTATTAGTAATTAGCGATTTAATACTTTAACACTCAAGGTAAAGCATATGTCAGGCAGTCTGTTATGAGTTTATTTTGTTTTATTTGCCACATATGAATGTGGGATATGCAAACGAAAGCATTTTCTACTTCAAAATGCGAAATCTTATGCTTCTTTACTCCGCAGAGCAGCTTTTTAATCATTTTTAAATTATAGAATCAAAGGCTCAGTACACGCAAAAAAAAGAAAGAAAAAAGAAAAAAAAATATATATTTATAGAAATAAACAAGGGATGATGTTTGGTCTCATGAAGGACTGTTCAAAATATCAATACCTCTTCCCAGATTGGGGCGCACAATGGTAGATTTACTTTCTGAGATAGTTTCACAGTGACGTATGCCCAGATGTTTCTTTAGCCATGCTGTTTCAACTATTAATACTTTTCCAGCTGCAAACTACAACAGCTCTATGTATTTCTTTGGATTCGATTCATAATGAAATTGAATTTCATTCTCACCACTTGTCTGTGCAAGATATTTTCCTATAGGAATTTATGCTCATCCTTTATCCTCGGCAGCTTTTTGTTTGGAGATTTGACTTTGGCTACATGTTTATGTATGCCACATTCATCACTGTAAAACTGAGCGGTCAGAGAAACTGATAGATAAAATTGTAGTAATCACATTTTCTTCAAGAGTTTACTTTCTACTCTACTGGAAATTATAAAAAGATTATGTTATGACATTCAGCTTCAATTCCCACATGAAAGTTCAGCAAAAATCTGTGGAATGCTAATATAGTTAGAATGTAAAACAAGTAATAGAGATCATTTAAAAAACAATATTTGATATATTTGTCATTCAGCTGTAAAAGCTGGCTGACTCTGCCTGTAAATGTACATGGCCATTTTTTTTCAACTCTTAAGGATCCTGGGTCTTTTCATCCAGCGTCTTGAAACTTCATGTGTTTCATGTCTGTGCGTCTTATATTGCCAAGTTCATGCTGTCATGTCTGCGTCTCATTATGTTTCCTGTTGTATTTTGAAGAGGTCTTGTGTTTCCAGGTTCGATGTGTTTAGTTTTACTCTTCCCCTGTGATGTCATTGGCTGTGTCCCAATTAAGAGACCGCACGCTTGAAGAACGTATTTTGAGTGCGATTACGTCACCGCCACACGACGACAGCTGTCCCAATTCGAAGTGTACTTCAAATGCATACTCCAAATGCACCGTCGATTTCCCCAAATATCAAGCGTTGTCTGGTGCACGCTTCGTGGTCCCATATACCCCACAATTCATAGCGCAGCGGTGGGTGTGGATAATTTTGCCGCAAAATACCCCACAAGAATGGCGCTCCGCAGTGGCTGCAGCCAGATCCTTCTCCAAAATACGGCAGACGGCCGAAGAGTGAACTGTCAAAAGTAAGTACTGAATATGATTGATTGATTGATTGATTGAATCTTTATTTTGAACATGTTGAAAAAGTATAAAAAAAAATAGAATTAAAAGAGACAAATGAACAAAGCAAACAAAAGGAAAACGAGCAACCACAACTCCAAATAACGTCCATGTTCAAAAAGGAGCAGGAAGAAGCATAAGCTTATTTAATCCCACCCCTTTTCCACTATCTAGTATCAATAGACTACAGAAATACCTCCTTGCAATTACATTATATGTTATGTGTAATTTTTTTTTTTTTTTTTTAAATATATACACATATATGTTTCTATCTATCCATACATACGTATATACACACATACGCACATATACACATTTTCAATAACCCCATTAACACCTCAAGGATACACAGCCTACAATTATATATATATATCCATACCAACAAACCCGTGCATGCACACACACATGAAAATATTAGACAAGAACACCCTATCAAATCTCTACCTTTTCCCTGTACCCTGTAAAAACCATATCCTTAAACCGCTTTTTAAACTGCGCCATGCTTGGACATTGCTTCATATCTTTACTTAGTCTGTTCCACAGCTTCACTCCACACACAGAGATGCAAAAACTTTTTAATGTTGTACGGATACGAGGATGTTTTAAATTTAATTCCCCCCTCAAATTGTATCCCCGTTCCCTTTTAGAAAACATTTTTAGAATATTGTCAGGAAGCAGGTTATTTATTGCTTTATATATAATTTGTGCTGTGAGAAAATGAACCAGATCTGTGAATTTTAGAATTTTTGATTTTAAGAATAGTGGATTTGTATGATCTCTGTAACCAGTTTTATGGATTATCCTTATGGCCCTTTTTTGTAATATAAAGATTGATGATAGCGAACATTTGTAAGTATTGCCCCAAACCTCTGCACAGTAATTCAAATACGGTGCAATCAGGGAACAATAGAGAATGTGGAGTGATTTGTGGTCCAGAATGTGTTTTACTTTACTCAAGATTGAGACACTTCTTGAAATTTTGTTATGTATATGATTTATATGAGACTTCCAGTTTAATTTATCATCTATAATCACACCAAGAAATGATAAGATGCCACTTATCTATGTGCGAATGTTTAATAACGAAGGACATTTAAACATTACTGTTGGCCACATGTCGGCAAAGTTATGTGACATTAGTGATGTTTGTACTAACTTGGTTTTAAAGCCTTTACTTTAAAATATACGCCGTTCGATAGTCGACCTTAATCTTACAGAGAATGTGAGGATTCTATGGATAATTAAAGTCAGTCATATATCCACAAACACAACGAGCTGAAAGTCAGTGATGCTGCTCGGTTTGCAGTCCTGAATATCACGGCACAAGCAGGATTCACTGCACTGTTAATGTTAGCTGTGTTATATTACTGCCTCTGTTCGGTGGTGTCGAGCCAAACGGACTTTAACGTGTGTTTGAACGAGCTGACGGTTCACTCGTTAAGCTGAAAGAAAGATGCTTTAATCACAGCAGTCACACATGTGTCCACTGCACCATCTGGGACTCTTCTTGTTTCGTAATAACACAAACACTAAATCCTCCTTCTCTGGTGCTGTTGTGTAGCAGTGTGTACACCTGAGACTGTCACCTGTCTGTCTGTCCTGCACTCTCTCTCTGTTTCTTTCTCTCTGATTGTGGAATAAAAGTATGAACATGTGTTTATAAGTTACACTTGTGTTTGAATCCTGCAGCTTATCACACATTTGATTTCCATGTGTGACAACTGCAAGTGTCCAGAGTGAGGACAGACTGAGGGACCCACTGCTGCACATCATCTGTGAGGCTTTGCACCCCTGATGATCCACCAGGACAAACTCAACAGTGTGTGAGGAAGAGGAGGAGGAAGAGCCAGCAGCAGCTGACAGATGGAGAGAATAGACAGACTGTTCCCTGTTTGTGAAGGACTGCTAGGAAAGTTTAACATACCGGTAACTGTCTGTCCTGAATCAGTCTTATTAGGTAATGTTCAAATAATTTTATCATCCCAGTGTTCTCAGTGTGGGAGAAAGTACTCAGGGCCTTCAAGTTACACACTATGAAAGGCAGCAACAAATTTAATGTTCAGAAAGCTAAAGTATGTATCAGCAGCAGAATGGAGCTAAAAATAAATGTGTGTTTCAGTTCTATGAAGCTTTGAGTATTTTGGATCAGTAGCACTGCTGTGTTTGTTGCATCATACACAGCAAAATCTGCAGTGTTAAATTAACACTGGATAGTGTCTATATGGGTCCACACCTCTGAGTGTTAAATACAACACTGTTGAGTGTTAAATTAACACTTTTGACAGTGTTATATGTTTAGAAGTAACCTAGTCAGTTTTGAAGATTAACAATGGCTAACACTGAGCAGTGCTGATTTTCTAACACTGGAAAATAACTCAAAATGTTAGAAATATTCCAGTGTTAGAAAAGGGCCAAATTGCATTATTATTTCTTCATGTCAATATATGGGCTACATGTAGGGCTGACGTGGACCGCAAGTTTGAGACCCCTGATTTAGAGGGTACTAAAGGACACCGATAGCATGCATGTCTGTAGTTCCATTGACTTCTAACATAGAGACAGTATTTAATAAACTTGAATAAGTATGAACCCGTTAATGAAAACAGTGAGAGGGAAAGGAAAACTACTGATTTAACTTCATTTTTAATCAGATCTTTTATACAGAGTATCATTAAATAAATGCATTATTTTCACATGTTGTTAAAGAGGTATTTAACTGCATTGAAAGTGTTGATGATTGATGCTAATTTATTTTACTTCTACAATAGAGACTTTCTTTATTATAACAACCACAAACAGGGGGTTCACAAGAGACCAGCAGTGAAAAGGTAGGGGTTTTCCCACATTTACTTTTGCTATTAAAGCCCTGTGTTTTGCACATGGTATGCAAATTAAAGTTGCAGGATTAGGTCTAGTTTTAACACTCACTGTTTTTTGTTTGTTTGGGGTTTGTTTTGTTAAAATTAATCAGAATGTTTGCAGAAATATGTAAACAAGGACAAAAATAATCCAAACCTTATATTAATAAATGAAGATAACACTGAGAATTTTTTTTGTGAACTGTGTAGTCGTATCAGCACTCTTTTAAATATAAATAAAAACAAGGGCTCACACAATATTTGTACTAATTATTATCCGTACTTAGGGAAGGATATTCTCCAGATCATGGAGGTCTTTAAAGATCAGCTAATTAAATCTAATGAGTGTGTATAGCTGTGTTTGCATGCACATGACAACCCTGAGCCTTAACAATGTTTCTTTAATGGAATAAAAGTCAACAGTCTGTCTGTAAGGTGCAGAATCCACATCTATCTGTATGGGGTTTTTGTTGTTTTTAGTTTTACTGATTGTTGAGGTTTTGATTTTGATTTACTCAGTTTACAGTCCTGCTATCACTTTGGTTACTGTTTATTATTTCCCTCGGTAATCATTAGGGGTGCAACGATACTCGTATCGATATTGAACCGTTCGATACAGTGCTTTCGGTTCGGTACGCATATGTATCGAACATTACAAAATTTTTAATTTATTTTATCAACTTTCCTTCTGACGATGCTGTCTGTGTTGAGCGCTCAGTGTATCTGCGCTCGACAGTGCAGCCTAGGCGGAGTAGTTGAACGCAGATTCACTGAGCGCAGGGCAAGCTAGCGAGACAGAAGTTAAGCTCTCCTTGCAATATGGCAAATTGAACCTCCCCCACCCTCATTCAGATCTGGCGTTTGGAACTATTTTGGTTTTCATGTGACGTATGACCCTGAAGGTAAGCGCATCATGGACTAAAGTAAAACAGTATGTTGGATGTGCCAGGCAATGCTCAATTACATGGGTGGGAGCTAGTGTGTTACCGCACTTAGCTCGTTAACGTGTTGGCCGCAGTAACGGAGATTTGCCGCGTTGTGGCGTTAATGTCATTTCAACGAGATTTACGCTGACAGCACTAGTGGGAACACAACGAATATGACTGCACATTTACGCCGACATCATCCTAGTGCAAAGACAAGTGGAAGCAGACAAAAACAACAAGCATGCATGCTACAAACTTTACCCGAGTCATTTAGACAGCCGTTAGCACAGGATTCTCCTTATGGGGACCTGATATGTTTAATATGCTGCTGAGAATATACTGAATATGCTGAGCCCGACGTCCTGGGGCTAGCGATTTTTCCAGTCGGGCTACCAAAATCTATCTCTTCCCTGCCCGTCTGCCTATCGTAGGAAGGAAAAATATATGTCAATGCTTTTGCATTCTTTCGGAAAAGTAGCTGGGTAATTATGTCATTGGCATTGATGAGCCACTGTCAATATGTGACATATTGAAATCGCGTTTGAATTTGCGCTTGTTTTTTGCTTTCACTTTGCAATCGCAGAACTGTGTATAGAGAGCGACAGTACTGATTGGTGAGTGATGATAATTTGCGCACCAATTCCTCTGACATCTTCTTATCAATCATTAGCTTACTATGCAAACATGACAAGTGAAATCTCCCACAGCAAGCTTAAACATGTGAGAGGTTGATCACGCAGAGAATCGCTGAGCTTATGTGAGTGCGTGTGTAAAAGCAGCAGGATATATATTTCAGTTCTGCTGAGCCAAATAAGACAGGTCAGGGTGAAGAAGTGACAGCCAAAGAAAAGCTTACCACAAAACGGAAAAGTTATGACAAATCAGACTATAAGGCAAAAAGAAAGTGCAGCTTTATGGTTTCATGGACAAAAGAATTTCTGTGGCTGCGATATGACGAGCTAAATAACCAGGGCTGCACATAAGTGGTCCGCAGGTGCGCATTCGCTGTCAAAATAAAAAACACGCACAAGATAAGAGTTGCAATGCGTGTTTGCGTACATAAGATTTTCAGGAAGAGGACAGACATTTGTTTAGAACTCTTAAAGATGTCGAAGAAGCTCCTTTAAGCAATTACTGTGATGTTCCTCCACCTCCAAAGAAATGTCAGAAGGAGTCCAAACCACAAAAGAAGCGCATATTCTCGGAAAAGTAGTTGCAGGAGGTGAGCTGGCTTCAAACAAATGATGAACGCACAGAGATGTGGTGCGGAATGTGCCGTGAAAATTTAATAAATGACAAATTAAAAAGGCATGAACATTTTTTTTGCATCGAAAAAATATCGAACCGTGACACCAAAGTATCGAACCGAACCGTGAATTTTGTGTATCGTTGCACCCCTAGTAATCATGTAAGCAAAACAAGAAGGGGTATATAAGTAAAGGTCTGTAAGTGTGCTTTATGCTTTACACTATATTTTAAAGTAGTCTCTTGAGTAATAGTTCTCTAGTTTTCTTTGGACGCTGGCTGCTTTTTCACTTGATTTCAGTCCAGTGCTTGTACCTGACCATTTTCTTGTCAAACCACTTAGTACTGACCTATGAAACATTCAAGGATAAAAGCACCCCCCCCCCCCCCCCCCCCCATTTCTTTTGTTGAATTTGGGAAAAATTACAAAGACGACATAGTTTACAGGATTAAAATAGTATTTTTGCACCAGGAAGTAATTCCCAAGGAATTATTCGCTAAAAACCCAGCATGATGTGCATTGTATCCTTAAAACATTTGAGGAAACTGGCCAGGTGGAGTTCTCAGTGAAAAGGTGCCTGTCAAGAAATCATTCTTAAGGAAGGTAAACAGGGAAAACGGGCTAAGATATGCCACATTATACAAGAACTGCTCTGAAAATCATTATTAAGTGTTATATAGTGATTAATCCAAATATGGATGTAAGGTCAGGTGAGAGGCACAACACTGAGTATCTATAGCTATTTCTAAAATAGATGGTGGTGGAGGCTCAGTCATGTTTTGGGACTGCATTTCATCCAGTGGTGTGGATGCCAAAATTTATTCAATTATCAATGCAGAAAAGTACCATCAGATTTTGATCCACCATGCAAAACCATCTGGAAAGTGTCTGATTGGCAAAGGCTCAAGTTTACAGCATGGCAGTGATCCCAAACACACTGCCAATGATGAACAACATACCTGGATAGAAAAACACAGTGAAAAATTGTTAGTCATGGAATGGCCTCCCAAGAGCCCCTTAACATTACTGAAGCAGTGTGGGATAATATTGACAGAGAACGGAACAAAAAGCAGACAACTTCTAATATTGAAATGTTGATTTTTAAGCTGTACAATCTCTGCTTTGCCTCATAAACTGTATTTCTTTTGTATATTTGCAGGTTTCTATAAATTGCCTCACCTTTTTTACAATTTCCTAGCAAAGAATAAGGAAATTAAAGTTAAATTCAAACTTTTGCACAGTATTTGTTAAAAAAAAAAGTTACACACAGTAGAATCCCTTATACTTACCTGCATACTTACTGAATTTGGCATTTCAGCACCCATATAGTCATGCAGATGTCAGGTTAAAAATCAACACATTAATAAGCACATTTGTACAAAATTATGAATTCCAACAGATGATGGTCTTTTGCAATCAGTATTGCTGTTGATCAGGTGAAAATACGTCAACCTCATCCTTGTTACTACTGGGTGGCCTGATCCAGGACAGAAGAGAGCTGCTATCCTGGGCTGCCTAATTCCCTTTCTTTCCATTTCTGAACCTGTCTCTTCTTAGTATCGTGCTGCAATTTACAAATACATACAGGTAGTGTGCGAATTAGTTAACCTAGTAAGGACGTCACGCACAAACTGACTCCGTCCACTCTGGCTGTCTCTGCTTTTTCCTCTGCAGCAGGTCAGACACACACACGACATGCTCCGTCTCATATCTTGTGGACTTGTGCACAAACTTTGACACAATAAGATGTCTTTCATTTGAGTTATATGCCAGGACATCCCTAAGTTCCAGACAAGCAGGGAAGTGGATGTGTGCACTTTGTTGTCATCTAGCACAGCGAGTGTTCAAGAATTCATGATAATCCAAGCGATTTTTGACTAGGCCGATAAGCAATGAAAATGTGGTAAAAATCTGTAAGATTTATGGAAATTCTGTACAAATTGTCATGCATGACTCTGGATGGATACGTTGAAGACTAATGTTTATGACATCCAAATATTTGCATAGACTAATGATCACCCACTTCAATCTGCTTTTAAAACAATGACAAACATGGGCAACTGTAGGGCAACGATATTGTCACCTGCCTGTCACCAATAAAAGCAGATCAGTGAGCGAGGCTGCTTCTCAGGACGCTTGAACGGCAAGTGTACCTGGATGTGAAGGGAGAGAAAGTTGAAAGAGAGGCCAGGGCATGTGGCCTTAAGGCTAGACAGGCAGGTGCTTGAGTGCCACCTGGAGTTTTTTTCTGTGCATGCATTCGGTTCCCTCATCAATTTAATCCTCCGTTGTTTTCCACGCTGTTAAGTACACTCATGTTTCTGTGCTCCTTTCTTTGATATTTATTTCTAACCTTACTTTGTCATTTCCTGTGTCTTGTTTTGCATTTCACTTTTCTGTTGTGGCATCTGTTTTTCGTTTTATCTTTCTGTTGTGTTCTCCCCAAAACTCTAACACTTTAGATTTGTTTGAGATTTGTTTTATTTTGGGACTTTGAATCATGCAGGGGTGTTTTCTGGGGTAAGTCGAGAGGGGGTGGGGCAAGGGAAAGAGTAATGCTAATTGTACAGCAACCACCCAGATGGAGGAAACATGGATATGAACAGTGATGATATGTTGTTGTTGTTTTACTGAAGTACAGTTTTAATGTTTTTAGTCATTTGTAGACTGCCCCCCCCCCCCCCCCCAGAAAAATAAATAAATAAAAATACAGGTACACTTAAATCACAATCTCGCCTACTCACATCATAGATAATATTTTTCTATGCTAATTTTCTACAGTGCATTTATTGAGTTTCCTAAAGCATATGTGCCAAATAATTTTTTGTAGTTTTTAGCATAGTCAGTCTTGATTATTTAATCATGTGTCTATATCAGGAGGAAATCAAAATAACATTTGATATAATTTTTACCCTGGTTTAGGAAAAATACGATTTGAAAGGAGCATCACAACACAAAATATCTTGTTAAGAGCAATATTGTTTGCAATGACACACTGCCAGGGCCACTGACTATAACGTAATGGGGAGCAGTGTTGTGACTGTGACAAGGGCAGCTACTGATGTTCACCTTGAGACAAGGGTCACTCTTCTGCCTCATAATCCATAAAGGAGCCATAATAGCTTCTCCCTCTGCCAGACACGACCCCTTTTTACATCAAAGTAGAACAACACTGTCTGTCGGCACAGAGAGGTACTTTACTATACTCTCACAACATAAATGAACATGTACTGGCATGTAGGACAAAACAGCCTTGTGTGGAGCATGCAATGCGGAGGTAGTATGCATGCACACATATGTAGGATGTTAACATTTCATGACCTTTTTTTTCTCCCCCCAAGAAAACGTTTTTTTGTTTTGTTTTTGTTTTTTTGACAGCAGCAACAGCATACTGAGCGGCTACCATACAAATGTTGATTAGGACGACCAAATGCAGTTTGGCCTCAGTCTTAATCTTTCACTTTGTTTTTCTGAGCTAACAACTCTTGAAATAGTCCGGGAATATAAATATATAAATGAAGTGTACCTTTACGGTCTAGTCGGGGATGATGAAGACGGATACAGACACAAGTATACGCAGAATCTCAGTCACATTCATTCACTATCATCTCTCTATAAATAGAAAAGCTCTATGCTACACTGTATACATGTGTAGGTGCTATTGAAATCTGAGTGACAATTTCAGGACTTTAAGGATGCATAATTAATTCTTTATAAAACACAGAATAACAGACCAGCCTAAGGTGTAACTTGGTCATTTTACAGTCATGGGCAAAATTATTGTTGACCTTCTTCTTGAAAATTACTTACACATTCATTAGTGTATATTTATCAAAAACTACTGACTGTACCTTTAAAGCCGATTTTTCTCTTGCCATTTTTAGTTTGATCAGCTATCTCCGTTTAAACGGAATCCATGGCTAAAGCTTAAAGACACATGATACCAGCTGAAGATAACAGTATACTTGAAAATATCTTTTTGCAGCTTATTTTTGTAAAATTCTGCAAAAAAGCAAAGTCATGCATATTTGAATGACACACCATTATTACTTAAACACTGTCAACAATGCCTTATCTTAAAATATATGTTGTAAGGGTATCGTACGTATCATTGGCTTGTTTACAAGGGTATCACTTATTCACTCTTCTGCAAGGAAGGGATTGTATGTGTTTTCTATAAACTTACTATGTATAGTGTATTTTGTCATTTTTATACCAATGAAGTGTTCAGTATTCCAAGAAATATTACTCCATTTCTTACATCACTAATGCTCTTTCAACCAAAAACTGAGAAAAAGAGAAACATGGTTGGAAACTGAATGAGACAGATACATTTGTTAAAAGGTAATGTTGTTTTGCTCTTCTCTGAGAGGTTTCAGGTCCTTGAAAGGAGCAATTATGGCTGTTTCGTAGCTGCTAGCAAAAACCACTGTCACATTGTTCAAGTGTAGACTGCAAATGGATTCACCTTGATTTAGACCACAGTTTCATTGCATATTCTGCAGTATGATGATTACTATAATAGATGTGCCAGCATATTAAAAAATACAAACTGTTTCTCTTTTGATAAATTCCTTTTTATATTACAAATGAATATTTGTAACATTAGACTAATTAATACTGAATCACAAATCTTTTTATATATTTTTTATTTTACAAAGAGTGTGTCTCCTTGATTTCCCCCCCCCTGAAATTACTTAGTAACAGCTGATTTCCTAATTCCAGAATGGATGATGGGTATCAAATTTGTCAGAACTGATTTGTAATTTCTCTGTCAGTCATTTTTTGACAGCAGCTGTCACTTTTCTCAAATGGCAGATGTGACGTCTCACTTTGGTCCCAAACTTTATGAGCTACAATCTTTGAGGAAGTAAAATTTCCCAATTTAAGGTCACCAAATACCCTGGTGCCTACAGCTCTTCTACGAATTTGCTTTTTTTGTAATTATTATGATTCAGCTCAGCCACTAAAATATATAGCAACCACATACATAGCAGAGATGGACTGTAGAGGTCTGACAAAGACAGCTATTAGAGACAGAGAGGGCTACGGGGGGGGGAAGCAAAATTGGACTAAAGTGAGCGGCCTAATGCCTCCACCAGCAGCTGTCAAGCCATCTCACGATGCCGTTGCTAAATGAACTCCATGGCCCTACTGTTCACACTCCACCCACCTCCTCCACCCACTGTCTTCTTCACCCTCCCTCGCTCTTTTCTGCCTCTCCTCTCTGAAATTGGGCACTGAGAATCCATTCTGGCCCACAAATCAAATCATATTATATTGTCATTTTCCATATCCACTCTTTCTCCTCCTTCCTATACATCCTTCTTACTCTATCATTCTCCTATCTCTCCCCTTTAACTTCCTCTGTCAGAATCCTTTGCTATCTCTCTCACTGCACTAAGAAAAGGGCATCTGATGTGAGGAATGATGCAAGTCCAGGAGCACAGATTTTTTCCCCCCCCCGTTCCTGAGGTGTAATCCCATCAGATGAGCTGCAGACATTAGGCTCAAAAGTCACAGACTGCATGGTTGCTTTTATGTTCAAGTTGAACATTTTTCATCTCTGCGGTGCCTTTTGTAGCTGAAGTCATGTGTAAGAGGCAAACCCATTTAATAATGGTTTAATATAATAGTCCTCCTTGAATGACATTTCAATGTCATCAGGGTGAATGTGTTTCATGAAACTGCCGAGTCTGTTTCATAGAAGCGTTCCAAATTAAAATCTAGACTTCGATGCCGCCTCATCATCAATACCTGCTGTTGACCTTGGAGACATTAGATTCTTAACATCCTTGACCAGTCCAAGGAAATAACTTTTCTTTCCCACTCACCAGTCCATCTCTCCACTCCACCTTTGGGCTCTTTAGGAGGAGAATATCTTTCTGAACAACCTCTTATTCCCGAGGGCACGGCAAGGCATGTGTATCTTGGAATCCAAACAGACAAAAGCAAATGAATAAAGTAGATCCCTGAGGGAATCATGACCACGGTCTGAATGCATTAGAACTAATGTCGATCACCAATGTCTTCGCCTTGTTTAGTAAGACTTGTGAACTGCCTTGATGTAAAAGATTGTGTCTGTTTGTAAAGTAATTAAACTCTACAGCAGGGACAGATGGCTCTTGGAGATGAAGAATATATTAGTTCACAACCCAAAACATATTTCCCCAGGACGATGAATTGAATAAACAAAAGAGTGTGGATGGATGGATGGGTGGATGGATGGATGGGTGCAGCAGTATTAGTCGCAGAGAACCTCCAAATTTTTGTTCCAGCAACTGCTGTCTTTCCAAAAATCTTGTAATTTCAAGGCCACGTCTCTATCTAATAAAACAGAGAGAGACATTTAATTTTGGTGGTCAGTGGAACATAAATATTGCAAGCATAGAATAAATCAATCCATCCGTCCATCCATCCACTGATGCATTCAAAAAGCCAAGTGAGAGAGAGAGAGGGAGAGTGCAATCTCTCCAAATGATATTGGGTCTTTTCCGGTCCTTCCAGTTCTCTTCCACTGGAACAGCTCATGTAGGAGGCATCCAGCAGGCATCCGCGTGAGATACGCTTGACCAACCACAGCTCATTCTTTTCAATGTGGAGGAAGTCTTCTCTGTGTTCCTACCTAATGACAGAGCGTCTTACCATGTTCCTAGAGCCCAGTCTAGGTATTCTGTAAAAGAATCCCCTTTTCACCACTTGTATCCAAAATCTTATTATCTCAATCACTACCAACAGTGAGGGTCGGTCATCGAGTAAATAGTTTCAGGATTATGTAAATTTTGGATAATGTAAACGTTTATGTCTCAGATGGATTTTATCTGGTAGCCTTGGTTCCATAGCCTATTACCTTTAGTTTTAACTGAAATAAGTAGTGAGCCTAGATTATGTAGAGTAAAAGTACTAGTACTCTGCTTAGTTATGTTTAAGGTACTTCCAGACTACATTCATGTAATCCATCTGTACATTGTGATCACAGGATCAGATTCATAAAGAAAAAGCATAAATAAACCAAAGGTAAAGGTTAATGTTCTTAGTATAATGTTGTGTAAGTTAATCAATTAGAGAAGCTTGGCTTTTCTGGGAATTAAGCATTCCTTTTTATCTTTAACATATACTATAACTGCACAGGACAGTAACCTTGTAATTCAAGTTGTGTGTGGGTGTGAGAACATGTGGCTTAGTCATCACAGACCCACACTAGACAAAAGAGAAGGTCCACCTACAACCCTGAACTAACTATAAGGGAGTATTTTAGCTATTGATTGAAGCTGAACTGTTTTTCACATCTCATCAACCAGTTTGAGCAAAATAGAAAAGTAACGATGCCTACATAACTAGAGCTGCTAAAACCCTAATAGTAGCAGATGAATGAAGTGGTTTCATATAAAAAATGTAAAGGACTTGGTATGTTCTTTAATAGAGGTAATTAATAGAAGTAATTTTTGAGTACAGAGAAATATCTGTTCTTCAAAGGGGTTAATTGTACCCCCAAAGTACCATCTCTACTAGACATACTTTTGCTTTTGAGGTTTTGCCATTACAACAGTGCACATACATGCCTAAGGAATACAGAAACACTAAAGAAAGTTCTTGTTTATGCTGGAATTGTATGAAATATACAGTACTTAAAATGGCAATTTGAATTCTGCCAAATGATTCTGGGATTATAGAGGCTGTTTTGTGTTGCTTTGGGATATTTCAAATCCTTTTTAGCATTATAAGCTTTTTGAAATTCCTGTCAGTCACTGGCAGGAACTGTCAAAGCTCTGGGACTGAAAGAGTAGCAAGCTAAGTCGGCTTCATCAAGGCAGCCAATAATATCATTTCAGGATGCAAATATCCTCGTGAGGGAAATTTTTAATTCTTTTGCAATGCCCAGAAGCCACAGGCAAGTCCAAGTTCAATCTCTGCACAAAAGAACCACACTGGTTCAAATTTCTTTTCTTATTAACAGCTGGGAGGAGTGGATGCAAGCTTATTAGCTTAGATCTTTTCGTTTTTTATCTTAGGTACAGGAAAGCAGCTGAGATACTCTAGCTTATTCATGTAAAAAGAAGAGTGTAAAGAAGAAAAACTATTAATAGAGAAAGAACAAAAATGACACAAATAATGATAAATCTGGGAGTGAATTAGAAATAAAGTGTGATTCTACTTCCATATATAATTATGATTGTATCAGCCTATTATGTCCATTTCATATGAGCTGACAAGGATATAAAATAATCAAGATGTTAAGTCATAACCTATGATCTACAATCTATGATGTATTCTACTTTACAATCACAAGGCAAGTATATGTGTTTGTATGTGGCATTTTTTTTGCCTGCAGGAAACATGTTTCTCGCTAAATTCTTCATGGGATTAGCAAACTTACATCAGTATTGGTTTGGGGCTAGAGAAACACCTTGAGACACACACACACACACACACACACACACACACACACACACACACACACACACACACACACACACACACACACACACACACAGAGGTGGGAACTTGCTGGCTTCCTCTTTTGTTATAAAGACTTTTTTTTTAATCTTCAGATCAGTTCTGTCAAATGAGTTTACTATCATAAAAGCCACAGATTTTCAGTGTTTCAAATACTCAACATAACGTTAAAGATATGCATAGTTATTGCAGATCTGATCATGATGATTATTAAAAAGAACTGGGCCATTAAATGAAATGCAGGTTTTCTTTTTTTTTTATCAACCAAGGGAAAAAGTAAATAAGGAAAAACTGAAGCGTAACATTTTGTTACACTGTTAGAGTGAATCTGATGTTGCAGCTGAATGAGGTCAAAAGTAGATTTGACTTTAACCATTCATATAATATTAACATTTTGCCTAACGAGTAATAACATGCAACAAGCAATAAGTAAAAAAACACAAAATACTTGCCTTCTCTTCTACCATCAAATATAACAAATTTGAACTACTGAAAACAAATGCAAATTAGTTTTTGACACATTTTATATTGTCTCCTTGAAGCAAAAGCGTCACCGCACTATTCTTTTTAGAAAAGCTGAGAGAAGAGCCTGAATGCCTTACTAACATCACACCATTCGTCAGTGACCTTCACCCTTCACCCTCCCCTTCCCTATAAGCAATCAATAAATATGCTATTTCAAGTCATGATGGGAAAATCAATCAGAGTATTTTTTTCAACCACCTTCCTCTCTCTCTTGGTACATTTCTCAGAGTGCCTCCAAGGGCCAGTTGTGAAAGAGGAAAGTATTTCCAAGGACTGCTGTGGATGCGATTGAGTAAGAAGATTAATGAAGCTTGACATAAGAAATGTGTTTTCACAGGACAGCAATGTATGCTGTTTGATTTTATTTCTGACAAATTTCACTCACCACAAAAAAGGCCTTAAAATTGAAGATGATTAATTGATCATTGATTTACAAGACATAGATAGAAAAAATAGCCTTTTATGAAATTGGCATTTTGTGGGATTGCATACAAAATCCAAAAATCACATTTTATGTGAACATCTCAATGATCTACCTTCTGCATTTTTGTTTTGATAGTACTCACTTTATTAAGTCTGCTTATTACAGCTGCACTCCAGTCTTTTAGAGGCAAATTAAAGGCAGTTAGTCAGAGCTGAGACACTACTCAAATGCAATACTGCCAGACTCAAAGTCTGAATCTCCAAAACCTCTTTTATTTATTCATTATTGTGTAGTTAATAAAAAGAAAATGAGAAATTACTTTAATACTCTCCATGAGAACGTATGCCTCATATATAACACATAAATGTTTCTAAGTGCATATGAAATATAAATAAATGTTTATTATAACTGACTAGTCTTATATATTAAATGACAACAATCCACTATGGTACCAGCTTGAGAGCTGAAATGACATTCAAATGCATAAAGTGAATATTACACATACCACCCCTAGTGTGGTGGTATGTGTAATATTATGTGTGCTCTGAGACTATTCACTGAGCCGGGGTCTGCTTGAGGTTTCCTTTCTGTTGAAAGGGAATATTAACACCCCAGCCTTGGCAAAGTGCCTGCTCAAAGGGGTTTGTGGGGATTCCCCCTTTAAAATTGTAAGTGGTTAACCATTTAACGGGGGTTAACTTTATAACACAGTTCATGATGATTCTGCTTGTTGTGAATTTCATGCTGCAAAAAGGCTAATTAAGGCCCATGTTGTTTTGAAGTGACAAATTAATTTGAACATAAGGGCAAAATACTAATGGAGCAAACAGTTTTTCCTTGACCTAAAATGTGTACTGAGAATCTTCATAAATCAAATGACAAGTGATTGAATTAATGGAACATATGGGTAAAATGATGGTAAAATATAAGTTATACAGCAAGGGTCGCTAAAGAGAAATAAAAACATTATCTAATTCCTTTTCCCCCTCTAGAGGGGCAGAAGACCTAGAGGGCAGATATTGGAATGTGTTAGACACCATCATCATCACTCATCAATATTTTTCCAAGAATGTCTTTCATCCCTTCAGCAGAGATTTACCGTAGACAATATCAGCTGAAGGGATTCTGCGTAAACAAAACCATCCTGCTATTGACGTCATCAATAAAATGTTATTAATCTTCATTTCTCTTCTTTTTGCATGTGTTTTCACACAAATTATATCCTAGCCTTAACCCTCTGCAAACGTTTTCACGCCAGTTGTTATAAAAATGTTAAAATCAGAGAATCACAGAATGTACGAAATCCAAAAACCTGAAACATGTCTAACTCACTTTAAGAGCTGGAAGATAAAATACTGTTGTTGTTTTTTTCAGTGAGATACAAGGTCCATCTCTTGTAACCATTTTAATGCATAGTCACATCAAGATCTGAGAAGCAAATTAATGGGTTACACGGTATTTACTGCTTTCCTTCAGTCAAACTAAATCAGATACACAGAATTTATTCCTCATTGACAACAAACTGTGATTAAAAAACGCATTAAAACAAAACAATGATAGCAGTGGTATTTGGGTAATGTATGGGTAATGATGTGGTTCTATTCAGATATCTCTGAGGAACTGGTCGAACGCCACTCTCTGCTAGAACCGGCGACTGATATACAGCATTCTGCCATCGGGAGCTCTGAGCAAGCTGGGTCGACAAGCCCAGTGCCTACTGTTTCTGAAGAGCAGCAGCAATTGGTTGATCAAACAGCAGAAGCTCAGCAAGAAGAACTGATGGAGTTCTTCATACTCATTCTTCAGAGTATGACTCTGTTTCATCAGGATCCCTGACAGATACTCCAACTGTGGACAAGATGACAGTCCTAGATTCCTGGGAATTAGGCCTCACTCCATCCCCTGAGTTCCCTCAACTGATTCCACCGTTTGGAAGTGATGATGATATTCTGACCCTGACAGTCCCAGCCAACGATCTGTTACATGAGTTGTGAGGCAGCCGGCGATCTCAAGGAGGGGGTATCAGAAGAATGTGAGAGTCTCCGGCATGTTTGTCACAAATGGAAATAATGGAAGTTGTTGTGTCTGTTAAAGCGTAAATCAAATAAAAAGAGTTGTGTATGCATTGCATTGCTAAAAGATTAATAAAAAACCATAATGTGTGTATGAGTTAAACGGTCCTTAAGACATGAGAAAAAGGAGAAGTAATTTCTGTTTAGAGTTATTAGGGAAGTTGAGCTGCAGCATTGTTGGGTGGAGTGGAAGAAAAAGAAATGCACCAAAACTGCAAGTCATGCCAGTGCGTCAAAGAGCAAAGGGGGGGGCCAAAGGAGGAACATGACATGTCCATAGATGGTGTTTTCGTCCGGAAGATGTCTAGACATGTCTGGACAGGTCCGTAGAGGTGTATAAAGATGGGAGGCAAAATCAGAGAGGGGCTTTTTCCCTCTAGTCCCCAGCCAGTGAGTAGGTTGAGAAGAGACTGAAGATCCGCGGTGAGAAGACGAGCGAGGGACAGCAAGAGGAGGAGTCATAACCCTTCACCGGGGATCGACTGATTGGGTTGTGAATTTTGAACTGCCTACTCATCATATGCTGAGTTAGGATCGGAGTCAAGAAGGTGAAGACGGGGAGCCTTGTACTGGGCTACACTTTATCTTTCCTTTGGACTTGGCCAACACAGCGGGGAGCTGGATTCTATCAGTGTGCACGATGATCTTCCTTCCCTCCTAAAAGAAGACCCACCTCAACAACGGTTGTAGTCATTTAGCAACAGAATAGTTAGGGTTAATATAGTGTGATAAATTGATTATTTGGATTTGACTGATTAAATTGATTAAATTGCAATTGAGCTGTTTGCTAACCCCTGCTGAAATCTTGCTTCAATAAAAAATTATCTATCTGCATTCAAAGTCAGAATTGTGGACATTCATTCTATTACTTCCTTAAAACAGTAAATGGATGGGACTCTGACCCGAAGGATGGAGAGCTGGTCCAGACCACCAGTACAGGGGTAACTGGGATCTAACACTGAACTTAAGCCATCAGTTTGACCACTGACTGTAAAAAATTAAGCCAGCAAGGTATTAACAAAAGACATTTTTCAGGATCAGAGAATCACAGAATGTATGAAATCCAAAGATAAAATACTGTTGTTGTTGTTTGTTTGTTTTTTCAGTGAGGTACAAGGTCCATCCCGTTTATTTATGCTTTGGGTTTTGATTTTCCTTATACAATCTATTTGTTATGATTATATTTCAGTTCTAGTCTGTATTTGCTATTGTTATAGTCTTTGTCACAGTATCTGTTTGTTCTCCACTAGTATTCTCCCAGTGCTTCAATGGTTACTTGAGACTCTTGGACTTTAGTTAATGCTTTTAGGTTTGTTATTTGCTGATGTTTTGGTTTTCTGGCCTTGTTCGCAACCTGCCTGCCTGTCTCACAGTCTGGCATTTGGGTGCTTTTCCTTGCAAATTATGACATACATACATCACTGCGAAAATACATTATAGCTGTTTACTTTTGCTTTGCTATACTCTGACCGACTTACACAAGGCTGATTTTTTTTTGCGTGTAATACTTTCCTTTTTCATATTTCCACAAAGATTTCATACCACTTTCTCTACAGCTGGCAAAGAGAAAGAATCACAGACTTTCGGTACATATTTTGATACACGGCTATTTTGTAACATTGCATTACAGAGCAAGGTAATGCCGGGAAATTATAATTCTTGTGCATGTGAAGAAAGAATACTTAACAAAACTGCTGAATGACAGTCATTTGTCTTATAACAATATAAAGTTTTAATAAGTGTCTTGCAGGGTATCCATCCATCCATTCGCTTCCGCTTATCCTTTTCAGGGTCGCGGGGGGCGCTGGAGCCTATCCCAGCTGTCATAGGGCGAAAGGCGGGGTACACCCTGGAAAGGTCGCCAGTCTGTCGCAGGGCCAACACACAGGGGCAGACAACCATTCGCACTCACATTCACACCTAGTGGCAATTTGGATTATCCAATTAACCTATCCCCACAAGTTGCATGTCTTTGGACGGTGGGAGGAAGCCAGAGTACCCGGAGGGAACCCACGCAAACACGGGGAGAACATGCAAACTCCACACAGAAAGACCCCGGCCTGATGGTGGAATTGAACTCAGGACCTTCTTGCTGTGCGGCAACAGTGCTAACCACCGTGCCACCGTGCTGCCGTCTTGCAGGGTAATTGTGTTAAATTTGTTAGTTTACTTCATAGCTCTTTAGTTTGAAGAAACTCAGTAACCTAAACGGGTATTTGTGTGTATAAGTCAGCCTTTCATACAGTTTTAAATATACAGATTACATTGCTACTAAGATTTATTAATTATTATACCAATTAAAATATACAGTTCAACAAATTTTACAATTTGTATGTTTGGCAGAATCATTGGCACTGCTTGGACCATGAGTCCTCTGTGCTCCCTTACTGTAACATAGGCTATATGCAGGCCTTTTTGTCTTATTTAATGTCAATGCCTCTCAGAGTCCTTAAACATTTAATATCCGCAAGGAAGGCAAAGCTGCTATTGACAAAGAATGAGTTAGTGGGTATCTGCAAGTGTGTGTAAGCACACATCAGCTTTTTGCCTTCTATAACCATGTTGCCTTGACAACCATGCTTCTGTGCTCTTTGTCCTTTGTCACTGTGCATAGTGGCAACAGGATGAAATCATTTGTCTGATCAAGGTCATTCACAAACACAAGAGCAAATCTCATAGAGAGAATGAGCTGAAAATTCAGAATTTTACACATTAAGTCTGCAAGTAAAGTCTTAGTATGGTGAATAAAACCGTAATTTTTGATAAAAGCCTTTGATGACATTTATGGATGTATCACTTAAGGACTCCCTGGTGTCTGTTTTGTATTACTGCTTGTCTCTATTCACAAGGGGAGGCTTGGAAATCTTTAGGGGGCTGTGCTCCTCTAATCCCAGAAAAAAATGAAATATGGCGGTAGCAAGTGCCTAAAGCAATTAACAGAAAAGAAAAAAGCCAGAAGTGGCCATTGGCAAATTGGAGGGTGACATATGTCTGTTAAAAAGAGCATCCCAGTGAGACAGTTTGACATTTGAGTCCAGCAGACTGAAGTTTGTTTGCACAGTCTCATCAATTCAGTGTGGTGTTCAAGGTTGTGTCTAGATACACAACAGTACAATGTGCATGTGTGTACGTGTGCTAGAATGTTTGTGTGTGTGTGCGCATGTGGGTATTTATTAAATTCACGTTTGGATTCATGTGCTTGGACTCACAAGCGTTTTAAATCATTTTTATGACTTGTTTGTCTCTACACTCTGCTAAACTCCTTAGCAATAATGGTATACAGTCAGTATAAAAACTATCCTGCAATTACAACTGCTGGATAGTTACATCTTTCCCAGTGCCAAAGTGCTTTCAAATAGATATAAGCAGGTGGCAACCTGGAGGTGTTGTTGAAAATGTAACATGGGGTACTTGGGAAGAAGACAAAACCTTGGCTTGATGATCAACCTTTCACTTTTGAGTAATGAGGCAAGTAAATCATATCACATTTACTTTAAATCTAAACTTCAAACTTGAGAAAATGCTCAGCTTGCATTGTGGAATATTTGAGTTTCTTTCCTAAATGATGATTTAATTTATTAATGCCAATAAGTTATTCAAACCTGCCTGGTCCTACGTGAAAAAGTAATTGCCTCCTAAACCAAATAACTGATTGTGACACTCTTTGCAGCAAGAACTAAAATCAAGCATTTGCAATAACTGGTAATGAGTCTTGCATATTGCTGTGGGGGAATTCTGGCCCACTCTTCTTTGCCTTTTTTTTTCTTTTAAATTTAGTACGCTGGAGGGTTTTCCGGGATGGACAGCCTGTTTAAGGTCATGCCAAAGCATCCCAGTCCAAGTTAATTCTAGACTTTGAGAGGTGAACTTGCTGGTGGGTTTCTGATCCTACTCCATAATTCAAGTTAAGATGGCCATTCTCCTTCAACATTTTCTAGTAGAGAGCATAATTCCTGGTTCTACCAGTAATGGCAAGAAGCCCAGATCCCAAAGCAGCAAAGGAGCCCCAGACCATCGTGATGATGTTATTTTTATGAAATACTGTGTTAGCGTAAATGCAACAGGACTCAAACCTTTCATAAAATTTCACATTTTGTGTCACGAGTCCACAGATTATTTTTCATAAAAGTTTTAGGAATTGTTTTTTTTATTTATTTATTTATTTATTTATTTTATCAAAATGTGAGATTAGTCTTTCTGTTATTTTTGGTCAGCAACTATGGATACCTAGTCTTAATGTTATTTTGGGTTCTTTTGTGACCACCCGGATGAGTCATCAAAGTGCACCTGAAGTAATTTTGGAAGGCCTGTACACTCCTGGGATGTTTCACTACTGTTCCAGGTTTTCTCCATTTGTGGATAATTTATCCGCCAGATCCTTATACATAGCTTTGTAACCCTTTTAACACTGGAATCACCATTGTTCCAAACTCCCTATTACTGCAGGAGGGGTAATTTTGACCCCTCCAGCAGTAATGGCAAAAGGAGTAATTTCTTAAATTTAAGTTTTTAATTTTCATCTAATTATTCTTATTAAAAAAAAAAAGCATTTAAGATGATTTTTTTAGGGGTTTTATTAGTTTAAAAAAATGATTTACAGATCATAAAGTAAAATTCAGACGGGTGACTGGGCAACTCTTCCATTCAGTAGCTCATGCTATATGGTATAAGCGGACATATTTTTTATTTATTTTGATCTGACACACTGCAAAATTCAGAATTCAATGAATAAGGATCAGTTTTTGAAAAAATCATGAAATATGATAATGATGGGGTTTTATTTGAACAGAGTTACATGATTCTTAAAATGCCAGAAGGTTAAAATAACGCCATTGGCGGTTCTAGTATTAATGACCGTTTCTCAGCTCATGGCATGATCTTTTAGCCTACTTTACTTTGTGAGACAGGTTCTATTTAAGTGAGCTATTTAAGCAGTAATCAGGCTCGGGTGCGGCTAGTGAAATTGAACACAGCTTTCCAAAAAATGTGGTTAATTACAGTTAATTAATGATTCAACAAGAGGGACAATTACTGTTTCGCGCAGGGCTAGGAAGGTTTTCATAGCTTTTCCCCTTAAAATTAAAGCATAATTTTAAAAATAATTTTGTATTTATTCAGGTTCTCTGTGTCTGATATTTAACTTTGTTTGATGATATGAAGCATGTATAATTGTGACAAATATCAAACTACGAAATCAGGATTGGACACTTTTTCACAGTACTGTGCACAAGAGTAAAGAGAAAAAAATAAAACCTTCATTTGGTAGAACCTCAAAATCCCATCCTTTCGTGAACCTCGGGACCAAAAAATGGTCCCGCCCCAAAAGTGCTCTAAAAATGTTATATATCAATATTTTTTTCTACTTTAAATTAGTCAATCTTTTAAAACTACTTCTGCTTAAAATATCCATGTCAAGTTTTAATTATATTTTCATTGTTTTAACCCTTTAAATCCCAGTTTTATTACATGAGCGCCCTGTTTTTTTAGCCCCAAAAAACAAAAAAACTAAATATTTTCCAAAAAAACCATTTGAAGTAATATTTGTTTGTTATTATAATTAGGCCTTTAGATGGACTAAAGATTGGCACCAACAGTCATTTCGATCGCCTTTTATTTTTTTTCCAGGAGCGCATTTCATAAAATGCACACTATCGACCACGCCCAAAAAGTGCTATAAAAAATTTATATATTAATATTTTATTCCACTTTAAATTAGCCAATCTTTTAGACCTACTTCTCCTTGAAATATTCATGTCAAGTTTTAATTACATTTCGCGGATTTTAACCCTTTATATCCCGGTTTCGTCACATGAGCGCACTGCTTTTTTTGCCCCAAAAACATAAAACATAAAACATAAAATATTTTCCAAAAAAAACATTTGAAGTAATATTTTATTGTTATTATAATTAGGCCTTTAGATGGACAAAAGATTGGCACGAACATTAATTTCGATCCGGTTTTAATTTTTTTTGCAGAAGCCAAAAATGTCCCCAGGCGGCGCTGCTGCTCCTGCTCCCCCGGGGAGGAGTGCCTCTGCCGCGGGTGTGTTTCGCGCAGCGCCGGAGCATATGGTTCGGTTCCCGTGTCTGCAGCACACACTTCCGCTACCACGTGAAAACAAATACGTCATTTCCTGTTGATTAAAAAAAATTAATGCACCCTCAAACGAACCTAAGGTCAGAAAATGGTCCGGAACGAGCAGCGGGCCAAGCTGCTGCTGTACGCGGGAAATTAGTCTGCCTTTTCCGGGTATCTGTCTCGAGCAGGCCGCTGGAGAACATGTGTATGTTCCAGCAGGCGTCACATGTGGAGCAAGGGCGCCACCCGGTGGACAAATAAAAAAATTACAACTCTAAGGCCTGTAGTCCAAAACGAAACCTAAGCCGGAAACCTGACGATCCCTTTGACCGTAATTTTTCTGGCGTGAAAAATAGCGTTTATAATGGGTTTCAATGGGGCACAAATCGGCCACGAGGTTCGATAGTGGATGTATGCCTTTTATTCAGCCATTTAAGCTCATTTAAAAAACTCAGACTGAAATTTTAAAATAAAATGGGAAAAAAATACATGTTTGAAAATTTGGCTATACTCCATTAAACACAGTGGAAATGGCGTGGAATTAAAAAACGGAAAGGCCACGAAATGGTCCCAGGTTCTACAGAGGGTTTTAAACTCTGACTGCTATCCTCTGTCAATATTGCTACTATTATTAGATTCCTGTTCTGGTCACTTGAATGTGAGACTTCAGCCTGGACCTCAAATTTGCACAGAGAGCAAACATGACCTTTAAAGTTAAACTTACAGTATCCAAACCTCATGTTTAGAATCAATACTTGTAATGAAAATTTGGTCTGTGAAAGTCCAAGCAACAAGACGCAAACAAAACATTTAATATATGAGTTGTGCAACTGAATCACTGTTATCAAACTGATAAAGATAAACGATAAAGAAAAAAAGTAACAAATGGACCTCTGCCATTTAACAAGAAATGGAAGTGTGGTATTAGAACTACAGTGTTAAATACAGTCAAGGGCAAAATCACATTTGCAACTGTTCTGTTCTGCTTTGTACTGCCTGCGGGACTGGAATCATGATTTAGCAAAAATCAAGCATAATATGTTTCTGGGTGCCTTCAGGATTTCTTTATTGGACTTGTTCAAATGAGAAATACACAGTATATATGTCAGAATAGTCCATTTCTGGCCATATTTCAAAATCCACCCAGAGTATGGATAATTTCTGCTTCAGGTATGCTTTACTTTCACAAAACATTGGCTTTCTGCTACATTCCCATCTGTTTCTGCCAGCCATGACAGGCTTCTTTGGTCATTCAGTTGGAGTGAGGAGTGGTGTTAAATGTGTAAAAGTGAAGTCAGCGCACATTCACTGTTTTTGGTGGACTCAGCAGGTTTCTTTCAGAAAGAATCTTTTTTTGTGGGTGCAACTGCCATAGGTTGCTTGTTACATTGTGATTATTGGAGGGGCTGGATTTCTGAATAAAAAGTGTACCTGCTGGAATAGTATTTCAATTTTTTTAAAATGCATGGTTTTCACTTTCTTTACAACCATGGTATTTGCATTCATGGCACCCATTTGACTCATAAAGGTTAACAGCCTTTGCTTATAGGTATTTAAAATTTATTCCCTCAATATTTCCTTACCAACAGTAGAACTCCCTGTACATTTATCATGCCTTGTGAATAGCATTCTGCATTCTGATGCAGAAAATGTGTATTTAGCAAATATTTTAATCAACTGGGAATTTAAACACAAAGTCCAGAAGCAATAAAGAAGAAGATAATCAGGGGAGATAGCCAGTTCTATGGGAGTAAGCCAGATAAAATACAGCAGACTATTATTGCATGTAATCGCTGACAATATTCTCATGCTACACCAGCGTGACCTACCTGAACTAATCACAAGCCCATTATACATATCCAACCACAATAAACATATTTCACTTCATTACTTGGCTTTCTGGGGAGCAATCAAGACTTCATAAATAACTCCTACAAACACAGCCTGTCAATTTCTCAGTAGTTGGAGTAATACTACTACTACTGATAATAATAATAATAATAATAATGATAATAATAATAATAATAACCACTCAACTTCTCATTCAATGGAATTTTCTTCTTTCTTATAAACCATTTGGTATATTGATTAAGTCACAAAGAATTAAACTTATTATTGTGGTACAAGGTTTCCAGTTGCATCAAAGTCATATGAGTGGATACAAGGAAACATCAGCAGTGAATGAATAATTATGTGAATGAATACGTTTTTATGTTTCTGAGAAAATCAGCATAAGGCAACATTGTTCCTGGAAGGCCTTCAGTGAGTTTTGTGGTAACAGGAAACTCACTGAAGGTGGGCTGGTGGCATTATTATACTGGGAGCATAGACCAAGGACAAAAAAGAATCCTTCTCACCATAAAGACAAAAACACAGAGTGTGACAAAATATTAAGAACAGATAATTTATTGACTGAAAAGCGATCTAAGCGAAAGGCAGTCTGAGCGACAGAGTGCAGTTGCATTCTTTTTCTAGTTGTTGATGGATCCCTTTTTATTGTGCTGATAATGGAAATGGTTGAGTACAAGTGATAAACTGATCACAACGTTTTTTAATGTCCTCACTTACCCTACTCATTAAGACACCCTATCCACACAACCAAGGACCATAAAAATATGAGTTAATCAATTAATTAGGGGGAGCTGAATCAAAGACACATCCAGAGGAAACCCAGCGGCACAGGCGGAGCGTATATATTTCAGCATGAAATATAAAACTCTATAACTTGAACTTTTTATTGCAAACAACACACGCTGATCACTATTCCTGTAAAAATATCTCAGTTAGAAAGCACATTAAAGTAATATATCTTAAAATAAGTCTTCTTAAAATTTTATGTGGTGCAGTGATTTTTATCTAGGCAAGCTTTTCCGTTGTATAAACTGGGTCACTTTAGGTTACACAACCTCCAATTATGTACAACTGTAGCAGAGCTTCCTCTTCCACATAACCTGCCCCACGCCTATAATTTTGGCTGCATTAAAAATCTGTTACTCTATCTGTAATCATTCATTCATTCATTTTCTTCTGCTTATCCAATTTAGGGTTGCAGGGGGGTTTTGTGTGACGAAGCTCACATACACACGGGAAAACATGCAAACTATACACAGAAAGGCTTTAGCCTGGATTCAGTTGCTGTGAAGTGGTAGTGCACTCCACTATCGTGCGCCTCAGTTTGTAACCGTGTCTTCCCTGAATATTGTTTGTTTTAGCAGTGGTGGAATGATTGGTAGTGGTCTTTTCAGCAGCACAGCCAAGATTGAATAATTGTAGATGTATCCAAGGAATTTTAAAGCAATACTACAGGAACCAGTGTGTTTCTGACTTTTGATGGCTTTGTGTTAATGCATATTGAAAGATGTAGATTTCAGCATAGCTCAGTAATTCAAACCAGCCAAGGCATAAGAGGACCAGCATTCACCAGTGAAATTGTATGCATATATGTGTGTGTGTGTGTGTGTGTGTGTGTGTGTGTGTGTGTGTGTGTGTGTGTGTGTGTGTGTGTGAGCTTACAAGAGTGACAGACAGAGGGAAAAATGTGGACTAGTAATCACAGCCTACCATTTTTCATGCAGCGCTCCCAGGTGCTATTTATAACTTATTTGGAACACTGCTTCGTCACTTTTTGACCTGAACCAACTGAACCTATGATGAGCATGTTCTTTCAAGTTTACCCAAACTGAGCAGCAGATATCACAATGGAGCACTAATCAACCATGCTTGTGTAAAAATAAATTTTAAGATTCACAAACTGTGAATCTTATTGTTAGTCAAATAAAAGTGGGTATAATTTAAGTTCAACACTTGGAAAATTACCCACTCTGTTGTGATGTGACCCTAAAGTGACACTACCAGGAAACGTGGTCATTTTTATTGTGCTTTAGAAAAATAGTGTCTTGATTTGGTTAACTCAGGCTTGCGTGTCCTGATTTTACCTTCATTTGATGAGTACAAAAGAAATGATTACAAGCAGAGCAAAAACCATATCTTTTCTATGGACACCTGACTATTAAAAAGACAGAATTGTCAAATATGAAATTTTTAACGCACAACAAAACATTATTTTTTCCTTTTTTAAAACTAATTTCAATTCATCAGTTTCATTACCCACTTGTTAAAATTAAAACACACACACTTTTTGTGTTTTTATATCTCTCTGTATTATCACTATCTTCCAACATTTGTCTATTGTTTTTACAACTTTACAGAACAGTTGAACTTCAATCGTATAACTGTGGGAATAATATTAAGAGGAGATAATTAGAGAGTGATGGGTGATAGAAGACCTTGCTAAGATGGTTGAGCATACAGACATTCAGAGTACTATTAAAGAAATAAAGCTTGACATATTCTCACTGCAGGGACACATCTGACAATGCTGCGTTCCACACAAGTGATCTGTGAGAGCAGTGCAGGGTTGCAATTAGTGTCATAAACTGTAGTATTATAGAATATTGCTAAAATGCATAAATATATTTTAATTGAAGTGAAACCAATGCATACACATCATATATTTCAAACTAATCCCAGTATAAATCTTTAAGACGTCTCTTTTCAAGTTGAGGGATTTATATCAAAGTAACAGCGGTCATCATTTCTGCTGTGAGATTGCAAATGTTTTGAATAGCATTTGTGAATCAAATGGTTTGGCAAAGTCTTGAAAAGAGCAGTGATCATGCATCAAAGTCTTTGTAATCCTTGTCACTAAAATTGCACTGTGATCACAGCTGACATTCCCTATCATTATTCTCTCTTGTGTGGCACAGCCAATGCCATGCACTTCACACTACAATCCAAGGCAGAGGAGAAATGTGACAGCTGGTGCCTCTAAACTTATCTGGTATATAGGTTGCTGCTTTTAAGGTGGAAATCTCTCCATTGCCTCGGGAATAATTACTAATATTATATCTAGGGCTGGGCGATATGGCCTAAAATCCATATCGCGATATAATTTGAAGCACGTGCAGTAACGATATATATCGCGATATATTCTTTTCTTCTGTATAATGTATTTTCCATACTTTAAGGCACACTTAAAATCCTTTAATTTTCTCAAAAATCGAGTGTGCCTTATGTATGAATTCTGGTTGTGCTTACTGACCTCGAACCGATTTTGGCGTGCAGAAATCTGTTAAAAAATGTTTTGATGGATTGTCAGAGCATCATGGCTGCCGTAGTGAGGAGCTTCGCGGAGTAATCTGGGTCCAAAACTCCATCTGCTTCAGGTCCCAAAGTCAAACGAACACTGAGAGTTGAAAACGGTCTAAATTCTTTCATCTTTAATAAAATCATCAGTGTTGCTGCTTTAACAGGTGTAACAATTAAGTTTAACATCCAGGCATCCATGAAAAATGTATTAAATGTAACGGAGTTAGAAGTTAACAGGAAGTTAGCCCGCTAGTTTCCACCTAAACATGACATGCCATGTTCTGACTGAGATATTTTTGAAACTAATTAAAACGTACAGCTCTGCTACCACTTCCGACATAAATGAAGACAGAAAACTAAACAGCAGTGACGTTTCCAGGGTTACTGAAGTTGGACTGCCTGGTATATAATGTTGTGCTACATGATTGCTAGCGACACAGCTATGTTAGCATAACATTAGCACAGTGAAGCTGGAGGATGAACGCCAACTTTTTTTCCACTCGATAAAAGTTAACGTGAGGGATTCTGGTGGTCAGGGACAAATGAAATCTCATAGCAGGATGCTGTACACGGGCCAAACTTCAGTCAGGAGAACAACTGAGATTATTCATCCACAATACGAGGTTAGTTATAAATACAGTGCAACAACATGGGAATAGAACTCCTGCAAGAGAATTCAACATTAATGAATCAACGTTATGGAAGTGGAGGTAGCGCAGTTTTTGGCTTTCCCCATATTTCAAAAGTGCTTCATCTCTTTGCTATGACTGTCACCTGGCATAATTTGCAGATGATAATGGTTGTAGCCGCTGCGATGCTTTCGACCAAAACAGGCGCAGCTTGATGACATCATCAACATGCGCTATCACGATAGAGCGATATAGTCAAAATCTCTATCGTTGGCCAAATTTATATCGTTTCTATCATATATCGTTTATATCGCCCACCCCTAATTATACCCATACTCTCAAATAATGTCATTTAAGCTAAATATTAGTTTTTTAATGAAACAACTCAGAGTTGCAAATGAGAAAAGCTTTCCTCATGTATAATTTTAAACCACTGCTTTAGTGTTTTGTTAAACATGTAGGTACTGCAGTGGTTGTGCTAAAGAATCTGCTCACTATTTAACTGCACGACATACAGCCCATATCTCTCTCTCTCTCTCTCAATGGATGACATTGAAATTACTATAACCTGACAATATCACTGCCACATTTCATTGTCATGTCTCGGACTCTTGTGGAGAATCATAAGAGATCATTTAACTCTCATTTGGCAACACAAGATTGCTCAACAAAACAAACAACAACAAAAATTTAAATACTAAAATAAATAATTTAGTATAGGAATTGAACATTGCTTATGTTAGAGAAAACCGGCTAGGTGTCTTTTTGCAGTCTGCTCTGAGCTGCATCCTGATCACGTCACAAAGAGAGTGGGATGCTGTGGCCTCCAGGTTTACGTAGATGTTAATTCAATATTGATGTTAACGTAGATGTTAATTTTCAATATTGCTGCAGCTGCAGTTTATGTGGCCACTGCTAAGACTGATTTCTCCCCATCTTTTCCCTAAAAATGAAGACTAATCTTATTTTAGTGCCGCTGCATCATATAAAAAGTTTGATTTTTTTCTATACTAGAGGATGTTCCTTCCAACGACAGTTTCACTGAGCTGCTACTGTAACTACAGTTGTAGTCAGTTACATATCTTGCAGCAAGGCACATAGCTACAAGTAAATGTTGAGCATGCAAATGTCTAGTCCTCTGTTTTGATCATGAGCATGAAAAGAATATTGATAGACAGCTCTGATACAATACCAGTGAGTACTGCTGCCCATGCATAGTGCAACTCTGACTCATCGACTCTGAGGAACAGTGGGAGCTTCATGTTGTTTGCTGAAGGGAGCTTATACATCAATAGCAACCAGCCTAATGAGACAGCTATTGGATTTGCTGTTTCTGATGTTGTGGCTTTTGTTTTTGATGTTCTTTAAGTTGATCTGGGCCCAGATTTACATGTTTTATACAGTTTTTTTGTGTTTATGGAAGCCAAAGTAAGTAAAACTAGAAATATTTTATCCATGCACGCATATTCACAATATAGGTCTAGATTTTGTACAGTGTGCAAAAGTGTGACATTTACATGTTCCATTTTACCTTTCTTGTGAATACTCGCCTCAGTTTGAAAAACAAACTACTCCAGAATAGTCTGAGGAATCTCCACAGTGCTGTGCCTTAAGTGTAGCCCTGACATTGATTTACACATCTTCATCAATCCAATAATCCTCAAGTCCAAGTGGTGTGTTAATAAATTTATATGGTTGGGAGCTGCAGCAGAGTCAGCATGCAGACATTCTTACATTCTTTATGTTTTGGACTCATTTTTGCTCCATGATTTTGTACTCTAATCTGTCGTGGATGGCATTGTAATGATAAAAAGAAGGCACTATTATACTGTTACAGAACAAAATGGAAAACAAGAACAATCAAGGCATACATACATCTGCAAAACTTAACACAGGTGCACAGAATCATCATCAATTAATCAATGACCCGAGGCAAGTAGAAGAAATAAATCCCGTTCACAAGCTATAATGAACAAGCCAGGTTCGATTTGTGAAATCTTGATATAAATTTTAAGATTCCTTTATTGATCCTTTTTTGTCAACTTTTGTCAGTAAGGAACTATGCAAGTTTTAATCTGGTCTTTCTGTAACAGTATCTGTATGCCATTTCTGTGGATAGTCATGCATCAAACCAAGAAAGGGCATATAAAAAAATTTAACTACATTACTTCTGTGAACATTTTATTGTGACATGCCGGCCACTTCTCTGACATACATCCTAAAATATTTCACTGTAAAAAGTAGGCTTACCCATCTAGTGATTATACAGTAACATGGGCTCATTGGTCATTACACACACTAACAGGTTACAGTGATTTTAACAGCTAGTTAAGAAACATCATATAAAAGAGCCATCAATCATAAGTGCATTTCACCACTACACACTAAGATTAAGCTCAAACCAGAGGGTGCATAAACAATCACAGCACGCAGAAGTAGATCATCCCATCAAGGCACATTGTCACCTCTACTTGAGGCTCTTGGCTTTAAAATAAAACAAAATACATACGTTATTATAAAAAATTATATTCAAAACATAAGAAAAACCATCACCCTTTCTGTAGTTAACCGTACTGCAGAAACACACTGGTGATTCACAGCTATAAACAGGGCCTCCTTCCCATAGTTAAAAAAAAGAAAGGAAAATAAAATTAAAAATTAAAACAGTCACTCAGAAACAAAATGTAAATTAAATGACCTTCAATTTCAAGCAAATAAACCAATTACTTGTTGTGTGACGTGGTTAACAACCACACATCAGCTTCTCTAAAAAAAGTAACAATTTAATAGATTAAAGGCATTAACAGCTTTTCATATTCCACACATACTGTTTTAAAAAAAGATTTTGAAGAGCTGACAGGTTAAATAAAATATAATAAAACTTTCTGGGTCACCACAGAAAATCTCAGACAGTTGTGGCTAAGATAGAGGACTGATTATAACAGATACTAGTGTCCAACCATTCATTGGAATGGACACATTTTTATTTTAAGATACGACCTAGAAAGTTACCCTAAAGAAAAAAGCAGCAAAGCCAGCAACAAAATAAAAACATCAAAAAAGTAGCAAAACAAAAAGATAAAGGAAAGAAACAAAGCAGGAACACTTCTTTAGGCCAGACTAGCATAGCAGCTCTGCTGTAAAGCTATTAGCCAACAACCCAGACCCATGCACAATAAAAATAACGTTAACAGTAAAAGATGATAACAGAAATAAATCCAAGTTCGCAAGAAGCTAAAGTTAGATACTGATCAAATGGCGTTGCCTGTTTCTAAAAGAAGCAGCCAACACAGTGCTCAGAACACCTGCTTACTACAGAGTCCAATAACATGCAGCATAAAAGAATAAATGAAAAGAATAAAAGAATAAATGACACATCAGCCATCCATGGAGAGAAGCTTCTGAGAAAGTAAGAGTCCACAGGCAATTTCTACAAAAGTACAAGTAGCAATCAATCAGCAACAATAAAACCAATTCAGACAAGGCAACTGAGACTCCTAAAAGGTGATAGTTATGGAAGCTGGGTGGAAGGAGACCTGGATGTTTACAGCAACAGGAGAGCAAGATGACAGATGTTTAGATGGAAGCTCCTACTTATAGTGTAACCTCATAATGCAATTGGCCACCGAACAAGCAATTAGCAATTAGTGACACTAAACAAGATATTCATTCTATACATGTGTATTTGCAGTATTGACAAGTGGTTCTTTGGAGAAAGGGCAACTTATGACCTAACCTGATTCTTGTGAAGTTGTCTAGAGTTCAATGCGTAAAACTGGATTACTAGGAAGCTTGCAGGGTAAAGTTAGCTCACTGTCGAGTCATTCTGATTTAGACATGTGCATTCTTACATACAGCTCATTCAACTAATGTCTAGAAAAGTTGAGGGCAGCAGAGCATATGCAAAAAGGGAACAAGCTGAGCAGAGTTACTTCTAGCCTTAACAATTAAATTTAGAAATTCAAAGCCCCAAATCCCAACCCAGTACAAGAATGACAGCAAGTTCAGCCAGAAGTTTCTCCTGCACTGACACTATATCAAGTCATATGGAAATTAATATTCTGATAAAATCGGTTTAGGGTTAAGGAGGCAGACCTAATTGTCTGTGGAGATTCAGCAAGCAGACAAGTGAACTACATTTTTCCCTATGCCTGATATTCAAACATCAGCAATGCAACAACCACTCTAATAGATGTAGAGTGATTTCTGTTTTAAAAAGGAAATTTTTGTGGTTTTCTGTGGACTAAGAGGCCTTTTTTTCCATGACTGACTCATATCAGTAAAAACAGACAGATTACAAGACATATCAAATCTTTTTATGTTGACTTTTTGACAATTATTGTGTTATTTGTTTAAAACAGTAGCCGTAGCAATTGAGCTTAATATATAAATAAATAAACCTGTTGAAATTGCTAGTGAACCTTGGGCTTAGATTTGATAACCTAATTAGTTAAAATGCTCAAAAATGTTTAAAGATATCTCTATAAAACATTTGCATTTGAGATTTTATTCCCTCAATGAAACGTTGCCATAGTAACTGTCACATTAACACTAACCTTTCCGCTATTAAGTGTTTAGCTATATTATATTTTGTACAATAAATTAATCCAATAGTTTCCATTTACCTGTCTTTGACTTGCTTGTATGTCCACTGTTGCGCTTTAATCTTTCACCACACGGACCAGCCGTGAACAACAAGGCACTCTTATCTACTTAAATTGCAAAGTGAGTCTGCAAGAGACAAGACTCTGTCCTCTCCTCTTTAATTGGGACCTTGAACGCCCAGTACGCATAAATACAAATTTGACTATGCATAACACCGTTCAAATATAAGGACAAAGTAACTGTAATAATCAACAAGAACATGAAGAACCTTGTCTTTCTGATGTAATATAACACCTAATGTTTGGTAATCACAGTTTGACATATAAAGGTGTTTTGTTTTTGTTTTTTTGGTCCAGAAGACCTACTTTATTTGGTGCAGTTTGAAAATCTCTCATACTTCTGAAACTGCAAGAGTTTTTATTGTTTTAGTTTTGTCACCATTTCTGACTTTATTATGCAAAATCTATGTATCTCTAAGGTCAAGTTGTTGTAGCTTTTACAACGCTATTCAGGTTCAGAGATTAAAGAATTTTAGATCTAAATAAAATATAGCTTCAAAGGCTGTTTGTTTACCCTTCATACCCTTGTATTATTTATTTATTTGCATACATTATATGGACATGAGTTTTGGACAACACCACTTAATATCTGAATTTAGGTGTTTTCATTACTAATGCTACATGTGTATAAAACCAATAACCTAGCCATGCATTTTGCCTTTACAAACATTTATGAAAGAACGGGTCACTCTAAAGAGCTCACTGGAGTACAGTTTGTGAAATTCTACAATCAACTTGGAAGCACTTAGAATCGACAGCGATTCAGCCAAAGTTAAAGGGTAAGGTTTGTTGCATGGGTTTCAATAGCTCAGCACATCTAGAGCTATAATGTGCATGTGGCTCAGTACTTTTGTCCATATACCATGCTTCTTCTTCTTTGTCAAAAGTGCTGTTTTCTTTTACAGTCACTCTGACACGCTCAGAAACCGTCATAATCACATTCATACTCAAGTGAAACACAACCTGTAAGTTAAATAATCATCATGATATGATTTCTTGATAAAAGTTCATTGTTGTTTCAGTCACATCATGACAGACATTGTGCACCTACTGGTAGGAACAAGCATCCAATCTCTATTTTTTCCTATATACTCTGTCCACACACACTCAACATGCAGTGAGGTGCTAAGGTCATTCTTGGCACTCCATGCTTTCGTTACTTCTGCACTCAAGGTCAGAGGTCTTTAGATTTAAAACTAGGAAAACTATAGGAGACTTTAAAAAGAAAAAAAATACTGATGGATGTGAGATAGACTGCTCCGTGAAGAAGTGTTTCAAGTTGTTGGTGTCAACTCGCTCATCTTAACGCTATAGTTTTCCTCTTCATGTTACTTCAAGTACACTGACTTGCCTCAGTGCTCTCCACCTGTGACCTTCGTCGTCTTTCTCTCTAATCCACACACCCAGCCCCACAGTCATGAATTTCTGCTTGCTGCATTCTGTGTAAAGTGAGTTATTATTTTTTTCTGCTCTGTACAACACTTGTAAGGGTCATGTAAGTCTCAAAGGGGGTTTAGAGGTACTTCCTGCTGAACCATCAGGTGATAATCCCCACATACTGTTACAGGTGATAACTGGCACACAGTATTGGGGCATTCAGTTGCACTGTAGCCAGAGGGCAGAAGGATTTTTTTTAAAGTCACAAAGTCATAGTTATTGAAGAGGCTTCACTGCAGTGCAATAGTCTCAAGTCACCACTCGTTTCTTTATGTAGTGCTAGAAACAAAGAAATTGTAAATTCGAAGCATTAAAAGTCAATAGCCTGTATGACCACCTTCTTCAATACTGCCTGAACTCTCGAAGGCTTTCATGTTATTTCTTAATTAATCTTCATGAATAGTTTTCTAGGCTTCTCGAAGGACTCTTTGGATGTTGGCTGCCTTTTGTTCCATTCTCTCTCAAGATGATTCCAAGCTGCTTCAATTAAATTGCAAACTGGGCAAATTCAAGTTCATCTGGGTGGTTTTTCCTAAATCCTGGGTCTCTACTTCTCTCCACCTGCAGCTAATTATCGGCAATCAGTGTAGCAGTCTTAAGGACTAATCCAGACCCCCGTCTTTACTAGATTGTCAGCTAAACAGTAAATCTGTAAATCGATCTCCAAGTTTTCTTTGCGCCAAGTGTTCCCTTGTTTAATGTTGCGTGCTTGTGTCTTTAGCTTCCTGCACCTCCGGATCATTATACACTTACCTCCATTCTTACCTGGATTTCTTCTGTCACCGGTCCCTTGCCCCAATTCACTGCCTGCCTGAATCTTCCTCCCAGCTGCCGTCGCACCGTTCACTCGACCTCCTGTCAAAAATATGGAAATTCACCTGCCTGCCCTCCTGCTCACCACAACCATCCAACGCTTCAGGAAATAATGTCTGACGTCTTCCTTCACCTGCTGCTCACTTCGCCACTGCCCCTGGAGAGTCACCTCTCCCTCAACAGCCTCTACTTGCCAGCCTGCCAAGTAAGCAACCTTCTTTACTCACCTAGTTAAAAAAGTCACCTGAAATCTCCTGTACTTTAGATAATACGGCTCTTTCCGTTGCAGTGGATCCAGGCTCTGTGAAGTTTCCTCTGTGCTACGTTCTGCTATTGATTATCCCTGTGTTTAATAAAATCAGTTGGAATCGGCCGTGTATTGGGTCTGATTTTGGGTCCACTTTCACACTGGCCTATCAGCCTTTTAACATATTTAAAAAGCTTGTGTCCGGTCCAGTACAAACATATTTCTGCAACAAGGTGGTAGTACCAAAGTGGCTTTTGCTAAGTTGTCTGCAACATGTAGAGACAACCCTTGTTCATCCCTTGGGTTAGGTGACTTTTTAATACTCAAAGGAGTTATAGGTCAGTTATTTCTTGTAAAATGGCCCAGTACAAAAGCTCGACTCAAAGTGCGTTAAAAAGCAGCCAATGTTCAAAGAAAAACTTTGAAAGACCTCTAGAGAGCCTGGAGAACTATTGGTCAAGACCACTTTAAATAACAAACTCTGGCTCCCTAGAAGAAAAATATAAAGAGATGGCAAGTGTCTCGACACAGTGCTGTTGTTCTAACTTATCAACAGACATTTGAAATGTAACAGTAAATACTCAGTGGATAACCCTAACATCCTTTCATAGATCTTTCAGGCAGAGGAAAGGCGTGTTTTCAATTCATGACAGAATTTAAAATATGATTGAGTAGGCTGAGTAAATTACCCAGATTGAAACTGCTACATCTACAATAAACGCTTTGTTCACAGGAAGTCATGCTCAGCAGATCTGTCTGTGGATTGGCTGTCATCACACCACAGCGAAGACCATCTGCGGGTCAGAGAATAATAATTTACTTCCATCTGTCTGTTCTGTTTTCTATCCATTCCTACCTCCATTCCAAACCCATTCATCTGCTTATGTTGTATCCATTTGTTCATTTATGTGAATTGTATTTAGATGCTCAGTCTGTCTCTGCACAGTCATCATTATTATCCTTGTTTCCTGTATTATAACAATTAGATGAGAACTCTTGGTCAGCAAGTACCTTGACCAAGAGCTCTTAAAGAGTTGCTTGGTCATTTGAGAAGTTTTGGTGTTTAAACCTTCATTTAAGCACCATTTTTTTTCAGTGCATTCAATAAACACTAGATTATTTTCCTGCAAATCCGATAGCATGACTGCCAGATTAGAAAATTAAACTCTTGCTACTGCCTGACAGTTAGAGATCAGAGGCTACTTGACTAATTACTTTCTAAACATGTTATGACGGGCGATGATGCAGGTTTCTGTTGATAGAAGTAAAGCCCCTGGAGGTTCGTGCTGTGTCATCGTGGCAAAAACAAAAAACAAACAAATGAACAATTTTGTGGTCACATCACATTAGCAGTGATCCAAGGAATGCCAATTGAAATATGCCTCTGCAAAAACAATCTGGAGACGGCCTTTTTAATTTATATTCATGTTTTGTCAGTGTTTTGTTAGACTTCTCTGAGAGGGTTATAGTCTGTCACACAAATAGCCCTTTAAAATGTTCACTAGTACAGCATGAAAATGATGATGACATTAACTAAATTAGGAAAATATCTTCTTTACCACTCTTAAATTTCTCTCCCTCTCACATTTGTGAAAGAGCAACTTGCATCTGGTAAAGACATTTAAAGTAGGATGGTAATGATCTCAAGCCTGACTATCAGTAACTGATGATATGTTGACAGATTCACTTACTGAAGCACTATAAGTGCACTGTGTGATCTAACACTACCCTACATCTCCATTCTCCATGTGACTGCTCAATAAGGCTTTGCTCTGTGCACCGGTCTTCACTGCATCCGATGAGTTCTGACTTGCCACTGACTATATGTGTCTGTCCACTGCTCCTCTGATCCGTGCATGACCTTAGCTCTTTTCCCACTCAGCTGTCTTTGTAGCCCAACTAACTTTGTGCGTCCAAAGTGCAAAATTCACTTGTGAATTTTCTTTTAATTATGCATATAGACAGACTCTTTAAATATCTATCTAAAGTATGTTTATGCAGCTATAGTTTCATTTACACTTTGTTTTTGTCAGATGTGAAAAGCAGTATGAAATTCCATCATGGCTCATTAATATTGCATCAACCAGTATGCATTACAATGAAAATTATTCTTTTTTGATCATTACAGTGTCTGATAAAAGTGGCCTATTTTCACATTAGGAAAGGAAACATGACAGAAAAGCAGACTTCCCTCACAGCTCGCCAGCCTCCCAGAGGGAAAGTCATAATCTCTGGTTATGATGCCCAAACCTAATTTATTGTAAGAGAAACTTTACCCAATACTGTGTTCCATGTCTTCAACTTCATGTGACATATGACAGTTTGGCACAAGTTCAGCAAGAATTATGTTTTCGTTATGATTTCTTTTTCTTTGATGTTTTCCTGTTTTGGGTAGTTTTTTTTTTTTCCAGTTCAGTCTGCTCTGTCACGTTCATCTTCTTATGCTGTCAGAATCCTCCTCGTTAATTTTTTAAGTCGCCACCACATTCACCGCATTCAAAAAGATGTTGAAAACATTCCTTTGAGACTCTGATCCATGTTAACATAAATGTGCCACATACTATCTGCAAATCTATTGTCAGCTGCAAACTCAAGCAAAAAAAAAAAAAGAGTTCTATCACATCCCAAAGGTGCTGTGATGCTCTGGTGAATGGGAATGCCACTGATGTTCAGTGAACTTACTGTCTTTATCATAAAATCAGTGTCGAAATTACTTCTGCATTATTACATGGTGCAGCATAGCACTGAAGGTAGCCACTGAAATAGGGGTAAAGTGTGGCTGTAAAGGGAAGCGGAATGTACAAAGAAAGTCTTCCTCACATTATTCCACTACCAGCATGTTGAGACAAGGCAAGTTGGGTCTACATAATATGTTGATCTTCATTATGGTCAGGTTTTTATTTTATTTTTTCAATTTACTGCTGTATTCTTTTATTGAGCCTGTGCCCACTGCAACCTCGGATTTGTATTTGTTTTTTTCTTGTCTGACAGGAATGAAACTCGATGCGGTCTGCTGCCGGTGTAGTTCATCTGCCTCCATCTTCTGTGGCATCCAATCACAGATGCTTTTCAGCTCATCACAGTTGCAACAAGTAACTCCCCGTTAGCTCTGTTAGATTACTGGTAGTTGTTTCATCCTTAAACTAGTGTGATTCAAACATTGCTGGTTGTGGTATGGCATACATTTGATACCAAAAGTATGTGATACCAAATGTATGCCGTATCATTATATATTTGTATAGTCTGTATGTTGATACCAGGTTGTGGTAAAACAACCAAAAACTAAGAAAATCAGGTTTCCCCACTTCAGAACAACTTAAGCAGTGTGATGGAACAGAGCACAAAGAAAAAATAATTATCTGGAATTAAAATGTTTATTTTACCGCTGCAGCATATTTGAGCAATGTTACCGTGTTCATCTCTTTTCCTTTTAACATCAGTGTTGCTTTTTACTGGTATGTGTTTTATGTTCTTTATAGACTTTTATTTTATAACCATTTGATAATGGAGTAAGTCACGTGATCCATGAAACACCCTTTTTAGGTTGGTCACATGCTGCCAGTGACATATCAGTCATGTATGGATGGCACTGTTAACTTAGTGAGTTCATAACCAACTTTGTGTGCCCGTTTTCCTAAACACCTGCGATCGGGTAAGTGAATCCAGGTAAAGGAAAGACCCTGGATATCCTGAACTCAGTTCATATTATAGGGCCCTGATATGGTCTTCTATTGCTGTAGCTCATCTGCTTCTGGGTTTGATGTGTTGCATGTTCAGAATCATTTTTCTGTATGCCTTGCTTGTAACCAGTGGTTACTTGAGTTTCAATTTCCTTCCTATAAGAAACTATAAAAAAATAAAGACATCTTACTGACAAATGATTGATTGCTATAGTCTTAAAAACAAAACAAAACAGCAAACATCCTCTGGGATACACTGCAACTGATATCCAAAATATGAAGAAGTTTGCATTTTGTACTTTCTACCTATGAATCACAGACAAACTCCACATGCAACAGAATGAAAATTGTTGCTGTAGGAGACCTCTCACCATTACTCTAATGCAACTCTCATGTTCAGAAGTTCTAATTGCATTAATATTTGCCATATAATAATTTACAAGGGGCACTTTAATATACGCACTTATTACTCTACCCAAATATGCAGGTATCTTTCCATCATCTGGATACCCCTACCCTAAAACAGGCAATTAGGATAAGTAGTCACACTAAGCTGGTTATCAACTTGGGAAGTTAACTCAGGATTTCTCCTGGGCATTCACATGAAAGGAGTGGTGTTGCCAGCATCTAAACGATCACAACTATGGATAATCATTCTGGTAACAGACTGGCTGATTTTGCAAAGGAAGATAATATTGGGAAAAACATGAAGTTGTTAAACACAGACTGAAAGCAACACAGCTGCTGCAGACAAAGCAGTGTGAGTGTGTGTGGGAGGGAAAGGACTGCAGTAGTTTAGTATTAAAATCACTGTATGAATTTGTGAGAGCTTCAAATGTTTTGTTCAGTAAGAATGGAGAAGAGCTACTACATTAACCTTCATCCTACCAACATATTTTACATACTCGGACAATTTATTGAGGTCCCTTAATTATTTACTGCAAGAAGGAATCATAAAAGGATAATCATAATAATAATTTAATAGTATTAGTAGGGGTAGTATTGAATTTATATGACGAAATCAATCAGTATAATATAAAATAACTGAAATAAACACAAGAGCAGTCAGCCCAGAGATGTAATCTTGCCACTATGTCCTGGGTTTGTCATAGGGGCTCACATTACATGCCAGAAACACTTCACCTATGAGGCACGCTGGCCAGATACTCATACCACCTCAACTCACCCCTTTATATGTGCAGGAGTAGCTGTTCTACTCTGGGCTCCTCACCCTGTTTTTAAGGGTGTGCACAGACACCCTTCGGAGGAAACTCATTTCCGTCACTTACATCTGTGATCTTATTCTTTCAGTCAATACCCAGAGCTCGTGACCGTACGGGAGGGAAAGAACATAGATCAGTTGGTAAACTGAGAGCTTTACTTTCATCCTCAGCTCTCTTTTCACCACAGCAGACTGATATTATGTCTGCATCGCTGCCTAGATCGCAAAAATCTGTCTTTCAGTCTCTTCACTCCACTCCACTCTCTCCTCACTCATGAACATGCTACAAGATACTTAAACTCCTCATCTTGGGGCACCAACTCGTGGATTTTCATAGGGAGGCTCTAAATGCGTAGCCAGGGTGAGGAGGGTGCCCGCTTTGGAAACCTCAGAAAAGCATCCCTGCTTTTTGCAGATGATGTGGCTCTGTTGGCTTCATTATGCTGTGACCTTCAGCATGCAGTGGAGTGGTTTGTGAAAGTGCTGGGAGTGTACACCTCCAAGGGTCAGCACTTCCAGGTCTGAAGTAGAGCAGCTGATTTCTCCTTCTGGGTTGGGGGAGAGAGGCTGCCTCCAGTAAGGAAGTTCAAATGTCTTGGGATTTTATTCACAAGTGATGAGAGCATGAGTTGGACGGGGTTCGTATTGGATTATTGTGGTGAAGCAAGAGTTAAGCCGAAAGGTGAAGCTTTCAATCTCCAAGCTCATATACTGTATGTCCCAGCCCTTGTCTGGAATAGCTGGCTTAGCCTGCTGCCACAGCAACATGAGTTTGGATAAGCAGAAGATAATGGCTGGATACTATAATAATTAAGTAACATGTTTGAAGACAGGAAGGAAAGCCAACAAAGATGCCAACTGTATAGGTTAACAGACTTGTCAGTATCACAACTTTATCAATAAACATGAGCACATCTGATAAATTTTAATGGAGTATTTCTTCAGATACATTTCTTAGAAGGTAAACAAGCACAAAAGGTGCTTTGTTTTAGGATCTTTAATTAATATTTTTATAACAATAAAATTGTCTTAAAAATATTGAGACTACAGTCAGGTAAACCCTAACCTTAGCTGGATAAGATGAAATCTTACTTGTTACTTACTTATTTGTACTTCTGTTAATCTTAGCAATATAGTGTATGTAAAAGGCAATTTTTTGTAATTTTCTATGTTGAATATTTGTAAATTGTTGCCACTGTCCTTCCTCTGTCTTGTTTTGTTGAAGTTGTCGCGTGTTTCCTCATCCTGTGTGTCAAGTGTTTGTATTTGTATTTGGATTAGTTTCCTTTGGTTATTCCTGTTTTAGTTTGAAAGTCTGTTTTCTGTCATGTCCCATTTCATTTTTATTTCCTTCCTTCCTTCACTGATTGTATTCATCTGTTGTTTGTTTCTTCTTACCTGCTTGCTTGTCTGCAAGTGAGTCCCTGTAGCATTCCTGACTTACTACTAAGTGATTTGGGTTTTCTTTGCTCCTTTTTTTGATTTTTGTTTAGTCACTTTTTTTATTAAGGACTTTGCATTGGCCTAAATAAATGTCCGGCTTTTAAAAAACTATTCTTTCTGACAGTAACACAATTTGTTTTTGATTTATAGCCCCCTTTAATTGTACAGCTGCATTGCAGTTCTAATAGTTCAAACAGAGAAAACTTCCAAGAGAGAGAAATTAAAGAAATGTCTCTTTGATTTTTCTCTGTTTAAAAGATTATCTATGAAATTACTACTTTCCTTTGTAGTGAATACATGAGGATTATCAAACTCTTTGCCAACAGTGTGATCTCAAGATAAGATGTGTGTGTTTTCTCAAAACATTTTGCAAATGACTTGTAAATGAGTAGTAGTGAAGGTGAAAACCACTGACTGTTAAGGTGATGGAGTCCTGTGAGATTATATCTGTATTTGTCTGTTTTTAGATACAAATGTATTATTTATCAAACCCAAAAAGAAACATACTTATGATTTGTTGCAATTGTAAGTAAAAGAATTGGAAATTTAAATTCCCTTTACATACATTATATTGCTAAAAATACTTGCTCTCTTGTGGTCCTGGGTCTTTTGACCCAGTGTTTTGTGTTTTCTATTATTGTGATGTATTTTTGTTGTGGTTTTCTAGCTCTTTGGTTTTGTTCTTCCTCAGTTTAGTGTTTAGTCATTCCTGTCTGTGTGTTCCTCTGTTTTAAGTCCTTGTTCATAGTCTGTGTCTTTGCATGTGTTAGTTCCTGTTTTATTTTGAAGGTTAGTGTCTAGACCTCAGTCGGTGTGTTTCCCGTTTTATTTTGAAGGTCTGTGTTTCTTGTCAGTGTTTCTAATTTCGCTTCCCCTTGATATGTCCAATTAATCCCAGCCGTGTCTCCCTCCTGTCTCCCATCCAGTCAAGTTCTTCCACACCAAACTTGCTTACCCAGGCCTTTATGCACCTTGCTTTGTGCACTGGTGAGCAGTCATGTTGGAACAGGAAGGGGCCATGTTCACACAAGATTGGAAGCATGAAATTGCCCAAAATGTATTTTTATGCTGAAGCATTAAGAGCTCCTTTCATTGGAACTAGCCCAACTCCTGAAAAACAACCCCACACCAATATTCCCCGTCACAAAACTTTATACTTGGCACAATGCAGTTGGACAAGTTTGGAGGACTGTAGCAACTGACTTTGCAGAAACTTGGCGACCTCTGTACACTATGTGCCTCAGCATCTGCTGAACCTGCTCTGTGGTTTTATGTGGCATTTTGAATCTTGGGCAATATATAAAGAATGTGTTTTTTTTTTAAGCATCCCAAAAACAAGCAAAAAAAAAAAGATATCGGGGATGCTCTTGCATCAAATATCTATGCTCATCTTACCTTATCAAATACTTATTTACTTTCTAATACAGAAAATTTGTACTACCGGTACTCAATTGATTTATTACCTCATTAAAGCATGATGCTTTATTCCGAAATCTTGCTGCACCACTGTTATCAGCTTTACCTATAACAACAATTGATACATCATTTGCTAGATCTTTTAGGGCCTGTCTTTCCTTTGGGGGTAGATTAGAATAACATCTGTTTGCTGCAGAAGTGAAAAAATAGGAGAGACCTAACCTCTTTTTCAACTAAATGACAAAAATGTTGTACACAGCCAATAGTTTCTGGGGGAATAAATAGGCTTAGGCTTGAATTTCTTACTTATTTGTACCCACTAATTGGTTTTTCCTCACTCCAGTAAGCCGGATGTACAGAGGGAGGGGTATGAACAGAGTCCTTACATGGAAAGAATACTTAAGAAAAATTTAAACAATTTAGTCTTATATTGTCACTCCATCATACAAAACAGACAGACCTTTAGATAAAATGGCATTTCCTAATAACTGAGCTGTCTCTTGGAGAGGTCTTCTTTGCATATTTATCTGTGCCCCCCTTTATTTAAGATTTCTCAACACTTTCTGCCGAGTGTAGGTACCTTATCAATTTTAGTCCCCTTATAATACTTTGGAATCCAATATTTGGATAAAGTTGGCCCATGGAGCATACAGTATGACTCCTTCTTCATCAGGTGTCCCATCTATTTAAATTAGGAGTATAAGCATTCTGGGAGGGATTGTGAAGAAAGAAAAATCCACAAAAAATCAAACGTGGAAGCCAATTACTGTGACCATTCACCCCATGTCACAAATATTGCAGCTTTCCCCATGTTTATATGGAAAATTAAAGCACCTGGGCTCTTATACATTTTATACTTGAATAATACAGGCATAAAAAAAACAACTATTTTTCCATGGTAAACAGAGCTATGAATATTTGAATTTTGGCCAATATTTGGTATACCCTAGAAAATCCTGTTAAAAATAGTAGACAAATTTAAAGACCAGTAACAAAATAAATTCCAGTTCAATCTGATTTTCTTACATTTTTTTTATTCATGAAGAATTCATGGCTCCTAAAGATAAAAAGGCAGTGAGGTGAAGCTAAAAATCTATAATTATTCCACAAAATAGAAACCACTACATGTCCTGACTTAATGCCAAGGATCTTGGGTTTTCCCACAAAAAGTGCTCTATGATGGGAAACCACTAATTTCAGCCTGGTTAGTGCAGATTATAGGATAAACTATTTCAGCTTTCTGCCAGTAAAGTCAAATTACCATTTTTCCCAGCATGGCACATGCGTGTTGTCCTTCTTTGTTCTAGAAGAGTGTGAAACATTAACATCAGCTTGAATCTGCACACCACAGGGCTAAATGAATTACTTACACAAAGAGCATACAGAAGAGAGACAATCCCAGAACATCATGTAAAACAGATGGATATAAAATGCAACCAATCTATGAATAATAATGAGCAAATATGAGATTTCTAAAGTAAAAAGACAACCCCTTCTCAAGATATTAGGACAATATATAAATAAAAACAGACTAGAAAGACTTTTAAATTAGCTCTACCAGTATGGTGGCTCCATGGTTACCACTGTTGCTTTACAGCAGGAGGGTTCTGAGGGTTTGGACCCATGCTGGACTCTTCTGTTTCTAGTTTGCTTCTTACTGTATTTTATTTATTTATTTATTCGAACCAAGCTCCAGCTTCTCCCAACATCAGGCAGACAGGAATTCTAAATGCTGATATTGTTCCTTCCTGATTAATAAAGGTTAAAAGAATACACAGGTTTTTGAACTACAGCTGCATGCTTGGAAATTTTACTGATAGTCACTATAGTTATTTTGATTTTCACTAAAGATACCTAAAGTCTCTTGTAAATGGCCTTACCCTTTATAAAATCCCCCACTGATAATGCTGAGCTCCCATTCCCCTTCAAAGAAGTACTGAAGTGTTGTTTGAATACTATCATGTTCCGACAGTCTGTATTGTACCCCAGAGCTTAGCATGTTTCCTTATCCTACCAAATTGTCCTTTCACAGATACCTTAATGTGAGATACAGCACATAAAAGACTGAGATAGAAGGGGAAGAGATACAGGGATACCATTTTCAAGTTTAAAGTTCCCACATGGCTTGGAAGGTCGTTCTATCTGGGTGAGAGCTCTCTTTCTAACCATACAATATGTGGCTTACAATCCGTTTATCTCCATCCAATCAAATGAATGGAAAGTAGGAGACAGAGGGATTGATTTTGTAACAACGCTCAAGCTATTAGTGTATCATTACATGAATGCAGCACTATAATTGTCACTGACACAATGTCACAGAATGCTGCATTTCATGGAAAATGTTAATGGGCACCACATGTTTATATGATGGGCTCATTTTAATTATTGTTGATTAATTGGTTTATAACTTATTTTTGTATTTTTTGTCATCATTACAACCATTACAAATATCCTTGAAAAATTGGCTATTTATGCATTATTGTGCTAAATACACACAGACAATGCTTCTGACTTGAAAGATTATCTGGGTAAACTCTTTTCAGTGACTACTCAGTTTGAAAGCCACAAATCATTTTTACTGTTTTGTTTTTCATATCCACAACACTAAACTGCTAGAGACCTTACAAATCAGGCCCAGCTGATGTCATAGATTTAAACAAAATAAATTAGTTTGGATAGGATGCAGTCCTGCATGTTTGTTGTGGACCTGCTGAGAGAGGTATATAATAAAGCCAGATCGACAAAACCAGGCTTTTTTTATGTTAACTTGCTAAACAAAATCAGAAGCCCTGATCAGAGATGGGGATGATGCTGATTAACCTTTAGATATAAGGCTCTCCCATAATTAAGGATTTAATTGATTAAATTGATTTAGTTTTGACAGAATGAGAGTGAAATTAATTATACTGATGGAATATTCTTTCTGATAAACAGGATGCCAATAGATTAATCAAATTTCCAATCTATGGTTTATGTGCTGCAAGCAGCTGCAAAAAAGCATATTGATGCAGTTTTGCAGCTAAATACCTGCAAACCTTGGGTAAATAGACTTACAGTTGTGAGCTTCACATCTGCATTGCTTATTGAGTACATCTTCAAGAAAATGATTAGCGAAAATGCGAAAAGCTGAAAAATTGCATGTAAAAGATGGAAAAAAGCAGTCATATACTAAGTAAGAAATATTTTAGCAATATGGCTGAGGCTAAAGATCATACAAATCCACTTGACTGTTATTTAAGAAAGTTAGAATTGCTTTAAGCAATATGGACTAAAGCTAACTGACATAAATGTTTATTTTAGGGGTCACAGAAGCCCTGTGCACGGTGTTGAGACTGAAGTTTTAAAAACCAAAAACACGTACATTTAACTCAGCTGGGCTTGACCTGGCTGCTGACTGATATTAGGTTGGCTGTTCTCAACACTGGTATTGGCTCCAGAATCCATATTGCTTGCACTTAGAGAACTGATGGATATCTCTCTAAAATATTGCAGCTGGCCTTAGTTAAATAAATAAATAAATACAACTTTTTATCAAGGTGAACTATTACACAGGCTGAACCAATGCTATTATCACAGTAGATAAACTGACAAAAAAAAAATTTGATTTCATAAGTTGATGTCATGAGTTTAATGTTTTATGTAGCCTTTTAAGCCAATAAAGCTAATGATTCACTTCAGATACTCAGATGGCAATGACAATGGCAATTTTATGTGCTTAACAACAAATGATAAAAACATAAAAAACCATATAGTGTTTACAATGTCTTAAGGCAGTGAAAACAGCAAAATAACATAAAAATTAAGCAGAGCAGATGTCAGGATGGTGTGCCCTGCACTCCTGTGGCCTTAAAGCTGTACAGTATCCAGCTCCAAACTGCTCAACATTTTTTATTTAGAGATCATTTAAAGGGTAAATCAAAATGTGTATTTAAAACAACACATGGAAGCTGAGCTAAAGTTTATGCAGACATTCTGTATTTGTTTAGTGTGATAACAGATTTGTGTTTTTACTGAGCACACCTTTGTCCAATCGATTGTTAATTATTAATGACTATAGTGTGATGGAAATACTATGCTTTCTTCAGCAAAAGGAAATGAACTTAGCCTAAACATGTAACATTTTTCTGCAATGAGGCTATAAGCAAAGAGGAGTGTGATCATTTGTGTGCGGAAGTGAGTATTTGGCATAAATTAGGCAAGCCATCACAATTTCTGAGGCAGTTAATTGGACATGGATTCGTGCCATAGGTTGGCCAAAGCCTCTGAAGCTCAGAGCTCATTTGCTGGGATGCAGAACACCTTGTCAGGGTCACAAGGTGGAAAATCTTCATCCTACAAACACACACATAGACGTTTATCAGGCCCCAGATTGACTTCTTGAATCCTATCTGATATGAGCTATTTTTACATGGGATTAACTTCTTCTTTGCAGAAATGCACTTGGATTTTCTGGGCCAAAGATTTGATTTGTAACATGGTTGTTGCATATTGAGGAAATATTTATTAGACGTTACTTTATGTTGCATTTTCTGAACTTGAAACCAGTTAGTTTCAAATGCTGTAGATTTTGTCTAAAATTAGTAGAGTACATAACATAAAGATACTACCGTATCTTACATGATAACTTTAACATGCTGAGCATCATCCTTTACGAACAGTAGCAATGTGAAAATGATGTGTAAACAATTAATAATTTCCTCTCATCACATTTGCTGAAATAAAATTCTAGCAAATTGATATGATTCATGGTAGTATGGCTGCAAGGTTGTAGTTTGAGGTTAAACTGTCATATCATTCAGTAAGCTCAGTCAATTTGCCTACGATATGCCTCATAAACTAACCGAGAAAGTTATTTTTTAGCACATCAAAAAAAAGCGAACATCTATTCATCACAGGGGCATCGGCTCTCCTTAGAGTGCCCTTCTTCTTAATAGCCCCTCTCAAAGTTTTTCATCTCCTGTGAAAGTAGCAGATCCAGTGACCTGTAGTGTAGTTTTCCTTTCACACTGTCTCATGGTTGAACCTTGAGTGAGTCAATGTGTCTTTCTGACATAAAGGGTACAGACGCAGTAACACAAGAAACAACTTCACCCTCCTTTTTCTTGCTGTTAACAAAATGCAGAGGTGGCCTTCTGAGAAAGATCTGGTTTGTCCATTGGTTTATGTAACTGCCATTTGGAGAAATATCACTCTGTGGATTTAGTGAAGCTGAGCCTTTGTAATCCGCAGCACAGATACTTTTACAAATCCTGTATTTAATTAGATTTCCCCATTTAGTCATTTGCAGACAGAAGCCTAATTCCAGCATAATGCCTACAGTGAGAGCGTATTCCTGGCAAGCCCGTGGATTGCGTCCTATGTTCTACTTCAGTGTGTAATGGTCCAAGGAGTTCAATTTCACCTCAAATATCCCTTTCATTGTGTGAGCTTAACAGAACAGCAACTGGCTTACGACATGTTTTCTTTTATTTATCAAACGATCTGTGTTAAACAAAAGTATTCTTGTGAGTTATTTTAGCAGCTTAGAAAATTGTGGACTTATGAAGAGTGAGCCAATTAAATTTATAGCTGTTATATATAATACTGTGAAGTAATCCTACATGTATGCTTTTTTATGTGGGCTATAATATTTGATTTACAAGATGGCTTGTATAGTAAAACAGATGCAATTTGGCCAAATACACTGTACAACAACACCATAAAAAACAGGTTTAACTTCAATACTTAATTAAATAAAACCTTTCATAAGACAAACAGATTGAATTATTGAGTGTATGACAGTAATTGTTACATGTCTTATTGAGGTGTTCAATACACATCACTGACTGGTTTGTTTGTGTGTGAACTGTTTCAACTGTAAGAATTCATTGTGTACTGACCACCTTTGATTGTTGGTCGTTGCATCAAGAAAGAAAGTTTAATTACGAGGTCAGATAAAACTTTTCAGCTGATGTTGATTTTCTCTAACTGTATTTTGGGAACTATACTGCTGTCGTCATGGCCAAGCAATGTTGACATGTCACTTTCTTTCAAAAATTTGCCCTCCAGGCCTGTCTAGTTCAAATTAAATCCCCACGGACATGTGAAGCTATTTTCACAATCCTCATCCTCACATCCTCATCATTACTGAAAAAAAAACTGCAGCCAGTAATACAACTATATCAACACAATGACAAAATATTTTACTTAACAAATGTACAATGATAGAATAGTAGATCTTTAGATACCTCTAATACACTTGCTTATGGTTAGAAACAATATAATCTTTATTATAAAATATGAAAACCTGATCATAAGTAGTCAAGATTAGATGGATCCGATACTACAGAATTAGGTATTGGTCCAATATCAGGTAAATATAAGGCTATTATCACTGATACAGAATACTTATACTGATACTTCTAGTGTATAACTTCAGCTTAATTAAGGGAGAGCACTTTGTCTTGATTTATAAGGTAAATACATCATCATTATGCAAAATGGTACATTTTTAGGTATATGTTCACTTCAAATAAGATAATTTATTTAACACATTTAGTGGGCTGAGTATTATTTAAATGTCTGAATATAGTTTATGAGTAATCAGTCTGCTGGAATAACAAAAACAAACCCGGTTCCGGTATTTAAAATAGAAATAAAAATAGAATGCAGTGATTTGCCAATATTATTTTATTTGCAACAGAACATAGTAAACTGAGAAAATATATGATTTTAAGAAAGGCATTAGCTCATTAAGTTACTGGCAACAGGTCAGTAACATGGTTGGGTAGAAAGGAAGAAGCCAAGCTTCACAGGAATAAAGATGAAAAGAGGTTCACGAATCTTCAAAAGAATGTGTATAAAATATTTTGCAGCACTTTCAGAATAATATGTCTGCAGTGCATCCAAAAATTCCAAGAATCTGAATAGATCAGAATGGGATGCACGTGGTCCTCAGGCCCTTAGGCAATGCTGAATGTTGTAATCTTCTTTGAGCCAAAGCTAATTTAAAATAGACTGAGACCATGAGAAAAACGTCTGTGGTCACACAAAATGAAATTTGGAATTTTTTTTCGAAAAACACGCATCCCACATCCTTTGAGAAAAAGAGGAGCCGTACCATCTGGCTTGTTATCAGTACTCACCTAACAGCCCCACTACTGCCTAGAGAACTTGCAGCATGCACATCTGGAAGGCACCATCAGTGCAGGTCTTAGAGCAACATATGCTCCCATCAAGACATTTTATTCAGGAAAGTACTTGCATATTTGTGCAAGACAATGATAAACCTCACATATCTATTAAAACTGCATGGCTTCCTATTACAAGAGCTTGTGATAGACTTCATCACAGTAGATGTCTTTCTGAAAGCGCTGTAACTAAGTTTAAGAATTCAACCCACCCACTGTTATCATCTTCAAAGCCCTGTACCAACATAGAGCAGAGCAGCTACCTGAATGCTACTCCAACAGAGGTCATCTGTTAATAATTTTACCTCCTCACTACGTACGACTCTGGATACTGTAGCTCCTGTGAAAACTAAGGTCTCTAATCAGAAGTACCTGACTCGGTGGTATAATTCTCAAACACGTAGCCTAAAGCAGATGACTCATAAGCTGGAGAGGAAATGGCGTGTTACAAATTTAGAAGATCATCATTTAGCCTGAAGAAATTGTTTGTTGCTTTATAAGAAAGCCCTCCGCGAAGCCAGAATATCTTACTATTCATCACTGACTGAAGAAAATAAGAACAACCCCAGAAGAACAATGGGAGGGAGAGCCTTCAGTTTTCAGGCCCCTCTTCTGTGGAACCAGCTTCCAGTTTGGATTTGGGAGACAGGCACCGTCTCTACTTTTAAGATTAGGCTTAAAACTTTCCTTTTTGTTAAAGCATATAGTTAGGGCTTGACCAGGTGACCCTGAATCCTCCCTTAGTTATGCTGCAATAGACATAGGCTGCTGGGGATTCCCATGATGCATTGAGTTTTTCCTTTCCAGTCACCTTTCTCACTCACTATGTGTTAATAGACCTCTCTGCATTGAATCGTACCTGTTATTAATCTCGGTCTCTCTTCCACAGCATGTCTTTATCCTGTCTTCCTTCTCTCACCCCAACCGGTCGCAGCAGATGGCCCCGCCCCTCCCTGAACCTGGTTCTGCCGGAGGTTTCTTCCTGTTAAAAGGGAGTTTTTCCTTCCTACTGTCGCCAAAGTGCTTGCTCATAGTGGGTCATATGATTGTTGGGTTTTTCTTTGTATCTATTATTGTAGGATCTACTGAACAATATAAAGCACCTTGAGGCGTACTTGTCCTGCTAGACCTCAGTGCAGCGTTTGATAGTGTTGACCATAATATTCTATTAGCACGATTAGAGCACGCGGTAGGTATTACAGGTACTGCACTGCTGTGATTTGTATCATATCTATCTTTTTAGAAATGGGTTTGTATGATGATTTGTAATACTTTCTAAATGAACATTAACAAATGCATCATAACTCAAAATATTATAAAATATACTAAAATATTCTTACAATATTGTTTGCCTGTTTGATTGGACTCTGTGCTGGAGGTCTGGGTCTCACTGAGACCTTCCTCTCCTACTTTCTTTTTTAGAGTCCTCTTTTTTTTAAATCTGTGTTTTATTCCTTTGTTTGTATAAATTGGTGGTGTTGCCACGATAGCTAATAGCCTTCCTACACATATTGCAACTTGCAGTCTTTTCATTTATAGACATGAAATGAGTCCACAGGATGCTTATATTTTTCTCTGCTATTATGCTCTCACTCACTGCAGCCTACATGTGTCTTCGCAGCACTGCCAAGTCACATGACTGCACAAAACACAGCAACACAGGGGAGGGGGAGGAGCAAAAGCGTGAGCAATGCAATGGGAGTAATGTATTGAATGTACAAGAGAGATATTGAAACTAGTATCGACACAATACCAATAACAACTTTGGATTGATTCTGCCTCTCACCGAGATCCCATTACTAGATTAGCCCTAATTTGTGAACATGTGTGGATGTTTGTTGCATCTTATGTGGATGACCTATGTAATGTAATGTAATGTGATATCATGCTATGAAATACTGGATTTAGTAAAGCAGAAATTTACACAATGCTTTATTAAACCTAATTAACTAATAACAAGACCAACATTAAGCACAGGGCTATTACAGTTATGCCTGAAATATAAAAACAACTACTGTTATCATGACTTTTTTCTCTATCGGGAAAGAACGTGAAGCCATTTCTTTCCTAAATGTCAACTGGTCTCAGCACTTCCTTTCCTTTTTGTCAGAAAATCCTGATATTATAGGCTCATGTATTACTTGAGATATATAATATATATATAGCAATGTTTTAGTTGAGTTACCTTAAGTTACCACATTATTGTGCTGATACACGTGACTGCTCACAAACTATGCATATTCAGTGTTTCATGTGACACCATAATTAGGCTGTCATGAATTTCACATCTGTTTATGACAATGTCTTTGGATTCACATACAACACTAAACCCTTCCATGAATAACATGATGGAATTCACTTTCATTTCATGACTTATTAAGCCGACTATTATAAATGGGTTTTATTGATTTTTTTTTTTTTTTTTAAGACTACATGGTTTAATTATACCTCCTGATACCTGCTGATCACAAAATTACGCACAGGATTTAGAAAGCCACCAGCTTTCTAGGCTGTATTTCAAAAACCTAAAAATGCATTAACTTAACATATGCTATGAAAGATGTTTCCAGAAAAAAAAATGTCAATATGCTTTTAAGACTGGTGTACTTGTGCTGTGAGTAGACATCCATCTGTGACCCATCATCCTTAAAGCACATTCCCTACATTAAATTCACACTAAACACTAGGGTATATCTTACCATAGTATTTGATATTAGCTTTGCCATAATTCATTATTGATTTTTTTTTAAAACTTGATCTTTCTTCAAAATCATGACATTTTCAAAAGAAAACTATTTGAGAGATTAAGCCCAGGGTGAAGCTTCATCAATAATAGCCTGCAGAAGCCAGTGAAACAAAAGTGGAATTTCAGTGCTAGAGATGAACATATCTCTAAACACATGGCATACTTGAACATTCTCAAGGCTGCCTTTTCATAGTTTCTGCTTTCAAACCAACAGTGCAAATGGGAAGTCAATGCTGCTCTGTAAATAATGAACAGAGCAAAATCAGACGTTATTGGATGCACCTGCTTAAAGGGCAACTTTACTCTCTCAGCCAGCTAATAGACTGAACATTTCTGTTTTTGAAGGCTGTTGAGAGATAACCTTTAAAGATGGTGAATTGCTCCTGATGAAGTAGGGTTTGCAGGGGAAATTAAAGGTACATACACCCCCCCCCCCCCCCTTTTTGTAATTGGATTCATACTGCAGGCTTAAAGGAACAATGTGTTCTAGACATTGTGCAGACAACATGCCCTCCTGTATTCTAAAGATAAGTAAAAAAGGGAATGGATTCATTTTAAACTGTTTATTTAAAGTGGACTTCAATTCCCTTTCTGGTAAAGGTCAATTTGCCATCTATCAATTCACTTATCCTTCTTCAGTCCATTGTTTGAAAGTTTATATCTAAAGCAGGAGTGCCAAGCATAAGGCCTGCAGGTCAGAATTGGCATGTCAAAGACACCAATCCAGCACAATGGATGGTTTTGGAAAATGTGGCAGAAGATATAGATTTTGGACTTTTTACTATATTTTCATAGGTTTTACAGACATTTTTGTTTTTTTTACTGATGCAGATCTTCCACAGCCATTCATCCTTAACCAAAATAAATAAATAATAGATAAATTTTTACACATTTACAACTTCCAACTTTAGGCACTAATTTAAGCCTAAAGAGTCGCCCTTACAGATTTCTTTCATTTACTACAGCAGCTTTTCTTTCAATTGCGATACCTTTTCTTACATTAAAATATCCCAGAAATTAAAGGTGTTGTTAAGCTTCTGCACACCGACAAAAAGGATTTACACTGGTCTGGCACACATAAGAGCAATGTCAACTGTATGTGGCCTGCGATTTACATCTCAGGCCACGTCCCTGATCTAACGTGTCATGATCAGTAGGTGAGCGACCAAACTTGGCAGACAAGTATATCATACATTTAGTTGGATATGTATAAATGCTCTTTTATATTTTGTTCTGGTTTACTACTGGCGATACTGCAGACTAGATTCTAAAGTAATTGATTAATCTATTGGTATTTATCAGAGAAAATATTAAATTGCTCTTTTCACTTTGTTTTAATAGAAAAATAAATTTTAAAAGGCTACCAAACAAGTCCTTTTGGTTCTGACACAATTCCATAATGAGGGAGAAATCAAAATCACTTCATTTTTAAAGAGCTCTAATATGCAATGTCAGAATTAAACAACAACATTAAGAGTGGATTAAGCGGTACAACAGCGTTATTTTTTGACCTGATTTGCCGTACAGCTTTATATATCCTGTTCTCCTGGCTGCGGTACATAACCAGTCCATTGTGTGCAAAAAACAGTCAAATAATATGGTTTTAGATTTTATCTAGTCAGCCAAGTTAATATTTAGTGCAGCATTTTGTGCAAACATAAATTATTTGACAACAACAGGTGGGATAAAATGTAAAACTCATCATGATATTGTCTAAACTGGACAAAAATATGGAATGCATGACTCTGACTGACATTCCATAAGCTCTTATGGCATTTATCAATTTCTGTACTGCTACTTTATTTATTATGTTTATGTAAGATTAATCTAAAATATCTCTCCCTTATATTTGGACATTTATTTAAAAAAAAACATTAGCACATCACGTATTTACAGTCATGAGAAAAGAAAGTGTTATTATTGTCATTGACAATGAAAAATAAATAAATAAATAAATAAATAAATAAATAATAATAATAATAATAATAACAACAATAATAATAATAATAATAATAACAACAACAACATGGTCTTTATCAGGCCTTTAAAATTAGATAAATACAATAACAGATGAGCAATAGCACACTAATCTGTGTCTTTTAATCTGTGTCTATACCTTGTAAAGCACTTTGTGATCTCTTATCTAGAAATGTGCTATATAAATAAAATTTTACTTACTTACTTACTTTACTACAATTTTTTATTTAACAAAAACCAGAAGTGTTTGACAAAATGACGTACACTGTCACTGCTTCTCTAGGAATTAGCAGTGTAAGTACCAGCGAAGTGCACTTAAACAAATGCACTTTCTTCTTACTTCTTGACTGGATGAGATTTCTAGATAAAAGAAAATATTACTTATTCCTGACATGCAGCCTCTAATGAGTCTTTCAGTAAACACAAAACCAACACAATCTCACCCAAAAATCACTTTCCAATTGCAACTGCAGTCTTGCTGTAACAGCATAGCACAGTTCATCAATCAACTATAAATGAGCTGGGTTAATTAATAGGCAGCCAAAGGGTATCTATAAACATTAATATTCTTCACAATCACGACTGCATCCAGACAGCCAATTGGAAAGTGGTGAGATAGATGTATTGTAGCTGCCTAAGGGTTGTCAGGGGGAAAATGCAAGGTAGAAGAGAGGTTAAGCACCTTGGGATATTTGCAACCTCAACCTTGGGTAGTTAATTGAGGAGAAAACACAAGTGAAGTGTGCGTAACAGTTTCTAGTCTCACATGTGACTGTTGTCCCAAAACAAATTAAACCCTATAGGTATTTTTTTCCATGCAGCGTACCAGTTATTTTCAAACTATGGAAGAACATGTCAGTCACAGACAATTCACCAGAGACCTGCAATTCTCATATGCATGTAATTAGACATGACTTAGACTTTGTCATGTCTGATAACAAGCTGATTAAAAAAATTATCCAATTATGTCCTATAGTTGAGGTCTTACATGGCTCTAGGTAGAAGAGCAGCATTAAATCAGTGAAACTGGGCAAAGATGGTGGAAACAAATGTCTTATACTTGCTCTGTCTGAAACTTTTTGTCCTACTTTTATGTTAACATTTTGTGCAACTGGATCCTGATCACATTGCAAATTCATAGAGATAAGAACTGAATCCTTTTACTATTTTGACTGAAGTTAAAGGCAATTAGACATGATTAGAGAAATACCTCAGGTTAGCCGGGGGGTGCATAATGATTTAATTTCAAAGATGAGAAAGAAAAAAAAATATTATTGATGAGCACACACACGTGTGCACACGCACAATGCTTTATTTTCAAATAGGCAGTTGCATTCATTTATGCACTCATCTTTCATTCATATAATAAGGATTTAGCATTTGATGAGATACTAAATGACAGGCACCTGTCTGAGTTTTGGGCAGTTCTTTATTCATCTCCCATTTGATGGAGTTGTTGATGTGACAAACATCACTAGCACCATTGTTTAGAAATGTCTTTTTGCACCCCCATCTCAGTTTCATTACAAGAGGAAGCAGAAAGTTGATCTTGTAAGACAGCCTTCTGGGTTGCTTAATTTAATCAATAGTAGTTGATTAAAACCTTGCTCTCTTATCTCATACCCTGCACTTGTTATGATTGCCTTTGGGAACTGAAACCATATCTGCATATTTTCAGAATCTCAGAGGATGGATAATACAGTAGATAAACAGCAATATTTTGAAGTACATTTTAATTAAATATCAATGTTATAAATTATAAAATACCAAATTCACTAGACAGTTGCATTATTATTTTAGATAACTGCATTCAATATTAGGCAGTGGGTGTCTTTCCTGTTTATGAAAATAAATGCTATTGATTCAGCCCAAGTGGTTTATATTAAACGAAATCATGAATGTAGAGAGATGAAGGAAATTATATATGACATATTCTTAATTTATTGCTAATGAACAAACAGCCAGATGTCAGTGTAGCTGACCTTAAATGTGTAAAAATATAAAGTCACATAAGGTTATTTGTTTTTAAATAAATACCACTGAGTATTCATGCGCCTTCCCTGAGTCAGAAATGTGCTTTTTCTTTTTCAGTGACATTGAGTAATTTAATATTATCTCTAAAGTGCTGCTGTTGATTTAACTTAGCCTGCCAATATATTTCCAAATGTTTTCTTTCACACCATATGTCATAATCTCAGATGTATACGTTATGCACAACGTGACAGGGCTGTATGTAAAGACTAATAAAATAGCCTAAAAGTAAGATTTGTTTTAAGTTATATATTTTCAAAGGGAAACTCTATGACTACTTAAAAAAAAATAGGTCAACAAATTTCAAGAAATAACGTAACACCATCAGTAGTTTTACTTTTCCTACTGTTTTGTGCTCAAGCATTAATCAGGTCGCACAATATAAACACAAACCTTAATGTGGAAAATGACTTTTTCATTTTGCTGCATTTTAGCACTTCAGTTGGAAAAGCAAAAATGTGCTTTCATGGGCTTTTTAAACCAACTGATTACTAAGTGCAGTAGTTAGTAGTCATAGCATTCGGTGCATTTATCTGGGATGGAGTCAACATACTCAAGTCACCAGGTTCATCATAATTAAAAATAAAATATGTCCTTCAGGGTGACAGTGTGCCTTACTGATTTGTTTTTAATAGATTTGCACAAAAATAGAAGTAAAATAAGCTGCATCAGGCTTTGGCTACTGAAGAAATACTTGTTTGTTTGTTTTTTTAGCTAAATGATAATGATTATTATTATTATTGTTAACTTTATGAAACAAGTAGTACCACTGAGGCTGAGATCTCTTTTTATATTTCTCTTTTCTTTTATCTACCTACTAAATTTAAAGTGGGTCTATAATGCTTGTGATTCATGGTTCAAACGAACTATTTATATACCTGTATCCTTTAACACACATGTCTTCTCTGTCTTGACTGCTCCATAAGTCTCCCTGTTCTCATTAAGCTTTATTTAAAGAACTGGAAGCTGTGAGTAGGAGGGAGGATTGCAAAAAGGCAAGCAAAATAAAAAGTGTCATATGTGTAAGTAGCCCAGCATATAATGTGTAATGTGTTGCTCAAACTAGAGCCACAAGATGGCATTAGGATTTGTGCCTTGTATTTTGACTCTCCCTCATAACCTTTATTTAACCAGGTAAAAACAAAACTCTTGGATTAAAAATCTCTTTTACAACAGTGTCCCCGGACACAAGGACAGCAGTACACATACATACACATACAAATCCATAAAACAGTTAAGTACAGGCAAAGAGTAGAAATAATAAATAAGTAAAGCTGTCAGGGGCTGGGTCTTACTTTGTATTGTTGATTTCTCATGTTAATATTATATTAAAATCATGTGCTATTCTTAAGTTAAGGGTCGAGTTGAGTTATTTTGTATAACTTATGAGATAATGATATGTTCTAGTATTATTAGTAATTGAGTTGAGTTTTAGTCTGGTTTTTTCTGTGCTTCCCCGTCTATGTAGGTTCCTTGTGTCTCTCTCCTCTGTGTTCCTCTCCCTCTCTCTCTCCCTCTGTCTCTTGTGTCAAGCTTGCATGTCCCAGATCATGTCTCTCCATGTTTCCTGTTTTATTTTGAAAGCCTTGTTACTATGTTCATTGTGCTTAGTTTTACTTTCCCCTGTGGCGTCATGATCATTTGTGTCAGCTGCGTCTCCCCAGGTGTTTCCACTTCCCTCATTTCCCTCCTGTCTATTTAAGTCCTCTGTTTCTCTTTGTTCATTGATGGTGTGTCTGTTTTCCTTCCTCCATGTCATACTGGATTCCAGGTACCTCATGATGCTGGTCAGGTTACGTTCATATTTCATGTTCACAGGTTTGCTCATAATAGTTACTCTTGTATACCTGCTCAGAAGCATGTCCAAGACTCGCTTATCATAGTTTTCACAGTCTAGCTTTTCCCAGTTTAGGTTTTACTTTTAGTTTTGTCTCTGTTCATTTTTGCCTTGTTTTGTATTCGTGTTTTTGGCGAAATAAACGACTCATTTTTTGTTAAGATTCCATTCCGTCTCCTTAAGTGAATGCACTCCACTAACACACCGGCTGCTCTGCTATGACATAAAGTATAGAAACAACCAAGCTCTAACTTTAATGTCAATAATTTAATATCCTAGTAAAAGTAATTGTCTAATGCCAGAAACAAAATGAATTATAATGAATTACGCAAAACATTTGCTGCCTGAATTAACTGCATTCAAGTTTAAAATGTAAACTAATGTGAGTGTGTAAAGATGCAAAACTGAAGTGCTTGTCACATGTCAGCACAGTATCTGTGCTGTTCCTAGGACTCCACCCTTCTGGACACAGATCTCAGATGTTGCTCCTGGGATCTGCTGGAACCACTTGCCCAGTTTGGAGGTAACCATTCCAGTTATCATGAGGACTACTCCTGCCTCCACCTTCCACATCTTTTTCTATCGCTTCTCTTTGCTCTTGGTATTTCTCAAGCTCCTTGTGTTCCCACATCCTGATTTTACTGTTATTACCTGTGTCTATCACTACAGCCTTCTTCCTCTGCCTGTTATCACCAGTATATCTGGTTGTATACCCTGCCTGCTAGCACCTTGCACCAGGCTATTATGTGCTGGATTGTCTGAGGTTTTGCCTGGTGTTATAGACCTCAGTTTGTATCAGTCTTAGATGTTAAAGCTCATTCCTGTGCTGCCATGGTTAGTGCTTCTGTGCTGTCTTTCAATTTGGCTTTGTCCAACCATTGGTAGGAGAAATGGTGGATATTGAAAAATCCTATATGTCAATAGTATATGCCGTGCAGAGGCCTGTCCTTCTATGACAGTAGTTCTTGCTCTTATTCTTTCGTTCTGCTGCCTGAGGTATTCAATTAAATTTTATTTATATTATAAGGCAGACCCTACAATAATACATACAGAGAAAAACCCAACAATCATATGACCCCCTATGAGCAAGCACTTTGGTAACAGTGAGAAAGAGAAACTCCCTTCAGTGCAGATTCAGTGCAAAAAGGTCTATTAATACAGTGATTGAAGAAGAAATACTCAATGCATCATGGGAATCCCCAGCAGCCTACACCTATTGCAGCATAACTAAGGGAGGATTCATGGTCACCTGATCCAGCCCTAATTATATGCTTTAGCAAAAAGGAAAGTTTTAAGCCTGATCTTAGACAAAAAAGTAGAGATGGTGTGTGTCTCCTGAATCCAAACTGGAAGCTGGTTCCAGAGAAGAGGCCTGAAAACTAAAGGCTTTGCCTCCTATTCTACTTTTAAATACTCTAGGAACAACAAGTAAGCTTGTGGCACAGGAGCGAAGTGCTCTAATGTGATACTATGAAGTCATTAAGATAAGATGGGGCCTGATTATTTAAGACCTTGTATGTGAGGAGCAGGATTTTGAATTCAATTCTGGATTTAACAGGAAGCCAATACAGGACAAATCTGCTCTTTCTAGTCCCTGTCGGGACTCTTGCTGCAGCATTTTGGATTAGCTGAAGGCTTTCCAGGGAGTTTTTAGGACTTCCTGATAATAATGAATTACAGTAGTCCAGCCGAGAAGTAATAAATGCATGAACTAGTTTTTCAGCATCACTCTAAAATTAGAAATATCTTGAGATATTGCACAAACGGATTAAAAGCAGTGCTACATATTTGTTTAATATGTGCGTTGAAGAACACATCCTGTTCAAAAATAACTCTGAGTACAATAACCTGAATTTAGAAGCAGAAAACAAGAGGTCATCCAGGTCTTTAGAACATTCCTGCAGTTTAACTAACTGGTGTGTTTTCTGGCTTCATGGATGGATAAATTTGTCATCTGCATGGCAGTGAAAATGGATGCTATGCCTTCTAATGATGCTGCCTAAGGGAAGCATGTATAATGTAAACAGAATTGGGCTTAGCACCGAACCCTGTGGAACTCCATAATTAACCTGAGTGTGTGAAGAGGACTCTCCATTTACATGAACAAATTGGAGTCAACTAGGTAGAAAACCACTGCAGTGCAGTACCTGTACTGCCTGCAGCATGTTCTAATAGAATATTATGGTCAACAGTATCGAACGCTGCGCTGAGGATAAGCACAGAGATGAGTCCACTGTCAGAGGCCATAAGAAGATCCTTTGTAACCTTCACTAAAGCTGTTTCTGTGCTGTGATGAGCTCTGAGATTCTTCAAAAAAGAGCCCCCTGCAGATGATCAGTTAGCTGTTTGACAACTCTTTCAAGAATTTTTGATATGAAAGGAAGATTGGCCTATTAGCTAAGACCGCTGGGTCTAGAGAGGGCTTAAGTAACAATTTGAGGTCAACAAACAAAACCACCGCTATTGGTCTGACACTAACCCACATTGGATGGATCCCTCCAAGACTGTTGGAACAACAAAAGTGAAGGTTTGGTGTGGTATATGGGGTACAACGATAGTGGGTCCATTCTTCATCAATGGAAACCTCAAGGCCACTCGATATTTGAAATTGCTACATGATGTGTTTCCCTCTTTATGCACTGAAGCTGGCACATTCCCTGAGTTTTTCCAGCAGGATGGTGCACCACCACATTATGGCTGCCAGGTCCAAGCATTCCTAGATGAACAGTTTCCTGGAAAGTGGATTGGTCGTCGTGGGCCAGTTGAATGGCCCCCAAGGTCTCACGATCTGACCCCCTTAGACTTTTATCTTTGGGGTCATCTGAAGGCAATTGTCTATGGTGTGAAGATACGAGATGTGCAGCACCTGAAACTACGGATACTGGATGCCTGTGCTGGCATTTCTTCTGCGGTGTTGCTATCAGTGAGTGAAGAGTGGGAGAAGAGGGTTGATTGACAATCCAACACAATGGGCAGCACATTGAACACATTTTATAAGTGGTCAGAAACTTGTAAATAACTCAATATAAATGGCCCACCCTGTAGTTCTGACACTCACTAGTCCTCAGCTTCCCTTCATCTGTTTAGTGTACAGTTTCAGGATTTGGGATGAAAGCCTCCATGCACTTAAGGAGCTTTATTGTCTCTTACTGAATAACTACAAAGCAAAATGCTAATAAAATGCAATGAGGAACATATTTTTAACCTTTACTGGTGAAGTTGACAAACTAGAAGAAGACATGGCAACATAATCATTCACAGATTGGTTCACTTAAATGAACCAATCTGTGAATGATTGTACTAAGAACATTATTATTATTTTTTTTTAAAACTAAAGTAAATCCTGGCTACCAGTTTTTAAGTGACATAAAGAGAAATAACATAATCCTGATGAAATAAATAATGTCACTGCAATTTATGATTTATTAATTTTCATTTCGTTTTATTTATTTACTTTAAATCGGTTTCTCTAACTGCCCAGAAAAAAATGGAATCTCTAAATTAATTTTCCTCAGAGGCCACTGGTAATGATCACTTTCATGCAAGGTTTCCCTTTAATTCTGGAAGTACTACAGTAGACTTTGGCTCAAAAATACATAGAGAAACCTATTAGACAGAACTGTTACATTTAAGTTATTTTAAGTAATTTCTGTTCTTGCATATTATTACATATTGCTAACTTTTAAAAACTTCAAATGGATGACTAATGTACATTTTTTTTCTCTCTCTCTGTTGACATTACATAAAATTTAACTGATTCTATCATTAATTGTTTTTTCCAACTATGATATTGTTGTGGTGTGGTGGCATTTTGTACAGTGGATTATTTTTTTTATTTTTTTTACACCTGTCCATATAGGATACAAACTGGACTGCACTGCTAACAATGACAGTTCTGTTCTACTCAAGTGTTTCAGAAATGCATGAAAATGCTACATCAAGCCAGCATCCGCAAGCAGTTGAGTGTGAGGATACTGGCTGAGCTTTTATGCTTCTGCTAAATAAATTAATAAATACAATCCAAATGGCTTTTAAAACATGTTTTTCTTTAGTAATAATGGTAACTCAATTAATGAGAAGTATAGTCCACTCGGTGTAAGCTGATCACGAATGCCACAGTTTTCCTTTGCCTTGGCTGACAAATTGAAGTCATATGAAGACAAATTATAAATTTGTTAATCCTGTGTACTATTGGCCATCAAGTGGTATTGTTAAATGGTAAGACAAACCCTCTCTGTTTGTTAAAGGTGTTACTTTATTGAGGTGCGGGCTCATGTTGTGGTCATGCTGGAGAAGTTGGTCATTGCTCATGTGAACTGTAACACGAACAGTGCATTTATACTATAACCATTTATACTGTTGCTTTAGGTGCATTCTACTCACTGCAATTGACTCTTAAATGATAGGTGTCCCAACTCAACCTTTTTTTTTAATTTTTTAATTTTTTTATTTTTAAATAACAGTTTGTTTCAGAATTTGAAAAACATTTATACAATCTGTCTTTAATCCATCTCAGAATCTATCCCTCTCTACTCACATATACCTAAAATGTATTTAAAGACAAACTACTCGTGCACACCTGCTTTCAGCCTATAGCTGCCAGGCCAGTTCCACAATAAGCCAAAATGACACAAAGAGTGACATAATTTATAAAAAGGATGACAACGGCAAACACAAATTTCCTGTCAGCCTGGTCACTTGTCATCTTTTAACCTTGGATCCTATGAATAAAACTATGAAATTATTACAAGGAGAAAGTATTGGATGTTTTAATAGAACTTTAGCTTAACGTCTGTAGAGTTATCAGAAGGAATTCAAAATAAAGACAAACTTTGCAAAACTGACGGGCAAAGTTCCAACAGCCATAGTTACAAATTGACTGTTGGACAGTTTGCTTTTTGAAACCCACTGCTATCATTCTACCTCACTGATTTTGACAGGCCGGTTCCATATATTCTCCTCACAATGTGCACAGACCTATTGTTGTCACAACAACCTTGGTTCAGCAATAAAAAAAATAAAATAAAAAAAAGTATATAGTTGACATGGCTCTGCTGTCCAGGGCATGTCTGTGGAAGACATGGCCAACTGAAGTATTACTGAATCAAACTTAATATGAAACCCATAAAAATTGTGAAGTTATGTGTTTGCTTCCATTTCCACTCTGGCCTTGATATGAATCTTTTTCAAAAAATCCTTTAAAGTTGTGCTGAAACTGGATAAGCTGTCATCTTCAACACTGAGGTTTAAATTGAAGAAGTTGATGATAAAAATACTGTAGGAAGTTTGAAGTCTTAATCTTTATTTATTCTTTTTTTTTTTTTTTTTTTTTTTTTTTTTGTAGTCACAGTGCACAGTAAGAAATTATTTTAACCCAAATACTTGAGTTCAACTTTGGGGTTAAGTTCATCTAAACAAATTAAACAGCCTATGTAAGTTATTCATACTGTATAAGTAATATAGTTGTTCTGGCCATTTTTGTTGAATGTTTATAAAAAACGCAATTTGTATTCATTTTTGTTTTTTCTTTAAAGTTGTAAGAATATGCTGACCTAATTTTGTTATGTAAATTTGGAATTCATTTTATTGTAAATGTTTTTGGAAAGTGATTGGATTATTGGCTTATGGACCCTCCCATTAATCAGGGGATTAAGACCACCCTGGAGGGGTGTGGTAAAGATGGTGTTTTTTTTTTGGTTTTTTTTGCGCCAAATGTCTGATGGGAAGACGGGAGGGTTTTTTGACCACTTTTGAAGTTGTTAAAGCAAATTAACTTAAACTTTCGTTTAATTTTAAGTTTTAAGAAGTTATTTGGTTTTTTGTTTATAATTTTCCACAAAATAAACGGCATATGATTTTTAAACAATGGAGTCAGAAGTGCGTTCTAAAATAAACCTCCCGTTGCCACCCACGGCCTTTTCTTGGACGTGTTTGGAACATAAAAGACCGTGACAATAGTTCTCAATGTCTTCATACAATTTGTTCAACAGAGGAGATGCCCATGGCATACACTGCCCACTCATCTTCTCAGTGTTCTAACTTTTTCACACACAAAGACAAAGCTTTAGTTTTGGTCAAATTGGTGCAAGTATCTGAGGCTGGGATATCACACCTATTGTTTATTTCTTAAATATTGCCCTTGACAATATAATGATAACTTTTATAGAGAACAAGTAAAAAAAAAAAGAATCCATATAGCATTATATTACTCTTCTGTATACCTCTTTTGAATGCTGACATTTCACAGTACTTTTTTGTATAATATCAGGAGAAAGAGACGTTAAATGCAGACCCCAAAAGATTCAGTGGGTCAAGGAATACACCACTAAACCTATTAAAGCAGATTTAGTTTTAATAGCTCTTCTGTTTTTTTTTTTTTTATGTTTGTGTTCCTGGCTGTTAGGTTTGTAAAAGTGGTGCAATGTGCTGGCAATACAGAGCTTGAGAATGTTCTTTCAATGCAATAAAATGTTAATGCCTGTGTAGGCTAAAATGAACCACCACGGGTCATTCACAATAAGCCCAATCCATTTGAGAAAGGCAGCGCTGCACACTCTCCATTCATAATATACCACACCATTAGTTCTAATGGATGTGGGAAGATATCTGCGCTCCAACAATAATGAAAGAGCTGTTGTGGAAACATTCAACCATTGCAGAACTTGAGAAATAGATTGCAACAATGAAAATCTCTATGAAGTCTATTTGACTCAACAAATCAATCACCATTTTTAACAGCACAGTACAGTATCTACGAACACAAACCTTTTTGTGCTCTATGAAAATCCAGATGGATCCATAGAATAGAGGCATTAGCGGCAGAAATGAATATGTCACCATCTGTAATGTCCAAATCTTTATATCCGCTTCAGAGATATGAGTGGTTTATATCAAACATGACTGCCACTATCCACTCTTAAGTATTTTAACTGTTGCCGTTGAACAACACAATTAACCTCCAACTGTTACATTTAAATTTCACTGGCCACTTCCTAGTTGTTTTGTGCATGTCTCACCTCAGGCCCGAGATGCTTCCAGGCGGCTTAGCTGGATAAATATGTCAGTATGCTCCTTTTCCCTGAATATTCAGTTTGTGACAAAACATATTAAATAAATTGTACATAAATATCCTAAATGACAGTATACTGCTGACTGTTGGTCAGTATTCTCTAATACAAACCATATGAATATAGTGGTGACGAAGTCCTAAACAACAACTAACCCTTTATGATGTGACACATAAAGGGATGTTTTCATCCATAAGAACCACACATTGAAGAAGGTCCTGTTAAAGTTTCAACACTGACTCTCCCAAAGTTTCCCTGACATTAAAAATGGGTCTGGGCTTTTATTAATTAGGTTTTAGCACAAAAACATTTCTCCTAAGTTTACAGTCACACTAAAGAAAAGTCAGTGGTTGCTCCTTGATTGCGTTTCATTTTTTTTTTTTTGCCCTTGGAGACCAGCTGCAAGTAGGCTGGCAGCAGTCACTCTTAGACAGCTTACTAAAAGTCTGAAAGTAACTGAACTGCCACCTAATTTATAAATGTTAATAGATTTCCAACACACTGTAAGCAAAATCAGCCTATTCACACTAGTGAGTGCATCTCTTTGCAATGGGAGATTTGTCTCAGGTGATTTCCAGCTGGTTGTATTCTGGTTATAGTCCTATATAAAAAGCTGTCAGGTACTAGTGTAATTTCCCTTTTAAATTGTCCTCCTGCAGCAACTACTGTATGTCATTATTTGCAGAAGCAATTCATAATTCTGTTTCAAATCTGTGAGGTTCTGGTTGAGTCTGAATGTGATCACTTAATGTGGATTTGTGTTTTAATGTGAATTACTCTGTATATATGCAGCAACAGAAGACAACGAATTTGGATTTTTCTCAGATTTACGTAGTTAATCGCTGTTTTACTCCAAAAGGCGACCTGACTCCATCTTCTTGCTGTTTTACTGCCATCTTAATGCGCCAGACAACTGGCTGTGAGTCACAGATGAAGCAACCATTTGAAAGGCAAAGAAATTTCAGGTTCATTGCACACGGTTACAACACTTTTGGTTGTGCTGCAGTGTGTGACTGCAGGATTGGAAATGAATTGTGAAGGTTTAAGTTGATAAAAGTACTGTACACATATGATCTTTATCTTCATAAGTACCTTAGTGAAACATGCTGTTAAGGTTTTGAAACTCCTGTTAAAATAAACAAAACAGTCAATGACAGTCAGTTGAATTAGGAATGCATTTAACACTATGACCCTTGTTCAAATCTGATGTTTTTACAACCCATCAAGCCACCCTGGCATCCTCTTTTGGTTCTCTCATAATCACTAGAGAGTTTTTGTTCAAAACACGTTTTTGTTATTTCCCCAAATGATTGATATAATCTTCAATTATTGAAAGCGCATAGAATCTAAGTCATCTCTCCTTAAGCCAGACCTTCCCAAAGTGTGGGGCCCACCCCCCAGGGGAGGCGCAGAGCCATTGCAGGGGGGGGGGGGGGGCGGTATGAAAAGGGGGGGAAGAAAAAACAAAACGCTTGGACACTGCTAGCACAGGGCGCCCACAGAAATGCAAAGCAGGAGATGAAGTATCGCTGAATATGTTTCCAAACCAATTTCCTTCTAAGCCAAAGACTAGAAAATATGGTGAAGCATATCTTCCCTTTGGCTTCACCTGCACAGGGTCCGAGGTAGGTCTCCCCTGCAGAATTGGTTTTCCCTGCGTCGGGAGCAGCGCCGGGCTGTTTAAATCACGGACAAACAGCATCCTACAGTTGTTTATGTTTTTAAACCCATTTTGCACAGAGAGGCATTTTTTTGAAAAATGCATTGATAGCAATGTTAAATATTATTACTTATTATTAAATAATCACACCGTGACGCCTCTGCCTTTCTAAATGGAGGGACAGTAACTGCGTGTGTATATGTTAGAGTGTAAAACCTGAAGACGGTAAGATTAACAGTAATAGCAATTCATCTCGGTAAACAATGACGTGGCGCACAGTGTGACGTGAAAAAAGGCACATACCTTTGACGTTGCGTGACGAACTCTGTACTCCTCGTCCACATGTAAACAGGAAAAAGGAGTTTTAAAAAATCTCAGTTTTCGGTGATTCGGAACGGCGTTTACGTGTGGACGAAACAGCTGCGTTTTCAAAAATATCCGTGTAGGTGTGGGCGTAGCGTAAAAGAGTTAGTAGTTTACTTTCTTACTACCTGTAATTTATTACAGATTACTTGTATTTGCTTAATTGTTTACTAAATGTTTGAGGTGTGAAAGAAACCGCAATGGAGCAAAATATTGGTGTGTGTGGTTGGAGGATGTGGTTGTGCGTGTGCACGCGCGAGAAACGAACATTTTTCTTGTAAAACAAAGGGGGGCCCAGCAAAAAAAGTTTGGGAACCACTGCCTTAAGATAAGTTTCAAACAATGCAAACACTAACTTCTCCAGAGATGGCTATGGGTGTAATACAAATATTATACAGTTCATGTTGCAATCACAAGTAGCCCTTGTGATCTGCGATAAGTCTGACCCCTTTCCATTATTACTGTGTGAAATGTCTCAAAGCAGTGGAAGTGAGAAGCATGCGTTTAATGTGGTTGCACTTTACTGGCTTAGATTAATCTACGTCTTTCAAAGATGCTGATGGTGACAAAGGATGAAAAATATAGATTCAGCGTTTACTGAGGCTGCACTGTCCTAATTGCAAACCACAAAGCACTTTTGGAGCATAGCAGCCTGTTTCCTTGACCGTCCCCTGACAACGTGAAACTTGTGCCACTGTTACCCCAACCCTCAAAAACACTTTTTTAAATCCAACTTCCCCTGATCCCTGACTCTCGTCCCTCTTTAAAATGTACTAAGCAAAGGGCAGATCACCAAGCAGTATTTTAATAGTTAATTTGGGAGGACATATATACAGTTTATTCTAATTTTTTGTAGCGCAACACTGAAATACTGTAATTTTGTATCTAAAGGTCATTATTTGACTGCTCATCTTGGATGCTGGTGGCCCATGTAATTTGAACTCTATTATCTTGTCAGACATTCTTAGAAGTCATAGGCACAGGTCAATTATGTACCCTGACACTTTTCACAAATTGTCTGGATTTGTGAAATTTCCTGTCAAAATTAGACTTTAGTGTAGAAGGAGTCGCTTTGTGAATTGCAGGTTGGATTTTTCTGGAGTTCCAACACACACAGAAAGATTTGGATTGGGCGTCTCCCAAGGGTATATGACAACATTACAGGAAATGCAAACCAAATTTATCATGGGTATATGAAATTGAACTGCACTTGTGACTTTTTGGAGAGCGGTCCAAGCTCTTTACAGGTTTCTGTCTTTTTGTCTCATCTTTCCCAGTGTGGACTTAGTATCTGTCAGGTCATTATTTACCACTGTTTCCAGTCATGGTTTGTACTTGATGTATCATGCACTTTTTATCTGATGTAATATTGAGGTATTGATGTAGTATTTTGTGGGATAAATGCTGCAACCCAAGATGCAATAAATGATGGATGGATATCATAACTGAATTCTTTCATGTACAAAATGTTAGAATTACAGCAAAGTGTTTTCCTTTATAGTTCCGTTACTAGTTATCCAAAAAGATCTTCTAAAAGCCATTTTTACAGATATGCAACTACTGTAGTGGACATCATGAGTACCAGAAAGGAAATAGACCTAAACGTTTGTTTTAATGTATGATCATGTATGGAAGGATCAATGGGGGGGCAAAATAAATAAAATTATATATAAAAATTCCCCTCTCACCCCTGTGGGTGCTCTTTTGTCCTTCAAACTTTGCTGTTCCTAGGACTGCACTCTACTGGACAGATCTCAGATGTTGTCCCAGGGATCTGCCAGATCCACTCGCTTAGCATCGTTGCCTTCACCCTCCACATCTTCTTCCTTCTCTCAGCCCTTGGTATTTCTCGAGCGTCTCGGGTTCCTTCTTCCTGATGTTGATATGTATGTATATATTTATTATTTTTGTGTTCCGCTGTAAGAGTGTTGACAAAATCAGTACACATCCAGCAATATAAACACATGCCAGAATACCCCATACTGCCTTTGTTGCTGTTGCCACATTAGGTGTATCCAGGATCACACTTTGCCATACTCTCTCTCTAACCCACGCACGCACGAATGGCTGGCAAAGTTAGTAAATGCAGTGTCACCAGAGAATTTTAAATGCCAGTATGAGCTGGAATTCACCTTGAATTAGCTTATTTTCTTTATAAATATTTAATCACCTTAAGCATTGATCTCACTTGTTTTAATATAACGATATTTTTACAGCCGAGCTTGCTCTGAGTGACACCTTGTAAAATCAAACCAGTTAACCAAAATATCTCAGTTACATTGTGCGTTTTTCTTTATTTATCTTGAATCCTGAATAAGATGTGGTGTGAGCACAGACTAATAACAGGAAAACATGACAGCTGTGACATGCAGGGCAAACCAGATTTGAGCACACAAGAATACTAAAAATCTTTGTGGCGGTTTGGGATTGCGAATGAGCCAGAGGGAACAGACTAACATGTTTCTGCATTCAAATATGAGACAGGAATACTGATCGGCTCTTCACACTGCAGCTTAGTTTAGTCTCCTTAGTGCAGTTGCATAGTCTTAAGTGAGAAGCCCTATCATTAGGCATACATTTTACCATGTTGACAGGAAGAGAGTGAATGGAAAGCAGCCTCAACTCTGATTCCACAGACTGTCTATGTGGTCCAAGAAGCAAGCACAGTTGGGAGTGACTGAAAAGCAGATTATTACTTTCATCCTCCTCCGAAATCTTTGAAGCTATGCAACAGTAGGCACAGTCCTTGAACCTGAGACGCAACAGCCAGCTTTAAAATTAGAGAATTCAGTCTGCTTTGTATTCACACAAAGTATCTCGTAGAAGAAATGTAAATTTCAGATGCACAAGACTGCATCATTATTCCGGTCGGCACATTGTTAAAAGCAGGCAGACGGATGTAGATAATTGGTTTGCTTTGCAGTTACAGTATTTAAAAGCAAAGAATTGCGTCAAAGAACAGCAAAAGGGTTGAGTTTTTAACTTCGCTTATCTCAAGGTGGCCAGGCAATAAAAAAAAAAAAAAGATAGTCCAAGTTTTCTGGAGCATCTCAATGATCAAAATCATGGGGTAAAATCCATACAAGGTTCCTAATGGTGTCAGAAATCTGAGATGAGCTGTGAAATTGTTCTAAATTGTTGTTACAATGACAGATGAAGAAAAGGTTTGTGACACAGTTGGCAAGAAAGACTGAATTTAGGCTCAGTTACTACAATAAATATATTGTATTACTACTACTACTGCTACTATTTGTAAGTTTGTTTTCTGCTTTTTTGCATGTTATTTTAAACATTTGGCAGTTTAAACAATATCATACAATATAGTTTGTTTATTAAAATAACTAGAACTTAAAGTTCAAAATCTCATGATCTCCTAATTGCAAAACTCAAATATATCAATGAATTTGCAGGTACTTGGTCCAGCTCTTGTAGCTGATCTATATTTTGTTCTGGTGGATAGAGCTTAATGAAACTTCATAGCCTCTCTCTTACATGAGTAAATGAGAAATTAAGCATCAGAGACAGTTTCTCATTTCAGCCTAATTAAAGTTTTAATTGCTTGATGTTGAGCACAGCATGTTGTGAAAAAAGCAGACTCACCATTAGGCACACCAAGAATCAAAAGAAGCACTGAAAATACAAACAAAAATATTACACGGCAGCTCTTTTGCATAATTGGTCATGAATAGTCAACTCCCCCGAATTTCTTGACAAAATGAAAGGGGTGGGTCCATGTTTGTAAACACATGCACTTTGACAGCTGTGTTATGTGCATGTTTATCTATTATGATTGAGCAGTGTATGTATAAGACGGCAATACTGAGAAATACAGTAGGTGGACAAAAGACCTGGGAGGCTAATCCTATTAGTTTTGCCATCTCCAGGAATCTACATTTCACACGGCTGGGTTGAAGCTAATGGCTGCTGGGTGTGCATGCCAATCTCATTAGAGCCAGGTGTTGGGATTCAGCTCGCTATTCCTTCTTTTCCTTCTTTGGCAGTGTGTATGTGCTCTCTAATGCTAAGACCTGACAGTGGCTTGCTACAGTTTCTTCTCATCCTGAGCCCAATGGACACCCGTTGTGACAAAAATTGAAGACTTTCAGATCTTTTGTGATCACTCAGCCCCATCTTCCTGCAGCTACTGGTCACCCTGTAAAGGAAAACTGCAGCAACTCATTTATGTTTTCCATTACAAGTGCACCTGAACTTATGGCCTACATTTGGAGTAACGTTTGCTGAATTTATTATTATTATTATTATTATTATTATTATTATTATTATTATTATTATTATTATTATTATTATTATTATTTTCATGTTATGCTTTTTGGAAAATCAGCACATTTTGCTCTGAAGCTGATTTGTTCTTGGATGGATGGATGGCAACAATACTGTCATTTTTAAAGCAATGTTATTCATTTTGCAGAGTCTGTTTTATATTTTATCCTGACAACTCTTTGTGGCTTTCATGTACATCTAAACTCTTGTTTAGTTAATTATTAACATTTCAAATTTAGTGATGGCACTAAAACTGATTTATGGATGTTGACTGACTTGTTCACTGATATTAATCTTGAAGTAAAAAATTTCTAATCCTAAGGCAATCTAGCACATTTGAATAAAAATCTTCAATGTTGTGTAAAAGGTGAATGCTGCAGTTAAAATTAAATTTCCTGATGCAACACTGTAGACTGCATTCATTCAAGGCCATCTGTCTTGAAATGTAAATCTTAGTCTGCCTCAAAGTAACTGAGTGAAATCTTTTTAGCCAAGGCCTAAAATATATATCAATCTAGTAGTTGCATGCTACTGTACAGGCGACACTTAGTTTTGGTAATATCTGTTGTAAATTTGGAATATAAAACCGAATATTTTCTTGCAAATAAACCACATAAAAGTAGCAACAATAAACTAAAATAATAAACTATTCTGGCAACAAAAAGATAATGTGTTAGATAATTCAGTGCTAGCGTTACTGGTTGCTTATCTTTTTTGTAAATACTGTGTTTCAAAGTTTTGGGGGGAAAAAAAAAAATCCTGAGTCTTCAAGTCAAGGAAAGCATGCATGCTATACCACTTCCCTCGTCACCTGTATCTGAGTAGAGGACAATGAATTGAATGTGCTGACAGCTATACGTAGACAGCACCAGTTGTCATAGAGATTAACTGTCAATCCAGCTACCATCTGGCATTAAAGCCTGATGTACTATACATCCCTCAGTGACTTCCACACATTTTAATGCGCCACATAAAGGCTACTGCAATTCCTATACTGGCAAGGGCACTGAGCATATACAGGCACAATAGTTCAGTTGCTGAAAGATCAAACAATAGTAACAAAAGCACCTCAGCTTTTTCCTCCAGCTTCTGCTTATTTTCATCGTAATTAATTGCACTTCAAGAACAGCCAAAAATAATAGAAATGTGATACGTACATTGCTTAACAAATTTATTTTTATGACCACCTCCCATAAAAACAAGACAACACAAATACTCTAGAAATCTTTTATAAAACTAAAATTAAATCTTTTATTTATTAGGCAAATAAACAAAATTTTGTGATCATACCCAAATTTGAGCCTGCACAATGGACTTCTCTGAGAAGTCGGAAGTTAAACAAGCAGAACATTTAACCACTACAACTATTTTCAGGAACGTGAGTAAATAGCTGTAATTTGGCACCTTAGTAAAAAACTTTTTTAAAAAAAGGTAAAGTATTTTACGTTTTTAGCTGTTCTTCTTCTTTTTTTCTTTTTTTTTTTTAAGGCACGTTTAACATTCAGCAACAATTATGTTTTATAAATGGAAAATATCTAAAAATAGGGATTGGGCATACTGGTGGATTGTGTTAATTTAAGAAAAGTGTGGCATTAACCTCACACTGGGCCTGTGGTCTAATCAGTGTGTTAAGCACTATATCAGTTTTAGATTTAGCAGTAGGTTAGACCAACATTATCCTTATGAATGTTACTTCACTATTGATGATTTAGAATGATGAGTGCCAAATGTTGTGCTGACATAGTTTAAAGGAGCACAAGATGAATATTGTATTAATTCCTTTAAAGAAAAAAAACTTTCTGGAGGTTCATATGTATGATAGATGTTGTTTACTTGGTAAATAGGATTTCTAACTACATTCAAAGCAGTCTATCCAAATCACTATGAATGGGCTGTACGATGTAGCTACTGCATGTCAAATGAGCACCATTTCAGGACTGCAGACTCATCACCCTAATGCAGTCAGTCTGCTAAGTAAAAAGTGAGGAGGAGTTTTCCTTGCCTTGCCTGACACATCTAGAATATTACCATGAATTCCAGCTGGAAGCCTCATAAATCATCGGGGCCTATAGGACAAAGGGGATCACATGGCACCCGAGTGCAGGAGATGCTAAAGGGTTCAGCTTTAGTAACGATAAGAGCCTCCATTCAGAGAGCAGGGTTGTGGGAAGTAGATTATCAGTACAAGTGAGGTCAGGGGATGGAAGTATAATTAATACTGTATGAGTTAAACCTATGACATGCTTCCCCTGCTATCCACCACTATCTGATTTAAGCAGAAAGGACGAAGGAGAAAATGTGGGTGGAGAGAAAGCACAATGGGTGGGTGAGAACTGGAGGGTGGGGGACCCTGCGAGTAGTAAGGAAATGCTTCTCTCTCCCTTTCCAGAGCTCAGTATTGCTCTGTCTCTTCTTATTAGAAAGCTAATGCAACTGTCTGTTCTAATACTGGAGAGCAGCTTTTATTCTTTTTTTTTTTTTCCTCCTTCACAACCTTTTTCTATTCCGTTCAGCACTAATCTGTGCAGTGGCAGCAGATGATAAGACGGGGCACATTCGCTTACTCTCTGTGCTTTTTACGAGCTTTGTCTAGGCACAGACCGTACAGTCATTTGTTTCAACAACTTTACAGTAGAATTTGAGTGAAAAAGGTCAAAACTTTTTCAGGTGAATTTTTCTGTTGAGTTTCTATCCTAATTCTTTAGAGGTTTTCTGTTGATATTGCCCTCCAAAACCTGAAAGAAAGTAGGAACTTCTTTGTTTTAAGCACAAAGAAGCCACAGTTTTAAGGCTTCTGAAGTGCACAAAGTGTTGGAGCTTATGGAGGTATTGTTCTCGGAGACAGAGGATGAATTTTAGAGTGAATTTAAATCTTCAAGCTTAACTTTTACTGGCACTTGTATTGTAAAGATCAAACATGTCTTACTGGACCTTGAATGCAAACTAAGAATCCCCATCCAGAAAGAAAGAAGGGATTCATGAGGACTTGTCTGTAGATAATTCTGATGTAACTCCACTTCTGGCTTAATGGAACTGCAAAGCACTGAGAAAAAGACAATTAGCTGTGATAAATTCACATTGTGTGCATTTTCTAAGTTCTTCTTTGTAAGAACAGAAGCGTAATACCTTAAATGTAAATGTCAGTTTCTCTTCACAGCTTTAATGTTTTTGCCTCTCCATAAATGACTGCATTGATTAACATGCAATTATGAGCAGCAAATAAGGTATTAGGCTCTTGATAAGAAAAAAATAATAGGAATGGAGTGATGTGCCACATCGGGGAGTTCATTGTAGCTAGTTCACTCTGAAAATGTCTTCCGTGGCACTGTTTGTGAAAATAAAATGGTGTGCCATGTTAGTAATAAAGAGGAAGCACTCTTCACAGTTCAGCAGCAATGCTGACAAAACAAATGAATAATCTGGACTGAGTATGTTGTTTGTAGATTACCAAGCCTCCCAGGGAATAAGGTTTATAGTTTTCAGAACAATGTACAATTTAGCTTTTTTAAGTAAACGCAGACCTTTTCCAATATACTTTCCATTTGGGTTTATTGCTTGACAGAAGAGAATACTTAAGAAGTCTGTCACTAAATATCACCGTATGGGGAAAAACAATGAAAATGCCATGCGATTTATATTGATGACATAAGAGGCTTCTGACCGGAATTCACTGCCAGAGGTTGCGAACAAGTCCATGCACAGCAATTATGCACAAAAGAACACCCCACGAGACCTGAAAAATACAGCACACCCTGTAAGTGTCCTGATCAATCACGTTACAGATGTTAATGCCTGAAGATAAAGTCAGAGCTGATTCAAGGTGAGAACACTACAACGCTCTGTCAAGGCCACACAGCACTGCGAGGTGAGGAGGAAATATGCTTTAGGTAAGATCTGGGACAGCCAAAGTTGAAATATCTCATTGATTTAAACTAATCCTTGCTACTTTTGTGATCTGTTAAAGGCAGTGTTGACACGTGGGTTAAAGCTGTAAGTCAAAGGTACTGCAAGCAAACCTTGATGACATTTGAACACCTAGAAATGCATTCAGTGGTAACAAAAGAAAAATCCTTATTCAGTATAAAACCTACAATATATTATATCCAGTGGCCTTTCTTACAAGTAAAAAAAATCAAAAGGTGTCACTTAATGTCGTGGAAGCAACATTTATAGGGGCAGTCTGTGGCCAGCAGACACATTAAAACTTTGATGTCCTGTTGTGCAAGACATCCAGGAATCATGAGGCCCTCATAAAGAAACCAGTTTGTTGAAGTGGATACCCCAGCGTGTCATTTGGTACTCGTCAGGTCCTCTCTTGCCCTCGTGGCATGATTAAACTTTGGAAGAGTCATCAGATTTGCTGGCACTTGGAGATTAAGCTGATCTCAGACAATCCCTCAAGCAGAGGCAACCCTCCGCCATTGTAATTTTATGCTAATAGAGAGATAACTTTCACATTGTAGCAGGCAGAAATTCAAAATTCTCTCTCACTCATTGCTTCTTCCTCTCTCCTCTCAAAGTCTCACTTTGTCTTCCCTCTCTTTCCGCTATTCCTCCTTTAGATTTTGATAAAGAACCCCTCTGGACACTATTTAGTTTCAGTCAATCTAATCTTGTGTGTGGCTCTATATGATTGTGTAACACTTTCTCAACCTTTTGTAAATGTAGTGGATATACAGGATAGTTTTAAAGGATCACACAGGAAGCTTAAAAGCTTTGTTCCTTTATATTTGTGTCTCGTTTGTTTCCTTGTACATAAGCTCCAGTTGCTCTCTCATTCAGTGTGTTTTGAACTTGTGCATTTTCTGGATATCAGCTGGTTTCCAGGTTCAAAAGAGTTCATTCTGTACTAAACAGAGGTTGTTTTTTTTTTTAACAGTTCTTTGAAGTATAAACATTGCTATTTTTCCACTGCAGTGCTGTTTTCTTAAGAAACAATTGTGTCTGTGTTTAGAAGTTATCACTCAACATTGGCCACGAGACTGGCTAGCAACCGGTTGCTAGGGAAACATTGTTCTCAGAATGTTGGTGACTGGTTGCTGAAGATTTTTGGTTGGTGCTGGGTGAAATCAGACAACCAAGTTCATTGTCATGGTTGCAAGTAACTCTGACTTGACTCTGACTCCCTAAGTTTAAAAAAACAGGTGGAGTTCATGACAGTGATGAGAATGAAATAAGTTTGGTTCTCCTCAGTGATTTGAAATGAAATGGAGACTTTTTACAGATTTTGCAATTCTTATGGCTTTTGGGAAAAAATTCTATGGATTAGCACAAGTTTTTAGGACGTTTGAGTCCCATTCATTGACTGTAGAAAACAGTCAATGGTCCCATTACATTTGGCATAAATCTAACACAGCGTGTTATAAAATGAATATCATATCAACGGTCAAACACAGCGATAGTACTTTAATGCTTTGGCTGCTTCATTCCATCTGCTTCCAAACAATCCTGAAAGAGTCCAACCATCAGTTTGTGTCCCGAGATTCAAGTATGCAAGTCCACCTTTGAAAGGCAAAAAAGAATATTTTCTTTTTCTCCATTATTTATTAAATTGTGTGCGTCTTTATAAAAAAATCTTTCCCTGCATTTTCACTGCTTTTATTTTAGTGCCGGTTATTTAAAGCATAAAAATTGTCAAAAAAAGACTAACTAATTTAGCACTTCATGCAACATGCATAAAGTCAAACCCAAATGCTGTCTGTAGGTATGTTAAGCCAAACTAGCACAATTCTGCTGCTAAGAGAACAATAATACTATACTGTAGTTTGAAAATCAATTCATCATATGTGAGGGAGTCAAGACAGATATCTAAACATGGGCATGTGTACTTTTCTTTTATTTGCAAAAAAGAAAAAAAAGCCACACAAATGCTTTCACATTTGTTGTAATGATGTCATTATTGTTAAAATGACTGATAATAAAGCCGATCGGTGACAGATGTGGACTGACACAACTTGGGGGAAAGAAGAGATAGCTGAAATATTTTGACTTCTCTTTAAACCACCTGTAGCGTCAGCCAGATGGTGGAGTTGAAAGGGAGGGTGTGTTGGGAGGGACATCTCACTGATTATGTCCCTATTCACTTGAGGGTGCATCTGGTGTATAAAGAGTCTGTTCATGCTGCCTCTCCTCAAGCAGTAACCACTACTTTTTTTTTTCATTTTCAGAATGTCGAATATGAAGCGCTGTGTTTTTGCAATAAATTAGGCATAATGAGAGTGTCCACAAAAGCTGTCATGAAATAGACTTTGTTGCATTCTTTTGTTGAACAGTAAGCTATCTCATATTTAGAGCTGAACAGCGCCCTTTTTTTTTCTTTGTTTTTTTTTGTTTTGTTCTGTTTTTTGTCATTCATGATTGTAGTGTGTCTTATAGGTAATGCACAACTGTATTCATTCATTCACTTATTTAATTTTTTTGTAAACGTTTGCTGGTCTTCTCAGATCAAAAATGAAAGTAATAGTATCTTCGGTTTCGAAGATAATTCTCGACATTAGATATAGCAGCTAATAAAATGATAGCACTGATGTAGTATGACTAGCTGTGTTTTTGACCTTTATATCCTTTCACACAGTGTTATTGTATGACCGTAATTTATATCTTTGTAATAACAATGTTTCAAATGTCACTGCAAAGGAAGTGTTAAGGTGAGAAAGGGTTCACACAACCTACAGACAATAATTACTTGAACTGGGAGCGTTCCAATATCTTATGGAGCTTAATGCTGAATCTCAGTTTATTGTTACATTGTCCACATTGTATTTTAATGTTAACTCAGCACTAAAATAAAAGCAATAGTATTTAAATAGGGGTTTTCTGCTCTCACTGGCGACTGCAATTCCTTAACGCTTGGTGATTTCTGCGGCAGAAGAGACACATGTAATGCCACTGAATACATAACAGTAAATAACAAAGTGTTTGCTAACAGCGTTGTTATAATAATCTAAAAGGTCAGTGTGTTTAAAAGTTGTTGCAGAAGAAGAAAAAAATATCCTGCCTTTTTAAAATCCCCTCTACACACGTTTTAAGACATGATAATCTGTTTAGAACAGTAATTTGTTGTTTTGGTCATTTTCCACAGAAATATTCTATTAACCTCTTTAATATAATCAATGAGCAATTTTTAATATGAAATGGGTCTACCAGCCGGGGGGGGGGGGGGGATATGCAGTGTTTCAACTAAATTCAAAAGTTTCTCAGAAAAAGATGTGTCCCTAAAAGAAATGTGTTTGGTTGAAAAATCTCATACACACACACACTATGAAGGAATTGATTCAGTTGTAAATGCAGACCTACCACAGCTTCACATGGCAACAGCCCACTCCAGTGACAGCAAAACAATGCACCCAGCAATGCCACCACACTGCAATAATGGCTCAGGGAATGAAGCTGAGATGGCAAACCCATCAGATCACAAGGAACCTGAAGCAACTGTGCTGAAAGAAAAATCTGCAGGCTCCACCCTGACACCAACAGCTCCAAAAGAATCTGAGATGGCTTACTATACAGCGTAAGTGCAACAATGCCTATGTCATGACTGCTTGATGGACCTCTATCAGTCAGTTGTTTTGCCACAAGGGGGACCTGCAGTGCACAGTGTTAGGCTGGTGGTTTTAATGCTGCTAATCAGTGTGCTCTACACAAATATATATATATATCTGGCATAAAACAGCTGCAGTGATTTAAAGAAAAATCCAACATTAAAAGGTCTTTTTCAAGGGGGTGTTTCTTACCATGCAGGTCTAATTATCTGATTCCACATCGTCCGACTAGACAAAATATTAGCACATCTTGCTAGCATTGCCCTACTTTCCACCATGTCATCAGGGTTGAAAAACGATTTCATCTACATCTCCCTTCATGAGTGAAATGGGAGCAGAATCAATTAAAGATCATAACCTTCAGCTTATCAGTCTATTTCATCGGACTAGCAGGTGGTCCTGATCATCTTTACTTTCTGTATACTTGAGAAGCAACAGACGGATGCCAAGCATAAACACTGCAGCTTTCTGGATAATTTGTTTTTTAGGTCTAGAGCTACAGTAGAACAGAGGCTCTAATTTGTGATATAATGAAAAGAGAAGCCTAAACTGCCCCATTGACAGTAGAGGTTGCTGAAGCAGTAGATAGCATTTCTGGACTTCTAAAAATGACGCCTACAATTTCATACTTAAATGAACTTTATTATATTATGGGGCACATTCCCATCAATCATAAAAAATATGCATATGCATACACACCCTGAATTAATTTGTGAAAAAGGTTTTCTATAGATGTGTGTAGATTCAATTTAAATATTATCAGTAAGAAGTTTGTGAATGTGCAAAGTATATTTCAGTGAATGTAAGAAGTTGTGTATTTTTTCCAGTTCAACATGGGGGACTCAAGCGCAGGACTCCAGAATCAGCTGAACACAAGCATTTAAAGAGTTCACCAGGTGTATATACAGGAAGTGCAGGGCAGTGCTATATATAACAATGTGGGGAACGGGGCTGCAGGGGAATCCAAAGGGGGAGAATCACTCGTTCTCCAAATCTCCACACTCATGACCGCAGTTCCTTTCTCCACACTTGACACAAAGATTCACACTGGAAAGGTTATCCAGGAGGTCTGTAGGCAAGGAAACGAGAATGGGTTACAACATTCACAATAGACACTTGAGTTAGCTTGAGCTGTAGCTTGACTCTCACTGACGCATCGTAGACAACGATCCAGCGAAGACCAGCAGACTCCTCCTGGCTTAAAAAACCGGATTGACTGCATTTTTAGGTAAACAGCTCCAAAAAACTTTGTTTGCAAAACAAAAAAAAGAGAGAAAGTTGTGTTTTCAAAATTGGAGTTCAAGTTATTTTTACTTCCAATAGTGTTAATATACTACACAGGTCATAAACAAGATGTTTTTAAATTTTCATTGTAAGTGGGCTAAAGCAGTTAATTAAAAGTAGTCTAACATAAATGTAAATGCTGTAATTTGATTATTTTAATAAACAATGTAACTTGGATGGGTTCGATGCTGGCGTGACCACAGTGCACATGTCTAATGTTGCTCACAGTGGTCCAAGGGATCGCTCAGGGAGTTTGTTTGTTCGCTCAGACACGTGAAAAAATAGAGGGAACATTGCTTGGCACCTTACACTCAGTGAGTTGATTCTGAACTCTGTTCTAGAGCCAAGGTCTGAGCTGTAAACCATTTAGTTACAATATTTAAAATACAGTTAAGGAATTATCAGTAGATTAGGCATAGAAAAGAGAAACTTACCAGGAAAGAAATGAGTAAGAAAAAATATTTACATACACTGCTGCCCACAGATATTATGGGATACAAAGGGTTAAGACTTCACTTTTTTAGACCCAGAAGGTAAGTAAGTCTGTCTGAAAATTATTTAAACAGAACAGTATAATGGACTGGTCTAAATAAAACAGGTAGACAAAGGGAAGGAAGTTAGAATTGCTGTATGCGGTTAACTGTCTTACAGGTTTCAGTTACTTGCTTTTTTTCGCAGAGTGAATACTTGAACATTTTGAGTACACTTCTAAACTTGTGAGGATTCATTTTTAAATTTAAATCACTATTATGGAATGTATACACGAGCTGAAGAGTAAAAGAGGAAGTAGAAATAGAAATAAAGGAAAGGTAAAAAAAAAAAAAGTAACATGAAGCACTTGAAGAACATGAAAGGGAACACAAACACAGCCCAACATCACACAGGAAAAGGTGCACGGTCAGAACTTTTACTGACACAGTAAGTACTACATCAATATCTAACACAAGTCTACATTGCAACATGGGCACATTTCACTGGCCTCTAACCAGCAGGCCATCCTGTCATCCCAAGAGAATACAGACTTCAGGACTGTCTGGACAGTACAATTGTAAGAGATGAATAATAAGGTCATCACAAGAAGAAGAACAGGACTGAAATGACAGGTACATAGGTCCTTGCCTCTCTGGACTTGTCACTTTTCCTTTTACGTACGGAAATATCACACATCTCTCTTCTGCATGTTTGGATCCAAAGCTTTGTATTTGTTAGTTTATCGTCACGTGTTTATGTTCAGTTGTGTTGTCTTGAGGATAAAGTTTCAGGGAAAGATTAGTAATACTCCCTCTAGAACTCGCACAATAACCAGAAATCAGATGTGAAATAACCAGTTCCTGTTGGAGGTTTCCTTCTATTATAAAGGGAGTTTTTCCTTCCCACTGTCACCAAAGTGTTTGCTAATAGGAAGTGGTATGATTATCTGGGCAGTGTTGTGGTGATTTGACACAATATAAATAAAACTGAATTGAATGTGAATTGTACCCATCAAGCAGAAAGATAGCAACTGTTCCACACCACCTTGTTGCTGATTGGTGGGCTATACACAAGGCTAGGGCTAGAAGGCTATAGTGAGCCGTTAGGGGGAAGAAAGTTATTGCAAAGATTATATACAGTGACATTCACTACATATTTGCATTTAGCACAAAACAAAATGCTGTCTTGAATGCCTACATAAATTTCTTATCTGATAAGGGTCTAAGAAAAGTGTAAATGTGCACTGACGGATGCACACTGGGTTAACAATATAACCAGTGAGAGAATGCAACATTTAATTACATGCTCTGCTCTTTCTCACTCAAGAGGGGTTATTGCCTTTTTTAAGCAATAAAAAACACAAATTGAACTTTAATCAGATGTAGGACTTAATTTTTCTAGTCTTAGTTACACAGATCAAACTTGTTGTTTAAATACAGAGTTGAAAATTTCATCCTCTAAATTGACTACCATAATATTTATGAACTGATATTTGTCAGCCTGTTGTATAGAGATATTTTCTAAATCCACGAAGTGCTTTGTGCTCTGCAAAAAGGAGTGTTATGTTATAATATGTATACTTTATTATGGGCTAAAGCACACAGTTACTGTTCAGTTGTTGGAGCAAAGAAAAGTGTAACACTTTCATTTCCAGTAGAACGGAGTCGTCATGACTTTTTATCCAACAAAACCATTAAGGATAAAACATAATTTTTGCCCTTCTGCCTGTGCACCTGTTAAAGTAAAACATAATTTTAGCCTCTTCTGGAATCCATTATCAGACTGCTAAAGAATGCTTAAGAAATTTCAATGAGAGAAAAAGGTCAAATGGGTGATGGGAAATTAAGCAAACCTTAGGCGTCTTGGAATTAAAAAAATAATAGTGTCCACCGTATAGTGATAATTATCCAAAAATTAAATGGAGGGCTCACATTGACTGCCATTCCTTTAAGTAGTCAGGCTAACACTATGCTGAAATCATTTATTTTGCCACAGGTGGAGCATAATACTATGTGCATTAATATTTAATATTATGAATTAAAAGTTCCCTTTGGTCCTCAATAAATTCTTTTGTTAAAATGAAATTAATCAGTTTAATTAAAGTTAATATAGAGCTATGGATTCAATCATTAACCCATCCAAAGATAATGTCAAGGATTCACTTCCTGTACTTACTTAATGATCAGCCTATATAATTGTCTTTCATGATTCATATAAGAGAGGTGTATTTTAAATTGTTAAGTACTAAATTGAATTACAAGAATAGTAATGCTTATATATATATTTGGGGCTTATGTCATGTACTCAAACAAGAACCAGGTCAGTTTTTTTCTTTTCTCAAAAAACACGAAGGAAGACAGCTGGAATTTCCCCAAAGGATGTTTAAAAGACAAATGCCCACTGATTCTGATTAGGATTCTTCGCACAACAATAAGAAACTGTCCTTATAGCTGATATCTGATAAAGCCTACCCATCAGGTAGTCCAAGTGACTGTTCCATTACATACCAAGCATTTGACCATCATTTCAGTCTGGTCAGTTAATGTGATGATGCTAGAAATTTGTTAACACCTGTGTGCCACTGTCTTGGCTGTGATCACACAACTATTTGTTAATTTACAATGCAATTTCCAAGAAAATGATGAAGATTTTTGTCACCAATTCCCAGTGTGAAGCTCAGCTATTGTCACTGCCAGCCCCTTAGTAAGCCTTGGCAAAGTACATACTGCCATTTGTCTCCTCTAACACAAGTGAAGTTGCCAGCTAGTGCTTTTCATTTGACAGTGTGGGGTTTCAGTGGAGGGCTTCACATCAGTTACTTCTATTTTGTCATGACAACCAGCACAGTTTATACGTCTTTTCTGAAAATAATGTACTTCCCCTAATTTTAAGGAAGGTGGCAAAAGCATGTCAGGCTGTAGTCGACTCAAAAAAAAATGGCCAGCATTAATGGAAAATTGTGGGTTGTTCATGTACCATAGTTAACCATGAGTATGCATACTCATGGTTAACTGGTGAGAGAAGCTAAAATCTGAGGTAATATCAGAGAATGATATCCTCAGATTGTTGTATATTGTTCACCTGTAGCAAACATGGCAACTGTAAGCTATATAATTCCAAATGCCATTTATTTTATAGCAAAAATGTTATGGATATTAATTAACATTTTGTTTTAGTTACATTTACACTCTGTTTAAATGAAGAAAACTAATAGGCTAAAGGTGTTTGATTCAAACAGAAATATGAGTAAATGAATAGTTAATTAGAATTATGTATAAAGCATAACTGTCAAGCAAAGATTCACAGCCTTGGCTAACCAATGAAGAGGTATACTAAAGATAGAAGCCTGAAGAATAAACCAGCATTTTTTTCACTAAACCATCCACGGTGTACTCTCAGTGGCAGGGGAACAATATGGGGGAAAAACCCACCAAGGCTACAGACAGAGCGGTACTGGAAGAGCAAATGGGAGAAGAATGCAACACGTAACATTGCTCAGTAGCTAGTGGAGCTAAAAGCAGACCACAGCAATCTCCCTGAACAGGATCCAGCAACCATCACAGCTGAATTGAAAGGAATTGGCAGGGATACCAGAGGGGTAAAACACCAGCTACCAATAGATATAGCAGTCTCTCATGACTATAAGCTTTGTACTAAGGCCTGTGTACTGCCTGAATTGACTACAAGGAAGCCTATGTAACTCAATGCCCCACACATGGATCCTGGAATGCCTAGAACTGTATCCATGGAGATGTGGCAAACAAGCCAATAGTATGAGTTCCCATTATGTGCGGGATTTACCAAGGAGATGCACTATCCCCACTGCTGTTCTGCATAACCCTGAACCCCCCAGTAAGGTCATTAATAAGGCTGGCTACAGATACACACTACAGAATACAGCAAACATCAGCCATCTCCTCTACATTTATGTCTTCAAGTTGTATGCCAGGGGTAAACGAGACATCGATTCATTTATCCACATGATTAGGATTTACAGCAAAGACAGTGGAGTTTCATTCAGACTAGAAAAGTGTAGTCGGAAGCAGGGCATGTGGCAGACAGAAAGTGGACCCAGATCCAGGACTTGGAGTCACAGCTTTATTTGCTAGATACAGGCAGAAACAACTAAACATAAGGCGGAGCACACTAACTGAAAAACGAAAGGCTGACGGACCAACGGGAGACCACGCAACATGAGGGAGAAAACAGACTGATGGAAGCCGCACACACAATGAGGGAGGACGCAACAATGAACAGAGAGATGGACAATATTTACATAGGAGGGAATTAGGGCAGAGTGAACACAGCTGAACAGAATCTGACTCACAAGACAGTGGAAGCAAAACTGAAGATAACTCACACGAGACAAGGGATTGGAAAAATAAAAGAGGGAGTGACTAACACAGAGACGACTAATTCAAATCAGTGTTATTTACATAGTGCCAAATCACAACAATATATTACAGCATATATCATATATCATCATTTGTCTAAAAAAGCTTACAGTTTCTTAACTGACAAAAAAATCACTATCAATTAGATGTTATTGCCTTTGCCCTTTTTATGTGTAAATGGTCAGAAATCGTTTCCTGTTTTGACATTGTTTATTTAAAAAAAAAAAAAAAAAAACTCAGGGCCACAGCCAGCAGGTTTTAAACAAGCCATGCCATGGTTGAAAAAAGCAAAAGAAAATCCAGATCAATTATTGTTGTTGTTTTTTTAAAACATGCATGATTTTCATTAAGTATCACACCACCATTATTAATAAAACTAAAGAGTGTACAAAATGAAACCAGGAGTAACAATTAATTTTTTTCTTGAAATGCTTAGATCACAGGAGTATTTGAAAGAGTAAAGTGAAGCCATTATCACATCCAGGAGGCCTTGCTTTGTACTTTAAAGAGTTAGTTGATGTCTCTCCCAGTACAGAAGAACTCCAATTTTTCATCTTAGAAAACATCACCACCAAATCGAGATGTGGAGGGAAGAACTATTCAGTGAACTCCCAGGCACCTGTCCAACCTCAGTTTAATTGAGATGGGTTTCAATGACAGAGTATTACGTTACCTTGACATCCTTTGCGTGGTGGTAATTGTGTTGTTTGCCATATGAACAGAAACCTAGTCACGTAATTGTGACCACAGTCATTCTCTCCAGCACCATAACAGTACACTGACCCATGATGCATTATCACATTAATGCCATTGGTCATGTCTGTGCAAATCAATCTAATCAGAGACTGGTGGTCTGGGACAAAGGGAAACCTGCAGCGTGTTTAACCATATTAGTTATGTCTACCTTTTAAAGTTTAATGGTCATGAAAGCTATTATATGCCCCTATGCTTCTTTTGGTCTGCTGTTATTGTGTACATGTGTCAGCCAGTGATGCCCTGCAGCCAACAGTTCTAAGGAAACATATTAAGGAAACAGTCAATGCTTTTTTGCGGTTCATGTTTTTTTGCCATCACGAAATATGCAGCACAGTTAATAGATCGTATTCCAATAATGCTGTTGCTTTAGTTTCATTAGAATATAATGGTTGCTGCTGGATAATAATGCTAACGCCAGCTGCTTATTGATGCAGCAATAACAATTACTGCAGTTTTCTTGCTTCATATACAAACATATTTGCATTCATTTGACATATACTGGTCTTTCTAGACTTATGTAAAGTCAAATTTCAGCAACACCAATATGTTTTTTTTTTCTTTGAAGTCAACTCAAACTTCTCTCCAAACCCATATTATTTCTGAACAAAATCATATAACAGAGTGTGAAATTACCCAGAGGCCCTTACTGTCTGCGTTCTGGGACTGAGCAGGCATTTGAGGGCACTGGTGCATTCTGAATGGCTGCATGCTGGGCCTGTGCCATCTCTGAGGATTACATGAATTAGAATAAGGTTTGCTGAAGATATCCGGGACACTGAAGAAATTTCACACAATAAGTGTTTCTGCTCAGTGGGTGCATTTCGTTCCCGAGTGAATGTACAAGCAAAACAGTCAAATGGAAAACAAAAGAGAGATTAAACAACATCCAACATCTAAAGTGACTCTAGAGGTTACACTGTACGTACAGTTGTTTTTATGATTATTAGATATAAGGCATTAAGTCCCTCTAAACCCTCTAAGCTAAACTTGGTACTCACTTCACAGGTCCATGGGGAAAAAGATGATTCTGGGATATTAAAAATGAAGAACAACATTTTATTTTTTTTATTTTTTTCTGGATAAATATTTACATTTATAATTCAGAGTTTTTGGTCATTAGTAAGGTAAATATGTACCTATTTGTGTACTTATTTGTCAGAGTAGTTGCCTGTAGCTCACTCTGCACCCCATATCACAGATCTAGTGTTACACTTGTGATAATTATAGTGAAGATTCTCTCTGACCAATCAGTGGTATGCAGCTGAGCTTGCTTTGAACCCTGGCTAAGGTGCATTGTAGCAAGATACACTCAGGAGTCATAAGTCGTAAGCACAACCAGAATTCATACATAAGGCACACTCTCGATTTTTGAGAAAATTAAAGGATTTTAAGTGTGCCTTTATAATGTGGGAAATACCTTATACAGAAGAAAAGAATATATCGCGATATATATCGTTACCGCACATGCTTCAAATTATATCGCCATATGAATTTTAGGTCATATCGCCCAGCCCTAGAGAGGGAAAGAAACAAACACAAAACAAGGCACATGGTAACCGATGGGCTACAACAGAAGACTACGGCAGGTGCCGCTCCTGTCATCCTGGCAGTAAAGAACAAGACACTAAGGTTACAATTTTAAAAGTTTCATTCAAAATTGTCAGGCTAAGGAGCTTTGATTTCTGCTGCAACATTTGGTAGTACAGGGTAAGTCAGAATATGGTATAAGCAAGATAAAAGTATGGACCCCTCCTATCTTCTGTCAGTGTTTCTGGCTGGTGTCAGTAGTTTAATGGTATTGGGGGATATTTTCTTTGCACACTTGGGGCCCTTTAGTACCAATCTGCATAGTTTAAAGGCTATAGCCTACCTGAGTATTGTTGATGAGTATGCCCATCCCATATGCCCATTTATGACCAACGCGTACCCATCTTCTGATTACTTCTTCCAGCTGGATAAAGCATCATGTCACAGAACTCAAATGATCCCAAAATGGTTTCTTTGACGTGGTAATGACTTCACTGTATTTAAATAGTCAAAACATTTAAGTCCAGTTAGAGATTTGTGTCACAGATGTGCAGCCAACAAATCTGCACCAGCTACATGATGCTATCATACCAGATCCTCGTGAAAAAGGTAAAAGGGTAGCAGCAAGTGCTACCTAATGAAAGGTACTATCCACACTGAAAAAAGGAAAGTAGAATGACTGTAGTCAAGTCATTCTATTTAGTGGAAATGAGGCTCCTCAATATTGTACTGTGCTTCAGACAATTAAAAAAACAAAACAGAATAGACAGACAGGGAGCAGAAGGCTCGTAGGCTGATAAGCACTACCACTAGTATTGTGGCCAGCTTAATTAGCCAAGAGGAAATTGGGCTCTAGTCCATATCAGTTAGCTCCAGTGAAGCCAATCTTCTAGGCACCCCTCAAGGTGAACAGCCATGGTATTGGCTGTCTATAACTGACAGCCAATTTATCAGAGTGGGTTCAAGTGAAATTTGGTGGCAAAGTATCCCCTTTATCAGCTAGCCAGTTTTTCAGGAGGCTACTTTATCTTGGTTACAGCCATTTGCAATTTCATTTCTTTATTCGAGCATCAGGATTGTTTATATTATACATATCACAGTAGAACAGTATTGTAAAGCATTTACAACATCTGCATTGTCTGCACATGCAGGTAAGGTAATTTCTTTTTTTGATCAGAAGCAGTTGGGTTTTGTTTTTTTTGTTTTTTTTTTCATCAAATGTTACAACACTGCAAAGTAGCAAACAAGCTAAAACCACACGAGGGAATAAACAAGCAGCAGGTGCTCAGGGCTGTTGGGCAGTCTGTGCTTTATTCGTTTTATTATTCAATTTAGTTTTTTTATATGCATGTACATGTAAAGAGGAATGAAAGAAATGCAAATTTTGCAAGGAAGACAAAAACCCATGGGTCTTTAAAAAACAGTTCACTTCAAAAGGGAATTTATGTATTAAGCTCACAAATCATGACACAAGTGAATTGGACATCAGTAACTGAATCATGGGACTCTCTAAGCTTAAAGACACAGTGGAAGAAAGGAGTGTGTGGTGTTGTTCTTCTTAAAAATTGGAGTGCAAAGGGAGTGCAAGACTCAAAACTAAAGAAAAGCAGTGAATCAATATGGCTTGATCAACAAGCCTTTCAACCCCCCGCAGACATAGCACAGTCATTTTGTGTCATGGGTGAGTAAATATTGCACTTTTTGTTTCATAAAGGCCAGAAAATGTGGTAGTGCTTTGTTCTTGGGTGCACCTCCAAGGTCCCGAACCAGCTGGGAGAGCACTTTCCCTTCCAGCTATTCAGCTAAATCTGGACTGTGGCAGAAGCATTGTGGAACAGCTGTAACTAGTGCTTCTTGGCACACAAACCCTCAAGAAGTGCTTGTTAAACGAATTCATTTAAGGGAGCGGGACCAGCTTAAGATGCACAATAAGGATCAGTCCTTGTTTTCTAAACCCCACCAAACAGCTGAAAATAAATGCTGCTTCCCCACTGGAAAATCCAATATGCTGGAAGCCACACAGGGCAATGCTGTATTAATGAACTGTGGAACATATATAATTTCAGGCATCAAAGTGTTGACATTTTCATATGCATCAGAATAGATTTTTTTTTTCAGTTTTAGGTTTATGAAAGTCTAAAGATGTATTCAGATGCAGCTTGCAAAATGTGTAGTCAAAAATAATAAGTTATTAAGCTAGGAAGCAGGCTGAAGCTGAAAGAGGAGGAGTGAAGATCCTCTGCAAACATAGACAAAGTAATTGGATTGTGACAAGTGAGCTGTGGTAATCCTGTGAATTTTGCAGGTGTTTACATTTTTCCGTGTTATTTCCCTGCAGCACAGTCTAATAGGAAGGACATTATTGCCGACTATGGATGACCAGTTGATATTTCCATGAGCATTCATCGCTAGAGCAAAGTTTATTATGCATTTACATTGATTCTTTTGACTGAGGGCAAAGAATATTAAGCAGTTTGTGTGTCAGTATATATATTAAATGTAATGGTCCTTGGGTTACAGTTAAGAGTTTTTGTTTACTTAATTCTAGTGCGTTATGTACTTGATGTTTGTTAGCTTTTTGGACTCTTCTTATTTAGTGTAAACCTTCTTGTGCGCATGTTATGAATCCATCTCCTGGTTTGTTTCCTGTTTTACTCTAATAGGTTTCACATTTATCTTCTTCCCCTCCTGTATCCAAACCCCACTTAGCGCTCAATATATAACTAGTCCTATTTTCCTCTTTGGCTTTGTCCAGTTTTCGTGTGGATTTGTTTTTATAGTTTGAAAAGATCCAAACAAATCCAAAAGACACAGTCTTCTTGCTTTTTCAATTATTTCAATGCCGTTTGTTCAGTGGTACTTTCAGCAGAAATCAAGCACGTAATGCTGGCTGTGTTGTCATCCTCCAGAAGCTTTGCTCTGACAGTTTCGTGCTAAGTTCATGTGCTGTGTAAACATTCTAGCACACATGCAATAGCGTTTTGTAAGTATCCACAAAGTATAATAAATATGTAACGGTAGGGCTGCATTCAATCTTGTCTCTTCCACAAGATGGAACCAGTGTGACAACTCACTCAGACTCTCTTTGTTTCATTTGACATTGTCAGGCTGTCAAAAGCATCGCATAGGGATCATATGCTTGTTTTGTGTTTGTATTATAACACAACGTAGTTCAAATTAAGTCTGTACAACACATACGCAGTTGTAACTGAAAATCACTACAGCATTTCTGAAGTTTTTTACTGAGGTCCTTTACTGATATTTTCTTTTAGTCCAGTTTGTCCTAATAACTAACATTTCTTCTTTAAATCCCTCATATTCTCAAGAAAAGTTTATTAGGTAAATGAGTTCCACAGTAAACACCCTGTCTTCATTAAGATGTCCAAATAAAGGACATTTAGACTTTAGCTAAATACAGTGGGGCAAAAAAGTATTTAGTCAGCCACCGATTGTGCAAGTTCCCCCACTTAAAATGATGACAGAGGTCAGTAATTTGCACCAGAGGTACACTTCAACTGTGAGAGACAGAATGTGAAAAAAAAATCCATGAATTCACATGGTAGGATTTGTAAAGAATTTATTCGTAAATCAGGGTGGAAAATAAGTATTTGGTCACCTCAAACAAGGAAAATCTCTGGCTCTCACAGACCTGTAACATCTTCTGTAAGAAGCTTTTCTGTCCCCCACTCGTTACCTGTATGAATGGCACCTGTTTGAACTCATCATCTGTATAAAAGACACCTGTCCACAGCCTCAAACAGTCAGACTCCAAACTCCGCCATGGCCAAGACCAAAGAGCTTTCGAAGGACACCAGGAAAAGTATTGTAGACCTGCACCAGACTGGGAAGAGTGAATCTACAATAGGCAAGCAGCTTGGTGTGAAAAAATCAACTGTGGGAGCAATCATCAGAAAATGGAAGACATACAAGACCACTGATAATCTCCCTCGATCTGGGGCTCCACGCAAGATCTCATCCCGTGGGGTCAAAATGATCATGAGAACGGTGAGCAAAGATCCCAGAACCACACGGGGGGACCTGGTGAATGACCTGCAGAGAGCTGGGACCAAAGTAACAAAGGTCACCATCAGTAACACACTACAACGGCAGGGAATCAAATCCCGCAGTGCCAGACGTGTTCTGCTGCTGAAGCCAGTGCATGTCCAGGCCCGTCTGAAGTTTGCCAGAGAGCACATGGATGATACAGCAGAGGATTGGGAGAATGTCATGTGGTCAGATGAAACCAAAGTAGAACTTTTTGGTATGAACTCAACTCGTCGTGTTTGGAGGAAGACGAATACTGAGTTGCATCCCAAGAACACCATACCTACTGTGAAGCATGGGGGTGGAAACATCATGCTATGGGGCTGTTTTTCTGCCAAGGGGACAGGACGACTGATCCGTGTTAAGGACAGAATGAATGGGGCCATGTATCGTGAGATTTTGAGCCAAAACCTCCTTCCATCAGTGAGAACTTTGAAGATGAAACAAGGCTGGGTCTTCCAACATGACAATGATCCAAAACACACCGCCCGGGCAACAAAGGAGTGGCTCCGTAAGAAGCATTTGAAAGTCCTGGAGTGGCCTAGCCAGTCTCCAGACCTCAACCCCATAGAAAATCTGTGGCGGGAGTTGAAAGTCCGTGTTGCTCAGCGACAGCCCCAAAACATCACTGCTCTCGAGAAGATCTGCATGGAGGAATGGGCCAAAATACCAGCTACTGTGTGTGCAAACCTGGTAAAGACCTATAGTAAACGTTTGACCTCTGTTATTGCCAACAAAGGTTATGTTACAAAGTATTGAGTTGTATTTTTGTTATTGACCAAATACTTATTTTCCACCCTGATTTACGAATAAATTCTTTACAAATCCTACCATGTGGATTCATGGATTTTTTTTTCACATTCTGTCTCTCACAGTTGAAGTGTACCTCTGGTGCAAATTACTGACCTCTGTCATCATTTTAGGTGGGGGAACTTGCACAATCGGTGGCTGACTAAATACTTTTTTGCCCCACTGTATATGGATGGCTTATGTGTGTGTTTGGTATTAAACTCAAGCTTTCAAGCTCATTTTGGTGTGTTTTTGTTTTCCGATGTTCACATTCTTCCTTTTCGTCTGATGTCTGGTAGTGTTCAATTACCATCACACCTGTCACAAAATTAGATGACTCCTTGTTGAAGACAACATGAAGTATGATGCCGTTTCTGCTTCTCCGCTGCTGATATTACCCAATTACATTTCAATCAAGGGAAGCATGTGTGGAGTATAACAGAAAATTGGCACTGATTAGCATAATTCTTTTTATTGAGATTCCATCACCCTAGAGCTCAAACAAAGTAAGCTCATAAAGCAACCTGCATAGCCAGAGCTAACGTAATATACTTCTCAAACTACTTTTAGAGAAAGCGACCTGGAGTGAATTTAAAGGAATTTTAAGAAGCTTGTTCAGTTTAAACCACCTGGGACAAAGTTATTCTTGGTAGGCCAACCCAGACTGTAAAAGCTGAAGCCTGTAGCGTTTTCACCATTTGGTTAAAATGGGGCCATTGGCATCAAAAGACACAAAAGGCGAAGACTATTCCACATCACTGCACAACATTTCATGGGAAATATACCTTTGTTTTCAGCTGAAGGATTTTCCCTTCGTCTTTGTGTCTTTGTTTTTTTCCCCCACTTGTTAAAAATTTAAACAATTCAGACAAAGCCTGAAAAGCTCAATCTACCATGAAAGAATTGAAAATGCCCACTAGGAATTCGTAAAAGGTAGCCTGACAAAAATAAATAAAAAACACTGGGGAAAAAACCCCGTCATGTATACACATATTAGCTGTGTGATTTTCTGCATCTTTGGGACAGGCAGCCCTATAGATGGTGTATATGTAGAGTCTTTCAAGCAGAAGACACACCAAGGAAAAGAGAAAAGTGTTGCGAAGGTGGTATCTCACCTACACAACCATCCATACAGAAAATGCTTCAGAAAAAATTATTTTTGTTACCATCATGCGCAAAAACAAGTTGGATGTCTTTGTTTATTGATCCAAAAATCCTATTTCACAAGTAGATAAGCATCCAGTCCAACTGAACTAAGATATGTGCTGGGATGAAAACCTTGGGTCAGTTATTCAGCCTGTGACTGTGGGAATAAATATGGCAGACTCAGGGATCTGGAAAGTAATTGTCAGTCATACCAGGTGGATTTCTGTGGTGGCAGGTGGTCTTACACCTGCCCACATAAAAGTGCCTAAAAGAAGCTGATTTGGCCTATTTGGGATGATCAGAAGAGACCAGCTGTTTTCAGTGTCTTTAGGCTTTACAGATGTCAAATTATTTGTATCATGTTGAAAATATTACCTTGCACATGTTTGCATTATCTTGCAGCATAACATAGACAACAAAAATAAAGCCAGAGTAAAAAACAACAACTATATATTTCACTGGCTTTTTTCATGTTAAATGAGAGCTTTTTTTATAGGGTGTCAGAGAAAGTAAAACTATGTACATATTCTACATTTGGCAACTGAAACAATTGATTTTAATATTATTGATATGGTCCCTATTTATGAGATGCATATATATATGTCCTGATTTTGGACCACTCTGATTATAACCTTCCATACACCTGACCAAGCAGCTTCTTTCCTACTTCCACTGTATTGATTACTTTTGTATGCCAGACGTATCCTGGAAGAAATCCTGGTGTATAATGGGCATTGCATTATCCTCAGTATGTGGTGTCTTCATCCATGTTGGGTCCTCCCCGTTGAGGCAGGAGTAATTGTTTTTCAAAATGTAAAAAAAAGATACACCACAACTTACTATATGCTTTATATACAATTACATTTTCAAGTAATGATGGCGGTCTGCAAGTTTTCATCATCACCATAAAATCGGGCATGAGTAATGGTAAATTGCTTTTTAGCTCTCAAGATGGAATTGCATAATTATGCCAAAACATAAAAAAAACAAACACTGAAGGCACACAGGTTCAATATTTCTACTGCAGATTGTCCTCTGATTACCTATAGAGCAGGGGTGTCAAACTCAAATACACAGTGGGCCAAAATTCAAAACTGGAACAGAGTCGCGGGCTAACATTAATATTTATTGAAATAAATTTATTCCTCCAGATATAAGAATGAATCTTTTCTTATGGACACGTTTTGCTGAAAAACTGAATATGGAACATGCAAAGCTTAATACTAAACAATATATATATTAGCTGTATAATACCAGTAGGCCAGCTCTAATAGTAATTTGGTATGGCTTTGCGGGCCAAATGTAAGTAGGCTGCGGGCCAAATTTGGCCCGCGGGCCAGAGTTTGACACCTATGCTGTAGAGGCTTTAGAAAGGCAGTTACATTAGCCTTAAGCCAGACACAATTTCAAAGTTGACAGCTGATCACACTGAATGACAAGCATTGTGGAATAAACCTACCCAATGAGGACAGTGAGTTTCACTTTTCTACCTAAAGGCAATAAGTTACATATTGGGGCGATCGTGGCTCAAGAGTTGGCAGTTCGCCTTGCAATCGGAAGGTTGCTGGTTCGAGCCCTGGCTCTGACAGTCTCAGTCGTTGTGTCCTTGGGCAAGACACTTCACCCATTTCCTACTGGTGGTGGTCAGAGGGCCCGGTGGCGCCAGTGTCTGGCAGCCTCGCCTCTGTCAGTGCGCCCCAGGGCAGCTGTGGCTACAATGTAGCTTGCCATCACCAGTGTGTGAATGGGTGGACGACTGAATGTAGCGTAAAGCGCTTTGGGGTCCATAGGGACTAAGTAAAGCGCCATACAAATACAGACCATTATATTTTCCCATTTCTCCTGCTGCATTCACTGTAGCAAGAGGCAACAATGCTCACATGGAACCAACTGGATGAAAAAGGGTCGCCATGTGTTCAAAAAGATATAGGTGCCGTTCAGCAACAGCTTTAGATTTTCTTTTTTTTCCATTTGATGTTTGTCTTTGTGAAAACATGACATGCAGGTCAAGTGGAGACAGAACACGGATCATTTTCTGCTCATTCAAAAAGACCTCCGCCTGACATACACTTGACATAAAGGCACAATCTCTGATCCAGACATTAAAAGCTTCAACAAAAACATTCAAAAGGAAATGCTGAACTTATCACTCCCAAATTGACTGACAGGCTTTGCGTCAGCAGTATTTGGTTTTTCACAGGAGGCTAACAGAACTTACACACATTTCTTAACTCACAAAACAACTGTAGTCTTTATGAAACAAATATGAATCAGCATAAGCCAATTAAATATTTAAGCCAAGTCTAATATCCGTGTATCTGGCCTACAGAGTTGCACAATTTAGAGGCTATTGAAACAATGCTTCAGGTCTCCTGAAAAATGATTCAGTTGTCTAACATATACCTACACGCCTATAATTTATGATAGATTAAACCGATAAAAAAAGGGGAAAGGAAGTTGTTCATTTCACAAAGACATTCAAAAGGAATGCTAGAATATTATGGACTTGTTTGGGAGATGCTATTAATCTTTGCATTATAGTTATATTTCAGACTAAGTGTTTTATCATGATGCCAAGTGCCTTCAAGCTTTCACCAGCCATTCAGTCTATTTGAAGGTGAAAAAACATGCTGCTGTGTAGTTTGACATCATTGTGTGCATCACACTTAACATGGACCACAGAAAGCAAAGGAGATAGCTGTCCAAGGAGCTCATAATAGAATAGAATAGAATTAGAATAGAATAGAATTCAACTTTATTGTCATTGCACATGCACAGGTACAGGGCAACGAAATGCAGTTTGCATCCATCCAGAAGTGCTTTAGTGATATAGATATATTACAATATATATTAGCAATAATATAGATATGTGAGTATGTTACAGAAATGGGTCTATTATGGTATGTTATAATGTACACAGTATGAAGGTATGTTGAGAATATTCTATAACTATAAGTATGTACAGGCTGTAGGGAGTACAAGCTATGTACAGGCTATGAACAGGATATAAATATGAAATAAAAAAACTATACAGAAATCTGAGATATACAGTTATACAGAAATATGAACTATGCAAGTTATAAACAGTTGTAGGAATAAAAATTATCGTATGTACAGAATGATTATTTACACAGAACTATACATAAGTGAGATATGTGGATAATTTCCACAGAGGCTATATAAAGTGCTAGTGGTTGTGAGTGGTGGTTCAGTCCATGTTATTATTGTGTGTTTGAGGGTACGGTTGTCCATTGTGTGTGTGTGTAGGTGGTTGTGGGTGTGTGTATGTCCAGTCCATGAGTTTAGTGTGGGTCAGATGTCAGGAGGCAGAGTTCAGGAGTCTGACAGCTGTGGGGAAGAAGCTGTTCCGGTACCTGGTGGTCTTAGTCCGGAGGCTCCTGTAGTGCCTCCCAGAGGGCAGGAGGGTGAAGAGTCCATGTGATGGGTGACTGGGGTCTTTGATGATTTTCCCAGCCCTTTTCAGACACCGCTTCCTGTAGATGTCTCATATATATATATATATATATATATATATATTGATATATATATATATATATATATATTGATATATATATATATATATATATTGATATATATATATATATATATATTGATATATATATATTGATATATATATATTGATCCATGTCAGTGTTAAAGACTATAACCATCTCCAATCAGCTTCATTTTCCTGTGACCACGATTGCCAGTATTATTAAAAGGTTTAGGGTTCACTGGACTATATCCAGCCTACCTGGATGCAAGAGGAAGTGCAGACGCATACCAGGTGTTGACTGATCAGAAGGAGCTCCAATGACATCATCTAAAAGCAGGTCAGGGTACGTCACTTTTTGATCACACCATCCATCACATTTTGAAAAATACTGTAGTCCACAAAAGAAATATCCAGCTAGAATTCACTAAAATGCATGTTTACAAGCCCCCAAATTTTGGTGTGAATATCTTTTAGCCAGTCACTTCATAACAGCTCTATGTTTACAGAAGGAAACATGGAGCTTAAAAAAAAGAAAAGAAAACATACCTAGTGTCACATATCTGCTGCTTTGCTGCATCGGGCCAGAGAAACTTTGAATGTGTGCAAGAGACAATGAAGTGTCAGGAATACCAAGACATCCTGGACCAAAACATACTACTTAGTATCAGAAAGGTCAGTCTCAGTGACAGGTCATCGGTCCTCTAACAGGATAATGACCAGAGATGGGCAGTAACGCGTTACTGTAATCTGATTACTTTTTTAAAGTAACGAGTAAAGTAAGGGATTACTATGGTATTAGTGTCCGTTGTGCGTGGGAAGAGAACTTCTTTTTACAGCGAAAAAAAAAAACCCTAAACAAGCACCGAGTGCGCTACCACGTAATGGGAAATTCACAGAGAAACTCGTGGATTCTTCCACTGACCGCTGCGGCACACCTGCACCAGGGTAAACCTCCGCCTACCCCACTACTGCAAGTAAAACACTATTTATTTTCTGCTGTGTTTTACTTGCATCTATTTGAAAGACTGAGAGTGGCTGTAGCTCAGGTGGCAGAGCAGGTCAGCCACTAATCAGAAGGTTGGTGGTTCGATCCCAGGCTGCCCCTTGGCTGCATGCCAAATATCCTTGGGCAAGATACTAACCCCGTGTTTGCCTACTGGTGGTGGTCAGAGGGCCCGGTGGCGCCAGTGTCTGGCAGCCTCGCCTCTGTCAGTGCGCCCCAGGGCAGCTGTGGCTACAGTGTAGCTTGCCATCGCCTGTGTGTGAATGGGTGAATGACTGAATGTAGTGTGAAGCGCTTTGGGGTCCTTAGGGACTAGAAAAGCGCTATACAAAGGCAGGCCATTTACCATTTTAAACACAAAAAATATTTTATTTTATGTGCTGGAATGTGCAGAAAATAGGTTTAAATGTTATTAAACTAATTTATTCAAGTCAGAGAATGGTGCATATAATTTAATTTTTGCTTGATGCATAAAGTTAAAAGATTAAAACTGATAAAACAAGTTTTAAAAAGAGACTTTTCCATTTGATTACATTTTGTATGATGGATTATGTAGAAAAAGTAGAATTGGGCTGAAAGATCTATTGCTTTATCACCTATTCAGGTTGTAAATTGTGTTTTTAAAACTAAGTAACTAAGTAATTAATTACTTTTGAAAATAAGTAATCAGTAAAGTAATGGGATTACTTTACTTTTTTTGGGGAAGTAATCAGTAATCAGCTACTGATTACTTTTTTCAAGTAACTTGACCAACACTGATAATGACCCATATCATACAGCTGACAGCGCTCAAGAATAGCCTGCCACGAGCCCAGATCTTAATCCTATTAAACATTTATGTTAAGTGTGGAGGTAAATAACCATCCCTGATGCAATGATTTTAATCTTATTAATATCCAATGGAAGTGCTTTACCTTCCACTTTAGTTGGGTAAATACAGCTAGTGACTGTTTTAGTTTCTGTTTTTGCTTGTTTTTTTGGCTGGACACTGTACAGTGCACATGTTGTGCATTCATAAAATGTTTAGACTCTTTTACTTTGTCTGCATTTTATGTCAGAAGCTGTGCTTAATTTTTTTCCCATAATGAATCTACACACATTACCCCATACTGTGCTTACCCCTATTTGACACTCATCAACAGAATATGCACTAATACACTACAGATATAAAGTATAAAACTGAAGTTTTTAGCCTTTAGGATAGCATGGCTTTTTATGCACTAAGTGAAAGCATAAGCATCTGTCTTTAACTTGTGAAATATGAATCTTTTTGATGATAAAAATGCAATTATAATTCAGTATTCAGTAAGTCCTGGATTATCATGTTACTATTAGCAGTGCAGGGCACAGCAGTATTCTTGAGAAAAGAGAAGTGTTAGCCAAGCATAAACTAGTAGCAGACTTATAAGAAGAAGAAAAAGAATAATTTAAAATCAAGTCTACATAGAAAGTTTTACAACACTAGAGAAGTCTTTCGAATGAGTTCAAATGACAAACCCCCTTACTCTGTTTCAATTAAATATCTGGAGCAGACAATGAGTTCTCAGGCTGTGTTTCACTTTCAAGCAAAAGTCATTAAATGAATGGAAGAATTCATGGTTACCACTGAACTCTATAGCCTTGGAGCCCTTCGACTGAACCCCACTGAATAAGACTTCAGAAAGAGTTCAATCGTTTTAGACTGTGTGAAATGAGCAAACTGCTTTTTCATATCAAGAGATTTTCTATCCTCTCCATACAGACCCATGATTTTGAGTGCCACAGGAAAAAAAACTTCTAATTTCACTTGTAGAATTACATCCTCTAGAACCTATAATTACTATAATCTCTTGAGGCCAGAAATGGTTTCTCCCAAACCATTAACCTTGGGCACCTAAGCCTCTGCTGCAGTATTTATACCTTTATTTTTCAAGGTTAATTGTTTTGCTGACCAAACATACTCTTTATCAGCACTCTCCTCCTGAACATACTGCCATGTAGTCTTTATTTTACCCCTCGCAGCCAGCTGTAAACGAAATGGGCTTTACAGCTGTGATTTCAAAATGGCCGATCAAGGGTTTTAATCAATCCACTGTATGTGTTGCCATCATTGTTGCAGTTAGAACAAAGATTTGATTAATCATTCTAAATGTAAGTTGTACCTGCATGTCTCAACACTGTACGCTTCTTTATCACAACGGTGAGTTGAATTATTTGACTATTCATCTGACTCTTGCTTCATGCCATCATATTTATTCTTCTGGCCCGCAGTGTATCTTCGCAGTTCATGAATGATGTGAAACTCTGACGTTTCAGTTTAGCCTAACTCAAATAGCCATGTTGCATTTTTATTTATTTTAACTTACACCAGCCAATCCAGATGTGTTGACTCCTCCAGATGCATCTTAAAATGAAATTAATCTCTGGGGATTTCCATGTAGAGATGAGTTGTCCATCTGCCATCGGAAATGTGCTTTATCAATCAAAACCACCATACTAATGATCATCTAGCAGAAGCTCCAGCAGTGGGGAATTGTAGTCCCCCTGGCGCAGTCATTTGCGTCGATCTATGACCACAAGCGCATTTGGCCTCCTCTGAAGCCCTAATGGCTGTGCTGCTTTGTCGCCCGCCGATCTGCTCTCCTCAGCTAAGATTAATTTTCCCCTTCACTGTTGAAGTTGAAGTGCCTGACAGTGTTTTCTATTTATCCCCAAATGAGGAGGAGCCAAAAAGAGTGGAAGCATGCAGAAATCATATATTGGAGTGGGAGCACTTTAAAAAAAAGCAATGAAAAAGTGGCCAAGATAACATGTAATTAGGGCTGCCACAAACAATTATTTTGATAGTCGACTAGTCACCGATTATTTTTGTGATTAGTCGACTAATCAGATCATCATCCATTGGACGTAAAACGTACAGCTTATTGCACCAGCAGCATCTGCTCTTATACAGTATAACTATCATTAGCTTTCAGCTTTAAGTGTTTAAGGTCTGTGCTAACTAAAAATAAAGACAAGATGATAGTTTATTAAATTTTAATGAAATTTGCAGATTGTTTCCGTGAAGTTTAATAAACTCCTTGCTATCTAAAATATAACAGGACACCGGAGTATATTCTCCAGCATCTCACACTTCTGATAATCAGCTGTCTGCTTGACATTTATCCAGCTGTGTAAAAACTATAACTTTAATCTCAGCCAAACCGATTTACTCAGGAACAAATAAAATACTAAAAAAGCCAAACAATAACATTTTTAAGTTATCTAAGTGACTTATGTATGTTTAACCTGAGTAGCGAAAGACGGCGGTGGGTTTGAAAACGATTTGCCGGGAGTCCGGTGTTCTCACGGCTCTAGTGACCTTGCCCCCGGCTAGCTATCGAGCTAGTGGGTAACAGACGTCTCCGGAAACGTCGGAGCGCTTTTGAAAATATGTGGTGTCTTGATAAACTGAGCAGATATTTGAGGTTTACACAGCTACATTCTCGCCTGAAAATATGTTAAACGTTTATTTTGTGACCCAAAAAGAATAATAAGAGTAATATTAAAACTAACTAGCTGCCGCCATTGTTGGAAACTGAACTGGGCGCTATGAATTCTGGGAAAGAGCTACTTCTTCTTCTTCGGGGTTTAACGGCAGCTGGCATCCTTGTACATGCAGTGCTGCCATCTTCTGTTTCAGTCCGTTATTACACTCTTAAATCCTACTACTCATTCCTGCGTCTTTTGGGATCTTACAAAGCTTAAAACGACGCGTCGACTATTAAATTAGTCGTCCACAATTTTAATAGTCGACGTAATCGTGACTAGTCGACCAATCGTGGCAGCCCTACATGTAATCGAGGTTGATCAAAGGTTTGTAACGTGCCATGTCATCTGTAAGTTAAAATTGACACTTTACTGAATTTACCGGCATATTTGAAGAAAGAACCAGTGCAAGTACAGAAGTAACTGCTGCTTTCCTGTTATTTATTTATTTTTGTGTGTTTTGGTTTAACTGTGACAACCACATAGTGGAAATTAAACAAAAAAACCCCCCAAAAAAAAAAAAACAGGTGTAGAGGTCTTCCTTTGATTTTACTTCTTGGATTTCCATCTCAGTAGTCATGCTTGTACATAACCATGAACCCAATAGTTTATTGTTAAGTGCTGGTTTCTGTTGCGACTCTCATCTCAAACAATACGATTGTCTTTCTGTGCATGTGTGTTTGCCTTCACCACTAGAGTATCAAGTTCTGTTTAACACAGTCGTGTTTTATTTGCGTAAGCAAGACCACAACGATTCTTAAATGCATTAACCTACCTTGATTTCGGTGCACTATAACTCTCTGAAATGTTTTACAAAATGGGCTCAAGCTAATGAGTGTTTATATGAAACAGACAGATGAATAAATGATAAATGAACAATGAATATATAAAACTTTCAAAAAGCTTTTCTTACTCTTTCAGTTGTTCTAAACCCAACCCTTTCAAGACATAAGCTATCACGTCTAATTAAAAAATATATATATATTCTGGGTAGACACTGGTAATTCAAATCAGTGACTATTAATATTTTGCAGTGATAGATTCAAATAGTAACAAGCTATGGCTTCTGCATTTTATTATATTTGTACAAAGAAAAAATGGCTATTTACATATTCTTACCCTGCTAAATGTTGTCGGCAGACATACGAGGTAAGTAAATTGGAAACTGAATCTCTTTTGGGTAACTGTGTTTGTCTCTATGTCATCCCCCTGACTGACTGGTAAACAGTCTAATCTGTAAGGAAGAAATGGATAAATGGATTTTTAGAACGGCAAAAATAAATTCTACATCATGTTTTGCCAACTGCTTAACTTATTGGTGATGTTCAAAGCCTGGGTGATTTATTTTAAAGGTAAAGCAGATGTCTCATTAAAGACTGGTATCCTTATGTTCAGGAGAACGCTTGCCTTGTGTGGGCCATCTGGAATAAGACCAGATTTTCATTACTGTACAGCTATCATGAAAAAGTTTAGCAGTGTTTGAATTCTGTAAGGTGTAACCATATGTCAATGAAACATCTTAGTTTTTTGGTTTCAGTTGCTTGCAGTTTCAGTTGTGGTTTGGCCTCTGTGTTCAGTTGTCCCTGTGTTGTGGTTCATAATGAATTCAGAGAAAGTCAATACTGAGTCTATCATGAGCTGTTTTCAGGGTAGTCAAAACTTCGAAAAAAACCCTCTCAAACAAAGTTAGGAAAGTCAGGGTCGTTTCTGCCTGTGCATTGAGGGTGGTTTAGTTAACTCATCCTGACTCACTGCATATTGTGTCACACTTGTGATAGTGACTCTGTGGGCTGTTTCACTCAAACTAATTTAGTACTAATCTGCAGGCTGCTTTCTTCATTTTTGCCAATACTGTGTCAATAAAATTGCCCTTCCTGAGTTAAAGTGGACATCACTATAGTTACTTACAAGCTTAGCAGTGCCAACAAAGTGTCAGGTTTTCAAGTAATTGAGTAGTTCCTGTGCACCCAGCTTCAGGCGGTGAGTCCATTGTCCTTTGCTTTTCTTTTGTTTTGTCCTCCTGTCTGTTTATGTTTAAATGGAATATTGTTTTCTATCCACATCTGTGTAAACACAGATCAGTTGGTAGCCCATATTTTATTAGTTATTGAAAATACATACAATAATACAAAGACCACAATACTTATTTTATAAAACCTGTATAGTCCTTTAAATAATCCATAAACCACACTGCTTTTAGGAAGTGTTACATATTTAATAGGTAATTTATATGGTTTGGGTTCTTTGGTTTACAGGGGGTTGGAAGCCTGTGCCGATGATGAGGCACTGATGGCACAGTAATGAGAGCAAAAGGATACAGACACAGGCCTTGGGGGGAGTACGATCAGAAAAACACCAGACAACTCCTCTGTTAATGTGTTTCCTGTGCAACATAAGACAACTAATAAAGCTGAAGAGAAGCGACACCATCTGTGCCCACATTATAGGTGCAAGCCAGAATTCTGTACAGTTGTAAGGGATGGTCTCCATATTGAGGATGTGGTATATGTAGATATTATTGTTAATGCAAAAAAATTTTTTTTCTTAATTTCATTTAAATAGGAGGAGGAGGGATAGAGGAATTGAACTGAATTAGTAAATGTAGAGTATTAGATAGGAGGAAATGTTTTTCTAGAGAAACTGTGGTACTGCATGAGGGAGTCATGAGTGGCAGAGAGGTATCAGAGGGTGGTGCAGGATGTGCATGAGGACAGCAAGACAGTGGTGAGATGTGTGGTAGGAGTGAAAGATGTGGTCAAGGTGGGATTTCATCAGAAACTGGCTCTGAGCTCCTTCTTGTTTGCAATGGTGATAAGTTGACACATGAAGTCAAGCAGGGAGTCCATGGGTTAAGATATTTGCAGATGACATTTTGATCTGTAGTGAAAGTAGGGGGAGGTAGGCGAGAGCTTGAAGAGGTGGTGGAGGAAAGAAGAGGAATGAATGTCAGTGGAAAAAAGACAGAATACATGTGTATGAAAAGGGGGTATGGGCAGCTAGAAAGGGTGGAGTTGTCACAAATATGTGATTGAAAAATGGCATCAAGCCTGGTAGTGCTTTAATGTACAGGATGGGGGATTGACAAAAGATGAGTGACAGAGCTGGAGAAGGTAGAATTGAAGATGCTTGGTGACGTGGAAATAAGTATACCAGAAGGACAACTCGGGTTGAGTGGTTTGGAGAAAAAAAAGTTAGAAAGGCAAGGCAGATGTTGCCAGATCACAACAACAGTTGCCTCAAGCTGCTTTTTATTGTAAGGTAAAGACCCTACAATAACAATAGAATGACGGAAAACTACATCCGCTGCTCTTATTATTTAATGTTTGTTTTGGAACATCAAATAGAAAATGCTACTTTTGCTGCTGAAACATAGTGAATACATAGTGCCCACTACTGGACCGCACTTTGATCCAGAAAATGAAGTCAACTACTGTAGGTGAGGTAAGCAGCTTCACATTTGCTGATGGGTCCCTGTAACTATCTGTTACAATCACTGTTCTTGTTTAAGCCTTCAAACACACTGCCTATACGTATTTGTTAGCCACAGACTATAAAGTAAGATTGTGTCTTAGTTTCTTGCTTGTGTAAACACATCTCATGTATACAAAGGATGTTGTGGTATATAAACACGTGTTTGTCTTTTATTGCTCTACTTGACTAGTTGCAGGTTATTGACTGAATTTAAAGGAGCTTTCATATTTGCATTTTTATTCTTATATTTGATATATTCCAGCTTCACTTCTCTCTAGTACCAGCTATAAACTTTAACATTATCAAACAGCTGCATATGGAGTTGTGCTATATAATGTTTTTTTCCATCATCGTTATTGTGTTTATTTGTTTATATTTTTTAGTTTCACTCCTGTTCAATTGTGTATGGTGGTGCAGCATAAATAAAGCTCTTGGACCTTGGACGAAATAAGAAATATTCTTTGCAGCAACTGAGAAAAAAAAGGACCAAGAAACTATATTCTATTTTTATTAGAGAATAGGATATTGGGGAGAGCTAAGCCAGCAGGTGAGTGAGTCAGATGATGTGCAGAGAATAGCAATTCCTCCTCTATATTAGATCTTAATTCTTAAGTAGGTAATGAACTTATAGTGGGGTTATTGTGACACAGTCTAAACAGTATCAGTATAATTTTTTTTTTTTTTTAAGTTTGACTTTGACTGATACCTGGCATGGCTGATATTGTGCTGTTTCCTGTCCCTTTAAAGTGGCATGTGGAGTTTTTGTGGCCTGGTAACTGCTGATGTTAGCAGTCCACTTAGTCATGTACTAGGTCAGTCAGGAAAACGGCTACAGAGAATTTAAAGGCTGAGAGAAATGAAAAAAAAAATCCCAAACATTCACATTATCTTAGTGCATGTGCGGTTGGGACCATTATGCAATAGGAAAAAAACCTAAATGCAAATGCAGCTAGGAAGCGTTCTAAAGGGGAGGTGAATTTAAACACTTTCTTGCCAGATGCTGAAAAGGTATAATTACGTAAGGCACCACTAAGTGTAAATATGTCATCACGACCCCTGAAAGTAACCATTACAGCAATTTCAACACTTACTTACTATCATACTGATGGTAAGCATGCTTTTTTAGATAAATCCCTGATTTATCTTAGCCTTATTAATGCTAACACTGTGTCGGTTTGGAAGTGACATCAATCAAAGCCCTTAAACACGACTAAAATATTTGTCATTCACCAGTCTATGAATATTTTTTTCATTTTAAGAAAAGTTCTTGGCTAAAAAGCTGAATTATATGAGACTGATAAAAGCTAAATTAATAATCCTCTCAAGTGAGGGTAAATTAAGAAACAAAGGCAGATACGGGATACAAACTGAATAAAGTAAAAATGCACCTTTAATGGTGCATTTTTACTTTAATAAAGGTCCAAACAAAAGTCAATATAAAAGAACAGAAACATAATCAGGGAGAAAAAACAGCTGGCAACAGTATGATAACACAAAAAACAAACTGAGGCTTTAAATAGACACATGATGTAATTAGGGGAATGGGAAACTGGGCTACATGGCTGAAACTAATCACAAATAAGAAAGCAGGGGAACCAAAACTAAACACAACACACACAAGGACAAGCGCTACCAAAAATGAAACAGACCAAATGTTGGGCACACAAGCAGGAAAGAACACTGAAACTTAGAATACTAAATTACAAAACTGAGAATAAAATCATGAGGAGAAATAAGCTAGAGTAGAAAACTCGAAATGACCAGAACAAACAAAGCAGAAAATATATAATAGAAAAACAAAACTAAAAATTTAAACTCACAATGGTAGAAAACATGGTTCTGGCTCCAGACTTGTAAAACATTAAAACTGCTTGCAATTTACTTTGTAGCCCCCTTATAGTGCTAAAACAGTCCCTTTTTTGTCCAGTTCCACCTTTAAGCCATTTATGCTGTAGGTTCTGGGCTTAACTTCCATAGATGCACATTCCATAGATGCACTTCTGGATTATGGTTTAGGGAATTTTGGAGGAGAAGTCAACACTTTGAGGCAGGGTCATGGTCTGTGGGTTTATTTTGTGAGATTTGAGGTTTTGTTTTATCTTTGTAGTTTTTGGTTATTAATGTTATAAAAGAAAATCTTCTGTTCTCAGTGTTATTGCTAGGTTTGTAGTTATCAGTCATTTCTTCACTTTTGAGCTTTCACTCATATTTTAGTAGTATTTTTCTCTGTGGTTCCTTTTTTCTGCCCTACTATGTCTTCCCCCTGTGTCAAGTGTTTTCTTGTGTCTGTGTTTCCCTCTTTAGTTATTGTTATTTATTTCCTCTTTTACTTTACTAGTATGTATCTAATCCTGTCATTCCAGAGTCACAGTGCCTGTTTACCTGGTGTTTTCCTGTTTACCCCTTTTTTTCCATCTGTCCTCAACTTCTAACCCTCCACATGAGTCTACAAACTCTGCAGCAATGACACCTTCATGTCTTAGTCAGTGTATATTTTCAGCAGTTTACAGCTGGGCTGATCCCCAATCTCTTCAGTGCCTAAGCGGGTAGATGATCTTGGGTAGATGCTGAACCCGAAACAGTATGAGTGCGAGTTTATAGAAGAAAGAGCAAAGTATTAATAAATAAAAAGCACCCTGTTTGATCTTGTCTGTGTGAGGCCCTCAGTGTAAAACACTAACTGGTCAATAAGACAAGTAAGAATGACCCACAATGTTTATTTCTCATACACATTAATGAGCCTTGACTGTTCATGACCCTGTCAAACCTTCAAAAGTCGTTCTTGTGCAAACCACTTTGGTATATGCTAACTGCTCCATTTCAGAAAAACCCCACAAGACCTCCCTTTTTGGAAATTCTCTGACCCAGCTGTCTAGCCATCACAATTAGGCTCTTGTCAAAGTCGATCAGGTCATTATGCTTGTCCATTTTTCGTGCTTCAACACATCAGTTTCAAGAAATGACTGTGCACTCGCTGCCAAATATATTCCACCCCTTGACAGGTGCCACTGTAACAAGATAATCAATGTTATTCACTTTACTTGTCAGTGGTTTTAATGATGGTTGATCAGTGTATACTCAAATAAATGAGGAAAAACACATACTCATGAACTGAGAGTGGACATACTCGTTAATTCAAAGTGGGCACATTTGGGAGACAGGCTGCATTTTTAATTTAAATCTCACATACAGAGTGCAAAACGCGATGTGACAAGCACCATTTACAGATCAAAACATTATCTTGACAAAAAATGTCCATCCTGAGTGACTTTCAAATTGTCAAGTGAAAATGTTGTCAGATTATTAGAGGTAGATGTTTAAAATGAGGAGACGATCCTGTTTACTCACTGGCAAAGTGCCTCTAAACTTGTAATACCTCACTTCCCGTGATATAACAATAATTTCTTAATGGTTTAAAGTGCTGCGGACATGATGTAAACATTTTTACATACATATAACTCCCATAGATGTTATGTGAGAAAATATGATGAAAATGAAAAATGCTTGTATTTGTTGTGGCACAACTGCAGTACACCTTTGGCATAATGGTACTGTTTGTCTTTCACTATATGAGAATGTTTCTTTTATTTGTAGAGTCACATGACCAGCATGGCATTGACTGATACATTTTCTCTGATCTGCGAAAAGGTTGCTTATTCAGTCTTAGGTCACCTAATCTACATAAGTATATACACATGCAAACCTTGAGAAGTTTGAATATTGGCGGACTTTTGTAATTACTCAAAAGATTATGTTCAAAACCTTGTGTCGTCTTATCACATTCATTTCACCCAGAGTATATAATTTGACTTTAGAGACTGAAGGCTATATAAGTTTAAAGAATAGAAACATTTGTAGCCAAGCAGTGGCTAGATGTGAATGGGCTGACCTTAAATTTTGCAACCATTGTGACTTACAGAGTAAGAATTTAAATTATTTGCCATTGCACTGACTTTTGGTATTCAAAGAAACATCTTTCAAACTACCAAATGATCATTTTCAGCATAGCAGACTGTCATATTTCCCACAGGATAAAATGCTGACTTTGGTGTTCCTAAAGTGGATTGAGTAAGAATTCCAATATCAGGCTGTGTGATGCTTGATTCTTTGACAAACTACTAACATTAGCAGATCCTAGGCCTCAGTCACACAAGCCTAGAGAGTGCCTGCCAGTTGGTGAATGGTTGGTGGACATTGCTGTGTGTGCTAAAAAAGTTGCACCGTTTTGAATCAAGTGATAAGGCACAACTTTTACTTTGAAGGTGGCTAATAAAGCATGCACAAAGAGGGTTTTGGCACAGTACCTGTTTTATGATTAATTCCACCCAGCGATGGCCATCAGCAACCACCCACCGCTGGTTGGGGGATAAACATTTTTTCTTAGTAGCCTGTGATCATCAGGGTGTCTCTGACCAGTATCTAGAGCGATGACTAATTGAACAGTTTATGAGTAATAGTCTGTGAACTGACCTGAATCATCTTCATTTTATTTTTTTTAATAAGCAAAGTGATTTTTAATTTCTACTTTTTTCCCATTATGTGTTATTATCCACAGGAAATAACTGTTTTTGTGTAGTTGACACATCAATGACTAGTTTCTTCTTCTTTTTTTTGTCTGTTTTTGTTCTTCAGTCTGGATTACAATACTTTCTTGCACAAAGTAATGTTTCAAATGAAGTACACCTTGCCTTTTCAACCTTCAGTCAATATTTTTTTCTGCAATTCCAATATATTCTTTAGGCCATTCATTTGAATATTTATTAGAGGTAATAGAAAATAGAGAATTCCCCACTGCTTGCAGATCTGCATCTTAATCGAGGTCATGCCATAGTTTGGCATTTCCTTTAGTGCTTAATAATATAAGTGTTCCCACAGCTTTTGAGGGCTCGACCAGAAACTCTGTATAGAAATGACCAATTGTGTGCTGCCAAATACTAATAATATATTTAAACAGTTGTTTTAAATGAGACAAGGTCACATTCAGAATGTATTTTGCTTTTATTTTATTAGGTTCTGTGATAGTATATGAGCTTTGGTATTACAAAATTACAATTTTATATTGTTGGGCATCCATGTTGAAGATGGTCAAAAGTTCAAATATTGAGGTCAGTGTATCAGCAAACCTCTGAAGACTTATGCTCAGGCGTCAGAAAGCTTCAAACACGCAGTTTCAGACAGTTTCACGTAGTTTTGTCTGCCCTTGGCTGCAAAAAGAACTAGAATAACTGTGAATAATGCAAAGCAACTCTAGTAGAATCTAAGAATAAAAATATGGAGCTGGGAATGAGCACAACACATTTCATTTATGGCCTGCTAAGCCTAAGTCAAAAGGTTGTTTCTGTTTTTCCATAACAGCATTCTTATACTGACCTTCAGTGTGAGCTTATATATCATCTATAAATCTGGTTAATAGTGAGTAGAATGAAAATAAATATGTTTCCCCAATACCTGACCAGCATGGATTAGCTTTTCATGAACAGCTCATGTATATATTAATATCATGTGAAACATGCATATTCGTCTTTTAGAAAAAGGGTTCATCATGTTATTTATACCATGTGTACTGCATCATTGACTCTTGGAAGCCAAACTGTATAATGGAATGATTTCCTGAAGCAAGTATTGATTGTATTATTTTTTTATGTTTTATTTTCTTTAAGCAAAAAAAATAAATAATAAAATTGCATGTTGACCATTTCAGCTGCTTGCTTTTCGGAAAAAGCTTTTCTTTTAATATAATTATTTATTAACAAATGTCTTTTGCAACTGTTTGCTTGCTTCTGACCACTGGAGAATTTTAAAAGCAAATATGATCTATATTAGATCTGTTTTTAAGGGTGACTCTTTTCTGTAGCTCATTTCCAAGTTGTATGAATGAAGATTTTCAAGATTATTTTGGGGTTTTTTTTACACCTTAAAAATATTCAAATGAAGCTTAACCAGCCTCTTACCAAGTCATTCAGAAGGTTCTGAAACTGCTTTTCTAACATAATTCAGCCTTTGAAAGCAATAATTATTCTCAATTAATTACAGTTTCAGCACCATAAGCTTTGAGATTGTGCGTTGGTCTGTCAGTTTCCAGGTTCTGCGGTCCTCAGTGTCCCTTATTAAGCCTGTTAGATTTAAATTGCTCCACATATGAAGACTTTTGAGAAAGTAATAGCAAAATGAGACCTTTCACCTTGGACTGATGGAAGAAATTAATTCTGACCTAAAATAACTACATTTGATTGACAGGTTAATTGAAGATCACTTCCCACCATGTGCCAATGTGGTGGAGTATTCAGGATAAACCATAAACATTATATAGTATAGTATTTATATAGTGTATATTGTTATTATCTGTGGATTTAGATAACTGCGCACTTCAGAGTTTTTTCAGCATCAGACTAAATCTGAACTCTGATCACTTAACTGCTTGAATATTTCAAATATTTTCAACCTGGATAAAATAATTATAATTATAATTATTATTTTAGAAAATAACATCACTGTCTGGAAAAGTAGCTCCACCAACAAGCTGTACGAGTATTTACAATCCATCACTTACAGTGCACTCACTATATGGCAACGAGTCACTCTTGCAGAGCTTTGTGTACTGCCATTCTCATTTTATAGCACGGTGGCACGGTGGTTAGCACTGTTGCCGCACAGCAAGAAGGTCCTGAGTTCAATTCCAACATCAGGCCGGGGTCTTTCTGTGAGGAGTTTGCATGTTCTCCCCGTGTTTGCGTGGGTTCTCTCCGGGTACTCCGGCTTCCTGCCACTGTCCAAAGACATGCAACTTGTGGGGATAGGTTAATTGGATAATCCAAATTGCCACTAGGTGTGAATGTGCGAGTGAATGTGAGTGCAAATGGTTGTCTGTCCCTGTGTGTTAGCCCTGCGACAGACTGGCGACCTGTCCAGGGTGTACCCCGCCTCTCGCCCTATGACAGCTGGGATAGGCTCCAGCGCCCCCCTGCGACCCTGAAAAGGATAAGCGGAAGCAAATGGATGGATGGAACATCAAAATTTGGGGGAAAGGGGGAGAAAACACATTACAGCCCACTTTCAGTGTTCATAAACTAACTTTATAGCCTGTATTTCTTTTGGGACTGTGACTGTATGCAAGTGGAATGAGGGATGCAGTCCATTTCTAGCAATTCTAAATATGTACTCTTTTACAGTATGTACCAGTATACGCCAGTTGCTTTGTCACATTTAGTCCCAGAGAAAATAGTTCATACTGTCACCTATAAATGTGGTGAAATTCCAAGTGCAGGTATCTGACATGTGGTACAATTTAATAAAAATCAGGATTCCACCGAGTGAAATATGTAATGCTATTGCACATTCAGTGGCATGCACTGGTTTTCATCAACTAAAGCACATCCTACTTTCTCATTTTTTTTGTAATTTCCAGAGCTAAGAACTCCCTGTTCAAGTACCACAATGTATGATTTCGCACTTTAACAGTTATTTGAAAGACATCAAAAGAGATGTAACTGAATTTCTGGACAGGACAGATAGGCCCAGTGGATGGATTTTTTTAAGGCGATAAAACATATGTGTATCTCCCAGTTCTTCTTAGAGTCTGGTTTAGAGGAAAAAGGGAAAGTGCCCAGACCTTTGCTCTAAAAAAGGTGTGTTGATTTAGAAGTTTAAAGATCTTATAGAACAAGGCATCTTCCTTCCTTCTTCCACACAGAAGAAAGATATAAGTGAGCGTCACTAGAATAGGAACCCACTACAGAAAGAGATGATTAATTAATCTCTTTACATTAAGGCGAGTCAGTGGAAAGAGATGATGACATTTACATTTACAATTACAGTTGCAATGGCTCTCACTGTAGATCTTTGCAGAATGCAGGCAGTCCTAGGTGCAAAGAGTTTCCTCAAGATGCTACACAATTACAGCTGTTCCAGCTAAGTAATTACATTGCCTGACACAGCACACAAGGTTGATCCAAACCTAATATACTTGAGGATCTTAAGCAGCTGTTTAGCAAATATAACAATAATATTTGTTGAATAGCTTATAAAAACACGATTGTTTTGGAGAATGCCATAGTTAGTAATAATAATCATTTGCAACATACATGTTTCTATCACTTGTGTTTCAAATTCACAGACGTTTAAAACATTCAAAGTGCATTTGCCCAGCCTAGGAAAGAGATTTCTCTCTGAACATATGTGCAAGGGGTGAGGTCAGCACTCTCACAGCAGCACCATGGAGCCCCATGGAACACACTCAGATGCACCCGCACACACACACAGGCCCTGGTCTTAATCACGGCAGCAGAGAGAACTAAACATTCGGTGTGATTACACTTAAATCCCTGGGTACATTAGAGTGAAACCCTGAAGAACATGTTGCTAAAAGTTCTTCTGAGAAAGTGCAATACAGGTCTGTCTCCATATTGCATTAACTGTAAAATGAATTTATCAGTCAGTGTAAACATTTAGTGACACCCTAATAACGAGTAGTTAAAGTGGGATAAAGATTTAAAGGTTTTGCTTTAACTCTTTATTATCAAATTATTGTGTTGTTCTTTGTAGCAGCTTCAGAAAAAATGACAGCATCAGCATTTGAATTGCTTGTCTATATTTTTTTTCTTTCATTGCAGTAATGAGACTGGAATTGTTCTATGTGCCTGTGGCACAATTTCAAATGGGTAGAGGGCCAGAAATGATCTATTGTAGGTATTGCAGGTTTAAATTAAAATAAATGAAATGAACAGTACAAATTAAACTAATAATATCCAATAATATAAGCAAAACTGACTACAGTAAATAATCTACCCAACCAGCCGTTGAGTCTGTTCCACTTATACTTATCAGGGTTGTGGGGGGGCTGGAGCCTGTCCCAGCTACCATATGTTAGGAGGTGAGGGTACATCCTGGACAGGTTGCCAGTCTGTCGCAGGGCTAAAGTAAGCTACAGCAAAATATAACTGTTGATACAAAACAGAATAATTTAATTTACAATGATAATATTTATAACCACATACAAAAAGCACATAATTATAGATATTATATAAAAATCAGAGTAAACACACAGTCTGCAGTTTCTCTAGCCTTCTTGGCAGTCTGTTGCAATTCCATATACATTTTTTACATTATTTTATTACTTATGTTAGCTAATAAAATAATGCAACTTTTAATAGTTAAAATTCTAAAGGACAAATAGGTTTAATATGCACTTTCAATTTGTGTATTACTCTTTACTTTCACAATTCTGAATGAATCACAACCAGTATATCGTATTCTTTGGTGGACTAGAAAGGATAATGCTACAATTATCTATTCTATTAGTTATAAAAAAGCATCCATCATGTCTAACTTTCTATTGTGGCTAGCACTAAAGTTGTCAGTTTGCTTTTAAGTTCACCAATACTTCTGAGTCAAGCTTTGTCTCTTGATAGATATGAAGTCTAAGGGAACCCATTAAAGACAAGACTGCTAGCAAGTGTTACACCTTCAGGATTGTCGGCATAGCAACTGCAAAACCTTTCTTGTCTCTTTTTAGAAAAATGTGACCCCAGATCTAGCTTTGAAATATGATTGTTCTGTGGTTAGTGCATCTGCTCTGGTCAGTCCATCTGACTTCATATGCTATCATTAATGCCTGTGCAATATGCTGGATGTTTATTATGTCTCATGGTCCCTTTTATTGGTTATTTTTATGCATTATTATTAAAAATAGATTTGAGGTCCTACAGTCTGGAAGATCTGACTGTGTTCCATTTTAGTTCAACCACAACCCCAGAGCATTTTCTTTTTAAGAAACCACAAACATATACAAAATTCTCCATGCCAGATTTCCACCTATAAGATCTTTTATGAATCTCTCAAGTAGACCAAAGTTAATTATTATACAATTAGAAATCACATCACACAAATACCCATATCAGCTGTTGGCAGTGTGTGAAAGCTCACACCTTGCAAGAGCTAACTTAAAGTTCAATTCAGTCAGATTAAAATGAACTTACATTTACTGCTCACTATGTATAATTTTTTCACCTAGTTTACCAGGCCCAAAAATGCGCTAGTTCCTATTAATTTCTTACACTAAGGTATAATAGTCTGATCTGTATTCATTATCATTTGAAGCTTTCTCACATGCTGCCCACCAATCACCGCCGGTTCCCAGACCAAATAAAATAGTATTATGGAAACACAGACAGATTTAATGGGTCTTGGTATTAGCCCTTCGTAATGATTGCTATTAGCAATCATGTGCAGATATTTTTGCAAGACAGACCTTGCATCAACTCAAATTGAGTTGCCATTGTAAGATTTTTTTTCCTGTCAGAATCACTTTGGATTTTATTCATTAAACAAAATCCTTTTTCAGGAGCACCTCTGGGACCTGCACTGTCTGGAACAGTAGCTCCACCAACAAGCTGTGCGAGTATTTACAGTCCATCACTTACAGTGCACTCACTATATGGCAACAAGTCACTCTTGCAGAGCTTTGTGTACTCCCATTCTCATTTTATAGCTAAAAAGGTATTTTTTTTAGTTCACTGTTCAACAGAAAAAATGAAGATTTCAGCTGTGGCTGTTTGTTCTTTGAGTGTTTTTTGTGAGTATGAATGTCCATTTGGAGAAAGCGATTAAAAAAAATCAGTCAGTGTAACCTAACAAAACAAAATCTATAGTATCTTATCAGATAACAAATTTCTGTTAGAGTTCCAGAAATCTAAGAGGAAGTGGAAAGGCTAATTACCAGACAAGCTTTTTGTAAAGTGGTGCATGTTACTAAGCATGCATTTTAACCTAAACCATGATGTTGCCCTTTTCAAATGCCCAACGAAAGAGAGTTGGCACAGAGCCCTTAAGGCAAACTTCTTCTATGTATTAGCAGTCAAGGATGAATTGATACTGTTTTGGTTTTTGAGATCACTGACGTCATAATTCTTTTAACAATTCCGAAGCAAATTAGGATGAAATGTCGCACAAATTACCAGGTGCCTATTAGAATAAAAAATAATGAAAGGGATGATGTTTTATATAAGTCGGAAAACTTAGGCTGGCCAAGAAAATCATGATCTTATCTCTACAATCTTATTTCTCTACACAAATCAACATTTATCAATCTAAAACGTCAAAGTTGTAAATTAAATTGAACAAGGGATGGTTTAAAGCAAGGGCGATAACCCCCCCCCCCCAAATGGTTTGTTCCAGCTCGCCTCTCCCCTGCTCTGGCTCTAGCCCTTTCTGCCAGAGCGATGGTGGCTGAGACGCAGCGGAGCGGAGGTGTAAGTGCCTGGCTTAAAACAGGACATATTAGCTGCATTTAACCTTCAGTTACTCTTTATATAGTTAAGTAGGAGTCAGACCATGTTTCTTTTTAGCTGAAAAACCTTACACCCAGGTAACCTGCAGTGTTGGAAACGTGTTTTCCGACGATGTTTGCTACCCTACAATCCGTCCTGCTCTGTAGTAAAATCAGCGACATTTGACCGTCCTGTTGCTCCCATTGAAATTTATATAGCCTATTTAAAATCGAAAACTTAAAATTGTCTGTAGCCTGCTGTTGTTACCACTGTCCTGTTTGAAATGGAATGAGAGAAGTTGGTTATTTTGTCATATGTGCATGTGCCAAGATTAAACCCAGGAGCAACATTCAGGTAAAAGTGTAAGATCAAATGATCCGTCAATCAAGAATAATGTTGGATCAGTGTTTCAGTATTTATATATTTTATTAGATGTTCATGTGGTTTGGTTATTTGCCTTTTGGTTGAAAGTACACTGAGAGAGGACTTTTTTTTTTATTAGTGGTCTTAATAGTATTTGTTTTTTCATATTAATGTAATTTTTTACATCTAATTGAATACAATCTATTTGTGTATGATTGTAAGTCAAAAGAGGGAGAGAGGAAAGAGGGGAACATGAGGAGAAAGTACAAGGTCAGGAAGAACCAGGTAAGAAAACAGACAGGGAACAGTGACAGGGACAACAGAAACTGTTAAACTGCTTGAAAGACTTGATCACCAAAAAGTGACAGACAGATTTGCCAACCTCAAGGTGAGCCGACATAGGTTAAAATAAAATAAAAAATCTGCAGAGCCTGCAGTAAAGATCTTTTCATACATTGTACCATAGGCAAAGTTGCCTCCATTTTTATAATTTTATTTATCAATATTTTGTACATTTTTACATTTCAAGGACTCTATTTTTGGAGTGTATTTTTATATATCTGTATTGTATTATACATACACATTAAAAGTGAATCTGTCCAAAAAATGCACTCTGTTTACTTCTTACTCACTCATCATTCATCATTTTCCCCCAGTAATTAAGGTTAGGGTATGTATTTTTTTTAATCCATTCTTCGTTTGCAGCATTTAAATAACCTTTATCTGATTTGATGGTTTTGTTACTGACTTTTAAAAAAGTGTTTTGCTTTTCTTTCACAAATATGGGGATTAAATTGTGTTAAAATGTACAAAACAGTGATGTCATGTTTTGTTACGAGGACCCAGGCACAGAGAGACTTGATGAATTTAAGAATCTTGCGATTCAATAAAGAAATTTGCAGATTGCACAGAGATGGTAAAATTATGATGACTGATAACGGAGACGAAGACAACAGACGACGAGGACAGGGAGGAACAGGGGTTTAAATGCACCAAGGAAACAGTCATAGAGAACTTGGGATAACTGGAGACATTTAAGGATGCAGGGACTGACAGACACGGGGAAGACGTCTCATCGTGACGAGTAAAGTTTATCTTGCCTGGCTGGGCAGCTCTCTGGGTGCTCAGCACCCCCAAAGCTCTGATCCTAGAATCGCCCCTGGTTTAAAATATAATAGGATTGCTGCTGCTACTGTATTTTTAGTTACATCTGAATCTACAAAATGAAGAGCAAAATAAGATTGTATTTTCACTTTGCTATCTCAAAGTTCCATAATTTACAAGCGATAATCTACAGAAGATATTATCCCCCTGGTCAACACATCCCTGCCTCTGTTAAATTTTATTTATTTTCTTTTTATTCCTGGAGGGGATAACAGTATACACATTTTTATCCCCACTGATAAAATATGTCTTACTTGAGGGATAAAAAGTTACATATTTGTATCCTCCATTGATAAAAATATAGGCTACATTTTTATCCACCTGATTTTTAGGCTGAATCATGAAATAGACTAACAAACCACAAAAAAAAAAAAAAAAATCAGAAATTCACTTTCTGCACTTTCTTTTAGATCTCCCTGCTTTGATGATGAATGGATTCCATTTCATTCCAACTATTTATTAAACCATCTCTGCAAACTACTGCTAACTAAAATGAGAAATGAATCAGATTTAGATAGACTCACAAAAATCACACTAGAAGTGCTTCCACTGAGTGCCATAAACGTGGTGGTCATCTATAGCAGAATTATTTTCAAAGGTGAGTTTTGCAGCTCATTTCAACTTGGTGAACTGCAGTCATGCACTAAGGCTGCTGTCTCCCACCAAACAGTTAGAGAGTCTAAGTTTGCTGTAAAGGGACTCTGAAGCTTGCTGATGGTGCAGGGTGTGATGGGCCAATTTATTGCCTCTATCACAAGTTAGGACCTACAGTTCACACTGTAGGCTCTCACTAGTTCTAACAAACTGCAGTCATTTTCACATATTTATTGACTCTCAAGCTCACAAAGTCTGGTGTTCATCTCAGTAAATGGAACAGGGTGCCAGAGAGTTGCAGATGTGGGTACAAGTGGGTGATGCACTGCAAATGACGCTCTGCAGGAAAGCAGAAATAGCCCATCATCAAAGCAGATTGCTTTCTTTGGAATCTATTGTAGTGGAGAATTAATTTATTATTATATTAAAAAAAAGTCATATTAAATATTGGAGTTAAATGGCACAGCTGGTCAAATAGCACCCAGTGGAAAGGGGTTTTAATTCTGGCATGTTAAACTGTTATTATGTTTGATTGGATCATCTGTGTCTGATGTGGAAAACAGGAGACATTAGAATATTGTGTATATTAATTCCAATTAAAAAAACAAATCTAAAACCAAACCAAAAAACAAACAAACAAGCAAACGTTTTGTTAAGTTCCTGTTTTCATGAAAAGAAAACATCTCTCCCCTTTATTTTTTTCCTACAAATTGCACCTGTATTGCACCCTGTGTGTGTGCGCGTGTGTGTGTGTGTGTGTGTGTGTGTGTGTGTGTGTGTGTGTGTGTGTGTGTGTGTGTGTGTGCGCGTGTGTGTGTGTGTGTGTGTGTGTGTGTGTGTGTGTGTGTGTGTGTGTGTCTTTGTTTATGTTTATCATTGTGGATTCCATAAATTGAAGGTTCAATTTTGAGAGTTGAAAGATTACACTCCAATTTTTTCCACCTTCATTGTAAGCATTTGAGTATTCGCTTTGTGCCTTATGTGCTTTTGTTTATTGCTGTTTTTTTTATAACCTTTTGTCCAGACTGCCATTATATATAAATGATGAATGGAGGATTCAATTTTAAAGTGATAGGATTAATAAAAGAGTTCTGTATTCATAGATTCATAGATTCACATACAGCATTTGATGAAAAGAATATATATAGTTTGAAAACTGCGATTCTACACAAAAGTGTTTCCATTTTACACAACATTGACTGCACTCTAGCAAAAAATACACGTCAAATTTTTTGCATTTTTACAAGATTAGTTTGGGTTTGGATAAATAATTTTGTCCTTGTAGTTATGTAGTTATTTCAGTGCAAAACTTTTATAGTGTTTTAAAGTTTGCATAGGTGTTCTCTACTGAGATGTATAAAGGATAGTAACTATATGCTTCCACTTTTACAGACAGCTTTAGGACTATGAAAATCTGATAGAAATGACTGTTAAACTTAGCGTCTACGTTTGTCCTTTATGCCCCCTTTAAGTATTTAGAACACAGAAGAAAGTAAAACTGATTGAAATATTGCAAAAAGGTGAAGAAAAGGAACAATCTTCTTTTCCCACAGAAAATCTTTCAAAGGGAGACATGCACAGCTATGTCTGTTTGTCCGCTGGGTGCTTCTTTCTGCAGTCACACATTTCTTTTTCAGCGATAAGACATTTCTCCTGCAACTTCCTAACAATGCTGAGTGACTTCATAAACTGAACACAGTGGGGGCTGAAAGTTAAAAAAAAAATAAAATAATATATAACACCCAAATTTAAGTAAAGGTGCCATGATTCAACTGGGTTTTCTGTGGTTGCATAGCAACAGTGGGGGCTGAGGTCTAGCACTTTCCCCTAAGCACTCCTATTTGGAAGAGAGGGTTTTGTAGCAGCACTGCGTAAACCCTTTACAATGCACTAAAAAGACAGACTTGCCTTTTTATGAAAGAAAGTAGTAAGAAAGACTCAGCATCGCACACAAAAAACTTCTGAAACAACTAAAAGCTTTATGAAAGATGGAGTTAGAATTGCTAGATTCAAATCTCAGTCACATCCTGATGAACTCTTTACACAACAGGGTTTTATAGCTGTCCACTGGTCCCCTGCTTATGAAGCCAACATTGTCTCCAACAGTGAAACTCAGTGTGACTGAACACTGTATGTATCGACAGAATAAAGCATCTGTGTTTGGATAATAAGCAGCTTACCCAGTGAGGCCATCAGTTCAGTTTCCAAAAAATTTACATGGAAACTAAAATGTTTTTGTGTCTGTGACGTTTTAGCCACGTGAATGCTGTTGCCCTTTTTTTCCAGCTGTTTACACATACAAGGCCAACTGTGCTAAAGACATTTTGAAAGAATCCAAACCCAGGGCTAAAATGGTTTCAGACAATATTCTAATTGTTTCTAGCAGAGCGTTCTCAATATGAAACCAAACGCCTCTTCCAGATGGCTTCCCAGTCTCACCTGGCTCTTCTTATGCATCTCTCAGCACTTCTAAAAGCGTTGGGAAGGAGGCCAAAGCCCCACATCTTTCCAGGAAGAGAGAAAATAGTTAGCCTTGGAGTTCAAGTCCACAATCATCCAATCTGTGTACTACAAAGAAAACACTTAAGGTAAATGAAGCCATGCACAGACAGTGTGATGAATCGTTAAAACAACAACTAATAAAGAGTAAACTTAACAAGGTAATGCCCCCCTGTCTGTATATAAAAACCTTTGATCAATCACCCCTCTCCATTGCTTTCCAAGATGCGTATTCTTATTTTTCTTTTCAAATTTAAACCTTCCCTCACAGAGAAGCTGACACACAACATCCTCTGACTACAAAGATGATATAAACCCAGTTTATTGGTATATCCACATTTCATTAGGCTTTAATTTTTGAGCCCTTAAAGGCGGTTCATTAGACTTTTTTTAGACGGCTAAATTTAATTAGATACTGCCAGGTTCTAATTCATTTAAGTAGCCTTAGGAGACTTTTACTTTTTCTTTACATGGTTTAGTTGTTTTCTGGTTATCAAATGACTTGAAATGAAATTTGTGTCCAAAATGCTAAATTGCATATAGGAGTAGCTTTTTTTATATCTTGTTATAAATAAAGATTATTGACTATCTGTATAATTGACTGCTGAGTTTTATAGAACAATCAACCATATTTGTTGGTACATCAAATAATCAGTAGTCATTAGTCATTAGTTATGTAAAAAACTTGTTTGTAAAATCTGCTTTGTAAGTTTTATCTGTCGGACAAAGAATGCATGTTGTATTTACTCTGGTTATCTTTCTCTAATATTAAAATTTGTTACTAATCTCCATGAGAAACATGCAAGAAATTAAGAAAGCAAGAAGGGGAAAAATATTTTTTCACAGCAATATATGTGTAAAAATAGTTTAATAATAATGGATTGGATTTATATAGCGCTTTTCAAGGCACCCAAAGCGCTTTACAATGCCACTATTCATTCACTCTCACATTCATACACTGGTGGAGGGAAGCTACAGTTGTAGCCACAGCTGCCCTGGGGCAGACTGACAGAAGCGAGGCTGCCATATCGCGCCATCGGCCCCTCTGGCCAACACCAGTAGGCAAGTAGGGTAAAGTGTCTTGCCCAAGGACACAACGACCAGGACAGAGAGCCCAGGGATCGAACCGGCAACCTTCCGGTTACAGATGCGATTCCCAACCCCCTGAGCCACGGTCGCCCTAACATACGGATCAGTATCTAAGGTTTGACTCTCAACATCCACTGGAGTCATCATTTAACTCCTAAAAGTCTGCACTTCAGACACAATTATTGATTCTTTGATTTGAAATCCTCTGTGACCGTGTGCAGAGGCAAAATAGCACAAACTGTGTTTTTATCCATACCTCACTCCCAGGATACCCTCACTAATTTCAAATATCCATCATTTCATGTGTATTTTATTCACTTATAATGCACACAGCATTTTCTATGAGCTGCTGCGTTGCTGAGAAAATGAGTCTCACTTATTTACTATACTTGTTTGAGCTCATTATCAAAGCATGCTGGGTGAAAAGGTTATTCAGGTATCTGATCAAAATTGTCATGGAGCACACTGTGTTCACAGGTACAATATAATGCACACTGCACTGCACATGTTTTGTTTTTGAGCTGGAACTGGCCCTTGTGCCAGCTCTTAAGCCAAGCTGCTTAACCACACTCCCACACACTGTAAATTCTGTTAGGAACAACAATTATCATCTCTGCAATGAGCTGCTATATATTGTTTTTCTTCTTGGAGATTTTCATCAACAGAGAGCAAAAAAATCTTCTGTACTGGTTATAATCCTCACATTACAACAGTTGCCTCCATCTAAATTTTATGCAAATCAACATCGGTTCTCTGAGGGGGTTTATTTACCAAATATTGGGAACCGTCATCCAAAAGTACAGAGGTCTCTTCTCCTTAGAGTTGACAGTTCGAAGAGTTTACAAAATTGCATAATTTTGTGTCACCTTTATATATATATATATATATATATATATATATATATATATATATATATATATATACATATATATATATATATATATATATATATACATACATATATATATATATATATATATATATATATACATACATGTATGTATGTATATATGTATGTATGTATATATATATATATATATATATATATATATATACACATACATACATACATACATACATATATATATATATATATATATATATATATATATATATATACATACATACATATATACATACATACATGCATGTATATATATATATATATATATAACCAGTACCAGTATGTATGTGTATGTATGTATATATGTATGTATGTATATATATATATATATATATATATATATATATATATATATATATACACATACATACATACATACATATATATATATATATATATATATATATATATGTTTAATTTACCCCTCTAACCAGCAATTCTCCAAATGTGACCTTAGCTAATTAGCTTGCAATTTTGATGTGTACAGTAATTGAAAAATAGCATTTGCCTTTCATGTAGTAGAGTTAAATACTTTATAACTAATTATCATTACACAGTTATTTAATGGGCTGGGCAATTTAAGGGACATTTAGAAGCAGTGTTTAAACAGCACATTTATTTTGAAAAATAAAAGTGTCTCTGTCTCACAAAACGTAGCACCACATCTGCCTTTTTCTGATTCATAGAGCGTCTCTACAGCATGTACAGTACAAAATAAGATGTGAAACATGCAAATTCTCAGAAAGTGAGAATAAGATTTTAAATCACTACATACTGATGAGACTCATTATATTCATTTTCTTCAATAATATGACTAAATATTTCCATTCTGGGGATTTAATTGTATAATTGACACTGTCATTTACAGGAAGTTTTAAGAGTGCAGCATTGCAATAATTCGTCGTTGAAACAGGAGAGCATAATGATTTAATGTGTATATCTTTTTTCCCGTGTAAGTACACTATCCAGCCCTCCAAAAATGTAAGGTCAGACGTGTTTTTGAGCAACTATAATGTTTCTCTGGGAAACAGGTCAAAACAGGTCTTTAGTCAAAGAACAAAGGTTTTTGGGGTTTTTTTTGTTATCTGCCTCATACATTATGTTCTAACAACTTCAGGCTACTACCAAAGCTCTCCAAGTGGAGATAAAAACCTGACCTTATACCCCTATAAAAAAAGTAAAAGTAGAAAAAGATAGTAATTAGTGTTGTGCATTAAAACATAAACAAGACAACTGGACAACTGGATTATCAGTACTAGTTTCCTTGATAAATATTTACTAACATAGCAAAACTGAATGACCCTCCTGTTAAACAAATTTTACAGTAGAATAGCTTCGGTCAGCTGCTACTAATAAATGGGGAAAAAATTACATATGCTAACAGCAATTGTTAGCAAATATAAGCCATTTAGATTTAAACAAACATAATCTGGGCAGCATTGCCTCGCTCTCAAAACTACACTGTATGTTATGTGAACTCCGTTGGTGTACATGCATATTTGTCTTAAAAGCCCCAGGGATAACTTCCTTTGCAACCATGAACAATGCATAAACACTGTTTGTGTTCTTTTCCCCCAACTACTCTTATCTAAATTCACAGATTTAGTTTGACTATGAATGAAAAAAACTATTTACAATAACACTTTAAATTAAACCCTTAAAAGGAACAGTGCATGAAAAGCATGCACCATAATAATTGTTCCCTCTTCCCTTCTTGATGTACTGTTCTTCTGCCTCCCTGGCCGCTGTGTCTGTGGGGATGGTGTTCGCTCTGTGTTGTAGCGTCCTGATGACACCCAGTTTGTGCTCCAGTGGATGATGAAAGTCAAACCTTAGATACTGATCCGTATGTGTAGGTTTACGGTACACGTCAGCCTTTAGATGTCCCCCATTACTGATGGAAATCTCACAGTCTAAGAAGGCTAACCTGCCACTTTTCATATCCTCCCTGGTGAATTTTATGTGTCGGTCCACCGAGTTAATGTGATCCGTGAAATGTGGTACGTCCTGAGATTTGATTTTCACCCAGGTGTCATCCACATATCTGAACCAATGGCTTGGTGGTGTTCCAGGGTAGGATAGCAAAGCCCTCTTTTTTCCACTTCTTCCATGTACAAATTGGCCACGATGGGTGAAACTGGGGAGCCCATGGCACACCCATGTTTCTGCCTGTAGAACTGACCCTTGTATGTGAAGTAGGTGGAATGAAGACACAGTTCCAAAAGCAAACACACTTGGTCGATGCTGAGAGTGGTCCTGTTGCTGAGGTTGGTGTCATCCTGTAACCTCTTACGGACTACCTCCAGCGCTTCCAAATTCAAATTCAAATTCAAATTTTATTTGTCACGTACACAGTCATACACAGTACGATATGTAGTGAAATGCTTGGACAACTGCTCGTGACCTAAAGAAAACAAAAAAGGAAAAGGCTATGAATAAGATAGGAAATAAATATGAAAAATTAAAAAGGGTAAATTTAACTAAGAAGGAATAAAATATAAATTAAGGTTAAAAATGAAATAACTGTACAACACAAATTAGAATGAAGGGTAAATTTAACTGGGAAGAATAAGATAAAATATATAAATTAAAGTTGAAAATAAAATAACTGTACAACAAAATACGCAATATAGAACTATATAAGAATGTATGAAGAAATCTAAATATAAATAAATATATACACAATAACAGCAGCTGTACAAGTATTAACCGGAAATGAAGAATATAGTGACCAGTGTTGTGCAAAAAAACAATGTGTGCAAAAACAATGTCCAGAAAGTCCAGTGTGTGTGTAAGAACCATATGTGTGGGTCAGTACTGTGTGGTGGTGTGATTGAGAGACCGTATCGCCTGCGGGAAGAAGCTCCTCCTCAGTCTCTCTGTGTTGGTCTTCAGGGAGCGGAATCGCTTTCCTGACCTCAGCAGAGAGAACAGTCTGTTGTTGGGATGGCTGAGGTCCTTCACGATCTTCCTGGCCTTGGTCCAGCACCGCCTGCTGTAGATTGAGTGCAGGTCAGGGAGCTCGGAGCGGATGGTGCGCTCAGCTGACCGCACAACCCTCTGTAGAGCTCGTCTGTCCTGCATGGTGCTGTTCCCGAACCAGGTTAAGATGTTTCCCGTCAGGATGCTCTCTATGGTGCACGAGTAAAAGTTCCTGAGCACCTTGGAGGGCAGTTGGAAGTCTCTCAAGCGTCTGAGGTGGTAGAGACGCTGTCGGGCCTTTTTCACCACGGTGTTGATGTGACAGGACCATGACAGGTCCTGCGTGATGTGAACTCCGAGGTATTTGAAGCTGTCCACTCTCTCCACTGGGCACTCGTTGATGACGGGGGTCTGGTAGTTCCTCTCCTGCTTAGTGCTGAAGTCCACTATCAGCTCCTTTGTCTTACTGACGTTTAGAAGGAGGTTGTTCCTCTGGCACCAGTTCTCCAGATTCCTAATCTCCTTCAGGTAGGCCGTCTCGTTGTTATCAGAGATCAGGCCCACCACGACGGTGTCGTCAGCAAACTTGATGATGGTGGTGGAGCTGGTAGTGGCCACACAGTCATATGTGTACAAAGAGTACAGCAGGGGGCTCAGAACACACCCCTGGGGGGCTCCAGTGCTGAGAGTGGTGGAGGCTGAGACATGTCCGCCCATCCTTACTGCCTGTGGTCTGCCAGTTAGGAAGTTGGAGATCCACTGACACATAGATGAGCTGAGTCCCAGATGCTCCAGCTTGGTGGTGAGTGTGGAGGGAATTATGGTGTTAAATGCAGAGCTGTAGTCTATGAAGAGCATTTTAACATAATTCCCCCTTCTAGTGTCCAAGTGAGTGAGTGATGTGTGGAGGAGATGAGAGATGGCATCGTCTGTGGAACGATTTGGACGGTAAGCGAACTGTAGTGGGTCCAGTGTGTCTGGTAGTGAAGAAATGATGAAGTCTCTGACCAGGCGTTCAAAGCACTTCATCACTACTGAGGTGAGGGCTACAGGGCGATAGTCATTGAGAGAAGCAGGGTGGGTTTTCTTCGGGACAGGAACAATGATGGACTCTTTGAAGCATGTGGGGATCACCGACTGAGATAAAGAGATGTTGAATATCTCAGTGAACACAGGAGCTAGCTGGTATGCGCAGTCTCTTAGGATACGACCTGGGATGCCGTCTGGTCCTGCTGCTTTCCTGGTGTTCACTCTCTTGAAGGCTCTCCTTACTTCATGCTCGGAGATGACGAGCACGTTTCTGGTGCTGGCAGTATCTTCCTGTCTGCAGCCGTTAGCGCCGCTAACACTAGCATTGTTGGAGACCTTAGCTGCAGCCTCGAAGCGAGCATAGAAAGTGTTCAGCTCGTCTGCCAGAGTCACGGCCGCGTTCGTCATACCGGTTGTTGGTGCTTTATAGTCCGTTATTGTCCTTAGTCCCCGCCACAGGCTCCTAGAGTCACTCTGTTGGAGTTGTGACTCTAGTTTCCTCCCGTAGCGCTGCTTCGCCTCTTTCACCGCCCTCCGCACGTTATATGACGCGGCTTTGTACGGGTCCATGTCCCCCGTCATGAGTCCCGTGTTGTAGGCAGCGGTGCGGGATCTCAGAGCGTTGCGGATGGTTTTATCCACCCACGGCTTCTGGTTGGGAAACGTTGTGATATTCTTTGTCTCCACGGTATCATCCGCTAGTTTCCCGATGAATCCCACAACCGCTTCCGTAAACACGTTGACATCATCATCGGAGCTGTTTCTGAACATGCCCCAGTCTGCGTCATCGAGTGCGTCCTGTAACGCGGCCACCGATTGATCCGTCCAGCGCGCGACCTTCCTCTGAACCGGAACTTCCTGTTTCAGCCTTTGTTTATATTTTGGCATGAGGAAGATGGCGGCGTGATCAGATTTGCCAAACGGGGGGCGGGATTGTGCCTTGTAGCCGTCCTTGACCGTAGTGTAGCAGTGGTCCAGTGTCCTTTCACCCCTGGTGGGGCAGGTGATGTGTTGATAAAAGTTCGGCGCTGCACGTTTGAGGTTGGCGCTATTAAAGTCCCCCGTCACAATAAGCGCAGCGTCCCGGTGTTGTGTCTGGTGCTGTGTGAGTGCCTCATGCAGCTCGCATAAGGCGGTGACCGTGTCCGCTTGTGGTGGAATATAAACGGCACTTACAATGACCGATGTAAATTCCCGAGGTAGATAAAAAGGACGACACATGATGGACAGTAGTTCCAGATTTGGTGTGCAGGAGCGTGTGAGAGGAACAACGTTCGCACTGTTGCACCAGTTGTTGTTACATCTCTCTTCACTTGCATCCCATGACTGGGATGCAAGTGAAGAGAGATGTAACATTGTACGAGACCATGGTTTTATCTGCCTCCATGATGACATCTCTCACCTTCTCAATAAAATCCAGGGTGTTCTGGATGTGGTGTTCAGAGCTGCCCACCAGCGGGTTGAGGATCAAAGCCAGAAACTTGGAGATGTTATAGGTGACCGAGTTGATCGTGCTGACAATCGGTCTTAAAGGTGCACCCTGTTTATGTATTTTTGGTAAACCATACAGGCTTGGTGTAGATTCCCCTGGGTATAGCCTGTGGTATGAGGTCCGGTCAATAGCCTTGTCTTGTTCTAACTGCTTCAGACAGTCTATCACCCTCTTCCTGTAGCCATTTCCTGGGTCTCATTTCAGGGGCTCAAAAATATTTTCATCACTGAGTAGTGACAAAATTTTCTCATGATAGTCTTTCTGGTTTAGCAATACTGTGCACCTACCCTTGTCTGCCAGAAGGATGATAATGTTGTTATGTTGTGATTGCAGCCATTCACCAACTCTCTGTGAATGGTACTCATGGCCATTGATCAGTGGTCTTTGATCAGTGGGTTTTGATCAGTGGGTTTTGATCAATGATCATGAGAATTTGCATAATTATGATTAAGGAACTGACCTCCCAGCCCATTGTTCCTTCAGTGGGTTGGTTTCAGTCATTATGCAAATGCACTGTTTATATGATTTGGGGAAACCTGCAGTCAGCTGAGACTGAAGAAGTCACCTGGATGAGTGACGAAACGTTTCTCCCACAAAACGCTACGTCCAGATGAACAGAATCAACTATTGGAGATTTACTTTCCTGGATGATTGAGAATGCATCAAGACACCTGTAACTCTGTCATCGTTGTTTCATAAAAAATACATAAACATGGCACATAGAGTTACATTTTTAAGATTGTCTGAAACCTTCATTTTCCTTTATTTGATATACACTGGCAAATGAGACTTCAATTCTAGCATTTGTCCAACAGTATAAATATTTTTATAGGATAAAACAGGATAAAATTTTTATTTTTATCTTTTTGTATTTTCATTTTAAGACGTCTGACCAAAAGCATGATATTTACATTATTTTTACTATCTGCACAATCTCATACACACGCACACCTTCATACATCAAGTTACTTTTTGCACAATGCTGTTTTTTTGCACAACCCACTGACATTGGTGCGCTTTTCTATTGCACTGTTGTATCTGCACTGCCTTGTGTCTGTATAGTTCTGTTCTGCCTGGTGTTGCACTGGGGTTTTTTGCAATTTTTGCACACTTGAACTTTATGTAGTCCCGTGTTGATTGCCTGTTATATGTAGCACCATGGTCTTGGAGGAACATTGTCTCGCTTTATTGTGTACTGTACCACTGCACATGGTTGAAATGACAATAAAGCCACCTGACTTGACTTGTCTAATTAGTTAAAATTTGACATGAACTGTATGCAAGGGTTTAAATAGACTGCTATAGTGTGGAAATAAATTCCAAGTTAATTTCCACAAAAAAAAAAAAAAAAAATACCCTAAGCCTGACTTTAAAGACAATGTGACAACAATGAAACTCTTTAAAAGGAGTCAAGTTTCTGGTTATCATTTTGGTTGGCGATAATTTTCTGAACATTTTATAAATAAATAAGGTACAATTGAGAGGAGGAGGAAAGACGATAAAAGATAAAGATAATAACCTACAGTTAATCGACACTTCTGATTTGTAGTCTATCAACATAGATTGTTACAAAGTCTTCCTTGCCTCAAACATTCAATCAGCAGTTGGTTTAACATAAATCTTGAGTGTCAGTCCAGGATATGCATAAGTTCAAAAGAAGAAGAGGAGTTTAATCTAAACAAACACCTTGTTCTGATGGGAGCCAGGGTCACACCAAGTTTTCAAAACCACAGGCCCTGTATAATTGCCTTCATGCTCAAGCCTCTGCCAATAAAAATACCCAGCAGTTACTTGGAGCAGCAGCAAATGTAGTTCATCTCAGTAGCTTTTGTTGCATTGCCACTGCAGATTCCCCCAGCATCCCCTTTTGATCCCAGTGCCAGAAAAAGACATAAACACTAATTCATATAAATGCCACTGTTATTCAGACCATCAAAGTTAGCATGGATTCTGTGTGACAGTTAAACATGTAAAAGTGAGCTTAATCCTCAAGATATGAAAAGAAAATTATTCCTCTATAATGAATTGTTGTGTATCAACCTTTCTGTCTGGGGTTTGTTGCCTCTTTTACAACTATTTCAGATTCACAATTAGTTTATTTATTTGGTTCAACACATCTAGCCATAGTAGAGATGGTAGATATTTACACACACTTGCCCATAAAAATGTCCTGCATGCAGACCATCTCATGAAATAAGCAGCAACTCACTCACCAACTGTCTGATAATCTAGCAGCTGGTAAAGTGCGCATGTGACTCAGCGAAAAGGTTTCTATCATTTTAGATATAACACATTCCACCTACTTCTTCTCCTCCAGTGCCTTCTGACAAAACTACTACAACTATATTATACTGGCAAATGTATGAAATGTGCTCGGGAGATTGATACCAGCTGACAAACAAAATCTGTCATACAATTCATGAAATATTAAATAAATTATTCTTTTTACACATTTTACCTGCAGTGTTATGTATTACATGTTCAGCTGCTCAAACAAGATGCACGAAAATGAAAAGATCTTTCAAAATTTTAAACTATTCATTATTAAACATGTGAAAATTTAAAATATCGAATTTTTTTTCATAAATTAATGACAAAAGCAAATTAATGTTTAATTTTCATCATACTTTTGTTTGTTTGTTGTTGTTTTTTTTTTTTACCATTGTGATGAATATTTTCTTCAGTGTGCTGCATAATAAAAATCTGTGAGGATCAGTACTATGGTGTTCAGTTCTCAGCTTGAAGGTCACGTCTGTCTTTCAAATAAGGGCCAGAGGGCACAGAGTCTTGGACAGCAAGACACATCCAAAGGGAGTTACCACACATAATGGGCTCTAACACCCGCTGCTGAGAGAACGGGAGTATTTGCTTTGTTGACTGACCTTGCACCCTCTTATTCCCTGCAGGACAGACATTGATTGTGTATGATCTGTTCTGGCACCCGAGCATCTTGTTGACTGACGCCAGGTTAAAGAAGCAATTAAAATGTATGTTATCTTAAGCTGATAATTATTAGTATATGCCATCCTTAACCCCAGAGCCACAAGGGGGTCATTTGACCCATTGGCGACTTAAAAATTGTGCAACTCTGTTGAATTAAAACCCCACGATCTCACTTTTAATGGTGTTTCCCAAAATGAGGTTATTGGTCAAATGCTGAAATTTGAGTTGTGCAAGATCAAAAGAAGAAAAAATGTGGCCACTACCTAGAACCTCCATGTACATCAGGTTGACCCCATAAAAACCCCATAATGTAAAACCGCGACCACTGTTGACTAGCAACATGATTATTTACACACATTTTGATGTGATTTATAAATAAATACATACAGTTAGGCTAAGGGTGGGATTTGAGCGAGAGTGGAGCGAGGTAGTGCGAAACATGTGGAAATCTGCACAAGCTAGCTGTTTTGAGCAGCGGGGGAACTGGAGCTGATCTGCACAGTCTAGAGTGTCTTTAACTAATCAGAATAAATGAAAGGTGTGAATTCCAGAGCAGAACAACCAAATGGGTTGGACTGAGAAGAGTTGAAGAGGAGGTCAAGAATTGCAGACAGAGGTGTAGCCATGTGGACGCTGGATGAAAGACTGCAGGTTTAGTGATCAAAATTCTACTCACATAGTGCATTGTTGAATTCTTACACATATTGGCATATTGCTTGGCTTTGTGCTGCTACAGTGTCTTTGTGATGCCATAATAAAAAGAGCTGTTTCTTGAACCATCACATAGAGGAAAGAAATGAAATTGTTCATCCAACACATATAACAGATGTTGGAATCCTTAAAATCACAGTAACTTAAAATAAAATAAAGGTGTGCCTATAAACTTGTGCATGTACATGCCTGCTTCTAAGTAAAATCACTGTGACTGACGGAAGATCAAACACTTGATTACTGACTTAATGTATTTGACCTATGTTCAGTTAATTATTTGTTTAGTTACAGTCTTACGCTCGTTCTTGTTGCTTTCCAGTTCCTATGTACATCTGCACCTCTGTAATGTTTCCTTTGTTGAAAGTAAGTTTCTTTGGATTAGTTTTTCTTTATCATCTTATGGCCTTTTGCTGTATTGCACCTTGGCTACTTCAGTTGCCGTTTGTTTGGTGTCTTTGTTTAATTTAGTTCCATTAAGGTTTATCATCTTCTTGCATCCTGTCCACATGTCTCTTTGTCCTTTTTGGGTTGAACTGAAATTCCCTTAAAGCCCTGTTTCTTTTGTAAGATCAATTCTTAGCAGCTTGGGCCATGTAGAAAAAGTTGATAAAGATAGTGTGTGTGCAGACATTGATTACAAAAAGCTGTACTGCTCTTGGATTCCTTGAAAATGACAGCAGTTGCTCTTGATTTATGGGGAATATTCAGATACTTGACAACATTTTCCGACAGCTTTCCAAACTAATGCAGCACCAGAAGTACTGACTGAATATCTGCATTAGCATGGAGAATAAAAAAAAAAAAGTCTTTGGATTTTGTAATATAAAAACACCTTCAACTACATCTGAGAAAGCTTTAAAAAGCAAACACCAAGTTCAGCAGATTTGACAAGAAGGATAAGGAGCATGATAGATTACATTGAGAAAACAGCACTGCTCAGAAATCTATTGAAATGCATCAGCCACTGGATTTATAAATACGAATGTAAATTAATTTTATTCTTTTCATGGAAGCAGAAGTAACAATAATGTGTACGGTATGTATTTCACATGCTTCAGTTGTATTACATGCTGTTAAGGCTTTTTTCTTACTTTCTCACAGAAAACTAATTAATTCAAAGATTTCATTCAATTTCAGACCAATATTATTTTTATTCATTTGTTTTTTTTTCTGCCCTGCTGTGATTTGCTTTCCTGGGCTAGTTCCATAAAATAGATTAAGAAACTCTGTGTTGATTAACTGTGAGATGAGAAAATTATTTTTTTGTTTTAGAACAAATGATCAGACTAAATTAAACAACCCCCTGTATGTTCAAAGTAAGTTAAGCACATGTGTGGGGAATTTTAAAAAAAAAGCCATTGTCAGCGGTAGTTTGATCCTAGGATTCACCATGGTAACCTGTGAATAAAGATCAGTCTCCATCATTTTAATCCAGCAGAGTGAGAAATATGAATGTAGGTCAGTATGGATAATGATGTACATCTTGTAGACAATTTGCAGTTAAACTCAGTAATCCAGATTTTAGATACTTCTAGTGGAAAAGATGTCTAAATTCAAACTTGAAATTTTTGATATCTATGATATTTATCAAAATGTTACTTGACAATATTTAACACTTTACCCACCAGACAACTGTTCTGAACTTGTCACTCAGGTTTCATGAATCATTTAACTTCATTAGTTACACCGGTCCAGCTGATCTCTAATCAGCATGGTAGCAACTCAACCCAGTTAGGCATGCAGTCGTGGTCAAAATGATCTGTTCAGAATGGGGTGGAACGGTGATTAAAGTGTCTTTGAAAATGGCATGGTGGCTGGTGTCCAGTGAGGTTGTCTGAGTATTTCTATTTTAGAAAGTACTGATCTACTGGGATTTTCCCAAGCAAACAATCTCTAGGGTGTACAGAGAACGCTCTAAAAAGAGAAAACATACAGTGAGATGAGATTCTCTGGGGAAAATGCCTTGTTTGTGCCAAAAGCCAGAGGAGAATGGACATACTCCTTTGAGCTAAGAGGAAGGCAACAGTAACTTAAATAACCCCTTGTTGCAAAAATGGCCTCCAGAGGAGCATCTCTGAAGAGCCAACCTTGAAGCAGATAAGCTACAGTAACAGAAAACCACACCACATGACACTACTGCCAAGTAAGAACAGGAAAAGGAGGATTCGTTGGTCTGATGAATCTCAATTTCTCCTGCAACATTCAAATAGTAGGATCAAAATTTAGTGTAAACAACATGCTGTTGGTGTGAGGATTATTTCTTAGCAGACTTTGACCTCTTAAATCAATTAAGCATCGTTTAAACATTAGACCTTACCTTAGCACCATATTCATCACCTTCTAAGCACAGTGTAACCATCTTCTGATGGCTGCTTATGCCAAATAACACACCATGTCGCAAAGCTCAAACCATCTCAAACTGATTCCTTGAACATCAAAATGATTTCACTGCACTTAAATGGCCTCCACAGTCACCAGATCTCAATGCAAAAGAGTTCCTTTGGGATGTGGTAGAATGGAAGATTTCGATGGTTGATGTGCAGCTGGCAAATCTGCAGCAAGTGGCACGATACCACTTTTTTATGTCCGATACCGATGCCGATATCATAAATTTGGATATGGTGTCGGGGGGTTCCCGGAGGCATCTTCCTTGGGGGGCTCAACCCGGGGTAGCGGTCATGTCCGGTTAGGGGCTCTGTTGGCTCTCAGGTGACTGTTTCCTCGTGGCTGCGTGCAGCGGGGCTAGGGGAGGGTCTGTGCTGACGGACGTGGGTTACTGAACTGGTAGCCTGGCTGCCCCTGGGTGGGTCCGGGATGGGCGTGAGGTTCTGGGGGAGCTCCGTCTGTGGGATGGGGTCCTGGCCGGGCCTCGGGGGCTTGGGTCCTGGTTGGTGTGTTGCCGGAGTTGTGGGCGGGTGGGTGCATGGGGGCCCAGCCCTGGCGCAGGGTGCCATGGTGCAGGGTGCCGCCGGTGCGTTGAGCCACCTGAGGGGCTCTTCAACTGGTGGGGGAGATTGTCACATCTTGCAGGAGCTTTCCTCTCTTCAGGAACTCTCTCTGCAGGAAGGGGAGATACAGGAGAGGTGGAGGAAGATCTCAGCCTGGGCGTCTATTGTCTTATGTAGTCTGGAAGATGAGTGGATGGTGGGGTGGGTGCAGTTTTCTCTGTGGTGGGGTTGGGTGGACTGTCCCGGGCTCTGTGGGGCCGGGGGGCGCTGCTGCACTGGGCCCCGGTCTGGATGGGCCTGGGCCCCCTTCCCCTGGCGGGTCGCGGAGTATGGGGGTGCCTACTGGGGTCAGCGGGGGAGCTGGCCCCAGGGAGGGGTCACTTGCCCCTCCCTTCCTTCCCTCCCCATCTCCAGCTGCCTCCCTCTTCCCGCTCCACCACAACCACCCACACATGCAGGGCCTTGGAGTAGGGGTATGTCACCAGGGTGCAGAGGAGGCTACCCCCCTCTGTCCCCTTCTGGCTGCCTCTGCCTCAATTTTATCCCACAACTTAGACATTCACATTACTCACACTCTCATTACACATACATATAGGATCTTGGGGGTGGGCACGATACACGTCCAAGTTACCATCAGGGTGTACACCTCACCCCTGGCGTCGTTGCCCACCACTTACCTGCTGCTCTCTGGCAGGTAGCTCCATGCCCTCCTGGGTTTTAAATGCACCTTAGAACACACATGCATCAGCACTACAATGAGCGGGTGGAGGAAGGTTTGGAGTCTTCTCTCACCCCCGTTCTCTGCGGCCTGCTGGAGCGGGGGGGCTAGGAGGAGGAGTTGGCCGTCCGACTGCGGTCTGGAGTGTGGGGCCTCCCTGCTGCTGCGGAGTCGGTGCGGTCTGCCTCTCCCCACCGCAGGGAGAAGGGTAACACCACCTGGGTCTGGGTGCAGTTCCCCCCTCCAGGGGCAAGGGTACCTAGACCCGGTTCGTAGAGTACGCTTGGGGAGTGTGATCGTGTGTACAGCGTCTCTTTATGTCTGTCTCCACGTTGGGTGAGTGTTGAGTGAGTGCATATGAGAGCATGAGGGTGGGAATGGATGTTTGTGTCTGTGTGTGCCTGTATGTCTGTCTCTATATGTCAGGTTGGGTATCAGACGCCACCTCTCTGGGGACATCTCAGGCCCTCCAAGGTTTGGAGGCCTATCTCCCCCCACCACCACTTCCCCTGCCAGTGGCGGACTCCCTCAGACATCAGTGCGTTGGTGGTTCTTTGTGTCTGGGGATGGGCGTCCAGGTACACACCGGCTCACTCCTTGGCGGCCGCTTATCGGGCCCTGGAGCCTGGGGCTCGCTCGGGCCACTTCGGAGGTGGGGTGCCCCCGGCCTCTCGGCCTGGGGCTCGGTCACTCAGGTACAGCTGGCTGCCGGCGGAGCTCACGGGCGCGTCACTGCAACTCCCCCTGGCTTCTGCTCCGCGGCTGCTGAGTGAACCCTCATCTGGGACTCTCCTCAGCTCTCTCTGGGATAGTGGCGCGGCTGCCCCTCTGTTGGTCTTCCTTGGTCTCTTGTGTTCTGGGGGCCTCTGGGTGTCTGGAGTTTTGATCTGGGGTATATTAGACTTAATAGACTTGGTCTAGAACGTAATATTAAATAAATTCTAACAACAGATTATCAAGCTTAAACGTGCTGCTGTTGTTCAGCCGCTGGTTTCCTCTTTCTGGTGCAAAGTGGGCCAAAAACAAAGAAGAGAGACGGACTCGCGGCAGAAAAGCCGATCAGCTCATCATTAATCAGTTTCATGACTGAAGTAGCAGCAGGAGAGGGAAGGAGAGAGAAGAGGCAGCTGCTCCATATATCGGTTGTTTAGCTTAACGTGGGAATGCTTTACAAACATTCAGAGATGAACTTACACACTTGCTTTACTTCTCTCTGGGATAACTTCCTCTGAGATGAAATGCCGGTTTGGTAGCGAGGCTACAAATACACACAGCTGCTCTATCATGTGAGCACACTGCTCCTACGTGCTACGTTTATGGGCCGAGTTACGCCGTGTCGCAAGTTTTGTGAGGTGCTTTTTTGATATTTAATGGATCGGATTACATTTTTTATTTCTCTCCGATATCCGATCCAGTAATTTACGTCAGTATCGGACCGATACCGATACGTAATATCGGATCGGTCCATCTCTAGTTACTATTGCACCAATATGGACCAGTATATCTCAGGAATATTTACAGCACCTTATTGAGTCTATGCCATAAAAGATTAAGGCTGTCCTGAGGGAAAGGACATTAACCTGCTACTAGAAAGGGGAACCTAAAAGTGACTGATAAGTGTATAGAAAAAGAAAGGGGAGAACATTTTGATTTCAATACTACAGCATAACATAAAAAAAAAATGTTTGCTGGAGTTATCTGTCAATGGCAAGGATAGTGTTAATAATTGGATATCAATGTGTGAACTCAATGCAGCAAAAAATTCTGTTAGAAAACATTCAGAATATCTGAATATCTGAGTTTTCACTAAAGCTGCATTCTGGAAAAGACTTCCTAAATTGAGGCCTGCTGATTACTCTCCCAAAACAGTTGGATCAATAGTGGTTGCTTTAGAGAGGGACGCGATTGTTTGAGGAATCAAACTCGAGAGGAGTGAACAGTGTTGCCAACTTAGCGACTTTGTAGACCCCTTTTTTTCTAAAAAAAAGTCGCTAAAAAAGACATGAAAGCGCGTATCGCTTTTACTCTCAACAAGCAGCGGGTGCTGTAACGCAGTCAGTTCTTCTTTTACTCTTATGCTGTTTTGTGGATCACAAGGTTTAAAACTACTTATAAACACACACACAAGTTAACTCCACCAGAGTGCCTGTTTCGGGTCACTTTTGCCGGTCCAAGCCCGGGTAAAGGAGCAGGGTTGGAATTGTGACATTTAAAAAAAACAATAATTGCTAAAAGAAATTAATTTGTAGTTCTAAATAAACTCTAAATGCATTTAGGACGTTTTTTACTCACTTTATGTCTCTTCCACGATGTTATTTCTCTCTCCAACAACATAGGTTACAATTAGATTAGAATAGAATAGAATAGAATTCAACTTTATTGTCATTGCACATGCACAGGTACAGGGCAACGAAATGCAGTTTGCATCCATCCAGAAGTGCTTAGTGATATAGATATATTACAATATATATTAGCAATAATATAGATATGTAAGTATATTACAGAAATGGGTCTATTATGTTATAATGTACACGGTATGAAGTATGTTGTGAATATTCTATAACTATAAGTATGTACAGGCTGTAGTGAGTACAAGCTATGTACAGGATATGGACAGGATATAAATATGAAAAACTATACAGAATATGAAATAAATAACTTTACAGGAATCTGAGATATACAGCTATACAGAAATGGGAACTATGCAAGTTGTAAACAGTTGTAGGGTTAAAAATTATCGTATGTACAGAATGATTGTTTACACAGAGCTATACAGTAGTGCAGTTAAGGTAAGTGAGGGTGTGGATAATTTCTACAGAGGCTATATAAAGTGCTAGTGGTTGTGAGTGGTGGTTCACTCCATGTTATTATTGTGTGTTTGAGGGTACAGTTGTCCATTGTCTGTGTGTGTGTATGTTCAGTCCATGAGTTAACGTGGGTCAGATGTCAGGAGGCAGAGTTCAGGAGTCTGACAGCTGTGGGGAAGAAGCTGTTCCGGTACCTGGTGGTCTTAGTCCGGAGGCTCCTGTAGCGCCTCCCAGAGGGCAGGAGGGTGAAGAGTCCATGTGATGGGTGACTGGGGTCTCTGATGATTTTCCCAGCCCTTTTCAGACACCGCTTCCTGTAGATGTCTTTTATGGCAGGAAGTGGTGCTCCGGCGATGCGCTGGGCAGTTTTCATGACCCTCTGCAATGCCTTCCGGTCCGAGGCAGAGCAGTTCCCGTACCAGACTGTTATACAGTTGGTCAGGATGCTCTCGATGGTGCAGCGATAGAAGTTCACCAGGATGTCTGAGGACAGGTGGTTCTTCCTCAGAGTCCTCAAGAAGAAGAGGCGCTGGTGAGCCTTCTTGACCAGCTTGGAGCAGTTGGTCGTCCAGGTGAGATCCTCGGAGATGTGGACTCCCAGTTCACCCGCAGCACAGTTTTGCCAAGATGGCGCCAGCAGTATGCACGGCGACACGTCCGCTAACCCTGCTAACTTTGCTTTGGCTTTTGCTAGCCTTATCCTTCTCCTTTCTATCCCAAAATGCTCTCGCTCTGCGTGTGTATAATCGCCAGTTACTCCTTGAAATCAAAGCTTCATATGACCTCGCTCTTAAACAATCGGTGGTAGGAAATGCTTATGGGCCTCCTCCACCACTCCTAGAGCCCTGTATCCCGGCCTACTTGTGTCAACACACCTTCACAACGTCCTGGAAAAAGCGTCCGAGGAAACGAGGAAAGCGGGCTGGTACACTCATCAAACTCTGAGCTGTTCTCCGCGCTTCTCGCGGAACTACTGGACCAGCAGAGTGCATCTCGAGATGGATCCTGCCTGTTGTCCCTGGAACTTCCACGTCCACGTCACTTGATCCCCCGTCCTCAGCTTTTTATTTTCCTAAGCGGCCTCGGACCCGTGGATGCGGTGTGGACCACAGAAATCTTCGCACACTTAACCGAGCTGGAGCGTCCGATGCTAGGATCTACACATTCCAAATGGCCTTGCTAAATGTAAGATCATTAGCAAACAAGACGTTTGTATTAAACGACTTCATAAAGTCACAACAGTTGGACTTTCTATTTCTGACGGAAACATGGCTCCAACCCGGTGAGTCTGTAGCGTTTTCGGAACTGGTCCCTCCCAATTTCTCATTCTTCAGCCTCCCTCGGTCCTCTGGCAGGGGGGGAGGCCTAGCCACTGTGTTCAATCCTCGATTTCATTGCCATCAAATATTACAGCATGATTCATTTTCTAGTTTTGAACTCCAGCTGTTTGAGTTACACCTTAATCCTGCTGCGCCTCTGCTGTGTGCCCTTATATATCGCCCTCCCAAGTTTAATAAGGATTTTATCAAAGAGTTTTCTGATTTTATGGCTGGAATCGCTCTTAAATACGACAGCTTTTTGATCCTTGGCGATTTTAATATTCATGTCTGTTGTGATTCGAAATTTTTGGTCAAGGACTTTTTAAATATAATTGATTCCTTTAACTTGACCCAGTGGGTTTCTGGTCCCACGCACGAAAAAGGTCACACACTGGACTTGGTGCTTTCCCACGGGTTGGAAGTGTGCATCACGGATATATCCGAATTACGTATTTCCGATCATCTTCCTGTGTTGTTCACTCTAACACTGCGCTGCTCGATGGACAAGTCGAACGCCCCACTGCGCAAAAAGCGAGCGCTTAATGTACTAACAGCACCTGCCTTTTCTGCTGCCTTTATGGACTCTGGAATATTGAACTCCAATTGTAAAAATGTTGAGGACCTTTCGGCTATTCTTCATTCTACTTGCACTTATATCTTGGACTCTATTGCACCATTCAGAACTGTGCGCGCTAAGAATTCATCAGAACCATGGTTGAACGATTACACCTGCTCCCTCAGACGCGACTACAGACGCGCTGAAAGGAGATGGAAAAAGGACAGATTGTATGTTTCCTTACAGATTTTAAGGACTTGTCTCTCTGCTTATCAAGAAGCTGTAAAAACTGCAAAAACACAATTTGTCTCAAACTTAGTATCAGCAAACGGTCATAGGCCTCAGGTACTTTTTAACATTCTTAATCGCTTTTTTAGTTTATGTGATAATCCTGGAGTTACTTCTTCACCAAGTATGTGCGATGATTTTTTAGCATTTTTCAATAACAAGATCTTATCGATTAGGGCCCTTGTTTCGTTGTCTGTTGTCTCAGTTCAAAGCCCTCCACCTGTGTGTTCAGCTGTCTTAGAGCAGTTTGATCCCGTCTCCCTTAAGGACCTGACCGCGATAGTTAGTGGCCTAAGATCATCACACTGCCCCTCTGATTCTCTTCCCCCGAGTCTGCTCAAAAACACTTTTAATATTGTTGGCCCTTTTATTCTGAAATTGATTAATACGTCCCTTACTACAGGCTGCGTCCCACTATGCTTCAAACAAGCTGTAGTTCAGCCTCTTCTTAAAAAACAAAACCTGGACCCAACTGTTCTGTCTAATTACAGGCCCATCTCAAAGCTTCCTTTTCTATCTAAAGTTTTGGAGAAAGTGGTCTATCTACAGTTGCAGGCACACCTCGATTCTAATATGATCTCAGAAAAATTTCAATCTGGTTTTAAATCATTACATAGCACTGAGACAGCACTTTTAAGGATTTTTAACGATATTCTCTTAACTATGGATTCTGGCAGCCCTGCTGCCCTTTTACTGTTGGACTTGTCAGCAGCTTTTGACACGGTTGACCACGACATCCTGTTATCACGGCTAGAATCGCATGCTGGCCTAAAAGGATCTGCCCTTCAGTGGTTTCGCTCCTACTTGACAGAAAGGTTCTTTTATGTCAATATGGGCCCCCACAACTCCAAATTAGCTCCTCTTAAATACGGCGTTCCTCAAGGCTCTATTTTGGGTCCCGCCCTCTTCGCACTCTATTTGCTGCCATTGGGCTCCATCTTCTCGCGGTACAGCATTTCATTTCATTGCTTTGCGGATGATCTACAGATTTATCTACCTTTAAAATCAGGATCAGATCAACCGCAGCTCTTATTACGCTGCCTTGACGACGTTAAACAGTGGTTATCATTAAATTTTTTACAGCTAAACGAAAACAAAACTGAGGTTGTCATTTTTGGCAATTTCAATCATATCGACAGCACGTTGGGTACCCTCTCCTCGTATTGTAAAACACATGTAAAAAACCTCGGAGTTTACATTGATGGTTCTTTTAAATTGAATAAGCAGGTGAGTGCAGTAGTTCAGTCCTGTTTTTTTCAGCTAAGACAGCTAGCCAGGATAAAGCCATACCTTCCGGCTGACGTCTTCGAGCGTATCATCCACCTTTTTCTTACTTGCAGATTGGACTACTGCAATTCATTGTATTATGGCCTAGATCATGCCACCATCCATCGCCTTCACATGGTTCAAAATGCTGCTGCTCGCCTGCTAACCGGTACCAAACGGAGAGAGCATATAACCCCAATTTTAGCCTCTTTACACTGGCTCCCTGTCCCCTACAGGATCCAATTTAAACTCTTACTTTTTGTTTTTAAGTCACTCAACGCCCGAGCCCCCCCCTACTTGTCAGAGCTCCTCTCTGCCTATGCTCCAGGAAAACCCACGAGATCTAGTTCAAAACTATTGTTGTCCATTCCACGGACTAACCTCAAATCTCGTGGTGATAGATCCTTCTCTGTGGCAGGTCCCAGACTTTGGAATAGTCTCCCCTTTAATATTAGATCTGCTCCAACTCTTGAGCAATTTAAATCTTTACTAAAGACACACTTTTACGCTCTGGCTTTTAACACATTATGACCCAAGCATTTTGGATTTATCTGAATTAGTTAGTATTGTTTCAATTCTTCTATTTTATTGTTTCTATTGTTATTATTGTATCACACTGTAGTTTTTAATTTTATTGTTATTGTTAAGCACTTTGTGCAGCATCGGCTGTTGGAAATGTGCTATATAAATAAATCTGACCTTGACCTTGACCTTGAAGCTGCTCACACGCTCCACAGCCGTCCCCTTAATGTGGATGGGTGGATGTGGGTCAGCATTCCTCCTGTAGTCCATGATGAGCTCCTTGGTCTTCTCGGTGTTAAGCAGCAGGTTGTTTGTGTCGCACCACTCAGCCAGACGATCCACCTCCTCCCTGTAGGCGGCCTCATCAATCACCGTGGTGTCATCTGCAAACTTAATGATGGTGTTGGAACCATCAGCAGGTCTGCAGTCGTGGGTGAAGAGGGAGTAGAGGAAAGGGCTCATCACACAGCCTTGTGGTACACCGGTGTTCATTGTGATGGTAGATGAGCAGCGGTTATCCAGCCGGACATGTTGGGGGCGGTTGGTCAGGAAGTCCAGTAACCATTTGCAGATGAGGGAACTGATGCCCAGGTCTGTCAGTTTCCTGATGAGTTGTGAGGGGTGGATTGTATTGAATGCTGAACTGAAGTCTATAAACAGCATTCTGGCGTAGGTGTTGTTGTTGTCCAGGTGTGAGAGGACAGAGTGCAGTGCGATGGAGACTGCATCCTCTGTGCTCCTGTTCTGGCGGTATGCGAATTGGTGGGGGTCCAGGGTGGGGGGGAGACAGGATTTGAAGTGTGCTAGGACCAGCTGCTCTAAGCACTTAGTGATGATGGGGGTGAGTGCTACTGGGCGGTAGTCATTGAGGCAAGATGGGTTGGAGTTTTTGGGTATCGGGACGATGGAGGTGGATTTGAAGCAGGCCGGTACCACAGCGTGGGCCAAGGACAGGTTGAATATGTCTGTCAGCACTCCTGCAAGCTCCTCAGAACACGCTCTGAGAACACGCCCGGGGATGCCATCGGGACCTGCAGCCTTGTGGACATTGATCCTGCTCAGCACCGCTCCTACATCGGTGGGGGAGAGAGTCAGAGGTTGGTGGTCTGGCGTCACGTCTGCTTTGGTTGTGGTTGTGGGGTTCCCTCGCTCAAAACGAGCATAAAAGGTGTTGAGCTCGTTGAGGAAGGAGACATCAGAGGATGCGGGGGAGGGTTTGGTGGTCCTGTGGTCTGTAATGGTCTGGAGTCCTTGCCACATGCGTCGGGGGTTGGAGTTGGAGAAGTGTTCTTCTACCTTCTTTTTGTAATGGTGTTTGGCTTTTTTGATGCCCTTCTTTAGATTAGCCCTGGCTGTACTGTAGGCGTGTGCATCTCCTGACCTAAAGGCGGTGTTGCGGGCCTTCAGGAGGAGACGAACATCCCGGTTCATCCAAGGCTTCTGGTTGGGGTACATGGTGATCCGTTTCTGGGTGGTGACACTGTCTGTGGTTTCGGAGATGTAATCCAGTACAGATGAGGCGTACTGGTCCAGGTCTGTGTGGGTGAACATATTCCAGTCTGTGTTTTTAAATCTGTCCTGGAGCACTGCGTCTGTCCCCTCTGGCCACACTTTAATTGTCCTCACAGCAGGTTTCACACGTTGGATGAGTGGTGAATACCTAGGTGTAAGGAACAGGGAGAGATGGTCCGATTGTCCAATGTGGGGGAGGGGTGTGGCTTTGTAGGCTCCAGCCAGGTTGGAATACACATGGTCTAAAGTCTTGTCTCCTCTGGTGTGGCAGGAGACATGTTGGTGGAATCTGGGGAGGACTGTCTTTAAGTTGGTGTGGTTGAAGTCGCCAGCAACAATAAAAGCAGCCTCGGGGTGTTTATTCTGGTGTTTGTTAATGGCTGCAGAAAGTTCTTTCATGGCCAACCTAGCATTAGCGTCGGGGGGTATATACACGGCAGTGAGTATGATCGAAGTGAGTTCTCTGGGGAGATAATAAGGTCTGCATTTGACCATTAAAAACTCCGCATTAGGTGAGCAGTGACTCTCAGTAGTAGTGGAGTTCATGCACCAAGCATTGTTAATATAAATGCACAAACCTCCACCTCTGGTCTTGCCGGAGTCATCTGCTAGCCTGTCGGCTCGGTGTGTGTGGCGTCCTGCTAACTCGATAGCATTGTCCGGGCAGCTGTTGTTCAACCATGTTTCGGTGAAAAACATGACATTTGAGTCCATAATCCGTCTGTTGTTAGTGATGGAGAGCCGTATCTCATCCATTTTGTTTGCCAGAGAACGGACATTGGCGAGGAAAATACTGGGTAAAGGCAGCCGGTGTGGTGTTAGCTTTAGCTTAGCCCGTAGCCCTCCGCGCCTACCTCGCCTTTGTTTACGATCTCGGCGCCGTCTGCGTGCACTTCCGCCCGGCCGGGTAGAGTGGGCAGCCTCCGGTGTTCTGGAGATCTCTGGGATGAGTCGGAGATCGGCGATAAAACTGTTGGAGTTATGAGTCCAGATGTCCAGAAGCTCTTGTCTGCTGTAGGTCAGGAACGCACAGCAATTCTGGACGAATAATCTGGTTAAAAGTAGATAAAAAACCGCTAAATAGCAGATTCTGGAGAGACACTGAGCCTCGCGTTGTTCACGCGCCGCCATCTTGGAATTTAATTAGCATGACCAATTATGCAAATTAAGCAATGACGTCATTTAGCGACTTCCAGCGACTTTTAGGACAACCAATAGCGATTTTCCTTACTGAGGAGTTGGCAACACTGGCAGTGAAGTGTTAACTAGCTCCACACTTCTTTATGTTGGTACATAAAACCACATAAAAAGTTGTTAAATATATTTTTGGTCTTTCAGTACAAGTGTCAAGAGCAGAAACCTCTAGAATTGGGCCACACTAAATCAAACCAAATAAATCTCCCAACAATAAGCATAATATATATATATCTAAATATAGTATTGTGTTGAATTAACCCATTAACATTGGAGCAGATATTTGAGATCTTGGCAGGGGAAAAATATATATTGTCGTTATTTAGTAACATTAAAATACTTTAAAACATTTAATTTGCAGTTTCTTTTAAGTAAGATTTTACTGACATTCAATAATTCTTTATAAACACCACATCTAATATAAAGAAACGATAACATTTGGTAAGTGCAAGAATAGTATTTGCAAAAAAACAAATAGATAATAAATAAACTGGGCCAACATGACATACCAACAGGATACTGTAAGTTTCCTTGGGCCATTTTTAAGTAGAGATCTGTAGTCCAAATTGTTCCCGATTCACCCAAAAAAAGGAACTGCATCTGCTGAACACCTGCATGAACTGACATTTTTAATTCTTTATAACAGGAAAAGCACAGGAGTACCTAACATTAATAATGGCCCTGTGCCATGTGTGTGTCCCACCAAGCCTGCTGAATAACCAAGGCCTTTCAACCAGCATAGCTGAATGGATTGCAGACATTTTAATGTTAATAGCTACACCTGTATTTTTCCAGCTATAACATGTCAAAATATCTACTGTGAAAATGGCCTATTGTGTAAAGACTGCAATTACTTCACTGCACTGTTCCAGTCATCTCAGTAGAGCTTCATACCCTGTGAGAGTCGGTCCAAGAGCAGCAGCATCTAACATTAGACTTTGTATTTCTATTTGCAATATACTATGCACATGCATTTTTTTCTCATTTGAGAAAAAACAAACAAACGTCTATTAGGACTTCAGCTGACAATATAATGGCTCATAGCACATCAGTAAATACACTATTCTGAACATTCTTCTTTCTTTCTTCGCTCTCTCTCATTCTTCTATCTATACTGCATTTCACTTTTTTATTCTAATAAGCTTATTAACATATAGTATTGTTATTTTTAAAGCCGAGAAAAACTCACACTTTCAAATCTGCTATAAACAGGTGTTTTTCTACACTTTCAATTCCAGGTGCAACTGCACACAAAATCTCATGATGGCATGTTATCAGCCAAGGGCAAAATGCCAACCTTCTCACACTCTGCCTGTCTCAGAGACAAGCTGTGGAATTGTTGAGGTGCACCAGAGTGGAGGCCAATATCACACAGCCACGACGAGAGAGAAAATGCCTCCTGACATACCTGGCTATTCAAGTATTTCCTGTCCCATATCCTAAACATCTGAAATCTAAAAACACACTTTCCAGCTGAATGAATGAAGCTTGCAGAGGGGATACTGATCACAGCAGGAAAAAAAAAAGTGAAAAGACAATGAAGCTTTGTGTTAAAAATTGTGTTAGTTAATCACTGAAGTGTGTTTTCCCATGTACTTTCATAATGTTTGTGTGTCATACTTTCATTTCAGTTGCTAGATTGGGAACCTGAGCATTTTACAAAGTTTGAAAAACAGATGTCTCATTAGTAAAATCTTGCACGATTCAAGATTCATTCAAGATTGCTAGACTCATTCCACATCTCATGAGAAGCAATTTTATGAACAACTACCCAGCCAAAATTTAATAGCCTACATTATCTGACAAATGATGCAGTAGTAAATGTGCGTGTATGTGTCTCTACATTTCTGGAGATTTATCTTGATTACTATAATAACTACATCCATTACGTTCATTGCTAAGTATTCAGTAATAAACAACATTTTATTTTTATTGACCTGAGCTTCTATTTTATTCTATTGACCTGATTCTGTAAGGGAAAAATATCTGTAATTATTAGATATTATCTTTCAAGAATATGTATGTCTTGGAAAATGTCTTTGTTTACATCAAAGTGATGTAATGACAGACTCTCTTCATCACTAGCAATTAAAAGGATTTGATTTCATACAATAACAGTGCACAATTATTTCTGGTGAATAATGACTGTAAATCATTTAAAAATATAAAAACAATGTTTCCCAGAATTTTCACAAATTTCAAACATACTTTTCTATTTTGGTTTTACGGAAAAATCAGGTGAAAAATCTATTTAATGAATTTTTGAATAAGACTGTAACATCACAGGACAATTGAAGCCCTGTGAATACTTTCTGGATGCACTGAATATATAGTAAGAATCACCAGAATTGTAGCCAGATTATTGGAATCAGCAGAATGAGAGATCCATAGAGATCTATAGAAATGACTCCTATGCAAAGACATCATCTTGCTCATCGTTTTCATCTGCTCTCATCATGACAAACCTGGCTGGTGTTGAGTGGCTGAGCACGTTCCAGTAAGTAAGGGCAATCTAAGACACTGGGGCCAGGACTGATTTTAGCTGACACTTGTAGTCCAGTAATTCTGCATCATCTTTCCTGTAGCTAATCTCTTTGTCACCTTTAATGCTGAAGCGGCCAGATTTTTCCATATTCTGCATGGCTGGTAACTCAATTAACTTGCTCCTTATCAATCCACGAACTCCTTCTAAATGCATTTTATCATTTAGATGAGCAAAGCACATCACAATTTGATCATTTTAATTCAATAGTTTACATGTATCAGAATGAAAAATCCCTGTGCTGTGGTTCATTCAGCTACTGTGAAGGTGCTGTTATATTACAGCTGAATTAATTCATACATATAACTACATCATCAGAAACATGCTCTTAGATATTTTGGAAGACTATCACTCCAAGCAGCATTTTTCATGCCATGTAGGAAACATCAAGTCAACATTCAAGCAAATCCTCCTTTTCTCAAGCTGGAATTTCAATGCGTCTGAATACTTTGCTACACCACAGTGAGGTATAATTGAGTCTACCTGTCAGTTCTGATGCCAGTGCATGACTATCATACAGAACCAGAATCAGAAACCATGCTGCAGTTTTCAGTTTGAGACAGGAATGTTTAAAATCACAACATGGCATCTCAACCATGAGGAGATTTACACAAAGCACCAACATGTGACTTGAGCATTGTGTTCACTCTTGAATCACAATTTCTCTATTTCTTTGGCTCTCGGAGGAGGCGGACGACTTTTTCTCCTCTCCCTTATCTTCTCTGCTTATGTCCTTGTCTAGTCTCGTGTTTTTTTTTGTATTACTTTCCCTGGAACACACTCTCATAGTCTGTTTCTAAAACCTAAAGAGAATTATGGATTTGACCAATTGGTCTCTGAATGCTATTGACACCCTTTTCTCAACGAGAAGTCTGGGCTCGGGAGAGCCCGAGTGCCCTGGAGGGACTTTCCCTGCTGGATGCACAATGGATGGGTGGCAGACATGGAGGATCGTGTGCCTGGCGGGACTGTCGATCGAAGATGCTGAAGATATCTACCTATTCGGAACCATGATAACAGGGTTCTTACTGACCGGAGCTGGCTTGGCCCTGGCTTATCAGAGAATTAAGAAAGCGGAACCGGCTGTTCAAACACCCCCAAGGCTGCCCGCTGGGATTGAAACGATGGGACGAGGTGCAACTTCTCAGAATGGGCTCATTGAATGCAGCATGGTTAAGAGCTTGGAGGCGCTAACGGCTGCAGTGAAGGCTCAGAATAACACCTCTGAGCGTATATTGAATTACATCAGGGAAGAATCCACTTGGAACAACACCTCTGGGCGGAAGCTGGATTGCATCGCGGATCAGTTGGCTGCAGTCGTGAGGTCTCAGAATCTGCTCTGTGAGCAAAAGAGTGAAAAGACCACGGAATTGAAGGTAAATAACATCATGGAGAAAATCGCAGCTATCCAACGGGAGATTTAGAGACCAGTGTCAGTGTCGGAGTGTTAAAAACAGCATGAAATTCTCATGAGTTGTTTGTAAAAGAAAAATCACCATTATAATGCGGCTACCCCTTCGGCGGCAGCTGTGGGCTCAAGGCCGGAGCTGAACAAAAACTCCCTGATAACGACTGTGTTGAGTCTGTTCCTTCCCATTCCATGCAAGGCCACCTGGGTTGGCTGGTAGTCTGTTTACTTAGCCTGGCAGGGCGAAGGACACTGTCTCAGCTGAACTCTGGACACGCACACACATACATATACTGATACTGATAAGCACTCACTGACGCATCACCCTCCCTACCCCGGATCCAACGCCACCTCCAACGCTTACCTCCCCTCTGATGTGGACATCGGGTCAGTTGGAGGCGCAGTCGAAAGATTGCAGCGGTCCCAGATCAAATGTACACACTGGAACTCTTTCCCATGTTGCTGTCTGTGTTTATTGTGCTATGGTGTGTTGATATCTGTGAATTCCTGTATTATCCTTCTGTGTTACATATTTCGATGTTTTTTTTCCTCGCTACCTAGCCTGACCTGTCTCCCCAATGTGATAATTGTGTATTGTATGTACGGTCGGCAAGGTCTGTCATCTCGGTTGTGGGCAAAAGACCTGCAACTGACAAATAAAGGCCATCTCATCTCATCTCAATGAAAATATAACGATTCTATCACGTAGACATTTTGAAAGGAAAATAACCAATACTATGCTTAGTCATCTAAATATAAGTACTGGGTCACCTACACATTTCACCTACAGGAACCACTCGGCCATGGAAACCCATGCCATGAAGCTTTTGTGCTGATGTTAATATCAGAGGAGATTTAGAATAGTGCTGTTCTTGAGTCAGAAGTGTTGTCAACATTTACACAATAAATGTTTTGCACCGCAGAGCTTGGCATTCAGTCTGTAACCTTACATGGTCTGCAACTTTGTGACTGAGCTGTTGTGGATCATTTAATTTCAGCAACTGACTTGCTGCGTTGGTGGTAGTGGTGGGCGGATCGATCCAAATATCAATGGTATCGATACCAAGTCGGCATTGGTATCGGGTCAATACTAGCCTGGCGAGATCAATTCTTTACTTTAAGTTCCACCCTTGTTTGCAATGCTGCGGTTTCGGCACAGACGAAACAGTCAGGCCGCTCCTGTGTCAGCGCAGAGCAGGCACACTTTGCTCCCCCTCCCCCTTCTTATATTTAGATGTTGCGCCGTCATGTGACATGATTTAGATGCTTTGGGGGTCGTTAAGTTGTTTACATATTATTTATATTTTCACCAGTTGTTGTTTTTGTTGTTGAATTTTAATTGTAATTTTTGTATTATAGTTTCCAAACAGTACTTGTTTGTTTTAATTTGTTTACTGGTTTGAGTGGACTTTTTATTTAAGATTTAAAAAAAAAAACACAATTTGATAATATTAATTTTCTATAAGCATTTTCTATTTAATTATAAATTCTGTATAATTATGTCCTGGGTTTTAACTATTTAATAATAAAAAAGGAAATAACACAACAAACACCTAAGGTCATGAAAATTAATTGAGATTTAGCAATTCAATGACGCATCCAACTTATTTATCGAAAAGTATCGGTATCAGTATCGGCGATACTGGCCCATATTTACTTGGTATCAGATCGATACTAAAATATGCTGTATCACGCACCACTAGTTGGTTGTATCCAACCAAAGTACCACATTTGAATTCAGTGAACTCTTACAATAATCCATTCTTTCACAAATGTGAAGACAGGCTGCATGGTGGCTGAATTTATACACCTCATGGAATGTGACTGAAAACACCTGAATTCAAGATTAAGAGGTTTGGCCCAATATTTGTCCATTTATTGTGTATGGAGGTTACAGTTGTATCGTTGCAAAGCTGTGTAATAGTGAGTCAGTAATGAGAGAACGATATTCACTAATAACTTTGTTTTATTTTTATAGAATCTCTGAATGCTCTGATATATTTTATAAAAACCTTAGAGGTATATTGTTTTTCATTGTTGCGCATCAAAGCACAAATTTGCGCGTGTTCATTTGCTCTGCAGTAAAACATCACATTTGTGTCATCTAACATGACACTTAACAGGGAGTGGTCAGCTTTGGGCCTCCAGCCATGTGTTACTGTGGTTGCATATTTTATCCTCACTCACCTTTAGTCATTATGGAGACTCAAAATGTCACAGATTTATATCGCGCAACCCTCAAAAGCCATAGTATGGACATTATTGAAGAAAAAAAAGCATCTTACACCTTAACAGAAACACACCCATGGGTTTACTGCACACCCTTGTGATCTCTATCACAATTAGAAATCAAAGGTCTCCCTCTGTGAAAAATGTCAGTTGGGTTTGGAAAAGTTCTAGGCTTTTTTTTCCCTCTTTGGTTTGGAAAAGATAGAAAAAGGGTAAATGGAAATTATTCTTTCAAAAGGTTCTTGAGCTCTTTCTTGATCTCTGGAATGTTAATCTTGGGGTACAGTGGCACATAGTTTTCTTGTGGTTTAATTACTCGCACAGTTGCAGAGACTTAGAAACAAATATGGTGGTGAAATAAGGTTAGAGAGAGTTCCTTGAGGGGATTAACTAACTGTCCAGTTTATTTGCTTGTTGTTCAGCTTACTGTTCATTTCATCCTACATGGCTGATCTAAAATTCAAAATTCTCCCAAAATTCTGTCGTTATGGTGTGTACATACAACAGAATAGTAAAAACCATGCCTGTGAAAGCTAAACATGTCTTTGATTGTCAGTCAGTCAGTTTGCTTCCACTGACTGATGCTATGTGTAACATGAACATAAAGACTTAAGATAAACCAAAATAAATTAACATATTACATTCATAATAGTATGATATAATCATATAATCAGTGATAATAACAATCATTGTATGTTATGATGATATGACAATGACAACCTGGCCTATCAGAACAGTGATGAAGTTGAGTATAAAAAGCTATATAATCATAAAGATTAAAAAAAGGTAAAATAAAATAAAATCTTTTTTAATGTTTAAACATTGTTATCACATATTTCATTATAGGCCAGTGTGTCCTAAAAATATGATGTACATTATGTGGAGTATTTTTTTTATTCTTATGGTATTATAGGCAGACCTTAAGTGACTAGTTAACAAGATGTGGCTCCATGAAAAAGCAGTGTATCAGGGAGGGAAAAAAGAACAGAACTGTGTCTTGACAGGTGATTTGAGAGAGAGCACTGTTTGACTGGGTGTAACAAAGCCAGCATCGATAGAGCCTGGAGCTCTACGGCTGAACAATGGCTCATAGATGGTTAAAAGGTCCAAAACATAGCTGGGAGCAAGGCCTTGACAAGCACTAAAAGTTATCAATCAAATTTTTAAATCAATCAAAATGACAAGCAACCAATGCAGGAATGCCACAGAAAGAGTTATGTGGCCTTATGTTATGTAGTCTCTGGCTCTCAGATTATTCAAGTCTTGCAGCACCACTGATTTTGATGCTAGAAAATTCTAAATGTATGAGCCAGCTAGGTTATGGAAATACGCGACTAATGTAATATTAACAACGTCTATAATTCGAGATAGAATAGCAGAATCACTCAAGCAGCAAAATTTGAATGGAGTTATAGAGGTGCACCTTTTAGGACTCGTCTAAAGATGAAGAAATGGTTACATTTGTCAGGTTATCCTATTTTTACTCACGCCAGCCTTTAATGCCTGTCTTGATATTTTTGAGTTTTAGACAGGCTTCTGTGCCACCAGTGTACTCTATGAGATCACTGCTTTGCTCAAGAATGTAACAGGGTTCGTTATCTTGTCACTGGCACTAGGTACCTTGGAATAAATTGCAAAACGACCCTTTGTTTTTTTTTATAAAGCAAACCTTGCATGGGCTATTGTATTCATCTTTGAATAACATCCTTTCAGTGACCTTTTGTGTGCAGCAGTTTCTCTTGTACCATTTATTTTTTTCTTATATACTCAGTGTTCCAAGGTTCTCCCTGAATCAGCATCCATACTTACAATGAAGCTTTATGAAACTGACCAACCTGATAGCCTCTTACATAATGACTAAATAAGCTTAAGTATATCAGCATTAGTCATATCATCATTTGTCTTTTTTAATCATCAGGTCTGCCTTGCACCGATTGAACACGCTTTAATTTCAAAGTTAATTGAACAGTAAACCACTACAACATTCAAGAATTATATTTTAATCATGGGATGGATTCAGTGAACTCTTAATTATTTTAAAAGAAAATACAAATTAATTTTCGGTCTAGTAAGCCATATGATAAAATGATTCTTATTATTATGGAGTTCCTATTTATTTTGCGTTTCTTCTAGGTAAGCTTCTTTATTATGAATTATCTAACTACCCATGTAATTGAAAAAGCAATGCTTCATGTAGAAGTGACTTTTAGAGCTTGACAGATATTTTATAAATTGAATTTGAAGAGAAAATTAGGTGAATACCCCCCCCCCCCCCCCCATAAAATTCATTAAGTATGTTAATAATAGTAATATTACAAGGACAAGGTAAAAATACTTGAGAAAGTATTGATTGAAGAAGTACTTATTTCTTCATTATGCAATCTTTATCTTTTAAGTATCAGTTGTTGGGAACTCACAGTTCATTTTTTATTTTGTGTGTGTGTGTGTGTGTGTGTGTGTGTGTGTGTGTGTGTGTGTGTGTGTGTGTGTGTGTGTGTGTGTGTGTGTGTGTGTGAGAGAGAGAGAGAGAGAGAGAGAGAGGCAGAAGTTAAGGTTCGTTCAGATTATGTGTCACTTTTATGTCTATATCTGATTCTCTTATTGCTTTCACCTGTTTTTTCCCCCCATCAGTAATCAGTCTGTAATCAGGCACTTATTATTCTTTATTCCACTGCAATTTTATTGCTAAACAGAGTAGCATCACTTTATAGTTTTGGTATTAGTAAGATTTGATTTTCTGAAAGACCACTACTTTCTATTACAACAATAAAACTGAGTAGAGCCTAACTTCATGAAATATGCTGGAGTGGACTGAGATAACCTCTCTGCTCATGCTCACAGTAAACTGTAAGTTTAATGACTGAATGGCCCATAACACCTCAGGCTACAAAAATCCCCCACCCCACCCCCCACCTCTCAGTACCTATTTGTTCATTTTAGAGACACGTGCTGTAGAAAATGTGGGAACTAAGAGGACACTAAATGTGCACTTGCTAAGTAAATGCCCTATCTTAAAAATCTAGGTAAAAAATTCAGACTTTGAGAATGGAAGCGGTTACGGTTCAGTAAATTACGGTTGGAAATACCACTCTAAAAACTGCCTGCACACTTAGTATATCGAGAAGACTCAAAGGAATTGTTCCCCAAGTTTAAAAGTAGTACTTAAAAGTGTTCTTTGAGTTAAAAAAGAAGCCTAAGGATTTGGTGCACTCGCTAGAGAGCCATCAAGATAGAGCCTTGGTCTTCTCCTTTCCGAAAGTGTTGTATCTGTTTCACAAGGTAACAATTAAATTGCAGCTGTCAGCAGAGGAGATATTAAACTCGTTCCCTGTTCTGTCTCCGTTTCTGCTGACGGTGACCTTGGTGGGGAGACGGAGGCTGGCCGCTGAAGCCTCATGCTGGTTGAGAGGGTTCGCGTGCTCTGTCTCGTGGAGAGCCAGCCATCTGGGATAGGGATATTCATCACACTGCAACAGTACACACATAGCCACTGGCACAGACGCCATCATCATCCTCACCATCATCATCATCAACACTTGCCGGCATGGTCACATGTTCTCAGGCTCTGTGAAAATCCCGGACCGCAAGCCTTACTGTCTCACAAGCTGATGTCACACAATATCATCACATCACCCAAGGTGATTTTAGGGTGAGTGCAAGGATTATCTCTATCATTCTGCTTTCAAATTAATGTGACTACTCAACATCAGGATACATAGTGATAAAAGATTGCTGAAATTTTTATGTCAAACTATAGATGACCATTTTTCAGAATCACAGTTTACAAGTTCATCATACCTATACAGGTAAATCTGTACTGCATTACTAGTGAATTACTAAGTTGTGTTATGTTTTAGTACCTACCAACAGATGACAGTCAAATGAAAACAGGAATTAAATTGATATTTTCATATGAGTTCTAATAAGGGGCTACTGCCCGTATGCTATACTCTAGCAGTAAGTATAGTATGTTGCTGTTAATATTTATGTCAGTGGTTTTCTTTTACATATCACTTAACGATTGTTTCAGCAGAGTAGTTTGTGTGTTGTTACATCAGATTTTTCAGCGTGTTAGTGTCACGGTCTGCAGACAGGCCGTGCGGTGGTGTGTGTGATGGACCCAGGTGCATACACAAGTGAGTAGACGGGAGTGGACTTAACAGAAAGCGAGCCTTTATTATGGCTGAAGACAAAGTGCACAAACAAAGCAGGGATGGCGTGACTAGACTATAACTAAACTGGGAAAACTAATACTGCGACAAACTAAGAAAACTCAGACTATGATGATCACTGCAAGGACTGACCGGGAAAACATGGAGGTGAGAACACAGACGACGCGACACAGACTGTACGAAACACAGAGACTAAATACACATGAGGGAAGATCAGGGGAAGTGGATGCACACGGGGAACACAGGTGACACTGATAATCATAACAAGACACGGCAGGAGTGAACGTAACACTGATGGGAGACGGGCAAAGTAAAGCAGGAAGTACACAGAGGTTCAAACAGGAGGAGAGAGAGCACGGGGAGAACGCAGACATAACGGGCTGGGGAAAACATAGAATAAAGCACAAAGAGAGACGAGGGCTCATAAATACACAGAGGGGCACACAGGGGGTAAGAGTCACGAAGGGAAAACACATAAGGAACAACGTAACAGATCAACCCAGGAAGCATGGCCTAAATAAAGAACAAAATACAAAAATACATGAAAACTAAGAATACTGGGCCCACATGGCCCAGGACCATGACACCACCCCCCCCTAAAGGGCTGGCTCCCGACAGCCCAAACCCGAGAAACAAAACACAAGCGAAACAGAAAACACCCCACCCAGGGCGGGAGGCGGGGGACCAGGACGGAGGGAACAAAACGAACCAAAAACAAGGAGCACGAGAACAAGACTGAGTCCACAAATACACAAAAGAGTCCAGAACAGGAAGGCGAATGTCCAAAGAGGCCCGAAGGCCAACCCGAGAGGCGACAACACAAAAGTCCAGTCCAACCGTTCCGGAGGCCGGCCACGGGAAAGGTGGCCACGGTGACAGAACAGATCCGGAGGCCGGCCGCGCGGAAGGCAGCGGCGGCGGCGGCGGAGCAGTTCAGGGGGCCGGCCGCGCGGAAGGCAGCGGCGGCGGCGGAGCAGTTCAGGGGGCCGGCCGCGCGGAAGGCAGCGGCGGCGGCGGAGGAGACGACGGAGCAGTTCAGGGGGCCGGCCGCGCGGAAGGCAGCGGCGGCTCTCCAGTGTCAGGCGTGCCGGCCATGGCCCGGTGGGCACAGGACCAGCCGAAGCACAGGCCGAAGCCGCGGCAGACGAGGCTGAAGACTCGGAGGCCGGACCAGGCGAAGGCTCGGAGGCCGGACCAGGCGAAGGCTCTGAGGCTGCTGCGGCTGGCGAAGGCTCTGAGGCGGCTGCGGCTGGCGAAGGCTCTGAGGCGGCTGCGGCTGACGAAGGCTCTGAGGCGGCTGCGGCTGACGAAGGCTCTGAGGCGGCTGCGGCTGACGAAGGCTCTGAGGGAGCTGCGGCTGACGAAGGCTCTGGAGCTGCGGCTGACGAAGGCTCTGAAGCTGCGGCTGACGAAGGCTCTGATGAAGCCACAGCAGGCGAAGCACAGGCTGGAGCTGCAGCAGGCGAAGCACAGGCTGGAGCTGGCGTAGCAGAAGGTGGCTGGATGGGCTCCTCGGGCCCTCCAGCAGACGAGGCGTGAGGCTGGACGGGCTCCTCGGACCCTCCAGCGGAGACAGAAGGCTGAACGGGCCCCTCGGACCCTCCAGCTGACGTGGCATGAGGTTGGTGCGGTTCTCCAGAACCCCCAGCTGACGAGGAAGGTTGCTGAACGGGCCCCTCGGACCCTCCAGCGGAGACAGGAGGCTGAACGGGCCCCTCGGACCCTCCAGCTGACGTGGCATGAGGCTGGTGCGGTTCTCCAGAACCCCCAGCTGACGAGGAAGGTTGCTGAACGGGCCCCTCGGACCCTCCAGCGGAGACAGAAGGCTGAACGGGCCCCTCGGACCCTCCAGCTGACGAGGCTTGAGGCTGAACGGGCCCCTCGGACCCTCCAGCGGAGACAGGTGGCTGAACAGGCTCCTCGGGCCCTCCAGCTGACGAGGCTTGAGGCTGAACGGGCCCCTCGGACCCTCCAGCGGAGACAGGTGGCTGAACAGGCTCCTCGGGCCCTCCAGCTGACGAGGCTTGAGGCTGAACGGGCCCCTCGGACCCTCCAGCGGAGACAGGTGGCTGAACAGGCTCCTCGGGCCCTCCAGCTGACGAGGCTTGAGGCTGAACGGGCCCCTCGGACCCTCCAGCGGAGACAGGTGGCTGAACAGGCTCCTCGGGCCCTCCAGCTGACGAGGCTTGAGGCTGAACGGGCCCCTCGGACCCTCCAGCGGAGACAGGTGGCTGAACGGGCCCCTCGGACCCTCCAGCGGAGACAGGCGGCTGAACGGGCCCCTCGGACCCTCCAGCTGACGTGGCGTGGGACTGGACGGGCTCCTCGGGCCCCCCAGCTGACGTGGCATCTGAGGAGGCCCTGGGGAGAGTCTTAAGCTCAGAAGCGACTGGTGAGGCAGCACACAGAACACTGTTAGCATGACAAGCTTTGAAAACATAATTTCTCAGGTCATGAACACTTTCGGTAACTCGAGTAGTAGATGCCAACTCCCTGTCGGTATTGTCAACACAATAGTTCATGGTAGGATTGCACATAAGTCCGTAGCTGGATTCAGAGTCACATAAAGAGGCAGGCATGCTTATGGCTGGCCTAACAGTCTGCGACTGAGAAGCAGTAGCATCAGAGCTCACGTTCCTGTGCATTTGGTCTTGAGCCCTGTCTGCAATCCCACCATCAGGGAATACGGAACTAGACTCCACTACGATCTGCACGCGGGGGTAACACTCCGTCTCGGCTGTACGAGTTTGCTGCAGTAGATAACAGTCTGAGGCGGAGAGAAAGCTCACGCCATTCCTAGCAGGCTCAGAAGCAGACTGTACAGTCGACGTGTGAATCCCTTTCGCTGTCTCATGAACCTTTGCTCCATGTGGTGCGGCTATGGGAGCAACACTAGAAAAAGTCCTGGATTCTACAGGGCCAAGAACGTTGTCTGTGGTTTCGTTGTGTGGTTTTTCAAAACAGTTACACACAGTCCTTTCATTATCACAACACTGCTCTGACTGGCCCTCATTCGTAACTAGAGTTAGGTCAGTCACAGCATGGGTGTCTATGAAATCATGATTAATGGTAGAGCAGTCTTTGGCACCAGTTTCTTCATAGCTGGGCCCACAAAAGGGCAACCCAGTACACTCCACTATATCAGGTTCATGAGATGAAAAAGCACAGTCACTCACCTCCGTTACAAGAGGAGTCTGGGGCAAAACTAGGACGGGTGCTGACTGGACAGCTGCTGCCCCCACCTCTTCAGAGACTTCAGCACAGTACAAACAGTCTGTAGTTGCTCCTTGAGGAAAGCTAGGCAGTCTCTCTTCAGACTCGGTAGATGGTTCACGCAAAGTTTCAAACCTGGCATGAGGTGGCTTGGTAATCGTTGAATTGTCAGAGGTAATAGGATTTAATTCTTGATCACCCACACAACTAGGACTGCTCGCTAAGGATGTCAACACATTAAATCGAAAGTCGTCTGATACAGAATACTTTGAGTCTGACCCCTTACTCCCAGCATCTTTCATTATTCCAGAAAAACCCACCGATTGCAGGCTCACTGTGTGAGACGTAACGTCCTCATCACTAGTTACCTCAGAAAATCCCTTTGACTTGAGGTCTTTGGCTAAGGGGCTAGATACGACGTCAGAAACTGAGTCAGGGGTACTCACGGCTGGATGGCTGATGGGAGTTAAAGCCTCAGATGGCATTAACTGAGGGACCTCCTTAGGGTGGGGCTCAGAGCGCCGGCGGCGAGAGTGCCGTTTCTTTCTATCCGTGGACGCGGGCGGGGTGAGCGGTGGAAGTCCCTGGCAACTCCGGGGACCCCCAAGAGCCAGTCGAGTTCCCCGGAAAGAGCGCTCGTCATGATCAGGAGCGAGCCACGGCTCCCTCCCGAACTCTTCCACTAGCTGTGCGCCTGCGGCGTGCTGCTGCCCCTCGTGACCGACGTCCAGGACCCCCACAGCGTCCGCGGGACGCTTCGTGGAGGGCGAGACAGGACGTAGCAGTGCGCGATGGCGGCGAGAACGCCGCTTTCCCCTTGAAGCGGCGGTGGACAAAGCCTGACTCTCCCTGGCGACCGGCTCCTCGTCCTCCAACCACATCCGTGCTAGAAAGACAGCAGGGGACGAGTAGTCCGATCGGGGCGGCGAGGGCGGGCGGCAGGTGCGAGGTGGGGAAGTTGGCGAGAACTCCTCCTCGGGGATGAGCCAGGGCTTCCAGCGGAGCTCGTCCTCGCGATACGCCCGTAATACCTGCTGCCGCTCCTCCTCACCAAAGTCAATAGCAGCTGGCATCTCCTTGAGCCGCGTAGTGCAGTCAGGCGATGGCGAGGAAGCGGAAGCCGATGGAGCGTGAGCCGAGGGTGCGTCGGCGGTGAGCCACACCGTACCGATTCTGACCGCTTCAGGCTCACGAGGCAGCGGGGAAACAGAGCTACAGCATGGCTCAGGCGACGGCTCACGCTTACCGGGCAGCTGCTGTCGCGGGCGGAGTTGAAGAGTGGAGGCGAGAAAGTCTATGATGAGGGGATGCAGCGCCTCCCATAACCAGGGGAATGCGGACATGCATACTCCGGCTTGGCGGGCTAGCTCAACCCGTTCCTCCTCCCCGGAACACTGCAGCCAACCGCCGCATAGCGACTCCACTGTCCGAATGATCTCCTGGTCTTGTGACGCTGGGTCCGGCATGGTCGCGTCGTACTGTCACGGTCTGCAGACAGGCCGTGCGGTGGTGTGTGTGATGGACCCAGGTGCATACACAAGTGAGTAGACGGGAGTGGACTTAACAGAAAGCGAGCCTTTATTATGGCTGAAGACAAAGTGCACAAACAAAGCAGGGATGGCGTGACTAGACTATAACTAAACTGGGAAAACTAATACTGCGACAAACTAAGAAAACTCAGACTATGATGATCACTGCAAGGACTGACCGGGAAAACATGGAGGTGAGAACACAGACGACGCGACACAGACTGTACGAAACACAGAGACTAAATACACATGAGGGAAGATCAGGGGAAGTGGATGCACACGGGGAACACAGGTGACACTGATAATCATAACAAGACACGGCAGGAGTGAACGTAACACTGATGGGAGACGGGCAAAGTAAAGCAGGAAGTACACAGAGGTTCAAACAGGAGGAGAGAGAGCACGGGGAGAACGCAGACATAACGGGCTGGGGAAAACATAGAATAAAGCACAAAGAGAGACGAGGGCTCATAAATACACAGAGGGGCACACAGGGGGTAAGAGTCACGAAGGGAAAACACATAAGGAACAACGTAACAGATCAACCCAGGAAGCATGGCCTAAATAAAGAACAAAATACAAAAATACATGAAAACTAAGAATACTGGGCCCACATGGCCCAGGACCATGACAGTTAGTGAAACGAATGATTAGTGATTCATACTTTTAGACTGAATGGGGTAACAGCAGGCTATTGGGCCTTTAGCTGGAGGCATGGGAATTTGATTGGTTGCACAGACAGCATCAGACTATATACAGAGTCTGACTTATGAGCTTGTTCCTGCTTGCCTATGATCTGGCTACACTGACCCTCTTCTTTTGCCGTATGGGGATTGTTAAAACTTGTACATCTCTTTTGGACTTCTTCACTGGGGGACTGTATGTGTAAGCTGCCTGTAGCATTATTGTTGCATTCTCCAGTGATGTTAGTTTTGTGAGTAAGGAAGTGCATTTGGATTTTTAGTCTCTTGCTCAACATGTTGGTATTTCGGAGGATGATCTCATGCCCTCACTATTATATTAGTAGCTATTATATTTTACAGAAATAAAATGTACAAAAGTGTAGTTTTAAATGAAAACTACCCCACAAACTAACAGAAACTCATATATTAATCCTCTGAGGTCTAACTCATCACATGGTTAAGGTTAGGTCTAACCCTTTATACAGGGGTTAACATGGGGGTAAAATTAGTAGGTAGGGTAACTCTAAGCTCTTGTGTAGAAGTGCAGGGTAGGGAAAAGAATCACTTAGAAATATTTATTGTTAGCTCCAGCAGATTTTTCTTTGTGTACATGCTATTTACAATATATATACTATCCAGGATGAAAGGACTATGAGCCATGAGTGCATCAGGAAGATGGCCACAACTGATCACGTGGTTAGTGATCAGGCAGTAGAAACACGAGAAAGGAAAAGAGCAAGAAGATGAACCATCAAAGGAGGACAGCCCCCTGCACAGCATGTACAACTAAGAGATAGAAAGAGTGGCTGATATCGAGAAATCTGACCGGTGGCTGGCGAAAGCTGGACTGAAAGACAATACAGAAGTACTAATCATGGTAGCACAGGAACAAGCTCTAAGCACAAAATCGACCAAGGTTGTCTCTACCACACCAGGGAAGACCCCATGTGCAGGCTGTACGGAGACAATCCAGCACAAAACAGGATGGTGCAAGTTGCCAGCAGGCAGGAAATACATGGAGCGCCATAACCAAGTGGCCGGCATAGTATCCAGGAACATCTGTGCCAAGTGTGGCCTTCAGATTGGGGTAAAACCCAGTATACACCATGGAATAAACTGTAAATGTTCATGAAAATAATGTGATGTATAATAACTATTATGTCATATATTATTATTTTCATATTCATATTTCCACTCGTGTTTACCAGCAGAATATTAATAAAAACCAGGCTTAAAAAGCTAAACAAAACAAAAAAAACCACAAGAGATATATGTATTAACCAATGTATAAATTAATAAAAATCCAATTATACGTTAAAAATATGGACAAAAAAACCCACATTTATGTCGTGCCCTTATGTGCAAATAAAATGTGCATGTATGATGAGATGGAAGCAAAAAAAATCAGGTGATTTAATGGGAAATAGAAACTGCCCATACATATTCCAATGACCCACCTTCCCTAGTGAGCCTATTCTGTCTGCTTGAATGGTTGGCTATGAAGGGTGTTTACTGGTGAATGACAATGGCTCTAACAGAATGGCACCCTGAATCACATGCATTATTAAAAAATGTCAGTCCTGCCTGTTTGCTTTCATCTAAAATTGTGTGAGAGGCTGAGTGCCAAGATACACTTGTCATGCATGATCATGAACTTGTTATGAAATGACCAGAGATTTGAAGAAAGCTGGAAAAGAATATTCTCTGAATGAAACATCCAGAGAATGGACATGTGTTTTTTTTGTTTTGTCATCAGCCTTCACCGCAAGTCTGCTTACTATGTCAGCCTGGGTGGATGTGATGTAAATTTGGCAGAATAATTGCCATTTAATTTTGTTTTATTAAATACATTCATAAGCTATCCCAGCTGACATTAGCTAAGAGATGTGATACATCCTGGGCAACCAAAGCCATCCCACGGTTAATAAAAAAAGACAGAGCACGCATGCTTAAACTCAAAGCCAGTTTTCAACCACGACTAACCTATGCATGTTATCCTGTACAGGTTATCTGGAGAAAGTTACACAGGAAGAGGGAGTGCATGTTTTCCATTGAGCATTTTTTGTTTTGCTAAACAGCATGTTCTCTGAATGCTAACAACATTGTTACCTTCTACTACATTTAAATACCATATCCATTAATTATTGGATGTATTATGGGTATTATATGGAGCAGTCATAAATGGCCTGTATTTATATAGCGCCTTACTAGTCCCTACGGACCCCAAAGCGCTTTACATATCCAGTCATCCACCCATTCACACACACATTCACACACTCACACACTGCTTTGCTTGACCATCATCCAACACCTGCACTATAAATTTCTTTCAGTTGAAAAAGAGGTTTTAAGAGGAAGATATTTAGAGAGAGAGCATTATTTAAATTAACATTTAATTATGAATCAGTGAATAAATAAATAAATAAATAAATAAATAAATAGTGATCACATAGAGTTCTGAGATTAATGTTAAAATTCTGACATTTTTCTCAGAGTTTTTTGGGGGAAAAATCCAAAATATGCCCTCTTTTTTTTCAGTGGCCCTACTCGTCACTCGTAAACAAGTCACTGCAATTGGAAAGTACTTAAAAGTAGTGTGTAGTAAATTGCAACACCATTAATGACATTGAAAATTTCCCCTAACTGTCCACTAATGTACCGTCCACTTTCACCTAAGTAGGTAGGTCTATGTTGTTTGGCTAGTTGCACTCGAATGCGAAAATCCACCTTCTAGCTGTAATGTTCGGGTTTGTAAAGCACTTTTGAAATGAGGACTTGTGTCATACTAACATGATATGATTGGTTAAAAAGTTGGAGGAACCACAGTTTAAACTTAGGTCTACTGGCACTGGGTCTGGTTCATGGCTCATCTTACATCTTCACTCCAGTTGGGCTTCTTTTCCCTGAGAAGAGAAAACAATGGCCTACTTACACACACCAGAATCTATGCTCTATGCATTTGTCCAGTAATTTTCAAGTACAGGCTTGTGTTGTATGGGTGTGGCATTTACTTTAAACACTCTACATTATCCTACAAAACAAAAATGTGTAATAAAGATAAAACATAAATGAGGTAAATTCCTAACAGTAGAGCCTGTTTGAGTCAGGTGACAGGTGGTACTGTAACCCTACAAGCTGAAGTCCAAAACTCTTAATTTTTCCTCCCCTGGCAGACTGTGCCAAGCATTGCAATCAGCTGATGCAATCAATGCTATTTAATGCAATAAAATAATCTTTCGTTGCCCAAGAATATTCAAATAATTTACTGTAGCACAACTGTGATTCCCATCAGCAGCAGGAAAAATAGGTCTACGTGTGAGATGGACAAAAAAAAGTGTCTGAAGAAGATATGCCACACGATATGGAGACCTTTTTTTTTTTCCTCACATCATCTCACTGACTGGATTATTTCATATTAGAAGTGAGGAAAAGCAAAGCCTAAATGTAAGTGAAGGAGAATGTAATGCACGGATTTTTTTCCCCCGAGGACATGCTGATGGATGTTAGGATTTTTAATCATCTTTGATATGAAATAGTTATGTGATGCACATGTAGTAGCCTGTTATGTAGTAACTGTTTGGTGGTGACTCAAACAGGCTCTCTTTCACACAGTCCTTATTCATAAAGTGCTTTACAAACCCAAACATTGCCGATTAACATTAACAAGTGGATGTTTGAGTGCAGCTAGCCAAAATACATAGAACCACTTACTGCTACAGAGACAGACAGTGAAAGTGGACGGTATGTCCCTGATTTCTTAACATAAAATTTATTGTTGAGCCAGGGGCGGCCCAAAAGTGATCCGCTTAAAATTATTTTTAGCATTAGTGTCTTATTTTTGTCTGAGTTATCAATTCTGCCATTAGTTGGCTAACATAAACGGATGTAAGTCTATTAGCCACAACCGACCAACCACACGACATAGCTAGGTACTGAAAGAAGATGACACTACACATGTTCTCAAAACTTAAACTCTAAGCACTCCAGCTTCGCAGACAGTGTTATGTTATTATCTATATCAGTTTTTGAGAGCAGGGCTCCATTTTGTAAATTAGCCTTTATGTTTAGTGTTTCATGTCCTCTTTAAAGGCTGCTCTGTAATGATGGATTCTGTTTGCTGTTCCACCAAGACACTACCACACTGCCCAGATTCAGATGTTTCTGATGCCAAACAGTTACCCGATGCCAGTGAGCATCAAACCAAAACTCAGACATCATAGGATTCCTTCCTAAACCTCAGGGCCACATCGCAGGCAGTCACTTTATCTCTAACGTCCGGTTTCTCTTTATATTTTCCATTTCCACAGCAGCACTATGAACAGATCATGCAGTCTACCATATTGCTCATCAGTAACAAATGTGTCTCACCGTTTAGCTGTATGGTTCGATCAGTCAGTATAATTATCTGAATACTGCTGAACAGTTTATATGATTTCAATAAATTTTGTCTACACCACACAGTGAATATGTTTTAGCTCCTGTTTTAAACTTGTTGAAATTCATATAGGTTAGTTCTTTGTTGCGAGACTCTGGGTGAGAGGTAATTTCCGAGATGCATGACTTTATATGTACATGCAGACGTGTAGTGTGTGTGCTTCATTAATATAGGTGTCACACCTTAGGTGTAGCAATGTCAGATGTTAACATTTATACTAAATGACTTTATTTATAATAGGATATTTTGCCACAGCTGTACCTGGCTTGCAGCCTGCAGGCTCTATAGACTACACTGACATTTTTCGAGATATGAAATCAGTCAGAGTGTGATTCATGGAGATGATTGCAGTTGGGTTCTTTTTAATTAGACTCTCTTGCAAGTTTATTGCATCAGTATGACCAATGTGGATTGTTGAGAAATTCTGTAATTAGTGAAAATGTTTAGTATAACTTATGCAGAGGGTCGTGTCCCAGTGTCCCAGAAGCTTTGTAGAGCTTTGATACAAACAACCAACCTAAGACTGTTCCTTTTTTTTTTTAACAAATCAGTGTAGTCACACTTGTGAATATTTTACATTGCATTAAACGTTAATTCTGTTATCTTCTTATTGCTCCATCTTGCAGACATATTTGCTTTGTTGCCTTGGCTGACCTAAAAGTTTTATAACCACTTATGCTGAGGTAGTTCCATAAACTTTTGATACTTATAGAGTGTTTAATTAAAGGCATACATGAATGACGACCTTTGCCCAGCAGTACTTGCATTTTTCTGTCTTCTGTTTATATTTTTCCATGCCTATTGCAAGTCATTTATCATTATCAGTCTTCTCTGGTTTGGGGTGTGATCAAAGAATCAATAGTGTATTGTTCTCCATAACAAGCTCTGTTGAATGGCTAAATATTAAGACATACTGTACTGTATCATTCAGAAGCTTCAACTGCATGCTTAAATGAATTCTGAGATGTTATGGATGAAAGAAGCTACTAAACAAAAAAGAATGTAAGTCATTATTATTTGTCCTTTTAGTTATATATATAAATCGGAACCTCATTAGTGAAACAGCCAATAGACAGCTGTCTGTAGAAGCATACTGCAAATATAACTAAAATCAAAACGACTAGCCATGACTGTACTGGGTAACACATTTCTTCATTGTTGCATGTTTCATTGCAATCTTGTTTATCTAAGTCATATGGGAATGGGAATCGAAAACCGGTTCTTGTAGAGAACCAGTTCCCAATATTTCAATTCCTTTGAAATCTTAATCTGCCTTCCTGTTGATCCCCCTTACTGGTACTATTTGCGCTTTCACTACAATCACCTTATTTCAGTTCGAGGAGGAAAATAGAGGAGCCATCTGCAGGGTGGATATGGTCAGTACTTTTACTTTTATTGCACAAAAGGATTTGAGCGTGATGATAAAGTAGAAACAGCATCCGGGACAGAAACAACTGCATATGCTGCTAACACAACTTTGACTCTTTGCAAGCTCAGATAGCACGCTAACGCTAAGCTAGCCAAGAACAAAGAGTGATGTTAAAGCTAAGGGAAAGCTAAACCCAGCCCAGCAGCCACAGCCTGAACTGCAGCAGGCAAACAGATGAGCAGGCAGGCTACCTGTTCATGTTTCTGCAAGTAGCCTGTGGTGATTACTTTGTGCTGGTTTTCATCTTTGCTCTGTGCTATCAGCTAAATACTAAGACGTGTGTGTTTCACATTAGGATAGGGATTTGTGTTGGTGTGTGGGACTGGTTTATATTGTTAAATAGTAATTATGAGATAGTGTGTTTCATGTCATTTTACAGAGTGAAATGAAATTTAATGAATAGTATAATGAGTTACTTTCTCCTAGGAGCAATTAAGTAACATACATCATTACTTTTAAGAAATGTGCCCTTGTAATATGTGTAATAATTGCTTTTTTTGAGTAATGACCCCAACACTGATCACAGCAGAGGGGAAACACCTCCAAAGTGCACAAACATTTGGTCATACAGCATGCAATGCGGTCGTTAAGTCTGACGTCACTAGCCGTGTCTGGGCCTAAACTCCGCTGCAGGTCCATATATCAAATGATCACTATGGCATTACTGAGAGTTGAAAAACTGTCTTTCATCTTTAATAAAATGATCAGCGTTCTGCTCTACCAGGTGTAACAATTGAGTTAAATAGAAGAAAATACAAAACATTAAACATGCTAACAACACAAAAGCCATATTAAACGCAAACTACTTTAGGACCGGAAGTAGGATTCGTCACGTCATCACTTAACGACCGGATTAATTTGCATGAATAGGAGGAGTTCAATAGAATACAAATACTTGCCCAAATGTATAGCCTTGAAAGGATTGTCAAAGTATAAATTTAAATATCATCTGAAATGCATTTTTATGCTTTTAAGTTTATATTCACCTCCATCAATGGATTTATGGCATAATTAGAATTTTTCTGAGGCAAATTGTTTGCCATTCAGATTCGTGCCAAAGAGCAACATACTCTATTCTCATGGGTAAGGAGGTATTTGCTCTGAATACTGTAAATATTAAAATTAATCCTTTGTATGATAAAAGCAAGATGATTCCTTTGTATTGTCATTTGGTATTGGTTGAGTGGTGGCAGAATAAAAAAATTAAATGTGGTTTTTTTTTTTAACGTCTCACGTGCTAATTAGAAAACATTTCCACAAAAAAAAAATCAAACCTAGAATCATGCGATCATTAAAATGTTTTTGTTTCCTTTTTCTTTTTGGAAAACAATAGTACAGTACCATAAGCCACTTGTTTCCTTTAGAAAAGAGAAGGCTCAGCAACACAAACATGGCTAATAACAGGGGCACTCAGAGGCTCTCTTGCCATGATGTTGGAAAAATATTCTACTTGAGTGCCCATGCTGCTGTTGCTCTCAAAGCCAGCTGAGCAGTTCCAACCCCCCCCCCCCCCCCCCCCAATCTGTATCCCCACTTCTATCCATAGCACTTTCTCTGCCCCATTCTATTTCCTGTGTCATTGCTTCACCATCTTCTCTTTCTTTCTCTCCTTTCTGACACCTCATCTTCTCTCTTTCGGATATCTACTCTGTCCCTCTCTCTGTCTGTGCCTAGACTTCTGCCTTGCTCTCTCCAGTAAGGATGCTTTGAATCGGCATTATGTGTGGGTGAGCAACCCCTAAAAGCAAAGGGCTCCTCTTGCCACAGGTGAATCACTTTGCTTTGCTTTTATCTGGCAGCCACTAAGTCCCACAAAACCAGACTTTTGTGCATGAACAGGAGCATAAGGTTTCAGATGTCCACATGTTAAAGTGAAACAGCTATGAATAATGAAACAGAGGTAAGATTTATATTTAACCTGTGACACAGTTTCCATAATTTTTCGCTCTGCACAATATATTTGAAATGAAACGACTGAGCTAAAATTTAAGTACTGATTTTTCAAGCCGTAATTAAAGTCGTCAAACAAAAATATGTAAACGGTTTCGACCTTGAAACCATTATATTTGCCTTTTTCCCAGAACTTGAGTGTTATTGAAAATTTTAATATTATGTAAAAATAATATGTCCATTTTAAACACAAATGCTCAAAATTGGTCTTTGCAGGAAATTATATTTAGAATTATCAAACTTATAGGCAGTGTTGGGAAGGTTACTTTTAAAATGTATTCAACTACAGATTACAAATGTATTTTGTTACGTATTCCATTATGTTATTCACTGAGAGTAACGTATTCTGAATACTTTGGATTACTTAATATATTGTCATGCATACTACATGAATGTACTATTGTTGTGTGATTTGTTACTATTACTGAAGGCTACTCACCATATCAATACCAACTAGATTTTTTAAATCTTAATATAAAATGAGTAACAGTAGGGTAGACATTAGGTAAGGCTGCCGAAAACTAGCTTTACTTTGTTGTCTGGGTCAATTTTGCTAGCGAGAGACAGAGAGAGGTGCTCCAACGGAACTTATTGTTATTGAGGAAAACACGTACACAGTGTACAGTTGAGCATTAAAAGCTTACTTACAACTGGGCTCGTCAGGCACTCCTTTTGGCTGCTGCGGTTATTATTATATTTACACGCTTCCATCTCCCGTTTCTGGTCGTTGACAACTCGTACTTTTCGATTCTCCTTTTTCTACCTCCCTTGCACTCACAGACACATAACGGGTATGGCAGGCCATTCTCCCTACAGAACAGACTACACTGCCCATGAGACTACATTATTTAGGGCTATGCCTGTAAAACTCTGCCTATTGCCTTCATATTAAATAATTTCCATCCATCCATCCATCTTCTTCCGCTTTATCTGGGGCCGGGTCGCAGGGGCAGCAGCCTAAGCAGAGAAGCCCAGACCTCCCTCTCCCCAGCCACCTCCTCCAGCTTATCCGAGGGAACACCAAGGCGTTGCTAGGCCAGCCAAGAGATATAATCTCTCCAGCGTGTCCTGGGTCTGCTCCGGGGCCTCCTCCCGGTGGAACATGCCCGGAACACCTCACCCAGGAGGCATCCTTGTCAGATGCCTGAACCACCTCAGCTGGCTACTTTCGATGTGGAGGAGGAGCGGCTCTACTCTGAGCTCCTCCTGGATGTCTGAACCTCTCACCCTATCTCTAAGGGAGAGGCCAGCCACCCTTCGGAGGAAGCTCATTTCCACCACTTGTATCCGCAATCTCGTTCTCTCGGTCACTACCCACAGCTCGTGGCCATAGGTGAGGGTAGGGACGTAGATTGACCGGTAAATTGAGAGCTTTGCTTTTACACTCAGCTCTCTCTTCACCACGACGGGCCGGTGCAGCGTCCGCATCACTGCGGCCGCAGCACCAATCCGTCTGTCAATCTCCGGCTCCCTTCTCCCATCACTCGCGAACAAGACCCCGAGATACTCCTCCACTTGGGGCAGGAACTCATCCACGACCCGGAATGGGTACTCCACCCTTTTCCGGCTGAGAACCATGGCCTCAGATTTGGAGGTGCTGATCCTCATTCCCGCTGCTTCACACTCGGCTGCAAACCGTTCCAGTGCGAGCTGGAGGCCATCACCCAATGAAGCCAACAGAACCACATCATCCGCGAAAAGCAGAGACGAGACTCTGAGGCCACCGAAGTGAAAGCCCTTGGCTGCGCCTAGAAAAATCCTGTCCATAAAAATTATGAACAGAATTGGTGACAAAGGGCAGCCCTGGTGGAGCCCATCACCCACCACACCCCATACTGCCGCAGCACCTCCCACAGGACACCCCGAGGGACACGGTCGAATGCCTTCTCCAAGTCCACAAAACACATGTAGGCTGGTTGGGCAAACTCCCATGCGCCCTCAAGTACCCTTGAGAAGATAAAGAGCTGGTCCAGTTTTCCGCGACCAGGACGAAAACCGCATTGTTCTTGCTGTATCTGAGATTCGACTAGCGGACAAACTCTCCTTTCCAGCACCCTGGCATAGACTTTGCCAGGAAGGCTGAGGAGTGTGATCCCCCTGTAGTTGGAACACACCCTCCGGTCCCCCTTCTTAAAGATGGGGACCACCACCCCGGTCTGCCAGTCCAGGGGTACTGCCCCTGATCTCCACGCAACATTGTAGAGGCGTGTCAACCAGGACAGCCCTACAATGTCCAGAGCCTTCAGGAACTCTGAACTGCCACCTAAGTGCAGATGACAGTCAGGACCTGTTCTCCAACCCTAAGACGCAGGGAACAAACCCTCTCATCCACCGGGAAGAACCCCAACGTACCAGCAGCAAGCCGAGGGGATATTAGAATACCCACCCCAGCCCGCCAACTCAGGCTCCTTCTCCACTAACTCAGGCTCCTTCCCCACCAGAGAGGTGACATTCCATGTCCCAATTGCCAGTCTTGGTAGCCACCCAGCACACAATGCACCTGACCCCTACGGCACCTCCTGCAGATGGTGGGCCTGCGGGAGGATGGGCCCATGTCCCCTTTTCGGGCTGTGCCCGGCCGGGCCCCATGGACTAAGGCCCGGCCACCAGACAATCACCCTTGGGCACCCTCCCCGGGCCTGACTCCAGGGCGGGGCCCCGGTAACCCTATCCCGGGCAGGGTAAACTGTTTCCTCGATGTTTTCCTCATAAGGGTCTTCTGAATCACTCTTTGTCTGGTCCCTCACCCAGGACCAATTTGCCATGGGAGACCCTACCAGGGGCCAAAAGCCCCCAGAGAGCATAGCCCCTGGGATCCCTGGGACACACAAACCCCTCCGCCACGATAAGGTAGTGGTTCACGGAGAGATTAAATAATTTTCGGAATAATAATTTTTAAAGATATTTCTTCATGTCATTATGCGGGACGCAAGTAGAGGTGACATGGGCCACGAGATTGAGACACAGGCATTTGAGCCTCTTAATGTGTGTTTTGTTTGGGTTTCCACCGGCGTGGAATTACCAAAAATAGAGAGGGCATAGCCTGACATATGAAACAGGAAAAGACCGCCGTGTAATCCCTTTATTTCAGTAAAGTAACTGTATTCTGAATACCACCTTTTTAAACGGTAACTGTAACGGAATACAGTTAATCATATTTTGTATTAAATACGTAACGCCGGTACATGTATTCCGTTACTCCCCAACACTGCTTATAGGCATTACTATAGAATGGGTTTCCTCCTTTTGGTCCATTTCCAGTTCAGCCTTCAGTTTAAGGGGTTGTTGTTCTCTGTGTTTGTCTTTTTAAATTATTCTCTCTTTCTGCCTTCAGTTTATCTTCGTATGCTTCTGATAGGCATAAACCAGACCTTTTTTTGTAAAATCTAAACTGGTATGTTGTTGCATCGAGGTTTCCTTGTTTGCACTTGTGGCAACACTTCTGTGTTTTCTGTGAAGTCAACTTTTTATGTAGTGATACTTTTTCTTTGGTTGGCTGAATCTTGTGAAAGATTTTTTTACTAACCATGGAAAGGATCCATTGTTATTTGCCATTGTCCAGGCCTTTTGTGATTAATTTATCAATTTATTTATTTATCTCTGGTGGATTTATTTTATTATGTCTGACTTGCATTGAGAACTTCTTCAACTCAGGCTCCAAAGCCTCCAAATGCAAGTACCAGACCACTTCAAGCTCTTTTTTCCTGCTTAGATGATTATGATGAAATAACACAAGAATAGTCTATATCGTTCCATGATGATTTTTTAATTACCACTGGACCCTTGAAAAAGTGTGGTTTATATATTAAAGAGTTATAATTCCTAACAAGTTTCAATTTGCTGCAAATTGAAAACTTAGTCTCTTGTTTAAGCCCATATTAATTATCTGACTGTAACTAGCTGAAATAGCAAACATTATACCATTAACCACATATAATATAATTCCAAGAAGAGACATTCAACAGATTTTCAGTTAGATTTTTTTTTCTTTAGACAGTTTGAGGAAAATGTTTGAAATGAACTTGAACACAGTTTTACTAATACTATAGGGAGTACATGTATATTACTTTAAATGCAAGATTAAATCTTACTTTGAGCTCCAGAGTGCATTTTTTTCTTTCTTTTGGTGAAGTGAAGCCTCTGAGGTGGCCTATTTAAGAAACCTATCCAAAATTTATTCACTCCACAAAATTCTGATTCATCCTGTCAACTTAGTCTGACATTTCTCTGAGCAGGAAAAAAAAAGTCCTGAGTCCCAGCTAGCTTCCACAGTAATACTTGCCTTCGATATTATGGTAGACATCTCAAGGTCTACCAGAGCAGCTCTCTAGGGTTGCCTAGCTACCAGGCAATTGCGTGTCTCACAGCTCCCACTCTTTTCTTGTGTCTTGTTCAACATGAACTGGATGTTTGCATCTCTACAGAGAGAGAGGCCAGCTGCCAAACACTACAAAGGATGGCACATCAACACATGTTAATCATGCTCAATAAAAAAACCCTATTTCTTGTCATACAAAAGGGGTCTTTCACTACATAATTAAAGGCTGACAGGGATTGATGAAGTCAGTATAATGTCAATGCAGCCCTTAATAAACACTCTTTTTCATATTTTGTAACTGAGTGCCCCAGCAACACATGTCAGGAAGTCATGATTGATATTGGATAGGCACACTGATTTTTAATATCGAGCTATCATTGTGAGTGTCATTTATTAGCTATTTGTGTACAATGTCTATCTATCCAATTGCAAGTACAAACTAATGATTAAATAATAAATCATACTGAGTAAGGATTACTTACTGCGTTGGCCACTATGTTGTCATTTCAGGTAAGAGAGCACTATGTGTAGTGTAGAGCAGCAGTCCCCAACCCCCGGGCCTCGGACCGGTACCGGTCCGTGAGTCGTTTGGTACCGGGCAGCGAGAGTTGAGGCTCAGGTGTGAAATGTATGGTTTTCAGGGTTTTTAACGGTTTTTATCGGTTTTCAGCGTTATTTTGTTATCGCTTTTATCGTTAACTCCGTTTTCCTGGGTCTTTTCAGGTGTGTTATGAATAAATCTTCTTTTTTCGGTACCAGTACTAGTTTTATTTTGTTGTTTTTATCCGCGACACCTTAAAGGCCGGTCCGTGAAAATATTGTCGGGCATAAACTGGTCCGCGGCGCAAAAAAGGGTTGGGGACCGCTGGTGTAGAGTAAAATGAGGTGTTTGTAGTGAGACAGTATCATAATAAATCTACAGTAAATGACACATTTCTGAGAGGTTTGTATGTTGCACACACTTACCTAGCAGGTTTCTGTTATTCCCCACACACACCACACTCGTTTTCATATCTTAGTGGGGACATCTGATTGACATCCTAGCTGCTTACGCTAACCCTAAACATCAAGAATGAGTGCATAAACCTAACTATAGCCTGACACTAAAAGCACATTTTGAGCCGACATTTTGTCCCCATAAGTGACTGTTGATCCCCACAAATGTAGTATCATTCTAGTTTTTGGTCCTCACAAAGATGTCTAAACATGTACACACAAACACACACACTAATACACACACCTTCCACATAGAATCTATGTTGAAAATTCACAGTGAGTGATGTATAGTGTAGGGAGCGACACGTGTCTCACTATTGATGTAACCCATTACCACCACAGACAGGAGAGGATGTGACGTGTGTACATTTTTAGGTGTCAGTGGCTTTGAAAAAATGGCAGCATGTTATGGGAATGAGAGTGTGTTAGACTCTAAAGCTATACAGTGAAACCCTCTAATGGGCTTGAAAAACTACAATTCACACAGATTCCAGCCTCCTTTAACCCTCAAGAACAGTTTTGCAGATCTCTGCGTTCTGCACTTCAGTGTTTACTTTTTTTTTTCTAGGTGCCTCTGAATTCACCCTTTAATCACAGGATTAAGCTGCACACTAGTAAAATAGATTGATACCTCTCTGTATTGCTGCATGCTAACTTAAGCAAGCATAATTTGAATCTATGCAATGTCTCTCCCTTTTTCACCTATGCCAACAATGGTCTTGATTTTTGAGTACTCTTCTGTGAGGCCATTATCTGTTACATCGTGTGATGTAATAGTTTGTGGCATCAGTGACGTGTCTGGTCGCATAGGGAGTGCAGTGGTTAGCAGTGTTGTATCTTAGGTAAAGTTCTTAAGGTGCATAGAATAATGTACTGCATCAGTGTGGCTTGCAGTATAGAACACTTTGGGTAGTAAGTAAGTCTAGAAAAGCACTAAATTGTAGGTGCAACTAATTAATGAAGAAAATGTTGCCTGGTTAGTCTGAACATATACTTGATAAACTGATGTCACTCACTGTAATATTTACCTTTGCTGATGTTAGCATGATTTTAGCATCTAGTTTGCACTAGATGTGGCTGATGAGCATTTATTGATATCATCTCATCATCATGTTCTTATTTAAGCCTTATTTGATATTTCAGATTAATAAAATTGAAATGCCTGCTGTTATGCCCCCAGAAATGTGTTCTTTGTGTTCTCTTTATCTCGCTATCGTAGCTTAGAGCGGTGTGTGTATTTTCGTAACCATGACAACACGAGAGCAGTTTACGCTGAGAGTCAGAAAGTGAATCTACTGTGTGACTCGGGATATTAGCGTGTGGGCTCATTCAACCGCCGTTACAGGATTAATCCTTTTCTCTTCGCTAAGGCATAGTCTGTGAGTATAATTCATTTTGTACAATTAAGCGGTGAAGCGTTTTGAACCGTTGTCTGTTATTCGGTTAACTTTATTGTGTCTCATATAAGCTATGCGGCTAGGCTGTCAAGCTGTGATAATTAGCCAGATGCTTTGAGCTTATTGCATCTATAATACATTTCATATATTTCATTGTATTGTGTTTACAGTATATTTCATTGTATTGTGTTTACAGTATATTTCATTGTATTGTGTTTACAGTTTCACAAAAGTGCCCAGTAAAAACTTCTGGAATCCAATCGTCTGAGTCCTGGAGATTTTCTTGGGAGTGTTTAAGCTGAATGGAAACTTAGCCCATTACAGTGAAAAGACTGCAACGCAGCTAATAGGGATACGAGGATCGCCGCTGTACGGAGCTACTCATTATCGAGAGATAAGCAGCCTCCAATATAGCCTCGGAAAACTTCGCCGCAGCCGACATCTCCCGATACTGGAGACCCAACGACACGCAATGTCACAACGTAGCAATGCTGACAAAGGAAATGGAGACAACCAGTCAGAGTGTGTGCGCTCAAGGAGCAGTCGCTCATCTGGTACATCGTCTGGCTCAAAAATCAGCATAGCCATTGCCATGGCAAAAGCAAAGGCTGAAGCCGCGCAAGCTAGAGCGGCACATTCAAAAAGAGAAATCGAGCTTAAAGTGGAGCAAGCACGTATTCAAGCCAGCCTCGACGCACTAATCGATGAAAAAGAAAGGGATGCCGCCGTTGCTGAGGCGAACTCCCTAGTAGCTGGTCTGCAGGATATGGGTCTCGAAGTACGCAGCGAAGTTAACAGCCTGGTCCACCAGTCTGTCAAAGACCAGCGCGTAGCCGCCTTTGTCTCCGAACAGGCCAGCCTGAGCGCCAAGGGTCTATCGGCTACAGAAAATAACCTTCCCCCTTCTCAGCCAGTCACTCACCCGCATAACGCGGCTCAGACCCAAGCTGCCGCTCCTGCTGCTATTACGCCACACCAAGCTCTTCAGGGCCCCTGGAGAAGCGACGCACCAACACGACAGAGCTCCAAGTCACCCTTCTACCCCCCTCCAACTCCACTCCTACAGCAGAACCCCAAACGAGATTCTACGTTTCCCACGCATCAGCCCATCCACGGGACACTCTACGGAGGTGATTACGACCATTCTACAACCACTGACCTCATCAAATATCTCGCTCGTAACCACTTGGTGACTTCAGGTCTCACCGCATATGACGACCAGCCAATAAACTATTGGGCCTGGAAAACATCATTCCAGAACGCCATTGCCAATCTAGACCTGTCTGCTGCAGAAGAACTCGACCTCCTAACCAGACACCTGGGAAAGGAGTCAACAGAGCAGGTAAGAAGAATAAAAACGGTCAACATCAGGAATCCAACTATTGGACTGTGCTCAGCATGGGGGCGCCTCGACGAACTATATGGCTCCCCAGAAGCCGTCGAACAAGCTCTGTTCAGCAAACTAGAAAGCTTCCCAAAGCTCACGACAAAAGATCCACGGAGACTCCGGGATCTAGCCGACCTGTTGTCAGAGCTACAAGCCGCTAAAGAAGATGGCTACCTCGCGGGCATGTCGTACTTGGATACCTCCAGAGGAATTAAGCCCATCATCGAGAAACTTCCATACAGCATACAAGAAAAGTGGCTATACCACGGGACGAGATACAAACAAGAACATTTCGTCAGCTTCCCACCTTTCTCCGTGTTGGTGAACTTCATCCGCACCGAGGCGAAAGCACGTACGGACCCAAGTTTCAACCTCTTCACGCCAAGCCCCCCAAACGAGAGAATGAATAAATGGGAGAGGCCCACGAAGACGTCCGTTCACACCCACAAAACACAAGTCTCAGGCACTGCCAAGTTCGAGTCTAAGGAAAGCAGGGAACGTATTGACCCGAATAAACATTGCCCCCTGCACAAAAAACCCCATCCTCTGAGGAAATGCAGAGGTTTCCGCGAGAAGAGCTTAGATGATCGCAAACAGCTTCTGAAAGAACACTACGTCTGCTTTCGCTGTTGCTCGTCAACAGAACACTTTGCAAAGAACTGCACAGCCAAGATAACATGCACCGAGTGTGGTAGCGCTGCCCACGTGACAGCCCTCCACCCTCACCCACCTACCTGGAAATCTAAATCGTTCCCCTCCATCTCAGAGGATAGCGGGGAGGAGGACAAAGCTGATAACCAGGAGGTCAACGCAACGTGCACACAGGTATGTGGGGAAGGTCTGAGTGCTAGAGCGTGTGCTAAGATCTGTCTCGTCAGGGTGTTCCCAAACGGACGAAGAGAGGAAGCCAAGAGAATGTACGCTATATTGGATGAGCAGAGTAATCGCTCCCTCGCGCGGTCAGAGTTCTTCGAAGCCTTCAAGATCCCCGGGCGCTCGTACTCATACACACTAAAGACCTGCGCGGGACGTACGGAGACATCAGGAAGGAGAGCCAGCGGCTACACCGTAGAGCCGTTGGACGAGAAACTGAGTATCTCTCTGCCTACACTCCTCGAGTGTAACCAAATTCCCAACATCCGCGCGGAGATTCCCACCCCCGGTGTGGCCTATCATCATACCCACCTAAAACGCATCGCTGACAAGATACCACCTCCGGACCCAGACGCCAGCATTCTTCTCTTACTGGGCAGAGATATCTTACGGGTCCACAAGGTCCGAGAGCAAATAAGCGGCCCAGGAGATGCTCCCTTCGCCCAAAGGCTTGACCTGGGATGGGTCATCGTCGGAGACGTGTGCCTCGGAGGTGCTCACAGACCACCGGAGGTGAGAAGCTACAAAACAGCCGTTCTAGGGAACGGTCGTACAAGCCATCTCCAGCCATGTAACAACCAGATGAAAGTAACAGAGGTGTTTGAACAAGCACGTGACTATCAACAACATCCAGCGCGAACCCCGACGACGCTAATCGGAGACAATTTGGGGCAAACCGTCTTCGCTCGCACTCCCAACGACCACAAACTTGCTCCATCCAGGGAAGATTTGGAGTTTCTAAGGATAATGGAAGCCGAGTGTTGCCAAGACAGCTCCAACAGTTGGGTCGCACCTTTGCCGTTTAGGTCACCGAGGCAGCGACTCCCTAACAACAGGAAACAGGCTCTCGAACGCCTCGTCTCACTTCGGCGCTCACTGGAAAAACGACCACGGATGAAAGCCGACTTCCTAGAGTTTATGGAGAAGACGCTCAAGAAGGCGCACGCAGAAGCTGCCCCTCCCTTGCAACCCGGTCAGGAGCGTTGGTACTTGCCCCTGTTCGGCGTGTACCACCCCCGGAAGCCGGACAAGATCCGCGTGGTCTTCGACAGCAGTGCATCCTATGAGGGAGTATCGCTCAACGATGTCTTACTCAGTGGTCCCGATCTTAATAACAGCCTACTAGGTGTTCTTATGAGGTTTAGGAAGGAACAGGTTGCGATCACCGCCGACATCGAGCACATGTTCCACTGCTTCATCGTGAAAGAAGACCACCGGGATTTTCTCCGCTTCCTGTGGTATAGAGACAATGACCCTACCTCTGACGTCGTGGATTACAGGATGCGGGTGCATCTCTTTGGTAACAGCCCCTCGCCTGCCGTCGCAGTGTATTGCCTGCGGCGGGCGGCTAAGGCAGCAGAGGCCGACTACGGCAGCGATGCTAGGAGATTCGTCGACCGCGATTTCTACGTCGACGATGCCTTAAAGTCTTTCAGTACAGAGGAAGAAGGCATCGCAGTTCTCCAGCGAGCGCAGAAGATGCTCGCGGCTTCCAACCTCAGGCTGCACAAGGTTGCATCAAATTGTTCCGCGGTCATCAGAGCATTCCCCTCCCAGGATCGCTCTCAGGATTTCAATGGCCTGGATCTCTCCATCGATGATCTGCCTATCCAGCGTAGCCTGGGACTGTTCTGGAACATGCGCACGGACACTTTCACGTTCCAGATCGAGATCGATCAGAAGCCGTTCACCCGCAGAGGGGTACTCTCGACCGTGAACAGTCTATACGACCCCCTAGGGTTTCTAGCACCCATCACAGTTGATGGAAGACGGATCCTAAGAGAACTCACCTTGCAAGCGGAAGATTGGGACGCACCCCTTCCCAAAGACATGGAGACCGAGTGGACTAGATGGAAACAGTCTCTTCAAGACCTGGAGGGGCTCCAAATACCACGGCCTTATACGTCCCTCTCCACCACAGGAGCCCTAAGGAGAGAACTCTGCGTCTTTGCCGACGCATCCGTCAGAGCAATAGCGGCCGTAGCCTACATCAGGGTAACTGGCAAGCAGGGACAAACTGAGATTGGGTTTGTCTTTGGGAAATCGAAGTTGGCTCCCCAACCTAGCCTAACTGTCCCTAGACTTGAACTTTGTGCTGCTGTGCTCGCCGTCGAGATCGCCGAGATGATAGTCGCAGAGATGGACACAACGTATGACAACATCACCTACTACACAGACAGTAAGGTCGTACTGGGATACATCCATAACCAGTCAAGGAGATTTTATGTCTACGTACACAATAGGGTCCAACGTATCCTTCAGTCACCCTGTCCCGGCCAGTGGAAGTACGTTCCAACGCATCTTAACCCAGCTGACGTTGGGTCAAGAGCTGTAGCATCAGCCCTGCTCAGCAGTACACCATGGCTCAAAGGACCAGCCTTTCTTTGCGACGCATCAGGGCATCCATCCGAGCTTCAAGAGACGTACAATCTTGTCGACCCCGACATCGATGCCGAAGTGCTTCCACAGGTGACAACGAAACTCACCCATGTTGCTAAAGGCGTGGTACGCCCTCAACGCTTTGAACGCTTCTCCAAGTTCAGCACACTCCATGCAGCCATTGCACATTTGATCCACGTAGCTAGCTCCTTCGCTCGCTCGACGCAGGGCGAATGTCGAGGCTGGCACATCTGTCGTCCTACAGAAGAGGAGCTGCTGAAAGCCAAAGTGTGCATCGTAAAGAGTGCCCAGGGTGAGTGCTACGCGGAAGAGCTCAAGTGTATCGGTTCTGGAGTCGACATACCATCTTCCAGCAGCTTGTGGAGATTGCATCCCATTATGGACCAGGATCGACTACTCAGGGTAGGAGGTCGGATCGAGCAGTCAGGCTTAGGCATGAACGAGACTCATCCCATCATCATTCCTGGCCGGCATCACCTCGCAACTCTGCTTGTGTCCCACTATCACGAAGCAGTAAAACACCAGGGGAGACATCTTACTGAAGGTGCCGTTCGGGCCGCAGGTTTTTGGCTCGTGGGAGCCAAACGCTGTATCAGCAGTCTGCTCTACGGATGCATCACTTGTAAGAAGCTGCGAGGGAAGGCCGAACATCAACGGATGGCAGCCCTGCCGGCAGAACGGTTACAAGTAGCACCTCCCTTCACCTACATAGGTGTCGATGTCTTTGGACCGTGGGGCATCGTTTCACGCCGCACAAGAGGAGGAGTTTCGAACTCCAAGCGATGGGCGGTGATGTTCTCGTGTATGTGTTCCAGGGCAGTGCACATTGAGGTGATCGAAGCCATGAGTGCCAGCAGCTTTATTAACGCCTTGAGGAGATTCTTTGCGGTCAGGGGCCCCACGAAGCAGATACGCTCGGACTGCGGAACTAACTTCGTCGGCGCTTCCCGTGAGCTGGGGATGGACAAGGAAAACTCAGGGTTCGACAGGGTGGAGAAGTACCTCAGTAAACAGAGCTGCACCTGGGTGTTTAACCCACCCCATGCATCCCATATGGGTGGCGCATGGGAGAGGATGATCGGCATTGCCCGCCGTATCTTGGACTGCATGCTGCTTGAACAGAGAAAGTCTCGCCTGACGCACGAGGTTCTGACCACGCTTATGGCCGAGGTAGCAGCAATTATGAACGCAAGGCCGATCATTCCAGTGTCATCCGACCCCGAGTCGCCCTGCATCCTCACACCAGCCATGCTCCTGACTCTCAAAACAGGCTCCGCGCCTCCTTTGCCGTCAGGCAAGTTCGAGGAAGCAGATCTCTTCAGGGAGGAGTGGAAACAAGTTCAGGGCCTGGCAGACATGTTTTGGAACAGATGGAGGCGTGAATACCTCAAAACACTGCAACTTCGACACAAGTGGCAAGGGAAACAGCCGAATCTTCAAGAAGGGGACGTAGTTCTCTTAAAGGATGATCGGGCAGAGAGAAATGAGTGGCCCATGGGCATCATCACGAAAGCCTTTCCAGGGAAGGACGGTCTGGTCCGGAGAGTCGAAGTGGAGGTCGTTAAAGATGGAAATAGAAGAGGATTCTCTCGTCCCATTACAGAAGTAGTTCTGCTTCTTTCTCCAAAGTCTGACTCTGCCAATTGATGTGGGCTCTTAAAGACCCCAAGCGGGGAGTGTTATGCCCCCAGAAATGTGTTCTTTGTGTTCTCTTTATCTCGCTATCGTAGCTTAGAGCGGTGTGTGTATTTTCGTAACCATGACAACACGAGAGCAGTTTACGCTGAGAGTCAGAAAGTGAATCTACTGTGTGACTCGGGATATTAGCGTGTGGGCTCATTCAACCGCCGTTACAGGATTAATCCTTTTCTCTTCGCTAAGGCATAGTCTGTGAGTATAATTCATTTTGTACAATTAAGCGGTGAAGCGTTTTGAACCGTTGTCTGTTATTCGGTTAACTTTATTGTGTCTCATATAAGCTATGCGGCTAGGCTGTCAAGCTGTGATAATTAGCCAGATGCTTTGAGCTTATTGCATCTATAATACATTTCATATATTTCATTGTATTGTGTTTACAGTATATTTCATTGTATTGTGTTTACAGTATATTTCATTGTATTGTGTTTACAGTTTCACAAAAGTGCCCAGTAAAAACTTCTGGAATCCAATCGTCTGAGTCCTGGAGATTTTCTTGGGAGTGTTTAAGCTGAATGGAAACTTAGCCCATTACACCTGCTTTAAATGTTATCACATGTGCTTATTCCCATAATTCAAATAGTTGTCAAAAACAGGGAGTGCACTACTAGCAGGACATATGGTGTAATCAGCCATATCTGATCACTGAACAAAACCAGATTGCACAGACTATCTCTTGTGGTAACTGAATAAGTACACATTTCCACTGCTGTCAGTATCATGCAAAAACATGTATTAGTCCCATACTCAACATCAGCACAGTGTACCATATCCGAGTTCTGACTAAAGTAAATTTTTGTCCTAAACCCAAATCATTATCTTTCTAAACCTAAGATTCTACAGTGTTAATCGTGTCTTATGTCAACATTATTTTCACCATTGAAAATGTGTTTTCTTATTATTTAAAAGATTGATACGATTTTTCAAGGGAATTAAGAAACTGCTCCTTTGAACAGATCAGTGTTCTTTTCCTGCTGCTTCAAAAGGTCTTTAGTTGATATTGCTAAATATGTGTGTATATGTATTGCACATATACAATTGTGTATCTATGTTGGCAGCAATAAGACATTAAATGACTAGGAGAACTTTGGGCAAAACCACTGCAGACTGCAGTATTCTATTTGTAGATCTGCATAACCATTTATAGTCATGTGGAAAAAATAGCAGAGTATCACCATCCATATGATGGACAGTCTCAAATTGCATGCTGGCAGTCACTCCTCACTTTTATTCTGTGGCACTCTAAGTGGCTCTTTCAGTTTGAGTAAACATTTTCAAAGGGACATCCAATTATCTGAATGAATAGCCCTGGGCAGCAAAGGCCAATCAAGGGCCCTGGATACCCTCCTTTGATAACATAGTTTTTAGCAGAGTTTGACTTCTTCTGTAATCCAACCAACAAAAAACCAAAGCATAAATGAGAGGTTCATCAGAATAAAGTGTAAGTGCTAAAAGCTAAAAAGCAAGGCAAGTCAGTTTGCTTATGTAGTGTATTTATAGGAACTGCAGGGCTTTCTTTGACTATCTCTAATGTTTTTGGAATAAAAGCTAACAACCAGGAAATTTCCAATAATCATGCCAATAGGGCCCATTTACAATTTTTGACTCAGGGACTCATCATGGCTTGGAGGAAGATCATTTATAATATAAAATGAAGAATATCTTATAGATTTCTGTTGGGCTGATTTGTGTTAAGCCCCAATTTGCTTATGTCAAATTTCAGTGGTTTGTTGTTCAAAAAGTTTCAGTCAAGGTATTAAAAAATAATAAAACGTGTATTTAGGCCAGTTACTTGCTTGACTTGCTGACAAAAAACGAATAGTGAATAAACCTAGATAATATTATATCCTGTACCATTTTCTGTCTTCTCCTATTGTTATGCTCCCTTTATAATTAGATGAGACCCTGATCTAGTTTGTGTCTTGTGCTTTATGTCACTGCATGTCTCTCTCTGCATGCAAGTCTTTCCTTGGAAGTGTAAAGTACCTAGACATGAGTTGTGTTGTGAATTCGCACTAATACTTTGAAATGAATCTTTAGCCAACTTTACCAAGTGCTGCTTGTGACTGTAACTGCCAAAAGTACTCTACTCTGTGGTTGCCAAACACTGTACTGAGCAGAGCATATATTGCTGGAAAATGTGTGACATAGCTTCTGAATGGAAAATTGGTATGTAAACTTAATCTCTCACACAGAGGGATGGCTACTTACTGAAACTTGATGTAAATCCAAAGATATGAAAACTGTGCAAGATGTTTCCAAAATCAAATGTCATGAAAGCTAGGTGGCTGCTGCAATTAGCTGCCACTCTTGATAACTAGTATTCAGAAATGTAGAAAGATTTATAACAGATTTTTATAAAAACAATAAATTGTAATATGGTGCAATTTTTGTGACATTAGATTGTTTTGCTTTGTTGTCAATGTTCACTCCAATAATACATTTTGGCATAAAAACAGTATATATATATATATATGTATGTACTTTTTTTTATGTATGTATGTAGTCATTTAATGTCTTATTGCTGCCAACATAGATACACAATTTTATATGTGCAATACATATACACACATATGTATGTATGTATGTTGGATGTACCACGCAATGCTCAATTGGTGGGAACTAGTGTGTTAGCGCAGTTAGCTCGTTGACGTGTTGGCCGTCCAGCCCCACGCACGGGGCGATCCACGGTAACTCGTTAACGGAGATTTGCCGTGTTGTGGCGTTAACGTCACTTCAGATTAACGCTGACAGCACTAGTGGGAACACAACGAATATGACTGCACATTTACTCCGACATCATCCTAGTGCAAAGACAAGTGGAAGCAGACAAAAACAACAAGCACGCATGCTACAAACTTTACCCGAGTCATTTAGACAGCCGTTAGCACATGATTCTCCTTATGGGGACCTGATATGTTTAATATGCTGCTGAGAATATAGCCCAGAAGAAGCGTATAGTATAGCTTTTATTTTGGAAAGAGCCATTTCTCTGTAATAAACTCTCTTTTCCAAAGATGAGTGATTTCTCGATCAGATAGATTTATTTATTTTTTATTATTTTGTTGTTTCAGCAACATTACATTTAAAAACTGTACTTTTGAGTTAAAATATATATTTATAATTTTAATAAATGACAAATTAAAAAGCATGAACATTTTTTTGTATCGAAAAAATATCGAACCGTGACACCAGAGTATCGAATCGAACCGAACCGTGAATTTTGTGTATCGTTGCACCCCTAATATATATATATATATATATATATATATATATATACTATATTTGTGGTGTTATGTAAATATACTTTCAACTTAAACACTCATTACATGCACAATTCAAATATGATCATTCAGATTAGACCCATCAGCAACCCAATGCCCACTATTTTTAAGAACACTGAAATGAATCTGAGTTTCTGTCTGCTGTGAAACACTGATTTACTGGGACAGACTGTTTGCTCTGACTTGTGCATTAAATTAGATCTATTTTCCACCTTTTGTAAGCCCTTGGAGAACACAAGCAGATGACAGACAATATGCTTGTGAGTGGCTTTGAAAGGTACATCAAAAGAGTGTATCCAAATTCCTAAAACATAACAATGAGGTGCCTGATTTTCAGCCAGCTTTGATGTGAAATTTCTTGATGTGTCCTCATATTTTCTTATATAATACAAAATGTCTGCAAATAGTGGTAGACTTGAAAATTATATGATGGGTTGTGAGTTTTCTAAACCTGCAACTCTCTTAAACCTTTGTTTGCAGGTCATTTGTGAAAACATGGCACCTGCACATAGGGATGTACATAAGCACAAAAATATCAACAGTATCAAGACAAAGAATTATGATTTTAAAAACTTTAACTAAATACAAAGTGGGGTTTTTTTTATCTTAAATTTGCTCTGTGTACTTTCCTGTTAGCTCTTTAGTGGAATTTGATATTTTAAAATTAAGATACATTAAAATGTTTAATTGGGCACTTGATACAAAATCATGAAATAAGGGTATAAATATTTATCAAATCCTCATCACAGAAGTATAAATGTACACAATGGAAATGAAATCTGAATGATTAATTAATCAAACAGATCTTGGTGGGATAGAAAATGGTTTGGTATTGAAGATAATATCATTCAGTCATTATCAGCTCATGAAATGGTAATGGAGCAGCCAGTTTTCAGCAGACGATTCTCTCACTTGCAATAAACCAGTGGAATGACCTTGGTCTCATACTCAAGATAATTATCTCCCAAAATCAATGGTGGAGCCTTTGACAAATGTGATCATCAAGACCACGCAGCATGCATGAGTACCACTTCCGATTTCAATCAGATCTTTTCTCACCAGTTTGGGATCCTGGTGCTGGAACTGCAACTATCTGTTCTTGGTTATATTAGCCAAGACGATGCTAATTTGCTTACTTCTTCTCTTTCTAAGTTGAAAACTAATGTGACTGATGGCAATCCCGTCTGTGAGCAATGATGATTCTTCACCAGAGCTTGTTCAGCAGGCAGAATGGCCGACCAGATCCCCTTTGGTAGGATTTTCTTATCAAGAGTTCAAACACTTACACACTGAAGGCCTGCTGCTGGACCATAATTAGTTCATAGTGATTTTAAATAAAAAGTCCTCCTCTATCGATGCACCCAAATCTCCTCCACAGACTTTGTGGCTCGATTAAAAAGCATTCACCTGATTTGTGTCTCACACAACTGCAAAGATTGCTGAAATCAAATGTGTGGACTATAATCAGCTGTTTGTAGAAATAACCAAAGGGTAAATGCTTTATGGAAGGTTTTATATATAAAATTCACTCTAACAGTCAACACCTTCAAGTGTGCGAGACATCTAAACCAAATAACAACAAGATAACACTAATGAGCCAGCTGCCACACACAGCATGAGCTACGTGTGGCTCATGCTGTGAATATCAAAGCTCTTGTACCTTTTAGGTGATTTTTTCCCCCCGCACACCTACTTGTACTTCTGTGCACCTGTACCCTTTACATAGCCACTTCAGCATTGTAGCGATAATAACTGGTAAGACTTCCTTCAAAGGTGTGGTAGTGTTGCTGTAATCTGTGTTTGATTAGCATGGCTCACTCCACTGTAATTTTCAGTTTGTAACATTAAGTAAACAATAATTATGTTGATTTTGGGTTTAAAGGGGAAAAAAGTGTTTTGTTAACAAAAATAAAAAATAAAAATGAAGTGTAGCTTGTCCGTGTGCTTCCCCTGAACCACTGAACTAAAAGACTGACTTTTATAGCTCACTTTTATTGGCAGCACTTTTATTTTTATTGTTTTGTTACTGAAGTATTTTTACAGCTGGAGAAAATGCAATCAACCGTCTAATCCAATTACTGTCATCATTATGATATATTAAAGGCAATTTTGTATCGCTTGGCTTATTACAGTAGATTCTAGGGGTCATTTGCTGCTTAATTGACTTGCCAGTGAACAGGAAACCACATAGCCAAAGGGTTTTCTTGCTGTTTACATTTCCCTTGTGGCACTCTCGCTGTTGATCGTGCCAGTAGGTGAATACCGCAGGATGACTTTCAGGTGATATGGATAGCCTTGGGAAAGTGAGCAAGAAATGGGCTTTGAAAGAACAAGAAGTAACTGTGCAGTTTAGTCAACATAAAAGTGAGAGAGGGCACCGAGGAGTGGTGTGCTTTGCTTAGCAGGGGCAACTAGAAAATGCTGAAATAGCTCAGTGACAGTCGGAAATAATTTACTGCGCGCCACAAAGTTGTTGTGGTACGTGATAGGATTTTCAGAGAATGCAATTGGTCTGTAGGAAATTACAAAGATTGGTATAGCCAGTCTTGCAAGTTTTAAGGACAATTTAAATTAACCATGATCCAACCTTAGGGTAATGAATTCAGTCTAGTAATAGTGTTTGCACCAATAAAGAGATTTTAAAGCTGGAAGAAAAAAAATGGAATAATGAATAGTAACTTTAAAATAACTTAAAAGCTGACAATAAAGCAACAATTTAAATGCATAAAAAGTACCCAAATTACCTCGAGAAGTTGTTGTGTAAATAGAAGGAATGAGTCTATTTTGCCAAGTCTGAAAATATTGACTATTTACCATTTTAATAATTCATCCACACAAAGTGTAAATCTCAGTGTAATTATTGCATAATGCGTCTTAGAATGCCTGAACAGTATTGGATGCTGTGTGTCACGGGAGAGAAATTAATTATAAAGAGGATGAGATATCAACCAGTGGGATGCTTCACAGAAACTCTGGGGTCCTCCAGAAGCCTAATCACATCACTTAAAACGTCTTCAGATAAGATTTTTAATGAACTTCTGAGAATCACTTCAGAAAGCCCTTTTGGCATTATGTTAGATGTTCAGTCTGGTATCGCTGATGGCTCCATGTGAGTAGGAAGAGAATGCCGTCAAGGGCATGAGTGTGGATGTGTTGTCTCGACCTAATAATCAGACAATGAAGCAAGACTGTGCAATATAAACAGTGTACTGCCTTTTCTTCCCCATTTATCATCTATTTTGCCTTCTTAGCCTTGTACTTTGACAGTGTGAAGTGTTTTTCCTTATTTACTGAGCTGTTTGAAAACACACCATCTGTGGTGGCTATAGCTTGAAGAATAGAATTGCTCGTCAAGTCAAAGCATCTAGGAGCAAGATAATGACCCCCAAATTGCTCTGTGACTGATAAAAAGCATCTTAAACATGGAAGAAAGCATCTACGAGTCTATGTGTGAATGGGTGAATGCAGCAAGTGGTGTAAAAGTACTTGGATGTAGGTCAATACAATGACCCTGAATTGTGGAGCACAACAGTGCATCATAATCCAATTAAAACGACTCCTTGTTTTCAGGGCCTCACGTTTGGTAGGACAATTCATTCCAAAGCTATTCCACGGGTAGACATGAGCCACTTCTAGGAAGGTGAAAGGTCTGAAGTTTATTCCAAGCATAGCATTTCCATTTTGAAGCCGTTTCTGTGAACCCACAATATGTCGTCAAAAGAGCTGTCAGATCAAATAATTATATAAATAAATATATACATGGGCTGCAAAATCAAAAGAAATTCATCACAGAGAGAGATAAATTCTTAGGAGAGGCCAAAACAACAGTTTGGGATATTCTGAGACCAAAGAAAAAGCCTTGTGAGCTCAGCAACATAAAAAGTCACAAAAAACAGTAGCGAACAATCACAAAAAACCTTTTTGCAACGTCCAGCCAAGTGAAGAACACTTGAGGAAGTAGGCATAGCGAGTATAAAACTGAGGTTCACATAAGGTGCAAACGATTCATAAGCCTTGAGAACAGAGAGCCCAGATCAAACTCTGCCAACAAAAAAAAGGAAAGGAAAAATGAAAGAAAGAAAAAACCAACACAGCCAGAAAAAACTCTGTAACAACATTCTTTGGACAGAAGAAACTTGAAACAAAAGTAATAAAAGTAAAAAAGAAAAAGTTTTGATACGGTATTGCCTTCTTATATTTCTTTCTTTGATTGTGTGAATTTGTTTTCTGTTTTACTGAGCCATCTGAAATCAAGAGTATAACACCCCATATGGAAAAGAAATAGTAAAAACTTATATGTGATTACTCATGAAAGTGGCCACTTTCATGAGTAAATCATATAAGGCTTACATGATTTACTCATGAAAGTGGCCACTTTCTCATTACTTTCATACATTGTTTTAGTAAGTATCCAAAACATACAAGTTTCATTATATAATTTTTCAAGGGATCTTATATCTGTTTTCACTCTTGTATGCTTTTCATACAAGTTTCACACAAGACAGATACAAACTTTATAAGATTTATATATATCTTTTCCATATGGGACAGTAGGGCCTTTTCATATAAATCAGAGAAAAGGTTCCCCCCTGAAACACCCAGAATGAACTCACTTCTGTGTTCATTAATTTTAACTAATCTAATGAAGCCATGTCACATTTCAGCTCACAACTATGTATTCCAAAGGTCTGTAATGTGAGAGTTGTCATAGTATGAACCGATTTCTATGGCTTCATTACATGCCAAAGTTATTTAACACACACAAGTTGATTCTGAGGGGGTGAGGTAGGAGGGCACTCACTGATTTTCCATGAGATTAACAAGTAAGCCTACATTGTTCATACTGGCTTGGCACATAATTAAAAATATTTTACATGACACTGAAATTGAAGCGCAAACATTTTGTGCAAGAGTAGAAAAAAACACAGTTGGAAAACTACCCCATGTAGTGCAGTATGGATGCAACTGGCTTTGAATATCTTTTCCCTTAGGGAGTGGCTCTTACATCCTTAGACAGGCCAAGATCCACTCAGCCCTGAACATACTCAGCTGTTTTGAGTAAGTATAAGCCCTGTAAGAAGCACCGAACTGGTATACTGTCCTGCCAAATGGAAAGAAAAACAAAATGCACCTTGATTATCCCATTTTACATTACTAATATATTTGGGTATTACTTTGAAAAAAATAACAAGTGCTGCATTGCTAATCCTCATGCAAAGCACGAAAGAGGGAGAATTCAAAAGGAATGGTTTGAATAATAAATGCCCACAGCTGTAGAGACAAAAAAATGTAGAAAGGGAGAGAACTGCATCAGCAGATCTGGGACAAACAAGTAGGACAGGGGGGCTTGGCACAAGCTGCAAATTTTGACTAGTCACCCTGTTTTCCTACAGGCTATGTGAGCAACTGAAAAACAAAGAACTCAGCACTTGACTTGTACCACTGAAGCACCCAAACTAATTTGCACACTGCCTACTATATCGTATCCATGTGCTCTCTCTCCACCCTAAGAGACCTCCGCTTCAACACGAGCCGCCAACCTCCCTCCGACCCGAACACCTCTATCTCTTCCTGTGTCTTAACTTCAAACCCTATCCAGCTTTCATCCATTCACGTGACAGCAAGCTTCCACGAGCCCTGTCCTAGTTGTTGCAGATGTGATTGTACTTCATAAATCTATGCCTGCTTCTTGACCTTCTTGACAAACAAGAAAAGCAAAGTGATTTTTTTAGACGCAGTTTCTACCATGTTTCATTTTCACACAATGAAAGGAGATGTCCATCGCATCTACAAATCCAGAGCATTTCTTGCACATAGCAATTCTGGGCATCAAGTACAACGAAGGAAACTTGAAAAACTACTATACCATTTACTATAAAACAGCACTGCAGTTCAGTAACTAGCTTAAAGTTAATGGCAGCAGTAGCCAATACCTGGGAGTCACTGTACTGGACTTCTTGACAGTGTTTGTGCCTCGTGGGGCATTTTGCAGCAACATGGATTTATCTGACAAATACCATGGATCGCTGTTTGTTATATAAACTCTCGGCTCTTCAGCTGTGGTGAGTCAAATTCTAAGAGTTTATCAGTGCTGCCTGCTAATCAAGTTTGCTACTATTCGTTTATTACTGCACATTCTAAATATGGCAGTGGCTGAAATTCTAATGTTGAAGCTTCAAAGTGCAGGTTTATGAAGCCATGTGTACACACGGTTCTCTTATGTAAATCTTAGTCAGCAGCACTTCATATGCATATGTACGAAGTTGTGAACAGAGAAAAACTGAGGGGAAAATGGAACAGGGATAAGCTTTAATTTCTTAGCTCAAAATAATTGGACTTCAAACATGAAGTAAAAAAAACCTCATCAGTTCACACAAGAACATTAGCCATAGCCATGACTATTTATAGCACAAATAATTAGATACCAGTAATAATAGAGACCAAATAACATTTTGTACAGAATAAATCTTTTTTTTTTAAAAGGTTGTAAATGGAAATTACATTCAAATGTTTCTCACCTTATTTCTAATTTCCATTCCATTGCACTAGACTGGACTTACTTTAGAAAAAGTACATACATTGGATTACGTATACATGAGTTTAGCACCTTTTAAAAATATTCCTATTAGAAAGGGTAGAAACACTTAAAAAAAAATACAGCACATTTCATCTTTGGTTAGCTATATGAAATAAATGTTTATAGTGCTTGTTTTAAAATAATACCAATCATAAAATATATTGTGTTTATAATATAGTCAATAAAATGCTAGCTGTCCCATCACATTGTAAACCACTAAAAACAAACCACTGCTAATGCGGATGAATATGTCATTTCAGTAGCACAAGCTGCATGAAAAAGAAACTATGAGTAACTTACAGTTGAACCAGATATAATTTAATGGCAATTATACAGTGCTTTTCTAGTCTACTAACTATTCAAAGGGCTTTGGCCTAGAAGTCACATTATATCCATAGATTCATACAGTGCTTTATTCTGCACAATTAAACCAGCTTCTACATATCCCTCACATCCATGACCAATTCAGAATCTTAAGCTAACTTAACATTCATGTCTTTAGCTTATGGGAAGAAGCCAGAGAAAATCCACGCTGGCACAAGGAGAACATGCAAACTCCACACAAATGGGTCCCAACTGGGGTTCAAATCAGGAACCTTCTTGCTGTGAGACACCAGTGCTAACCACTATGCTGCCCAGGCGTGGTGGAAAATGAAAAATTAAGAGATCACAACAGCTAAGACAAATCATCCTGTGGGAAACATTCACATCAACATCAAAGAAAATGTTTTATTTAAAAACCACACATATCAACCCCATGGCGCTAAAGGAAAAGTCGGGGAATCATTAACGTCATTAAGATTTGATGTCTAGGAGCCATGCATGTCACTAAAACATATGATAGCGATTTATCCAGTCACTGTAGATACATTTCTGTCTAACCCACAGTGGTGGACGCGCTGAATGACTGGCATTGACATCCCTGGAGGCACATTGTGAGCATGACTGAAAACAAGCTGGAGAAAGATTTTGGCAGTAGAGTTACACAGAGTAGATATAAAGCTATTTCTATAATATGTGACTGGCAGACACTTCTTGGCAAAAGTGAACCACTTAAATATTACCACATTTAGTACTTCTCTGTGCTAAAAAATACAGAGAGAGAGAGAGGCATACATAGTTTTGTATAACAAACAATAAAGTTAAAGCTCCAGCAACACTGAATGAGTTCAGGTTTTGGCATCACCTTATGCTACAAATGTTGATTCTGCAGCTCTTATTCCACCTCCACTCTCTATTACAAATAATCCCAATCTTACTTCTGGAGTACATCAGCAAGGCACATCTATACAGTTGAAACACTCACAATAGACAAAAGATAATTATTAATGTCAGCTCAAATAAAGGAGGGCTGTCATCAGTACCCTGTGAATGCCAAGGTAGCAAAAAAAACAACAAGAGGAACAAAAACAAAACATACCTTTGTTTAAATTTGTACTTTGCCTCCTGAAATTGATTGGGAAAGCTCTGGGGTCTCAGAAGTCCACGGCTCTCAAGTGTCATGGTCCTGCTGACTCAAGTTAGCCAATATCTGGTTTAACTACTACTCAATGAAATACTTTAAACAAATTTACAGATAATTATCCAATGAATGGTTAAATTTGATGGTTTTCATTAAAATCATCATTTTGCCCCTCTGCTCAGGGCCACACTTAGCTAATAGTCATTAGACGGGCTTCATTAATTATGTCTTCCTGCCAAAGTGAAAACCATTTGCAGCTGGTTGGTTTCATGCCAATGGACCATGGTTTTAAAGAACTATGAAAATACCCCTTCATCCAAATTCAAATGGTTTCAGAAAGAAAAAAGAAAAAAGTTATGATAAGTAGTCGGACGTTCAATTTGGTCCGCTGCATTCCCTTTTTTGTCTTCTTCGAATCACTCTTTGCTTTCAGTTCTCTATCAAGAATGGCCAGACAAGGTCATCATGCAGCTGTGAATTTTGTCATTCTCAACTGATTTCCATAACTATGACATCAATCAGCAGTCATGTACAGCCTGCACATATAAAACATTCTGTTGAATTTATTTTTTTCCATAAACTAGATTGTCTTCACAGACTGGATAACACAACTCCCTGTCATGACAAGGGAAGAAGTACTGTTATTTGATGTATTCTGTTATTTTTATATAGCGCCTTCATTGCCTTTGTAGTGTCTCCTAGTTGGTCGCCAAGATATTGTTTTTTCTTTATCACGCTTTATCAGATTTATTTTCCTCCCAGTTGGTGCTGTTGGATGATTTGTTTGGTTTCTTTTTTCTTTAGTTTTATATTTTAAGTTTGGAGCAATTTTCCTCTTCTACAATGTTGCCATTTTATTGATTCTGTATAACCGCGATATAGGTTTGAAGTCTTCTTTTTAATGTAAGAATTCATATTTTGACATAGCTGCTCAATTCTAAGGAAAGGGAAATATTCAACTATCCTTCATTCACAATTTCATTAAAATTCAGCTTGACTGTTCAAGTATCTGGGGTTAATTTTTTAACTAATGTTTAAAGGAACAGGCTTGTTAAGCACACGACACTAAATGTACTGGTTAGGTATAGGAAGCACACATTTATAGTTAAATTACCCCATTTACAATGTAAAGCACTCATTACAAAGCTGTATTTGAGAGTTTGCAATGACATTTACCACTGAGTGTTAGAAATTCCTATAATCTGTGGTACTCTGTTTTTTACAGATTACAATGGATGATAACAGCGCACTGAGCTGGCTAGAAGATAGACACACCTAATAGCGATAAGTATAGGACTGATAACAACTGATAATAGTCATTCTGTGTGCTGATAACATTCAAATCAGGTCAAAATAAAAGTCCGTGAGTGTTATCAATTTTAGGAACACGTAAGGATTGCATAATGACTGACCCCCAGAATGTAAGTGCCAATTAAGTGGTAATGCATGCCACATCTCCTTGTTAATGGAATGTTGGATGCTGACTTGTGCTTAAAATAGATAAGTAAAATCGTAGCCTACTTGAAGATGTTGTTTTGACAGACGCGTCAGGCTCAACAACTGCACTGCTCTCTGACTTTTTTTAAAGGAAGAAATGAAACCAGTACAGTTGAATTCTTCATGTTGTTTGGTTTTATGTGGATGTTCTCATTTGCTCACTTTCACAAAGAGGGTTCAGATGTGGAGGATTTATCTTGGAGATGGAGTACTTCATACGCAGTGGTTGATGTTGACAATTTTGCTCTGCAATGTTGTTGTATTATTCAGATCTGGTAAATATTAAACAGCATTTCACCACTTACTGTTGAAAACTGAACATGTTTTGGAGCATGTTTCTGTCCACAAGCTTATTACAAGTGAGAAAACACACTCATCTCTACATCATCCATAGATGTGTTTTTTTTCTTTTTTAAATGAGCATGTGGTGACTTTTGACTATACTCCAGGGCTTCACATTGATTTGATTCCTGGTCTTCTCTTTCTTTTTCTCTTTTTAGAGAAACAAGGAGAGAAGAAGAAGGAAAACATAAACATTTTATCAAGTTAGTAGCACAGTAAGAAAAAACAAACAAAAACAGATTCCTGACAGAAATGCAAGTAGTAGTGAACATTGCAGTCTGGCAAAGGGATGGATGGCTCTAATCACAATTTGAACCTGCACAGAAACCAGCTAAAAAAGTCATTTGTGATTGATGAGTAGATCTACCAAAAATACAGACCGAGATAAACTCCTGCCTTATACTACTACTACTAATAACTATAAATAAATAAATAAATAAATATATATATGTCTACGCATGGGACAGTGTGAAACGTAATTTCAATTCCTTTGTATGGCAAGTACATTTGAAGAAATTGACAAATAAAAGTATTCTATTCTATTCTATAATAACAATAAGCTAATAAGGTGGCATTAACTGGCTGTTAAACCCATAGCTTGAAAAGTGTGCGGTCACTGTAAACAGTGGAACATATAAAACTGCCTTCAGCCTGAAACCACCCTCAAACCTAACCTCCCGTCTGCATCACTCCCAGCAGCTGGAAACAATAATACAATCAATAAAGCACAATGAACTATGAGGTGCCGTAAGGGACATTATTACTGAAACGCTCTCACACACACTACTGAAATTTTACCTCTCAGTGAGAGGTAAAATTTCAGTAGTGTGTGTGAGAGCGTTTCAGTAATAATGTCCCTTACGGCACCTCATAATGAACTGCGTGTTGACTCATCACCACCACTGATGTAGTTGAAAAATAAAGTCACATCTAGCAACGACACTTGAGTTAAAACAAATCCTGTGAATCTAATCTAATAAACCTAAACATCCTCTTTTCTGTTGCTGTGGGTGAACTGAAAGTCTTGGTCTCAGTTGCTCTGGAGGCAACTGGAAAACATTTGAATGGACATTTTTTTAAATTAAAACAGGGAAAGCTACATGAAGATTTAATTTGAATTTGTAGTTGAATTAAAGACTTAATTAAAAAAAATTGTAAATAAAAAAAATCTAATAAAAATAGCTGAACCTGAACATATATATTTGTAGGTCAGATCACATCTATTTTAACAGTTTTTATAGAGCCCCCTGCTGATTTATGAAATGTGAGGAGCAGTCAGTGCTTCCTAAAATGTAGAAAGATGTAGAAATATAGCACATGTAATACAGTTTTGTGTTATGACAGTGAGACAATAATATAGAAACCAAAAGGTAACAGTAACAAGTTATTACAAGGCAGTAACAAGTTATTACAACTCAATTACAAAGTAACACTGGTAATATTGCATTGAAAGTGGATATTAGGCCAACAGGCTGAGGTTAACTGTTATTAATGTGGAAGCAAACATATGCGTACCAGGCAAAAATAATAAGTAATAGTACAGTGATATACTGTATTAGTAAGAAAATTATAATCTGCTTATGGTAATTGGTAACAACTATGTATTAGATTTTTTTTTTGTTATATACTCAATTGGGATACAATTTCAAGTTCTATCACAACTTAATAAGTACAAGTGACATATATAGTAAACTTAATCACTGTATAAGGCATTATTGGTTAATGCTTTAACATCATAAGGATATTATAGTGGAGGGTTGTATGCCTCTTAAATACCTTATGTCCCCAGTACTCTTCTTTGTTTGAAGGTAGCAATTTAAGGTACAGATATATTATTAGGACAATTATGACAATGATGTTTATGATTATTATTAACGATGATGTAGTAGCAGTGATAGCTATACATAGTGTAACAGTAACAGATGGTTAAACATATCCATGTATGTATAAATGACATGCTAAGAAGGAGTAATTATATATGAATGATGAATTAAGCACATGCTAACACCTCACTAATGCTTAATAGTGTGACATTATTATAAAGTGCTACCAAGTGTGAAAATGTTATGTTTATTACCTGGAGAGAAAGTATGGTAGTGTAATAAGCATTTTTTGGATACTATATATAGCAGAAAAAAGAATTTTTCAGTACCTTTTAGAAACAAGTGTGACCAGGTTGAGCAGTGATAGGCTATGTAGGCCAATGGATGGGAGGGTGAACTGCTAGGGAAATATCTTTGTGCTACCCTCAAATTATTGTCATTAAACTCAAATTCCACATAAATTTGTAGTACTGCATAATAAGAAAATTCTTACTTTTCATTTGGTGAATGTTAACTGACTGAATGTTTCTGTTCATTTTTTTGTTATTTATTTTTCTTATTTCTTACATAATCCGTCATGTAAAATGTAATCAAATGAAAAAGTCTCTTTTTGAAACTAGTTTTATTAGTTTTAATCTTTTAACTTGAATGAAGCAAACATTAAATTATATGCAACATTCTCTGACTGGAAGAATTTTATTTAACATCCATCCATCCATCCATCCATCCATCTTCATCCGCTTTATCCGGGGCCGGGTCGCGGGGGCAGCAGCCTAAGCAGAGAAGCCCAGACCTCCCTCTCCCCAGCCACCTCCTCCAGCTTATCCGGGGGAATACCAAGGCGTTCCCAGGCCAGCCGAGAGATATAATCTCTCCAGCGTGTCCTGTGTCTGCCCCGGGGCCTCCTCCCAGTGGGACATGCCTGGAACACCTCACCCAGGAGGCGCCCAGGGGGCATCCTTGTCAGATGCCCGAACCACCTCAGCTGGCTCCTTTCGATGTGGAGCAGCAGCTGCTCTACTCTGAGCCCCTCCTGGATGGCCGAACTTCTCACCCTATATCTAAGGGAGAGGCCAGCCACCCTTCGGAGGAAGCTCATTTCTGCCGCTTGTATCCGTGATCTCGTTCTTTCGGTCACTACCCACAGCTCGTGGCCATAGGTGAGGGTAGGGACGTAGATCGACCAGTAAATTGAGAGCTTCGCTTTTACACTCAGCTCCCTCTTCACCACGACGGACCGGTGCAGCATCCGCATTACTGCAGCTGCAGCCCCAATCCGTCTGTCGATCTCCGGCTCCCTTCTCCCATCACTCGCGAACAAGACCCCGAGATACTTGAACTCCTCCACTTGGGGCAGGAACTCATCCCCGACCCGGAGTGGGCACTCCACCCTTTTCCGGCTGAGAACCATGGCCTCAGATTTTGAGGTGCTGATCCTCATTCCCGCTGCTTCACACTCGGCTGCGAACCGTTCCAGTGCGAGCTGGAGGCCCCCACCCGATGAAGCCAACAGAACCACATCATCTGCAAAAATCAGAGATGAGATTCTGAGGCCACCAAAGCGAAAGCCCTCCGCCACTTGGCTGCGCCTAGAAATCCTGTCCATAACAATTATGAACAGAACCGGAGACAAAGGGCAGCCCTGGCGGAGCCCATCACCCACCGGGAACGAGTCCGACTTATTGCCGGCAATGCGAACCAAGCTCTTGCAACGGTTGTATAGGGATCGAATGGCCCGTAGCAATGGGCCAGACACCCCATATTCCCGCAACACCTCCCACAGGACACCCCGAGGGACACGGTCGAATGCCTTCTCCAAGTCCACAAAACACATGTAGACTGGTTGGGCAAACTCCCATGCACCCTCAAGTATCCTGGAGAGGATAAAGAGCTGGTCCAGTGTTCCGCGACCAGGACGAAAACCGCATTGTTCCTCCTGTATCCGAGGTGCGACTAACTCTCCTTTCGAGCACCCTGGCATAGACTTTCCCAGGGAGGCTGAGGAGTGTGATCCCCCTGTAGTTGGAACACACCCTCCGGTCCCCCTTCTTAAAGATGGGGACCACCACCCCGGTCTGCCAGTCCACAGGTACTGCCCCTGATCTCCACGCAACATTGCAGAGGCGTGTCAACCAGGACAGCCCTACAACGTCCAGAGCCTTCAGGAACTCGGGGCGGACCTCATCAACACCAGGGGCTCTGCCACCAAGGAGTTGTTTAACTGCCTCAGTGACCTCGCCCCCGGAAATTGGCGGGTCATTCCCCTCATCCCCAGACTCTGCTTCCTCCTCGGAAGACGTGTCAGTGGGATTAAGGAGGTCCTCGAAGTATTCCTTCCACCGCAGCACTATACACAGTGCAGGTAGAGCACCGCTTTCCCCTCCTGAGACGTCTGACGGTTTGCCAGAATCTCTTCGAGGCAGTCCGAAAGTCTTTTTCCATGGCCTCTCCGAACTCCTCCCACACCCGAGTTTTTGCTTCAGCCACTGCCCGAGCCGCATTCCGCTTGGCCTGTCGATACCTGTCGGCTGCCTCCGGAGTCCCACAGGCTAACCAAGCCCGATAGGACTCCTTCTTCAGCCTGGTGGCTCCCTTCACCTCTGGTGTCCACCATTTGGTTCGGGGATTACCACCACGGCAGGCACCAACCACCTTGCGGCCGCAGCTCAATGCAGCAGCTTCGGTAATGGAGACGCTGAACATGGTCCATTCGGACTCAATGTCCCCAGTCTCCCTCGGAATGCTGTTGAAGCTCTGCCGGAGGTGTGCGTTGAAGATCCCGCGGACTGGGGCCTCTGCTAGACGTTCCCAGCACACCCTCACTACGCGTTTAGGTGCACCAGGTCTGTCCAGCGTCCTCCCCCACCACCTGATCCAACTCACCACCAGGTGGTGATCAGTTGACAGCTCAGCCCCTCTCTTTACCCGAGTGTCCAGAACATATGGTCGCAGGTCTGCTGATACGATTACAAAATCGATCATCGACCTACGGCCTAGAGCGTCCTGGTGCCACGTGCACTTATGGACACTCTTATGTTCGAACAGGGTGTTCGTTATGGCCAAACTGTGATTAGCACAGAAGTCCAATAACAAAGCACCGCTCTGGTTCAGATTAGGGAGGCTTCCCAATCACACCCCTCCAGGTCTCGCTGTCGTTACCCACGTGAGCATTGAAGTCTCCCAGCAGGACAACAGAGTCTCCAGGTGGAGCACCCTCCAGCACCCCCCCCCCCCCCCCCCCCCCCCCAGGGACTCTAAGAAGGCTGGGTACTCTGAACTGCCACTCGGCGCATAAGCGCAGATGACAGTCAGGACCCGTTCCCCGACCCTAAGGCGCAGGGAACAAACCCTCTCGTCCACCGGGAAAAACCCCAACGTACCGGCAGCAAGCCGAGGGGATATTAGAATACCCACCCCAGCCCGCCGCCTCTCACCAGGGGCAACTCCAGACTGAGACAGAGTCCAGCCCCTCTCCAGGAGACTGGTTCCAGAGCCCAAGCCTTGCGTAGAGGTGAGCCCGACTATATCTAGCCGGTACCTCTCAACCTCACGCACTAACTCAGGCTCCTTCCCCACCAGAGAGGTGACATTCCATGTCCCTATTGCCAGTCTTGGCAGCCGGGGGTCAGTCCGCCAGGGCCTCCGCTCCTGGCCGCCACCCGGCCCACAATGCACCCGACCCCTATGGCGCCTCCTGCGGGTGGTGGGCCTGCGGGAGGATGGGCCCATGTCTCCTCTTCGGGCTGTGCCCGGCCGGGCCCCATGGACTAAGGCCCGGCCACCAGACGCTCGCCCTCGGGCACCCTCCCCGGGCCTGGCTCCAGGGCAGGGCCCCGGTAACCCTATCCCGGGCAGGGTAAACTGTTCCCTCGGTGTCCTTTTCATAAGGGTCTTATGAATCGCTCTTTGTCTGGTCCCTCACCCAGGGCCAGTTTGCCATGGGAGACCCTACCAGGGGGCAAAAGCCCCCAGACAACATAGCCCCTGGGATCCCTGGGACACACAAACCCCTCCACCACGATAAGGTAGCGATTCAAGGAGGAGTAATAACAATAAGCTAATAAGGTGACATTAACTGGCTGTTAAACCCATAGCTTGAAAAGTGTGCGGTCACTGTAAACAGTGGAACATATAAAACTGCCTTCAGCCTGAAACCACCCTCAAACCTAACCTCCCGTCTGCATCACTCCCAGCAGCTGGAAACTATGAGGTGCCGTAAGGGACATTATTACTGAAACGCTTAAATAGGTTTATTTAACATTTAAACCTATTTTTCTGCATATTCCAGCATATAAAATAAAATAGTTTTTTGTGTTTACACTCACTCTTTCAAATAGATGCACGTAAAACACAGCAGAAAATAAATAAAATCAATCCTGTTGCTCTATTTTCACCTGTATAGCAGGAGTGAGGCAGGCGGAGGTTTGCTCTGGTGCAGGAGTGTGGTAGAGGTCAGTGGAAGAATCTGGGAGTTACACATTTCCGTGGCAGCGTACTGTCGGTGCATGCTCGGAAGTTTAGGGGTGTTTTTCGCTGTAAAAAGAAGATTTCTTCCTACGCTAATGTTTCTGTCACTTTTTAAGGTAAGTATGGTCAGTACTTCCACGCTTTAAACGCTGCACGGTCATACTCTCTGCCGCACTCGTTATTTTATTCATTGTTGATCTGCACACAGCAGTTGCCACAAATGTAGCACTCGCTTAAGTCATTGTCATGAGACACTATTGACTGGATCATGTTTTAAAACTCATCTGCAAATAATAATTAGAATAGAATAGAATAGAATTCAACTTTATTGTCATTGCACATGTAGTACAGGCAACGAAATGCAATTTGCATCCATCCAGAAGTGCTTTAGCCATGATATAGACATATTACAAAATATATATTAGCAATAATATTGATATATAAATATATTACAGAAATGAGTCTGTTATAGGTATGAGGGTACAAAATATGGGTCTATTATGGGTATGTTACAATGTACACGCTATGAAGGTATGTTATGAATATGCTATAAGTATGAGTATGTACAGGCTGTAGTGATGTACAAGCTATGTACAGGATATAAATATGAAAACTATACAGAAATATGAAATTAAAAAAGCTATACAGAAATATGAACTATGCAAGTTATAAACAGTTGTAGAATTAAAATTATGGTTTGTACAGAATGGTTGTTTATACAGAATTATACAGTAGTGCAGTTAAGATAAGTGAAATATGTGGATAATTTCTACAGACGCTATATAAAGTGCTAGTGGTTGTGAGTTGTGGTTCAGCCATGTTATTATTGTCGGTTGCGAACAAAATGGCTCTTAGACCCGGATCTTTGACGTGAATGACGCAGGCCGTGTTTTTTTTTCTTTCTTTCTCTCACCCTCTCTCTCCACTTATTTCCGCTTCACTCGCATGCGAGCCTTGTGCTTTGCGCTGGGGAGAGGGGGGAGGAGCAGAGCGGGAGGGAGAGAGAGAGAAAGAGAACCAGGGGCAACAACGTCACATTAGAAAGGTATAGTAATCATCCACAACTATTTTCAGTTGCAGATGATAAAGGATTCAGAAAGTTTATTCATGCAGGTCCATATGACAGAGAATGTGCATGTTCTTTTTGTTTTCATATTCTAATTTATATTTAATTGTGTTGTGGTTTGCAGTGTTTTGTGTTGTTTCACTTTAAATTTGTTTAAAAGGAAAAAGCTGAAAATTTAAATAGTTAAAAGTTGAAATGTGAATAGTTAGTTTTTGTATTATATGATTTATTTATTACATTTTATGTGGAGTGAATAAATAAAAGTATATTCACGGTGGCCCCTAGAGACAAAGCACGTACAAACTTCAAAATACGTACAAACTCAGAAGCACATAAAAACTCAGAAGCACATAAAAACTCCAAAACATGTACAACACAAGAGAAGTGCTCCAGGATGCTGGGCGCAGTGTTGAGCTTTTGTTACCTAGAGGCTACACAAGCCAGCAAGTACCAACGACCTAAATTTGGTGTGTGGTAGTAACAGGTAAATTAAAATTAAAAAAAAAATTTTTTTTAATATATATGAGTGCTTGTGTATAAATACACAAACAATACACATATGCTTTCAATTGTGTAATTTAAGTGATCTGGGTAGCTCTGTTTTGGAAGTTCAGTTAATGCTAGAAATGTGTTTTGGAGTTTGTACGTGTTTTGTCTCTAGGGGCCACCACATATATTTATATATAAACATATATTTATATATAAACATATATAAATAAAACCACTTTTGTTACATTACAATTATGCACAAAAGGAATTACTATATTATTGTTAATAATAAATTAATTAAAGCAACAAAACAACCTGAAGAGCTGGCTCGGAGCCAAAAGAGCTGGTTCTCTAAAAAGAGCCGGAAATCCCATCACTAAGGCCGATATGTTTCCCTTCTTTTTGCTCACTTGCTTTGCTTGACTAAGCCGACTTCCTGTTCAATAACGTTTTTTCAAAATAAAGCCGTTTCTAAAGTGCATTACTTGGAGCAACCACAGAGGGTGCTGTAAACACATAATGAATAATAAACTGACTCAGAATGATATTTTAACAGAACACAAGAAACCAAAGCACAGTTAATCGGTTTATTGTATGCAAAGGTATTGTGGTTCTAATTGTGATGCAAAATTTGTGGCAATTTTTGAGGCAATTCAGGAAGAATCAGTGGAGTAAAGGTGATCAGTGGAATAACAGTGGAGAGTTGATAGGTTTTGCATTATGAGGCCAAAGGCTGGAAGTGGCAGAGGTTGGGTGGCAAAGAAGGATAATCCATAAGACAGCAAAGTAGAAACTTAAAAACAGGTAGAAAAGGGGCAAAACACTATAAATAGTTAAGCTTAATGTGCTACTTTACTGCAGGATACTGCAAAGGGTAAGTAGAAAAAGTGGGTTGGTATACTGTAGTAGTTTGTGAAAACTAGTCTCCCAGCCCGGCAGGAATTAGCCAGGACTTTGCAAAGTCATACCCAGAAGCTCACAGAGTTAATATACGACTCATAAAACTTAGCTAAACTTTCCAAATATTTTTGATTCCTCGGTGATATTGCCCTTTGATGGTCCAACCAGCCACACTTCAGTGTTAGGACGTATTTAGTAGTATATAAGTTCATAATCTGTCATCAGATTTTAAGATAACAGATGAACAGACAATCACAAAAGGAAACAAATGTTAAATCTATTTGTAAATCATTGGTAATCACTTCAGTTACAAAAATATGAACACTGTCTCAGGCTCATGGCATGGCTTAAATGTAGTAACAGTAGCAACAGATTCATTTTCTCTGACAAATAGCATGCTATTATAAGCACACATTTGTGTGAAACTCTTGAAACCTAAAACGTGAGGGAGGTGTTTGTTTTTAAATTTATTACTGTCATTATGCGACCAGCAGCGCACTACGATAAGGCTTGATTGAATGACCGAGAAATGTTGATAACATGAGAATTAGGTGACTTCATTTTCTACTCTCGCCATGCAAATCAATGATACCCAGCTGTGAAACACAACAACACTATAACAAAGAGACGCTGTTAAATGAAAAACATTCAACATGTAATATTTCACCAGGACCACAGCAGACTAGGCTCAGCACCACCGCATTCATTGTTGTTTTGCATTGCAGATGTAATTGCATGCTTAAAATAACCATGCTGATTCAAAATGGAAAAATATGAGTATGCATTTTCTAAGAGGTCACAATGAAGAATATCAACTGCATGTTAATATACAATTATGTATATTAACATGTGGACTGTTGATAAAGACTAATTATACAGCATGAAACCTTATTTAAAAAAAATGCTGTGACTGTAAGATGGTGTAAATAGCATTTTGTGTTTTCTACATGAACAATTCTTTCATCTCAGAGGATTAATGCTGCAGTTTGGGAAAGAAGATAAATCTGAACCAGTAGTATTTGCTCAGTCTGGAGCATCTTTCCAAAATAACACTAGTCTTTCAAGTCAGACTTCAGCAATGTCATAAACCTTTCTGAGTCTGAATTGAAATTCAAGAAGTGAATCAAAAGTACTAAATAATTGTTTGTTTGTTTTTTTCCACTATATTAATTTTTCATTTGAACTTTTTTTTAATTCATGAGCTTTTACCTAACTAAAATCAAATACTTATATGAGTCATCCTTTTTACGAACCTTTAAAAATAAAGGCCACAAAACATATCAACACAAACTAGCATTTTGGGTGATGGCTGTGTGATTTAAGAGTTAAAACTGTGACATATGGTTAGAAAAACCTAGTTCAGTAGAATGGGAGGCAGAGCCTTCATCTTTCAGGCCTCTTTTCTGTGGAACCAGCTTCCAGTTTGGATTCAGGAGACAGACACAGTCTCTTAAAACTTTCCTTTTTGACAAAGCATATAATTAGGGCTGTGTCAGGTGACTCTGAATCTTCCCTTAGTTGTGCTGCAATAGGGCTAGGTTGCTAGGGGCTTCCCATGATGCACTGAGTGTTTCTTCTTCACTCACTATGTGTTTATACATCACTCTGCACTCCATTTAATCATTAATTAGATTATTAATCTCTGGCTGTCTTTTATAGCATGTCTTTGTCCTGTTTTCCTACCCGACCCATCATGGCAGATGGCTGCAACTCCCTGAGCTTGTTTCTGCTGGAGTTTCTTCCTGTTAAAAGGGAGGTTTTCTTTCCCACTGTCGCCAAAGCGCTTGCTTTGAGGGATCATCATGATTTTGTTTTTTTTTTCTCTTTCCTCTGCATTTATGTAGGGTCTTAACTTGCAAAAGAATCTAAAAGATACTAGAATTAACATATTTTTTGTCAAAGATTCAAGTTTAAAAGAAATCCAGTGGTTGTTATTAATGCACACATTGTTGGTAGGTAAAAAGAACACAGCACAGTCCTGCCTTTTCTGGTCCTTTACCTCCTTTGATTACCCCCCCCCCCCCCCCCCCCGCCCCCCAAAAAATAAATAAAATAAAATAAAATAAAAAAATATATATAGATTGATATGAATTTCTATGCAAGTTATACTTCCACTGGCATTTAATGTATCACTAACTTAATTTCCATTGGCAGACAGCCTCAGCTGCAGGGCATGTGGAGTGTGGGTTTTCATGACGAGTGACTGTTTAAAGGAGTTCAGAAAAACACATACTGTAGTAGTGCTCCCAAGGGACTATGCAAATTAGATTAAAGACTTTTACTCATCCAATAACAACATTTTTTCAACTAAATATTTACTGTCTTTCCCTGAAGGTTGTTGCATGTTTAGAGCCAATATGCTCTTTTGGGCCTGACTCCGTGTTGCTGAATATGCAATTTTAAGCCGACCCTGTCAGCTGTAGTACAAGAAATTTCACTTGTACTCCACTTTCACTTTTTGATATAAATTTTCAGATTATAGCGTGCACATTTTCACTGTGCCAGGTACAAATGGAATATTTTTCACAACGCTTGGAAAGAAAAGTTACAAGACCTCTTAAGTAGCACGTCTATGGGCTGTCTCATTATTCTATATCAGTTGTTAGTGATGAGATGTGATAAGAGATGTTAGTGATGGGAGACCTCTTAATATGATTACACAGTTTGTCAGAGTGTCTTCTTTAAACACCATTCTTCTGTAACAGCTAGGAGCTACAGTGTGTGTGTGTGTGTGGCCACACCTCCCAGAAGTAGGTATGGCTGGAGCTGGCAGAAATGTGTTTGGCGTATAGGACAAGACTATGAATTCTTGCTAGTCAAATCTAAAACTATACAATAATTAAAATATTAGCTCCACTTTCAGCTCTTTTTTAGACAGTACTGTCGTAAAGCTCGTCGATTGCCAATGAATATGTGCATCCAGTCTTTCCCTTGCTGGCATCGTGTGGCTGCATTTGGCTATTGTCGCTAAAAAGCTGTGCTTTTTTCATCCCATAGCAAAGTGTAGTCATCGCTGTCTCTGAGGGCGTGTCTCTCTTCTACTAACACTGGCTGGAAGTGGGCAAGCTGAGATGCAAGCAGTTTGCTTCTGGTCTTTTGCGCATGTGCATGGGAGAGCAGAAGCTGCCGCTGTTCTGCGTTGACTGCACTGAGATCAGTTAGACCTACTTTGTGTTGAAACACAGCTAGCATTAAACCAGCTTCAGTGATTCAGCATCGCAACAGATGATTTTGCTGTTGCTAACCATCTTGACTAGCTGAGGGGATGGCAGCACAGACCGCGTCTAAAAAACAGGCAAGCTAACCAGGTGCAGCTGTTTAGCCAATACTCCACCTTTATTCTTCATGAATATTTTCAGTCGGATGATTCAGATGCTTGATCATGTATCACGATGGTTTGAAAGATTCTTCCACCACTTGTCATTTTAATCCAATAACAAATCATTTTTGGTAATATAGCAGATATTTATTTAAGATAAGATGACCTTTATTAGTCCCACACGTGGGACACTATAATAGTAACAATATTTGACAATTCTTCAGGAGGAGTGCAAGCAGGTGAATATGTCCATGTAGAGTGCAGACAGACAGCAGAGATGGTATGTTTTAATCTGATCAATTTTATCTTGTTAAATAGGTTTAGTAGAGGAAGATGTTTTTGTTGGTGTATGTATTTTTACTTTTCTTTCTTTGTCACGCACGCAACTGGTAAAACTAAATTCAGGTATTCTCAGTTCCATTGCCACAGGTGTATAAAATCAAGAACCTAGCCATGCAGTCTGCATATACAAACATTTGACAAAGAAAGAGCTCACTGAATTTGAGTGTGGTGCTGTAACAATATGCCACTTTTGCAACAGGTCAGTTTGTGAAGTTTCTTCCTTCCTAAATATTCTGTGATCAGCTATAAGTAATCTAAAATTTTAAATTCATGCATTTAGGAAGTACCTTGCAGTACCTCAGCTTTGAAGTGGTAGACCCTATAAATTTAGAGAGCAGGGTATTCCAAATGCTAAGGTGTGTAGTGCATAAAAGTCACCAGCACTGCTGACTCAGCAACTACAGAGTTCCAAAAGTAGTCTGACAGTAACATCAACACAAAAATGGTGTGCAGTAAGCTTCATGGCATAGGTGTCCATGGCCAAGCAGCTCGTGTGTTTGCAATATGTAGATGTACCAGTACTTTAGACCATGTATTGAAGCCAGTGTTTACTTAGCTTAGCTGTGTACTTCATAAGGCCTGAAAGTAATTTAGAGAGCACTTAGAGTTAAACAGAAAAAGGTAAAAATATAAAATAAAGTAAAACGCATCTAACACTAAAGTGCAAAGGTATGCATGATGTCAGTGTGTTCCATAGTTATTTCTACACAGTATTTGACATGTGACTCTTAATTAAAAAAACTACATGCTAGTACCTTGAAAAATAAATTTAGGGGTTGGGTGGTTAGAGGTGTATTAAGCGAGGATGCTGAAATGATTCAGTCACCAGTGAATTAGTCAGGGACATCTTTTAATCCTCTAAAAAATGAAGGATAATCAGTGAGTCTCAGTATGAATTTGCACATAATGACAGATTCCACTGTCTCAGTGCCATTCAAAGGATATGCACAAAAAGCTATATGTCAGCATATGTTCAGCCAAGTCACATTACTGTACTAATACACACTGGAAGTGAGCAAAAGGTAGCTGGAAATGCATTTTGTGTACCTCCTATAATTCGTGATTCATGGTACTCAAGGAACAACCAATTCATATCCCCCACTGAGATTTTCATCCCTTGTGCACAGCAGCAAAATTCTGCCCCACTTGTCTGGATGTGATTCAGCTTACAAAGACTTTTCAGAGCGGCAGGGTTTTCCTGGGGGTAGTGATCCTTAGATGTGGATCGAGTTGAATATGAGACTGGGAAATGTAGCCAAAGATTTCCTCTTTTCTGTGTGTATTTAGGGTGTCTATGTGGTAGGAAGAACACAAACGCTTTGCAAATATAATATTACATAAAACATTTTTGAAGCTCTACATGTAAGCCAACAATTATTTGGGATAATTCTTTGAAAAAGCACTTTGGCCCTCTTTCCTGCTAACACACTGCTTAGAAGGGTACAGTATTACCAGCTAGAGCAGGGCGATATGACCAAAAATATTTATCACAATATACATTTGAAAATTTGCAAAAATGATATAACTGACGATATAATTGACCCTAGATAAAATACTTTACAACTCCACAACTTTATTAGTGCAAAAGACCCCATCAATGTATTTTCACTTAAACAAGCAGCTGTTTTTTATGTGGATTAAAGTTATATAAAAATTTAACAGTGCAAATCCAAATTTCTTGCTGACAGTTTAACCAAAAGGCATTTCCAGTGGAAATTGGCCGACATCCTGAGCATAACCATGCATAATATCCACAAAACTTAAAAAGAGGTTATACACACACAATACAGTAATATTATGTTGAAGCACAGTACGTATCACTCCGCGAGGTGCCTACCTACGATAGCCGTACGATAGCTCCGACAATCCATCAAGCGGTGCTGTTTCGTAGCTTGGCAAAGTCGTACTAAAACATTTGACAGATTTTCGAGCGCCGTGTACATAAAATCGTTTTTAAGTCAGTAAACACAACCAGAGTTCATACATAAGGCACACAGGATTATAAGGAGCACTGTCGATTTTCACAAAAATCAAAGGATTGATTTTAAGTGTGCCGTATTTTCCAAACAACATGGTAATAACGACGGCCCGCTAGCATGCTCCACCAAAAATAGTTCTTTGTTGTGTATCTGACGGATGAAAGCTAAACCAGTTCCACCACTGAAGTTGCAGCATTTTTACAAACCAATTCTGGTTCATCCGTTTCATTCAACGATCCACTTTCGCTCTTCTCATTCTGCGTTGCCGCCATGTGCGTATGTAAACAAAGGCACTGCGCATGCGCGTTTTACCCATATTCTATCGCGATATTTCATTTTCCTATCGTTGCCCAAAATTACACCGGTATTACCATGAATGGTATGATTTAGCCCAGCCCTATTACCAGCAAGCAAGCATTTATTTCCAAGAAGATTACATTCTTAAAAAAAATAAATGTAACAGCCAATAAATAAATGGAATCCCAACACACAGTCTTGTGTTCATCGAGATGTTTTATAGGCAAAATCATTTGGTTTGTTATCTTTTCCAAGTTTCTTGCAAAATACTACACGTAAAACCAAGGAGGAAAGACAGAAAACAATCCTTATCACTTTCCAAAAAGGGAAATAGTAGCATGTAGCGTAGACAGCAGGCAGACAGCAGACAGACTCAGTGATCCACCAATATGACATTCTTTTGTATAAAGCTTTTGTATGTGTAGGAAGGCTACAGCCTTGAACCAAGGCTACAAAAGAAAAAGTGGGATGAGCTATAATACAGCTGTCATGAGAAAAATAAGAAAAATTCTGATGCCTTTAACTGGCTCAGATAGAGTTTCACTGCACATATAAATCAAAGACCATCTATCTGTCTATCTACAGGGAGTGCAGAATTATTAGGCTGCAACATCACTGGAGTGCCCAAAAGCACAAGGTGTGCAATACTCAGAGACATGGCCAAGGTAAGAAAGGCTGAAAGACGACTACCACTGAACAAGACACACAAGCTGAAACGTCAAGACTGGGCCAAGAAATATCTCAAGACTGGTTTTTCTAAGGTTTTATGGACTGATGAAATGAGAGTGAGTCTTGATGGGCCAGATGGATGGGCCCGTGGCTGGATTGGTAAAGGGCAGAGAGCTCCAGTCCGACTCAGACGCCAGCAAGGTGGAGGTGGAGTACTGGTTTGGGCTGGTATCATCAAAGATGAGCTTGTGGGGCCTTTTCGGGTTGAGGATGGAGTCAAGCTCAACTCCCAGTCCTACTGCCAGTTTCTGGAAGACACCTTCTTCAAGCAGTGGTACAGGAAGAAGTCTGCATCCTTCAAGAAAAACATGATTTTCATGCAGGACAATGCTCCATCACACGCGTCCAAGTACTCCACAGCATGGCTGGCAAGAAAGGGTATAAAAGAAGAAAAACTAATGACATGGCCTCCTTGTTCACCTGATCTGAACCCCATTGAGAACCTGTGGTCCATCATCAAATGTGAGATTTACAAGGAGGGAAAACAGTACACCTCTCTGAACAGTGTCTGGGAGGCTGTGGTTGCTGCTGCACGCAATGTTGATGGTGAACAGATCAAAACACTGACAGAATCCATGGATGGCAGGCTTTTGAGTGTCCTTGCAAAGAAAGGTGGCTATATTGGTCGCTGATTTGTTTTTGTTTTGTTTTTGAATGTCAGAAATGTATATTTGTGAATGTGGAGATGTTATATTGGTTTCACTGGTAAAAATAAATAATTGAAATGGGTATATATTTGTTTTTTGTTAAGTTGCCTAATAATTATGCACAGTAATAGTCACCTGAACACACAGATATCCCCCTAAAATAGTTAAAACTAAAAACAAACTAAAAACTACTTCCAAAAATATTCAGCTTTGATATTAATGAGTTTTTTGGGTTCATTGAGAACATGGTTGTTGTTCAATAATAACATTATTCCTCAAAAATACAACTTGCCTAATAATTCTGCACTCCCTGTATGACATACAGTGGGGCAAAAAAGTATTTAGTCAGCCACCGATTGTGCAAGTTCCCCCACTTAAAATGATGACAGAGGTCAGTAATTTGCACCAGAGGTACACTTCAACTGTGAGAGACAGAATGTGAAAAAAAAAATCCATGAATTCACATGGTAGGATTTGTAAAGAATTTATTCGTAAATTAGGGTGGAAAATAAGTATTTGGTCACCTCAAACAAGGAAAATCTCTGGCTCTCACAGACCTGTAACGTCTTCTGTAAGAAGCTTTTCTGTTCCCCACTCGTTACCTGTATGAATGGCACCTGTTTGAACTCATCATCTGTATAAAAGACACCTGTCCACAGCCTCAAACAGTCAGACTCCAAACGCCGCCATGGCCAAGACCAAAGAGCTTTCGAAGGACACCAGGAAAAGTATTGTAGACCTGGGGTCAAAATGATCATGAGAACGGTGAGCAAAGATCCCAGAACCACACGGGGGGACCTGGTGAATGACCTGCAGAGAGCTGGGACCAAAGTAACAAAGGTCACCATCAGTAACACACTACAACGGCAGGGAATCAAATCCCGCAGTGCCAGACGTGTTCCGCTGCTGAAGCCAGTGCATGTCCAGGCCCGTCTGAAGTTTGCCAGAGAGCACATGGATGATACAGCAGAGGATTGGGAGAATGGCATGTGGTCAGATGAAACCAAAGTAGAACTTTTTGGTATAAACTCAACTCGTCGTGTTTGGAGGACGAAGAATACTGAATTGCATCCCAAGAACACCATACCTACTGTGAAGCATGGGGGTGGAAACATCATGCTATGGGGCTGTTTTTCTGCCAAGGGGACAGGACGACTGATCCGTGTTAAGGACAGAATGAAAGGGGCCATGTATCGTCAGATTTTGAGCCAAAACCTCCTTCCATCAGTGAGAACTTTGAAGATGAAACGAGGCTGGGTCTTCCAACATGACAATGATCCAAAACACACCGCCCGGGCAAAAAAGGAGTGGCTCCGTAAGAAGCATTTGAAAGTCCTGGAGTGGCCTAGCCAGTCTCCAGACCTCAACCCCATAGAAAATCTGTGGCGGGAGTTGAAAGTCCGTGTTGCTCGGCGACAGCCCCAAAACATCACTGCTCTCGAGAAGATCTGCATGGAGGAATGGGCCAAAATACCAGCTACTGTGTGTGCAAACCTGGTAAAGACCTATAGTAAACGTTTGACCTCTGTTATTGCCAACAAAGGTTATGTTACAAAGTATTGAGTTGTATTTTTGTTATTGACCAAATACTTATTTTCCACCCTGATTTACGAATAAATTCTTTACAAATCCTACCATGTGGATTCATGGATTTTTTTTTTCACATTCTGTCTCTCACAGTTGAAGTGTACCTCTGGTGCAAATTACTGACCTCTGTCATCATTTTAAGTGGGGGAACTTGCACAGTCGGTGGCTGACTAAATACTTTTTTGCCCCACTGTAGTGGAATAATGAAAAAACATGCTTCATAGCTGCTCTCCTCATCATGGCTATTCATTTTAGATTTTTATTTCACAACATTTTAAAAAGCAGTTACACCTTTAAGTCAAAAGATTAGTCAACTTAAGTTGAGCAAATACTTTATAATGTTGTTATTTTCTGTGCATGTTATATAGCTGAATAAAAGCAGGTGCATCCTTGAAAATATTTCTATATTAAAGTGATTGCAATAACAGCCACAAGATTAGTTTTATGCAGATGTCTTAACACCCCTGAGCTAATATCTGTCATAGTGATGGGTTTCTGTTTAGTCACAAGCTGTGTTGCTTGTTTAATTTCTTCTGCTTAGTCTTTGGTTGCATTGTCTGTAGCTTTCTGGCAGTTTTTCAACCTTGCCCTTTTGCTTGTGCTTTTTCTGAATGCCTTTCTTTGGATTAAAGGCTAGATTTTTGACTGGTGCCCCATGGGAAAAAGTACAGCAATGATATGTACAAAAGTTTGGGCGCAGATATATTACAGCTTACCTACTGGTTATTTTTCACCCACTCTTCCTTGCAGATCATTTCACTTCTGAGATATTTTTAGGCTTTCCTTGCACACACAGAATACTCTGTCAGTATTCCTCTTTAGCTTGCATTTCTTGAAGTAATAGTGGTTAGTGAGGTTTTCTTTGGATCATTGGCCTGTTGTAGATGCCAACCTTAGTTTATTGAGATTTGGATATAGAAACAAATATTAATTAAATCCAGTCTATTCTTCCATTTACTCTGTTTCCTGTGCAAGATGTTATTTTCATAAACTGCTGCTGCCTTTCTTCTTCTTCCTTGAAACACTTCTTTGATGATTTTGGCCAGTGGTATGTCCACAACATCTGCTTCCAAAATGACTCTGGGCAGCACACACATGAGGACCCCTGCATCTAATCTAGAGTGGGTCAGTTTCTGCCAGGACATAGCAGATGATTTTCAGATATTTCAGATACACTGGATGTGGAATTATTGGAGGAAATATCCAGAGTAGGCCAGCATTTCATGAGTTTTCCTGCCACTTCGATATTCTTAAAAAAGCACCCCTCTGAGGTTATTAAATACCAGCAGTATCATACAACAGCAACATCTCCAAAGTGAATGTGTGGATTGAAAGATCTATTCTGATAAGATTGAAAAAATAAAAGCATTCTGCATAACATAATAGTGAAACTTCCTGGTGTGGCTATGAGGCTTGAGCAGTATATAGGGCCCATGGGTTCTTCCACACCTGACAGTGCAACACAGCTCCACTCACCCAATGGTGAAGCAATGGGATGAAAACTGGGGCGTCTCACTCATCATCTAAACCTAATTTAATTTTTTGCACATTTGTTGAACATTGCTTCCAAAAGCACAGGCAACATCATGTTATGTATCTTTGTATTTTTTCCACTCATAATGTAAAAACTGTAATTGATGTTTTATATGAATTTCATGTTTTGATGAGAGTTGATTGTTAAAAATAAGTATATTGTTTAGTTTTCTAAAAATGATAAGCAAATTGTATTTAAACCTACATGTTTATATTTGTAAACACACAAAAAATATCAACAGCATTGTTTATTTTTTTGTGAGTAATCTCCTTATTGGTTAGTTTCAGTTTGTCTACTTAAAGAAATGCTATATAGGCTGTTGGTCTTTCTTCTGGATGAAAACAATGTGAGTTTTACATCCTATGGGTCTACCCGGGTGAAAAGCAAGAAAGAAACAGCATGCTGTTATAAGATCCTTATACAGGGCATTTGAATACATTATTGGTTAAGAATAGAATAGCCTTTTATTGTCATTGTACAATGAAACTGTGGCTGCTTCACACCAACTGTGCATGGTATAAAAATATAAATAAATAAATAAATAATAAAACGAAATGTAACAGTGAAAAATACTCCACAAAAAGTACGTATCTAATTGATATTTTTAAGTATTCAAAGATAAATATGAAATGAACAAATGATACAAGAGCAAGCTTTAGATTTAATATTTGAGGCTGGCTGACTGACTATTGCATAGTCTACAAAAGACAGCTGTCAGTCTCGGCTATGCTCACTGAGAAGCATGAAAGGCAATCGTGATTGTGTCTTCAGTATAGTTTCTTCCTTGTTAGTCAGCAGTAAATATTCAAACCAAAGCAGTGTCAGTGGAGATACAAACCTTGACTCATCAGTCTTCTTAAATAAATTTAAACTTTACCATGACTGCAGGATATTTGCAAACCTATGGATAAACCTTCATATTTAAAAGTTAGCTCACCATTAGTCCGCTACATGTGTTAGCTTTTCCATTCTGTCAAAGAGAAGGTGACCTTTTAGCAGGCACATACTGAAAGACAGCCAACAAATGAAGATGCCCCACACAAAGGTCATGTTCTTCTTTAAAAAGGACATCAGAGAAAAACATCTGAAAGCAGTCATGAAGAAAGTGGTTGGGGACTGAGTAAAAACAGTTTTCTTTGGCAAATTGGCTACACAAGGGTTATAAGTATTATTTAGGGCTGAATGCCAGACAGATGCTGACAAAAAAATTGTGGTGATGTATGAGGTTTTTTTTTCTTTTGTTTTTCTGAAGGACGGGACTATGTGTCTCTGTTCGAATGAGTCGATGTGCAATCTTGATGTAATTTATTCTGACAAGTGACAATGATGCTTTACTACTCCAAGAGCCCACAACACTGGATGAATAATACATTTTGAATGGGTGATATGGGAGTTTGTGCAAGATTAACACTAGTCTTCTGACCATGTTTAAAATCACTTAAATAGATGTGCAGTTTGGAAGGTACAATCTTGTTTTATCTAAAGGTTTTGATTGTGCATCCAGCCTATAAAGGAGTGGAGGGGGGTCTCTCATATACAGCCATCATCTTGAACTGGATAGACTGTGAGTGACAAGGGTGTATCCTCTTAGCACAGACAGAAAGTGAAGGTCTTCACACCAAACTTAGCTTTTGACCGTGGGGGCTGCAGAGAGCAGGGACTGTCATGTTTGATTTAGATTTGCTTGACCCAGGTAGGCTTTGCTTTTGACATACTGCATAAATATAGAGAGGTATCTTACATGTAGGGGAATATGGGAATATGCAGTCCTTCTAAACTCAATATATTTGAGACAAATCTATCAATTTGGGTACACATAGCTCCACAGAAAAGCAAAAAAATATGCTGTGCTGATCCTATTTATAATAGTATTTGGGCTACTATCTGTTATACTATGCCTATAAAATACACTGCACAAAAAAATCATTCTTTTTGAAAGGCTGAACAGAAAACTGCTTGCATTCTGGCTCCAATTTGGCTCAGACTGTCCACAGCTGCATTGTGAATTCCTGCCAAGATCATCCTGTATGGATCTGCCTTTAAACATGTTTGTTAGTGTTGTGTGCTCAGCATCTGCAGTAAGCGCTGAAGTTCTCGACCGACCTTGCCCTAGTTTTGCATGAAATCTGTGGTCTCTCCTTGCACCTCATACAACACCAGACTGACCTCTTTCAGGCTGTCAGTCCAATGAGGCCTCATTAAAATGGCTTGTGTGGAGAGGCTAGATGCAAAGCACCCACCTTTTTTTTTTCTCATTGTCTGAAAATCAAAACATGTAATCAGACCTGGACTCTACCATAACATTTAGTCAATCAGCCTCAAAAAGAAGTAATTGATAAGCTTTAGTTCAAGATTCACATAATTCTGCACTTAAATGCTTTTATGATTGTATGTAATTTAATCACTATAATAACCCTCTAGAAGAATCTACATGCATTGTGTTTTCTGTCACTGGCAGCAGTGGCAGTGGCATCACTGCAGTGCAAAGTCATAGAGAGAGCTTTGACTGCATAGGTACATTGATATGATTGTGATGAAGATATATTAGTGATGTAGTGAAGTTTCCTTGTATAGTTGATGATCTTATTGTAGATGCACTGTTTGTAATGCTAACTTTTAAGTTATTAATATGTTATGTTGCCCTTGTCAAAGGAGCTAGTGTTGCAATTCACAACAGCACCACAGTTGTTTATACAAGCCATTTTGTGTGTGACAACTGTATCGCCTAGTTAGTGTCTTATCAGTCTAATGTTAACTGACAAGCCATGTTACCTTAGCCTAAGTTTCTTTTTTCCCCTCAGTTAGGTTGTGCTACTGCATAGGCCTGCGAGTCACTATGAGACCAAATCAAACCCTTCTGACTTTGTTATGAGAAACAAAGAATTTTCTGTTAATGTTCTTGATTCATCTTTGGATCAAGCAAACATCTTGCTCCCCTGTGTGTACTCATTTTGAAAGACGTGTGTGTGTATTTTAAATTAAATTTGCAGTAAAGCATCTCAGAACTTGTCACATGTTTTCCAATTTCTGAGAAAGTGTTAAAGTTAAAGTGTTAAAAACGTTTTCCATTACTTAGGACTGTCTGAGTGTTACAGTTGTATTTTGAATAATGCCACCAATTAGGATAAGAAGTATTTTTGTATTCACACTTATCCAGACAATGGAGTTAATCAGAGGTGCCTAATACAGTATAATACACGTTGTTTTTTGTACCACTTTAAAATTATGCAGAGAGAATAAACTAAACATGTTCATTCCTAAACCTAAAGTCATACTGACCTTATCCTACAAGATAACAGCTTTCGGAAACATGTCAGCTGGGTACATATAATACCACACTTATATAAAATGTGAGGCCCTTAATCTTGTCGTATTACTGTGTATCAAGCTACATTAAGTGATTTCATATTCCCATATGGAAAAGATATATATAAATCTTATAAAGGTTGTATCTGTCTTGTGCGAAACTTGTATGAAAAGCATACAAGAGTGAAAACAGATATAAGATCCCTAGAAAAATTATATAAATGAAACTTGTATGTTTTGGATACTTACTAAAACAATATATGAAAGTGGCCACTTTCATGAGTAAATCATATAAGCCTTATATAATTCACTATATGAAGTAGGCCACATCTGATGCAAGTCTTTTATAAGTTTTTTCTATTTCTTTTCCACATGGGTTTGCTTCATCACAAAGCTTGTCTCAACGGAATTTGCAGTCAACAAGCTCAGCCAGTAAATAATGAGCAACCACATTACAAAATGATGCAATAAAGCAACATAAAATGTACAACAAATGAACTGAAGTGAACTTAAAGATCATATGGTGTAGAATAAATAAAAGTTGCTGAGAAGAAGATGTAGAGATCACACATTCAGAAAACCCCCATCTACCTAAAGTGCCCCAAATCACCAAACGACAATGAAGAGAAGTACAAAAAATGCGTAAAGATTTGTATGAAAATACCAATTTTATTCTTAGGATTTAGATATTTTTCGAATTTTAGGAGTATTAAGCATGAAAGGATGTTGCAAATCATAAAATAACTATAATATGGTATCTACGGGGATTTCATCAAGTTGTCAAAATATGAGTGCTCATTTTATTTTGCTAGGGTCTGAGATTTCTGGCTTTCAAAGGCATCATCTTTAAAAGCATGAAATTACAGTCACTGGCACTTTTTGCAAACACATCTGTACCAACTGTGGGCACAGCTCAATCTGAGTGTGTCTTTTGAAAACTACAGTCCAAAAGGTATTCTTGAGAACAGATAGACGTGTTTTAAATTCATACACGTAAATGCAAAGAATCCAAAGTTGGTATCAGTAACAAAACTTTTCAATATCAAAGGTGTGCCACATAATCCCCACTTTCATGCCCCACTCTCCAAGTCTGTTCCAATCCATTTCCCCAAGTTTAGAAATAAGCTCATATCATTGGAGACAATGATTGGCTGCATCCTATGTTTGTTTGTTGTTTGCTTTGACCAGAGAGACAGTTCTTTCAGTACCTTTGATGTGAAGACCGTATGATTTGAAATGGGAGCATAGGCACTAGCGAATGTCCCCAATGACTTATCCCTGCTTCATTGTTATTGGAGGCTCATCCTATCAAACAGTAGGAAACAAAATCATAATTAAGGACATTTGTAGAGGGGATTCAACTTTTATTACAGCACAAGCCAGCATAAAGCCCCCAAGCTTGGTACATGTTCAGCCAACAATGTCATAAAGCACAATATGGCTGCTGTAAGGTCCGGAGTGACAAGACCAAATGACTCTCTTGCCAGAGATAATCAGCTTTGTATGTCATGTTGACATGAACAGAGTGTTAAGGCATATTGCACTTTGATGCTGGCAGCACTGGCACAAAGCTGATTTTGGAAAATGCAATAGAACACAAAGGGAGACATTCCCGCAGTGCCTAACTGGCAACTGCATTAAACAACAATTCTGAGGCATAAACTGGTTAGAAGATGCTTGGTGCATTAAGACTTAAACGATCGAGGCCATTAATGTCCATCCAGCAACAGGATGACATTAGATCCATTCAAGATATTCTGCCCTCTGATCATTACTCTTAAAGACAAACTCCTGGCATGGCTATAAAGACAGAAGAAGTACATATGAGCACAGAGACATAAGAAGTACATATGTACTCCTTCACAGCAGTCACCAACTGAATAGAAGCCAAAGTTTAACACTCAGGTTTCAGTTGTTCTCAACATAAGCCATGAGTAATATGAGGTATTTAGTGAATTTCTTCTTTGTAAGGAGCAAAAAACACAATGGGAAAAATGCAGGCAATGGAGTACAACAAGAAAGGAAATCACATGCAGCAAAGGTTTTGAAACTGACTTTCATCCACCTTGTCATGAGCACATTATGTAGTACACTACCAGGCCTACAGAGCCACAGGAGTCCCAGCAGGGTTTGTGAATTGTTTTGGTGGCAATAATAATGAGAAAGAAACCTTAGCATCTTCAGTGGTTTTAAGACAAATGACAAAGCCAACTCACATAGCACTAGTGGCTAATCTATTCCACCCACGGACTGGTGAGGAATGTATTATACAACCTCTAGCTGACGCTTTGGGTTCAAAGCAGAGTTAGCAGAATTTCCAAAACTGCATGTGAGCTACCCCAACCTTTACTCTCTCACTCTCACCTCTCACACAGACGTGTGTTTGTTTTTTCATATAATATATATATATATATATATATATATATATATATATATATATATATATATATATATATATATTAGGGTGGACAAAAAGGCTAAAAAGATCCTGTGATAACTGAGGGAATGTGGCTGCAGAAATACAGAGTCACAAATTATATCAGTATCAGTAAACAAGAATTTAATCTTAGTAAGATCTGAAAAGGGCAATGGGTTACCAAATTATCTGTGAGGAAAATGTAATATCCCATGGGCAGGCTTGTATATTAAGATTATCTTTTTTTTTGTGAGCCTCATACATAAATATGTCTTCCTTCCAGAGATTAGAAATTAACCTCAGAGTGTGGGACTGTTTATTAAAATACTGATAAAGTATTCTTAATATATTCAACATCAAGTATACGTCTTAAATGTAGAGAGAGACGCACAAATTGAACTCACAATAGAAGTTCTTAGCTGACAAAAGTTCACGAAACCTGAGCAAAATGTTTAAGTGTATCACAAGACTTTTTGTGTAATAATGAGAGTATACCCATTGTAAAAATCCATAATTTAAAACAAACTCTGTATAATATTTCACAGATAGGTGAAAACGCACCTCTTCTCCACACTCCATAAACAGAAAGGTGCTGTAATATCTGATAGGCAGGATTAGGGCTGGGAGATATGGCCTAAAATTCATATTGCGATATAATTTGAAGCATGTGCGGTAACGATATATATCGTGATATATTCTTTTCTTCTGTATAACGTATTTTCCACACTATAAGGCACACTTAAAATCCTTTAATTTTCTCAAAAATCGAGAGTGTGCCTTATGTATGAATTCTGGTTGTGCTTACTGACCTCGAACCGATTTGGGCGTGCAGAAATCTGTTAAAAAATGTTTTAGTACAACTTTGGTAAGCCGCACTGCTTGATGGATTGTCAGAGCATTACGGCTGCCGTAGTGAGGAGCTTCGCGGAGTAATGTCGGTCCAAAACTCCGTCCCCTTCAGGTCCCAATGTCAAACGAACACTAAGAGTTAAAAACGGGCTAAATTATTTCATCTTTAATAAAATCATCAGCGTTGCTGCTTTAACGGGTGTAACAATTAAGTTTTACATCCATGCGTCCATGAAAACAGAATTTATTAAATTTAACTGAGTTAGAAGTTAACAGGAAGTTAGCTCACTAGTTTCCACCTAAACATGACACAGCATGTTCTGACTGAGAGATTTTTGAAACTAATTAAAACGTACAGCTCTGCTACCACTTCCGACATAAATGAAGACAGAAAACTAAACAGCAGTGGCGTTTGCAGGGTTACTGAAGTTGGACTACCTGGTATATAATGTTGTGCTACGTGATTGCTAGCAACACAGCTATGTTAGCATAACATTAGTTATAGTGTTATATTACTATATATATATATATACATAGTTATATTAGATATAGTCAAAATCTCTATCGTTGGCCAAATTTATATCGTTTCTATCGTATATTGTTTATATCGCCCACCCCTAGGCAGGATTTAATTCCACTTCATTATTAAGAGAGGTATCTATATGATTCCACAGCACAGGAGCCAGCGCTTTGTATTCAAAACCATTTTCTGGCCCCATGCAGTTGTATTACTTTCAGTTACAGCTCATGAATAACATCAAACAGACCATGAAGTGCATAGAAATAGAAAATGTGATAACTACGAGGGTGTAACCAGCCACTGTTTGAAGTACCTTTAAGCCTCTGGATCTTGAAATGTGGGTACAAGGAAATGCATATTGGTGTAGTGCTGTATAATAAAAATCACTGTCTAAATTGGTTGATTACAAGATAATGGACAAAGTATGGGAGAAGAAATAGCCAAAGGCATCAGAGTCTGAAGTTTTCTAATGTTGGCTTTAAACCAATATTTATTCAAAATTCACATCAACTTGGCTTCTGCTAAACTTTTGCAAGAATTCTAACATTCATTCTGTTACATTCCATCCCTACCACTTATATAAAGTAAGAGTGATTTGGAATTCTTTTGTGTGGAGGACTATACCTACCTATGATATACCTGAATAGGGCTGGGTATTGTCACTGATTTCTAGAATCGATTTTATTCCGATTCACAAGGTCCCAAATTGATTCGGTCCAGGATTCGATTCAATTCGATTCAGGGAAATTTTGCCTCAGCAGATGCCTTTGTGTCAAAGTAACAGGATAAAACACAGAAAAACATTAAGGTGACTTTCCTGGCCTGGGATTTTATAAAAATATTCTGCAGTAGATCAAACACGTAAGAAAAACATTAATCAACATATGAACATTACCTGATGCTGCTGAAGCAGAGCAAAGTTACAGAGGTTTTAGAGACACAGCTAAGCGTTTTGCAATTTTGCATAATTTTAAAAAGTTTACATTTTTTCAGTAGCCTATTGAACGGCAGAAATTAGGCTTTTCGGAAGTAAGTAAAAGTAAAAGGAAAAAAACAGCGGCCGACAGCGCTGTAAACAACGGTAGACTTGTGCATAACAAGCAAGCAAATAATGCAGAAAACAGAGATTTTTAGATGGGAAACTGTTCTTGAAGTGTACTGAGAAAGAGAGAGAGCTGTGCAGTGTGATTTTATCATGGTGGAACGCAAAACAGCAAAAGTCGGATCAGAATCAACGAGCTGTCGGCTTTCAGCCCTGACAGTGTCCGTGCCGTCGGGTGAGAAAGGCGACGTCTCACTGATTCTGATCCGTCGGCGGGTCCACGCTTTGTGTTTACCTTCTTGTGCAGAATCCGTGTACCTGCTCTCATTTACTGTTTTAGCTGTTTAGTGGTTGTTGAAATTTAGTGAGGTTTAACCTGAGATTCTGGCGTTTCGGGTAAAATAAATTTATATTAAAAAATCGATTCAGGATTTTAATGAATCGATATCACGTTATCCAAGCTAGAATAGATTTTAATCGATAATCAAAACCCACCCCTATACCTGAAGCACTGAAGTAAGCCATAATGCTTGTAGAATGCATACTGGCACTTTCTAAAGCTATTCTGCATTTCAACAAAGGGGACGTCAAGTTCATACCTGAACACAAGAGCTATATGTTTGTTCACTGGATTGTTTGAGCTTTGACTGAGGTTAACGCTTTTACATATTCAAGGATAACAGGGCACTGAAGTATTGAGCTCATCTAAGTATTCCCTGTTATACATGAATTGTGAAGGCTTTGGGAAAGAAATGAATGATAACTTTGATCAGATGTATAATTCAACTGCATCACACACATCAGACACTCATTATAGCAACAGCAATGGCATTTCAGTAGTTAATCCACCCACTTTACGCTTCAGGGAGTTCAACCTACGCTACCTACACATGAGATAATTAAAATGCTTCTAGACATTACAGGAAAACAGCAAAGAAGCACATGTATTGGATAACTTCATAATTTGTTTCCTAGATTTATGTCATTCAGACTCCTGTCACTGCAGCTTGTTGTGATTTGAGCCATTACAGTTAGAGACTGTACCTTCTGTTGTTTCATTCATTAACATCCAATGCAACATATTTGGTAATATTCCTGAGACTTTTAATTTTAACTGGATTGTGTGTGTGTGTGTGTGTGTGTGTGTGTGTGTGTGTGTGTGTGTGTGTGTGTGTGTGTGTGTGTGTGTGTGTGTGTTTTAAGTTATAACTGACTGACTGTCACAGTAGTGGACCACTGTCTTAGACCAGTTTGTGTTATAGTTGACCAGTAAACTTGATTCTCATCCTGTTTGTTTACAGGTTGGATAAAGGTATGTCATGGATACTTTCTGAAATTCTGAAAATGTATTTCCACATTTATTGCCCATGTTCTAACACCCCCACACCATTTGAGGTCTTTACTCTTAGTCAGGTCCAACCCAAACAAAGGTTGATTAATCACTACCTCCCATCATTAATACATATTAAATTAGGGCTGAAGGTCAACCTTTTTGAAATGTAATGTTTCTTCAGTTCACAAAGACACTCTGTATTCAACAAACATTGACACCTTTAATATGAAGCACTTTCACAGCCACTTTTTCTTATTGACCACTTTCCAACTTGGCAGGCATACAGTTATTAAGCCATAATAAATAACAGCAGGCTTTTCCCGTAGGCTGTCCTCAGTGCCATTGGTGATGAGAATGCAGTGGAAACAAGAATGCATGTGGGAAATAATGGAGTATTACACATAAAGAACCCAGTGTATATTGTTGTCTTTTCTTTTTTTGGCATATATGTAGGTTCCAATGGGTCACTAAATCAAACAAAGACACAAAGGTAAAGAGTGACTAAAGTGCCTAAGATCTACAGATAGACTGCCTCACAGATGTAATTTTTCATTGTATAAGCTCACTGACAAATGAGCCTAGATGATCGCTGGGAATTTGTGCAAGGCAATTGATCATCTCATGGAGCTACGCCAAACCTGCATGAAAATCATGATCTATTGTCTCAAGTAGTGTGAGGAGAGCAGTTAGTATTTGAGACCCTAATTGGTTATCTAAATCTTCATTGTTCACTTGTTTAGAAGACAATATTTTATGGCACTGCTTGATCCTGTTTGTGCAATCAAAAGTATGAACACAAATAGCAAGATGGCTGTGCATTCATTTAGCTTCTCAGAATAAATAAAAGAAATGAGTAATAGAGATACCTTAGTGCACCACACCACTTTAGCTTCCATAATTGTGGTCATAACTTATTTCAGGCATTTCATCCCACACAGCAACCTACCTGATGGAGTATTACTTCAGTGCTCTGCTTGAGCCACAATAACCCTTATTCACAGTTGTACTCCTGTTGTATCTCATGAATGCTTTTAGTGCACTACTTAATGTACATGCTTATATGCACGGTCTAGTGTGCATTATACATTTTGTCACCTTGCGATGTGCATGTTTGGCCCCACTGCCCCATTCTATATCTGTATTCTGTGTTACAAGGTGATTTATTGGCTTGTTTGTGCACATTAAAAATATTAGAGTATCATTCTGTAAATGTGTGAATGAGTAATACAGGTTCAAATTTTTGTTACACTGCACACAAAGAAACAGCATTTTTTTTCTTTTACAGATTGTAAAAAGACGTGGAAGATAGAACGTTTTGCATTAATATTTATAAGCTACTCTAAGCTTGTGTACTGTAATTGAATACCATTTCCCCATATATGTGGCTTTTAGTTTCAGTATGTGTTTTGGGGTAATGAGTTCAAGTGACACATTTTCACATTATGCCCCTCATAAATCTCTCTGTCACAAAGAGCAGTTTTACATTAGTGCCACTTTGATTATTCTGTGCACTTTTGCAGATTTAAATTAACTACCTGCCAGATTTCCAGCAACACTCAGGTACGCTACATAAAAATTCAGCTCATAGTGTTTTGTTGTTATATGAGTGCAAGACAGATATCTTTTGGTTTATCAAAGTGAGCCTAAGATTACTGATTTTATTCTAGTTAATGATTTTGTCATGGTCACCATTATCTAACTTTATTCATATCAGTTCCATCAACAAGTGTAAGAATTCTTTTAGCTTGAAACTTTATCTCCTTCATGAAAATGTGGTAAATGGTAAACGATAAATGGACTGGTTCTTGTATAAGCGCTTTTCTATCCTGCATCAGGACTCAAAGAGCACCATACAATAGAAATGTATGCAAATATAACACGTCTCATTCACACACACACACACACACACACACACACACACACACACACACACACACACACACACACACACACACACAGAGACACACATTCATCCAAGCACTTTCTTCTGTGCTAAGTGCCTTCTATCTGTCTTCTATCTGCGGCATGCATTTGCTGCATCCCAAAGACGAAACTGGTTTAGGTTACCGTAATAGTTGCTAGTGGAACCAATAAGATCACCTTTTAGTTTCCCTATACTTTCCTATGGTGTGCAAAATATTAGTAATCCCCCCCCCCCCCCCCCCCCCAAAACAACAAAAAACAGTTAACTTTTTTTTATAATAAAAAGGTTTTTTTGATTTTTTTTTTTCATTATTACCATTGTCTGAGTCTCCCTTTAAAGCCAACCCTTTCTGCTTATTTATAACTCATTGTATCATTAAAGTTATTTGAGATAATTTACAATACAAAAAAATCCTTATTTATGTCATAATGCATAATCTTACTCCTACTATACCTACTCCTACCTCTGTCAAAAACAAAACTTTCTTTAGCTTCTGTCTCTTTAAGCTACTTGATTCTTGCAAAGCCTTTTTTGTCTGATTGGCTGCCCTTGGCACTTTGTTATTATTATTTTATGCACTTTAAGGACTTTATCTACCTTGCATCCACACCTACAGCCGTCTTTTAGAGTCAGCAATTAACATGCATGTCTTTGGGCTGTGGGCGAAAGCTACAGCACCTGGAGGAGAGAGACAGGGGGAAAAAGATCAACTGCTGTCTTGTTGTCTTGTGGGTTCTTGTAAAGGCTAAACGCATTTAACTAAAAACAAAAGCATAACTGCAATGGGGAAAACAATCACTGGGGAATTAGGAGCACTCAGGGGCTGAGTTTTTTTCCTCCCCAGGGACTTGCCTTATTATTTGAGCTGGCCATGTTTAATATGAACATTAATCGCTGTAACAGTTTATAAACCATCACAAGTACACAAGTACACTCTGTATCACACCTCATATCAACTGTCAAAGACAGTCATGGAGGGGTGATGATTTTGGCTTTTTTGTATGTTCATCATGGGGTGTGCTTATATTTCCACACACTGCTTCTGCATTTTAGTTTCGTTTTTTTTTGACGGAACCTTTAAAAACTCATTAGAGAAACTGATCTATCTAAAAGACGTATTTAAAGCCACATACATAATTTTTTTTTCTTTTGCAAGGTTTAATGACAATATAAGAGACTTCAAAATACAGAATAGACAGTAAGATAAGAGGGTATATGGGGAAAAAAACAGTATTTTATTGCATTTGTAGTGGATTCAGATTGCGTCATACTTTTCTAAGCCTCATGAAGATGTTAATTATATCTGCTGGTTGTAGGCTCATTACAAAATGTAAATGAACTGCCACTTTCCCCCCTCTATGTTATGGCAAATAATGTGGTCTGTCTGACATTTTTCAAATAAATCTAATATAAAGAAAGGAGGGTGGGTGAATGGTTGTCAATGGGGTTGAGGGGGTGGGCTGGGTGGAGGTTGCTACCCCTTTTTTCTCTAGTAAACTTTGGTTATTTGCTGATTCCCTCGCCTTATTAAAAATAAAATGAAGATTACTGTAGTTTGGGGCTAGAGTGCACATCACAGTATTTACTTTAAATTTTTAGTTGTAACATCTAGTGTTACATTAGTGAATGAGTATTTAATTGGCATCACTTATATACAGGGAGTGCAGAATTATTAGGCAAATGAGTATTTTGTCCACATCATCCTCTTCTTGCATGTTGTCTTACTCCAAGCTGTATAGGCTCGAAAGCCTACTACCAATTAAGCATATTAGGTGATGTGCATCTCTGTAATGAGAAGGGGTGTGGTCTAATGACATCAACACCCTATATCAGGTGTGCATAATTATTAGGCAACGTCCTTTCCTTTGGCAAAATGGGTCAAAAGAAGGACTTGACAGGCTCAGAAAAGTCAAAAATAGTGAGATATCTTGCAGAGGGATGCAGCAGTCTCAAAATTGCAAAGCTTCTGAAGCGTGATCGTCGAACAATCAAGCGTTTCATTCAAAATAGTCAACAGGGTCGCAAGAAGCGTGTGGAAAAACCAAGGCGCAAAATAACTGCCCATGAACTGAGAAAAGTCAAGCGTGCAGCTGCCAAGATGCCACTTGCCACCAGTTTGGCCATATTTCAGAGCTGCAACATCACTGGAGTGCCCAAAAGCACAAGGTGTGCAATACTCAGAGACATGGCCAAGGTAAGAAAGGCTGAAAGACGACCACCACTGAACAAGACACACAAGCTGAAACGTCAAGACTGGGCCAAGAAATATCTCAAGACTGGTTTTTCTAAGGTTTTATGGACTGATGAAATGAGAGTGAGTCTTGATGGGCCAGATGGATGGGCCCGTGGCTGGATTGGTAAAGGGCAGAGAGCTCCAGTCCGACTCAGACGCCAGCAAGGTGGAGGTGGAGTACTGGTTTGGGCTGGTATCATCAAAGATGAGCTTGTGGGGCCTTTTCGGGTTGAGGATGGAGTCAAGCTCAACTCCCAGTCCTACTGCCAGTTTCTGGAAGACACCTTCTTCAAGCAGTGGTACAGGAAGAAGTCTGCATCCTTCAAGAAAAACATGATTTTCATGCAGGACAATGCTCCATCACACGCGTCCAAGTACTCCACAGCATGGCTGGCAAGAAAGGGTATAAAAGAAGAAAAACTAATGACATGGCCTCCTTGTTCACCTGATCTGAACCCCATTGAGAACCTGTGGTCCATCATCAAATGTGAGATTTACAAGGAGGGAAAACAGTACACCTCTCTGAACAGTGTCTGGGAGGCTGTGGTTGCTGCTGCACGCAATGTTGATGGTGAACAGATCAAAACACTGACAGAATCCATGGATGGCAGGCTTTTGAGTGTCCTTGCAAAGAAAGGTGGCTATATTGGTCGCTGATTTGTTTTTGTTTTGTTTTTGAATGTCAGAAATGTATATTTGTGAATGTGGAGATGTTATATTGGTTTCACTCTTAAAAATAAATGATTGAAATGGGTATATATTTGTTTTTTGTTAAGTTGCCTAATAATTGTGCACAGTAATAGTCACCTGCACACACAGATATCCCCCTAAAATAGCTAAAACTAAAAACAAACTAAAAACTACTTCCAAAAACATTCAGCTTTGATATTAATGAGTTTTTTGGGTTCATTGAGAACATGGTTGTTGTTCAATAATAAAATTATTCCTCAAAAATACAACTTGCCTAATACTTCTGCACTCCCTGTACATATAAATGGCCCACCCTGTACAATACCTATTGAACATATTATTGTTGCACTACTGTACGTACTATTCTGTTAGGTACTGTCAGCATTAATAGATTTGTATCTAATAATCCTGAAATCACCCTGTCCTCCTTTACAATCAGTACTCATTTATATACATCATATTATTTATATTGATAAATATATTCATATCAGTCTTTTATGAATTTCTATACCTGTATAATAAATCTATCCATCCATAGGCGTAACTTTGTGTTGATCATTGGGTGGGGGGGGGGGGGGGGGGGGTTAAGATCTCTGTCTTAATAAATAAATAAATAGATTTGTTTTAAACGCCAGAGGACCACCAGCATTTTTGCTTGTCGGCTCTCCACTGCAGTATTCAGAATCAGAATACTTTATTAATCCCTAAGGACATTATTGCACACAGCACATTGCCAACCCCCCTCCACCCAAATGCATTATCCGTCAGCCCCCTTCCCATATATACAGCACAGTGTTAACGTCAAAGTTTGCCGTGATTTATGGTGGCAGAGGCATGAACTGCCCCAGTCAACATAGCTCCTGGGATAACTCAGGCACACAAACCCCTCCACTATGATACAATTCTGCTGTAAATTTGCTGTAATTTTAGCACACAGGTTTAAGAAAATATTTTCATAATGCAGAGAAATGACATTTCCTCTTTTGTTCACAGAAAAAAAAAAACTGCAAAAGGGAGAGCTTCAGATTTAAGGGTGGGAAAAGTTGTGCCTTAGGTTGAGAAGCAAAAACAGATAAATAAATAATTCTGAATATTTCTGAGCTCTAATTTTTCTTCGATCCAATCAGAAAAATAACAGTTGTTTATACATCCTAATGGATAAGTTGTGTCTAAGTGCCATCTTACAAAGCAGTGTTAAATGGACATTATATTAAACAAGTCTATTAATCAGAGATAAATAAAAACAAAATAAATTTAATTATCAGCTTTGTGTTTCATTTATTTTCTTAACCGCTTATCCGATTCAGGGTGAGAGTGCCGGAGCCTACAGCAACTGATGCAGGGCAAGAGACAGCTCAGTGTTGAGTTTTTAAATCATGAAACACTGGAATGCATTTTATTGCCAATATGCAGCTGGTAAGGACCTTATAAGGAGTTTACATTTTTGATACTATGGTCACTGCAAATACTTGGGTCACCAAAAGTATCACTAATATGTGTGCAATGGAAAATCTTATTAGATGAAGATCAGATTGTAATCATAACACGTCCTCTCTGTATCAATATTCAGCACAAAAATTGTATTAACCCCAAGTCATGCAATCACTAATAAACCCTATACAGGATTGAAAGTAGGTAATAGTCTCGATTCACCCATAAAGGGACTTCACGATCACAATTCTGAGGTAAATTTATGCATATTCCTAATACACTGTATGTATTAAATGCCAAAAAAGTCAAAGAGGATTATTGCACTATTAATGTGTGCCTGTGAGCAGACAGCAGGCAGTTGTGAAGGACAGAAGAGTCTTCGGGGCTTACTTGTCCATTCACTTGTAATTTTAAATGTTTAATCCTTAATGACCACCACATTATATTTGTTTTATTATCTGTGAGCATATTATCTTATTGGATAAGTCCTGATTAAAGAAACATACATATGGTATCAAAGCACCCAAAGGTTCTGCATATACTTATTCAGCAATTGTTGACAGCCTAACACAGCACTTCAGGCAGGATCTTATACACAAGAGAATAGGATAACCTCTTTCAAGGTTTGAGAGATAATTATATATTATTACACAGTAGGTCAGGCAGTGGGGTGGGATCCAGACAGTGCCAGGTGGTTAATACTAGGGTCGCAGTTGGGTCATGTTGACTGAATGCCAAGCCAATGTAAGCAAGATGACTTTAAAATACTAAACTCTTAGAATATTTAATAGAAAGCATAAATGAAGTCCAAGGGCATTTATTGTATTTTAGTTGTGATGTTTCAAAAAATCTGCTATTCCCGTACATTTCTGTGTACATTTGTATTTAGAGTATTTGCTTTCTTGTTACATGCTTATCTTGTAACTTTTAATGCATGAAGACATTTTGATGTCTGGATTTGTTCCCTCTATATACTCAGATGTCACTGCTTCATGATACATAGAAAATAAAGATGCAATTAAATATAAAAATATAGATCGATAGGTATTGATGCAAATACAAGCACACATTTTCTGTAAACAGATAGTAATTAACATTGGTTCATATTACATATAAATTTCAGTCAGTTTTTAAATTGACTTAGAAAAAGCTTCATTATTTCTAATACTAGCTGGTATTTGACTATTTTTGTTCTTAATCACAGAATAAATTATTGTCTGGGGGACATATTATCAGATATATACCTTGTATTCATTTTCACTGCCTACACATGTAACTTCTTGACCTGCTTAGAGGATGGAAACAGAAAATAACTGATGCTCTTTACGATTTTAACTTTGTTTAGTGTCATTTTATTTGTGTTATCAAGTAAGGTTTTTATACATGAATCATATTAATAGGTAGAGATATTTTACTAAGGTCAATTAATGTTTATATTGTACTCATTTGTTTGACCTACACAAAAGGCATTGCACCAAAAGGATATATGTTTGAAATGTATAGCACTGGTTTTAGATAACTTAATAACGGCCATAAATTAACTAAATCAAAAATGATATGTTTTAAAACTGCATGTTTAAGCATGTGCACACACAGACACAAACAAAAGAAAGAAATGAACAAGATTTATATTAGAAATGTTTCTTGCAGCAAATCTAGATGTTACTCTGTACTCAGATTGTCTGCCTGTCCCCTAATAATTTCACACTGGTCTTGACTGTGAGCATTGTTAATGACATTATGGATTCTTTTACCCTTTGTCCCGTCACAACTAAAGATTAAATTAAAATCTTTAGCTAAACCTGACCTAATTCCAACCCTTTAACCCCTTGTCCTAACCCTTATCCAGTCACTTGAAGTTGTGAGCACTATGCAAAGTTTACTTACAATGCAAAAATGTTATCACCAAAAAGGACTTCAAACTATGTGTCCAGTCAAATACAGCAAACAATACATACAATACATATAGGCACAAAGAAAAGGAAGGTCATTTATCATTCTGAGTCTTTTTCAAACCTATCACAGTAAAATGGTAAGAACCAAACACCAGTGAAACACCTGTTATCTTTTTTGCTTTAAAAAAAATCCAATTGTTTTGGTGTTTTTCACTTTCATCCATTTTTGCATTCATAAAGCATTTGGAAAGGAAGCATCTGTGGTCTCCACAACACCAGTGATTATTGGATTTATCTTCTTGTACATCCCCCAAATGCTTTTACATTAAATTTGTGCACAACATTCACAGAATAGGAAACAAAAATAACACAGCATACATACTAATCCACAAGAAATAGAAACTTGTTATTGGAAAAGTTTTTTCAAACAACAGTGTCACTTGCATTATGTACCCTTCAAACAAACTGTAGCCTGGAACGAACAGCTTATAAAACAAGCTGTAATATTGACTTCGCCATCATTTAAAAAAAAATTCTAGTATCACTTCATCACATTACACATACTGAATCTGAATTAATAGTAGAAAGTACAATTGACCACACATCCACTGTGATATTTGACTGTAATTAAATGTGCTGGTAAGTCAAGCTGAAACTGGTACTCATTGTTGAGATAATGACCAAAGGTACTCTAAGCTGCTCCTTTATTTCCCAAAGGGTCACCACAGTGTATGGATCCACGTATTTGATCTGGCACATATTTTACACCAGTTGCCTTTTCTGATGCAACCCTCCCATTTTAAGAGTACACTAACTTGTGAATCCTGAGTCTGTTTTTTTTTTTGTCTTCTCCTTGTCTCAAAATTGAAGGTCTTTCCCATGTTAGGTAAATGTGTTAACCACAGTGTGAATTTCATCAAATATAGCAAAAATGCAAATGGGCAGACACTGCTGGAATATTTTCTGATTCTGGCAAATAAGTTCAGACCTTTTAGTTAATTTAGTATAATAAAGAAAACAGAATTTGTATTATTTCACAGTAATTTTTAATAATCAGTTTACTCTGGTGTTCAAAGAACACCAAAAACCAACCCTATTTAACCCTCATGCTTTTACTTTAACGTACATGGACTACCAAATGGGGCCCCTGGGGGACCCCAAGGACAAATTACTTTAATAAGCAATCTTTCCCAGCTGTAAACCGTGGCCTCATACTTGTTCTCACCAATTGCCCCAATCTCACCCAGTGCAAAGTAAGTTTGTTGCTCAATAAAGCAAACAGAATCACATTATCTGCATAAAAACAGACGAGATCCTGAGAGATCCTAATTACAGCTGTGCAAGACTGGAAACAACTAAAAATAAAAAAGCTAAACGCACGCTACAGACAGTTATAGCACACAGTTTGTCTCATGCTTGTTTGTTAACTTCCTCTCTACGTTTAATGGCCAAAAGTAACACCTTTTTTTAATACAAAAATTACTTTGTAATTAAAAACATTAAATTTTTTCAATGGTTAACTATAAAAAAAAACCTGGATATCTCACTTATTAAACTAAGTATCTTTTGTTTGTTTCTTTTTAACATCGCACAATGTTTTTTGACATTTTCTGCGTTAAAGAAATCTAAAGTTTACAAGAATAAAATTTCCTTGGACACTATATTTATTTTTGATGTGAACAAGTTTAGTTATTCAACGATAACTGGATGCACTGCTGCAGCAATTTTTCAAAACTTGATCGTAGCAAACGGCTTTTATGTACGAAACCATGATATCAAAAAAACGTTTTCTATTTAAATTACAAATATAATCCTCCTCCATAACCATATCACTCCATGCTACCAACCTAAATGAGTTGATTATAAATTAGGCTGAATCGCAGGCAACTAATTGCACTATGTGATTAAGGTCAGACTTCTAATGAATGATCAAATGACATAATTATTATTCACATTAGTCCTGCCACCGAGTATATCACTCTGTGTGCAGAAGGGCTTTTAAATGTTTGGTCATTGCAGGCACAATGTTTCACTCTAAAGCTGAAATCAACATGATTACATAATCTAACATCAGAGCTGAAGCCACACTGATAAATATGCCTCTTACTTTATTAGATAAATTTAGAAAATCTTTTGCAAACTTGACATTGGGTATACTTGTTCTTCCTATTTAAGTGTAATACATACATGAAGCATTACTAATCTGCTTCATTCAACAATGTCTCCAACGCACGAATGGAGACAACACACACCAGTGTGACTCTTCAGATAAGTGGAAACTGTAATAATTATGGTGCTTTAAAGTTAGGTTAAAAATGGTTATGCAAGCATATTTTCTGACAAAACATTTTACTTAAAGTGTTGCACAGTAATATGTTGGCTAGCACTGTTGCCTCACACCAAGAAGGGCCTTTAAATGCACTGGTTCTCTGGGGCCCTTCTGTGTTAAGCTTTCACAGTCTCACACTGCCGGTGTGGGCTCTCACAGGGTATTACAGTTTTCTACCACAGTCAGAAGACATGCATGTAAGGTTAATTGGCAATTCTAAATTGATTTGTGTAAGTGGAAGAAAATGGATGGGTCTTTAAAAATAAATGTATCAGTGTGTGTGAAGACAGCCCTAATGTGTGCAATGTGTGAGGAGAAATTGTTCCTAGGAGGTTAAAATAAAATTACAACAACATGAAGACATCTACCTCAGAATCAGAGTGGGAATTAATTATCATATTTTGGGTAAATAAAACTTGTAGATCACAGAAATACTGATTGTCTTTCCGATCTTCATTTTAATAAGGCTTAATGATATATGTCCCCCTCAAATCAGTTCTTCCTTAACATGTCAGACTTTAAATTCTGTTGTTGATCAAAGGGGCAGAGACACGCCATTTTATTTATTTATTTTTATAGGCTTTATCCTTCAAGCTCAGGTCTTCTACCAGAGGCCTGGGAGCTTACATGTGCTTTTGCTAGGACTGTGCTCTTTTGGACAGAGCTCTCGGATGTTCTTCCGTGGATCTGGTAAAGCCACTTGCCCGGTTTGTGTGTGACTGCCCCTAGTGCTTAGATTACCAACTGTTGCCTTTACCTTTCACTCTTCTCGAGCTCCTCTCTCTGCCCTTGGTACTTCTCCAGCTTCTTGTGTTCCTTCCTTCTGATGTTGCTATCACTTGGCATAGCTACATCTATCACTAGGGCTGTTTTGCTCTTCTTTTCCACCACTACTATGGCCCGTTGGTTAGCCATCACCAGTTTGTCCATCTATATCAGGATGTCTTACAGGATCTTAGCTTGGTAAATGTCAAGCATTCTCCTGGGGCATTTGACCTCGGGACTTCCAGGCCATACTTAAAACAGATGTTCCTATATAATATGCCAGCCACTTGGTTATGATGTTCCACATATGCCCTGCCTGCTAGCAGCTTCATGCTGTCATTATGTGCTTGATTGTGTCAGGGGCATTTTTGCACAACCTGCTCCTGGGGTCTACCCTAGTTTGGTAGATCCAAGCCTCTGTTGAGCTTGTTCTCAGAGCTTGTTCCTGTGCTGACATGATTAGTGCCTCTGTGCTTTCTTTCAGTCCAGCTTTGTCCAGACATTGGTAGGATTTCTCAATATCAGACACTTCTTCTGCCGGTGGCACATACTCTGCAAGGGCCTGTCCTTCAATGATGGTTCCTCTCCTTGCTCCTCTCTTTTCCTGGCTTTCTTCTGTCTGAGATATTTACTAAGCAAACTACCATTTGTGGCTATCCGTCTGATGTACTCAAGTTGTTGTTTCTTCCTGACACTCACTAATTCTCAGCCTCCCTCCTTCCGCTTAATGTACAGCTTCAGGTGATGTACTTGGGGTGAAATCCACCATGCATGGTACGGAGCTTCCTTCTGTTGATGTCAGTGGCTTCTAGATCCTCCTTTGGCCAGCTTATTATCCAGACATGGTATCTGATGATCTGAGTTTTGACTGCCTTCCCCCTTTTTGTTACCATCCGACAGACTTCTTCTCTAGTGTGAATGACATTCTGATGTCAGTGCTGTTGATTCTATGGGTGTGGTCCTAAAAAGGCTCTTTAGAGTCCTGTCGATCTTGTAGTCCTGTTGATATAATTTTTCTTTTGTGTGCAGAACAACATGTAAACAGCTTCATTCTGTCAGACTGTATTTGCATCTCCTTGCTGTCTTTGGGTGTGTTTTCTCACTTTGGAGCATTTGTTCCCCATGTGTTCATAATTTTGACAAATTGCATACTTTCATTGTTTTGGTTTTGGTTTTGTTTTGTTTGTTTTCTGGTGTTTTTTTTTCTGGGTTGCTGTGAGCTGACATCTCAGGGCCAGTGAACATTTGTCTTTGATTTAAAAAGTTACAATTTCATGATAATACATGATAGCATGGAAAAACATCAAAGCGTGGCTATATTTCTGATAATAAAATAAATATTTCAATATTTCACAATATTTCCCAAATTGACAGATAATTGTTATGTTGCAAGATGCACACAACCTTTCTGACAGTAAATATAGAAGCCATTCTATTACACATTGCTATCATTCTAGTTGTTGTGCCACAAAAACATTTTTTGTGCCCATATGTCAAGTCCTGTATGCCAAAAAAATCAGGATGTCCTACTGTTTTCGGTCACATTGATAAGCACACAAACCAGCATGCTTTATAGTCACTTAGCCAGGCATACAAACGGCAACAGGGTTAAGTTCAAGGTGCAATGTAGCATATCCCATTTCTGTGCATTATGCATACAATACTACAGGATTTTTAAGCACAGCTGCATTATGTACGGAAAGTAAAAATAAAGACAAGCGAGCAAGGATATTGAAATATACAAAAAGCGCAGGTGTATTACATGACTGTATTGCATGTAGGGTAGGTCCTGCTGTTTAGCATTCTGACTGTCATAACTTCTGAAAACACTTAATGGAAACACTTACTGAGACACTTAATGGAACTAGGCTATTATTAATGCACCTGTGCTTTCCTTATTGTGTCGAGTCAAAATGTCTGCGGTTAAAAAAGGTTGGGGAGGAAAAGATTTCTAGTAAATGTGTAGGTATAGGTAATTCTTACACAGTCCAAACATAAAAGAACAAAACAGAAAGCTCTATAGAGACAGAAGTGCATTCATCACATTTTTAGACCTCAGGGTTGTGCATTTCGGTAGTGCTGCATGTAAATAGAACACTCCACAGGATACCTTTTAAGAAAACATCCAGCAGGTGGTAATAGTCTGCACTGCAAAATATAAATACAGTGGCATTAACTGCATAATTGGAACTTGTTGAATCATGATATCTTATTCTGGAGGCCAAAACATTTGGTGCCTTGTGTGTTTTTTGGATTAATGTGAATACTTCTAGCAATCATCAAAGCTGTGCCTGCATTTACAGCATGGCGCTCCTTTGCTACCTCTAAAGTAATGTTAAACAATGGAGCAATCTTACTATATTTCATAGAGATATCGACCACAGATACACAGGGATAAGAATCCTCCACAAAATCTGCAAATTATTATTTTTAAACAGTTCCAGCATTGAAAAATGTAGTAGTATTGTTAACACCATCAGTTGGAGAGCACAGAAATACACATGCAAGGTTTTCTGATTACAGTTAACAAGCTGCGTCTGTCGTGTTAGTAAATTACCCAAAGCTGAATATCATGTCTTAGTTTGTGGACCTTGCACTAAATTGCACATAAACTGAGCATGTCATATTCAGGTGACTGCACCTGTGTTTAGAACAGCACAACTTTTGTCAATCACTTATAAAACTAACCATAACTACAAGGAAGAAGACAGCACAGTGCAGTTGGTGTAGTTGTGAGGTCATACAACAACTTATTTCTTGGTAAAGATTGGTGATTAAATAATCCCTTTGTTCCCTGTGCTACCTACCGGTTGTTGTTGTTTTATTTTGTTTTGTATTTTACATACCTTTTAATGCATAATGGGAAAAATGTACATCAGTTATGTAACTTCATTAGCCTTTTGAGAAGTAAAAAAACAAACAAACAAACAAAAAAAAGCCAAGTGGCAGAGGAAAGGAACATGAGCTGTATTTGCTGGCTTTTTGAAACATGGATCTGGACCATTGACAGGTGGTTGGAAACTGTGCTACCTTGATAATGAGATTCAGGAAGGTCTTTGCTAGTAACTCAGCCAGAGGGTTTACCCAGGCTTATCTGCAAGCTGTACCACACTGAGGGAGAGAGAGAGAAAAATAGAAGGAAAATGGGAATTTTGGGATAGACACTTGTCTTTCACAGTAAACACTTGTGATGAATATTGAACATTGCTTCCAGTTTTAGAACATTAATCACATTTCTAAGTTGAGTAAGTGACAATTTCAGCCTCATGGGACCATCTGGCTGTGGTAAAGCATTGCCTGCAATTATAGAGTAATAAAAAGATAATATGTAGGTGTTGAATTTCTTACTTTTGAATTATTAGTGCATAACCTGGACAAGGCAAGTTCAGTTTATTAAAATTTGTTATATCATATTTTAGATAGATACAGTATTAAAGCATGGTCTGCTAAAACACTGTACTTTCATATTAGCATATCATAGTTGCCAGTTGGTGACAAAAGAAAATGCCAAATTTTCTCACGAAAGGCTCGTAATTATTGGTGGGACAAAACATTGATAAGCTGACCATTATTAATATATGAGACACCATAAATCGTTCCCCTGTGTAATTTAACTTGCTGGAGTCACCAGTTCATGAGTCCTTCTCATGTTGCCCTCAACTGAATGAGGGTAAAGTGCAAGAAAGTAAAGTAACTTTCAGTGACGAAGAGGAAATTCACAGGGGAGAAATGACAGACACTTTGAATACATTGGAAAGCATATCAGAAAGCCCATTAAATACATGGACACAACAAAACTGACCAGTGAAAATAATAAACACACTGGTACCATGCAGTGGAAATACACACACCTGCTTTTGCCTTTTTAGGAGTAATTTTTCTTGTCAGTAAAACATATGCTGTGAGTCATTGATGATTTTCTTGCAGTATATCTTCTTGCAGAATTGCCATTTTCATAGCATTGTTACCAAAGTGTTGTGATAATATGTACTGTGGGGAATTTAAGGTTGTATTACAAAGAGTATTGAGATGACACAAATTTAATAAGAAGATCTGTTCTAGGTTTGAACCTGATGATCTGCTGAGAGTTTGCATATTCGACCTGTGTCTCTGGATACTCCAATTTCCTCCCATAGTCCGAAGATATGCATGTTAGGTTAATTGGTGATTCTAAATTGGCAGGAGGTGCAGAAGTGATCATGAATGATTGTCTCTCTGTGTTAGCTATGGTGATGGACTGGTGCCTTTTCCAGGATGTTCCCTGCCTCTCGTCCAGTGTCAGCCTCAACTCTAATTGGATAAGTGGTTGAGAAAGTGGATGGATGGATGTTTCTGCAAATAACTTTTTGGTTCATTAGGTGTGCACAAACATGAACAATTACACTGTTTCACAAATGTCCATGAAATGGGGTTGTGAGTAGGGCCTCTCCCTGAAAGTCAGAGCTTTAAAGCATCAGTCAAAGCCTCATATGTGTTTAATGAACCTGTTTGTTCTTTGTACTATAGGTGTCTGAGAACTAGCTGCAGCCGCTGCGAAGTGCATGCTGGCATCGGTAACTCTGTGTATGTAATCAGTAATAAAGTGTGTGGATATGCATAAGCTTCAGTATAATGGCTATACAAATGCAAACTTATTTTATGTTTGCATGACATTGCATTAAGTTTGACAAGAAGTGGCTAACAATAATTTCTTAAAGAATGAATTACTGTAATTTATTAATATATGTACACAATATATGCACCTTTTATGGTTTCACTTGTTTGTTTTTATGCATTTACAATAACAACAAATCAAAATGATAAAAATGAAAAGAACAAATGATCATAGAGAACCACTGAATACAGTTAAGCTGAAAAAGTTCTCATTGACAATAAGCAATGATTTTCACTAAACTGGACAAATGTGAAGTTGTTGACTAAAATATTTCCTGTGATAATGGATTTCCTAGACAAACCCCTGACATTAGATTTTTTTTTCTTTAACTGGACTAAAAAAATGTCCTTGTTGGCATGACTCCCCAGGGAGACCAGAGTGATGGATGGAATTCAGTAGCAAGTGACTCTGCCAAAACCACCTGCTCATAGTTTTGGTGTCAGGTTGTTGATGTGATGTAACCTTGCCTCGATAAAATCAAGGGCACCATCCACTTATAAAGCCCACTTAAAATGTAACCAACCAAGCTACCAAATTTTTTTGTGTTCTACATGACTTGGAAGTTAAATTATAATGCCTGTGTAATCCTAATTGACGAACATATGAGGGGTTGCACATACCATTAAATAGGAAACAAGCTACCTCACTTGGAATGTGAAGTCCAGGCTTAGGAAGATAATTGCCTGGCTTTAGCGATGCTACTTATTCATAATAAGCATGTGAGAGTGGCAGCTCTTTGTATATGACAAATTGGTTACACCATGAATGGTATGTATCGAGAGCATTTACACAAATGTTTTCGAATTGTATTTTTTTTGGTACAATATTTATTATTGCACACAGCTCGTCAAGTATTCACACAATGATAACAGAATTCCTGGCAATTTGTTTAGGTGGCTAATTATATAATTGTACAGCTGCTACTGCTTGGTTCTTGTTTCTATGCAGTGTGCTGCTCTCTTGCTTGCTATTTTTGTCTTCCTCTTCAGTCACACTTGACAGTTGGCCAGCATCAACTACCGAACATCAGAGAAAAAAAAGTTATGACCAAAAAAAAAAGTTAAAAAAAATGTCAGCTCCAGGGATATTTAGTAATCAGGTTACAAGGATGAAGAAAGGAGATTAGATTGCCTCTTGGTTCAGTGCTCTTTTCCATGCTGCTGCTCCTTCTCTTCATATCTATTTAATTTTACATATTTATCAGGCATTATTTGTTACTCTGAGGACTATGGGCGGTGAACCTTTCTGTCTGACATGGCTGGAAATGGCACAGCGGTAATTGTCAAAAGCCAAAGCTAGAGAAGTGCATATCGCAGTGTGTATGTGTGTGTGTAAAGGAAAGGAGAGGAGGAGAGAGAAAACGAAAGGGTGGGGAGGTGCAGTGAGAAACAGGGAGGGTGTATGTGTGAGGGAGGGGTAAGGCGAGCGAGAGAGAGAGAGAGAGAGACAGCAGGAGAACGAGCGGCTCGCCTCATTCCGCTGCTTTCTCAGCATCTATTCTGTGAGAGTCTATTCTGGAGAGGAGAGCGCTACCGAACAGGCGAATAGGAGAAGGAAAAGAGGACAAAATCCACTGATCAGGGAGCATATCGAGGAAAAGAACACATAATCTAGTCTCACTGGCATGTGTTATCACCATCTATAGCTTTGGTGGAGGTCTGTGAAAGTTTCCATCCTGGGGGGACACCCTCCCCTTGTTGTGGGGACGAACAGCGGATGCTGAATTTCATTCCTGAAGGCAGGGGGAGAGCTGTGAGGACCGGCTGGATTCACTTGCATTGGAGCTGGTAGTGCGCACCAGAAGAGATCCTACAGTCTCTCGTTCTCCCTTGTCTCTCATAAACGCATTTTCCAGTAGAATACCTAACATTGTTTAGCTCTGCCAAGGTGGAATATCAGGGAGAACCAGCCCAAAAGAAATTAATCTAAACCAAGGAACTAAAGGGTAATGGATTATGCACAAATTCACTGAAGGACATCCTGCTCACAAAAAGTAAGTTCAAATCAGAAAAGGTTTTTAATTGGTTTCTGATTTTAAAAGACTTGTGGGATTTTTGCCCTTGTTGTGGAGCAGAACCAATCGTATCTCATGACAGCTTGCGGACTATAGGATTCTGGATAGTATTTCAAGGTAAGAAAACATCCGTGGCTTCTTTTATATTAAAAGCACCCTTCAGGTTTTCTGTGAAAGGGGCAGATTAGGCAGGCGAAAAGCTCAGCATGAAATATGCAGTGACGTGGGAAAGAGAAAGCACTATGAAAAAGACGGATCTTGTCTTTCATTGTATTTAATCAGTTTTACAAAAAGTGCAAAGTTAGAAAAAATGTACAACTACACAATGAGAAGCCCCGTGGCTTTCAGAGAACAAGATTGCTTTTTGTGACGGCTGTGAAAGACTACTCCCCTCTGCAGAGAAGAATGTGTCTATGTGTATCTGCATACTTGTGCATGTGTGTTTGCTGAGAGGGAAGATGCCTGCCTGCAAAGCAATTCATGCTTTGCTTCCTTGCTATATATTGGTTATCACCAGGGGAGGCTGCAAGTGGAAGGGGCATAATTGCAGTGGTTGTTTGTTCGCATCTTTGCAACACCTAGTATCAGTGAGAAGGGAATTACTTTTGTACAGTAGCCGTATTTTATTCATAAACGTGAGGGCCTCAGCATTTTAAAGGCTGCCTTATTCCTTTTATCTGGCCACAGATAAGTGATTCTGTCTGGTATTACACCAGCTCAGATGCTCTACATCACACTTTCACCTTCAGCTTCTATGTATTTCTGAATTTGTTCTAGCAATGCACTTTTGTGTCTCTTTGCTTTTTCCCCAAATGTGAAAGTGATGATAAAGTGTTTTTCTGTTGATGCTCTAACTTTCTTTTTTTTTCCAGATGAAAATTTAGACTCTTTCATTAGGCGGTGTAGGGTCTGACAGAGAGATGATCGTATATGTTTTTTCTTTATTGGAAAGAGTGAATCTGCTGCCCTCTTGATCAATACCAGCCAAGTGCATGGCTATCTCCTTTTGTAAGGCAACGGTTGAAATATTTATTGCTTGAGCATCCTGTCGGTTCCCTGAAATATTTAAAATAATTGAATAATGAATAGCCTGTCTAAGCTGTCAAAGCCCAGTTTTTGGCCTGGGCAGATGATTATAATGCCATCTCCTCATGTAACATGCCAAACAGTGACCATTAAATGCCTTTGCCTCTGGATATAAAAATTTCACAAGAAGTGTTTCTCCTCTTTCAAAACATCCACTGGGGGGGAGTGGAGCCTGATGGGAAGTTGATGACAGCTCCTGTGTATCTGGCATTGACTGCCAATATTGGCTAAAACCTCCAATTGTTCCAGTGAATGTATAGTGTGTTTATTTAGTATAGTGTGTTCTTTGCAAGCTCCTTTGACTACGATGACCTGGATGACTGAGAACCTTCACAGACGTATAGTGTGTTTGTAAGAAACTGCTCTATTGAGTGTTCTATTGAACTCGTATTTAGCGTTCATTATGCATGATGTGTGTTTGTTTACTCTTTAAAGATATGCGACCCTGTTATCTGTTCTCCCTGCTCTATTCATTTAATCCAGTGATCTATATCTGCACTATTTGTTTGTTCAATATGCAACGTCGTGTGTACATATGTGTGTAAGAGAAGGCGTATAAATGAAACGAGTTTTTGTGTGTATCTGGTATCTGTGTGGGTGTGTATTTGTCCAGAGCTCTGAGCTTCATCCCTTTTGATGTTTTATTGAGTGTTAACCATAGTAGGGCTGACGCATTCCCTCTGATATGGAGTAGCATGGTTAAAGGAACACACAGACACTGACTTTGCTCACCTTTGTATTTTCTTTAACTCTGAATTAGCAATGCTATGTCTGCCTCTTTTGGCCCTTTAGAATTGGGAAATGATTTGGTCCAGGTTGGTTCTGTATGCAGGAAGTGTGAAGGTCTGAGCATGCATGTCTGGATGTAAGCTAGTAGGGTGTATGTGCGCTGTGGGTATACAGCCTGTATGGTCAGATGAAAGTGCCTGCTTGTGAATTTAGAGTCCGTTAAGGGGCTAGTATAGAGTCAGTCTTTCCTCTATTGCTGATTCTAGCAAATGAGTCAAAGACAAGGCCCTCCATTTGCAGTGATAATCTGTATCCTCTGAATCACAGGATGGACGCAGCAGAAGGACAGAGCCCTCTTCTACACTGGGATTATCCACTGTTGCTGACAGCACAGAGACAACAAGGAAACAATGTTAATGGCAAAAATGTTGGGGTTTTGATTTATTACTCACAGGAGGACAGCTTATATCAGTATGCACGCACGCGGGTAGGCAGCTGATATCTGACACACCTGCTTCCAAATACAATAAATCATTTGCAATCATGTGCATGTGTCAGTCAGATCACATTATAAAATTGTCAAATCATGCTTAATATCTTAATATATATGTTTTTGACTGCTAGTAGTACAGTAGCTTTTACACTGAATATTTTAATTAATTTTAATAATTAAGGTTCATTAAAATGAATACTGCATGAATATCTATATTATATATTGATAAACCTTTTTAAATTAAAGCATGCCCTGGTCATGTTGCCAATTTTAGGCAGAGTAACCATTCTAGTCACTGTGGTAGTGAAAATGAACCTTTTTAGAATTCAAAAATGCTAAAATGTTGAATTCCAAATTTCCCTTTTGAAAGAAATGTTATTTCATGTGATTTTCAAGAGTTTCAAAGCTTTTTATTATTTTAATATTAGAAAAATATCCTGCATACCAAAATGGCAAAATTCAAAGTGATGGGAAAAAAGGTAAAAAATAATAACTTGCACTGCGACTTGTATAGTATCAATTAGATGTTGTCTGTATTGTTGGTATTGTGAGAGAACAGATGCAAGATTTGTACCTAGAAGCAGCATATTTTTAGCCTGTCCATTAAGGACATGGGAGAAAAATCAATGATCACAGACTGAAACACTGGGTTTCAAATTTAACTTTTTCTTCTATGACCTCTGAATACAGTTGGAAATATGCACTTTGTAAATAACAAAATAAGTTGGTTTTTTTTCCAGATTTGTTTCAACTAATTTATCCATAGATTTATTTATTATCACTAATGTTGGTAGATTTGCCTTGGTCACATTTGTAGCACACATATTGTGCAGGCCCACCCCCTATATTTCATTACAAGCTGATATGTGTTTAATGGTTAATTGCAGTCAGAAAAACATTAACATAGTCATGTTAGCCCCACATCTGTAGCATATGCACCACCAGCTCTGAAACCAGCTTTTAGAGAGGTATGGTCAAGACCAAAGCATGACAGGATATGGATGATCTGCTGTGAGCTCCTTTGAATCCCTGATGAAGCGAAACACAATATGCTCAAACAGCTGGGTCATTTATGGAAAATGCCGACTCATCACAGTCCCTTCAAAGGAGGGGAAAATAATTCAGTTTTAATAGTGTTTGCCTCACAGAGAAAAAAATATATATCTTGAATGACTTAGTTCATTACATTGACAGCTTGTTTATTTAAAAAAAGAAGAAAAAGGAAAAGTTAATGGAAGGCATATGGACAAACAGGTTACTGTTTAAACTTTACTTAATATTCTAATTAAAAGTAGCAAAATAATACTAATGTTGTCAATGCTCAAGTGTGCTGAGCAAATGCTTGACAATAAGAGGAGACTATGTTTCATTTGTTGCATTTCTTAAACAAAACAAAAAATCTTTAACATATACTTAAAAATACAGTAAGTGTATAGCTGCATTTTGGTGATAAATGCTTGGCATTTGTTTTCTTTTGAGTTTATGTGCTAAGTGACTGCTGGTGGCAGTGTAGCCCTTTAGGGATAGTGTAACAGTGAAGGGGCTGAAGGCAGTCTGATGCAAGAGAACTGATCTCCGAACAGCCTCTACTGACAGTGACCTTGCTGTATGTGTCAGTTTGAAGAATGACCTTCCTGGACAATCTGCCGTGGGCAATGTATGTCGTATTACCTTTGGAAAGTCCCTTTTTGTGTGTTGTTGACAAGGAGCATTAGCAAGGGTCAAGGGTGATGTAGCTGGCTAAGAATTGGGGGCAGAGCATGTCGCACCGATGTGGCATTTAAGATAAAATAAAGGGGAAAAATGTTTTGGGCTAGTTCCATGACCAAAGTGATGAAATTGGTGTCTTTTTGTTACATAACGTCTTTGGGCATAATGTTTTACACTGACCCCATTTTGTAATAAAAGGAGTTGTGTCTCAGTATGTGTCACTAAGACACATGTAATTCATCTAGTAGCTATCTACCCAATAAGTGATTTATGGTGCAAACATACAAACACACCAACCAAAGCACTTAAGTGCCATTACTGACCAGTGTTGTTTTTTTTAAGCTAATTAAGAATCATTAAATATTCACACAGTAGAACAACTTGCCTATATCCTAATGGCACACGAAGATGGATACTAGTTCTCTTTTTAGCAAGGTCACCGTTGGAACTATCCATTTTGTATTTTGCCTCCATCAGCCAATTTAGGATGTCCTTACAGTGACTTTGCCCCCCTTCATCCTTTCTTTGCACCCTCAGTTTTCAGGTCTGAAATAGGGTATTTAGAGTATTGACCACTTTGCTTTTTAGATGGCAACAAAAATGCTTCGTCCCTCCTACCAAAGTGAATGCATATTCTTTCCTTTCATGTTTATAGCCCCATTGAAAGATATATTCACATAACAGATTATTAGTTTATTATAAAGATAAGAAACAAGATTTATTCTGCAAGTGCAAATTGTGTAAAATATATTCAGTAAAAGTCTTATTGTAAAAATAACAAAAACAGAAACCTGCATTTGACAAAACCAAAAATCACTTATGCATTTAAAAGTGGCAGTAAATGATAATAGGGAGCTGTTTAAATTGTATTTTTAAACTGTGAGCTGCCAGGCTTTTGCCCAGAAAGGTTAGGTCATTACGTGCATAACAATATGCCCACTAATGCTTCACAGTTTGATCGGGATATGTCAGAGTGGAGTCTTTTCATTGTAACAATAGTGAAAATGTCAGGACATGGATGCTTTTATGCCTCTGAGGAGACTGTGGACTCTTCAACAGTACTTGTGTTTCTTACACTGGACAAGCTCCCATAACCTCGTTTTTACCAGAGTATGAAAGGCTCTCAGCAGGACAGTCGACCAGTGCTTGTTAGGGCAGGTCCTGGATCCTTGTCTCCTTTGGGCTTACAGCTGATATAGAACAAAGTACAGCTCTGATATTTGTTAGTTTCTAATGCTTTAAGGAGTCTGTGGAGAGGAGGATCCCCTATACACCTTAACACACCTTAAAATCTGGCTAAGAGCTTTTTTTGTGCTCTAGGCTTACAGAAGATTTTGCTGAGTCTTGTGAATGACTTGTGGTTTCTCGTTGGAAGTAAAATGTTACACTTAGCGAGTGCAGTTTAAAGCTGAAACAAAGAATAAAAAAAAACCAAAAAACGAATGTAATATGAATCCACAAAAGAGTTATTGGCACAAATATAGTTGTTAATAGTTTCTATAATTCTTGGTCATGTGTTTTATTGGGTTTCAGAGACTAATGTCCATACAGACCATTTAATTGCTACAAAAAACACAAAAAGCCCCAAAATGATGAGATCGATTCATGTAAGGCACAAAGGTCTCATATTACACCTGCCCTGTTCTATTAAGATAGTGACAGTTGGCTGCTGTCCAATAAGCACAACGACCCAATTTCATAATAACCCTGCTCCTGAACTCCCAGAGACTGCAGTTACCTCCTGCTCCATTTCAGACTGTTACGTAAAGTGCCAATAAATCAGGATGGTCCTGTGATTCATTGTTCCCCGTTTAATTTATTCCATTCTTTTTCTCATTTTTGTAAAAACTCAGACAGCTTTAGTTAGTTGAGAGTTGTGAGAACCTTTGTCATGCTGTGACTCTTGGGAGGGATGGAAAACACAGTAAATAGATATGAATTACCCCTGTCCCAGCTTCTCTCCCTCTTTCTTATTTCTCTGGTTCTATTCTTTTTCCCAGCTAACTCTGTGTGTTACCAGAGGTTTGACTGTCCAGTGGAAGCTCTGGAGTGTTTGAGTGAGCTGGATAGAGTTACTGAAGGCTGTACATAATCGCCTCCCTGCTGAGTGTCCTTTCATGTACAGAGGGTTGCTGTCTGGTAAATCAGTTACTTGTCTCGTGCAAATGTAGTAGACTCATATATATGAGTATTGATTTCAGGTTAAATGCTATATAACTTGACTAAGATGGCCACTGTTTCAACATGTACAGGGTGGGCCATTTATATGGATACACCGTAATAACATGGGAATGGTTGGTGATATTAAAGTCCTGTTTGTGGCACATTAGTATATGTGAGGGGGCAAACTCCTCAAGATGGGTGGTGACCATGGTGGCCATTTAGAAGTCGGCCATCTTGGATACAACTTTTGTTTTTTCAATAGGAAGAGGGCCATGTGACACATCAAACTTATTGGTAATGTCACAAGAAAAACAATGGTGTGCTTGGTTTCAACGTAACTTTATTGTTTCATGAGTTATTTATAAGTTTCTCTTTGTTCACAGCCATTGACATGTCGAAGAGGTTAACACGTGAGGAGCGGATCGAAATTGTGTTGATATCTGGTGAATGCAGTAACCGGGTCATTGCAGCAGATTTCAATGCAAGACACTCTACGAGACCACCCATCTCCCATGCTACAGTTAGCAAACTGCTTGCTAAGTTTTGTGAAACTGGTTCAGTGTTGGATTTGCCAAAATGTGGACGCAAGAAAACTGTCACTAATGAAGAAACATCAGTGGCTGTCCTAGCTTCATTCAGCAAGAGCCCACAGCGTAGCACTCGCCGCATGTCACTGGAGAGTGGCATTAGTCGAACATCCCTTCGGCGGATATTAGCTACTCACAAATGGCACCCTTACAAACTCCAGCTACTGCAGCATCTCAACGAGGATGACCCAGATCGGCACACAGAATTTACAGAATGGGCAAAACAAAAATTGGAACAGGACCCTCAGTTCACGCAGAAGATTTTGTTCAGTGATGAGGCAAACTTTTATGTGAATGGTGAAACAAACAAAACCACCACTATTGGTCTGACACTAACCCACATTGGATGGATCCCTCCAAGACTGTTGGAACAACAAAAGTGATGGTTTGGTGTGGTATATGGGGTACAACGATAGTGGGTCTATTCTTCATCAATGGAAACCTCAAGGCCACTGGATATTTGAAATTGCTACATGATGATGTGTTTCCCTCTTTGTGCACTGAAGCTGGCACGTTCCCCGAGTTTTTCCAGCAAGATGGTGCACCACCACATTATGGGTGCCAGGTCCGAGCATTCCTAGATCAACAGTTTCCTGGAAAGTGGATTGGTCGTCGTGGGCCAGTTGAAAGGCCCCCAAGGTCTCCCGATCTGACCCCCTTAGACTTTTATCTTTGGGGTCATCTGAAGGCAATTGTCTATGGTGTGAAGATACGAGATGTGCAGCACCTGAAACTACGGATGCTGGATGCCTGTGCTGGCATTTCTCCTGCGGTGTTGCTATCAGTGAGTGAAGAGTGGGAGAAGAGGGTTGCATTGACAATCCAACACAATGGGCAGCACATTGAACACATTTTATAAGTGGTCAGAAACGTGTAAATAACTCATGAAAGAATAAAGTTACATTGAAACCAAGCACACCATTGTTTTTCTTGTGACATTACCAATAAGTTTGATGTGTCACATGACCCTCTTCCTATTGAAAAAACAAAAGTTGTACCCAAGATGGCAGACTTCTAAATGGTCACCATGGTCACCACCCATCTTGAGGAGTTTGCCCCCTCACATATACTAATGTGCCACAAACAGGACTTTAATATCACCAACCATTCCCATGTTATTACGGTGTATCCATATAAATGGCCCACCCTGTATATATAGACCCATATCTGTTCATTTATTGTACAATTTTAGATCTAGAGATTTAGAATTTTAGATATTTTTGAGAAACTACATCCTGCGAAATATCAAGCTGCTATGAAATGAGAGCAAATGAGAATCTTTGTTTTTACTTAAATTTGTTATCTGTCGGGGCGGTCTGCCTCTCCCCACCGCAGGGAAAAGGGTAACACCACCTGGGTCTGGGTGCAGTTCCCCCCTCCAGGGGCAAGGGTACCTAGACCCGGTTCGTAGAGTACGCTTGGGGAGTGTGATCGTGTGTACAGCGTCTCTTTATGTCTGTCTCCACGTTGGTTGAGTGTGGAGTGAGTGCATATGAGAGCATGAGGGTGGGAATGGATGTTTGTGTCTGTGTGTGCCTGTATGTCTGTGTCTATATGTCAGGTTGGGTATCAGACACCACCTCTCTGGGGACATCTCAGGCCCTCCAAGGTTTGGAGGCCTATCTCCCCCCACCACCACTTCCCCTGCCAGTGGCGGACTCCCTCAGATATCGGTGCGTTGGTGGTTCTTTGTGTCTGGGGATGGGCGTCCGGGTACACACCGGCTCACTCCTTGGCGGCCGCTTATCGGGGCCTGGGGCTCGCTCGGGCCACTTCGGAGGTGGGGTGCCCCCGGCCTCTCAGCCTGGGGCTCGGTCACTCAGGTACAGCTGGCTGCCGGCGGAGCTCACAGGCGCGTCACTGCAACTCCCCCTGGCTTCTGCTCCGCGGCTGCTGAGTGAGCCCTCATCTGGGACTCTCCTCAGCTCTTACTGGGACAGTGGCGCGGCTGCCCCTCTGTTGGTCTTCCTTGGTCTCTTGTGTTCTGGGGGCCTCTGGATGTCTGGAGTTTTGATCTCCTCCATACCTGCTTCATACCCTGGAGGACGGGGCTGTGGCTCCCCACACTCCCTAGCAGATCGTTACATGGAGAAACCTTTGGAATGCAAGCATGCTGATCCACACAGGTATGCTCACAGGTGTACACACGGGTATTCACAGACGCGGACTACAGCTTTCTTGGCTGCTGCCTCAAAGCACATTGTGCGCTGTCTATCTTGCGTGCTGCACAATATTGTTTATTACTTAGTATCTACTGATATTTACTGCTAGCTAGTTTATTGTGATGGTGCCGTTTTTTTTTATTATGTTGCTCTTTGTTGTTTGCTTTCTCTTCTGTTTTTTTTTCTCCATACAGGTGACCCAGGTGTTTTGTTTTTTTTGTTTGTTTTTCTTTCTTTCTTCCCCCCCTTCTCACCGTCTCTTCTCCCCTTTGGTTTTCTTTCTCTCCCTCTCTTTCTTTCATTCTTTCTCCCTGTCCTATCCCCCAGTCATGTCTGTCCCGTTTGTAACAACTGAAAATAAAATAAATTCATAATTATAATAAAGGTCAATCAAATGGACCAATATAGCAAGGCCATGATGATCCACTTGGTAAAATAAATCCGCTTGGCATCTTTCTTGGCCTTAAGACAACAATTCTGATGGCTAAAGATCCAAACGGGACACAAAAAGAAAAAAAGAAAAAAAATGTTATCTGTTTTTAGAGTGACTTTATCTGTGAAAACATTGCTTGCCCACTAATGGCTTTATTTACATAATGATTCATCATATTGAAGATGTCCCTCCGCTCTCATATTTGAATGCATGTTGTCATTAGGAACTAATTTTTTTGTGTCATTCTCAAGATTTGTATGTGTTCTGAAAACATAAGTATAATGGCTTAATAAATAAGAATGTGCCAGTCTGACTTTTTGGTCTATGATCATGTTTACTGTCTTTGGATATCATCTGATATAAATTAGTTATCTTACATTAATAACCTGCAAAGAAGCGAATGATTGTATTTCTGTATATTTCAAAATCAGAAGTAAACAGTGTTTGGCATGTATTAATCAATCCAAAAGCATGGCACTACAAAAATTAAATACAAAAAAAAAAGCACCCCAGTCATGGAGGAAGAGGTCTTGAGAGAAATTTTGTTGTTCATGAACCCATCGATTCCATCTAAAGAGCTTGATCGGTGTCTGAATGCTTTAATGAATAAGAAATGCATGTGAATCATATGTACTTTTCAGTAAAACCTGTGGGAATTTTTGATATATTTGACAGCCATCATTCCCCAAACCGAAAATGGAATTTTTATAGAGCAGCGTTCTATCCCGTCAGTCAATTCCATAACTTGTGGAATCAACTGAATGCTGGTGGCTCTAATTTACTAGTTGCCATGTTACATCTAGCATGCATATACCTTTAAGGGATTGTACTAAAAATATATGTACACATTTGCAGTACCGTACTCTACTCTGTGTAAACTAATGCTGTGACGTTTGCAAGTATTTCAGATGCAGCAAATGTGGCCCTGCCAGTGTGTTTCCCTCCCTCTCTGCACAGATTATTTTTGGTCTTCCGCTTGTCTCATCAGATGTGTGACTTGAAATGTTCTTCCTTTATCGACTATGGCCAGCGAGGCATTTAGAGTGTGCTGTAAGCGTGATTGGCTTGAAACTAACTTGGACTGCAACAAAGCACTGCAGTTTATTGAGACCCATCAGAGCCACAGGAGTGACCAATCTGGTAAGTGAGTGGGTGAACGAGACACTCAGGGTACCTCTCCAGGCTTCCTGTCGGTCATGACTGCTGAGCTGGGAGTGGGACTGAAAGTTGAGATGTGCAAGGGGACAGAAGGAATGAGTGAGTGGGTGACTGGAAGAGCGAGAGAGTCAACTAGGCTACCTCTGGGTATGACTGAATAAGCGATTTGTATCTCAGTCACACAACGTATTGGTCTTTCTTAGCTTACTTCTTCTTACTGGTGGTGAACAAGCTTCTTGAACAAATCAGAACAAATTTTCAGGTAAACAGAATCAAAACTACTTCCTTCCAAAAAGAAAGCTTTCCCATCACTGGTAGAAAGGTAGTATAAACAGGTACATGTGCTATATTCCATGTCCAAACATTCAGGGTGTTGAAAATACAAGACAAATAAATAAAAAATGATGAATGTGTGCAACACAGTAAATGCTCATGTCCTGAAAAACACTTCACACACAGGGATTTCAGCTTTCCTGACATGTTAGATATTGCAGGGATTTTTCTTTGATAAGCTGGGAGTTAAAGCTCCAAATTTAAATATTGACCTTTACTTCCAAGTTCACAAGAGCCACTGCTATTGTCAACACGTGTAATTCCCAGCCTTGGATGTTAGCATGCTTTCTGTGAATTACAAATCAATGAACATAAATTAGTGTAAAATCCTCCAGCACTTAGGGCTTTGCTTGCAATGAAAGACTGAATAGGAGGGGAAAAAGGGGCACCTCAGGGGATGTTTGGCTGTCCAACTCTGGGTCTGCTGGTCACAGCCAGGCGCTTATCCATACATATACACAGAGTCAGGGGGCTTATAGCACTGGCTCTGAAAAGAAGTGTGTCTTTGGCTGTGTGTGAATGTGGGAGTTAGCTTTCTTTAGCTTCAGGCTGTTTCAGGAATAGTTTACGGCCTACATACTGAGAAGCTTAGATATTGTTGCATGATAAATGATGTTGAATTAAAAATCCCAATATTTCTGTGTATGTTTATCTAACACTTACACTGACTGTTCAAAATACTGAGTTTTTGTTAAAAACAAAAAACAGTAAGGTGTAGTTGTAGGGTTCTAATAGCATTCTATCGTATAACAACGTACATAAGCTCAGTTCAGTATAAACCTGGTAGCACTGGCACATTATTACTGCCATTGAGTGGATAATGTTGTCTTCAATGCTGTGCTTTTAATGGGTGAGTTTTAAATTAAAGGCTTGTTTGTAGCCACATTGTTGTGAGGCTACCTGTCAGTTTTGACTCATTTAAAGTGAGGGTTTTAGAGTTAATCTGCTTGAAATGCCCAGTCTGATCTGCAGGAGACTGGGAAACTATGTAACATGTGTTATGATCAGAAGTGATTGTAACAGGTTTTATTGTCATCTTGGAACTAAATTCACCATGTGCAGGAAGAAACGGAGCTGCCACAGATGATGAGCTGTGTCCTCAGTGCTGTCAAAAAGACAGAAGGGCTGTGTTACTGTGTGGATTTTTTATTGTTGAATTGGCACTACTGGTTTAATTATCATGGTAGTATTGAAGTCATTGTCAATATGCTGCTCTTCTTTTATTGGACATTTCACACGATTCCTTTTATACTTTACAGAAAATTGCACAGTCATTGTGCAGAATTTGAGAGCTTTATTTGCTTCAGTAAAATTATGGCTAATTAGGCATGCTTGAATATTTTTTAAAAAGTTGAAAGGATACTAAGGATTTTTTTTCTTGTTCAAGCATATTGAACAAGAATTGTAAAATTATAAATATCATATTAACTGTGAAAATTAGCTAGAAAGCATTAAGCTAGACTGCTTAACCAGTATGGCTTTAAAAGAACAGCTTTAAGTAATGATGTGACCAACACTTATTGTACCAGTATAACACTGTGTGACTTTTCTATCTTTAATACCTCAGAGCTCAGAGTGTTACAGGTACAGTAAGCAACTCAGTTTGGCCTTCTTGGATTTCCAGCACAAATATATCCAACTCTTGTTTTAGTAATATACCTTATAATCCCCAACAATGTTTTATATTAGTAGCACACATAAAAGTGAGGTTGTATTGACTTTAAGATAACTACACTAAACTAATCTTCTAAAAATTTCACTCAAGCCTAATTCATGCAAACACAAACACGCACAGAGAAATTTAAATAATTTAAATGCTATCAGCATTCTAAGATGCATTATTTCAAGAGCACTCAACGGAAAGTAATTGAATTATCCTACATGGTTGCGTCAGGAAGCTTGTTCAACTTGTTTGTGTTGCTTACAAGAGAAAGTGCTTAGCTTCTTTCAGCTAATTAGCAACTGAATGACCTTAGACACTAAAAATGCTAAAACAAATTTACTACATTTATTGTTTCATGTTTTGCAATTTAGATAGATACAAAGTGAAAGCAGAACTACATAAATGTTCCACATGAGCTAAACAGCTAGATTGCACAGTTTGATTGCACAATTACTTTTTTTGCTCTACAGGAAGAAAAAGAAGGAGGCTTAACCGCTTACTGGAAGGACATACGATCGGCTTGTTGGGTTGTTGAAAGCACTTTCTGTCCTCGTAGTAATGATGACATGGCACCCTGTGTACAGTAGGATTGAGGAGTACATTAACTTGACAATTACTTTTCCTTTAGGAGATGAAAGCCCTCTATCATGGTTTTGTGGGCCTTTAGTCTTCAGGGTTGCCCATATACTCAGCGGCACTGGTTTCCTCTCTTCCGGTGTGACACCCATCTCATCCCATTACCGTTTGTGACTTGCTACTGTCGGGAGAAAAAAGAACATAAATAATGTATTCCTCGGGTGTATCCACCCCCAGATCAATGGCAATTCAGAGACCATCTACAAAGACGGTTGGCTCAAGGCCATATTTGATCACTTCCACTGTGCACGATCACTGCTCCCTTTTTTGTCAGCTCGCTGAGACTCAATTATTTCCAAGTGTTTGTAAGCTATTGTTGAAAGAACATGAAGTGAATATTTAAAGTTGGTGAGGGGAAGAGAAATCTTTGATGAGACATGAAAACAGCAGATGGGAGGGTAATAGTGAACTGTTTAACGGAGAGAGTGGAGGAGAAAAAGAAAGAGGAGAATGGAAAATGATGCGATACTGTATCGTATTCCTCATTGGGATTCTGGGAAGAGAGTTGTATGCATGACAGCAGGCTAGCCTCTGCTGTGTTCATGCAATATAACAGACAAAAAGAAGAAATTACAGAGCACTTGATCACTGAAGGAAGCTGAGCAGGTCATTGCATTCAATCAGTAGTAAATGGAGTGCAACTTGTATGATTTCTCCTACTTTGAAAGGACATAAACAGTTTTTGGCATGGTTCAGTATTATTTCTAAGCTGAACCAGAGGGTATGCCACTAGTTTCAGGAAAGAAAGAAATAGATTTCCAAATAATCCCCAAGGTGTTTGTGGTTATAAATTAATATCTTGAAGAAGATGATGCAGATTTGTGTTACAAGGAACAACAGACAGAAAAGTTTTCCTGCCATGAGCGCGCAGATTTATTTTTCCTATCATATCCCTTGCTGGGCTTTTTCCTTCATAACCCAGATGGCTGGGCCCATAGCCCGAGATTTTCAGCACAAGAAGAATGTATTTATTTTTTCTTTAATTTCAAACTGTGTGAAATCTTCAGCAAGAATTGATGGTACGGATTGGCTGCTACTCTGACTGTGCCACGGATAATGAGTGTTTGTGTGAAGGGCAAGTCACACACCAAAATTAGATCAAAGGTCTGCACTCCATAGGCATCAAACGGTGGGTAGAAGTTATGCTCCAGTACGGGTAGTGCCATTCCTATTCAGTTACTCTGATGTCATACCACTGGTAATGACTGGATATGCTTAAAGAAACGGCTTTTGATGTTTGGTTCCCGAGTGAACATATCTTGGTTTTATCAGTCTAATTTACATTCCAGACAGTATTTGAAGGAGTTGAACTGTGTAGGTAATCATCCAACTCTTGCAGTGCAAGCACTGATCAGTCTTTGTCCAGTGCCATTAGACAAAGACTTCACAGTGTTGTTTTAGCTTCCAATACCTCCACCTGCCACGCATTGTGCCAAGCATGTCCTGAGCCAAATATCTGGGTTTCTGCGTGTGTCTGGTTTTATTAGACATGGAGTGATTTTTGTGTGGAAAATAATGCTAATACACTAGCATCATGGACAGAACACACTGAGAGTTTTGAGTTCTTTGTTCATTGATGTGGTGCCGTTGAGCAAAGACCTTATGATGGCGTCACACATTCAATGCACTCACATGGGCCAGCTTATATGGCCCACACTCACCACCTATTGTATAAGGAGTCACCAACTATTAATCCTCTTTATGTGGCAAATGTGGAGTGATTCTAATTACAAGGTGATGAAGTGATTAGCCTTTTGGCTAAGCCAGTAAAACAAACTGGCTTTACTCGGAGTTTTGCTGATGTATGAGTGTTTTGTAGGTTGCTCATTGGGTCTACACCTTCAATACTTTTGTATTTTGTTCAATGCATCTGCATGAGTTTACGTCCGTTCTAATAGTTTTTACTTTTGTGACAGCAACTTGCATTAAATCCTTCCTTCTCATTAGCACTAGGCATTATTGTTGAAGCTACATAGTAAAGATGATGGAAATACATATCTTTCTCTGTATTAAATTTGAGATCTGCTCCTACACAACCCTTACTGTTCATTTGAATAATCATTTGTTTGTTTTTTATACCAGCAAGATCTAGAGTACACTGTAGCAAATTGCTAAAGAACAAGATTTTTGTGCAGTAAGGTACCACTTTGAGTGCATTATTATCCTGTTAATTCTGATGCCTTTGAGGAAAAAAAATAATATCAACATACTGCTGCTCTCTGGGTTTTTCAACTGAATAAAAGTTTCTGTTGCTCATTTAAACTTTATCTCTGATCTGGTGTGTTATTTCTTTATTTTAAAGGGTTGCAAAGAATAAATGGCTCTGAACTAAAGTGTGGGGTGCTTCTGTGGATAGGATTTAGGGAAAACATGTTCAATTCAGTAGCTATGGAGGGGTTATTTCACTAATATAATAGTTATTTGTTAATTTGGACTTTTTTGTGTGTCAATTAGTTTATTTATTAAATCCAAACTCTTTTAGGTTTTACACAATTTATTTAGCATTACTGTTACACATTGTCTAATTATATCTTTTGACATATATGTCTGTAATATCAACAATAAAAACTGATGGAGATGTTAGTAGTGTGTGCACACTGTATACTGTGTAACTAAGACTGGGATCATGTTGTCTCAAAAAAGAACAAGATGAAATTCTGCACACAGTGTTGCTGAGAGTTTGAGTATGTGAGCTCTAGGCTGAGCACTGAGTGTATACCCTTGGGTTTCAAGACACTGCTCTAAAGATCCTTTGTGAGTTGTATTAGAGACTGTCTGACCCTCTAAAGCAAGAACTCTGATCTCTCAGCTGCTGTGGGAGGTGGTGACATTTGGGTAGTCCCAACCTTATCAACCGTGTTTTTAAATTTAGAAAAAAAAATCAATTATAATAAAAATGAGAAAAGTATATAACTTGCCCTGCTCACCATCAGCAAGGCTTAAAGAATAATTTATGAAGTTATATGTTCACTCAACTTTTACATACCAGAGTCAGTAAATTGCCATCCTTGTTTTATGTCTAACTTTGCTCTAAGGTAACATCTTAGGACATTGCATGTGTTACAGTAACTTTATCTTTTTTATATACAGGCTGTGCTTTTCCATGATCTAATATTCCCATGCTGATTTTCTAGATTTAAATATAATTAATTCTACCTATAATTAGACAAGTACTTCATTTCATATATATTGTCATTCAATCAGGAAAGTGTTATACTAGACTCCAATATTCTCAACATCCAGTTATCCAATGTATTTCCTCAGATGATCACAGACATAAACAGGAAGAGAGATAATTGCATTTGGGTTAAATAGAGGATTGTTTAAATGTAGACAGTGCCTGTTATTTATTTATTTATTTATTTATTTATTTATTTTCTCCTCTGACTCGTCATCTGAGATGAGTTCTTGCGGTTATTTACCAGAAATGAGTCAGCAAATGTAACCATTTCCTTCTTTATAGTAACATGCAGGCATAAGGATGCACTGAGTGCTTCTAGAGTCTATCATCATGATGGAGACGATATCAATATAGTTTCCAAATGGTCCATTCAGATGTTTTAGAAATATATCAAAGGAAGTGTGGGTAGTGTGGATTCCTGTTATTATGCAGTCCTACTAGCTCTGTCTATATCTTGCATGTCAACTGAGAGGAAAAATGTTAACTTGCAATGCAGTTGCAAGTGTTAATACCTTAATATAGATAAATCACAAAGCCATGATTATAGGTTTAATGAAAATTCATATTACAGACTCGAAACACTGTATCGCTTCTGCTTACCAAATTCAAAAAATTAAATAACATTAACATGATTTATGGAAGGTTAAATATGTTTTCTTTCCTTTCAATGTAAGGTCCCTATAAAAATGTCTTTTCTTATTCATAATGTTGATGCAAATCAATTTATTGTAATGCCAGTAGAAAAAATGCGCTATTTGTCTACCAACCTACCAACACTTCAGTAAGAGAATGTGAAAATACTGCCTCACGTTCCTTAAGTATAGGTTCAAATGAAAGTCAAAATCTAGAGGGAGGTGACCAAGAAGGCAATGTGTTGTGACTGAGCAAATTGAGCCACATGAGAGAATACACTACATGACAGTCAGCAGTTTTAATAAGGATGTTCTCACTGACAGTAAGCTTTAATGAGCAAGGTGAACCAAGCCATTTTTAATGAAAAAAACTGAATGTTTTCCTTTATCTCAGCAGGTTTTGCAGGATCTAAGCACAATGGTGCTTTTTTAGGACTCTGTAGGACACTATTAAAAATAATATATTACAGAGAATATTGACGCTTTACAAGCAAAAACTGTGGAAATACTGTTTTACATTTTGTAAAGTCGTCCATAGCAATAGCAATAGTAATAACACACTTCAAGTCACTAAGTAATGTTTGAATTAAGAGCTTATACAAACCTCCAAATATATCAATGCTGCTACTAAGAAGAGCAAATTATCTCTCACTCAAAGCAAATGTGGGTTTATTATAACAAAAGACTGAAACACATGGGCAGCGATGATGGAGGATTAGTTAACTCAAGGATTTTAATTGCTTGTCATTGCTGGATTTTCTTTGACTGTGATATTTCAGACTTAGATCCTTATCCAATGATCATAGTCCTTACCTTTTATTTCTCTTTGGTAAGTATGCTGGCCTTCAGAATTTGCAGTTATGTTTTCCGCTCAATTTCATTTGAACTACATATGAAAATCTAATTTAATAAGAGATATGTGTACTTTATAATCCAGTAATATTGGATATATGCACCGAACTAAATACTATATGATTATATAATTAACAGATTTTTAGGCTGTGTAGTCGGCTCTATTTTCATAATGACGTATTATCAGTAACTAGCAGTAAATTACTGGTGCTCCTCCAAGGGTAGATGGTGGGTGTTGACAATAACTATACTGTGATTTTGGTGAACTTTTGATTACATTTAAAGTATATAAGAAATGAGATTTTAACACTGCCATCTCCACGCCTTCTCACTTTTTATATGTTGAGCAAGAGAGTTAACAGTTTAAATAGAATTGAATTTAAATGAAAAATGATATGCCTTTATTCAAGTTTTATTTTTTATTAGGTTTTCTTGTTGCTTGTTTTAAAGTCCCTGCACAAGAGTTCAGTGTGACCTGGTCTTAGCCTTGACTCAAGCTATCGTTTTGAGCCATTACTTGGTGGATTTGCCAGTGTTTTAAGGATCATCCATTGTGAAAGGTTCACTTATGGTTCAAATTCATCTTTTGGACAGATGGCCTCAAATTACCTTCAAGCACTCTTTGATATCATGCAGAATTCAAAGATGAATCATTTACTGCAAGCTGCCAGTCCCCGAGGCTGCAAAGCAACCCCGAACCTTTCCTTTTTCACCACTAAGCTTCATAGTTGATATGACATTCATGAAAATCTGTCTTTGGTCTATGCCCATCATATCTACTGTTACTGTGGCCAAACAAGTTCTATCTTTGATGCATCTGTCCGTAGCACATTATGCCATGAGGCCTCTGGCCAGATTGTTAAACTGTTTGCAGATTCTCGAGTAAATCTATAAAGATTCTTTCCTTTAGATTTATGTACTTGTGTTCTTCTTTTATTTATATTATCAAAAACAGTATAAATATACTGTACTTACTTCCACTCACATCTTTAGGCAGGAATAAATGTTGACAGAATAATAAACCATACTATAGTAGTAGTAGTACTACTACTACCACTACTACTACTACTAATAATAATAATAATAATAATAAGAAGAAGAAGAAGATCTGATCTTTGCCTTATTTGCTGTACAGCATATTATTTAATAAAGACCTCTGTGCTAATTATCTGGTTGGAAAAGGCTTTTCCCTGACAAGCTTCCCATGCAGGTCAAATTTGTGCAAACTTTGCTGTTTGTAGAGATATAGAGATATGCATTTTGACAAAAATAATTACAGTAATGTGATGGGCTTTGCATCAAATACTCCAGTCTTGGGTGAATGTTGGACTCCTTTGAATAAGATTTTGTGAATGTTTCCAGATTCTTAGTTATTTCTAGACAACAGCATGGTAGAACTACACACTTAAGAAGCAACGTGAATGCCAAACATCAGTTAGAGGTTTACATTAAAGAAGACTGGTTGCACCTGTCTCTGCTGAATAGTTTTAACCATAAAGCCTTATGTGGAACACACAATTCTATTTTTATGGACTTTAAGATACGAATGAATGTGAGTCTAATGATGTCATTTTTATATATTGAAATATGTTGAGAAATAAACAACATCCCCTGGGGGCAGAGTGGGTCATGTGTAGCTCACAAGACCCCTTGATACAGACACACACCAGCTTAAAGACAGCAAACTGTGGCATTGGAGTTGCATAAGTGTTGAATGCAAGAAGATGGAGAACAAAGATGGGAAGTGTCAGATTTTGCAGTGGACTTGTCACGGTTGGCAGAGGTAAACGTGCAAATAGGTTCCTTTAAAGAGTCCTCTTGTGCTGATTAACAACATTCAGCATCATCGTTGTTAATCATCAAAGTTCATAGTCAATATTTTTTCTCCATCAATGTTTCTATTGCCTATAGATTTGATCAAAAATTGGAACAAGCCATTTACATTTATTACAAAATAAAATGTTAATATTAGGGATTTTCTTTGCAACCTATCTTATTTAGAAAAGTGAATCACACTTTATTGCTGCTTAAATATGAGGCATGCATAACAATCCATATAGAAAATACCTTAATGGTTTGCCAAGTGTGGCTAATGTTAGTAGTGCTAGCACCAGCAGCCTTCATGTCCATGTATCTGTACTGAATGTGGTTAGGCATAAGTAGTTGCATGCCATTTTATTCTGTCACAGTTAAAAGAATCAGATTTATTTTCATTTTCTGCATCAAAATACTGACAAATAAGCTGTTATAACAAGATTTTTATTGATCATACTGTTCTCATACAACATTCGGGCACAGAGAGATGGGAAGCTGCCATCAGATAGGTCTGCTGGATGGCAGTAAAGCATATTTGACTCAGCATTTTACTCAAGCTTTAAATTAAATATGAATAATTTGTTTATCCAACTAATATTACTTATTTGAACTGGCGTATAGTAGCTACTTTTAGTCATGTGGTTGATGAATCACATCATTCCACAGATAAAACAAAAAAAAAGAAAAACGAAATGATCTCCACTTGGACATGCCTGTTCTATGATCCATTATAGACCTGTGCATGGGCTTGCAATCCAAGCCACACTGATTGACAGTGTAATGGGGAGGATAAAAGTGGTGCAGTCTACAGCGTGGATACACAAATCCCACTCAGCTTTATCATCACTCTGGCTTCTTGGCTAGCTTAGAGTTATCATGCTGTCTGTGCAAATGCTTGCAAATAGCCAAAGTTGTGTTAGCAGCATAATGCAGATGTTTCTGTCCAGATGCAGTTTCGACTTTATCATCACAGTCTCATCTTTTTGTGCAATAAAAATAAAATTAGAGTTCATTGTTGTGTCAAACTGTAGAAAGTAATGTTCTCTTGGAAGTAATTAAGTAACGTACTACATTACTTTACTTAAGTATTTTGTGTAATATGTGTAATACATTGCTTTTTTGAGTAACGAACCCAACATTTACAGTAAAGTGAGGAAATGTCGCCACAGTGCACAAACATTTGACCACACAGCATGCAGTTAATTCGCACAAATGTGATATCTTTGATATTGCTGCTTAGTCGATGAGAACCAAATGAGAATCAATACCAGAATCGATAATGGAATCATAATTACTAAATTCTTATTAGTTCCTATCCCTACTTGTTCATTACAGTAGAGCTAGTACACTACATCTCATTGGATGTTTACTATGTGGGTACAGTGCAAAGACAGTATCTTTACAACTGTCTTCTCCTCATTTAAAATCTGCTGAAGTTGCATAATTAACAAACTATAATTTGTTGAAATAACTGTTAATTTTGCTTTAACTGATATGTTTGGCTTATTAGCATCTTAGGGATCCTGTCTGTCCTGTCTGTGGTTTTAGGTAGTCACCATGTGATAAAGTAGTGACTGTGCACAAAGCTGCCTGGTGTGCACTCAGTCGTACCAAGAAGCTAATGCATGTCAAGAGTACAGAAACAACAGAACCTATCTAATTAGCTGTGCAACAGAGCAGCAGCTCAGTAAATGCCTTTTGTAAGACTGGACAGCAGTTACAGCGAAAAACCTAATGGTTCAATGAGAGTGAGTGATTTTGGATCTTGAGTCTTTGGCAATCAAATCTTTACTATAGAGGGATCTGAGAAGCACAGAGTAGAATATAAGAGTTACCATAACCGACCACATTATGGATCCAGTCTGCCTTCCGGTGGTTTAATATTACACAGTAAGTGAGTTCAGTTGCTAGTCTACCTAAGTCTGTGCTATTCATAGGAAGACTAAGAAAGTTGGAATAAATATCCTCAGTATCCTTTGTCTCTTTGAAAAATTTGCACTTTTGCATTGATTTACATGTTACAGCCCAGTTTCCCCCCAAAACTCATTAATTCAGTTTTTCAAGATCTACTTTTCTTGGAAAGTGGATCTTGTTTTGTTTTTTTGTTTGTTTGTTTTGTTTTTTACATAAAGTTTTAACCTTTTTTTTGTACATCTCTTTTTTTTTCTTTCCTATTATTACATACTAAGGTTTTGAACATCCAATCTCACATAATGTGTTTGTGTATTGTAAATAGCTGATAAAAAGTTAAAATGTCAACCAACACTGTGAAAAAGCCCTGTTTCTGTGACAACAACTTACCCAGCTGTCTAATTACCTCAAGAAGAAGCTCTCAACATCTAATGGAAGGTTTCGCAATCATCATCCTTGTATTCAACTTCTTATTCGCTGGCAACAGATGTGCTAAAGTTAGCAAGTTTTTTGTACATCTCTGATTGCAGTGATGAATGCTGCTCACTGACAATAGTTTTGAGAAGTGCCCTCAAGCCTATTGAGCTCCAAGATCACGGACATTCAGTATCAGTTTTTGTCATTGTACCTTTCACACAAATGTTTTTCTGAAGTCTTTGACTATTTTAATTACAATATGTACTGCATGATGATGAATTCCCTCAATTATTTGCAATTTCATTTTAAGAAATGCTTTACTTAAATTGTTGAACTGTTTGCCCCATTCAGCCGTTGACAGTGGTTAACCCATACCCATCTTTACCTCTGAAAGACTGTGCTCATCTGGACTATTCAATATATATATTCATTAGTTGTGGTTATGAAAGCATATAAAATAATGTTATAATCACACTTAACTGTAAGTAAATATATGTTTTATTTAGATTTTCAAATAGTTGCATTCTGTTTTTATTTAGATTTTAACAGCACACAATTGTTTTCCAGCAGGTGGGTTGTGAATAATCCTATTTGTTGCTGACTTTGCTTACTTGCATTTCAAGGCATATATGAAGAATATGGCATTCTGGTTGTAGAATTACATCTGTTCATAGTTGAAAAGCAGTTTTTCAACAAATTAATTCAACACCTGAAGTTTAACAACAGTTGAATTCTGCTCTATCATCTCAGGCATAGATAATAGATAAGGGTTGCCATCATCAACTTTTATTGATGAGCTGTGATTTTCACAGAAGAATATATAATATTTTATGTGAAACTTTAACTTAAGAACGGTACATATGCATCTGAAGGTAAATAAACATCCATCCACTTCTGGGGTCGGTGGGTGGGGGTGGGTCAGGCTGGGGGCTGGAGCCTATCCCAGCTGTCTTAGGGCGAGAGGCAGGGTGCACCCTGGACAGTTTGCCAGTCTGTTGCAGGGCTAACACACATAGACGCAGACAACCATTCGCACTCACATTCACACCTATGGTAAATGGCCTGTATTTATATAGCGCTTTACTAGTCCCTAAGGACCCCAAAGCGCTTTACATATCCAGTCATCCACCCATTCACGCACACATTCACACACTGGTGATGGCAAGCTACATTGTAGCCACAGCCACCCTGGGGCGCACTGACAGAGGCGACACCTATGGGAAATTTAGAGTTAACCTAGAGTTAACAATTAACCTATCACCACTAGATGCATGTCTGTGGACTGTGGGAGGAAGCCGGAGTACCCGTAAACATGGAGAGAACATGCAAACTCCACACAGAAAGACCCTGGCCTGATGGTGGATTTGAACGCAGAGCCTTCTTGCTGTGAGGCAACAGTACTAACCACCGTGCCACCCTAAATAAAATATATAAATAAACCTATATATTTTATTTATGTTATTTTATTTATAAAATAACATAGACTTCATCTAAGTCCATCAATTCACATGTATGGGCTTTCCATATGGCTTGAAACAACTACATCCACCAAACATACTTTAAAAAGGTTCAGTTTGGCAAAAGATAACAACTGCAGGCACGTGCAGAGGGGGGGGCTAGAGGGGCTTGAGCACCCGCCCCTTTCCTGATGGGTGCCCAAAGTGCCCTTTTGTTGAGGCAACTTTTCAAAAAAAAGTTATTATTATTATTTTTTATGTGTGTGTGCGTGCGGAGTCCTGTCTGTGCTCCTCAACAATAATATTTAACTATTAATCACAGTTTTGCTAAATAAAAGGATCTGGCTTGCATCAGTCACATGATCACATTTAACCAATGATCGCCCTTGACGGCAGAACGCGCTGGTTACGAGCCGGGAACGAGCTCACAAAGAGCACGCGCATTTTAGCGGTCCGGAGCTGTAGGAGAAACACAAGTTAACTCAGAGACACAGACTGATGCGACAAAACCAGTAAGTAGGTGTAAAGCGCACACTGTAGTGTGTAGCACACAGGAGTATTAGCTTATTACGTACATGTTGTCTTGTTGCAGCTGACGAACTGAAACAAACGAGCATGCTGTGTGTGCAACAGCGTGACAAACATTACCTGTCCTTTTTTATTTTATTAATGTGTGTGTTTTATTTAGATGGATTTTTAAAAAAAAATATTACTCATGATATAACATTGTCCAGACATGGCTGGTAAGGACATGAGGAGGAAACAGTAGGAGCTGTGTGAGGCTACTAAAGGCAGTGCTATAACATTTTTCTGTCATCATTTTATTATAGATTAAGTGCAAGAGTTGTTAGGTGTGGATAATTAGATTATAGTTTATTGCAATAGCAAGTTGTGCCTTGTTCTCAGATAGACAGCAAGTGGAGAGTGATATATGAAATGATGGGATGGAAGGAAGAAGAGAAGCAAAGAGTGATTCACAGGCAGAGCCTAAATTATTTCTCACAGTTTTTTGTTGCCTTATGGTTCCAAGTGCTGTCACCAATCTTTGCATTTTGTTATTATCTCATGACACTTGTTTAATCAGCTACCATCTCTCCCGTGGACTTTTTAATGTCTACAGTCTCAGATCAGCACAGCCCTGCCCTCCAGCACTATCTACAGCAACCCCTCAACAGCAACATTGTACCCATCGGATAAATCATTGGCTACGTTTGCTTTGCCTTGTTGCCCATATTAGATTCTTGATGAATGTGTGTTGTTGTTATTCAGCCTGGCTCAATGTGCCCCTTTTTAACTTTGAGCACCCGCCCCTTTAAACCTCTCTGCACGGCCCTGAACAACTGGTTGATAAGATTGGCGTCTTACCATGAACACTGACCTTCAGTTATCACCATGGTTGTTAGACTGTGGTTCTACTGTACTTTGTTGCCATTTAAGAATAAATATGACTTTTTTAAATACAATGATGTAATATAAATGATATAGTACATAAAGGCAGAAAAATTAAAGGAATCTAAAATGGAATAGTAAGCAAGACAGTCTTGGTGGACACCATTTATTTCAGTAGATTTGCATAACTAGCTTGTGTTTATTCAGTTTTTATTCTGTATGGAATAGCAATACAGCCATCATAGTGATTTTTATTTATTCATAAAAATTGTGCACAGCTCATTGATTTACTGCTCATTGCCTTAGGCCTGTCTCTTTCACACAACAGTTTTCTTCTATTTTCCTGTGTCTGATAATCTGTGATAAGTTGTGAATTTAAAAAAAAAAGAAAAAAAAGTTGTCATTTCTAACATTCAGAATTTCAAATTGCTATAAGTATTTTCTTTCCCTTTTCTATACTGGATACTGGAAAATAATATCATTACTATTTCGATTCAAATTAGTTGATTTTGAGTCAAAGTAACTGTTTGTGACAGATATAGTAAAATGACCTCCACATCTCTGAGATACTCTATTTATTCAAGACTGGGAAAAAATCAGAGTAGTGCTGTGGTATGACTAAAAATTTGTATGTTTACAGTGCAAATCAAAAGACTGTGACATCCATGTGTATCACTTGGTACGCTCTCTCTGGAGGAGCTAAGCAATGCCCACAATAACACTTTGAAACAGAGAGTAGGTGAAAAAGATTATGCGTGCCATTGGTTAAAGCAAAACAAGTTAACAACTATTAAAAAATAAAACCTGCACTCACAACTCATTTTAAGCAGAATTTCTTCTGGTGCATCTTTGGTCCATCTTCATACTTTCCTGTTCACTCTTGTGCTACCTAGCTTGCTAGATGTATCTGGTTTGCTCTTTAGTTGTAATTGACCTGGTTCTTGGGTATCTGTTGCTTGTAGTGTTCCCCTCTCAAGTAAATTTTACCCAGCTTTCTATGTGGAAATTTTTTTTAATAATTTACACTTACTTAGTTTACAGCAAACGTTCAAGTCACTGGTACTGTGATATATGGAAACAAATCTTTTTAAAGGAAACTTAAACCAGCACTTGGTAACATTTAACCATCAAAATCTAACCAGTTATTTCAAGACCAATTAAATTTTTGTGCCAAATTTGAGGAAACAGTGAGCCAAACACATAAAGCCTCTGACCATAGTTGTCTTTGTTTAATACCCACACTTTCTGATTACAGGAACTGTGAAAAATAAGTTATCATCTTTGTCAGATGCTGTCCATAAAGTGGTCCACTTAACAAGATTACAATTATAGATGTTTTAAGGCTGTTAAACCCCTCACTACACACTTTATACACTTTTCTCGGACAGGCATTAACATTTTCACATTTCTCTCTCTTGTTTAAACATTCTCAAAGTTCTCAAAGTTCAAAAGAAAAATAAGTCCATAGAATGAAACCAGAGATCAAAGCCTGTTTTCAGGCCCAAACATTTGTTTGAGAAATAAAAATATGAACATTTTCCTATAAATAATAATGATGGATTTTAGAACTAACAAATTTAATTTCACTTTGATGGTGCAAAACATTTCAACGACATTGTTGGGTTTGTTGGGGAGAGAACTTACAAACATACAGTACAGCACTTTAGAGTCACAGAAGACACAGAACAATGCGCCGTTAAAAAAAACAGAAAAAAGCATGCAAAATTGTGCTAAGAAAAATCTGCGACACTGTGAGGCCGCGAAAGGTGAACCGTGTTATAACGAGGGACCACTGTATAAGGCTGATGCGGTGTCTCAGATTCTTACAGTTCTTTCTGTCCTTAACTCATTACCCTATACTGAGTTTTAAAAATATTCAGATCCACAAGCAGCAGATATCAGTCTGCTCAATGATCCACACTGTAGCTTCGAGTGCTGACAGAAAGACAAAATACAACATTTTAGATATGCTTACTCATAAATGGGCATCAGACTGTCCAGGTGTGACCACTATGAAAGGAAGAGCTTACACGTTGAAGCAGGATGAGAAATACATGTCACAATGAGAGCCAGCACATTAAGTCATCACTCCATCATCACGTAGAAATGTTAATCAGGTTGGAGTAGTAGGCAGGATATTGTGCAGGGGAGGTGGTGTGGCAGAGGTGACAGAAGGCTTTCTGTCTCTGACAAGGCCTTTGCAAAATCTCTTGGGCAGCTTGGCTGTGGGCATAGTTTAGCTCCGGGCTTCTTCTCTGTTTTTCTCGGTTCCATAAATAACAAGGGGCAGACGGAGGCAAAGACAATGAGCAAGTGAGGACAATGTGGCAAGGAGGCTGAGCGCCTGAAAAAGAAACAGACAGTTAGTTGTCCTGAAGACAAAAAGAACCAAACAGAGATTTGTTGTTCAGAACAGAGTCAGATTGGGGATGAATAGTAGCATAACATTGGGAGAACAAAAACGCAAAACACTGCAGAAGAGAGATAAGGTTCACCCTACAAAGGTATGGGGGAAAAGGCAAGATGCTCTTTCTCACCCTGAGAAATGCTTTAAGGAAATGTACTTGCTACTGGACTGCAATTAATGCTGTACTGTGCAAGGAATGATTCAGTGTACTGAAACGTAGAATAATTACATACTGTATTATCATATATTAAATACATTTTTAATCTTAGCGTAGTATACCAGTCTTAGTGAGTCAGTTAGTAACATGGACACTGTGCCCCATACATATAGTGTTTTTAACTATGTTTCACTTGGTGCTGTAGGTTATTTTACTGTGGGAATGTTTAGCTTCTTTATATATTCTGTTGACATTTCAATAATAAGTGAATACGCTAGCGAAGTAAAAAGGAAAGCAAATTGTAATATTGTAGATAGGAGTAAATAGAGCCCCAGTCATCAGGCACTTTACATACTACTTTCTATAAATTTTAACCAGGATTTCTCTTTTTATTGTGTATATAATGGTCACCCTGACCAGTAAGAAGGTCAGACTTTTCCACAGGTCACCATAGCGGAAGCTGAACGGTAGTTTGCATGGTAAAGTGGCACTGCTTTACTTCTACAGCTTCTGCACAAGGATATTGGACAAATGAGGGCTGAGTAGAATAAAGGTAAAGCAGACTCACCATGCATATACATGTATAAAGTCATTTGCTGTCCTACAGCAATGGCATTTCACCATATATGGAAATTTTTTAAGTGCAATGCTTCTGTTTTAACAAAAAGGCTTAACTGTGCATTAACATAATTAACTATTTAGCTAATTATGTCACAATATTTTTTTTTGTTTGGTTTTTAAGTCGTACTAAATACCATTAGACTGGATCATTTTCTACAATGTTACTGCTCAGTAATTTGAAGAGGTGTTACGATTACTCTGTTTTGCATTAACACTGAAATATCTCCAATTTTCTTCCAGTAATGATGGTTGTTTCTCTCTCCAGCAGCCATTTTCTGTGATTCTGCTGGTTACGACTGTCTATCTTGAGATTCAACGGCTACAACCCACATTATCCTCCATTTTTTGCATAAACAGCTGGAGGCCACCAAATCTGAATACTGCCCTGCAAGGCTCAGGGACAACAAACAAATAATTGTCATATTGCTAGTGTAACAGTGTAAAAGGACTGCTTTTTGAATTTCCTGTTCCTTTCATTTACAGAGATTAGGAGGGCACCTTGTTGTATATGGACATAATGCCTGAGTACACTGTATCATTCTACTTTCCAACTCCTTGGGGTCAATAATTTTGTTTTGGTGGCTGACATATATAATATATTAGTATATATTAATAATAATAATAATAATAGTCTTGACAAGCCTAATGGGGTAATCGTGCGCATTATCAGTATAATGTCTCCCTTAAGTTTTAAGTAGATTAAAAAAAATACCACTTCACAACAACTGATCATTCTTCTACATATTGGAAGGTGCTTTCTATTCTCTTAAGTCAGCATTTTGTCCCAAGTCTTCTCAGTTCTAGTTTAGTCATTGAATTCTCCTTCAAATTCGTGAGGAATGGTGATAGACAGCAGCTAATGTTTGACTGCACGTGGAGACGAGCTATTCCGTTGGCATATTCCGTTCAGCACACTTAGGAAATGAGGAAAGCTTGTTAGTTCAAAATCTAATCATTTATACAGGAAATTGTAAAACCAAAGGTGTTTGAGTGTAGCATTGGGCAGCATGGTAGTACGGTGGTTAACCGTACTACCATCAGGCCGGGGTCTTTCTGCGTGGAATTTGTATGTTCTCTCCATGTTTGCATGGGTTCTGTCCGGGTATTCTGGCTTCCTCCCACAGTCCACAGACATGCAATTGTCTGGAAACACTAAATTGCCACATAGGTGTGAATGTGACTCTTGTCTATGTGTTAGACTGGCGACCTGTCCAGGGTGTACTTTGTCTCTTGCCTTAAGACAGCTGGGATAGGCTGCAGTGCCCCCTGCGACTCTGAAAAGGATAAGCAGAAGTGAATGGATGTATGTTTGAATGGAAAAGCGCTTTAGCAGTTGTACTTGAGCTGCTAGTGGTTTGTGGTCTAGCTACATTGCCATCACAGTCTGATTTTTTTTAAACTCTAGTAGTACTCCTTTTATTTATTCATGGTGGTGGCATGGCCTTTTGAGTTCTTGGCTTGATTTCTTATGATGCCATTTCCTGTCATCTGTTTGTATGTTGTGGTCTGGGTCTAATCACCCGATTAATCTACCTTCACCTGTTCATGACATGATTTAAGCTTTCTTGTGTTTGTTTGTGTTATGATGATAATAATAATGATATATTTTATTATAATTGCTGTTTAATGTCTATTTTATACAATATAAAATTACTGCAGAAAAAATAACATAAAGTTTAGATCATTAACTACGCAGTGCACAATACTCTCTGAGATAGAATAGTATAGTACCATGAGATTTTAAAATTTTGGACAGATTTTATGAATTTTGGCAGAAGATTTATGGTAACCACTTCTGCAGGATGACAGATGGCAGAAATGTTGTTGCTGATTGGTGATCTCACAGGGGGCGATAGGAACATTGGAATATAGAGCACATCACCCAACCCCAATAGAGAAGCTAGCGTTTATTTTAATGCTTGTTTTAAAAGATGTTGCTTCAAAGTTTCATGGCAGCTGTGAGAATGAAGCACTTGCTGAAGTGCTGACGTACCACATTTTACACTGCTCAGAATGAATATTAATTTCACACACAGGTGGAATAAATAACATTAACCAACTTCCACCCATCCATTTTTCTTAATCTCTTATTCAATTCAGGGTGGCAGGGGAGCTGGAGCCTATCCGAGCTGTCATAGGGTGAAAGGTGGGACACGCTCTGGATAGGTCATCAGTCTGTCACAGGGCTAACACAGAGATATACAACCATTCATGTTCACATTTATATCTACAGCTAATTTAGAATAACCAGATTAACATAAGAAGAATGTCTTCAGAGTGTGAGGAAGACAGAGTGCCAACAGAGAACCCATGTAAGCACTGGGAGAACAGGCAAACTGCACACATAGGACCCACGCCACTCGGTGGGTTTGAACCACGACCTTGTTTGTAAGGCAACAGTGCTAACAACTGTATCACCATGCTGCACCATTGACCAACTTATTGAAATATTTTGTTGAAGGCACTGGGTTGTTGAACTCATGTAAGTGACCCAGCTTTCCACCCAACAACCCAAAGAACTGCTGGCAGGTGTCCTAGTTCCAGACACCACAAATCACAGCCAGAAGGCCCCAATAGGTCAGAGCTGTTTTGACAGCTAGAGGGGGATCTACACAATATTTGGCAAATCTTGTGGCTGACTGATCTACATCACATTATCAGATATAGACCTGGTAATTTGACATTACCAGGTCTGATCCAGAGCAATAGGTATAGTGTCATGTCGCCAATTCCAAGTGCTTGTAATCTGAAAATATGTGCATGCATATTCAAAATGTGATTTATAGTTTCTCAGCCACAACCCACAGCACTGTAAATTATGAGAGGTACAACAATTGAAAGGCATTTCTGTAATTATGGTTGACTTCTTTTGATAAAAGTAATAAAAAGATGTGAATCACAATATGTAGGTTTTTATTATTTCTACTAGGGGCACATACACAGCATAATTTTAGTCAGAGACATTGTCATCCTTTCTTTTTATGACAAATACAGTTGACTTGCTCAGAGCAATTTTCCTGCCTAATCTAAAAACCATCTTTAGTTGAAATGAACAACCAATCCCCCTTATCCCCACCTCCTCATTCACCCCCTGTAAATTGTGTTAACAAAGACCAGGCTATTTATAGTTGTTCGCTATTATCTTTTCTCATAAGAAAAAAATACTGAATGTGCTGTACTAGATGTACAACATGTACTGTGGACATATCTATTTTAAATGCACATGCAAAGTTTGATGAATTATGGAAATGGTTTTTGATCAAGTGTCTTTGTGGAACTGTGAGAGAATATTTGATGTAGTAGAAGAATCAAGGAATGTTCTGCATGCCTTCCTAGAAACCATTTGAAAGTAATGATATCCCCAAAATGAGGAATGCATAGGGCCATCTGCTCTGTGATATGACTATGCAAATGGTAGTTCAAAATACAAGTGAGCTTAGTAATCAAAGATTGTTGATATTCTTGAAGCACTTTGAAGTTAATTTTTGAAGTATCCTAAACACAAACAACTCACAATGTAAAACAACCAAGACCTCTTGGTGAGTTTAATTAGTATTTTTAGAGGGCCTATCGTCATGAGCAATTACTCCTTAACAAAGTGTTACCTTTATTTTCAGGAAGCACACAGTTGAAGTGTTCCTTGAATTATTGGAGACAAGAGTGGGTGGTTCCAAGAAATTGTTGTCTGAAGCCATTAAATTGTCAAGCAACATCTTTAATTGCATGTGATTGTAGATGGGGGGGAATATTCATTTGTTTTTAACCATTTAAACACGTGTTTCTACTGTGCGCAACATCATATTTATTACAGGACAGAATAATAATATAGGGGCAGTCATGATGATGTAAATGATGAATCATTTTATGTAAGATAGGAATGTAGAAATCTGTTATACCACATAAAATGACTCTATAATGCTTTTCTTACATCTAATGATGTAAATGCAGAATTTCCCAGATGCATAAAGCATATCTGTTTTTATTTATTCATATTTCCCTGTAAAAATGTATTTGTTCTAGTCTTTCAACTCCGTCTCCATGAATCAATTACATGAAGTCCAATGGAAATACTCAAAAGAATTAAATGAAATTAATACGTTCAAACTTTGGACTCTACATATTTCTTTATCTGTATACATTTCTTGGGACATTAAAGAGATAAACTCCAACAAAGCTCATTAAAATGAAAGATCTTCACAAAAGCAAATGGGAAATATAATCATTTACAGTGTTTTTGTCACAGCACATGATGATTCTGATTAAACTTTATGCTCTGATGACTCTGCGGATCTGCTGTGTATTAATATTGTAATGGCAGCATTGCCATTTCAACACATCCTCTTCAAACATTAACTTGGCTAATATAAAGGTTGAATGATTATCATCTGACAGACAACCATACAGAACTGCAAACATAACAATATTCTTCATTTCATGGTTCAGTTGTTAGCACATTAGTATGAGAAAATACTAATTGTTACTGGTTCCACAGATCTTTTACAGTGCAGCTAATGTTTTTTGTTACATAAGCTACACCCTTTCCTGACGCGAGGTTGAGTGTGCATTTATCCTCGAATGAAACATATACACAACTGAGTGGAATGATCCTTGACATACACAAGATGCTGAGTTGCACTGTGCTTTACTGAGCAAAAACAATTTCCTTAAGCAGTATGCAAACCTCTCTGACGATATCTGGGTCTAGTATGGCTTTTAAAAATTTGGACTTAGTTTTTGTACTGGGGCTACATACAGTACCGATGTTTTGTGTTTAAAACACCCTGGACATGTTATGCAAACGTGCCTGTGGAAAGGGTGATTGTGACCCTGATTGTGTACTGTTTTAATGTGAAGGTATTTGTTAGTTATTTGCCTGATCTTAATACAATTACGCATATATATTACAGAACTTAATGTTATCTAAAATTTTATTTACAAGTTTTATATTTTGCAAGAGAAAGGAAATAATATGAACAGACATATTGATGTTGTAGTGTAAGGGTTTTTTTTTTTTGGTTTTTTTTTTTCAAGAGACAACTAGGGACTGTTTTTGTAATGTTTACAGGCCCCTAATACTGCACAGACTTTTTTAATGACCTCAGTGAACTGCTGTCTGTGATCTGTGTTGATTTCGACTGTGTAATTATTATTGGGGATTTTAACATCCATGTGGACAACCCTCAGGACAAAGGGACTAAAGACCTGAGTAACACTCTGGGCAACTTTGGGCTGACTCAGCACGTAACAGAGGCCACACATAATAGAGGACACACTCTTGACTTACTAATCTCCAAGGGCCTGAGCATTTCAAAGGTTACTGTGTCTGATGTGGGCCTGTCTGATCATTACTGTCTTTTCTTTGATAGTAAAATTTCAGCGCACACAAATATGTCAACAGCAGTGATCACAAAAGTAGTGAGATCTTTAACTAGATCTTCCCATTAACACCTGGCCTGTCCAGAGGTTCAGTCAATGAGCTCGTCAATAGCTTCAATGCTAAAATGTTAAATGTCATGGACACTATTGCTCCCATTAAGGTGAAGGTTATCTCTGGAAGGAAGAAGTCTCCATGGAGAAACTCCACACTGGTGAAAAAACGAAAAAAGAGAGTGTAGGAAAGCTGAGCGCAGATGGAGAAAAACAAACCTCCAGGTTCATTATGACATCTGTAAAGAGAAACTTCACAATTATAATTTACAACTGCGGAGTGCAAGGAGGTGCTACTTCTCTGATATCATCACCAAAAACAGTCATAATGCTCGGGTCTTATTTGCTACAGTTGACAGGCTAACAAACCCTCCTGTGTCAGTGGCAGCTGAATATGGGCAGAAATCTGTGCCATCAGAAACTGAATATGAATAAGTTAAATTTGAATTTGAATTGCTCAGATTGAATCTGAATGCATGCTTAAATTTTTTTTTTTAACACACTACTCCATTGCTGTTTGACAGGCTGAAGTTGTCGGGTCACCTCCTAAATCAACCATCTATTACAGGTGTTTTGTGCCAGAAATGGAGTGTCCACTGAAGACTGAAGATACGGAATCTCTATGCCTTGCCATTGATCCCTCTTGTGCCTACATGTAGACAAGAGACATTAACTTAACTTTGCTAGACCCGCCCCTGCACAGTTACCAGCTGTCAGCTACATAAAAAAGGATCCTGGCATTATTTGTCTCTCAGAAACAGTTCATAACTTCCCTTCAACTCATTCATGTCACCTAAAAGGTAAACCTGTTTCTCCATCACCTGTTCAGCTCTGATGATCCAGTAAGGACATCTCCTGGTTTCATCTTCATGTTTTCATCTCACCACATATCCAAACTGACATCATGACCAGCAGCTTTTTTACAGCTGTGGCTCCAGCAAACAAACATCAGCTGATACTAGAAATTAATATTAAATAAATTCTAACAACAGCTGATCAAGCTTAAACGTGCTGCTGTTGTCTAGCGCGACATGCGCCGGTTTCTTCTTTCTGGCGCAAAGTGGGCGATAAACAAACAAGAGAGAAAAGCCGATCAGCTGATCATTGATCCGTTTCATGATTGAAGTAGAAACAGGAGATGGAGGGGGAGAGACTGAGAGAAGAAGAGGCAGCTGTGCAGCGATGACACAGAATAAATCCAGCTTTGTGTATTTTTCATTGTAGCTGAAGTCCGAGACAAACTGTTCCTTTTCACCTCAATACCAGACGATTCAGTTTTTTACGGGATGGTTGGAAACTCTAATAACTAATCTTATAAATAAAATAAGATAAAACAAGTTCAACATCAATAATATCATAGCACCCGCCCAGCTGTATATTACGTTACGGAAAAAAACCGAAAAAAACCCCATCGGCCCATAAAAACGAAAAATCACCATCGGGCATACTGGTGTTCATGGTGTTTCATGACTTTGTCCATGAAACACCATGAAACAGTGTTTCAAAACATCAGATCTGCTGAAACACTCAGTTTTTAAAAAAAAAAAATCTAGGTTGAAGACTCACCTGTTCTTAGCTGCACTTGAATAAAGCACCAAATCCACACTGTTTTACTTTTAAGCTTAACTTTTCAAAACTTACATTTTAACTACTGATTTTATCTACTGTTCCTTTCTCTTTTTTCCATTTTATTTGGTTTTGTTTTTTAATGACTCTGTAAAGCACTTTGAATCACCTTGCTGTTGAATTGTGCTAATAAACTTGCCTTACCTTGATCATTGAGATTCTCTTACTAATATGTTTGTCTTTATCTGAAACTAATGTTACTGTATATCTTGCTATAATTCATACAATGTTTTCATGAATTCAACAACAAACTCGTCTAATACGAGGAGGAGTTGAACAACCAAAACCTTCGTTTTTGCCTTATTTTAGATATTATGACACCATCATGTTGCCTAGCAACCAACTATAAATGAGCTATATATATCCCATTATATGGGCTTAAATGACATTAAGAAAGCAGTATATAATTTCAGTTTCATGACAATGATCTGAATATTTTCAACAAACTTGCTGTTTTATAAAAGATATGTTCATGTTTCTAAATTCTGTGAAAAAAAAATTAGTTTAATTTTAGATTGGACATCTACTTCAAGGTACATAAAAAAAATATTATTCATTTTCACTTTTTAAGATCCTTAAACATCCTTACTTTTAGAATGGTAAGTAGTTCTCTTTGAAATTAGTCTCAGCTGTATCGTTATCTCTTGATTGTCTTGGTTAACTGAGGCCTAAACAAACCAGATCTTTGATGTCTCTGCCTGCAAGGCTACCGCACTGTAATGAAACTGTATTGCATTGTCTCAGCACTAAATGTTTGGCATGACGGAACACAGAAGTAATTTCTGCGGCTTGCTGGCTTCCGCTGGTTTCAAAGCGGCTGTTGCCTTTTTCTCTCACGAGAGACTTGCAAGCACTCCCTCACAGAGCCAAACAGCTTTCAGGCTTTCATCAATTATTTAGCACCTGTTGCCTTCAGGGAAGTCCTGATAAATTATGGTGATGAATGCAATCAGAATATGGGAAATATACAGTTATAAACCTATATAACACTTTTAATATCTCTTGATCAGGAAATGAAAATCAGAGTGATTTAAATGCTGGCATAAACTCTGAATTTTCTGCACACCTTCTTGTCCACACTGTAGGAATCAATCAAAATCACAAAAACACTTTACTAGTTAAGAAACCTTTGAAAGGATTACAAAAGTCGCTCTGTTTATACTGCGTAAATACCCATGTGATGTGGAAATGTTTTGCCTGTTCTCCCTGAAGTCTGAAATGACTTTTTTTTTTATTATGAATAAGCATGAATGTTTTAAGACTGATAACTTGTTTAACACACAGCCAAACATTATATTTTTCTCTCTCTCATTGAAATTTTTACGAGGACTAAAAGATTACTCTTCAGCAAACTACAGAAAGTGTATTGGAACATTAAATAATCCTTAGAACAGAGGATATTCCTTTGAGTGTATCCACACACAGTGTATGAGATAGTATATGTGTGTGTTTACAACATAGTACTCATCCTAAATGGTCAAAATCGGTCTTATAAAAGAAGTACTATGAGGTTCATGTGGGTCATACTTATTGCACTCGTTATAGCAATATGTGAGTTTCAAACTCACTCATTTACTTAATCTCTATTCTTTAATATTGGCAGGCAGCTTTTTCTATAAAAAAAAAAAACAAAAAAAGAAAAGAAAAAAGCTTAATTGAAAACAATGCGAAAATGTGCAACTGAACTTGTACATAAGTATCAGTACAGCAAGGCAAGAAAGGCAGCAAGACACCAATGTAATGACAAAGAAGCAAAACATCCTCATACTTAAATGGCAGATTGATAGCTTGAATGGCTTCTTTAACTACACCTGAACTTTATTGTCTTTTCATAATTGCACTCCCATGTGAAAACGTTGGTTTTAGGTGTAAGCAGCCCCTTTCACATGTTAAAATTTAAACTTCTCCCATTTTTATTGTTACTCCTACGGTCGCAAGAGGTTGCCTAAATAAACAACTTTCCAATTAACCTTAAAAAATCCGCAGTTATTGTCTATCTTAATGTGAGGTCAGGCTGTGCAAAACTTGAAACAATCATAAAAAAATGAATTGTGTCTTCGGTTCTGAAAAGTACCTTCAATCTGCATTTATTAGTGGTGTGTAGAATGTGGAGTCTCTGCTCCTCCTATCACCTCCACCTCCCTTCTTCCACTTTGGGATTGCTGTGCATAGCTGTGGTTGACTTGCAGTTTGCTATATAGTGTAGTCTCTTTTGGTTCTCAGTCATTGCTTGCCATTTGTGGCTATGAGGAAGGCCAAAAACCAAACTCAATCCCTCAAAACAACAGTCCACAAACCAGAGGGTGACATCATGGTAGCTGCTATGTCCACTTGTTTCATACAAGAGTCTTTAGACATGGGGGCGTGCTGGTGTGCATAGATATAATGGTGCCACAAAGCCAAGTGTGAGCCCAGTGGCAATTTAACAATTCTCAGCAGGTTGTGTTCAGGGAAGAGCTAAGATGGGGCAGTGAGTTGCTACTTGTGTGTGTGTGTGTGTGTGTGTGTGTGTGTGTGTGTGTGTGTGTGTGTGTGTGTGTGTGTGTGTGTGTGTGTGTGTGTGTGTTAGGTCTATCCTTTTGTGTGTGTTTGGCAGTGTTTGATTTCATAGTGAGAGTTCTGCTGACCTTGGCATACTCAAGACTACATCCCAGTGGTGTCTCATCCCTCTCTTCTCCTTCTCTTTCTCCTCGCCCTCTCATTCTTCCTCCGCACAAATCCCCTCCCAGGACCGTGCCTTTCTCCTTCCCTTTGTGAAAAAGAGAAAAAAAATAGCTAGCAGTTCCAGAAAAAGATGCCAGCATCTGTCTCACTTTAACTTGAATAATTTGAGAAAAGGGTGTGATTAAAACCGAGAAAATGTTTGAGTGCGAAGAATACAACAACAGGCAGCCAAGAAAAAATCATTTGGAAGTCTATGTCTTTAAAATAAATATATAATTAGTGTGGCTCTTTGACTTTTCCTGTCATCTCCATTTTTGCTGGCTCATACCTTTCAGAGTAAACCAGGCTCGAGATCTCATTAATTCTAAACATTGCTGTCAGAGAGGAAGAAATGCAGTGAATGGCAGATTGAGGTTTCTCTGTGCTTGTTATACTTCTCTTCACGTCAAATGCAATTCCATCAAATATATTAGTGATATTCAAGTGAAAAATATTGATGTGTTAGCATTTAGAAATTAAAACCATAAAGCTGCATTTTAACATTACTTCAAGTTGTTTGTTTGTTTCTTTTTTGGTTTACTGATCAAAATGTCAAAATTCCACAGTGAGAATGGCGTGTTTTTTAAAGTATTAAAATGACAGGGAGATGTATTTGATGCTGCAACACACAGACATATTTCTTGTGTTTAAAGTTCTTGGTTGACAGAAGTAGAAGTCAACCAGTGCTGCTTATGGGAAAACAACTGGCATAGCAATTCAACTGAAATGACAAAAATGGTTGTTTGTGTTGTTTGCAAACTGTCTCGCAGTGGAGGTACATTTGTATACTGAATGTATACAAAATATCAGCAGAACACATTTTTTTTATGAAGCCTGTAACATAGTGGTTGGTGGAGCTAGGCAAAAAGGATGCTCTTTTTACTCGTGGAATATGTAATTTAACTGGTCTCTTTAAGTAACCCAGTAGTGAAAAAGTATTTTATCACACTGATTGAAAACCCTGTCTTATATTACAGTGATGCAGAACTGCTCATGAATACTAATTATTGGACGTCAATTACACCTTGTATAAATATTTGCTCCAAATCTAAGCAGTTTGTAAATCTTTATTGTTTCATGGAATAGACTGTTTAGAATGATCTCATTTAATTCTAATTCAACAGTGTGGATTCTGCTGCACAATGTAATATTAAAGTTTTACAAATTGAAATGAGTAATTCAGAAATACTGAGCTTCTATCTCAGTGTATACAAGGCTTTAACTTCACTGTAATTTTTTTTAAAATGAATTAACTACTAATCTCACATTTTGCAAAGTTGTTTAATGCATTTCCGTTTATGTTATCTTTCCCTTAACATGCACAGAAATAACCCAGTGACTTGTATAAAGTCAAGGATCTTTCTGTACCGCGCATCTTTGTGTTAGGGATTCAGTGTTTGCTCTTATTAAATGTGACATTGAGTACAGTGAGTGGATGACACAAGCTTCTTGCATGCTGACATTTCAAATGTTTCTGATGTGTCTGTCCTGTGTAATAACATAAGTCATTTATATTGCGTGTCCTTACAGAAGTCTTTCCTTTTTATGTTTCAGACTGAATCTGTGTAGGCACCTTTCCACTATCCTGCCAGCAAGCAGAAATGTTCTTTGCCTCTATTCCAGTATGGTAAGTTAATCTTTTGTGTCTCTGCTAGCATGAATAAATGTGTTCCACAGGGGAAAATAGCAGGGCTTCATGCATGACTTGTTATGGATTTGGGAAACCAGGTGTTAGCTATGAATATTCTTATGAATACTCTTAGTGTTATGAATAGACACAGGTCAAAGATTTCCAGACTTACTGCTTAAAAGAAAATTAAAACAAGAATAACTTTAATTTTGTGAAACTGGTGTGCAAAACAAAGCTCTGAAACCTGACTCTTTGGTATTCTCATATTGCTTGTTTATGTTTTTCTTTTGTTAATAAGAGAACCAATTTTGACAGTAAGAAACCTGTGACAAAATGGAACACATACATACACACAAAGTCACCCGCAGGTGCACTGATAGCGGTTGAATCCGTGGGTGGCTTTTTAAAATAGGCCAGCAGAACACACTGTTATTTCACAGTAATCTGTCAGTAATCTGCTGACAGTCAGAGCAAATCTTGAAAAACAACATTGACTTTTACATTTCTCAGCACTGTAAAATGTTGCAATGAAGAACTAATGAGCGTCTGAAAATCGTTTTTTTTTTAAAAGACATGCTTTAATGCATCAATGTAAAGCATGTCAGCATTTTCTGCTATTTTCAGTTATTCTTTATTAAAATAGTGCGATTGTGGTGAAAAAATAAATAAATAAAAAGGTGCTTGTGGCTTGGGTTAAACAAGGGCTGATCACCGTGACTGAAACCCGAGGGCAAAAATACAGAACCATGAAGTCATTCTCTCCTACCAATCCCTGTCATTGTGCTAAGCATGATAATTCCATGCTCAAAGGTCCATGCCAACTATTGTGCCAATCTGGCAGTACCAAATTATACTGGCAACGTTAGGGGGGAGAACACAGTGCGGTGGAACGGAAAGCAATAAAGCATGATGTTGCCAATTACACCAGAATCTCTTGGTAATTATATGTTTTGCTTAAACAACACATGTGGTAACCACTTTGATATTGTTTTGATATTGGATTTTAATTGCCAATGCAACTAATCAAACATGTTGCTTGAGGTTTGTGGGGATCTAGTAAAACTGTGATCGCTCTGGGGAGATTGACAAAATGGAACAAGTCATTGCTGTTTCTAGCCTGCAGCTACTGGCAGTGTGATGACAGTAAAAATGATCTATACCAACTGAAGCTTTTCAGACTGCTTGCCAGGCTTCAAATAAACACGACTGTATAACATAGAATGAAGGCGCAAATCATATTGTGTCTTCTTACTTTAAAAGAAAATCACATTTGGAATATTTGTTTTGCTGCTACTTTGTTGGATATTATCAAAGGAAATGCCAAAAGAGTGATGCCATCTTTGTTTATTTGTTTGTTCTTTTGTTCAGTAGCAGATATGACAAACAAATCCAATACAAAAAAGAAAATTGAAGTGAGTTTTACTAAAAGCTAAAGTTCTACTTGATTTGATTGATTATGAAGAAACACTTTTTCATTTGTTTGTGAATGGGTGAAGAGAAACTATTCAGCCATAGCTGGTGTGTATTCTCATAGCTTCCATTATTATTTTACAGGGATGTGACGTTTATCAAGCCAGTGACTTTATCGAAGGAAATTTAAAGTGCCAGCTCAAACAATATGTCAGTGGCTAAGGTAAATTAATAGTACTGCATTCTAACTTCTGTGCTTTTCAGTAGTGTATGTATATTGCAAACAAAAGGCTATTTAGTTAAAATCCCATTTGAAATTGACAGGAAATCTAAACAGTTTTTCCTGCATAAATAGTTTGGGCAAAGAAGTGTAAATTTAATAAACTATGTTATGTATATACACTTAAAACATGTTTTCCCTGCAGGGTTACTTTACTAGTTAAAAGGCAACTTTATTAAGTAAGTTCACGATTTAACGTGTTCCCTAGTTAGTGGACTGGATTCCTTGTCCAACCGTATTTTTCTAAGCATTGCATTAATACTTTACTTTTCTGTGATTGGAAATGAATGCCTAGGAATGATCATTACTAAGACAGCATTTGTAAAGTTTTCTTTAGAGAAGAAAATTTAAAAAACAGAATTCTTATATGTTATTAGTGTTTCCTAGACTGAACAATCTTTCAAGTAGAAGCAATATGCAACATGTGGTGAAGTTCAAATAAATTCAAGAGACTATGAATTTATATGAAACTGACTTCAAAGCTGAGAGCCGGAAGCCCTGGAGTTAAAAGGTTCTTTTCCTAATTGGCAATTCTGCTCTTTGAGTTTCTTCTGCTGAACACCTGCACTGCATTGTTTCATAAGCGACTAGAATACACTGATGTCAAACAGCATTTGAAAAATATAGCGCTCCCGTTGGTATGTTTGTACAATGAAAATAATACTAAACTGTCTGAACTAATGAAAAAGCAATAAAAATACTTCAAAAATACTTTCTTTCGAAAGATCAAAGTCAGGATTATGTATGGCTGTGATTTATTTTATGCACAGTCTCACAGGCCCACAGAAATGAAAATGAAAAGAATTACGCTGCATTTGAGATGTCTTGATAAACCTAAAATCTTGGAGCTTGCCCTTGAGGTCAACACTAACATTAAATGTGTTTAATGCCACCTGCTGCATACCCGCTCATGCAAACCTAACTCTCTCTCTCTCAAAACATCATCATCACTTTCCAACTTTATTGCCACCAGGGGCCCAGCAGTAGCAATGGAGCATAGGTTGCCATATCAGAGCCTCTTACAGAGAACAGACAGTCAGCAGCACCATACTGTTGAGTGAGGAGGTGGCAGAGCATGAAAGGATGCATCAGATGTTATGTAGATCAACAAATAAACCTGAATAGTGTGAGTCGGGTTAGGCTTTATATTCCCACCTGGCTTCATCTATTGGAAATAAGGACAAATATGTGACATATGAGATAGAAACATAGTGAGAAGGCATGTGTAAAACAAAAACGGGGCAGTTAAATATACAATACATATTAATATTTAAATTCCCATTTAAAAAGTAGTGAAATACTTTTTTTGGGCTTTTTTAATGCACTCCTCTTGTGCATAATCAGTCACCTGATAACAGTGTTTCCCAAAACAGATTTAACACACAAATGTAGTTTGTTGGTTGGAACCACTGACTATTGGGCAATTGTTCTCAGCTCTGACTTAGAAGTGAATGTGCAAGAGAAGTGATTATCGACCGTATCGATCTGACACAGTGAAATTTACGACTCATGCTTGCTGTGGTGTTATCTCAGATGTTAGTCTCCATCCTGGTGCTGCAGTGTCTCTGTATGTCTCTCCACTGACAGTGGAGCTGAACTATGTTGCCTGCTGGAATAGACATGAATGTGTAGATAGCAAATAAAGCATAAATTTGAGCTCATGTGATAACTGAGTGCAGCCCCATGATGACAATATACGGACGTCGTGACAACATGATCAATCACGGACGAGAGTTGCAGCGGACATCAAGATTATGCATTGTTGGAACGTCTGAAATCACCGTCAGAGGCACATTTCAGCTCTGTGTCTGTTAAAACTGTATCAATCATCTGAAACCCCCCCAAAAAACATCTATTCATCAGATTGAGGCAGACTAGGTCAACGTTTGCATCCTAGCGTCTTCATATTGCATCAATTTAAGTTGGAACTAGAAACTGATAGATTGTGGGCCATTTGTCACAAGTAATTTGTGATACTTTTATCTCTGACTCTTTTATTGCCAAGTCCCTCCTCTGTCATTCTTATGCCAGTCGATTTGAATTCCCAGTACACTTGTCTTTTTCTGTTGCCAAGGCAATAGGAATGGGGGCTGTTGACGGCAGTGGTCGAATACTGACATTTGATTGGCAGTGCAATGTTCCAGGAAAGAGACACGGAAGTTATTTGAATATTAAACATAAGGATTAATCCTCATCATGTACTCCTGAATATCTTCAGCTGTGAATAGGAGCCAGAAAAGGTGTTTAAACGTTATGATGGAAGTTTGACTTAATTGAAGCGCATAGTTGAGAATCTATATACAAAAACTTGAGGGCAAATTAAATAGAGTCTGTGACACACAATTGGCTAAATCAAAAGTGTACTCAAAGGTTTTATACTGTCTATATAGTGAGGGGGAAAAAAACAGTGTAATGTGAAATAATTGAATTTGTGGTTATTCTAGTTGATATTCAGTTTAAATATATTATCATTTTATATATATTTTATGTTATCATTTTTAAGAACAATTTCACAAATATTGTAGTGTTCGTAATTGCACAAATAACATACAGTTGATTAAACAGGAGTAGGAAAACTGCCTTACTTTGCTACCTTTTGACTGGACCTCTCTTGCAGGTTGATCTTTTAGCAAGAAAGAAAGCACTTCACTCAATGATTTCTGCTACACTAAGCAGCAACGCCTTAAATAAGATGTAAGGGCATCTCGGTCAGGCGTCTAACTTCTCAGTCTTTGAAGCCATTGCTCTGTGTCTCATTTCCTGAAGTATTGATGTCTTTAAGTGAGCTTCCCAAGTGCCTGGAGGAAGTGGATGCTATATAGATTGCTTTGAGGAGATTGGGACACAGCTGACTGCTGTAGTTTAACAGTAGGTCCATGGTCGTTCTTTCGTGAAGCACATAAAAGATTTTTGGTGGCAAGGATACGGGGTTGTTTGAATAAAACTGAACTCAAAAAATAAGTAAATTTAAAAAAGCTTGGACGAAACGCAATATGGTTTAATCCCCACAACTAAAGATTTCTTGGGATTTGATTGAGCATGCATCAAAGACAATATAGTTTAATACTACGCATTCATAAAACAAAAATGTTTATAGAATTGTGTACAAAACTGTCACTGATGATACAAGGTCATCTTAAAGAAGATGTATACATAAAAAGTTGATTTTATACTCAAGGTGCTTTTTCAAACAGATAGCAAAAAATGAACAGGAATATTGGATAGCTGCAGGTACATCATAAAGAAACATTAAAACCTGGAAACAAAGGAAGAATCAATACTGCTCTACAACATGCCATGCAGGGAATTGCACAGAGAGCCTGTGTGGATAGTTTTAAAGAGTCACTACAACAAGGAATAAATTGTGTGATGCTGGGCCCTTCTTAAAGGCTGGAGTGAAGATACTGTACCTCTCTTTTCAAAATAGCAGTTTTTTGTTCTTTGATGTGACTGGTATTTATATTGAATATTACTCCAAAATGGGTCCAGTGTACTAAACCCATTTTTGAGCAGTACTCAAGATTCCGGCTATAGGTTTAGATCAAAACAAAATTGGTACAGTGCACACTATACATTAACTTAATATTGGCCCAGAGTACAGCATGTAGCCTGTTAAATCTATTTAAATTAGCGCCATGTTTAGGCGTGTTTTAAAGATGCCTTTATTTTGTATGCTCCACAAATAAGGTGATATAATTAGGATTTTCAAAATGAACTGAACCTCAATGCTTTTTTGTTTCTTTTATCATTTGTAAATGCATTTTCTATTTATTCCCCTTAGATTGGTTGGATTTTCTCGTTGTAGTTTATTAATTATTTTTGGAGGATTAATTTAACGGGCATAGATATAAGCTAGAGAATGGAGTAAAATCCAAACAACCCGTAAGGAGAAGAAAATGAAACGTACTGAATGATTATTCACATTTCTATGTATTGTATTACCATTTGGTATTGCTATTATTGGCTCAGAACGGCAATCCTTGGAAACAGACTGTGGTTGATATTTCATAGAAAATAGTATAAACAATACCAATCTTATCAGATATGTATAAAACAAAAAATAGTGTTTATTGGAACGCAACATTCACATTTTTTTTCTCTTTTCCATATGGGAACTACATTCAACTGTCAGAATCTAAGGGCAACATAATGGTCTTACCCAACTGGATAAGGACTGACGTGATTACAGAAGAGACTAGAAAATAAGTGCTTGGATAAAGAAGCTGGGTGAGTGCTCCAGAGAGTGTAGGCAGCTGGAGTGCAGTAATTAGTCACCGAAGCTCTTTCTGGTTAAGGGGCAGCTGACCAATGGCCTTGCTTGCTTAGAAGAACGGCAGAGGGTTCTTCCCACTCTCAAATATGACTGTGATTAACATAAGCAATTACCTGCAGAAATCGCACCCCCTAGCTTCTTTTAGACAAAGAAAAATGAATTGCCTGCAAGGCGTACAGAGTTTCAACCATTGTTTTCCTTTTTCTTAATAGCTTCCCAAGGCTACTGTCGAACATATCATTTGTTTAAAATGTATCATCACCTTACCTCTTCCATAGTTCCTTTATATGCTCTTTTTAATTAATCATGGCAATTAATGGTTGTTTTTTTGAAATGAGAACCATTGACTCAAACAATCCTAAAACATGTTTTCTTCTTCTTTCTTTTTTTTTTTTTAACTGTTTCACTAGGACACGTGATCAGAGACAAAGCCCTTTGTGGATGCAAGCGGTACATTAAGTACAGCAGGAAGCCTGTATTACTTGCATAAATAAAAACAAGACAACAAAGCTTCCAGGTGATATGCAAAATCATTAAGAGCAGTATTTCTTAAAAATAGTCTCTACAATAAATAATCTTTACACCTATCAGGGCTTTGTGAGGGAATAATAATAAAAAAATTAAATGATCTCTTCCCTTGTTTCCTGTCACTTTGGTTGAGATAATGAGGCAACTCCTTGATTCTGTCAAAATTTGTTTATGTTCACCTCCTCAGAATTGGAAAAGTTTGAGTAGGGGGTGTAACGTGCACATTAATGAGCATGTTGTGAGGATAACTAATGAGAACTATTTCTAGGATATAATGACACTCAAACTATTATTCATGCTACACTGTTTTTTAATCACCCATTTGTTCAGTTTTACACCTACATCAGCCTATGTATTTATACATGACTGTGAATTTTTGTGTTCTGTGTAAAACATATTTGCACACTGCTTTTGATGGGTGATATACAAATAAACCTTGTCATTATTTATATTATAATGACACTTTTGATTTGTAGTTTGATTTGTTGATGGTGTCAGTAATAACACCCTTATTGCCACTTGAGTACCCATGACAGGCTGAATTATCAAAGAAGTCCAAAAATGTTTTCTTGTCTGGAAGCATGTGAGCATACCTGTCAGAGCATGGAAACAGAAAAGCTTTACATTTGTGTGTCTTTTAACTTTCTGCCAGAGAGAATTACAAAACCATGCTCCTTTGAGGTAAGGTACAAAGGCTTTTATCAGCTCCTGTGTGGGCTAACCTGAGATTCCTAAGATCAAGCTAGTGTGTTAGGAGATAAAATAGTAATAGTTCTGTTACTTAGAGTTTTGCTGCTCCTTTACTGGTCTATTGGGGGATATTGTGGCTGATTACAAGGGCCACTGTGGTTTCTGTCATTACAACAAGTAAAAACTAAAATGAGATAAGAATAAAAAATAGCTTTATTTTGTCTGCTTTAGCACCTTCCTGTTCTTCTTTATAGCCTTATTATTGTGTTGTATGGTTCAGCCAGATTGGATGACTCATGCCTTACTGTGACATAAGAGGCTTTACGCTGACCCCTTCTTATAAGCCAAACTAAAATAGAAGAGTTAACTAATTTCATACACAAAGCTGATGATCGTAATACTAAGATTTGAAAGGATGACACACTCAGAAAATGACAAAATGGATGGGATAATGTATTTATCCCTCTTTAGTGGCAATAAACACAACTCATATGCTTGCTTATACATGGGCTACATGCACAGCTTAACAAGATAGGACTGACAAACCGTAAGGCTACCAGTGAGACAGGACATAGCCACAGCACTAAAACATAGACACATAAACACGCACATTAAAAGGCCATAAATATTTTCTAGTGACTGTCAAAGATCTGTCCGACTCCCTTTCCAATAAAAAGAGTGTCTGAAAATAAAGCTTCTCATGGCTGGTCAGCTTTGATTACCAGCTTTATTCTCTGCCCATGCTACACCAAGCAGTGTTCAGTCCATCTCCCATATGTCTCATGACTCACTGTCTCACGCCCTGCGTATCCACAAGGCCTTGCCAGAAGAGGGATATTGAAAGGATGCAGTCCTTTATTCGGTTTGTAATTGTCTCGTATCCATACAAATCAGTGTATGAGACATTTCATTAAATTAGGATACTAACTAACTGTGGTAACCCTATAATCAACAGTAAAGTTGTCCTTTTTTTGGTTTAGTGTTTTAGTGAAATGACAAAACAATTGTTAGATTTTCTCGAGATTCAGCACAGGCATGATAAATGGTTATAATTTTTGGCCAACTTTCCGTTTATTACCAGGTCAAATAATCACTTTGTCAAATATCAGAGTTTTAAACAAAATATTCTAGGACTAATTTGCAAATAATAGTATACCAGAAGGTTAAAATGACATTGATGGCCTACTTTCATCATTTTAACATTGTGTATGTGATGGCAAGTTTTAAGAAGTCTGCAGTAGATTGATGATCTAGCCAAGGTATACCATCGCTCTTGCCATTAGACAGCTGGGAACAAATGATAAAATGTTTGTTTCAGTGTATACCCTCACAATGCCCCTTATTTATATGCACATCATGTATATTCCCTTAAGGAGATTTAGTGGTGAAATGAGCAAGCATAAGAAAATATTCAAAAAGCAAAGAAACATTGGTATAGTCAGTGAGACAAAAAACTGGGAGGCTAGGCATAGAACAAAAGCAAAGATTAAAGCTTATTGTAAGCGTATGTGAAACACTGAGGAAGGACAAAAAGATCTGATGATCGAGCTGGAAAGGATGTGCAGCAGCTTAGGGTGATCAAGGAAAGAGATAGAAATGTACAAATGAGTGAAGAGAGAGTGTGTGAAGACAGAAAGAGTACTGTGAGAAGCTGATGAACGAATCAGGACATGTACAGAATTTGCAAGGAGGAAAATAAGAGCAGCTATGAGATGAATATTCGATTGTGATGATTTGATTGTGCTGTCCTTTTCAGCAGCTGATGGTGCAGGGAGGCTGCGATTACCCTGCAAAAGCAATTTATATGTCCTCTTTCTTTTCTCATTGTATTTTCATTAAAAGGGTTTTCTTGTATGTAAAATTGACTCTCTATCTCTCTCTCTCTCTTTCTCTCTCTCTCTATCTATCTATCATAAAAACAATTGAATTTTAAATTCAATTAATTAATTTTAGATTCAATTTTAAATATGGAAAGGCAACCACAAATTTATGTTATGTTATACTAGACTCCCATCTATCTATCTATCTATCTATCTATCTATCTATCTATCTATCTATCTATCTATCTATCTATCTATCTATCTATCTATCTATCTATCTATCTATCTATCTATCTATCTATCATAAAAAAGTTAAGGATTATGAGGAGGAAGAATTTGTTGGTTTGCGCCTTATTTCAATGAGAACTGGAGCAAAGCCCTATTGACTTGACTATTACTATTGATTGTGAGGGCCATAATTTACTTTTGTTCCAAAGCAAGCTTTTCAGTCCATTACACTCAACTCATTGCGTCTGATCAGAACCAGCCTTAGTCTCAATCATCATTAACACCTGCCCGGCCATTAAACTGGGTAGCCAGATAAAGGGACCAAGATTATAGATTCTATCACTGGTCTTCACAACACCCTTGCTAATGATTTGTGCGAAGGTCTAATGGTTAGCATGGCAAAAGGCCACACACGTACAGAGTAGCAAAACGTTACAAGCTGGAACACTGGAACAGGTGTCAATGTGTTGGATTGTTTGTACACTCACCTTTGACATTCATTACAATCCAGAGCATTTAACTGGTCAGGGTGGCTATTGATTGTGCAGCTCAGTTTTTAAAAAGCTCAGTCTCTCACATTTACTTTTACATTTAAGTACTGACATTTTACCCAAAGTTTTTGTTTCTATTTTTTCTATTTTTATATTTATAAAAAAGAAAAGTAGCCCTTAAATATGAAAAATTACTATCATAAAATGGAGGATCACGGTTGGGGCATTTAATATTTTTCACTAGCTGGGCCCTCGTCCTCATTTTAGGTTTGACAGCATTTTAGTAGGTAAAGGTGATGCTTGGACATGAATTGAGCTGCGGTCTGGGGAAGGCCTCAAAGGGGACTGGCGACGGCTCCCGGGCCTGGCAGATCCCTGTGTACTAAATAGAAGTGAAGAAGGTAAAGAATTGAGAACAAGGAGGGAGGGTGAGGCACGTAAATGAGACTGAACAGCTTGCAGAACTGGGGGGAACCTACATAGATGACAACCGGAAGGAGTGCGTTTGGAGGCGTGGTCCCGCTCCTGATATTCCGATACATAATCTCCAATATGATTTACCTGTTCATTTATGCATTTATTTCCTGATGAAAAACAAAGTATAACTCCAAATAATAATTGTTGTTGAATTCAGGATTCACATGGGTCACAATATATTACTACCAGTAAAGAATAACTATCAAAATTGAACCTCAGGACATAATCAGGACAAAAATTAAGTTCATGAGTTCATTTGCTTTACTGTTTTATATCACTGAAGAAGATTCAGGCTTAAGACATGACTATTTCTCTCAGCCAAATCCCTTGCTAAAGAAATACATTTGCTATTGGGATGGAAATATTTACGTTTTGAAGAAGAACATCTGAAACAGTAGTATGTAAATATATAATACAATTATTTACACTTATTTAATTAATACAATTACAATGCAGTTTAATTAATTTGTATATGAATAAAGGTTGTTAGAAAGCTGCAGGTAAATTGTCTTAAATTTATTCACAAAGAACTGCAGAAACAAGAATACTTGTAAATCAGACATACAATGAGTAAGCCTATTTCTCATAGAACTTTTATATAATGGCATTGTACACAATGGAAAATAACAAAAACATAAAAATCAAAATAGGAGGATGTTTCTCCCGTTAGTAGTTCCCAGCCATTGATTTACGATGTAGTTTGACTTTTGGTGCAGTGAAGATTCAATCCTCTATTGATTCACCAAGTGTCAAGTTCTTGTCAGTGGGGCCTACACCATTTCCTGATGCAATGCCTTGGCAGGGTGAAGACTGAGCAAATCAAATAGACGTTGGAGAAAGCAGGATGGAAACTGAGGTTATTCTATGTGTTTAGATGTGGGCAGTGGGAGAAGGAAGTAATATCACTAATTAAACAAGCAAGCAGCAACAATATTGACTGTGTGGCTGGTTATTACATTTCCAGCTATTCAGACATATAAGTTTAAAAACTAGGACAGCAATAGGCAGCTAGTCATTATGAAGGGACCTACTGTCGAGGCTTGGCACTGCCTGCTAAGCTGCAGAGATTTAAAAGGCACCATTGACACTGGGGGAAAAGTTGAGCGTGGCTAAGCTTTATACAAATATCCTCTGATGTAAATGCTTTGTTTCGATTCTCTCAGAAACAGAAGCTTATAGTTGTTTACAGGAGTGCAATGTCAGTCTTTCTTGCAAGCCATTGCAAGTACTTTTATTTTACTGGGATATTATTTAATTTCTTTCATTCTCTTTCATTATGTCAAATGTACACAACACAAACAACAGTAGAGACCAGCCTCCTTCAAATGTGTTGTCCATTCTCTGACACTTGTATGCACCAGAATGTGTTGCTGGCATGTGGGCTGTTAATGCTGCATTATTGTTCTATAAATGTGAAGTGCCACATGCAATAACTATTCATTTTAACCCACTAGTGGTAAATGCAAGATGTATATGTTGGGAAATCACTGTGTAACAGCACAAGCGGTAAACATTAGTAATAAATTCACCAGTGTTCATAGCTTGATATTTGAAAAATAGACACTTAAAATCTAAAAGGTCAGCATCTAAATTCAGTCTTGTTAAATAAAATAAAAAATGTTGACATCCAGTAGTTAACAAGGAAGAGAATGCACACATTAAAAGATTATTAAAATGATTGTATAGTGACAGTTGTTTAGTCACTGCTGAACATAGTTTTAAGATGATATATTGTTAAAATGCAATTTACAATAAAGAAAAAAGCTGCAAAACTACTTTCAGCGCACCAAATGAAGACCATTTTAAATAAGCGTTTTACTTTCAGTTTCACTTTCATTTTAAATCAGAACTTGAATGAAATGCCAATTGTTTGACTTTCTTTTTTTTAATGTAGTTCATAGCTTTTGTGGAAAACAAGCACCATATTATTCACGTTATCACGGTCCCACAATAAAACTTATGAATTTGTTGTGGGATATAAAAGAGTTACACTATGAAAGTCAAAATGTTGGAATTAGGACTCCACAGTCAACTGTTTCTCTTATCAGCCAAAGCAAACCTCATTGCTTGTGGTGATAAGCCAATTGATTTCCTGGACGAAGGAAACTGGGGGGGAAAAGGGACTTTAAATAAATTTAACAGACATGGGCCAATGGATTTCTTCTCTATCTTGTTAACTTACAGATGCACAACCTTGGGTCTCACTGTCAGCTGTCTTTGATGGCAACAACCACACTGTACTGAGAGTGTAGCCAAAAAGTACCTGTCTACATGGAAGGCAGAGAGAAATCAATTAAAAAGGATGCCGATAACGTCTGACATTTCTGCTAACAACAAAGAGATTTTTATCTATGAGATGATTGTTTGAGCAGTGATGGTTTGATTGGACTGTCCTTTTCGACAGCTGATGCTGCAGAAAGGCCATGATTATCCTGCACTGTTAAAAAAACAAATTATATGACCTCTATCTTTGTCATTGTTTTCATTATAAGTCTAAGGAGCTTGGATGTAAAAGATTTTTTGGATGTAAAATTTACTCTCTGTCTCTCTCTCTTTATATATATCTATATCTATCTACCTTTCTCTCTCTTTATCTCTCTCTCTCTAATGTTTTTGAAAATTCAATATTTAAACTTGATCTAGGAACACTACCTCCATCTTCTCCTTTTTTTCCCCCCATAGTGGATATTATAAACTGTTCTTTTCAAAGGTCTTTTGATGCAAAAGTGCAAATGCTCAGTCCATAGGCATGAGTCCTTTTTTTCCTGAAAAATGGAATTATACAGGGGAAAAAAGGACTCAGGACTCAGTTAACTAAACTGTGGATTCCAGAAGACAAAGTGCTGCATAAATGGTAGGCATTTGTGTGAAACATGATGATCATAGACATGCTTAATTGTTTGTGGGTGAACCAGATGGGTAAAGTTGAAGCAGCAGACATTTCCTAGGGCACACAAATCAAGAGCAACTCATTGCTATATGAGGCACAATGACCCAGGCATACATGCAACATGCCATGTTGAACATGTTTAGGATTTTTCTTTTGTAACAGCAGCAATTGCTTGTCATAAAACAATACCATAGTCAGTAGTACAGGATAAATTCTTGTGTCATTTCGAGACAGATTTCTTTCTTAAAATAAGGCATTCTAATTGTCCAGAAATGAACACTCCATCTGCTTCATTGTCACCCATGAAATTAAATTTTCACAAGACTAGCTCTTAGTTGATAGAAAATGCTTGAGAAACAACAGAATAAAAGCACTGGTACATTATTTCTTTTTACATTGGTTGGTCTTTTCATTTTGGTCAGTTTCCTCAAATATGTGCTCCCCATATGGGGTGCAATACTCTCAACACAAACATAAACACTCGAGTGCCAACAGTTTTTTTTTTTTTTGTTTTTTTTTGTGTCCCGTTTGGATCTTTAGCCATCAGAATTGTTATCTTAAGGCCAAGAAAGATGCCAAGCGGATTTATTTTACCAAGTGGATCATCATGGCCTTGCCATATTGGTCCATTTGATTGACCTTTATTATAATTATGAATTTATTTTATTTTCAGTTCCTACAAACGGGACAGACATGACTGGGGGATAGGACAGGGAGAAAGAATGAAAGAAAGAGAGGGAGAGAAAGAAAACCAAAGGGGAGAAGAGATGGTGAGAAGGGGGGGAAGAAAGAAAAAAAAAAAACAACAACAAAAAAAAAAAAACACCTGGGTCACCTGTATGGAGAAAAAAACAGAAGAGAAAGCAAACAACAAAGAGCAACATAATAAAAAAACGGCACCATCACAATAAACTAGCTAGCAGTAAATATCAGTAGATACTAAGTAATAAACGATATTGTGCAGCACGCAAGATAGACAGCGCACAATGTGCTTTGAGGCAGCAGCCAAGAAAGCTGTAGTCCGCGTCTGTGAATACCCGTGTGTACACCTGTGTGCATACCTGTGTGGATCAGCATGCTTGCATTCCAAAGGTTTCTCCATGTAACGATCTGCTAGGGAGTGTGGGGAGCCACAGCCCCGTCCTCCAGGGTATGAAGCAGGTATGGAGGAGATCAAAACTCCAGACATCCAGAGGCCCCCAGAACACAAGAGACCAAGGAAGACCAACAGAGGGGCAGCCGCGCCACTGTCCCAGTAAGAGCTGAGGAGAGTCCCAGATGAGGGCTCACTCAGCAGCCGCGGAGCAGAAGCCAGGGGGAGTTGCAGTGACGCGCCCGTGAGCTCCACCGGCAGCCAGCTGTACCTGAGCCCCAGGCCGAGAGGTCGGGGGCACCCCACCTCCGAAGTGGCCCGAGCGAGCCCCAGGCTCCAGGCCCTGATAAGCAGTCGCCAAGGAGTGAGCCGGTGTGTACCCGGACGCCCACCCCCAGACACAAAGAACCACCAACGCACCGACACCTGAGGGAGTCCGCCACTGCCAGGGGAAGTGGTGGTGGGTGGAGAAAGGCCTCCAAACCTTGGAGGGCCTGAGATGTCCCCAGAGAGGTGGTGTCTGATACCCAACCTGAGATATAGACACAGACATACAGGCACACACAGACACAAACATCCATTCCCACCCTCATGCTCTTATATGCACTTACTCCACACATAGGCCGCAGAGAACGGGGGTGAGAGAAGACTCCAAACCTCCCTCCACCCGCTCATTGTAGTGTTGATGCATGTGTGTTCTAAGGTGCAATTAAAACCCAGGAGGGCATGGAGCTACCTGCCAGAGAGCAGCAGGTAAGCGCATAGTCCCTCCTGCTAGCCCTCAATGTCTACGTGTATTCAAAATTGAGAGGTGGGCAACGACGCCAGGGGTGAGGTGTACACCCTGATGGTAATTTGGACTCCGTGTATCGTGCCCACCCCCAAGATCCTATATGTATGTGTAATGAGAGTGTGAGTAATGTGAATGTCTAAGTTGTGGGATAAAATTGAGGCAGAGGCAGCCAGAAGGGGACAGAGGGGGGTAGCCTCCTCTGCACCCTGGTGACATACCCCTACTCCAAGGCCCTGCATGTGTGGGTGGTTGTGGTGGAGCGGGAAGAGAGAGGCAGCTGGAGATGGGGAGGGAAGGAAGGGAGGGGCAGGTGACCCCTCCCTGGGGCCAGCTCCCCCGCTGACCCCAGTAGGCACTCCCATACTCCGCGACCCGCCAGGGAAAGGGGGTCCAGGCCCATCCAGACTGGGGCCCAGCGCAGCAGCGCCCCCCGGCCCCACAGAGCCCGGGACAGTCCACCCAACCCCACCACAGAGAAAACTGCACCCACCCCACCATCCACTCATCTTCCAGACTACATGAGAGAATAGACGCCCAGGCTGAGATCTTCCTCCACCTCTCCTGTATCTCCCCCTCCTGCAGAGAGTTCCTGGGGAGAGGAAAGCTCCTGCTAGGTGTGACAATCTCCCCCACCAGTTGAAGAGCCCCCCAGGTGGCTCGACGCACCGGCGGCACCCTGCGCCAGGGATGGGCCCCCATGCACCCACCCACCCACAACCCCAGCAACACACAAACCAGGACCCAAGGCCCCGAGGCCCGGCCAGGGCCCCAGCCCAGAGACGGAGCGCCCCCAGAACCTCACGCCCATCCCGGACCCACCCAGGGGCAGACAGGCTACCAGGTCAGTAACCCACGTCCGTCAGCACAGACCCTCCCCTAGCCCCGCTGCCAGCAGCCACGAGGAAACAGTCACCCGAGAGCCAAAAGAGCCCCCAACCGGACATGACCGCTACCCCGGGTTGAGCCCCCCAAGGAATATGCCTCTGGGGAACTGGCTATGCATAGGGCAGTGAAAACCATATGGGCTATATTCTTTTCTGAAGTGACATTATCTAAGCTGCCCAACAAACACACTAAGGGGGAAGTTGGAATGTTACATTTCAGACACTTTGATAAGTCTTCACATATCTCGCGCCAAAACTTCTGCACTGGTGGACAGAACCAAAGAGCGTGAATGTAATTGTCTGGTGTATTGCCGTGACAGTGTGAGCAGTTGTTGGAAGATGTAAAGCCCATCTTGAACATCCGATGACCTGTATAGTGCACTCTATGTAGTATTTTGTATTGTATTAATTGCAGACTGGGATTTTTAATCAATTTAAAGGTTTTTAAGCATACCTGAGACCAGAAGTTTTGGTCTAAACTGACTGATAGATCTGCTTCCCACTTTGCAATAGGAAGGGATATTGATTCATCTAATTTAGAAAGTGTTCTGTATATTTTAGATAATAATTTGGGGGATTTAAGAGTAAGGAAATGTGCCGCACTTGGTGGTGTTTGTACAGTTTTTACAACACCACATTTAAACAGTTTTTAAATGTTGATACTTCATATCAAATGAACTATAAGCATTGTTAGTGTATTTTTTTAACAATTGTAACTAGTAGGTGTCAAGCATATGACAAGCTTTTTATATCATACCTGGGTACTATATACATGACATTAGCAAATACTGAATCATCACTGTATTATTACATCAAATCTTGTAATGTAGAATACATAGGATGCTTAAATAGGGAATTTGTGTATAAACATTGATATTTGTTCATTTTAGATGTAAGCTCCTAGTGTTTTTACTTTTCCTTCTTATTTTGATCATCACATTCTCATAGAGTTATTAGTAAACAAGACGTTTGCATCTGACTTCTTCATTCTGCCTTTTGTTGAGTTTGTGTTCATGAGGTTTGTCTGCCTGCATGCTTTTGGTTATGTCTCAAAGCATTATAACTCTAATGATGACGTGGAGAAGCATGATGAGAGACAAAAAACATGCTTATGTCTTCTTTACACCATTTGATTTGTTGTAAGATCGGGTGCTTTTGATGATTTCTGTTACCACAAATTTTTGTATTTCTATTAACACTGAAATGGACGTTTTTTGTTTTTAATTGTAATCAGGCCCCATCTTATCTTAATGACCTTATAGTACTATTAGAGCACTTCACTCTCTAACTGTAGGATTACTTGTTGTTCCTAGAGTATTTAAAAGTAGAATGGGAGGGAGAGCCTTCAGTTTTCAGGGCCCTCTTCTGTGGAACCAGCTTCCAGTTTGGATTTGGGAGACAGGCACTACTCTACTCTACTTTTAAGATTAGGGCAAAAACTTTCGTTTTTGTTCAAGCATATAGTTAGGGCTGAATCAGGTGGCCCTGAATCCTCCCTTAATTATGCTGCAATAGGTGTAGGCTGCTGGGGGATTCCCATGATTTTCTTCTTCAGTCACCTTTCTCACTCACTATGTGTTAATAGATCTCTCTGCACTGAATCATACTTGTTATTAATCTCCGGCTTTCTTCCACAGCATGTCTTTTGTCTTCCTTCTCTCACCCCAACCAGTCACGGCAGATGGGCCCGCCCCTCCCTGAGTCTGGCTCTGCCGGAGGTTTCTTCCTGTTAAAAGGGAGTTTTTCCTTCCCACTGTTGTCAAACTGCTTGCTCATAGGGGGTCATATGATTGTTGGGTTTTTCTCTCTATCTATTATTGTAGGGTCTGCCAACAATAAAGCACGTTGAGGCAACTGTTGTTGTGATTTCGTGCTGTATAAATAAAATTGATTCAAATTGAATTGTTAGTTTTAAATTCACAATACTTTTGTTGTACTACATACTACTGAAAGCTGATTTTGATCTGTAATCGGATACATGAACTCCACTTCACTACACTTTGTAGTGAATGGAGTGTTATCCAATATTATGGCAGAGAAACAATTAAAATATATAAACAAATAATCACTTCATTTACCACCATTTGAGGCACTTGAATTGTAAGCCAACTACTCACCTGGATTTCAGCCCTCGGCAATTCAGCACAAACTATTTCTGCTGAACTTCTGGATGCATTGCTAAATCCTTCCAAATCTTCCAGCATTGAAAAAACCTCATGTGAAGTGGCTCATGAGCATTGAGGCATCCAGCACAATGCACTGTGATATTTCCATAAGTCTTTTTTTTTTTTGCTCAATCTGCTTCCATGAAATCCTTTTTGATCATGTGCGATCCCTCCTCAGTACCTGGCTGCTGACCATTTTCTACACACAAATGTCCATTTGGAATAAAGAATGCAACCGGCATGGTTCTGCTTAACATTTCCAAACCAGACAGACTGGGCTAAGATACAAGCTGTTGAGCACGGGAAAGCTAATAGTTAAGCAGAATGGTAAGGATTATACAGTCAAAGACAAGCTGCTGTTCTAAACACAATATAATGCGGAGGACAGCACATCTGCTTTTGGTTTTGTTATCTGAGTTATTTCCTCTTGTTCATTCTGGAACCTTGTCTTAGGCTTGTTATTTGCTTTCTGCTGTTTACCAAAGGGCTGTTGTGAAGGAAGTGTCCAATTAGCTGTGGATTTGGTGGCATGTGCTATCACATCAGGGCTCACTGAGTCTCATGTCATCTCTGGCTTAGTGTGACAGGATGTGAGGACTTCTGGCCAACAGTTTTAAATCACCTCCCAGTCATTACATGTCTGCAAGTAATTAAACAAAAGCAATTCAGAGATTTAGAAATTGTGTCCCACTGTGTGTAATCACACGCAGTGGGACACAATGCAAATATAATACTTTAATTTATTATATGTGACACATGTAAATGCATGAACCAAAAAATTGATTCTTTATTCCATGAATTTACCTTTTAGACCACATTCCTACTTCAATTTTAAATATGATTAATCTTTTTTTTATTAACCGATTAAATATAACATGCATGGCACTGTCATGGTCCTAGGGTTCAGTGCTTTAGTTTTGTTTTTTAGATATTGTCTATTAGTTATTTTCAATTCAAAAACAAGAGTAAAGTTGTAAAGTCTAAAGTCTAATCCACATTAAAGCTCAATGTTTGAGTTGAGTTTCTATAGTCCTGCATTTGGGTCTACATCCTGCCTGCCTCACAGCCATCCCCTAAGAGAATGACAACTAAACCACAGACCGTGTTGAATGCCATAATTTAGGAAAATCCCTGAAGCCTGATTGCTTCAGTTGCCTGAGATTTCAAGCCTGCATGCCTGTGAACTGGCTCTTTCTTTTTCACAATTCTTTGCATTTACTGCAGCTGCAAACCAGCTTCTTGTGGTGGATGCAGCAGCAGCACACCATCTTCTCACCAGCTTTCCAATCACAAAACCACAAAATGGCATGAAACGTGGAGCTCAGCAGCAGAGAAAGATTCACCAGCCAAAGGACTTTAGACTGGGTCTTCAAACTTTGATGCTGGCCTGTCAGAGGCAATGCTGCTCTGTAGCCTTGTCAGCTCTTCATCAGGCCCAGCCTTATCGTTGGTGGGGTTATAGGAAGGAGGAGTGGATCCAGCTTCCAAAAGGAAGCAAGGCTCCTGACTATGTTGCTCCCTTGTACAGCCCTTGGACGGCGTGTGCCTTGCTCAACCCCAGCTCCTTCACATTGTGTGCATTGTGCATCATCTGCATGTCCTACTTAGCAGCCCTAGCCTGGGGCCGCATGACATACCCTGTCATGCGGCCCCAGTAGCATGACCCTGAGTCAGTGCGTCCTGTGTTGCCTGAGCTTAATCCAATGAGTCCCTTGTGAGCTGAGGTCAAGCCAGTGGGCTGAGCCCAGGCTAGTGGGTCCTGTGTCGCCTGAGCCCAAGAGCTCAAGTTTGTCTCCACATGCCAAGAAGACCAAGCCTCCTGAAGGATGCTGCCTGCTCAATTATTGCCAGATTCCTGCCAAGTCATTGAAGGGTTCTTGTTGCTGTTGTCAGTTCTCAGATAAGCCTCCCATGGTATTCCATCACCTTCACCGCTGGACTCCAGAGATTCTCTTTCAGTGCAGTTGTTGGCTTCTAGAGGGTCCCCTTCGATGCTGTTACAACCACCACAGGGATCCCACTTGCTTCGTTATCACTGGCCTCCTGCTCGATCAGATGAGCTCCACCTCAGCTGCTGGTATCCCACCCTGCCTTGTCACTCTGTCTTCTAGAGGGCTTCCATCTTCTTCATTGCTGGCCTCCTCCAAAGCCTCCAGAGGAGTCCCATCGCCTCTTCCATTACCAACCAAGGCGCCTGAAAGCCTCCATCTTCACTGCTGCTGGCATCCTGCCTGGCATGCCGAAGAGCTCTGTTTCCTCAATTGCCACTTGGTGCCAGCAAGGCCTCCTGAGAGGTCCCGTCATGTCTTTTGCTGTTGGGGGACAAAAGAAAATTGGTGTACAACCAGTCCCTACATACTTCCTGTTTAAAGGGATCTTTTTCCCTTCCCACTGTTGACTGGTGCTTTGCTATAGGGTTGTCTTTTTAATACTTTTTAATATTCACTTTGTAATATTATAGAGTCTTTACTTTACTGAAGTAAAGTTGTAAAGGAGAGTGGGCCAAAATTATTTCACTATGTTGCAAAAGACTGATAAAGGCATACAAAAATTATTACCTCAAGTGAATTCTACTGGTTCTGCAAGCTATTGAATCATGAGATGAAAAAGAATGACTATACAAGAGAGTAGGTTCACGCTATCTTTGGTTGTCTCACTGCAAATTGTTCAGAAGTGACCTCATAAAAAACGTCCCAAGGTTGAGAAACTGTAGGAGTCTGAGTCAGGCACTGTGTACTGCAAGCAGTCATGCAATAAACATTTGTTTTGGGAAGACGCTGGCAGCATTACACTGGGGTGGACACTGATCTCTCAGCATGGGGCCAAAGGGACACATACACAATTTTTTAGCAGGATATTTTCCTCCCTTCTTTAAATACATTTTTTTTTAAAGCTGGTAAATTTCCTTCATCTTATCTCTGTCTGTTTAGGTTTTAAAATACTGATGCTTTCCTTACAAACCTTTCCTTTTGATTCCTTTTTTATGTACACTTGTGCACACAGATAAAAATGAGACCAGAGGTTACCACCTTTTATAAAGTGGCAATATGAACATATAGCCGCTCTGCAATGTCCAATTAAGTTGCAAAACGTCAACTGTTATAATTTCCATTGGCTTTTTATTATAAACACTAACTAACAGTATCATCTATTATTGGCAATGCAAATGCATTCCTTTTAAAATGCATTTAATGTAAATTATTTTTCACTGATTATTCTTCAGTCCAGTCTCAGCATGCTCTCAACGTCACTTGGAATAACTGAAAAACCTATGCAAGGTAAAACGTGGACACACTAGATATTGATTTGATTGATTTTTTTTTATGTTTACTGCTCTTTGCTTGAAGTTGATTAATCAATGAAGAAATGCTCATGACATGTTTTTAAGCAGCCATACTTTAATTTAGTGTCTAAAATTAAGTGATCTGTGCTGTATGTTAACTTCAACTAATGTATTTGTAATTTACATTGCATTAGTTATTAGAAAAGGTACTCTCTGGATTTTTGAGGTAATGTACATCATTTATGATGCAGTAAAGCAAACAAAACACAAACTAGATGCAGAGTTTGTATTAAACCTCTAAGGAGTTTTCACTATAATCAGCTCTTTAATAGTCCTCAAAAGTAACACTATAAAAAGACAGTTTCAAGTATTAAATTAATCATACATTCTGTAAAAGGAAACTTGTTTTCGTTTGCGTTAATAATATCAAAGAGTTACAACATTTGCCTTGATTTTTGAAGTTGTATGTAGGAAACATAGTATCACGTGACACAAGTGAGTGAGCTGTAGCTACTGTGCGTATTATGAAAAAAATAATAATAGGAAAATTTGATATGATTATAGTCAATGCCAGTACATATGTTTAACCATCAAATGTACATTTGGACACAATGTGGAGAGAAGACCAGAAATCTTTGTCACTAGTGTTCTTGTTGTGTGTGCAATGTAATTGAGATTTGCACAATAGTACTATACCTAAAAGCCTCATTTGGCACATTTATGTCATCAGCTCAGTTCAATGTGCAATCTTGGACTTGTCCTTTGTGGCTGCTTACATTAAGAAAAAAATGTGGCTTGAGCTGATTAACAGCGTAACTGATGATGACTGCTCTCGAATCTGGCTGACTTCAGACTTTGAAATCTACAAAATAGAAATTTGAAATAACTCATGCCAGATGAACAAGTGAACCAAGGAGATAAATTCAGCAGGGGAGCAATGATAAACTGGGTAGGTTTAAGGAAACAAGCAAGTGATTGAACGTTTGATTTCGTTCCACTTGTAGCTGTGGGGCTTCACTGGAAGGAAAAGACATCATGCAGCAGCAAAAAGCATATAAATTAAATAGCCATCAATTTATGGTTTGGGAAAGATAGTTTATCATCTTTGAAAAGCAAGCTATTATTTACGTAACAAGGACAAAAAGACTGAGGTGAGTTGAGCCTTGTTGACAGTGTGGCCTTTTGTTCCTGGCGAGGACAGTTGCTAGATTGAATTGATCTGACTTTAGAGCCTAACGTTTATCTTGGTCAGTCATATCTGATCTTTGGCTGTCAGGTGGAGATGGGTTCCTTGAAGAAATAAACTGCTTGTAGAGCTAGTGAAGGGTCTGCTTTGTCTGTATACTATAGTGGCAGCATATCCAAATCAGCCAAAAGTGTATGTTTCTCGAATTAGAACAATTTTAGATAATAAAATAATTAAACCTGTAGAAAAAAGTATTTATCCCCATGCCATTAGACTAATATGATAAATAATAAACGAGGAACTTAAAAAGATATTTATTTAGAGCTGTTTAAGTTCAAATTATTCATATTGCACCAAAGTCGAATAGAAAACACTCCATTACTTTCCTCCAGTCATATTTTCCATGGATAATTCCCCATTAGTTCACTTCTCTCCAAGAACTTCCCCACAAATACATCAAACAAACAAATGGGGAGAAAAAAAACAATTACAACAACAATTTAAAAAACAAAACAAAACATAAAAACAACTTTCACTTCTGCTGGCACAGTTTCGGTTCAGTACAGTCACTCCACTTTGAAAGCTGTGAGCTGATCCTTTTGACCGTGTCTTTTGCTACCTGGGCCATTTCTAAACCAGAGATCATAATCCTCGAAGGGCCCTCATTAAGTCTTTGCTCCAATTAAGCCACACACATTTCGCCACAGCACAATTGCTTTGTACCACAGCACACAAATCCTTCAACAGTGGATTAGGCTGTTCAGTGGGTGGGATGAAAATAGCAGCGCTGGTATGTCAGTGGAAGAGGTGAGCACTCCTTAAGTGTCAGCAGCCAAGGGAACTATGTTAGAGGTAATATTAACCTAAAAACTTCGTCATAATAGATATGGCCTATTTAGATATCTCAAATGTGGCTTAGCAAGTGGAATCACTAAGCAAGTGCTGCTGAACTCGAATGGTATGTGATTTCCACCTAGCATCAAGGTCATTGAGCCCTAAATGTTTTATCTTTCACTGTTTCATAATCTGTTATTATCCAGTGGATGCATTAATGAACATGGTTAGATATATTGTTTTCACTTCTTAACCGCTTCATATTGTACATTTCTTCCATTTAATAAAGAAAAAAGAGTGATTGTCAGCAAGATATTTCCCCTTCGTTATACTAGTTCAGTCTTTAGCACTGGAACTGCCAAGGGGGTAATTTTGACCATGTTGGCATTTTAGAATTTCTGTGGCTCTGTTAGATCAAAATGCCATAAAATCATATTTCCTCAATTTTCCTAAAAGGGTATTATTCATCAAATATTTAATTTCAGGGCAGCACGGTGGCACGGTGGTTAGCACTGTTGCCACACAGCAAGAAGGTCCTGAGTTCAATTCCACCATCAGGCCGGGGTCTTTCTGTGTGGAGTTTGCATGTTCTCCCCGTGTTTGCGTGGGTTCTCTCCGGGTACTCCGGCTTCCTCCCACCGTCCAAAGACATGCAGCTTGTGGGGATAGGTTAATCGGATAATCCAAATTGCCACTAGGTGTGAATGTGCGAGTGAATGAGAGTGCGAATGGTTGTCTGTCCCTGTGTGTTGGCCCTGCGACAGACTGGCGACCTGTCCAGGGTGTACTCTGCCTCTCGCCCTATGACAGCTGGGATAGGCTCCAGCGCCCCCCGCGACCCTGAAAAGGATAAGCGGAAGCGAATGGATGGATGGATGGATATTTAATTTCATGGTATGAGATCAAAACATTAACCATTTCTACCTAGAACCACTGAGGAGGTCATTTTGACCCCATAGAAATTAAGCTAAAACCACTACTGCAACTCTGGGTTGCCTAGCAACATGATTATCAACTATAGTTTGTCAACTATAGTTTTACATATTATATTGGCCATTAAAAAACATGACTAATTTTGGAGTATTATCATTAACTAAGCTTGCTGCTTTCAGCCATTCATGACCAATGAAGCAATGACAACTGCAGATTAAATAGACAGTACAGAAAATAGTAAATATTTGGCTCCCTGCCTTTCTGTGAAATAGAGTGACAAAAAGTCAGCTCTTCTAGTGTGGAGTTATCTTAAAACTGTTGCTGATGTGCATTTTAACATTGTACAGTCAAGTAGGGCACATTCACTATCTGAGGCTGCAAAACTGAATTGCATGCGCTCTGCAAATGCTACTCACTTGTCTTCTCCAGCTGAAATGATGGCGTAATGAGGCATTCTTTGGCAGCTGTTTAGGAAGAAAAAAGATCAAGTTGACCAGGCAAGGAGAAAGATATTGTGCGTATGTCATACTAGTCTTTTCTTGGCTACCATGCGGGTGTGGTAGCTAATGTACTTCCTTGGAGTGACGTTTCTTCAAGTGTGTTTATCCTGGATCGCTGGGCATTTGTGGATGCTGACTCGTTGAAGTCGTGAGCTCTTTCACCATGTCTGCTCTGATTTGTGTTTCTTTTGTTTTATTTCAGACCCTGGAGTAAGTGACCCGTGCATAGAGTCACACTACACGTTTTCCACTGGGTTTCTGTGCTTCTACAACAGCTTATGGACATTTGATATTGGGAAGCTAACAAGGTATGTCACTATAAATCCATGTCTTTCTGTAATTGTGAATTTTGATATAAAAAAAACATTTTTATTTTATAATATAATATGTAATATAATATTTTATAATATATCACAGATAATTAACATGTTTGCTATCCCCAGCTTACACTTAAAATCAATTTTCAGCAGCTTTCATGGTGCATGTGTGGTTTTAGTTACATTTGAACAACAAATTGATGACGATCAGCACTGATCTATGTGAGATTGATCTGACTCTGCACCACCATTATTTAACGGTCCTTAAAATGCGAGGGATTGCTTCTCCCTGAGATTCCATTTTTTATTTATAAATATAGAATAGTGGACATAATAGTTTTAATTTGCCTCACCAAATGTGTTTGCAGTCATGGTAACCCACTGCCATTACATAAGACGTTAAAAGGAAAGGAAATCATCATTGCTAAGTAGTTTTACATAATTTAAAGAATTGCATTTGCATTAGTGGAATTGATTGGAAAATTTCAGTTTCCTTTACAAGCATTTTGTACTGGTATTGGTTATTTAACTTAATTTAAGATTTAAGCCAAACAGGATTCTAGATTTGAATCCAAAATGATGAGATAGTCCAGTTTATGGAAATGCCTGTGTACTTTCAACACAAGACTTACCTCAATAAGTATATGGTATATATAGTATATGGTCAAGATATAAAATATGACATATTAATAATACTGCTTCTGCAGGGAATGACTCTGTGGGTATCCACCACATCTAGCAGTCTGCATAGCCTCAAATGCAAGTGCTGTATGATTCTGGTCAGATCCAGTGTATTTTTTTTTTTTTTTTTGGGGGGGGGGGGGGGGGAGGAGGGGGGGTTACCATTTGTCTTTGATGTCACTTTTTCAATAGATGCACTAAGAAAAAAAATGGAACTGGTTGGAAATTAATGTGAAGGGGAAGGACTGTGCTGAACGACGTGAGGAAAGAAAATATGTCCCTCCGTACTCCCTTGCAGCCGTGAGGCATAACACAATTAGACTTTAGATTGTTTTTTCCTCCTTCTGCCCGTCTGATTTCTGCTCTTGCCAGACTATTCTCTTTCATCTGCTTTATTCCTCTGTATTGTCATAATGTAGCAGACCCTGAGTGCTCTCACAGATCACTGGTACAGCTTATCAGTGAAGTGGTTCTGCTTCAAATTGGGTCCCTTAATTTAGTCTTTCTGCATTCATTCTCAGTATTAGACTTTCAGGCAGAAAAAAGATGGTAGTGGCAAAGAGGTAAGATAAACATACTTTAGGCAGAACAATCTAGAATACTACATGAAAATCTCATGCAGAGTTCGGGAACTAAGGCAATAAAGAACGGTGTGTTTACAGTTCTGAACACTGAATAAGCTGTTTGCTTTTGGAAACAATTGTTGAGATCACCTATTCAGATCTATATGTTTGAGAGATAAGTCAAGGGAAAGGCTTACATCAGGTAAGAGATTAAAGTGCTGTATTTTCTTCCTACAATATCTGCTACTTACATATTAGTGTAAAAAAATAAACTGGTTATTAGCCCTTTTTTTCTTTTTTGGATATTTTTCATTTATTACTTGCATATGTAAATATATACAGTGGGGCAAAAAAGTATTTAGTCAGCCACCGATTGTGCAAGTTCCCCCACTTAAAATAATGACAGAGGTCAGTAATTTGCACCAGAGGTACACTTCAACTGTGAGAGACAGAATGTGAAAAAAAAATCCATGAATCCACATGGTAGGATTTGTAAAGAATTTATTCGTAAATCAGGGTGGAAAATAAGTATTTGGTCACCTCAAACAAGGAAAATCTCTGGCTCTCACAGACCTGTAACGTCTTCTGTAAGAAGCTTTTCTGTCCCCCACTCGTTACCTGTATGAATGGCACCTGTTTGAACTCATCATCTGTATAAAAGACACCTGTCCACAGCCTCAAACAGTCAGACTCCAAACTCCGCCATGGCCAAGACCAAAGAGCTTTCGAAGGACACCAGGAAAAGTATTGTAGACCTGCACCAGACTGGGAAGAGTGAATCTACAATAGGCAAGCAGCTTGGTGTGAAAAAATCAACTGTGGGAGCAATCATCAGAAAATGGAAGACATACAAGACCACTGATAATCTCCCTCGATCTGGGGCTCCACGCAAGATCTCATCCCGTGGGGTCACAATGATCATGAGAACGGTGAGCAAAGATCCCAGAACCACACGGGGGGACCTGGTGAATGACCTGCAGAGAGCTGGGACCAAAGTAACAAAGGTCACCATCAGTAACACACTACAACGGCAGGGAATCAAATCCCGCAGTGCCAGACGTGTTCCGCTGCTGAAGCCAGTGCATGTCCAGGCCTGTCTGAAGTTTGCCAGAGAGCACATGGATGATACAGCAGAGGATTGGGAGAATGTCATGTGGTCAGATGAAACCAAAGTAGAACTTTTTGGTATAAACTCAACTCGTCGTGTTTGGAGGAAGAAGAATACTGAGTTGCATCCCAAGAACACCATACCTACTGTGAAGCATGGGGGTGGAAACATCATGCTATGGGGCTGTTTTTCTGCCAAGGGGACAGGACGACTGATCCGTGTTAAGGACAGAATGAATGGGGCCATGTATCGTGAGATTTTGAGCCAGAACCTCCTTCCATCAGTGAGAACTTTGAAGATGAAACGAGGCTGGGTCTTCCAACATGACAATGATCCAAAACACACCGCCCGGGCAACAAAGGAGTGGCTCCGTAAGAAGCATTTGAAAGTCCTGGAGTGGCCTAGCCAGTCTCCAGACCTCAACCCCATAGAAAATCTGTGGCGGGAGTTGAAAGTCCGTGTTGCTCGGCGACAGCCCCAAAACATCACTGCTCTCGAGAAGATCTGCATGGAGGAATGGGCCAAAATACCAGCTACTGTGTGTGCAAACCTGGTAAAGACCTATAGTAAACGTTTGACCTCTGTTATTGCCAACAAAGGTTATGTTACAAAGTATTGAGTTGTATTTTTGTTATTGACCAAATACTTATTTTCCACCCTGATTTACCAATAAATTCTTTACAAATCCTACCATGTGGATTCATGGATTTATTTTTCACATTCTGTCTCTCACAGTTGAAGTGTACCTCTGGTGCAAATTACTGACCTCTGTCATCATTTTAGGTGGGGGAACTTGCACAATCGGTGGCTGACTAAATACTTTTTTGCCCCACTGTATTTGGTTTACAATATTACAATTGTACAAGTGTTCATGTGCCTCTCCAAATATATACAATATAAATTTATACACCAGTTAAGAGTCCACATTGGATTTAGTATTAAACTTGAGCATAACATATTTAGAATCCTTTCTTTGCAATTCCTTCTAGTACAATATCCTCAGTAAATTCTAGTAGGACAAAGCGCAGGAAACATCCACATATACATTTGTATACATCTTAAGAAAATAATGTGTTTGTCAATCTTGGTAATCCTGCTAAAATTATGTAGGGTAGAGATTTAAACGTAATATACTGTAGACACTCAGACAGTAATATAGAATAATATAGATCATATAAATTTACCACAGGTTTAAATGTAACACTAAATGTTACATCCAATTTCAGTTAAGTATTTAAGTGAAATTGTCATACTGTGTGGTTGCAGCTGTGAAGTGAGTTCAATGGATTGGCTTGTAATTTTTCCTGGGATTAATGAGTATGTTTACCCACTGGCTACCACACAGAAATGCTCGATTCTCTGACTTGTCAGATTTTGATGTTTTAACATTCCTAGTGCAGCTGTCTCTAAATTTACACATGAAATAGTTTTTAGGCATTACTCATGGATATGAGAGATAAAACAATATTCATCTGTGGCTACACTTTACTAGAATGAACTTAAAGGCATGATTAAGCCATTAAGGCCACATCTGCCAGCCTATTTTTTTTTTTAATTTGCACAGAACTCTGTTGTATATTGCTACAGTGGATGTGACATTTTAATTAAGCAAAGGCTGTAAAAATTATTACCGTGAGGTTGCAGAGAGCTACTGCTCTCATCATTGTAGAGACTGGTTGCCATTCAGTCTACCTTTGACAAACTAGAGCACCCGGAAAATTATCATAACAGGAATAGAAAAGGAAGGTGGTGTAAAATGAAATGCATCAGGGTTTTTTTTTTCTCCATAAAGCAGTATTACTCTATAGTGTGTACTACATGTGCTAGATAGCTGAGCTTGTACATCAGTGCAATACATTGGCATTAGAATACATTTCAATATATTTCAAAACTTTCTTTTTGCCTTTTTAGTACTGCCTTTAGAATAAACAAGAACACTTAATTTGACACACAAAATGCCAACTTAAAAGACTTAAACACATCATAATAGTTTCTATATTATCTGTGTTTATGAATGCGTGGATGTGAATCTTTTTTTTCTTTGCTTTGCATGAGTAATAATTTATTTATTGCATGAGCAAACCATACCTAATGAAGAATGAAGTCATCTAGGATCAATCTAACATTTGTAACCCAACATGATTTCCCAACAAAAGAATACGAGGAAAATCAGCCTGTTTAATTTTACATAAACACTAAGGACATGTAGATTCCATAGGGTATGGTTTTAAACATAGTAGACATACATGGTAGCACTTTATAATAATGTCACATTATTAGGCACTAGTAAGGTGTTAGCAAGTGCTTAATTCATCATTTATATATCATTACTAATTGTTAGTATGTCATTTGTAAATACAGATATGTTTATCATTCAGTTACTGTTATACCATGTACAGCTATCACTGCTGTAACTACTACTACATCACTGTAGTAGCAGTAATATATATATTTATATTGATAATATATTAATAATTTCTATCTCTTCAGCATCTTGTGTCTGTGGTAAAACTGTTCAAAAGACGATGTGTCCATGTATGCAGAGCCACTCTTAAACACATATACTGTAGTGTAAATGTGTAACAGAGGAGTTTTCAAATCACAACATTGTGGAGACATTCCACTGTAACTCTTTAACCTCATGCTAAGTTTACAGTCAGTGAGCATGTCCATAGAAGGTGCGGTAGCTTTAGAAATATGAATTTGTAAAGAACCTGGAACATATTTACAGTTTGATTTTTAGTTGTGGAAATTGGATGAATGTTTTGTTCATGCTTATAGGGCTATACATCTGGACAAGGAACTGCTTCGGTTAACAGGATAACTCTGTACAGCTTCTGCAGTCACTGCTACCTTAGTACATGACATGACATCATAATGACACATTATCAGAATGCCATTGTAATGGTACAGATTTTCTCTGACATTTAATAGAATTTCATGAATTGGTTTGATTAAGGGGGGGGGGGGGGGGGGGGTGCTAGAGTGATGGATTTTGCAAAACATTCTCTATACACCCTTGTCAAAACACAGTTTGACTGGTATGGTGAGTGGGATGTGGCAGACAAACAAAGGAGGGTGAGGACTATCTCAAACGGTGATGTGTCAGTGGAGTTGTCTGTTCTGACTAATGTTACAAAGCAAAAGCAGTGAAACACAGTCAGCACTGTGGACAGCTCTGCTCTGTATTGTTTTCTGTTCAGGACCTTGGACAGTTCCCCTGAGATCTAAACACAGTCACAGAGAGAGTTCATTCACAGTCTATCTGCTGGACAGAGACCTTTGTACTTTCTTTTTCATTCAAAAAGTAGCAAATGAACTAATCTGAGGCTTCTCAGTTACCCATTAATCCCTATTACCCAGTGATCATAGAGTCAATGAGCAAACTTTTTGTTTAACTGTGTGATAATCACCTAAAGTAAGCTGTTCCAGAGCCTATAAATTCCTGGTTGGCGGCCAACCAGTTGCCTCGAGATATATTTCAGTAGTAGCAGAAGTGTTCCATTTAAATAAAACTGATCAGTACTTTAATGATCTGTAGATTTCGTTAATTATTAGGAGCTCTGTCTGCAAGGTATCTTATTAAAACCTGTTTTTGAGTCTAGCTTACATTTCAATTGGATGTCTTTAGGCTATAATTAAAAAAAACATACTAGAATGAAAAGCATTGTCTTTTGATAGGATGTTTAATATTTTGCATAAGTACACTCAGTTCGTACGGAAGGAGCATTTATTGTGAACCATACAAATAAATGATCACAAAAATAAATAAGCAAACACACAAACAAAAAGGGTAAAGATGGAAAAGAAGAAGCATCCCAACAGTGGCAGATTCAGCATAAACCACTGCTTTCATATTTCATTAGTGCAACTCCGACTACCATTGGGTTGACATCATGAATCAAAAATCTTTTTATAGCCTCAGTGTGACAGCACATCTGGAACTATCTGTGTACATGTGACTGCTTTTTTGTTACAAATTATACCTCTACAGTTCCTTGATTGGACAATTCAGTGAAAGAACACACAACAAGCAGTTAAACCGAATACTTAATGAACCTATGTTTGTGTTCCAGTATTGTGTGGTTTAAGGGTTTTGAGTTTTTGTATGTATGTGAAATATCAGTATTTATACACTTAAAATGATAAGTATATAAAACATTACTTTCAAACAGTGTATTTATGAACAGCTAAAGCTGATCGGCAGACTACCATTAAATAAGTGAATTTTTCATGTACTGCAGCCTGACATTCCTTCCAGAGATGGCACAGAGATACTTGCTTAGTAATAAGAAAATAATGCCATCCCATTGCCTGCTTACACCTTCAACACATTCCTTTTTTTTTCCTTTTTAGCATCACTACTGATGTAAATAACATTGCAGACAGCATCTAGGTAGTGCTATGGAAAAGGAACACGTGTAAATGGAGTAACACTTTTTTTAGGTGGTAAAAAGTCTCCAGATATGACCAGACATACAGAATGTGTCAGCTAGGTAGTACAGTTCCCAGGAAGAGACAAAACCGTCGAGGAACACTGATCAATACTGTAAGATATAATGAAGGCAGGGCAGGAGCAGAGGATGAGAGATTATTTCAAATGTAAGGGCTGTTCAGCAAGTGAAGTTCTATAAATTGGAAATGTCCTATGAAAGTTTTTAGCTCATATATTGGACCAATATATGATGTTTTGCTGAATTATGTTTTTGTGAAACGTCTTGAGTTATCAAGGACAGTAGACATAAATTTATATTTTAGGCCCGGCTGGTGATTAGATTCACTCATCAAGTCTAACTTTTATAGTGTCTGGGGGGGGATCAGTCATGATAGTTCATTAAAGATCTACTTACATCTTGTTGGATTCAGTTGGCTAAATCTTCAAAGAGCAGCAGCACAGGTCAGCTCATCACAGCTTGTGATAATCTGACCTGTAGAAAAATCTACTGGAGCTCACAAAACAAGTTACCATGTGACTTTCCTCTAATTCATTCTTTTCCCTACATTGCACATCTACACCCGATCTTAAGATTTCCCCACTATCTTCCAAATCCCGCTTTAACCCCTGGTTATACAAACTGTCCAATAGCAGAGTTTGAATGACAGCACAAGGTCTTCATGTCAAAGTAATTTTTCTTTCACTACAGCGCTGCATGTTTTTCCTTCCCTTGTCTGTAAATCAACACCATTATCATTTTTCTCACAGTCAGAGCCTTACCTTGAGTCTGCTGAATCATGCTGTGTACACTGTGAAAGACTGGGGACTGCATGCATTACATGAAAAATTTCTCTGGGAGAAAAGTTCAAGAGACAAATTTTGAGGTTTTTCAAACCCTGACAATACATGTCCTATGGGGGGAAAAGTATGAAGTTTCAAACATAAATACATTTCACATTTTCTCCAACACTCAGGAATAAATTTGAGAGAACACCTTGTTCTGCTATTCTGTTATGGCTTGTTCTTGTGAGTAAATACAATTCACTCTGTGATGTGGATTACTGAAAATGCATGAACACTTTTCTTTTCCAGGATTTCTACAAGAAAACACCTGGGTAATTTACCTCATTTTCACTTTTTATTATTTTCTGTGGAAAGTTTATAGATGTCATAAGCCCTTTCTGTCATGTAAAAAAAAAAATCACACTGACAGTAAACACTATTTAGATGTCAAAAATTAGATGTCTTAATCATCAGCTAATTTTGTGCAAACTTGCTCTTTTTGTTTTTGTATGTGTGAAGAAAGGAGTTCTAAAGAACATAAGTGCTTTGTTATTGTTGTGTTAATTGCAGCATTATCATTACATCCATGCACAAAATTATCTATTAATTTTAGTCAAGCAAGTATATGTATTTGAATTGATTTTTGAAAAAAAGAGACCCTTTCAAATTTTAATTTGTCAGTTTTAAAAGTTAATATTTGTTGCATGTAGTCCTGAGTTTAACTTGTCCATAAATATCAGGATCAGTGGTTGTAGAAATGTTGCAATATCTAATTTCTTCCTTGTAACATTAGAATTTCAGTGGATAACCTCTGTCATTCTCCGAGACTTGTTATAAAGAGATTTTGTGTGTAGAAATTCCCTCTTTACACATGTTCATAGATCCAGAAGATGATGGAATTGAGTTCCCATATTGATTTGACTATAATAATGCAAGGCAAACCCTTACTACCAGTTCCAGCATCACCCTCTTCTGTCCTGTTCATTTTCACATCTGTCATGGCTTTTTTTGTGCATAATGTGTGATTCATATGTGGTTTTTCTATATCTGTGTTTTGCTGGGGTTGTTTTCATGAATTTCAGAATACCAGATGGTCCACAAATTTAGGCTCCTGTTACCTTGTTTCTTTTTTCATTCATGCTTCTAAATGATTAATTATTCTCCACTATTGGCATTCTATGCAATAGGTGCCAATAGGTTTGGCATTGCAGCTGGAGATTAAAAGTAATTACAGCAGTAGCTTGGCACATTATTATTTATAAAATTTATATTGGAAACTTTGGCTGTGTTGTATTAGATTCCAGAACAACTGACTAAGAAATTTTTTTTTTTATGCCATTGTCAGTTTTGTTGAGAGTGGCACTGACACAAGTATCACTGTTCATTCAGATTGTTCAAGATCAAAAGTACATTACAGTAACTGTAGTATTAGACAGTATTTCATCACATATATTAGGTCATCAACCTAGGTTTTACCACTCACTTCAGACTTTGGATCTGAGGTAGGAAAAATGTTTCAGCTGCTTTTTGCATGTTACAGGCCATTTAACTATCTTCCTCAGTATCACAATGTTCAGAAAGAACATCAGTGAATTTTTTTGTGGCTTTAAACTGCAAATGCATTTTATTTGCCAAATGTTGTTATGATTTTTCAGGCTGGTCCCATCCTAACAGTGTATTCAGCCAAGGCACCTGTGCTGGAAGACCACATAATATGAACTCTTTGTGTGCCTCTAATATTTGAGCATGAAATTGTGATTAGGTTTCTCCTTTTCCAAGTAAATAAATTGATGCTTATGCTGTGATTCACTATTTAACATAATCTTCACAATAACTGCAATTTAATCTCTCACCGAGCTGTGGTGCAAAGAGTGCTTGTATCTCCTACTATGTCATCCGTTGATTCGCTTCCACTTATCCTTATTAGAGTTACGGGGATGGGGGCTGGAACCTATCCCAGCTACCATAGGGCGAGAGTTGGGCTTACACCCTGGACAGGTTGCCAGTCTGACACAGGGTAACAGAGAAAGACAGACAACCATTCTCACTCACATTCAAACGTATGTGCAATTTAGAATCACAATTTAACCTAACCCTATTAATTGCATGTGTTTGCACTATGTGACGAAGCTGGAGTACCTGGTCATAACCCACACAAATATGGCGCCTATTCAAGATGGTTGCTCAGGCCAGTGGACAAATGAGTATCATGTTTTTAAAATTAATTAATTATTAATTTAATAATTATTTTTTTAAAACCATGATAAGAAATAAATAAATACTCACTCAGTTCTCATTGTGACTCTTTGAGCTCCCCTTTAGCGAGAGCTTATATCTTTAACTGTCTGCTCAATAACTCAGTTCCACTCTTATCTCAGCCACAAGGAAGAGATTTAGTGTGAGGTGGGAGACCATTCTCTTAGATGCTGTAGGATGTATCTCACAGCCCAGTCTGTAAAGAAATACAGAGGAGCCCATCAATGATGTCTTTGAAAGATTACCATGAAGATAGTTAATAACATTGCACAGCATGTCACAACGGATGGTTTATTGATGGATGCTAGAGAGGCATTTTGAAAACAACATGGTGGTGAGCAGTTGTTTTACAAATAGGACTGCATGGAGAGCATCTAAATGGAAGAGATGGGTCTATTTGGGATATTGATTTTCTTCATATTTTTACTATAAACGTCTGGTTTAGGCAATCACTGAAATAAAAAAGAATACAGGATCATATACTATTTCTGATATAAAATTCCCATAGGAGAGAGACTATTTCAGTAAGTACTGATGGAAATTATTGTTGTCCAATATTGTGTCCAGTGCTGGCCAAAGGGAAAGGTACGATTGTAGCAAGATCTGACAATATTTGTGTGCTTCTAATGGAAATGATTCTGCATCAACCATTGGTAAGGGGTGCAGGAAAGGTGTCTGTAAGGTGTTATAGGTGTTACTTCATACTATATTTAAAGGCATCTTTAAAGTAGGCTTCAGTCAGTTCCTTAAATAAACCCATGATGCAGTAGATTCCACAATCTAGTTGAATGCTTTCCCGCACTGCTGTCGATTGTTGATCTGATTTTGAGCTGTGTGACACTTTGTTGATTTTATCGTGGCGTTACCTCTTTTTTTGTCTTGTGATTAGATCATCACATCTTCTGTGTTAGTGAGCACTGCAGTTGACCTGTTACTTTCCAGATTTGACTTTGTGGAATGGAATAGAAAGGATACTAGATTTTTCATCATACTTTTCATTGTCTCAAAAACAGACATTTCAGGTCCCATGATTACTTCTCTCATGAGAAAACAAAGCGCCACTTTGGTGACGGGACACAAGAGTGTGATTATGTGCTCTTGGGGTGCAAAGGGACATGTTTATACTAATACATTCTGACACGAGATATGTTTGCACCAATTTTTCTCACTTCTTCCTTCATTTGAAGTTTTTCTGTGCCTCACCCTGTTCTCAATTTATTCTGCCATTTCTTTATTTATTTTCCTCAATTTCTCCGTACTTATATGTCTGGAATTTGTATGAGACACATTATTTGCATTAGTGGCTGTGCAGAATAAAAAATGAATCCTATTTTCTGGCTGGTCTGCCTCACCCTTGTTTGTTCCCTGCCCTTTATTTCTTTTGTTTCCTATTTTGACATTATTTGGCCAACTTGTTTGTTGTCATACCCAGTTTGTTCGACTTTGTGTTTGTCTGCCTTTGTATTTGTCTTCATGTTTACGGAGAGAGAAGATGTATTTGTTCTCTTGTGTTTGCTTTTACTGTTTAGTGAGGAGGTTTGCTGCTGCACTTGTAGAGACCAAACCAGAGAGAGGAGCTGTGTCTTTCTCAAAATGTTCCCATCTCCTGTTATACATGGAATTCCACTGAGAGGAAAGTGTTTCTGAATAAATATATGTGCTCATCTAGAGAAGGTATTCAGAGAAATAGCAAAATACATGCAGTCTAATATAACCCAATACAAGTCAAGTCAAGTCAAAGTCAAAGTCAACTTTATTGTCGATTCTGCCACATGTACAGGACATACAGAGAATAGAAATTGCGTTACTCTCAATCCCTAGATAAATAGCAAATGAACATTTAAATATATTTAAATATAAAAGTGATTAAAAATGCAAGTAAAATAATTAAAAAGTAAAAATTTAAATAAATACAATTTTACATATAACAAGAAAGCTATATAATATACAATATAATGGGTAAGTGACATTGAGTGTAAACAACAGTTCTGTATTAAATACTAGTGTTGTTTTATGTACTTCATAGTGTTAAAAGTAAAGGGAATAATAAAGTATAATAATAATAATAATAATAGTAATAATAAAGTCTATTTTGAGGAAATTTGTCAGTAGACTGCAGTGTGATATTAAATCACTAGAATATGCTACAATACCAATATGTTACACTTTTAGCAGTTCTTCGTGAACATCATACTTAATACAAGGCAATTGCTGCTGTTATGTAGTTCCACCCACCACAGAAATACTTTAAAATCTTTAATTGTTGGACATTTAACAGTTTTGATTATTTTCTCATTGCTTTAGAAGTGAAATGTTACAAATCCATGGCAGCATATGAATACCATCCAAATACTTCAGTCACTTAACATGTTTAAATAGGTCCCAGGTTGATTCTGTGAGAGTCTCCACTCTATTGCATGCTACAGTCATGACCAAAGGTTTTGGCATTTACAGAAATGGTGTTTGTTTATAATATAGTAAAGAACAACTACAACTGTTTCAAAGACTTTACTGGCAAAAAAGAATCAACGATGGCTGCACGAGTGTCCTCCAAGGTAACCATTGTTAGCCCAGGAAGACAATGATTTTTATACTAATAAGTCTGCTCTTAAAATTCATTGCAAACGGTGGTGTGACTTGAGCTGTTTTGTATTCACTCACACTTTCCGCTGTGCTAATGAAGTGATACAGAAATTCTATTAGCTGATCATTTAACATCAGGGCCAAAATGCAGTTAACTTTATCACAAAGACACAATATTAACTTTTAAATGGATGGAGCTCTTTGGAATTCATGAATATGCTTCAGCTCGTTCTGCACAGTAATTTAAAAATATTGAAGCAGCAGAAAAATTGAAGTTTGTGAAAACACAGTTTTGGTCATAACTCTGCCTGTGTATGTATGGAGAATACTTGACAGAGTGCATGACTGCATCTTCAAAGCATGCCAGCTTGATTGGTTGCACCCTGTTCTTGTCCTATAATGGAATCATTGCTTATATGATCTGATGACAAAGAGGCAGTTGAACTGATACCTAACCATCCCCAACTCATAAGAATAGAACTGGTTCTGCCTAAAGCCGCTAGCTAACCCACTCATTATTGTTATTGTTAAGCCTAATCTGGGTTGTAAAGTAGTCCCCTTTTCCCTCCCAGTTTAGGCAGAAGTTTGGTGAGGCGAGGTATTTTTTTTTTTGTCTCCAGAGCTCCCCACTAGTGGAGAGACTTAACCCTTTAAGACCTACCATAGAACCAAGTCCGCCAGGGCTTATATCATAGTTTTACATGCTGTATAAATATTATAGTGCAAATTGGCAAAAAGACAGCATATGCATCAAAATAAACTATTTCCAGCAGTGCAATATGAGTCCTAAGCATCCGAGAAACGACACAGAAAGTCATAAAGTCAAACATAACTTTTAAAAACACCATATAGGCTCATGAGGCCCTGATGGTAAAAAACTTCATTTCCGCAAAATGACATCACTTCCGGTTTCGGGCAGGACATGGCGGACATGCGATAGTTCGCCCTGATGGACGTAGGAAGTGTTACGAACAGCTGATCGGATCAGCAAAGCGTGTTTCTGGAATATTATGTTTTTGTTGCTGCAAGTGCTTTTTATGCAGTTTTTGCAAAGCTATATGTGGAAGGAAACTGTGACCGAGGACAAGCTGAAGGCATAAGCTGTAAGTACAACTCCTCCGGTTTCATATGCAAAAAAGATTATTGCGCTAGCTTATGTGGTTGCAGTGCTACCAGGATTTAAAAGTAGTTACGCAAAACAGAGCGTGCCCGCTCCGACCGGCTTTAAAGGGTTAAACAACTTGGAGCAGGGAAGAGCAGTTGAACTGCAAAACTAACTACATAAATATCTTGGAGCTGAACTGTCCTCCTCACTGTCAAATAGATCCAACCAGGGATGAGAGGTCATCATACCAACATCAGGACAGACAGCACAAGGACAACAGCCTACATCAACAGGCAGCAAGGTCTAGGCTACCCCCATCTCTGCAAGATGTCAGCTAAATTGTGGCAGTGGACTGACCCCCTGTTTTGCACTCAGAGCAGGACCTGTGCCATGATCATTCAGCGTCAAGGCAGACATAATACTGAAAAGGGGCCAAAATCCAGGAGATTAGACCATATTTGTCATCTCTTTAGAAAAGCTGCCTTGTTGCCAAAAAAAAAAGAAAGACGAATCACCGTTCTAGTTCAGGAGAACTCTTCACTTGTGGTACTTGCACTGTTGGCTCAGCAAGGGACAGACTTTGGGCATTGCCAGAACCTGTATTGAGGAGGTATGTGGGTTCAGAGGATAAATGCTTATTGCTGGTATTTGCTCCTGTTCCAGGTTTAGAAACAAGACCGTCTTTGGCTTAGCGTTTACAGCATGTAGGCCTTGACTTGGTTGCCATTTAAATAGGCGGAGTAGTCTGTTTGTTTTTACAGTCACTTATCAGGGTATTAGGCTGCAACATCTCCTCCTGGGGTGTCTTCTAGACAAGCTATGACTACACTGTAACCTTGGTTCTATGTTTGAAAGAGTCTAACTTTCCTGCTTTTTGGCCACTCTGACAGGATTCAGTTAAGCTATGTGATACTATATGTAATTTAGTACATCTATGGGGTAGCTTTAGCTAGATAATGTTTGGTGGTGCAATCCCTGGCTGGTCCAGTTTTGGTGCCAAAGTATGGGCAACATAGATCTAGTTTGATGAGTGTAGAATAAAGTGTTTTTGTAAAAGGGTGAATGGGGTATGTTGTATGAAGTGCTGTGATGGTTCAAGCAGAGTAGAAAAGCACTATATACATACAGTTAACCCACGGGGTATAACTAGGCAAGCTAAAGTATCTACATGCTCTGAAAAGCAGTGTGGTCATTCTACGTGAAATGTTGAATATGCGAACAGAGTGGAATCTATTCACTCACCAAACCAAAGCTATAATATAATCAGAGATCACTAAATAAGCCTGGAATGGTGCTTGTAACTAGGATAACTTGTTTAAGATTCAGGTATAACAATAAAACAATACATGTGCAGAAGAGAAAAATATCTGTTTATACTTTCAGCTTGAATACTCCCCAAGAATAGATGTTAATAAATCTTGAACTACCTGAAAGAATAACTGAAGAGTCACACAGGTTGAAAACATGCGAAGTAAAACACTGGTCCTCAAGCAATAAAAGCAGAGAGGGTTTATCCTTCTATGAACTAATAAAGAGGTCATGTTTGTATAAATCCCTTCATGGTTGAGAGGAGGGCATCACCATCACACCAAGGCAGAAATGCCAGGCCTCTCTGGTAATGCAAGAAAGCTGTTATGTGGCAATGACCAGGCTAGTGCACTTCCCCAACCTTCGACTTTATGCAATCTTTCTATGTACAACCAAACATTATCTGGGTCATGGAAATACAAATGTCAAGTGTTACCGCATGAGAATAGTTGTGGTTTGGGCAATGGGGACAAACAACCCCACCTCTTTTACCCTTTCTCTAAGCTTTCTCCCAGTCCCCCTTTTTTCCCTCATTCCTCTGTCTTTCTCATTATTTCATTGTTTCCCGCTTTCTTACGCTCTCTGTTGTCTTTCCCTTCCTGTGTCTGTGCTATGGCACGCACGACATGTCCACTTGTTTGTGGAGAGTGTTGTAGTAATGTTGTGTGGCAGTTGCTGAGGACAATGGCCACTGGGTGTTTTGTGATGTAATGATCCCTGCCATTGCCTCTCAACTCCCTCTGGTCAGTTAAGGAGAGAAGTGGATGGAAGGTAACAGGCCAAGTACACACACATTTAAGGAAAACCCACCTGAGAAGCAGTATGCTAACAGAGCCAATCTTTGGAGTCGACAGTTTCTGGCTCTTATATTGTACAGGAAAATTAGCCCATGACATGATGAAGTATAAACCACTATACAGCATTTGGGCAAAGCACTCAACTCCCAGATGCTCTGTTGAAGCTGCTCAGCAGTGAGCTGTAAAAGATGGTGGCTGCTGTCATATGTGAACGTGTTTAAACATATGACTTTAAAACAAGGCTATACTGGAAAAGAGCAGGCATGCTGACCAAATGTTTTGTTGTAATTAAATGTCACATTGGCTTTTAATCATAAAACAGTATGGCAGAAAAGAGAATATGCTGAGGTGGGAGGGGGGGGGGGGGGGGGGGGGGTTGCATTGCTCAGCAATGCTTTTGCCTAGAGAAACATTTGAGATTTACTGAAGTGAATCAGCAGGATATATATTGTGTTACCAGTGACTCACATTTTAAACTTATCTTGGGGTCATCGTTGGTGATTGGAGTTAGCTCAGTTGTCACTGTACTGGCTTAGCTGTAGTCAGCATGTACATGAATACAATGCACCCATAGTGGAGCTTTTTGGCAAAGAGACAGTTTAAATGATACACCACCAGCAAATCTTAAATAAATAAGAAAAGGAACGCAACCAAATTAGACTCTTTTCAAGCTTTGGTAGATGAAAAATTTTAATATTCAGATCAAAATATTCTAAATAAATAAATACATGTAGAGTCTATGTAGAGACTGGGATTAGCCAACAAACTATGGGATCTATTTCCAAGGTGTTAAAGTAAAATTAATTTTTTTAAATGGTTGTTGATTTGAAGTCACCAAATTTTGCTGAAATGTTATTTCGACCTTTCATAAAGATCACACCGACTGACAGAACATAAGCCCACGAAAAACAAAACCAACAAGACCAACATTTGGGCTGAAATATGACATTGTGAAAAACCCTCAAGCCGCAGATCACATAGTCATTGTGCAGTAACATGACTGCGAACAAGGCTTTGTGAATTGAGCCAGCATTGTAGTTTTCTCTCGAGGACACAGCAGACCTACATATTCCAATCAAAATCTGTTCAAACTGAAACACAACTAATAGGAGGAAAATTGTCAGTAATTAAAATGTACATCAGAACTTCTTGTTGAAAATACACCACAGGCTGTTCTTCCATCTGTTAATTACTGTATGAGTGGCTTGTGAAATGAGTTCCTGGGCAATATGCTCATTTCAAATACATTTAGCTGCTGAGTATAACTTCAATGATGAGGTTTAAATTTGTGTTCGTTAAAGCCAAATTTCATACTTTTTTTTGAACATGTCCTAAATCTCTCACTGTAATTTCTGTTTACAAAACATGTACAGCACATAACACAAATTTAAATTTAATGCAGTTAAATTTGCGTTTAACTGCATTAAAAGTAAAGGAATCTTGATTCCTTGACTTTTTTAATGTTATTATTAGTTTTTATTTTAAATATTTATGGATCAATTGATTAATTAATTAATGTCTTGCACCATTATCAAGAAAACAATTATATGATAAATAGTTATGCAATAGCTTGCATAACTGTTGTGCATATAAATGCATTTTTCTTTCGTTTTTTTGTTTCTCCAGTCTTATTCTAATTGTGTAGAGATTGTACTGTGAGAGCTTTCTAAAGTTACTTTTCTTAGCAAAGTCAAGCCCACTGTTTGTAATCTCCATAACCATTGTTATTGTTAGTGTCAGACATTTAGTTTTAAGACTACAAATACTATTAAAACTGACTAATCACATTTTTAATCTGTGAAGATATTTCAAAGTAGTTTAGGCCTATACTCATATAATATTTAGAATATACTCAGGTTACTGTCCATTATGCTGAAGCTGAAGTCTGTAGACTATTTTCCCATGAAGAACACCACCACAATGATTTGTGATTGCAGCGATTCACCCACAACATTAGTTGTGTTTGTCTCCTTCCGACTGACTGCTTCTAGCCACAAAAGCATGTTTGTGCATTTTCATCTGGGCATCCCTTCCTAAGTGGGATCACCCACACATTCCCCTCTACACTGAAAAAGGATTTGATCACTGCTGCCAAGCGGAGTCAACGCAGGTGTGGGGAAATGTATTGCAAGGAGTGGGAGAGATCTGTGTGCAGGCTGAGCCTGTTTGTGATGTCTTTATCGGGCCTATGCAAATATAGGGACTGAAAGGCTCTTAAATAAAAATACTTCTTTTTCAGCTTATAGCAGGTGCAGACAGACAGGCAAACACACACACACACACACACACATACACATATGGGTCAGTTCAGAGAGAATTTTTCCTTCTTTGTCGTTTTTCCTTAGTTACTTTTCTTTTCTTTTCAGTGGCTCAAGAGGTTTATTTATTTTTTTATATCTGTATTTCCATAAAGTCCTTTGTTTTATTTTGGTGTATTTAAATAATGAAATTTGTTTTTAAAGATGTATCATGTTAAAAAATTTAACTGTCTTAACACCTTAGCTGTGGCTTTTCACACTGCTCTCACAGTTCTCTGTGTTCTGTACATGCACGATATCAATACATATATATGTAGGTATTTTAGGCAAAGCCCTTTGAATATAAAAATTTAATGTAAGAATTCTTCAAGCCCAAATTTATAAGACAGCAACATCAGGAAGAAACAACAAGGGAAGATATGGGAAGGTAACAGTGGTCCCAGTGGTAATGGGAGCACTAAGTGTGGTGACTCCCAGCAGATCCCAGGAACAGCATCAGAGATCTCTGTCCAGAAGAGCAGTCCTAGGAATAGCAAAGATACTGTGCAGGACCCTCAAGCTCCCAGGCCTCTGGTAGAGGACCTGAGCTTGAAGGCTAGACCATCCGCAGGGGTGAGAGGGGAATTTTATTACCCTATTACTCTATAGCATGAATCTATACACAGAGGCATTTGGGATCATTTTTAAGCTTGTTTTTGACTTGGCTGTACAACAATTATAGCTTGTCTCACTACAGTGTTTAATAATCGTGGTGATTAGGGATTGTAATCCCTAATCAGAAAGTTGTTTTTTTAACAGGAGTAATTAAACTGTAGCTGAAAAAGAAAAAAAAATAGACATAGTTTTTAAGTATGTGACTTGACTTTTGTGGGCCAGGTCGGCGCTTGCTCATCTGATGTGGTTTCTTAATTACCCTTATTGAATTCATTATTTATTTGCTGTGTTGAACCTGTTTAACCTTGCTGCCCTTCAGCAAAAATGATTTAGAAGGTAACAGAGAGTCAGCAGAGACCTCTGCCTGTGGGAGGATGGCCAAGTTATCTTCACCTTTTTGAAAAGTCATCAACTGAAATTAATCAAATTTTGATATATGAGCTGGAAGATAAAATTGTTTTATTATCAGCTTAAATCAAGTATTTAATATTCATAAATCATTCAATAGACATGTTAACATTGTTTTGTTTTGTTTTTGCTCAGGGTTGCGTTACTAACTTGCAGATGTATTTGAATTCATTTTACTACTACTAACAAATCAGTGTTCAAAAAAGTCATACAATTGTGCCTCTTTAAAGATCCTGTCTTGATTATACTCTCATGTAGTATGACATTACACGTCAGAACAACTCATCACAGAATTAATAAATGGAAGGCAAACAACATGGTTTTGGCAAAAATCCCATTACATTTTGATGGCTGGAAAATTCAGTTCTCCAACAGCACTGAGTTGCATTATCTTTTGATTAGCTCGAGGTCTTTAATCAGTGTGCAAAGTGAACATTACATTGTTTCACTTCACTGGTTGTAATATAAATTCATCATAAAGAATGTTTGTGTCAAAACAGACCTGATGGAACCAAACAAGGAAGGCGCAAACCACAAAACTGCAGCCTCCACAGTTCAGTGTCAACCAGCACATGTAACACAAGACCTTATATTGTGTTCCCATCTAGTGAATAAATGAAAAATGAATACATAATACACTCATGAGCAGCTAAAAAGTCTTAATATTAAAGACAGTCTATATGGTTGGTCTGACTCTGTTTAGAAGAATATGTCACCCATGTTTGGCCTTGGAGACTGACAATGAGAGACCAAAAAGAGGGGGGAAATGTGGAAGTACATTGAAGTGAGTTATAAACCCTGAACACCTATCAGCTTCACTCCATTGGGCAAATGTGTCTGTTTATTCCAAGTCCTTGAAGGGCTGTGCTTTTGAGTTTGCCAGCTACTGGAACACATCTCATGGCCACATTTGCCTTCCGTTGCCATGGTAGTGTAGGCAGAACTTGCTAGATAGTAATGATCATTTCAGCACACCTTTAGCATCCAACTCACTCTTGGCAAAATGCATTGAGATCGAGGGAGAGAGACAGTACCACTTTTTGTCTGTCTTTTTCTAAGATTGAAGGAGGCATAAACCAGCAGTTATATATATATATATATATATATATATATATATATATATATATATATATATATATATATATATATATATATTTATATATAGCGAGCGAGAGAGAGAGAGACAAAGACAAAAAATTAGAATTTGCTAGATCCCCATAGCCACAGGCCTGCTATATTCAGATTATTTATTGATATTGTTGTGCTTTCTCCTTCATAGATGCTTTGTGAATGATTCATGAGTTAATTCATACAGTAAATAACAAAAGCTGAAGCAGTCCGTACATATATTGGAAGCTTAGCCAAATATTGCACAACCTCTGTCACTAACCTTTGCACAGCATATTTGCTCATAAAGGATTTATGAAACATTTAAACAGACCTTCACTGAAACTTGAGGTGCTGAAGTTTGTGGAAAGTTGTTACAATTTATTTTAATTACTTAAATTATTGACTTACCCTACATGTGTGTGTTTGTGTGTTAGTTGGATTGGGAGATGGGGTGATGGGGGGTAGGTAGGTTGTTACAACCTAAAAGTCAAATTAGTGTAGCGAAAAAAAATCTTTACACACTATCTGTGTTTAGCGTGATAAGGACTTTGAAGGAGTTTCAGTCTTCCAGTTCTCATTAGTACTGACTGTGATTCTATTGCAAATCAGTGGGGTTCATGGTGAAAGGCAAGAAAATGTATTCATATCAAACTGAATTATGAAGTAGCCCCGGAAAATTGGGGTCAGTGATGGATCCCTTTGATTTTTTTTTCTAGTAGCTGTATGTCCATATCACTGAGGTCTGATTTGAAATACAAATTAAGTGAAGTAGTGCAGCATAAATCATCAAGGATATTTTAAAAAAGAATAAAAAAAATCTGCTGATGACTGTCGTTTTTGTGCGTCTGAACAGTTTTTATGTGATTGTCTCTGTGAAACTATGTGCACATTGACGATGCTGTAGCGTAGGAGGCACAGCAGGCCATCTACTAATCTGAAGGTTGGTGGTTCTATTTGTTGCTGTTCCAGTTCTGCAAAGTATCCTTGGACAAGATATTGAACCATGTGGGGACCACAGACTTCAACGAGTCCCTGGCGAAGTCTGTGGTCCCCACATGCTTCAAAAGATCCACCATCATCCCTGTGTCCAAGAACAGCAAACCCTCATCCCTGAACGATTACCGGCCAGTTGCACTGACCTCGGTAGTAATGAAGGTGTTTGAGAGGCTGCTGAAGAACATCATCTCCTCCTCCATCCCAGACACCACAGATCCGCTGCAGTTCGCCTACAGATCCAACAGATCCACAGAGGATGCCATCGCCCACGTCCTACACACCACTCTCAGCCACATGTACAAGAAACAGGGTAACTATGTGCGAATGCTGTTTGTTGATTACAGTTCAGCGTTTACCACAATAGTGCCCTGCAGACTGTTCACAAAGCTGAGGGAACTGGGACTTAACAGCCGTCTGTGTGCATGGGTGTTGGACTTCCTCACTGGCAGAACTCAGGTGGTGAGGGTGGGCAGGTGCTTCTCCAACAGCATCACCATCAACACAGGAGCACCTCAGGGATGTGTCCTCTCGCCACTGCTCTACTCCCTCTACACTTCAGACTGTGTGGCCACCCATGGCTCCAACACCATTGTGAAGTTCGCTGACGACACAGTGGTGTTGGGTGCCATCTCCAACAATGATGAGGCGGCCTACATGGATGAAGTGAAGAATCTGGCATCATGGTGCCAGGACAACCACCTCCAGCTGAACGTCGGCAAGACCAAGGAGCTGGTGGTGGACTTCAGAAGGGGTCAGCACAGAGACTACAAGCCCATTATCATCAATGGAGTTCCAGTGGAGAGGGTGCAGTCCTTCAAGTCTCTTGGTGTCCACATCTCCTCAGACCTGACATGGGCTGCCCACATTCAGGTCCAGACCAAAAAGGCTAGGCAGCGCCTGTATCACCTACGACAACTGAGGAAGTTCAGGGTCTCTCCAAAGATCCTCAGGATTTTCTATACAGGCGCTGTGGAGAGCATCCTCACACAGAACATGACATCGTGGTTTGGGAACAGCTGTGTGAAGGACCAAAAAGCTCTCCAGAGAGTGATCCGTACAGCAGAACGCTGCTGCAGGATTGCTCTCCCCCCGCTTCAGGACACCTACACCAGGAGATGCCGGACTAGAGCAGCGCAGATACTGAAGGACCCGTCCCATCCTGGCAACAAACTGTTCCAACTTCTGCAATCTGGTAGAAGGTTCCGCATCATCCGGGCAAGGACAGAGAGACTCAAGAGGAGCTTCTATCCCCAAGCCATCCGTGCCCTAAACACACACACCCGCCCTCTCACATCATCTATAATTGACTGAGACAGGACTCTCTTCCAGACACTAAACCAAGGCACAATGTACATTCCGAATTCCTTTAATTTTAAATATGTTTATATTGTCTATTCTGTAAAATAGTCAGATGTCTATTCATATTAATGTACAGATGTACACATTCACCCAATGTATATATCTATATATATATATATATATGGTAAATGGTAAATGGCCTGTATTTATATAGCGCTTTACTAGTCCCTAAGGACCCCAAAGCGCTTTACATATCCAGTCATCCACCCAGTCACACACACATTCACACACTGGTGATGGCAGCTACATTGTAGCCACAGCCACCCTGGGGCGCACTGACTGGCGCCACCGGGCCCTCTGACCACCACCAGTAGGCAACGGGTGAAGTGTCTTGCCCAAGGACACAACGACCGAGACTGTCCGAGCCGGGGCTCGAACCGGCAACCTTCCGATTACAAGGCGAACTCCCAACTCTTGAGTCACGATCGCCATATATATATATATAGAGAGAGATATATATCTCTATATATATATCTATCTCTTTCTCTCTCTCTATATATATATATATATCTATCTCTCTATATATATATATATCCCTAAGGACCCCAAAGCGCTTTGTGATGCATTCATCAGAGTATGAATGCTAGACAGCAAGCACTTAGGTAAAACAAGTGGATTGCATGAATGAGGGATGTTGTACAAAGCGCTTTGAGTGAGATATAAGAACCGGTCCGTTTACCATATTAAACAAATTTAACCCTTGTGTGGTGTTCGTATTTTTGTTACTCAGCCAGTGTTCATGGGTCTGGTGGACCCGCTAGAGTTTTGGCTTTCCAAATTAACACTATCAAACAATTTTATGTTAAATTACTCAACAGATGATTACTTCATCCCAATTACAAGCCACATGAACAGCAAACATGGTTAATTTTTTCCCTTTACCTTTGTTAGATCACATTTATGAATTAATGTGCTTCTCGTTTTTTTTTTGTTTTTTTTTTAATAAAATGTTATAAAAAAAATAAATCAGTTATAATCAAGTGGAGTGAGTGGAAAGACACAACACATTTACACGTGAAGCAATATGTTTCACAACTAAATCAGCTGCTCATCAATGGTGACATTAGGCCCAGGGTTGTAAAACAGGGGGAGGTGGTGCACATACTTATCCCACACTGCCCTGATGGCAGCTAGCTTGTCTCTCTGCCGTCGAGCTGGTCTGTCGTCTCGGTTATCAAAAAGGAATAATCCTGGAAATTTTGTGGAAGTTTTCCAGAGACATTGATGCACGGAAAGGTTCTTGCCGGTTTCTGCATCCCACAGGGATTCTGTGGATTCCCCTTTGGACCTGAAAACTCCAGCAAGGATAAGAACCCCAAAGTAGGCCTTTGGGGTTCTTAGATGAATTTGGTCCATCTCCTTCCACCTCTCTCCAAAAACACACCTTCCTTCTAGATTACTGCAATGCAGAAAAAATTTCTGGATGGAATCTGGGATGAAAAGCTCAAATGATGACTTGATGTCCTGCACATGAGTAACTGCCAGCCGTGTTGGCCCTGGCTTATCACAGTAACAGCTCTGCAGGGTGGCTCATTTCTTGGGCAAGAAGACCATTCAATATCACCAGTTACTGACATCCATATTTCTTCACTTGCTGTCTGGTGGGCTTGTTCTGGTCCTGGAGCTGGCTGCAGATGGGGTACTCGTCTTCGTTTTGTTACTAAATGGTGCTCAACCTCATCCTCTTCTTCAAAGTCACTGTCAGACTCTGAATTTTCAGAAATGTGAAATATTCTGAAACCTCTTTGTCAACATCATCATCCGAAGCCCCTCTCTCTTCCAAAATCAATTGCATGGCCCTCGCAGTAGATAATCTTTTGCCATCTTGATCAGTTGTGATAAAGAACCACACTGGCAAAGTCTTATTTATAGTATTATGCCCCTAATTTGCAGGTGGGACAGGGTATGAGAAAATAAAATTTGGATCTCTCAAGAAAGAGGGTAAAATGTGTGGGAATGTAAGAGCAGACGGTGCTGATAGTTGAATTTTCAACAATGTTGCAACTTTGTGCGGGAGCAGGAGGGGAAGAAAACACTATCAGCAGCACCAGAAAGGAGGAAGACAGAGTGTGGGAACACAGGACCTACACTTTCAACACTTTTATTAGACCTGGGTCCAGTGGACCCGAACACCTTGTATGTAATGTAAATGCGTGGGGGGAGGTACAGTATGAGGTCATTGAAAATTAGTTTGGATTTATGTTCTTCACAGAAAATAAGCCAAAGCCAATGAATTTCAGGTTGAAAAAATAATTCATTGTTTAATTTTTCTCTTGAGAAAAACTGAAAACGGGTCTCACAGACCCGAACACCATACAAGGGTTAAAGGACTGTTTTCTATATTTGCACAATATCTCTAGAATTAGAAACATCCTGTCTCAGAGTGATGCTGAAAAACTAGTTTATGCATTTATTACTTCTAGGCTAGACTATTGTAATTCATTATTATCAGATTGTCCTAAAAACTCCCTGAAAAGCCTTCAGTTGATTCAAAATGCTGCAGCTACAGTCTTGAATATTCAGACCTCATTAAAAAAACTCTCATAGTACTGTTTCCTTCCAATAGAGCCACAGACTACTGTCTTACTTGTGGTTTCTATAGTATTTGAAAGTAGAATGGGAGACAGAGCCTTCAGCTTTCAGGGCCCTCGTCTTTGGAACCAGCTTCCAGACACCGTCTCTACTTTTAAGATTGGGCTTAAAACATTCCTTTATGATAAAGCGTATACAGTACCAAGAGGTGGATCAGGTGACCCTGAATCCTGCAATATAAAACACCTTGAGGCAACTATTCTATTGTTTTGGCGCTAAATAAATCGAATTGAATATAATGATAGGATTTGACATAATTTATACAACCAAGTTATTTTCCACTCAGACATGTTAAACAATATTCTAGCAGAAACACGGAATCATTGTTGTTGGGCATGAGTGAATGTGCTCAATTTGCTTGCATTAACATGATCTACTAAGTAAACTTGTTTAACAAATGATTTAGTTAAAAATTTTGTTAAAAGATACTAATGAGTAGGGATGGGTGTTGATAAGATTTTCACGATTCCGATTCCATTTTTGATTCTGTTTAACGATTCGAGTCTTTATCGATTCTTTATCGATTCTTTTTAAAAAGGAGAACACTAAGGTTGATTAGCTTAGAACTTTGTTTTATATCTTCTCTTTGAACAAGATAGAAATTTAGGAGTAACATGGCCTTACAAACCCAACAGTGAGATCTTAAGAGATCCAGCCTACGGCTCTTCAATGGGTGTCACAGGGTCCCCAGGAAAAAAATTGTAAATGTAAAATAATAAAATAAATATTCTTCTGTAGCAATAACAAAGTATAACATAAATTATTCTGTAGCAATTACACAAGAATATCCAGTAATGTCCCTGCCTACAATTAAACACACTTACTGAAAATCATCTGCTATGGCAAATGGGTGCAAGCCTTTTACCACAAACTTAGTCACTGCTCGGTGACATTCGTCTATCCTGGCCTGAAAGGAGACGCTACCGGCAGACTGCAGCGAGAACTGCCAGCATCTGAGCCAGACTCTGTCTGTCTCTCTCATCATGGTCACCTAAATGCACAGTAATGGCAGGTTTTGTAATAAGGCAGATCGTGCTAACATAATATGCACTGTTAGTTGATTATTTACCTGCCGCATTAACGGGAGAGGACGTGCAAACGTTACCGCTGCTGCTGGGTTGAGATTCACGAGTCCGAAGCGGAATTAAAAGCACGACATTCATTTAAGGTCATCGTGTCTTTTGTGAGCAAATGCTTTTGCATATTCGTAGTGTTTCCTCCCTTAAATGAAATATCTACTTTGCAAGTATTGCAAGTTGCCCTGATGTCATCTGTTCTTCAACTTTTGAGCGTTTGAGGCGCTTAGGTACAGTGTTTCCTGCCAGGTAAATGACGCTCCGCAACATGGTGACGTCATTCGGGGCGACTGGAATCGTTTGCAAAAATGGCAAACAATTCCAAGGAATTGAAACAGTGGGAACGGGTTTTCGATACCCATGCCTACTAATGAGTGAAAATTATTATGTTATTTTAATATTTGAGGGAATGAAAAAGCACAGTTATATTAGCTTCTGCTCCAGGTGGGTTTTAAATCCAATGTGGGATCAAATGGTATGCAATTGTTAAAAAGGAAAATAACTGTAATCATTTATCTGCTATTTTCAAAGTCACTCTGGTAATAATGGATATGCAGAACTGTAATTGAGCTAAAGAACTTTCGATGAATTTATTGTTTGAGCATTTTTGGCACTTTTTTCCTTTTAACACTCTGTAAAAGGGACCTCATGTGGTGCCACACAGGAGGGCTGGAACAATCAGAGCTTGTGACCTCATAACGAAGAAAAACAAGCATCAAGCTCATCCATAACAACACTTTTGCTATCGCAGTGTGTGAAACAACAGTGTAATGCAACTACCTGCCATCCACCTTTTTTTTAAATTGGAAATTGATATATATATATATATATATATATATATATATATATATATATATATGTATGTATATGTGCATAACAAGCACCTACACTATTTCTCAATGAGCCTCCTTTAGAAAAAGGAACTCAAAAGGACTTCTTAATGGTTTCTACTTCTACAACCAATTAACTGGAAGACATTGTGTCACTATTCATTTGTAATCATTATGTGTATTTGCATGAGTAATGAGAGAGAAATACAACACGTGAGACACTCCCTCACTGTTGATGATAAAGTTGCAGCTCGACATCTCTGATTACAAACCATTAAATAGAAATGGAGGCAGTTTGCAGTCAGTCACATCCGTCATTACGAGAGAGCATTGGTTCCTTCTATAGACATGGGAAAGCTGCAGATACCTTCCTACTAAATCTAAGTTATGACATATTGCATTATGTTAGTACTTAAAATGAGCATATAATGTAATTAAAAGACAAACAAGGATGCAGATTTCATTTAGCCTGATAATTCTTAATCCTTTAAGATCTAAATCTGATGCAGTATGTTAAATGTGTTTGAAACCCACATTAAAGAACAGAGCAGAACTTCAAGACATGCAGATTAGACAAGTATTGAAGATGATGCTTTTTCTTTGTTTTTATATGAATAGGTTCATGCCTTTTGAACCTTAAACTACAATGGACATATGACTTGCAGTGGTCCCACCTATATTTACAGTGTGCATTTCTAAGCTAAACCTTTTGAACAAAGATGTATAAACATGTCTATACTGATCTTGCAATGCCTTTGCCTGTTTGTTTTGCATATGTTTTGTATAGCACATGCTTCAAGTGAGATTTATATCAACAAAATAAAATTAATACCACTGTAACTATAGCACAGCACAGTACAAAAGTAGTCTGTCATAACAAACTGGCTGACTGATTACTCTTTGTTCATTTATATATCTGAAAACCAAAAGCATTTTCAGTTTTCCATATAATAGTAATGCACAGGAAATTATAACAGTATTAGGTAAAAAAGTATTATCAGAAAGCTTTATGAAAATATATGTGATGGAAGTGAAGAGGTTGTTAACTTACTGATGTAAGAAACTTGGGTAAAAATGCATGTCAAATAACTGCAGAGGTCAGTATCATGACAAATAAGTGTCCCAGTCGGACTGTAAGGTACATTAAACAGCAGCATCCATCAATCACCATATGCTACTTTTTTGCTTTTGCTTTGCACTGCTATTTTCTGCAGCTATTTTACAGTCAACATGCAGAGCTGAGTTGACCGCTTATGTTTTTCCTACCACTAAATGAATCGCTTTATGTTAATTCAGGCGGAAACATTTAATGTTCAGTGCCTAAATTCTGCAGAGTCATATCCAGGTGTTAGAGCCCAGATGCACTGGCGCATGGTTCAGCAGAAGACTTCTTGCAGCCCATTCAAAGGCTTTAACAAACCACACCAGCACTACCAAGATATGTGCTAATGTGTATGCATCTTTGTTTGCTCTACACAATAGCTATTGTGATGGGAAAACCGTGCAATACTGCCAAATATGTGTGTGTGTTACTCCAGATACTATACCGTCATCAAATATTCATTCAAATCTCTACTGAGAAAAGCCAACAATTCTGCTGCCCTATTTAACAGCAATTCTGGGTACTTTTGACAAAGGAACTTCCCTGTTCAAGGGGTCATCACTGTTTTTCTTGTCAGAATAACCTGGATGTGTCAAATACTTTTGATTAATCACACAAGGGCAGCAGGTATGTATGCTTGGGTGCTTTGCAGAACATTTGCTGATTGAAATGTCAAAGTTTTGATCCAAAATTGATCCACATCATGTAAATTGTGCTTCAGTAACAAAAAGAATCATGACTGGCTCCATGTTTCATTCTTCTGGTGAAAAGCATACTTTTGTGTGTTGAAATACAGAATGAAGTTTGTTTTAATTATTCATCCTTTATTTATTTCATTTTGTGTGTGAGGTACTAGTATTAGTATTGCAAGATAAATATATATAAAAATTCCCCTCTCACCACTGTGGGCAGTCTGTCTTTCCAACTCGGGTCCTCTACCAGGGGCCTGGGAGCTTGAGGGTCCTGCGCAGTATCTTAGCTGTTCCTAGGACTGCGCTCCTCTGGACAATGATCTCGGATTTTGTTCCTGGGATCTGCTGGAGCCATTCGCCTAGTTTGGGAGAATCAAACTCCCAGGCTTAATTTTGATTTTATAGAGCAGAATCAAGCTCCCAGGCCTCTGGTAGAGGACCCGAGCTTGAAGGCTAGATTGACTGCAGAGGCGATATGGGTAATTTTATTAATATATATAACTGGACTTGCAAAAAATGCAAAAATGTATGTATTGGCTTTGATATACATTATATTATATGCACGTACCCCGTTTTTATGTGAGCTATCAGTGTGATCGGTGAAGGAGGAATAGATTTCAATCACTAAAGCAGTCATTGTTTCAAGGTTATGTGCTACTTTCAATGTATGAATAGTCAATGTGTTCATTCAAAGGAGAAAGTGTGAATGTGTCATAAATGTGGAAATGACATTATGCAGTATGTCAGCCATTCTCTTTTCCATACATTTTTTTAGGTCAGAGGTTCAAAAAAAGGCATCTTTGTCAAGTTCATGTCCCGGTTGTCAGTGCAAACAGAACATTTTGTTTGCAGCAATGTTTTCTCTAATTATGTTGTTGTTATTTTATGTCAGATCCAATTGAAGCTTGGAAAAAAGACAGAAAGACAGATGTAAGAATATGTTTATTTTTCATGTAGATAAAAGATATAGAACCAGATTTTTGTCTTGTCTTTATACTTTTGCATTCTATTCAAAAATATCAACAATAACATTAGCTTGTAAAGTGAGTGATTGCTCAATAGCACCAAATTTCAAGTATTTCAAGTTGAATACTCGCTTGAGTTATTGGAAACACTTTTACATTGTCAGTGATTTAAGTGCTGTCTCATAAGAGACAAATTAAGTGATACTTTGCTCATGAAAAAACTTGATAGATTGAAAGGCACATCAGCAACGCAGTATAACTCATGTAAAGTGTCTACCTCCAAACTTCCATCAGGTAGAAATATAAAATGAGAGCTACGAGGCATGTGACCATTTATTTTGTGGTGAGAGGAAGAAAAAAGAGGCCTTTACTGTAGAAAGCAAAGTCCTCTGACCTGTTTGTGGCCTGTTGGGTTTGATAGAAAGAAAACAAAACTGGGGAAGCTTTAAATTTGCAGGATGTTATGAAAGAGATTGAAAGAATAAATCTAAGTACAAATGTATGATTTATCTCAGCATCAACACCACACCTATTGAGACTTGCTTTTTTTATAGTGCAGAATCAATAAAAAGGGAGTGGAGAGGCCGTTGTGGGGTTTTTTTTTTCTTTTTTCCCCCAGGTTCTCTCGTCTCCCAACATGCCTTTCTTTCACATTGTCAGAGGCTACAGTAGATGCAACCCCTTAGTTGTAGCTCCAGGGGGTCAGATAAAAGGAGCTGGAGCAGGGTCTGCTAATCTTAGACATGCAGACTCCGATTACACAGAGAGGAAGACAGAGGGCTATTTTCAAGCCTGAGAGATACAAAGATGAAATGATACAAATGACAATAGTTGTCAGATTTTTTTCTGCTCCGTTATTGGAACATTAGTGATTTCAGTAAGTGCCAAAAGGGGCACTTAGATAGAACAGCAGCCTTTAATTAGTACCACATTTCTGCATTCCTTTCTTTTTTCATACAGTGCACTTTATTTCTGTGATATATATTGTATCTAAATTGTTGGGCATTTTTCTAGGTTTTACCCATGATGTTTACAAAAGCAAGAAACTGTTTTTAATTATCTTTTTACATCTGCAAAACATTTAGTGCATTATATATATATATATATATATATTAGGGGTGCAACGATACACAAAATTCACGGTTCGGTTCGATACTTTGGTGTCACGGTTCAATATTTTTTCGATACAAAAAAATGTTCATGCATTTTTAATTTGTCATTTATTAAAATTATAAATATATATTTTAACTCAAAAGTACAGTTTTTAAATTTAACCCTAACCCTTGTGCGTGTTTTTTATTTTGACAGCGAATGCGCACCTGCAGACCACTTATGTGCAGCCCTGGTTATTTAGCTCGTCATATTGCAGCCACAGAAATTATTTTGTCCATGAAACCATAAAGCTGCACTTTCTTTTTGCCTTATAGTCTGATTTGTCATAACTTCTCCGTTTTGTGGTAAGCTTTTCTTTGGCTGTCACTTCTTCACCCTGACCTGTCTTATTTGGCTCAGCAGAACTGAAATGCTTTTACACACACACTCACATAAGCTCAGCGATTCTCTGCGCGACCAACCTCTCACATGTTTAAGCTGCGGGAGATTTCACTTGTCATGTTTGCATAGTAAGCTAACGATTGATAAGACGATGTCAGAGGAATTGGTGCACAAATTATCATCACTCACAGATCAGTGCTGTCGCTCTCTATACACAGTTCGCACGATTGCAAAGTGAAAGCAAAAAAACAAGCGCAAATTCAAACGCGATTTCAATATGTCACATATTGACAGTGGCTCACCGATGCCAATGACATAATTACCCAGCTACATTTCTGAAAGAATGCAAAAGCATTGACATATATTTTTCGTACAATAGCCCGACGGGCAGGGAAGAGATAGATTTTGGTAGCCCGACTGAAAAAATCATGTGCTAACAGCTGTCTAAATGACTCGGCTAAAGTTTGTAGCATGCATGCTTGTTGTTTTTGTCTTTGCACTAGGATGATGTCGGTGTAAATGTGCAGTCATATTCGTTGTGTTCCCACTAGTGCTTTCAGGTTAATCTCGTTGAAATGACCTTAACGCCACAACACGGCAAATCTCCGTTAACGAGCTACCGCCGATCGCTCCGTGCATGGGGCTAGACGGCCAACACGTTAACGAGCTAACTGCGCTAACACACTAGTTCACACCAATGTAATTGAGCATTGCATGGCACATCCAACATACTGTTTTACTTTAGTCCATGACTCGCTTACCTTCAGGGTCATACGTCACATGAAAACCAAAATAATTCCAAACGCCAGATCTGAATGAGGTTCAATTTGCTTGTTGCAAGCAGAGCTTAACTTCTGTCTCGCTAGCTTGCCCTGCGCTCTTCCTTCTGACTATACTGTCTGTGTTGAGCGCTCAGTGGATCTGCGCTGGACAGTGCAGCCTAGGCGGAGTAGTCGAACACAGATTCACTGAGCGCTCAACACAGACAGCATCGTCAGAAGGAAAATTGATAAAATAAATTACAAATGTTGTATTGTTCGATACATATGCGTACCGAACCGAAAGCACTGTATCGAACGGTTCAATATCGATACGAATATCGTTGCACCCCTAATATATATATATATATATATATATACATACATACATACATACATACACACACACACACACACACACACACACACACACACACACATACATATAACAAAAGGAGAAGTCCAGAAAGAGAAACTTGGAGTGCAGAACATGCATACAGCCTAATGCATAATTCTGTGTGGTATTCAATAGAAATCTTTTTTTCTGAATATGAATTTAGTCCTTGCACAGACTTGTACCATAATTTCGGGCGTTAGTGAGTTTTATAATCTCTACATGTATTTTAGTTAGCTAAGTGCTTTAATAATCCTCGATGTAACTTCAACTACTGCTATGCAATTTTATATGGGGGACAAAGTTCCTTGTTGTTTTCAAGCTACTTGAGTGTTTGCATTTTATGATTCACCAAAGCACATGGATGAACACCCATTTTGGTGAGTGTGAGCCCTAGTTGATGTGAGTGATGGCTAATAGCTGCATGATAATGAGGTGGAGAGGCGATATGGACATGGCATTCTTGTGAGTGAATCTCACCCATTAAGAGATGGATCTCTGCCCAAGCAGAAGTGTGCCACTTAATTGGTTCATTTCATTGTGGGCAAAAAGCTTTAATTGGGTGACACACTGAAAGATGGATGGATAACTTGTCCTGGAAAAAACATAGGTGGTATCTGAGGTGGATGGTTTAGTGCAATTTGCGTGTCTGTGTGGGAGTGTGTTAAAGAGAGTGGAGGCTTGAGAGAGATTATGTTAATAGTGCTCATTAGATCAACAAAGAAATATCTTGCATGAATGTGGCTGTGATACACAAGAAAGTATCTGCCATTGTAAAGGTACTAGAGAGGTAAATGCTCATGTGCTTGGCAGAAATGGTGGATGTGGGTGCTGAGCATGCAGAGACAAAGAGCTGAAGCCCACACATTGTTGTGATGGATGGCTGTGGAGCAAACTAACAAATTTAAACTCTTGAACATATTACAACCCCTAAGTGTACCAAGGCATCCATTTGCATCAGTTCTCTTAATCAGAGCCTCAAAGAAAAATAATAACTTGCAAATTTACCAGAGTGTCTCCTTTGTGTTAAGTTATTAAGCAATACTGATTTTAAATGGCCTATAATCAAAGTACCTAATTTGCCAGTAATGGAAATAGCATATGATAGAAATCATTCAGAATAGCTATTGTGGTTGAGTGCGTGCCACAATACTATTTAAATGAACGGGAATGCAGGTGTTCCTATCTGACAGAAAATATATTTTCTGTTTTGTTTTTGTGTTCATTTCAGGGCGTTTCTACCTTGGAATAATTGAAATAGCAAATCACTCTATACGATAGGTATGCAGAACTGCTGCTCCAGTCAATTGTTTTGGAGATAAAGAAGGAATAATTATGTTTTTCCATTTTCATAAGTGAGGCCATTATCATGGCATCTGTTGAGAAGTGGTGTTAAACCTTCTATTCGAACAGCCCCTATTACTTTAATGATGATATGTCTTCCCTGTTGACATTGGTGGATCTGTTTTTTTATCTATTTGTGCTAAGACTTGAAGACAGACCCTGAATTTAAATGGCCAAGTTTCGCAGCTTGTGTCACAGTCTGACAGAGGCAGACTGTATGTATTATGAAAAGGACCCAAAATGCGGACACCATGAAACAAAAACTTAAATGTTAATGCCGTTTATTAAGGCTTGTGAAAACATTACAAAACAAAAGGCAGAGGAGAAGCTAAACAATAACCTAAACTGGGAGAGCTAAGATAACATAGAAACCCAAAACGTGAACCCTAACATGGACACAAAAATACCTGGAGCACAGAACCTGGAAACATGACACAAAGGACAACAGACGACCTGACAATGACACACTGAAAACAGAAGACTTAAATACACAGGAGGTGATTAGGGGAAGTGGGAACACATGGAGGAACAGCTGACTTACATGAGCCTAATGACAGGACAAGGGAAGTGAAACTAAATACAATGAACAAAGAACACATGACTCCTTCAAAATAAAACGGGAAACATGAGACAGACATGATAATACAAACTTGATAACATAAGATACGCAGCATGAAACAAAGGGTGAGGGAAACATAAATACAGGGGAAGAAAACACAAGGAGTCTAATAACCGAATGAACTTCGCTAATCTAATGAACTTAAACATAAACAACATCCAAATAAACTAAAACTTAAAACGCTGGGTCAACAGACCCAGGAACATGACAGCTTGGCTTCGTTATAACTGCCCTCATAAGTGTTACCAACAAGCCTGCTAAAATTTGCACGATAGAGTTTTACATTAATAACACTGGAGGTCTAAATGTCTACATTCATATAAGGACAGAGCACCATTTCTTTTTCAAACTTGCTACCCAGTAATTGGAAGCTGGTGTTATTAGTCACATTACACTAAATGAAAGGTAACATGTGCACAGCTACTGTATAACTGTAGTTCACCCTAATTTACTGTGCAAACCAGCTGGAAAGTTATATGGAAAAGTCAGCAGAGCAGCATAGTTTAGCAGCAGCCACAGAATGGTGAGGTATTAAGATGCACAAAAAAATCTGCCAGGAATTGGAAGATACTTTCTTCTGCAAAAATAAATGAATAAATAAAGGCCTACTTTCTTTTGTTTAATACAAGACTTTGTGTCCAGTTGTGTCTATGTTAGGCTAAACTAAAACTACAGAAAAAAGCGGTTGGGGACCGGAGCACAAGCAAAAGCATTTCAACAGTGGACAATTAATTGTGTTCTCCTTGCCTTTGAAACGGTCACTTCAAAGAAGGAGACCAGGTCTAAAAGCACTCACAAAAAGGTGCAGTTTTCACACCGATATTGGTGCATCAAGATAGCGATAAAACAACGATAAATTTGCAATAAGATGGTTTGCCATAGTACTGCAATTAAATAGGATAAGTGTCTAATCATTTGGCCTCTGTAGCAAATCTGTTTCAAATGAGTGAAAAGATCAACCACAACCTGACCGTCATTCACTGCATCATTTACAATTAAACCTTGCAATCCATGAATTATTATTATTAAGTCTGACTGATTACAATGTGCTGGCGATCTGTCGGTTTATAAATTAGATGGGGATTAATTGCAAATGTTTGCCAGTCTGTTTGAGAATGACCACAGTCGGTCTGGGTTGGACCCAGAAAGGTTACATCAGTTTTTGTCCTAGAACAAATTTGGTTTGAGGGTATAGAGAAATACCAAAATCTGTATCGCTTTTTACTCACTGAAAAGGTAGCAAGTAATATTGCTGTGTGATAAAGTGCGCTCAGTTTAATTAGCTCAGATGACATATTTCTGTGTTTGCAAACATTTAATTATTATTATTATTACTATTATTTTATTTTATTGTTTTGTTTTTGGTCATTTTGCACATCTTTGTTTCTAAAAAAATGTGAAGCAATGCAAATATTCTGAAACTGCCAAAGATTGTGGTTGTTTTTTGGTTTTTTTAGGTTGGTGGAAGGTCTTATAAATAATCAGTCATTAGTAACATAACTTGGAATAACTTGCCTATAATTAAATTGATATTGTTAAACATCTAAGAATCATCTAAGAATCTGTTGTCTTCTGAGAGCTTTGCAACGTGACTCACAAATAATAAGTCTCCAAAAAATCATAAAGAAAAACAAGTTGAGTACGAAAAAGTAAAGAGAAGTAAAACAAGTGTTCTCTTAAAAGATTTTTCCTGTTTGTGTGCAAGCATGGAAAATATTTAACTGCTTTCCATGCTACAGTATGTAATTACAGTACATGATAGACAAAAGCTCAAGCTGACACCTGCTATGCTCAGTTTGGCAGAAAAGAAAAACGCCCAGGTGCTCTCTTGTTTTCTCATCCCCTCTCTCTCACCTTCTTTTCTATTTCTCTGGGAGATTGTGTGTTTGAGTAAGTGTTTATGTGCTGGGAACAGCGTGTGTGCTTTAGCTTTCCCGCTGGTGCCGTGCACTGGTTTTGCCTATAAGCAAGCGACCTATTTTTCTCAGCTCTGAATGAAGTAGACATTTGAACACAGAGTGAAGCAGAGCGACAGGGAAGGAGAGGGTGCAGATCGGTTCCTTTGCTTTTATTCAGGCTTGTGGATTAATTACCCTGTACCTAAACCTGATCCTGTGCTGTGAGCGAGACACTTTGGCATCACCCTGATCAATAATGCATTTTTCTGTCTCTCCATTTAATTTGCACGCAGGCCCTACGCACTGGCATCACCATCTCCCTAGAAAAGTGTAACAGACACCTGATATCCAAAGTGCAACACTCAACCCTCACCCCCTTAATGCCCCCTCCCTCCTCTGTTGTTCACTGACAAATTGATTCTCTCTCAATGTGCTGCATTGAAAGAAATCATCAATTGTCTGAGCGGTGTAATAAGATACAGGGCATGGATTAGCTCCTGGACTTGTACAAATTAGTTCCTCTTTTTGGGTTGAACTGTGACATTCCATTTCCAGACATTATGTATTTTGTGATGTCAAAGTTTAAGAAGCAAGACAGTGTAGTAGATGTTAGTGCTCCTTGAAAATGGTAGCTTAGCTAGCACAATGCTGCATCTGCAGCAGTCGGGCAGGAGTAGCTGTTGATAGCAAGGTCAAACTATCGGGGGAGACAGGTAAGTCATCTGATCTCATGTGATTTATCTGCTGTGTTTGTGTGTGTTTAGCCCAGCATTGAAAGAAGAGATGATTGTTGAGATCTTAGACTTTGTGCTTTGTAAAGTGTGTGGTTTTCCTGAATATCTAATTGAGTCACCACTCTCCAATGTTGAGCAGATCACTTTGTGCACCTGCACCTGAGTGTGTTAGGGTTTTGTTCATGTCTGTGAGCAGAGAGACTTCTTTCAGTGAATGGAGCCCCAGATACACTAAATGCATTGGCAAATTTAAAAAGCATAAACTGTTGTGATTTCTGGCATAGTTTACTGATTTTAAGATCATGATTTGTATATGAGGACACACACACATACATACACTGGTTCATTAAAATGTGTTACCAAAGAAAATGTAGCCAGGGACTGTTTGGCACTTTTCACTGCAATACATTTTGTATTTGTAGAGAGTGAAATATTTAATGTATTTCAGTGCACCAGTGCACATTTGCACAGTCATCCATAGTGTCCTTATCAGGTCAAATGAGGTTATACAATAAAGTAGCCTGAAGTATAATAACAAGTTTTGCTGAATGCACTATGTTAATAGAATTTGTGTGACTTAAATGTATCTGTGGACAGGTGCCACGATAAGTGATGCAGCGGGCTAAGTGAAGCAGTAGGTAGCATACACAGAATCTCATGGGAAACTGGTGAAGGGTAGTCAGCTCTGACTTGCACTGTTAGAATCTTTTTATACATAATAAATTAGATTCTCCTGCAGCCAATGCATGATCCCACTCACTGTATGATCTATGAACATTGCGTGATGGTTTTTGTCCTAAATATTTCACTGCTATTAAAACAAACAACAGCTGACCATTATGCAAACAAACAATAAGCTATTTAATGCTGTTGTGCAACTGTACAATTTAGCTTGAATTGAGCTCTGATGTATAATGATCATGTATGCTGCGCATTGTTTTTTTGTGTTGTTTAGAGTTCTTTTTCCTCAAAATTCTAAGTTAACTATCCTACTGCCACAATAGTGCATCTCTGAACGGCATGCTTATTGCTCTTGTTAAGTGAATCTGATTTGTCAGCGCTCCTTTTGTATCTTTATAGAGATTCAGACTGACATCAGCAGTCCACTTACTGCCTAATGCTAAAGAGAGTGCTGAGCCAATTAAGCAGTTGCCTTACTTCAGGCAATATGTTGAACAAATAAACTCCTCATGCCAATACCTGGCTTCTCGGTGTACTAGGGTGCCTCACCCAGTTAAGTGCAGTGGAATGTGACTTTTTTACTGTTAGAATGGATTTGCTTAGTAAATCAACATTAACCCTTTAACACAATCTTGCTGCCCAATAATAAAGTGAGGCGGAAAAGGGAAATTAGGAGCTTTTTATGTGTCTTTTTCTTTTTTCAGCATGTGTCTGTTTAATCAACTCTACCTCTGTCATCCTTTACTGAACATTTAATATTTAATAAAAGCTATTTATCTTCCAAAATGGATGCTTATTAAATAAAAACTAAATAAATAAAAACAATTACATTTATAATGTTTAATTTTGTCAATTGTATGTGTGTGAGACAAATGTTTCCAAAGGCTGATATTTTCATTCGTTTTTCATTTTTAGGACAATTACCTCACATGTATCACTGGAGTTTGTTATCCGTAATATGGATTTGTAATGTTATTATGAATGCTTGTAGTTGTATTATTAATTTATGGAAATGAATGCACCTCTGTTAAATAGGAAATGCAGTTTTGTTTTTTTTTAACCAAATCTCATGATATTATGGTAAATGAAAATAATTGTAGCTTTTTAAGTACCAAGAGTGTCGCGCAAAACCACTTCCAAGCCAGCTTAGACATGGTGTAAAATGTAAATTAAAACAATGCAATGATTAATAATCGAACATAGAAGAAGATAAAATGTATCATTTTAAGATATTCTGGTAAAGGACTGCAGGCTGGACAAGTTCAGCACTCTTCTGCTACAAAATCATGCTGTTGCTGTAGATACTGTATGTGGTCCAGCATTGTCTTGCTGAACTATGCAAGCCCTACCCTGAAAAGGACCCTGTCTGGATGGAAACATATATTGCTGTAAAACTAAAAATATTTTTTTTCAGCATTGATAAATTATTTTGAGATGTTTGGGCTGCCACTTCCATAGGCACAGGTGCACCCCTTACCATCAGAGATGCAGGCTTTTGAACTGAGTGCTGATAAAAAGTCAAATGGTTCCTCTCTTTACTTCAGAGAATGTGGCGTCTGTGTTTTCCAAAAAGAATTTCAAATTTCAATTCGTCTGTCCACAGAATAGTTCTCCTCTTTGTCTCAGTCCATTTTAAATGAGCATCTGGCCCAGGGAAGATGGCAGTGTTCCTGGATAATGTTCACATATGGCTTCTTTTTTGCATAATAGAGCTTTAACCTGCTTTTGTGGATGGCATGGTGAGCTGTGTTCAGACTATGATTTCTGGAAGGGTTCCTGAGCCCAGTGATTTCCATGGTAGAATTGTGCCTGTTTTTAGTGTAATGCTGTCTGAGAGCTTAACAATCAATACTGACTTTTGGCCTTGTCCATTGTACACAGAGATTTCTCCAGATTCTATGAAGCAGTTGATGATATTATGTACTGTAGATTATAAGATATTCAAAGTGTTTCCAGTTTTATATTGATGAACACTTTTTGGAAATGACTCCAGAATTTGTAGACTCCATTTTTTTGTATAATTGGTGAATTTCTGCTCATATTTATATCTGAGAAACTCTGCCTCTCTCACATGTTGTTTTTGTACTCATCCATGTCACTAACCTGTTGCCAATTAACCTAATTAGTTGCAGAATGTTCCTCCAGTTGTTTCCTCTTAGCATCACTTACTTTTCCTGCAATTTGTTAACTCTGACCAAACTTTTATGAAAATATGTTCCTACCATAAAATTTTAAATTAGTTAAAAATGTTCTTAAAATGATAAATTCTGACATTTGATATGGTTTGTGTATGCTGTTGTGAACAAAATATTTATTTTTGAGATTTGCAAATCATTACATCTTTTTTATAAGATAATAGCACACAGATGAATGGATACAGCTGTTCAAATAAAACAATCCATGATGTGATGTGGTGTGTGATGGTTTGCAGGGAAATCACCCTTTATATCAGTTGACATGGATAGTTTATTTACTTTCTTCCTGATTGAAAATCTTGAAAATCCTCATTATGAAGCATGCGCCTTTGTTCACTCAGGAAAATGCATCCAAAGAAAGTAATTTTAGTGTACAGGTAACTAACTGGTGTTGCTGGCAGTTTTTAGTGCACATTACAAAGTTACTGATTCTCCATTAGTGTGCTGACAACAAAAACCCCCATTTTAGTGTCTTATTTAATGCAGGCTAATGAAAACACACCGGCAGCTCTTGGTTTGGATTGTGATTCACAGCTGTGAGATGACTGTGTACTGAAGAGGAGAGTGTTTCCTACTTGCACCTGCCCTTCTGTATTTGTCTCCATTACAGACAGAACAAGCTGTAAAATCTAGAGAGTTGTATAGTTTATGAAACACACCCCGTTTCTGACAAATTCTATTAATATTTTAGGCTCTGTATTGTGTTCCCAGTGACAAAATACTTGGTGTATTGGAAAAAAAAAAAGAAGCATTTTTTGCCAGATGTGGGGACATACACGCAGCTACCAGGGTAGCTCTGGGAGACAGTAACGTAGTCTTGTAACTCAATCTCTGAGCACACCACTGAATGGAGAAATGCAGCTTCTTTGGCTCATAGTCTGTCATTTCTCTGCTGTGACCTTTTTCTGATTAGAGACTGCACTGATCCCGGAGCAGTCATTTGACCAAGAGCAGAACAATGAAAAGACAACAGTGTGATGATTTGTTTTCATTTATGGTTATGGCATAGCAGTAGAGGTTGTAGACGGCAACTTTCAGTATATTATGTCATATCAAAGCTGGTGAACTGGTACTATTTACAGTCTCGATTTAATGATACTTCAGTACAGATTTTTTATTACGTAAACAACTGGAAGCATGGGCAAATCTTTTTCTTGTCTTATAGCTGTTGTTCTTTTGGGAAGGAGACAATTTTATATTGCTAGCTTTGATTAGTGTACCTGCATACATCAGTGAAACCACATTTAAGAAATGCCCAAGCACTTAAGTAAATAATTTAAAAGATAAGCTCTCCATGTAACACAATAACTTGTAAATATTGTAGCCTTACACAGTCACACTGGAAGTAAATAAGTTATACTAAAAATACCTCCAACTTTAGCTAGTGCATTGCATGCATAAAGAATGAAGAATGGCAGTTTTTATTTTTCCACTGAATTGCAATGCCACCACTCAAAAAGCAGTGAATGGCACAGTATCTTCTTTTACTCCCGGGAAAAGGGCCTCGGACACATTCTTTGAGCTATCCCATGGCTTAACAACCATAACAGTTGGGAAATTGATCTCTTCAGACTTTGATTATCTCCATAACTCTATATAAACAGATAGGACATGGTTGCTGCGGTTTTTAAAATGACCAGGGGTTCAATCTGCCATCATGAACCTGTCAGCTGTGTGTTGGACAGCGATGGCCCCAAAAATTGAAAGCTTATGCTACTTGAATCCAAGGCTACAAACATGACTTACCACAAACATAAAATGGGCCTTAGAATTTTGTCAGGTTATCACAGGTTTCTTATCAAGGTCAGGAAAAAACGTTTTGTTTTTTGTTTTGTTTTTTTAGACTGAAACCTGTCAATTCTCGCGTGATTGTACTAATAATTAAAAAAGCACCATACAATACAAAAATTGCATTCTCCTGGATGGGAGGGACCTTTTCTGTGATGTTTAACAGAGGGAAAAATGACAACAATGAAGGGCAATAGGACAGAATATTTCATAAAAGCAGACACCTTACAATTCAAGAGCCTTTTTTGTGAAACTAGCCGTACTAATCTTGTTTGAAAAATGGGGTGTGGAAATTTTTGCATACCTGGTCTTGATAACAAGCTTGCAAAAATGAGTGGCACAGTGGGTGGAAATGTGTTAAAAATAATGGAGTGAGCACAATCTATTTCTGCCCTAGTGTGTTCCTCACGCTGCTACACATAAACCAAATGAAGCATTTCTATTGATTGTCACTTCCTTGGATTCCAGTGTTTGGGGACAGGAGTGTGGGGATCTCCTACTATCAGCTGATATGGCTCATTGCTCATCATGGACTAATAAAGAGCTTTGCTGGTACCATTGTGCATTCTCTGTGGCTGGTGACAAACTAATGACAAGCCTTAAAAATGCCTTTACAATAGAAACAATAAAAGATGGGGAGTCCCAGTTATTGCCTTAGCAAACATAAACCTTCATATGTATTTTTGGAATAAATGAAGTCACTGGGACAGAGTGGTTGGCGGAGGTTGGGGCAGGCTGAAAGCTCAGATAGAGGTCATGATTCCGCTTGACAATGGCTGCTTTATTGCAGATGATATATTCATTTGAACAAGGAATCTGTGTGTAATAGCTGACCTGTGTTTTCTGATGTCGCATAAACCCATAGTAATCTATGTCCCTGTATGTCCCTCTGGAAAAACGTATATTGGACAGAGAGAAGCAATCAATGAATTTCAGAGCACAAATCACCCTTTTGCACAGGGAACATGGAGTATGCCATAGCCAAACACCACCATGACACCAAACACGGCTCTCCTGGCACTCTGCCTTTCATTGGACTTGAACTAATAACTCCTCTGGCCACAGGGGGCAGTCTACCAAAGTTCCTGTCTCCGAGTGAGATGTATTTCACACTTGCTGGTTTAAAATGTTTCTTCTGAGCAAATTTACATAAAATACAATAACAGAGACTATTGTAACTTGTAACTTCAGCCAGAATTCTATTACTTTGTTTTGATTATCATATTATCAAAAGAATGTTTATGAAATTGGGAAGTTCATTACCATGTGAAGGCAATTACCTTCCAAACTACTAAGCATAATATCACGACCTCGAGTTTAGAGGACACGAGGCTGAATTGTTTACATGTTTGCTGACATTTGTTTGTTGCCAGAATAAGCCAACTTTTTTATGAAGGTTTCGGCAAGTACTAACTGTTAACTGTACCTTTGGGTATTCAACATTGGACCACTGCCAACTTATCATTGCATGTTAAAGAAAAAAAAAGCTTAGCAGTTAGTTTGTCTGACTTTATGGCTGTTTACACTCTATCCCCATTTACCTCCTTTGAACCCAAGTCTCCACAAAAAGATCACAACATAGGAAATAACAGTGAGGGAAGCAGGGTGAGCTTTTGATGTCAACTACTTTTATTACCTTTATTATTTACGGAGTCATTACAACACTAAACTAGTTTAGTTTAGTGAATTGGTGGAGTGAAGGGAGTAAAATAGTTAGAGTGCAGGTCCTTAGCAAAAAAAGCCCCAGGTTCAGTTTCACGTGATTATTCTTGAGGAAGACACTGAACTCTAACAGGCTATAATGAGAATTCTTAGCTCACGTTAACCCTCTCCATAGAGATCAGAAACTGACCCTGCAGATAAAATCTTGACCTCTGCTTCTTTCCTTTATAGATAATTAGGCAATTGCTTGGTATTAATAATAATCTTCTATCAGCATGGAAAAGGGAAGAATGATTGTGGCATAGAATAAAGAACTGTATGTTGTTTTTGCTGTTTGCGTATCCTCATCACATGTTACAGAAAATTGACTGCTTGAATCATAACATACTGAAAAATGTATTAGTACATTTTGTTAGGGTGAGAGATGGAAAAAAATCATCAAAGATTAAGCAACATGCAGTAATTTATTTTGTGTTGCTTGGATAGCAGGAAAACCCTGAAAAGACTTTAGCTACTTGACTTTATTGCCAATATACACATTGTCTCTTTAGTTTTTTTGATGTCTCATCAAAGATTTAGAGATCTGTCAGAAACAGTTCCTGATCCATTCAAACTGAAAATGACAATAACTGCACAATTATTTTACACATGCTGTCATAGCTGGAAATATCTGGCTATAATGAACGTGTTAACAGAAACTTAATTCAATCTGAAAAAAAGGGAGAAAGAAAATTCCCATATGACCAAATCATTATTTTACATTAATATACCTTCAGATACAGAGGAAGAAGAAAAAAAGCAACTTAGTGACAGACAGATACACAGAAAGAAAGACAGAGAGCTTTTTTCCACTACATACATTTTCAGAACACTTGTGATTCTCGATCCCAGCATGCCGTACCCTGCCACTGCCATTACAGATGCTCTAAAATTGAATATAGATTTCAGTGAGCAAGGCTGGTGTGCCCGATGAATCTCAATTTGCTGCTGTCTATATTTCTTAGTCACTACTATGGATAGCTCAGAGGGAGGCAGTGAGAGGCCTATGGCTGCTCCTGCCAAACTGTCAGTTGCAAGTGTCAAATGATGATTGGTTCCTCATAAAAGTCCATATTTATCCCAGTCTAATTCCTGCCTTACATCATTTAATCACCAATATCTACGTTAGAGAGTAGTAAAGGAACAGATAGTGCAAAGATCTGCTTTATTTCACAACAGTGGCAATTTAAGAGAAAAGGAAACCCACAAGATGACAGTTTCTCCGCAGACAAAGATTGTAAGAATAGTTTACAGTAGCTCGAAGGTGGAACAAACGTACCAGAGCTTTCCCAAGGGGAGTGGAGGTGCCTTGCCTCCTGTTTACCTGTCAGTCTATTTACAGCAGGATTTGAAGTACTCATAAAATGAAACAGGACGCTATTGTTCTGCAACTCAGCGCTCTTCTTGTCTTCCCATCAAAATGTTACTTTGTTAGAAGTGCCAATTTTTTAATCAAATTTAATTGAACATAACTGTAAATCTTGCTCTGCAGTTAGTCATCCCTCACATTTATGCATTTAATTTAGTATGAAAATTAACCTACTTTCCTTGCCTTAAGTTTCATAAACCCTTCTATTAGAGAAAGTTTCGTAGGGACTACAGAAAGTGAACCTACTAGGATTTGAGCAAAAACAACAGTAAGACACTGAACTAAATTTTGCAGCAAATTAAGTATCACATTATGTACAAGGGACTATAAGGCGTGACACACAACCTTTTTGGATACGCAATGCTACTTTTTAACAGCTTAATCTTTATCAAATGATAATCATAATTGTGTTTCACTAAAGTTGCACGTGTTTTTTTATTCCTCATCGATATCATTCTTAACTTTTTGTCATGGTCTGCGGAGGCAGACCGTGCGGAAATGTGTGTGGTGGACCCAGGAGCGAACACAAGCGAGGATGCAGGAGTGGAGTAAAACAAAAGCGAGCCTTTTATTCTGGCTTATGAAAGGAACAAAACAGAGTGAGGGCAGCATAAGAGTAATAGTTAAACAGAAACCTAAACTGGACATAAACTAAGGAAAAGCTATGGCTGGAGATCCGGAACACAGGGGGTGGTAACACAGACGACGCGACACAGACTACATGAAACACAGAGACTAAATACACAAGAGGGATGATCAGGGGAAGTGGCCACACATGGGAACACAGCTGACACAGATAAACATAACAAGACATGGCAGGAGTAAACAACACTGACGGGAGACTGTCAAAGTAAAACAGGAAGTACACAGGTGCAAACAGGAGGAGAGAGAGAGCGCGGGCATAGTGGGCTGGGGAAACATGGAATGAAACAAGGAGGGGAGATGAGGGCTCACAGATACATAGAGGGGCACACAGGGGATAAAAGTCACAAGGGGAAGTCAAATAAGGAACAACACAACAGGACAACTTAGGAAACATGGCCTAAATAAGGAACAAAATACAAAAATATAAGAAACTAAGAATACTGGGCCCACATGGCCCAGGACCATGACACTTTTAAACTTGTCATTTTAATAATGAGGCAGCTAAATGCCACAAATGCTGTGCTAGGATCAAAATAAAATAATGCAAGAGTAGAGTCACAGCATTAACAATTAATTATTTTTGGAACTGAAACTGAGTAGAAAACTGCTTGCACAAAGTTCAGTCAGATCCAGTCTAATTACTTTGTTTTGTAAAAGCATTTTGCTTTCATTGAAAGAAATGCTAATGTATTCATAACAAAGAAAGAATAATGAAATAGAATTTAAAATTCCAGATCTAATTACAATTTTGTATATTAATTTATTAAGAACTACATTTTGCAGAGAAGTTCCAATTTGTTTTATGCATTTGTTATTTTATCAACAATAAAGTCAACACTGAACTAATCTAAACCAGCACATACCATGTAGCACAAGCTTGACTCTCTTACATACTTATACACGAGCCTGTACACCTGGAGATACTGAAATGCTCAAAGTAAGGGAAAATAAAATGAATGCATAATAAATACATTCAGATAATAAAAGGTTACTGCAATGCACATTTGGACATAGTCAAAATGACTTATGAAGTTCAAACTGAGCATTAGAATGTGGAAGAAAGGTGATTTAAGTGACAGTGGAAATGACATGCTTGTTGGTGCCAGGCAGGCTAGTATTTCAGAACCTGTTGATCTACTGGGATTTTCCAACACAGCCATCTCTAAGGCCTAAAGGGAATGGTCTGAAACAGAAAATATCCAGTGAGTACCAGTTCTGAATAAAGATGCCTTGCTGAGACCAAAAGTTAGAGGAGAATAGCCAGACTGCTGAAGCTGAAGCAAAATTGGACAAAAGAGGACGTTGACTGATATAATGTGTCTCGCAGTGCAAAATTCAGATTGTAGAGTCAGAATTTGGTGTAAACAACACGGAAGTTTCAGGCTCCTGCTGGTGGTGGTGGTGGTGGTGCACTTTGGGCTCCTTAGTGCAAATTGAGCATTGTTCAAATGCCACAGCCTATCTGAGGATTGCTATACCTGTTATACATTACACCATCCACCCAAGCCATTATTTACAATCTATCATAAGCTGCCAGAGTAACATTCAAGTGAAAAAGACTAAACCGAAACTAAACTTTTACATATCAAAGTATCACACTCTCACAATACGCTTTTTGTTAAGTACAATTATAGTCTTTTGCACAAAATGTCAAAACATGTGCTCTGCACTGTACATGATTGAATTTTGTTCCTTAAAAATAGAATACAGATAAGAAAAAAACCTTCAGAGTCAATTTCATGATGGCACCAGGGGGTGAAGGAAACAGCAGAGCTTTCTAGTGTAATTAGAGTAGACATGCTACATGTGTCTGTGTGTGTTGCCGCATCTCATTAGGGCGAGGCATGGGCCACTGAGCCAGCTAAGAGGAATGGATAGGGAGCATGTGGCGGTGTAGTTTTCTTTACCACAAACATAGCCTCTCTGCTCTTTATCTTTCTCTCAGGAGTCGCACAGACACCCCTCGAGTTAGGGCCAATCAAAATGGCTTCGCTTGATGCAAAGGCCTGTAAGGAGCCTTTTGTCAAAATGAATGCACAGACACAAAATGGCTTGTCTGTAAATATGTGTATGCACAGTATGTACAAAAAGCACAAACTTCAGGGTACTTCAGAAAATGGAAATCTTATTGAGATACGGCACAAAATGTAAAAGGACAATTAGCTTAAGTTTTTAGTTATGTAAGAAAATTTGATAATGTCTAAACATTGCATAGACTTATTTGTTTATCAGTGTGGCTTCCAGCCATCTGCTGTACATCAAAGCACAAAAGTTATTTTTCCTCAGCACAAATGTATCTCTTCTCTTTTTTACTCTGTTGAATATCCACATCAATACTTATTAAAGAGATAAAACACATGTTTATCTCATTTGTGAGCAGAGTGAATTGTGTTTGGACAAATTAAAGTTACAGTTTAGATTTGTAACTTCTTTAAGTACTGCTTGTGTTGGCTGGTAAAAAGAAAAACAATACCCCTAATTCCTGAAACTACTCATCAAAGATTTGACAAGGTTTAACCACTGGAACCAATTGAGTAGCACAACCCTTGATAATATGAAATATTATTGCAACAACCAACAGACAGTTTGAAAAATCAAAGCAGGTCTGTTGCAATGTGATTGTTAGGGCTCTAGCAGAGGTGGAGGCACAGCAAAATGTTTTAAATGTGAGCAACATTGAAAGATGATGAAAAATTACAAAATACATTTCTAGTATGCAAAGTTTATAAAGATGACGTTTATAAAGAGCCATAATCTAATATAAAGGGTGAGGCAAAGGAGGGAAATTAAGGCTGCAGTACTGTATTCATTAGGTAAAGTCTCTCATAAAGATCATCATTTGGGCCTCAGCACTACCAGTAGGAATGGGAGGAAGGAAGAGCTATTGATATTATAGTTACCGTCAGTTCAGTCAGAGACACTTACAGGAACAGATCTTTTATTAACCAATGTGTATGTATTATGTTATATATTATATAATGCACAGTATATTAAACTGTAGGTCTCTGCGAGGAAGCACTTAATTATTCTGAGCAAGAATTACAATATTGCTGAGAGCTAATCCCTGACAAAAAGTACTATTCCTTCCTGATCCTCAGCAACAGAGTCACTACAATATGCCACCATTAATACAGCAAGCATGTCTTTAGTAATGAGATCCTGTGGTATAACTTAAATAATAATATTCATTGCCCTTAGATAAACAGGAGGTGATATCGTGATATCATATGAAATAATATGTATTTTACAATTAAAACAGTCTCTGCCTAATGAGCTTTCATACAAGATTTCTGTAAAATGCATAATCTACTGTAGAGACTTGTTATACCTTGAACATTAGCCTTACCAATGCAAATATACGGATTTCAAGTTAATATAGAAAGATTCAGAGAAAATAATATCACAAATCAAATCACTTATAATCATGTAGAAGCCATGCCTAATGTTTATCATAAATTGAATATGAATAACAGCACAACATTTAGGCTGCATCAACATCAAGCAAGCAACCACAGGAAATTTCAGTCTAGGCTTGAAAAATACATGTGAAAAAGTGTTTCTTTGTTAAACATATATTCTTTTTAACAAGAGGAAGCACTCACGGCTCAGTTATAGATATAGGGGTGGCTGTAGCTCAGGTGGCAGAGCAGGTCAGCCACTAATCAAAAGGTCGGTGGTTCGATCCATGCATGCCAAATCCTTGGGCAAGATACTAACCCCATGTTTGCCTACTAGTGGTGGTCAGAGGGCCCAGTGGCGCCAGTGTCCGGCAGCCTCACCTCTGTCAGTGCGCCCCAGGGCAGCTGTGGCTACAATGTAGCTTGCCATTACCAGTGTGTGAATGTGTGAATGACTGAATGTAGTGTGAAGCGCTTTGGGGTCCTTAGGGACTGAGTAAAAGCGCTATACAAATGCAGGCCATTTACCATATTTGTAACAGAATTATCATCATTATTATTATTATTCAATGAGTCTTTACTGGTTTCAGATTTTCTTTGTTAGTTTTTGCGGCATTATATTTTTGACACAACTCTGGTCTGCCGGCATATGAACAAAGCTATAGTTATAGACCATTATAATCAAAGTATCTTCTGCAAAAGTCAGAGGTGTTATGAAAACTCATGTCTGTGCTTGATTTTACCAAACTTGTCACAGCAGAACTGTTCAGACAATGTTTTGTATTTGGCATCATCTATAAAGGAATATATTCCTTTATTGCTTATCTTCCCAATCTGAAGATAAATATTCGGTGTTTACATTTGGCCGTACACAAATGTCTTTATCATCCAATGAGAAAAAAGATCATTAACAAAGTTGTTTAACAATTAATTAAGCGTTCAAATTCAAATTTTATTTGTCACGTACACAGTCATACACAGTACGATATGTAGTGAAATGCTTGGACAACTGCTTGTGACCTAAAGAAAACAAAAAAGGAAAAGGCTATGAATAAGATAGGAAATAAATATGAAAAATTAAAAAGGGTAAGTTCAGATGCATTGTAATGATATTCATGTTAAACAATGGTAATAGGTTAAACCATGTCCATGTAGAGGACTGGGGTGATGGGTGCAATTTAATGGCTTGCATTAACTTCTTGTAGTGCCTTCCACTCACATCTTCAGTTCCCTCATTGTTTTTTTCTACCTTCAGTGGAGCAGACCAACTTCTTAATTGGCATAATAATGTGATTAATTGCTTTCTTGTCACTGGGCCCACTGCGTTTTGCACTGTAAAGAAATATAAATCAACCGTGTATTTACAAGCAATCAAATGGCCTAGATTGAAAAGAACATATAAAAGATGCCCAGCTGTGCAAAGTAATTGGTTCTGCTTTATTAACTGTATATCATTAGTTGAAAGTAAAGCCCTTTGGATTGGAAAGATGAGTTACTTTGACATGCGTTACACTTGTCAACTAAACAGTAAAATAAAACATTGTATAATAATGGGCAAGTCATCGAAATCACAATCAGATTTTATTTTGATAGCTATGTTGCAGATACCTTGAATTGGGTCCCAGCTGTTAGTGCTATAGAAAGTGACAGTGTATACAAAACAATATATTTGGGCATTATATTACACAGAAGCAACAGCATATCTTCTCTACATCTAGATTTCTGTTTTTGTGTTTTTTTATTTTTTGTGTTAACTTTAGCCTTGCATTGTCTAACACAACAATAATCGATTAGATAAATTAAAGACTCAGAAGTGAGTTTAGCAACAGTGGCTTTCCAGTTGATTTTGGACATTACCTTAATGGTGGGTGGAGGGTGTCCGTTCTCAGAAATTAAAGCCTTACATTAAAGACCATAATCTTAAAATTATTTTTACAGAAGTGCTCTCTTTGAAGGTTATTTCTGATTTATTAAATCATAGTGTGCATGCTATTCCATTCCCACCATGAGCTAGTTCTTGCTCTTAAAAATAATCCACTTGCTGATAAATACATTTGAGGTTGTCATTTATCAGTAAAATGGGAAGGCAAACAAACATCTCATTCTCCAATCTGTCCCTTACCATTTCCCATATACAAAATAAAACACCAATTATCTAGACCTGGGCATGGTAGTTAGGAACAAATGCTGATGAAGTTCTGATGTCTATAGCAGCATCCAGGTGCTCTTGCATATTAAGACATTTTATGGTCTCATAATTAAAGAGAGAAGCTAATGGCATGATCAGTGTGCATCTTGATTCCAGGTGGCAAATGGCGTGTTAATGCATCCTTGTGAATCAAAGCCAAGTTTGTTTCAAGGGAATTGCTGACAACTGTCACGGGGTCTGTGGATGACACATTGTCAATGGAAAGTTATTAAATCCACTAATGTACAATGATATACTCAAAGTGTGATTCTGAATTTAAATGATTTTGTTTGTTATAGGCAAAATGAATATACTGGCCTATAGCAAAAAAAACACAATAGAATGGATAATGGGCCTGCGTAGTTGTGCACTGGCCCTATGCAGAGCCTACACACAGTTTTGCAGGCAATTGCCTCCATGTTGTTTCTCTGTACTCTCATGAAGAGGCACTGTCACAGACGAGGGCTTGTGTTGTTTTTGGTCCTTTGGAGATTCATGGAGAAGACCAAACTTATGACAATCTTGAGATCCCTTTCCTGGTGCCTCAACATCCACTCGCATCTTACTTCAGGTGACCTCAATAGGTCACATTATAGGGTGAGTCAAAGTCTCACAATGGTTTTACCTGAAACCACTCGCACCTTGTTTCACCTTGGCCCATGTCATAAGGCACATGTAATAATGGATCAACGGCTGTCTTGGGACAACCACCATTAGGGTTTCAATACCTGGGACTCTCCACCATGATAAGACTGCTATGACCTGGATGACTGAGAGCCTACACAGACAACTTATGACATAAAGCTAGAGTGAAACCGGGTATTAATAACCATGAAAAGTCTCTGCTGCAGCCACAGCGTGTGCTTTTCCTGATTTATCTTTGATTTTTTTTTTTTTTTTGCATGTTTCCTTCTAGTAGTAGTAGCTTAATTTCATTCCCTTTCCTTTCCCAGCCCACTATTCAACCAATCGGCATTTGACCTGTACACAGCCTCATCCATATTGACACACACACATAGGTATGTGTGTGTGTGTTGAAACAACAACAACAACAACCTTTATTTATAGAGCACATTAAAAGCCTAGGCATACCAAAGTGCTTTACATAAAAGAAAAAAATTTTAAAAAATAAATAAAATAATACAGTTAAGAGCATTAATATCAGGCTATTGAGTCCCAAAAGATAAATATCTGTAGGGTAAGTGGCTGTAGCTCAGGTGGCAGAGCAGGTCAGCCACTAATCAGAAGGTCGGTGGTTCGATCCCAGGCTGCATCCTGGCTGCATGCCAAATATCCTTGGGCAAGATACTAACCCCGTGTTTGCCTACTGGTGGTGGTCAGAGGGCCCGGTGGCGCCTGTGTCCGGCAGCCTCGCCTCTGTCAGTGCGCCCCAGGGCAGCTGTGGCTACAATGTAGCTTGCTATCACCAGTGTGTGAATGTGTGTGTGTGTGAATGGGTGGATGACTGAATGTAGTGTAAAGCGCTTTGGGGTCCTATGGACTAGAAAAGCGCTATACAAATGCAGGCCATTTACCATTATTTAAGTAATTCAAATCTTGACTTGATGAATATAAAGTGATTTTCAGAGTTCTGTCTGTACCTGTTCCTCAAGTATCTTTAAGGATATTAAGTTCAGAACAAAAGAGCAAAACAGAACTGTGTATAAAAAAGTTTTTTTTCTCTGAAGCTATTGTCGAAGGGTATTTAACCCTCATCCTAATGACTAGGGTATGTGTAGACCCAAGCCACAGCTTACAATGTTTGTTAGTTGTTTTGTGTGTGTTTTTTTAAATATATAAATCATTTTTCCCCTTTATTTATTTTAATTACTGTCAATGTGTTCTTAATGATATGACATCATTATGTTAGATTTCTGCTTTGATTAGTGGTTTTTAATAATGCAAATGTCATGGGGTCCCCAGGGGCTCCAGTAAAACGCACCCAATTCCACCTGTATAGTTTTAATAGTGAACTATTTATTCAGTTAATGTTTCCCATTGGCCCTATCACACAGTGCTGAGGTAGTTAGGGTACCTCTGCCAGTCATTGTAAAGAAGAAAAGCTCCATTGCTGTCATTCCTGGTGGGTGTTGGTCTCTGTCATGGGTCTTAACAATTTTAATCACAATTCTTAAAGACAGAATTTCTAGGCTCAGTCATGAGGTGGAAGGTGGAGCATGTCAGGTGTGGTGGACTCAGGATCTTTCGCAGATGATGTAGTTCTCCTTGTTTCATCAGGCAGTGACTTGCACTGAGGCCGTTTGCAGCTGAATATGAAGTGGGTTGGATGAGAATTAGCCCTACCAAATCTGAGGCCATGGTTCTCACCCAAAAAAAAAAGAATGGTGTGTGCACTCTGGATCAAGGACAAGTAGCTGCCCCAGGTGGAGGATCTTAAAATTTGTCAATCAACAAGAATAGATTGAATTGTGGATTTGTGCAGCATCTGTAGTGATGTGGACGGTGTGCTGGTCGGTTGTGGTGAAGAGAAAGCTGAGCGTCAGTGCAAAGCACTTGATTTGATCTGCACTCCGGGCCCAGCGAATGCTCGCGACGCAGGGGGAACAAATTTTGTCCGGATACCTACCTTTGCATAACACCTGGTTTGGCAGCGTGTAGCGTGGCTCCACATGCTTTCAGTGTGAACTCCAGACTGCCGACAGGTCTAGCACACAACAGCCGCTCTATCACGTGATGTATACTGCTCCGATGTGCTCAGGTCACTACCTGGGTTCTGCCATGTCACCATGAGATAGCTGAGGTGGTTTGAGTATCTGAACAGGATGCCTTCTGGATGCAATGAAAAAGAAGAGCCTTTAGTATTGTTTGAATGGTAAATGGCCTGTATTTATATAGCGCTTTACTAGTCCTTAAGGACCCCAAAGCGCTTTACACATCCAGTCATCCACCCATTCACACACACATTCACACACTGGTGATGGCAGCTACATTGTAGCCACAGCCACCCTGGGGCGCACTGACAGAGGCGAGGCTGCCGAACACTGGCGCCACCGGGCCCTCTGACCACCACCAGTAGGCAATGGGTGAAGTGTCTTGCCCAAGGACACAACAACCGAGACTGTCCAAGCCGGGGCTCGAACCGGCAACCTTCCAATTACAAGGCGAACTCCCAACTCTTGAGCCACGATCGCCCCACTATAAAATATTAAGTTTATTGAGAGATTTAGATCAGCATCAGGCAATTAACCTTTCACTCTGGAATGTCAAAGACTAGCTCATCTGTATTATCAAGAACAGACAAGAAGAGGATTATTATGAATTCAGCAAAATCATCCTTTCAACCCATCAATATTCTGTGGCCATTGTGAGGAACTGGGTTCAGGCTTAACGAGGGGATCCAAGGGATAAATGATCAAAAAACAGGACAGCTATTGTCCTTGAACTCTTAATGGCGTACTAATAGTGCAGGGTGTCAAGAGTGATTTTAACAAGAGTGTCCTGAGTAAAACTTTTATTTAATCTCACTGCCTTTGGACTTGGAGTAGATAGCTCCCTCCTCTCTCTCTCCCTCTCTCATCACCACCACATTAGCAACTCAGACACGCCTATTGCATAATCACTATCCTTTGTGTTTCCTTCTGTAGTTTGGATAAGGGGTCTCATTATAGAAGGAAAGTAGTGAGAAGCGGCCAGTGTTCATTTTGCACCACATGCCGTTTATTAGGAACTTGGAAATTCGAAAGATTCTGAAACAGATACTTGAACAGCAATCCATGTACCCACATGCACGACACAAATCCCAACTTCCAATTTATGTACTCCATATCAAACTGAACATCATAACCAAATGCATTTTAAGAACTATATGTATATATATGTATATATATATATATATATATATATATATATATATATATATATATATATATATATATATGTATGTGTGTGTGTATATATATATATATATATATATATATATATATATACACACACACACATCATTGGTATAAACGCAATTTAAAAAAATGAAAAGTAGGTGATGACTCACAGTAATCCCAGATAATCTCATGTCTCTGACATGTAGCAGGTTACCAGCTTTTATCAAACATCTGATTTATGTGTTATTTTGCATCTAGTTAGAGAATGTAAACACAATGGATGCTGTGTGAAATGACTCAGGGTCTGACTCAGTAAATCAAGGCTTCACATTTTTCAGCATGTTAAAACAACACAATTTTTTTTTATGTCAGTTTAAAAATACCCTGTCTTGGCTCAAAAGTATTAAATCTTTAACATTTTTGTTACAAATCCAAGAATTGTATGTGCACAACCTCATTTGGATGAATCTCCAACCTGTTCTCTCCAAGTACATGAAGTACCGATCACATAAATATGCCACAGACAGGCAAAGACAATTTTAGGAAAAACTGTGAAAGCAATGCTGTTCCTAGGAGATACAAAGCTTGAAACTGAAAATGAATGTAGATTCAGTTCTTTATATGTTGTTATATTTAGTTTTCTCACTGCTGGTTAAATGATTGTTGTCGTTTTTAACCCCTACTTTCGGTTTGTGCTTTATTTTTTTCACCACTCATTAAAACATGCTGCATTATGTGACAGTTTAATAACAAAGTCCAAGGCATGATGTATCCACCATCTAATTTGACGTTTGTTGGTTTGTTTAGGGATTTTACTTTGGAAATGTTGACATTCTAGTTGCTGATTGTCACTGTGGTCATAAACTTAGCCATGATTCATGGTTATATTTCGCTATTTTTTTCTAGATAAAACAAGAAAAAAAGGGACGACCACACCAAAAGAAGAGAGAAAAGAACAGGCCATGGCTGCGGGGATGATTGCTTCTCAAAGTGGTAAGCAGCTAGCCTCAAATAGGCTCTGCATACTTTTCACTGCAACATACCTTTCTCTTTCATAGCGATTCTATCTTGATTTTCCACAGTTAATAAAATATGTAAATATGCAAGAGTGTGTTCAACTTTTCTGGCTACAGCCAACAATTTTTGGTGTAAACTTTTCACCTCAGAACTCATTTTTGATTAATTTCTTCACTAAAAATGTGAACTTGTGCATCTTTTGAATGGGATATTTGAAGAATTTGGTGGTGCGGTCTGTGAATTAAAGTTGTTCGACTGGTAAAAAACAACAACAACAACAACAACAACAATAACAACAGTTTCAGTTTTCAGGTTCTACAAGATTATCTGCCTTACATAAGTGTGATGGTTTCATTGTTATTTGATAGCCAGCATGTTGTTAAGCTAATTAATTGTATTTGTCAGCAGATTTTACTAATATGTTTTGTTTACAAGTTGTACCATATCAAGTTATTATTAATTAGTAATTTTATGCACACTGTTCATATCATATATGGTTTTGCCATACTTTCCATATCATATTTAGTTTAAGTTAACCCTTTAAAGCTGGTCGGAGCGGGCACGCTCCATTTTGCATAACTTTTTTAAAATCCCGGTAGCACTGCAACCACGTAAGCTAGCGCAATAATTTGTTTTGCATTTGAAACCAGAGCTGTTGTATCTTATGCCATCAGCTTGTCCTAAGTCACAGTTTCCTTCCACATATAGCTTTGCAAAAACTGCATAAAAAGCACTTGCAGCAACAAAAACATAATATTCCAGAAACACACTTTGCCGATCCGATCAGCTGTTTGTAACACTTCCTACGTTCATCAGCACGAACTATCGCATGTCCGCCATGACCTGCCCGGAACCGGAAGTGACGTCATTTTGCGGAAATGTAGTTTTTTACCATTAGGGCCTTATGAGCCTACACTTGTGTTTGACTTTATGACTTTCTGTGTCATTTCTGGGATGCTTAGGACTCATATTGCACTGCTGGAAATAGTTTATTTTGATGCATATGCTGTTTTTTTTGCAAATTTGCATTATAGTATTTATTTTAGTTTTTCCTGCAGTATATAAAAATTGGTGTATTTCAAAAATAAAACTATGAAGACAGTTAAAATAAATTTCCTGTGGTGGGAAAGTATTTTGTGCAACTTTTTTGTATTTACAGTTTTGAGGGATAAGCCTCTTAAATTTCTCTAACTAGAAATATATATTTAAAAAAAACAACAACGATTTTCTAATTTTTTGTAGTTTATTGCACTTTTTTGCAATTTATGTAATTACTATGCACTTAATGCATACATATTATTAAAATTTGGGCTATAATTGTTGTATTGATGTATATCAACTTGAAATGCTCCCAGAAATGGCTCTACAACATGTAAAAATATAATATAAGCTCTGGTGGACTTGGTTCTATGGTAGGTCTTAAAGGGTTAAATTCACATAAGCAATGTATTATAGTAGTGACATTATAGTTTTGGTAAGATCAATAACTGAATAAAACAGTTTATTCAGTTGCATTTGCCCATGTTTCTGTCATTTGTCTCAGTGACACTGCACAGTATTGTTTGCATCAAGGTCTAGCTCAGCCTTTAACTGATCTGGCTTCCATGTGCTCTGTCCAATTTGATATCTGGCCACAACAGCTTGTGTCAACAGGAGCTTTACTTCAGGAAATCAAATTTTAGTTTTAGATTATTTTATTTCATTTTGAAGGAGAATTGGCCAACCATGAAAAAAAAACTTGTAAGTGGTCTTTGCAAGGTCGAGGTGACATGAGGTGTTACTGTCTACCTGCTAACATTTTGAACCTCCGCAGATGATTTTCACCCAGTCATTTCAGCTCTTTGTCATTCCCACAAACCTCTTGTTGTTCATTAGTCATCACTGCATAGAGCCCAATTTTAAATGCGACTCTACTGAGTCTTCAAATCGATATGCTTGTGCTTTGAGTAAAAAAGTATGCCATTGTCCTATTTAATGGTATTTACCCTAAAGAGCTTTGTTGGACTCTATATAGGCACTTTTAGCTTTGTGACACTAGACTTGTTTGTGTCCTACAGTTTAATTTCCTTTCTGTACTCCATGTCACCATGGCAATGTTGAGTCAGTGTCCCCTGCTACAGCCTCTCTGACCATTGAACCACAAATTAATGGTGAATAATGGCTCAATTCCCCATCAATGCTGCCAGGACAAACAGGTCAAAGCAGCAGGATATGTCCCATCTGAGAAAAAGGTTTTTCACTGTCAACCTGGGCTTTTGCTCACGCTGAGAGCATCCTTTAAATTTACAATGAGTCTGTGAATTCTTCACAGCTTCTGAGACAGCACCTATGAATCATAAATAATTTACAGTCATGGATTTCTGGTACTGTGTATTTATTTTTTTTTATTTTTTTGCGGGTAGTGTAGGAAAAGTCATTCAAAGGTTATCCCTTGGCTTGTGTTCTTATTTCCATGTGTCACAAGAATGCTAAATGGTCTGTAAGTTAAGCAGTTGTTTAGTCATGCGTGCACGATAGCTATTACTATAGACTATATTTACTATACTGAATCATTGTAAGATAACATGCTGCAGTTAGACATATGAGAAATATGGCTATATAGGCAAATGTTCTTTGTGTCGATCCAATTTAGTTTATAAGGTTGTTACAGATGTGCAAAACATGAGATCCATTGTCATTAGGCTTGACCCCTTAAATTCAACTGAAAACTGATCTGTCAGTTTTACTTCTCACTACTTCATATATTATAAAGAATATTGGTTTAAGAAAGGAAGTCATTACACTTAGATTTTCACCCTTCTATTATTAACTAGTTGGTTGCATCTGAATTTCTCAAATGTGGCCCTTGCAATTGAGGCATGCAGTTCTTTTGTGTGGATGCAATATTGACTTTTATTAGCTGTAAACTGAAACATTATTGATTTCTCTTTTTCTTTCTCTTGTAGACCTAGAGAACAATGTTGCCCTTTTTAAGTCACCAGACAATAAAGATGATCCAGACAGCAATAGTCCTTGTGTGTAATGCATTAGTTGAGTTTGACAGTCTATACTGATAATATCAATGCAAAAGGGGCAATAATGGCTATTTTTTTATGTATGTTTAAATCAGAGCATTCCCTTCAGTCACGTTTGCTTTGCCAGACATGTTGAGTGCCGATCCAACACTTTTTAAGCCAATTCCATTTTTCATGCTACAAAAAGATAATCTTGACAAGAGTTTTAATTTACAGCTGATTCCCCCTGCCTGTAGCAGAGCTTTTGTCAGAGTTTTTATAAGAGTATGTAAATTTGCACGTGCATGTGCATACAGTCATTTATGGCATGCACACATACTTGTATGGCATGGCTTTGTAGGAAAATGCATCTGCAATTTTGTTTGATGAGAGAATAAGGTAGAAAGGCAGCAGACGTGATGTTGTGTGAAGAGATGGGAGTATGCAGACAGATAGTGTCATTCCCTCAGTATCACCATTAAATCTTAATCTTCTGGCCCCTCATGGGAGGAGCCAGCCATGCATGGGACTGTGTTTTGCATCTAAATCAAGATGTCTTGTTCTTTCAGAATACTTCATTGAGACAAAGTTTGATGTGTCTGTTTTCAACTTCCCATACATCTGGATTCAGCAGCTGATCATCCAGCTGTTGTTGTTTATGCTAAAGTCTTGTTAAATGCAATTGCCTCATAAACTGTAACATCTGTAATCAATTATAAAGAAAGAGGGAAACTAAAACTCCAGAGCAGAGCACTAAAGTTTTTATTCCTGATTGGTTTCAGCACGTTGCATCATGTGGGCTCAGTACTTGTGGCACTTGATTCCACAAGCTAAAAGTAGACAATTATATATTAGATTCAGAACATCCTTTCTTTCTAATAGTGGCTTAATGCCACCTTCATCATATTTCCACGTTGATCAGTTTCGGTGGTGTACCAGAACAAACGTTGCTCATTAGACTAGTATTGTCTCGACTATTAATCATTCCAGCTTTTGTAGTAACATTCTTTCTGCTTATTCTAAACTTTGGATGAACTAACTTCACACTTTCAAATTTCTGCTCCTTTAAAAAGCTACAAGAATATTACATAGAAAATCAGTGTGGAAATCACAGAAGAGACAGGAAAACAGTGTGTAACATCATTATCATTAACATCAGATATAGTTCATGTCATCAATACATTGTAATATTGGATTGAGGTAAATGCTTTGTGCTAATAATTAAGTGGCTCATGAGATTTATTAGGCATTCACTTTAAGAAAAGCAAATTATTAGCAATACTTTGAGAATTGCAGTTATTTTGTTTTTATGTATATGTCCTTGTTGTCCTTGAAATTGTACCTATGGCTGTGGATTTGAAGGGTTTGTACTGCATATAACCTTTGCATAAGCCTATGAACATTCCCAAGGTGGGTGATTGTGACTAATTCCTTTCTGTCATAAAAAGGAGATTTTAAATGCAGCAACTAGCCTTTATTATAAAGGGTACTGTTTCCACACATCTCAGCAGGAAGTGGCTTATAGGTCTTTATTACCTCCCTTTAGGACCATCTTCTCATTTAGGATAAGAAGTTAGCCTTAGTTGGGACATGCATTTCAGGATGTCTTCAGGGTTACTCTTAAACATACTTACCTGCCACATTTCCAGGTGACAGGAGAACTCGGATGATCTGATATCCTCGTGTTGGTGTTGTTCCCAGACCATCATGAAAATGTTGATCCAGGTTCAACATTGCAAGTGACCAATCACATTGTTGTGACGTTATTCTTTTGTGCGCCAAGCCATTCGTGCATTTATGAAATTCCAATGTTGCAAGGACAATATCAATTCTGCTTACTGTTTATTAAAGGGTTAGGGTTAGGGTCAGGGTCCGTTGATCGGCGGACAGAGGCGGTTTCACGCAGCTTTAGAACAGTTTTTTGTTTTACGCCGCTTTTTCCCAAAGTCGCAAAAGTATGACGTCACAACATTCTGATTGGTCACTTGCAATGTTGATCCTGGAACAACATTTAGTATGATGATCTGGGAACAACACCAACACGGGGATATCAGATCAACCGGAGAACTCTGGTGGAGCTTTTATATTCAAGTGACACAAAAAAATGAGTGTTTATTCATTGGTATTAAAGAATCTGGTGGTGACATTTGGGGATAGAGGACATGATTTGTGTTCTTTTTTTGTGTTCTCATTGTTTTCTTTCTCCAACAAAGTAGTAAATTTTCCCCAACATCAATTTCGATATGGTATTATTAGATCTGGCTGCACACTTTCAGATATGAAAGTGAAACATAATCTTTGTGAAAGAGGAAGGCTTCAATAGCACATTGACACTTAATGGAAAGCCTGGCTGCTGTTTCAAAGGGAGAACACAGCAAGGAGACTGGTTTGGAGAGCTAAAACTGTTTACTGCAGACAGGGATAAACCAGCAAGCATGCTCAATTCCTTTTACTACACCAACTTCTGATTTATTCTGGATAATGTTTCCCCTTTTCTTTCTCGTAGTTTCATCTTCTTTTCATTTGTGGACAATGTAATTTATTGAATTATGTGTGTGAGACAGTATATCGGAAACAGGAAAACACATGAGCTGCCTTGAAACGTCAATGATGACTTTAGACTTTTAGAATTTCTATTGTAAGTAGATAGCCTCTTAAAGCCTAAAAATGACACCTAACTCAAGAAATGAGCCAGTGTTGTGTCTATGCATAACAGACATAGCCAAGAACCTACTAGCTCGTACTAACCTTGAATTGTTTAGATAGCCTGTTGCCATGAAATATTAAGATGGTACGGTAGGATAGCACATTTTTTCTTAACCTTGTATAAAGGAAAAATGAGTAACTGGATTGTTAATTAAATTTATTAAAGATAATTAATGTAAGCTATGAAAACCTATATGTCAAAAAACAAATTTTGTGCCACCAGTACTTCTGGAGCCTACATGACATCTTTGAGTTAATGGATTTGCCATTTTTGAAATACACCTGTTATTTCTTATTGTTTAGTATGGCTAACCTTCCATTATCCTCTGACACTGTCCTCCAAATGCTATTATGTGGGTGATTAGGGAAATGCCAGCAGTGATCAGAATTTTTGGCCTTGATTAGAGAATATTCACCCTTTTTGTTACTGTCAAGAATGATCAAGAGGAGACAACTTTTGCTAAGTGAGTGAACGTGACTGGGAGTGTCATCATCATCTCTTTAACACAGCAGCCCCCGCATCTGTGTGAGAACATATTAACATGCTGGCACACTGTCATCCCCAGTGTCCTACTTAGACCAGATGGGCCTTATTCAGGTCTTTCAAAAAACACAGGCATGAAGGGATCTTAAATGTCAGCCTCAATATCACTAAAGCCATAATTAAGAATGCACCAGCAGAAGGACATGCACTTCTGTGGCCTAACTAGACAGACAGACTGTGCCATATCAAAAATCTAATTAATTAATTAAAAGAAATAATTACGGGGTGAACTCCAAACAGTTTAGCATCAAAAGACTATGCAAAAAGTCATATCTGTATGTAGAATATCAGTGTCACCATTCTAACAGAAATCAGAGGGTCAAAAATCAGTGCCATCAAAAAGTATTTTCCCCCTTCTTGATTTCTTACCTCTAACATATTTATCACACGAATCTTTTATATATTATCAAAAATATTTTAATATTAAGCAGAGATGACCTCATTAAAAACAATGTGTAAGGTAAAAAAAAAAATAATAATAATAATAAACCTACCTGGCCCGATTTGAAAAAGTAATTGCCCCCTAAGCCTAATAACTGGATATGCCAACAGCAAAAACTGCAATCAAGCATTTGAGATAACTCGCAATGGCTCTTTCACATCGCTGTGGAGGAATTTTGGCCCACTCTTCTTTGCAGAATTGTTTTAATTCAGCCACACTGGAGAGTATTTGAGAATGAACTGCCTCTTTAACATAATGCCAGCCTCTGTGTTCCTGAGATTGTGATGAATCTTCTTTTTTTCAATGCCCTGTTGTGCCAAACACATTTGCTTTGCCAAAAAAAACGCTCTACAAACTCTCTATAGGCTCCTTTGGTTTGTCAACTTCTTTTTATGCGTTGTTTTTGTTCATGTTATTGTTTTCCTTTCTACTATTATTTTTTTTGCATAAATGTATGTATTGTGTCACAGGGTCATGAGTAATCAAGCCCCACATTATCTTAAAGATATATAGTATCAATCACATTAATAGACCGCTAGCACTTAGACCGCCCGCTTACTTGTGGTGCCTCGTATACTTAAAAGTAGGCTTTCAGCCCCCTCTTCTGTGGAACCAGCTCCCAGTTTTCTGCCTTTAAGATTTGGCTTAAAACTTTCCTTTTTGCTAAAACATGGTTGAGGTTAGATCAGGTGACCCTGAACCCTCCCTTGGTAATGCTGCAGTAGGCTCAGGCTTCTGGGGACTTCCCATTATACACTGAGTGTTTCTTCTTCACTCACCTTTTTCACTCACTATATGTTTATACACCACTCTATATTTAATCATTCATTATTATGAATCTCTGGCTCTCTTCCACAGTGTGTCTTTTATCCTGTCTTCCTCCCTCATCCCCGACTGGTCACGGCAGATGGCCGTCCCTCCCTGAGCCTGGTTCTGCTGGGGGTTTCTTCTTGTTAAAAAGGAGTTTTTCCTTCCCATTGTTGCCAACTGCTTTCTCAAAGGGGGTCATTTAATGTTTTGAGTTTTCCCCCTCCATTATTGTAGGGTTATTACTTACAATATGAAGTGCCTTGAGGTGACTACTGTTGTGATTTGGCACTAAATAAATAAAATTGATTTGAAATTGAATTGAATTAATAATGCCAACAAAAGAGGATGAGCACAACAACATAAACACATCTTAATCTGATTTAAATCCAGACTTTAAGAAGCCATCCCAAAACCATCATTTTGGGGGGGTTTTTTTTAGCCATTCAGAGGTGGACTTACTGGTGTGTTTTGCAGCGTAACGCGAATGTCCTTGAGCTTTAGGGTGCAAAACTGATGGTCAGACATTATCTTTCAGGATTTTTTGGTAGAGTGCACAATTCATGGTTCAATCAATTATGACACCGATGACTGATAGATGTCATTGATTTTATTTCTCTTCTGTTTCTGTAGATTATGGAATAATGGTTGTTTTTTTAGCTCTGTACTTCACTTTGTCAGATAGGTCTATTTAACAGATATTTTGGGGTCAGCATGTAATGCATTGACTGTTAACCAGGCCTTGGTGTGGCTAGTTAATTGAACTCAGTTTTCTAAATAATGTTAATCACAATTAAATTTTGATTTAGGAGGGTTATTATTTCAAACAGGGCCATGTAGGTTTGAATAGCTTTTTTTGCTTTAATAAATGATTTGAAAACCGCATTTTGTGTGTACTCGGTGTATCTTTGTCAACTATTAAAATTTGCACTCATCTTTTTGTTTTTATGATTAAAAGGCAGCCCATTAACTGGACTGTAACACTTTTGCAGGACCTTTTTTCATATCTTATAATAATTTATTCTAAAATAACTTGATTGATGCAGTTATTTGACAACATAAAGATTCTCAGATGCTCCCAATATGTCATGATAGTAATGGCACCTCTGAGCATAGTTATTAATTGTAGACCATGTTATATCACACATGGTCTACATGGCATTATGGGTGCCATGAAAATGGCACCCATAATGCAGGTGCCATTTTCATGGGTGCCTTTTTATCATCAGTAATTTATGTATTCAGGCATTGAAGTAATTCTCCAGTGGTCCACCACTAACTGTGGTAACCAGCCAATTTGTAGTGCATCTGTTCAGCCTCCATAAGTGTAAACTCATATGCAGCATGAAGGGATTCTAGGCTCAAAATAAGATGATAGGGAGTTCTAACCTTTGAAGACAGCAGAGGTGAATAAAAGCATAAAGAATGTAGGTCTTAATTAGATGGTGCTGAACCTTTGTCCTGTCACAAAGCCCACAATTACTACATACTGCTGCTATATAGTACATACAACAAACACAAAACAGGGTTTCTTTGTTTGCTTTGGTTTCTCCAGAGGAAATGCAAGGCTTTTAGCTTTCAGCCCAACTGTGAGCAACTATCATAAACTTCAATTTGATGTTTAATTTATGTGTGCTTTACAATTTATGGAGGACATGATCTTTCTCTGGCTTTCACTTTCTCTCTCTCTCCACACACACACACACACACACACACACACACACACACACACACACACACACACACACACACACACACACACACACACACATATTATATATATATATATATATATATATATACACACATACACATATATGCCCCACCTAATCACGACAATATTTACCTCAAGGTGCTTTATATTGTAGGGTAAAGAACCTACAATAATAGAGTTCAGCTTAGTTCTGCCAGAGAAACCTCTGGCAGAACTAAGCTGAGGGAGACACAGCCATCTGCAGTGGAGGAGGAAGAAAGGATAAAATAGACTATGGAAGAAAGCCAAAGGTTCATCATAACTAATGATTAAATCTATCTGTATAAGGATCGATTGATTGACTGTTATGCACAAGATACACATATACTGTATGTGGTTCAAAAATATATGTCCCGTTTTTTTGTTTTTTTTTGCCTGTCCCATTTGGTTCTTTAGCCGTCAGAATTGTTGTCTGAAGACCAACAAGGATACCCAATGGATTTATTTTGCCAAATGGATCATCGTGGCATTGCCGTATTGGTCCATTTGATCGACCTTTGTTTTTATTATTTATTTTCTTTTATTTTCAGTTGTTACAGACGGGACAGACATGAGTGAGGGATAGGAAAGGGAGAAAGAAAGAGGAAGGAAAAGAAAAACAGCAGGGGAGAGGGGCAGTGAGAAAGGGGGGAAAAAATAAAAATAAAATAAAATCTCCTGGATCACCTGTTGAGAGAGAAAGAATAGAAAACAAGCAAAAAAACCCAAATCAACATACTAAACACAACACCATCGCATTAATCTAGCTAAGTGTAAACAGCAGTAAATACTAAATATTCAGTGTTGTTGTGCAGCACGCAGGACAGACAGCGCACAATGTGCTTTGAAGTAGCAGCCAAGAAAGGTGTAATGTAAGTCTACGAACAGTGAACACGCGTGTGCACACCTGTGTGGATCAGCGCGCTTGTATTCAAATGGTTTCCACATGTAATGGTCTGCAAGAGGATGTAGAGAGCCATAGCCCCGTCCCCCAGGGCATGAAGCAGGCATGGAGGAGATCCAGGCCCCAGACATCTAGAGGCCCCAGAGTGCGAGAGCCCAAGGAGGACCACCGGAGGGGCATCTGTGCCACCCTTATGGGAAGGGCTGCGGATCCCCAGAAGAGGCGTCACCCAGTAGCCACCGAGCAGAAGCTAGAGAGGGGCTGCACCGGCAGTCAATGTTTATTAAAGAAAAATCTAGAGAATAATCTAATCAATAATCTGATCAATGTTTTTTTTTTTTATTTAGGGATTAAAAAAAATTAGTTTATTATAAAGTATTCTAAATGAGGTAACAATCTATCCCTAAAAAGATCTACATTAATCATATGTGTGCATTCAAATGTTTCTCCCTGTTTGCTACAGTGGAACATAATCAGGCCTTAGAAGGTGGATGGGAGTAATAACATTCATGACATTGCTGTCTACAATGGCCACGAGGACCGTGTTTATGTTCCTTTAGATTTCAACCTTTACTGTGCAGTGATGCAGCTCTAACTTGCTGAATAATATGCACTAAGCTGAGGCAACTGAGGGCTAAATCCATGCCTCAAAATATGGCTTGGATCAGCAAGTGTGACTGGGAAGAATAGCCCAGATTTGAAGAAGGGGAAATGCAGGGAAAATAAATATTTCATGGAACATTTTCTCACAACGCAGTTGAAAGGGAGTGGGGATACAGATCAAGAGATCTGGCTATATACAGATAGGATTACTGAGAGAGGGTAAACTAGCTTCAGTTAGCAGTTGTACCGGCTGCAAATTCTGAGTTAGGAGCACAGGTAGAGTATTGGCTTTTGATGATAACACAAACTGAAATGCATTCTGTTTCTGAAAGATATTATAATGCTCCCTGGACAGGACTGTAATTTACAGGGAAGAAGAAGATGTGTACCCTGGACCCTTAACTGTTTATACCCCAAATACTAAAATGACACTAATGACACTAAAGCAGAAGGGAAGCCACACCGTAGGACCACATGGATCTTCCATCTTCCCCTCCGCTCTCCTCTCTCTGATATTCAAACTGGTTCACATAGTCATTCAGCTGAACTCAGCAGAAACCCAGCAGCCCAAATACATAGACAAAAAATAGGGTGTGTGATGGTTTCAGAAAGATAAATCAATCAATAGATAAAATAGGTTAAGCTAGCTATTGTTGCCAGTATTTTAATAAGCTTCTGCTGAAACCAATGACTGTGTATCTTAATTTAGTATTAGTATTTAGTATTTATTTATTTATTGTCATTGTCAAGAACAATGAAATTGCGTTTGGGGCTTCCATACAACCCAAAAAAAAGAAGAAAATCATAAATACCCCTTAAAACCCAAGTGTATATATTTAACCCAGTGTGACTCCAATGCAATAAAACAATCCTTAGCAATAATGTTCGTAGAAATTCAGACAAAGACCTGAGAAACATGACAAAATACAACAATGCAACCCATTCAATATTATTGTACTGTGAGATATGATATCAGATATGATAGTTATCTATTTAAGAAAGAGGGGGGGGGGGGGGGGGGCAGGAGGGGGAAGAGAATAATCTGGCTAAATATGAATTGGGGAATTCATTGTATCCTGCAGATTTGCTGTTTAGTTATATTTTTTTAGTTTCATGGTATTTTTGCTATATTTTGCTGTTAGACATATTGTTGCTACCAAAGCTATTTTAGGACAAGATATATGTATGCTCATGAGTTTTTTTGTTTGTTTTTTGGGCATAATGTTGATTCCACTTTTATGTTAGGGTTTCACCAGCAAAAGAGTCACACTGTAGCTCTTGAATAAATCCAGCACAGGTGATTACAGTATGCCTGAGTGAAAATTTTGATAAGTAAATGGCTAGCGAGGCAGCCGGAATGAAACAAACAAACGTATGTCATGCACGAAATTAGACTCAGGGTAGCAATATTGCAGTTAACAAGCTTACTGACACTTTGAATAAGGTGATTGAAAGGGAGGCAGTTTCCTGGCCAGGGGTACTGGAGCGTCAACCTTCAGTTTCACACATCCTATAGCCTCTATTCAAGAACTACATGAACCCGCACTGAAGGTGAGAGAGGGACCTCTGCTTCACTGAAGCTGCTCAGTATCCAAATGAAATTACTGTACTGAATACTGAACATCCTGGAGTCAAATGGATGTTACTGGGTCTTTTAAACTGCAGGATTCCTGGAAATAATTTGTCCGTGTTGCAGCCACCTATTTGTATTCCATCCTGCTTTTCAGAACTATACCTAGGCTAAATCTTCTGACCACATTGAAAGTTATGCTCTGAGGAAGTTACCACTTAGGAAAAGTGACAGTTGTCCCAGCCCACACAGCAACATTTGTATCTTGATATATTCAAACTCTGTTCCTGCTCATTAACATTTTTGGCTCAAAAAATAAATTAGGCTGAAAACTCAAACTAGGGTGGCATAATCATCATGTTTATGTTTTGGTTTTTGACTGCAGGAAATACATTCAGTTTACTATAAAACAAGCATCAACATGTAGGGGTTATAAAACCTAATGCTAATTTCAATGTCCCTCTGCAGAAATAATGATTGTAGGCCAACTTCTGACATATCAGTAGTTTTGCTGATCCCTGTCACTGATTGTGATTGTGACTGAAAGGTATCATATGTTCTATCCACTACTACTGCCCTTGAGAAAGGGTCTGAAATCCTGAATCGGGCACTGCACTCTGGCTGACCCTGAATGTGTATCTGCCTGATGAAATATATATTCATTTCTATGAATAATCTGGGAAAGCTATGCAAAGAGGTTGAACTATACCACAGACAGATATGATGAATACATTGTTATATGAAGAGCCTATGCACACTTTGATCTCACTCACTGCCTGCAAATGCTGTACTGTGCTCTGCCTTGATAAATGACCCACTACTGGAATATTGTAATATTGCACTTTTAGAACCTCCCTCTTCCACCATTGCATTTTACATGCTGCGCCCTCTTTGTAGATAGACTTCATCTTCCATTTACAGGGAATGTATGATGCAGGTAGCTCATAAGACTACATTTTATGTGTTCAATTGGGAGTCGAATGGTCTTGAGTGATGGGCTTGGTAAGGGAAAGGACTTCATTTTAACGCCTGACTGAAGGTGAACCTGACCTCCTGTGTGGGCTGGAAAGACAGTAAAACTCTGAGCAGTGTAGCATTAGCATACACAGAGAGTTCAGAGGCTCTGAGGGGTCATTACTCCAAGGAGATGGGCTAGGAACACTGCCAGGGTGAGGTCATTATCAGTTTGTTGGTACAGGTGATTATGGTTTACTCTGCCATAAAAATCACACAGCCCACTATTTGAACTATGTTTAGCTCCACTAAATGGCCCCTGCTGAAATGACAGATATAATGTTTATGAGTGACTTATTTATTTCCAAATACAGTTCACTGAAATCAGTTATCCTAAAGGCACACACCAGGTTTATTCTGTTTAATTTTGTTTTAGAATAAAGTAATAAAGAGTAATGAAATCCATAACAGCTATACTTTCAATAGTGTAATGAAGGGGAAAATATGAAACAAAAGAACTATCCTTGGGAATAAACAGACACAAATGTGGCATTTAAAAACTGTGTTGTAAACGAGGAATAGCATTCGTAAAAAGGTGTGAGGAAATTCATTTTTCAGCTTGAGTAGGATCACAAACAGCACAGTAATTGACGTGTGTTTGAATTTTCTAGCTAAAATCAGTTAAAGTATAATGGCATGGGATTTGTAATGATGTTCCAAGCTTATTATCTCATCTCCAAACAACTGAGCCTCATTAGCAGTTCCATTATAATTAGGACACTAAGGCCTGGAAATGGCAAGAGTGGTGTCAAACAAACTGCTCCAGACACTGCTTTGAGGATTTCTCTGTTAACATGTTGAAAAGTACCTTAAGGGTTAATCACTGGGTAAGGATATGATTGGATATGAGTGGATATGATTGTTTAATATGTTCTCAATATTTTCAATGTTGCTTCATATGTAAGTAGCTTTCGTAATGAAGTTTGGAGGATTCAGCATATTTATTGTAACATCTAAAGTAACTTCTAGTAAAATTTCTTTATTGCTTCTTTATTTCATTCATATTTTAAGAAGAAGTGTCAGGTGTGTGAATGCAGCAAAATAAGAATACATTGTATTTAAAGTGACCATAGAGCTTATTTATATTCATCTTTTTTTTTTAATGCAACTGGATAATTGGTATTGTCAACATTGTTTTTACAAACATGTAGAAGTACTATAATGCAAGTAGGAAGGATCTTTGATGGCACTGCTTACATTCTACAGCTGCACACTGAAGATTACTAATTATTACCTCATAGTGTAGAGGAATGATTGCACACTGAACATAACCCTCCTGGCAAGCAACGTGAAATCCACTTCCACTTGGATCTATCTCAAAGTTAGAAAGAATGAAATGAAATGATGAGCCTGTCTCTAGCTTGTATCAAATATTGTTGTATATTTTCAGCTCTGTGTATAACCTTTAACAATGTGCATGTGCAATTCCTTAACATAACCAATTTTATTCACCAACAAACCGAGCATCTTTCACTTCTGACTGCATCCATATTTCCTCAAGGACTAACTAGTTTAGTCACTAGTAAGAAGTCTTATCCTTAAAGTTGTCTTCTTGAGTCTTGTTTTAATTATCTTCAAAGTTCTTTGCACCTCTGGAGAGCAGATACAGGCCTGGGGCACCGCCTAAGCCATTGTGTGGAGGATGCATAACCTCCCCCTCCTTCGTTTATGCTTAGAGCCTGCCAAGGTTTTCTTATTTTCCTGCTGGGGTGCTTAGGTTGCTCCAACTGTGCTTGGGTCAAACATCATGCAGACTTTTTGGCACTAACACTCTAAGGTGACCCAGTGATTAAAATGTGATCATGAAGCAGCCGGGTTAACTTTTTTTGACTTTAACAATAGAGTATGTTTATTTTCAAAACATTGTAAAGGAAGTAATTAACTTTTAATTTTTGCCCTAGCGCAATTAACACTTATATTTCTCCTTTAATAACCCACCTACGTAATTCTAAGTGAAAAATGATCTGATTTAACATAATTAGCAAGCTTGAGTAAGTTTAAATGCTAAGAAAGCCTTCCTGACACATCCCTGTGTGTGCCTGTCATGAAAGATCTTGCTCAGATCAGTGGGTTTTGTTATTTAGCTGCCTAACAGATGGCTGATGTATGCTAGGCATCTTCAGGCTATCAAAGCTGTACCATGGTTTGAAAATTATCTGTAGCTACTTCCCAGAAGAGCTCTGACTTGTTTAAAATGTGAATACATTTTACACAATTTTTATGATTGTTACATTAACACCCAACAGGCACTTAGTCAATTAATGTTATATATTTTCATTTTATTTATTTTTTCTGACACTAAAATTGACACAGTGAGTCATTATGGTGCAGATCAAAAGCACCTTTTTTATAAAGAAAAACACACCCCAGAGCAGGACCTTAGTTACTGAACACCAAAGGAAATTACGCTGTGTTAACTGAAAAATGGAGCTGACTTGAAATCGGGATAGTCCCCTTTTAACTTACTTCTGTATTTCAGATTCAAGGAAGTTTTCTCTGCAAATCTTGAGATCTATAGATCTTGTGTACCAACTAAGTTAAACATGCTCATTTAGGAACCCCCAGTGGTCCCTCTGTTTTTAAAGAGAATGATAATATTTAAAAAGAAACAAAATCATTATTGTAAATTTTTATTAACTATCACAACTGTAGATATGTCTTTTTGCATAGAAATCTGGTAAAGAAAACAATGACATTCTTTCATCATTGATCATATGGACTCCATACATGATCTATGTATATCTATTTAACTATTTAAATTACATTATGTCAAAAGTAATAGTAAAACAAATAGGGTGCAGATTTTAACCGGTCAAGTGACCATGATAGGGCAGCAGTGGCGAATGGAGATAGAGGGCTTCCAGCATACGTTAACATCCAGCCTGATGATGAATATCTTGATAATGCAGCCTACCTGCTCTCCTCCCTCAGATATTGTGCTGACAGCAGGAAGACGTGTGTGCCAGTTAAAGTAGTCTGAACGAATCCAGTGACAAAGCAATATATTATTTTATTTATCTTACTTCCCCTGCATCTCATTGCTGCTATTCATTACCCATGTGACAGCCCACACCATGGGTGTACATTGATATGTGGGGAAATGTGTTGTAAAGTGTGGGGGGATGTTCCAAGCCAGACATTTCCATTCATTGTAAAGAGAAATCTTATCACATTGGAGGTAATAGAGAAGAGAAGGAAACATGAAGAAGAAAATGCATTCTGTGTCCTCCTGTATTGATTTAAAATAATTAGTTGTACCCAAGCACAATGTCATTGTCTATGTAAGGCTCTAGCTTGACAGTGACATTTCAAGTGCATTAAATCACTCTCAAGTCTAGAGTAATCCACATCAAAAGAGCAGACGTTCATTGGCGAGTGGTTTCTGAAAAGAAATGGAACAGGTCGTACCTCATTTCACATTTTACAGAATAGTTATTTAACCCTATGTGCAACCTGCTGATTGTTGCATTTATGTGTGGAAAAACATGTAGATATGGGTAGATTATCACTGAAGATTGTGAATGTATTTTTGTGGCTTTCTCAGTAGCTCTGAAGGAAGCACCAATTTATCTCCTATGTAGTTTGCTCCTTATCTGGTGTCACTGATTAAATTCTGACTGTCATCACTTGGTCATTAAACAGTAATTTATTTAAAAAGAATCACTCTTCAGCAGTTACTCAACAATCATTCTCTGCCAGCCGAACGAGGACTCATCACAATATTCTATCACCAAAAATTAGCCTATCGGATTTGCATGAATGTGCAAATCTTGCATGACTGACCCCTTAGTAAAGCCCAACCTCCAGTTATAGATTAAACAATGCTTACAATTTTGTCTTTTTACTCCTTTTGAAAAGATAATGAGTTCTGCGGCTTTTTGGCACTGTTGACTATAATCCATTCCCCTGAAAATGAAGGCCTTTGTAGCATATCTCGATGTTTTTAGCTGTATTTAAAAAAAAGGAAACAAGAAAATGGAAAATCAGGAAAGAAGCCCAAGTTGACCTTGTGCTTTGTCACTGCAACCAGTTGTTGTTTATCTTTTATGTATTCAGAAGGATTGAATGGATTGTTTAAGGGATTATCAGCCATCCACATGGACCAACTATGAATGCAGACTGTGAAAATTTGTCCTTCCAGCCAAATTGGAAGTGTAAAACAGTAACAGATTACCAGTGACTGTGGCTCTCACAAGGTTCTGGGCGTACTAAAGCAAGAAGTAACACTAGACTAGCAATGAAGGCAAAAAGCCAAAAAAAAACCCCAACCTACAAATCATTTTCTATAAAAACTTAGTATGCATAAAACACACAAAAACTACAATGATAGATAAATACAGTGAGAGCTAACATTGCATTTCTCAGGTAGTGACATTTTTTCCACCATTATTTGAGATTTCATGCACATCTGTGGTTTCAACATGTGTGAATGAGTAAGAAGAGGAAGGAGGGTGGAGGGAGAAGAGGGTAAAGACCGTGAATGCTGCTTTGCTTTGGACAAAGACATAGCCCTTTGCAGATGTCTTGTTAAAGCTGAAGAAGATGAGTCAGAGAGCAGTCCCCTAACAGAAGCCCTTGTTGTTCGGGGTCTAGTCTGGTTTCATCTTGTCTGCCTTCCTCAGGGCAAGTCTAAAAAAGAGTGAAGCACAGGAAGCCTTCTCCAAGTCATCATCTTGACATTTTCCCCTCTATTAAATTACCTGAAAGCTACACAGTAATTTTCTGTCCCAAGATACTATCCCATTTGAAACTCTGTGTTAACTAAAGTACAATATAAATTCTTCTTTTTTTTCAAAGTTTACTTTACTTCAGACATAGCTGTTTTTACTCATATATAAACACCAGTGATTGTGATTGCTTATATGCACATATTAAATAGATACAGCTGCACTCCAGCTGCAATGGAACATTCCAAGTGGAAAAAGTCATATAAGACGACCGCCTAAATGGAGGGAAATTTTGATCAACAGTCACTGTGAAAGCAAAGTAATGATCAGATCACAGTGACAGTTCCATCGTTTCTTTAGCCCTCGGCATTAATTATTAATGGAGCATGAACAGGTTTAGAGAGACACAGCAATGCTTCATTTACCAGAAATTACTACAATACTGAGCAAATAGTTTTTCATTGCATCATATTCTCTAATGCATTGATGTAGTTTTGTTATGCAATGTATCTTTTTCTTGCAGAAAAATAGGATTATATAATTCATACAAAAACGGTTACACAAACAAAAACAATATAGTGAGAACATTTAAAAAATTTAAATTTTGAGGTATTTTGAATTTATTACATCAACTGAAGTCGGCCTCTGAAGTGTAACTTCCCATTTTATGGGAGAATTTCTCCCATAAAGTTTAGCAGATATATCATTCATTTTTTGGTCAGAGCTTTTTCTCAGCTGCCAGCAATGCAGCCATTAAGTATTTGTCAGTGCGTGTTTCTTTTGGGGAGAAATATCTGATATATGTATTTTAAAGAAGTCTCAACATAATGTATTATTATTTATTTTTTTCTAACAAACATTTTTTTGAAAGTTTGAAAACATCTCATCTTCCTATGCAGTGGTGGTCCTAGCCTGTTTGGCGCACCGGGTGAACACTCCCTCTGTAGCGGAGATGACGATAAAGTTTACTTTGACTTCAGCAGCGAGCAGGCGCACCTCGCAAACGGAGGGCCCCCTTACTCCCAGCAAATGGGCGATAGAAAACCGATCGGTGCCTATGCCATTCCCAATATGCGCTGGCTGATGTCGGGGCAGCATGAGTACGAGCAATTTTTTTTCTTTGCCGATGCCCGTGATGCCGCCCCCCACCACGATGCCGCTCCGGGCAACCGCCCGTGTCGCCCGTATCAAAAACCACCCCTACTGTTACTATGCAACGCCAATTTATTTTTTGTATTTTTGTTTTGGTCTTTAGCCCAATCTTTTTTTTTTTTAACCAACCAAGCTTTTTTTCTCGTAGAGATGAATTTCAGCACCACTGTGCTCTGTTTGCTTTTTGAAGGATGTCTAGTTTGTCTGTTTGATGTTTATTTTTGATTGACAAGATTGCTCTTTTGTTGAGTTTGGAACTTAAGCATGTTTCTTACTTCCTGCTTCATTGTTTGCAGTCTGTTTTCCACTGCCTCAGGGTGGTCCCTTTCTTCAATGGTTCTTTGGATTGTTTTGCAGATTTTCATCTTTGATGTCACCCAGGTGGCAGGTAGTCTCTCTGAGAAATCTTAAACCTACTGTTGAATCCGCTCCATTTTTATCTTTGCTTTGTAATTCCTTTTCTACCTTCTGCCATCTTTCCCATTAGGACTGAGCTCTACACCTTGAGGTCTATTTTAGCTTGCCATTCCGGATGTCAGTGAAACAGGAGTGAATATATTAAAACAAAATTCACCATAGATTGCTAGGAGAGATCGCTGCTTAGTAATACAATACAGTATACACCACCATTTCTACAAGATCAGGAGTTCAGCAACCAAACTTGACACGCAGGTACATCTTAGGCCCCTGAAGGTTCTTCTCTATAACAGATACAGAACACAGATAGCATCATGTTGACAAGCAACCACCTACCAACAGGCTAAAATAATACATGTTTTGGCATTTATGCATATATACTACCCGTATAAAACCATTAGATTTTTTTGCTTTTACTTTTTTTTAGTGAGATTGAATTTAGCAGATTGCCAGCAGCACTAACAGATCAAAGAATATTGTAAACATGTGCTAGTAAATTTCATTCCAGTAACATTTACTGGTGGCTTTCAGTATTGTTACCATTCTTCTAATACAAAGAGGTGTATTATTACAGTTCTAGTCATTTAGTTTAGTTCTAGTGTTTGACAGGTATCACTGAAATGGCAAACATCTCTTTGCAATGAGAAGAGATTAGACAAGAGAATCACCAGAGACCATGATCACTCTGTTTTTTATAATGCTAAGTCTCAGCCCACATTGTTTTGGCCAAAGGCAAAAGCTGGTGTGTGACCAATCGTTATTTCTTTATTTTAATACAGTACAAAATGTTGTTTCATGTTAAGAGCTTTTCTGTCAAGATTCTTTGTTTATTTCACCATGTTTAGAAAAAGAGCACAACAGCTTTACAGGGAAAATGAGACATTTCCATGTTGAGCTTTCCTCATTGAAAGGCCTACTTTGTAAGTAGAATCTTACAGAAGTTAAATTCTTTTCATTTACTACCAGTAAGGCAGTTTTGTAGTAATCATTATTTCTAAAACATGTATTTAATATATCTCAGATTTAAAATAAGAGATAATAAATAAATTGTCCTCTTGATACATAGCTAGTTTTATTCAAACATTACATATCCGAAATTTTATTTATACTGTACCAAACAAAATGTACATGTATATGTATATAGCATGTACTTTATGCAGCATATAGCAAGTTACGTATCTACATTTACATAACATGTCAACCAATTGTGAGGCCCCCACCAACGCGTCTCAGTACCTTTGTTTTACAGATTGCAGGCAGTTAATATTTCAGTGCTGTGGAGCTCTATTTGGTGACAGCTAAGGAGCTGGGTCAGGTTAACGGGGCTGGTGCATGCCAGTGCCCAAGAGAGTCTTTAATATTTGATTGCCTTTTTCTTCTTAAGCTTCCTCTTGTTTTAATGCACTTTAGAAAGAATCTCCATATTTGTAGTTCAAAAACAGTTCCCAAAGACCCTATGTAAAAAACTTTTGTTTTGGGGTTTTTTGTGAGTTTAGATGTATTTATATATATTGTGCTGAAGTGGGTCTTTTTTTTGCTCTAATTTTCTTTGCAAGGTGGCAGATGAACGATAGAACCAAATTCTCAAGGGACACCAAGATAATGGTGTTAATGGATTAAGAGGTGGACTGTAAAATTTCTGCTTTGTGAGAGAGAAAAGCAGGTTCAGTAATGATATTTAAATATCAGCATCCACCAGTCAGGTGTAGCAAGAACATTGGGTTGCTATGACATAGCGGTTCAACACAGAATAATTTGAAATATATGATTGGCTCTTACAATATTGGACTTATTATGTGAGTTGCAAAATACAGAGTAGAAGAAAGGTAAGAGAAAGTTTCTTAGTAAATAAGTGAAAAAAAGTTGGATCACAAAAACATAATATCCTCCTGAGAACTGAGGGAAAAAAATCTTCCAATTTAACTTTTTTTGTGATTTCCTTCCTCTTTGGTGCTAAAGAAAAGGCCACCCAAATACACAGGATATCAATAGGATGTCCTCTATTTAGTACATCAGGACTTAGTAGGGTAGCTCAAATAAGTCAAAAGATTTAGACCAAATACTGCTAACCACATACTGTTAAACCCATGGGCATGCCTACCAACTAGCAAATATAATTTGGATATTCTTGATTTGAGTCTCTGTGTTTATCATCCCACCCCACAAATATATATCTGCCTTCATTATCTTTCAGTTTTTGCAAATTTTTCATCCTTAGCAATCATGGGGATTGCTGTCATTGCTATGCAGACAAGAGTGTTCATGAAGTTGATGCCTTTCCTTACGGAGAAGCAGAGGCCAGGCTTCGTAAATGCAATCTATATTTTTTCACAGTTCATGTGAGACATAAAGAAGGCATGCCATCTCTTACACTTAGTCGTATGAATCACATTTATCTGTGGAGCTGTCTGATCAAAGTCCCATCAATTCTTTCCAAAGAGCCATTTGTCCTAGGCCTTCTTTGTTGTCGTTTCAGAGCAGTGTCGCACAGCAAATTGTCTCCTAGGGTGTAGTCTGGGTGGTGGGAGATGAAGAAGAAGAAGAAGGAAGTGACAAGAGTGTTGCCCTAAATTGCTATCGATTTAGTTGTTTGAACCTTTTTTTCCGGGAGGTTAAGAGTCTGGGAGGTGCTGAAGCTGAGGTTCAAAAGAAGGAACTGTCACCCAATGCTGATTCAAAGTGATGTCTGTTGCACACTGTTGTCCTGCTACAATTGTTCAGTTAGTGGGAAATCCCAAAGTGAAATATCTTGTGAATTACATCTAAATTTTCAAGTAACTGTTAATTTGTCACTCTTGTAAGAGTTCCCGAGTAACCTTAATTACATGGTTAAGCCTTTAAGTAATTTTTAAAATATGATATAATGTAGGTTTTTAGGAATATCCACATCAGATACAGGGAACAATACGAGTCAGTTGGTCTTAATTAAGTCAGCTTTAGGTTTAAAGTTATTGATTTGTGAACAGTGTTTTTCCACAAATATTGATACAAGTATAACTTGAAGTTCACCGTCTATTATAAAAGTCAATGCCTGAAATAACAAGCAAGCCTCTCCGCATACAGCAGAAAGCAGACAGTGCCAAAAACCCTCTGATGGCTGATCGATAAAGTACCCCAACAGTTCGCACCTTAAGAAGTGCATGAATGCCAAGGAAGGACAGAGGGAGGGAAAGACAGAAGGACTATATGAGAACACTAACAAAACCAGTGCTTTTTTTTGCACAATTTTTATGAAGAATTGAGAATTTGCCACAAAAAAAAAAACATTCTTCTAAAAGACGTCACAGTGGCATCCTTCATGAATGAGATATCTAAGGTGTACTCCTCTTGTGCTCCTTCACGTTTTTCATCCTTTGTTTAATCATAAGAATGAAATGCTGCAAAAGCTTTGTCATATTCTACAAAACAAAGCTACCGCCTTCTTTTAAGCATTTGTCCTCATTTCTTCACTCTGCTTCTATTCACTACCAGCATCTTTCTCTTACTGTCTTTTACTTTTGTAAATTGAAGAAGTGAAGAATCACAAATATTCTATAGCCATGGCTGTGGAAGGATTCCATCAACTTGATTGGATTCCATCAACATCAGGTGATTTGCATTTCTTAAACTAGGCAAGCTCACTGCATTATGCAACACCCGCAATGCATTCTGCATAAATCTAGTCACTGAATACATTTTTTAAGAATCCAGCATGTTATGGAATTCTTTCTTTTTCTTCTGCGTCTTTGCTTCAAAGCAGAAGTAACAGCCTATTACTGTATGTATTTAAAAACTAGGGAAGATATACAGCTGTTTCAAGTCTATATCTAGCACATGGAGTTTTCTAAAAATCTGGTGTCATACTGTTTAATATGTGGCACTTTATTGCTGCAGTAAGATGTGAAATTCAGAATTCAAAAATTATATATTTTGTAGCTAGTGTTTATTACAAAAACCAAAAATGGCCGGCTTCCGTCACAAGTCTTTCCTTACTTCAGATTAAATGCCTCAGTCATTTATAGAAGTCCCAGTGTGGTTGGTTTATCACTAGCCTATTATGGGCCAGGGGGCTGCTTCTCTATATCCCCTGTTGGAGGTGACACTCTGCATCACTAATAGTGTAGCTTTTGAACTGTTTCGATTGACCATTCACTCGCACCCAGAAGCACAAGACAATTATTGGCATAAGCGGATCCATTCACAGTCATTTACTTCACAGTTGATTCTTTCTCTTCAGCTTTCATCTAGCAGCTTTCTTTTGTACTTATCTGTTGTGATTTACTTGATGGCACAGTCTATGTTTTATATAGAAAATGGCTTGTTTCAATGTGTTTTGTTTTTCCCAATTGGTGGCTCAGCATGATGCGCTTATTGCAGTATCTCCTCTATCACATAATACACATAATATGTTGGAAAGCACTGCCAGGAAGTGAGTCTCTCACAAAAAGTGCTTTTTTTTTGTAGGAATGATAGAAGACATATAAGAGCCCAGAAAAGTAGATCTCCAATTAATTCCTCTTAGCTCACAGTAAAGCAAGTGAAATTAAAAAGAAAAGTCAAATATCCACCTTGACAGCTGCAGAATTAGTTACATTCTCAGGATGACTTTAAAACTCATCAGACATACTCTGCATATTCATTTCAACGATATGTAATACATTTTTGCCTGGATTTAGATCTGTGGTTTTAAGCAGCTTCAAATAAATCCTCACAATGTGCCTATAGGCTTTATGTATGTGTGTGACATGGAGGGATGGATTATGTTGAGCAATGTCCCGCTGAAAAATTAGACTTTGTTCGTTCGGTTTGTTTGTTTTTTCAACCTATGATAGTCCAAATACTATGCAATGGGAAACAGAAAATATCAAGTCACATCCTACTTCTACATTAAATATTTACATAAAAGATTTCTCATTTTCAATTTTGACATATTACTTAATCAGTACACACCCAAACTACAGTACTTTTTGTGATTTTAGTCAGTTGTTAGGTGGCTTTTAGCAAAATGATGACAAAAAATGAGATATTGCAAATTTGTTTTAGAAAGATGTCTTTATAAGATGTTATATGTCCATAAACACTAAATGGGACATTTTAGACTGTCAGTAAGTGGCTGCTGGATTTACATCATCGGCGCCCCCCTGCCCTCCATCCAGGATCTGTACCTCTCAAGAACCAGGAAACGGGCAGGGAAAATCATCACAGACCCCTCACACCCTGGACACAGACTTTTTGATCTGCTGCCCTCTGGCAGACGGTACAGAAGCCTGCAGACCAGGACCACCCGACATAGGAACAGTTTCTTTCCCCTCGCCATCTCCCTTCTAAACAGTTGACCTGTCACACTGCTCCCACTGCCAGACTGCAACTGCACCTTATGCACATTCTGTAGTATTCATTCCACCTCATTTCATTTCTGTATTTTATGCATATAAGTTTAGATTAGTTATTTATAGTTGGTTTACACAGCTTTGTGTTTGTATGTGTATGTATGTGTAATGTGTATATATAGACACGTGTGTGTGTGTTTGATTTACATTGCTGTGCTTGAGAGCCACCATCTACCGGAACCAAATTCCTTGTATGTGTCTGCACATATACTTGGCCAATAAACACGATTCTGATTCTGATAACACATGATTCCAGTAAGACCCTTCAAGGACCTATGATGTACCAATTCTGGTTGTTCATCTCCTAATTGTGTAGCATCAAACAGAGATTCTGCATAAGATTTAATTCAAGTACAATTCAAGTTTGAATATAATAAGATTCAATTTAAAAGATGTGATTGTCATGTCAGAATGAAATATTTTTAGAACCATTTGTTTTCCCATATGCAAGATTTTTACCATCTTTTCGATTACAGTTTGACCGGTTTCTACTAATAAAGTTTGACTAATCATTTCTATAATGATATTAACACCCAGTGATGGTATATGAATACAATTTCATATTAATCACCATAATGAGGGATTTCAAAGAAATGATGAAGGCAGTACAGTGTGCAGATGAGCAGTGTGACAGCTGATTTATAATTCAGATTTCGTGAGATTAAAGACAGAACAGAGGAAAAAAGTTGGATAACTTTATTTTTAATTATTCATACAGATGGAATTATTCCTCTCATAATATTGTCACTCTCTGGAGAAGACTCATCCAAATTTAATAATGGAGCAAGAGATAACCCTTTGGCTTAATTCAGTGCCTGTAAGTGTTTAGAGACTGTAGCTCCATTATACGCCTGAATGTTTTCATTTGTCTTACCTTGTTGGACACAAGGGGCAGTTTCTAAATTTTAAAATAGAGTTTTTGTTTATGTTTTTGGATTCTGTGCATTATTATTTATTGGTATTTCAGTGTTGTTTTTTGTAGCCATGGTGACAAAATGAAATTGTTGGACTGATGGCAAAATTAATGGAAAAAGATGATTGTACTGAATTATCTTTTTGATATTTATCATATTGATAACTCATATTTTAGACATTTTTTTTCTTAAGAAGTAACTTAATTACTTTTCATGTTGCCTTTTATCTAATGTAGCAGAAAAAAAGGTCACAGTTTGACATAACATGAATATTTTTGTTCTGCCTATGACACTATTGTTAACCTGTCAAAAACACATTACTATAGATAAACCCATTCCTATTTGTGTTTTTACCAACATGCATTTTAGAAATGTTAAATATAAAAGGTAGTAGGTACAATGAAACAGCATAAAAGGCCTGAAGGTTTTGCGCCAAGCTCATAAGAAAAAATGTATAACAAACATGTCTGGAAAAAATATATATGTTTAGTATATTTATATTGAATATAACAAACAAACAAAAACAAAACAATCACCAGCAACGGATTTCCCTTCATTATGTGCTTGCACTGATGAGTATATACTGATGTGCTGAAAACCTTGCTGGATGTTCTGCATGGTAGCATAATGTAGACAACATCTTTTCTTCACTAAGGAGTGTCCCCAGCAACCATTACAGCAACAGTTAGTAGTCCTTAAAAATGCACTTTAAAAACTAAAGAGTACGACAGAGAGAGTATACTTTAAATATATATGAGTAGAATGTCTATGGCTGTATTTAGGGAGCATAACAGTTAGTGTACTCTTCTCTTCCCCTTGCCTTTTTTTGATCTTTAAAGTTCCTGCTTCAACAGATGGCAACCACTGGTCTAGTTCTAAAGGGAGACAGCCTTTCTACCCTCTATCTTTCTTTAAGGACAAAAGGGACTTTTTTTGCTTCCCCAGGGCTACAGCTTGCTCCCCTGCCAATCACGAATCAGTGATTGAATTAGTGCCAGGTCCGCTAGCTGGTGCTTCCGCTGCACGACAGACAGATCCAGAGTAGAGATTAGGCGAGTGTGAAGTTCACACTACTTCAGAACTCCTCACATGCATCTCTTTCTCCCAAGCTCTCAAAGGCACCTCAGAGAAAGAGAGCTCTTGCCTGACAGGCCCTGAATCACCCAGCCTGTGCAGAATGCAAACTAGGCAGATGCCCATGTCTTCCTTCCTATCTCTCTAAGAAAAAGAAAAAAAACACAAATGCTATATTTAGGATTCAGTAGCAGTTCCCATGCAATTTCTAAAGAGTTCTTGGAGTTGGCAAGATAAGAATACACACAAACTGTAGCCTATAGCAGAAGTATGTCAGTATCACTGGTAATATCTAGTCTTTGGAATATTTTGTGTAAAACTGACTGGAATAATAATGTCCTTTAATCAGAGATGGGTAATTAACTATATTCCTTATCCATATTCCTGACCTCTAGTCTTGAGTTTATTGCTGCTGATGAGGACATTGTGAACAAAACAGAATCTCCACTCTCCAAACCAGCCTGGAGGAGGTTTTGCAGATGTTTAAATCCAATGTCACACAGCCAAGTGTGGTGGAGATATCATGCTGAGAGTGCAAAAGAGAAATGCTTTGGAGAGCAAACTAACAGAACAGCCTCCAGCTTAACAAACAATTTAGGCAGCATCACTTCAATAATCTACAATGGCTCTCCCTGTTCATTTCCATTCCTCAAAACGAAAACAGAGCCTTGTCTTTCATGTCCACTGCCTGACTTCTCTTTAACAAGAGAAGTACAACAAAGCAAATACAACTGTGAGTTACGTAAGCTAAGTTGGAGAAAGAGGTACTTCATTTGACAATGTGTGGACAGTATAATTACAAAGTAGTGGGCTGATCATAAAACGAATTTCAGAACCAAATGGATAGAACCTAAGCACATTTTTCAAGACTAATAAAATGATAAAAGATCCCTTTGATTAAAAGTTTTTACGCAATTAACCCATCTGGAGCGCAGAATGACTCAAAATCCCTGAAATGTATATGTCAACGCATTTCGGGCAGTTTGTCCAAAGTTTGTCCATTCTGCGCTACTGATGGGTTAAATGCATTAAAAAAAATTAATTGTGATAACACGTTAACACGTTTCTCAGATACCATCTTAGTTGAGTAATTGATGATGTTGATTTCTTGTGATTAAAACATTCTTACTTGTAGGATTTTTCAGTGAATGTTGCCTGCTTATTGTACTTCATACTGGTTCCTAGATTTCACACAGTGAAAAAAACCATTCTTCTATTCAATTTGCAATTGTAATTATTTAGCTGGAGCTGTCAAGAGAAGGACAAGTAGTGTTGTTTTTTTTATTTCTATAAATTAGAAAAATACAAAAGAGAAATAATTGCTTCAAACACACTGTTAATATAAACATCTACATTAGAAATGATCATACAGACAGCTGTACTGGCGGTCTTATCATTTGCCATTCTTGAATGGCAAATGATAATCACATTTTATCCCATCAGCTGTGGGTAATGTGATACTAGCCAGGATCCCATTATCATCATAGTTATTATCGACCACTAACTGTGCAAGCACTACAAACACAGTCTTACTGTCTGCCCAAGTGTGGTTTTTTTGAGCCAAATGGAGAGGGTGAGAAAAGAAAGAGAGAACAATACTTTTAAAAGGCTTTTACTGGAAGTATTTTCCGTATTAAATCATTACATATCTGTGTTCACAACAAGTCTTCAAGAAAAAAGTGAGTATGAAGACAAAAGAAAGAAATGCAGGGTCTACAGACCAACCACGTCAGGCAGCACTGCAAAAAGGGTCTTAAAGTATATTGCTTACTTAACTACTCATTTCTGACTTGTATAATTTATCAAAGACAATCAAGCATTTTAGTTGTAACGTGTGGGCAATGATTGAGTGGTCTGATTTTGTTATTTGACTGTTAATGCTACTACCAATTCCACATGACCCTTCAGTAGAATGAATCTTTGTAGAGCCATGAGACTGTAGTAATTGAAAAACATTTGCTGACACTAAACATGCTCTGACCTTCAGTCACTTCAGTGCATACTGTATGAAATCAAAAAATAAAAGCTCTTGCCGTGCAGTATACTTTAATCATTGCAGTGGCACCTCAGATGATTACTGGGGACTTGCTCTGAGGAGGCAAGTAATTTGCTGAACTAATCCTTTTCTATACCTGATATGGGGGAGTTGTACTAGATGAGAGGTTGATAGAGCTCAGCTGTGTTTTATGAGCAGATAGTGCGACAGCTGTTAGTGTATAAATCAATATTTGTGTATTTGTCCAAAGAAATATGACAGCCTATTCTAGGTAGGTGGTTATTAAGTTGTGAGTGTAATATTTTAAACACAAAAAAAATACTCAAGTCCTCTGTGAGACTGCAGTTAAGTTGATCAAAGAAACGACTCGTTGACTGTTTGACCTATCTGCAGCAAAAGTGCTTTTAATCTTTTGAAGCTTTTTTTTTTTGTTTGTCGGTGTGTATCTTACTTTTTTTCAATATGGCATAATGACTGGTCATTTATTCCAACTGGGTCAAGTGGTGAATAAATAAAATCACTGTATTACAGTTCTGAGCCAATACTGAAACCATCAACAAGGAATCCAGCTTTAGACAGAATTGCACAGTGCTAAAAGAGACTGTTGTATTTCAGGATAAATGTATAGTTTCTTATGTGTGCACTATTGCAGCCCTATCCTCCAACAATCAATTTCTTAGAGTGCTGGATGCACTTGAGTGATGGGAGCGCAAAAGTAGTGACACTCAGCCATCACAGAACGAGAGCATCAAATGATTGCCTCAGAGAAATTGCCGTATCTTCAAATGTCTTTGAGAATAGCTCCCATCCCTGCCTGCTTTCCTCCTCTGCTTGCTCCACTCCAACAGTTGAAGAGTTTCCTTTTGACTTATGTTATCTGTTTGTGGTGCACAGTCTTGTGAAATGGCTGTTTGGTCCTGCAGGATGCCCATAGTGGAAATTCCATTACCTTTCTTGAAGATCCTAAACTTAGATTTACAGTTACTAGACAACTCTGAATACCTGAACTCAAGTATTTCTCTAGTTGTAAAGAAAATGACCATCCAGTTACTTGATTCAATATCATAACAAAATACTGTCCAAAGTGACCAATTTCTAATCATCCATTACAAAACATTACTTAGACTCATAAACATCATCCCTCTTGAGCACTCAAAAATTAGGTTCTTGCCTTCCCCAACTGTTGACAATGACAATGGCGGAGGTAAAATGTCTGGCAGACAGTGAAGCAATTCTTTTTCAGGAGTTTTAAAGGCTTTAGCTTTAGCTCAGTCCTTCTCTCTCTCTGCCCCTCAATCCTGACATCCAGTAAACCGGTCTGGGTGCCCTCCATGAAAGGACAACACACAAAGGATTCATTCCCCAGAAATAATGATTTCTAAACTGCCTTCTGTCATGTGAGTGATAGTAATTAGAAATAACAGAGACCAGCTATGAAAGAACTGAAGTCCTTGAGATCACTTTAGTGGATGGCAAAGCCGAGGAACTCAAATTGGAACCTTATTAGTATTTCATTAACACGCCTTTTACCTTGTTCTCCAGTGTTGCCCGGGTAATTAACGCTTTGTCGGGTTCTCTCTCAGACCACAAGAGGCTTTTCACGGAAGGCAAGTTGACCTGCTGCCGTATAGCTGGAAATTGCTGCAGCCTAGTACTATTCTCTGATCACAGAGTCATTAAGTTGCTTTGACTCTCAGCAACTAAACATGTGCTGTATATCTAATTTTTTGCCAAAGCAGTTTTACTAGTGGGAAAGGAGTCCAAACCACTTGCCATCAATTTATTATTATTGTTTTGGTGATAGTGCAGTAATGAATTGAATAGCTGTTGTTATAGGTAAGACCAATAAAGTCAGCCACATCAGAAGAAAGCTATTTGATGAAAAATACTAAATAAAAGCATTTACTAATTTGGTGCATAATCAAAAACTGATCTCATAAGGGTGTCTTGTTAATTCAAATTAACCTTTTTGAATATTTCAGAGGACTGTGAGGTGAATTAAAATAAAAGGTAAAAGGTAGCAACATAAGACTGTTCTGTTTTTTGTTTTGTTTTGGTTAATTATGTACACATCAATTGAATTACATCCGGTACTGTTCATTCTTATTAAGACTGCAGTGTTTGTACGGAATTTATAATTGTTGCCTCATCATTAGGTATACAAAGTAACTTTGCTGATTAATTGTTTTTATTGTTGTATGATCATCCACAATAGGTTTGATTGAATTTGCCTGAGTCGCATGCAACGTGCTTATCACTCATACACCCACAAAATAATTACCCCAGCTTATCTTTATGACCTTTGAAGGTAATGTTCTGTGGTGTTTTGCCTGTCACTGAGTTCTAGGAAAGGTAGCTAAGAAAATTCAGTAGGGCCAGTACAGAATAATGAATGACTCTTCCCTTAAGAATTAACATCAGTACAATAGCCCATGCAGGATGCCCAGATTTTTAAAAACAATCACAGTGCAACTCCAAAAGTTGATTCTGTTCATCTGGACGCAGTGTTTTGTGGGAGAAACGTTTTGTCACTCATCCAAGTGACTTCGTTAGTCTCAGCTGACTGCAGGTTTCCCCAAATCTTATAAACAGTGCATTTACATAATGACTGAAACCAGCCCACTGAAGGAACGATGGGCTGGGGGGTCAGTTCCTTAATCATAATTATGCAAATTCTCATGACCACTGATCAACAACCACTGACCAAAACCCACTGATCAATGGCCATGAGTACCATTCACAGAGAGTTGGGGAATGGCTGCAATCACAGCATTGTAAGATGGCGAAAGATGTACCCTTAGGCCCCCTCCTCAAATCAGAGTGCGAAACTTCACCACATGCACACATTCACACATCTTCATCCAATGTTTCTGTCTGCTTTTTGTCTGCTCAATTTAAAAAAAACAAAACACTTCCTTATGAAAGATATATGGATGAGGATGGGTGTGGGGGTATCATTTTTCACCCTATCCATTCACTTTCCTCTCTCCACATTGGTTGCAGGCCGCCTGGCTGAGCTGCCTGGGCCTGGGTTGCTGTAAAATGTGATCCTCAGCATCTATATTTTTAATGGTTAAGAGTAAATCCACATGATATATACACTACCTGCTGGCCAAAGCTTTTTGTAGAGACTATCACTGAACATCCATTTAAGTTTTTAAATCATTAAACTACTTATTTGCATGCTTTAAATAATATTTAGTTGCTGTGTTTCTTTTTAAGAAGGGTTTAAATTCCATCTCTTGAAGTGTTCTTTATGAGTTAATCTAATAAATCGGTTGGTTCATCAGCAGTCACTGAAGTCCAATTAGCAGTTAACTACCCTTTAAATCACACTGTCATATAGAACTGTGCTGGGTGGCTCCACTGATAAAGCCTTAAGCCAGTCTTTACTTGTTTGCACTGTGTCATAAGTCATAATGGAAATCTGTATTTATCTCTGACCGCTATGTATTCAAGTTGATTATGCTCTTTCCCTGACGTGTAAAACATAAGTAAGAATAGTTCAAATTTTGTTCTATTACTAATATTTGTTGTGTTAATATTTTTAAAGGCTTTAATGTTTTTTTTTCTTTTCTTTTTCTTTTATTCTGCTCTCCTTGGTGCAGGTAAGTGTTATTACCATTCATCCACTCATTCTCTTCTGCTGATCCTTGGGAAGGGGGCTGGAACTTATCCCAGCCCATCTGATGCAAGACTAGTTGATAGTATTATTGATGCTTTTGCGTGTATGTATACATACATCATGTTATTCTGATCCAAATATATACATTTAACTTTTTGGAAATCTAGAAAGTTGGTCTTTTGTTGCCATGGAGACTGTTGAGATTAGTGCCACGGTTGGCTTTATAAATCACTAACAGCTTTGATGTCACATTTTTCTTTTTGTTTGTGTGAAACAAGAATAACTAGATACAGGTCAAGGTTTCAGTTGCTATTGCAGCGTATGAATATGTTGAACTGACAGAAGAGGAGAAGATGAAACGATACTGTAGTTGTGTTCTTGTCTGTTGGAAATAAAAGTCCAACACACACACATCCCCTTGTTTTAAAGTTGTAAAAATCTATTTGATGATGCGCTAAGACACTGAATTCCTGAAGGATGAGGCTAGTAAGGAGCTTAGAGTTAGAGAAAAGGATTGACTCACTTGTAACTCGGAGTGCTGTAGTGCAGTTTCAGTGGGATTCAGTCTAGTACAGCTCAGAGAGGTCATTAGGATTCTATGCGTTTGGATCTGGGAGGTTACAGCATGTTCCACTGTGTTTTAGAGAGAAAGGTGGATGTTGGAGTTGTTTCTCATGATGTTATGTAAGCCAGGGTTGAGACCTGGCTTTAAAGGGATAGATGACAATATTGTTGTGACTTTTCACTCACATATATATATTTTTTTACATATTTTTTTCTATCTAGTATCTTACTGTCATATACACTTCTTTATGATCAACACAGGTGTTTTGTTTTTACCTTTATGAATTGCTAAGAATTAAAACTTCTTACCAACGAACCACGCATTCTTTGCTTTCTCAGTAGAAGGAAGTCTGTTCTCTGTATTTTGCATGACATGTTTATTTATTTCTCATTTATTTTCAAGTTGTGGAAATAAGTTTAAGGCAGAAATGAGATCAAGTTTACAATCCTGGCATAAGTGCTTACACCCACAGTGACCATATTACTAGCAGAAAGCATCTGATAGCCAGTAATGAATTCAGGCCCTTGCCCCATAGCTGTCTATCTAGGCCAAGAAGCTGCTGGAAGGACTTATTTGCTATACCTGAATTTCTATGGGGGCAGTGTCTCCCAAAGCAGGCCTAATCTGGGATACTGACCCGTACTGCCCCAGGCCAGATCAAACTCAGGGCTGAAGCCACGGCTTTCCCACAGTCCCAGCCATGCCACCCTTTGATAGTTTAAGGCTCAAATCCTTTAAATGTCGGGCAGACTTTGAGATACACTGCAGCTGAGGGAAAAAGCAGGCACTTGCTAGGAGCTTACATTCTCTGGGGAGAAGCAGTGTCCCACTTTGAGAATAGGGGTAGAGTACCTTCACATCACGTCAGGCAGCTCTTGGAGGCTGTAGCAGCAGGTATGAGGACATTCATAGTCCCAAATGGTTTTGTGGATGTGGAGAAGTAGCTTCCATCTTACTTCCTTGCATCTGGCTTATAAAGTGATGGAGGCTAGTGGTTAAATCCAGAGGGAGTTCGGTCCAGAATGCAAGGTCCCAGCTAACATCTTGTATTGTGGTACTTTTTAGTACCACACAAACGTGCACACAACCATCTTCTTAAATTCAAATGCTAATTGTGATTTTATCTATTTGCTTAGATGTAGGCAACATTTTAGTAGCATTTCCAGAAAGTTTCATTTAATTCAGATCCGCATTGGAACACCTGTAACTGAATGAAAACCGAAGTGAAGAAATTACATGGTAATTTTCAACAGGCCCCAAGACATTAACAGAAAATTCCAGCTATTTTTGCAACATCTGTTAATATTTTTATTCAGTATAGATGTACAATGTCTCAGTGAATGTGAATAATAATAGTCTAACTACAGATGAAGTCCTCACTATTGATATACATTCAAAGTAGAATTTAATTAACTTTTTCCCCTTCATTCTTGTTGTATTTGTTGTCCTTTAGGACAAGCTTGTAAGGCACCAAGCTTGTGTAGAAGTATTTTTAAGGATAACTTCGAGGGAACATTTGGAAGGAGAAATATTTAATTAATTTAATAATTAAATATATAAATAATTTAATTTAATGTTTAATTACTACTGGGCAACAGGAAGAATAATATTTCCTAGGTTTCACTGTGGAAGTGGAAGCAATGGGTCATTGGAAAAAAAAAAGAGATACATTGCAAGCAGTCAGAGCAAACTGAAAATAGAGAATGATGCAAAAATATTCTCACAGGGCTGCAGAAACAAAATATGAAACCAAAGAAAAGTGGGAAGGAAAGAGTTGTAGCAACAGGGATACACATCCTGTAGAAGAGAAGAATAATGCATATAAAAATCATTGGTCTATTAGTCGTGTTAACATTTAGGGGTATGAAGATGCAAAGAAAGAAAAAGTTCCCCTAACCCTCAGAGCCTTCGGGAGGCTTACTCTAGCTATGTCAGGAACATTTCTCTAAGTCTCTGCTTTGAATGGTATTACGTAATGACAAAAAAATGCGTTTGTAGGCAGCAGAAAAGGTGGGATTGCAGGTGTCAGCAAGGGTAATAAAAATCAAATAGATCTGATCATGTATATAAATTGGGTTTGCTCTTTTTATTTTTCAGGGTAATGAAATTTACTTCAGGAAATGATTATATATGACCACTGGGATCTACTTCATAAACTTCTAGTATCATTTAAGTAGACAGATAACATAATGCAAGAGCCTAACTGTCATGTGCCTAAAGCAAAAATACGTTATTTTTATTTGACACTGAGTTTTCAATGTTGTTCTTAGCTATCTGTAGTTTTAGCTGCAAATGAGTCTCTGACAATAGAGGAGACATAGGAGAGGAAGTACTGTCAGTGTTCAGTCTTCTGGGAGCATGGGTGTATGTAGTTCATGAGGCAGATATCTTAACCACAACATCACCTTTGGGCATTTTTCTATTTGAATCTGCATCCACACTCCTTGGGGAAACCGGAAACAGGACTGAAGCGAGAACCCAGCAGCTCCTCAGCTTTGCTCTCTGTCGCTCTCTCCCCGTCCCCCTCTCTCTCTCTCTCTTTTTCTCTCTGGTCTCAGAGAAAGTCTGAAGTAGGTTAGCACTCAGTGCCTGCACAAGGGAGGAAATTGAAATGCTGATATAAGGAGTAGCTTGGGAGAAGATGGAGGAGCTATAACCGGGACAAAATTGCCCGGCCATGATGAGAAGGAGAGACATATCTACTTGGACACAGGGGAGTTCCTCCACTGGCCAATCACCGAGGCGTGTTGCCATCCTTTATTCTTCATTCCAGTCTTGGTTTAGTGTCAGCATCAGTCTTATGAATACTTTTTTTCGCCCTTTTTCTTTGCTTGTTGTATCCACATAGCCTACAAAATTGCATTGCCACACTGGGGTACACTGGTTTGTGAGTGTAGGGATTTAATACACTGCAGAATGAAATGGGCATCCTCCTGCCTGTCCCCGCTCTGTTCTTATAAGAGATTACTCCAGGGACTTTGATCGAGCAACAAGAATTCAAGCTGCATCTTGGTTGGCTAAGGCCCTGGAAACAGAACACAACACACACAAAAGTGCACAAAATACGCAAATACGTGCACACCAAGCACGACCATCTTACTGTAGTATGTTCAGGCTAAGCCATAATCTACCTCTCTCCCCGGCAGTTCTTTTATTATAGTGCTCCCTTGTGGCATATCTTCTGTATTTATTTTGTCACATTGCATAACTCTCACCATACTGTTGTGCAAGCACTGTACCTATGGCACAATAGATATAAGCATAATTTCATTTTTTTATAATTTGAAGTTCATAGTTCCAATTTTATACTAAGGTGTAACATACCCACTGTTTAAATTGGTTAACAAAAAACAATGTACACTTCCAGGCAATCCACATCTCAAAAGCCATTTGATCAGTGTTTGAAAGACACATGCTGAGATCTGTTGACAGTTATGTTTAAGCTCTGGCTGCGTAGCAAATAGCTTGTTCTTTTGGAACAAAGGGAAAGAGACATGGGAGAGTGACGAAGACAGTCCCAATTCAAAACCCGTAACATGTGGCAGGTCTGACTCTTATCAGTATGTTCTTTTAAGGGTTGTCAGTACTGAATATTTGCTACAATGCCAGGCCTCTCTACTATGAAATGTTATAGGCAGTTGCATTAGGAGCAAGAGAAAATGTTCATGTTGCTGTGGTAAATTAATTTATTTTATTTTTACTTACGAATAAAGCTACATATCAAATGGTAAACACATCAAGGTCAAGATCGTATAAAATACTTGTTATTAGTATTTTCATAATCATAAAGTTATCTGTGAAAATTAGCATATCAAACTGGTGTATTCCAACTTTGTGATGGTGGCAATGAGCAGTGTAAAGGTGTAAACGCGTGTAAAATATTACAACTAGATGTCGGTAAAATTCAATTTTCTTTAAAGCAGATCTAACAGCGTTGAACTTGCAAATAAACTCATATAATTTAAAAATAACTGTTTATCAGAGGCACAGATTGATTTTTCTTTTCAAGGCACTCAAACCTAACATTAGGCTCGAGAGGATGAGGTGGATATGAGAGACAGCGGTGGAGGAGGACAAAAAAATTGTCACAACATGATAACTTAAAGAGTTGATGAAAATATGTTTGCACAAATATTGAATCGTCATATAGTTTGAATGAGCTACTTGTGAAATTTAAAGTAAGTTATAAGTAACTTATAGGATGTACTATGTAGCCAAACTCTAGACACATACTTAAAACCTAATTAGAAAGAACAGTAGAAAGAACAGTGATGACCGTCTCAGCCACTGTATTCAAGATGATGGGGCAATATGGTGGCTTCAACAAACTCTTATGTATTTCAGTGCATTCATTCTAAATTTGTGAAAACACATCAATTTCTTGGAAGACGTACTTACACATCAGTGTGCTTTTATGAGTAAACATTCTTTTTTTCTATTAAATAACCTTGAAATTTTACTTACTGCACCTTTAAATCTCAAGGCAATCCAAAGAAGTTGATTATGATATAAATACTTAACCATGTACATAATCCTCAAGAAAATCAGGAGGTTTTACCTTTAATGTGATATGCCTAGAACGTAGACAGTCTATGTTGCACTTTAATCTTGCATGGTCAGGCCTTTCTAATCCAAATTTGTCCTCCAAACTATTGAAGTATTTATGTCTATAAATTGGCACAACATGCCCTATTTACTTTTATCGATTATCTCTTCCCTAAAGACGGCTGTGAGTGCTGTGAGCAGCTTTGTCTCAAGACTCTGTCAGACTTTGACCCTTTTGCCTCTCTCTAATCACTGCTGGGCAATATCAGAGCAGACTATTTTCAAAACATTTCCCTATGGAGCCTCTTAAGGAGGGGGACGGTGAAAGCAGAGGTTGTCGACTCTTTGCCCCTCTGAACTAGCTGACTGGGGCCTAGGCAAATATAATGAGACTTTATCATTCTAGAGCTTATCTTGCTGCAGAATTTTCTGTTTCTCCGTGACCATACATCAGTTGTTGGCGAGTTAGACTTGTTGCTGCCAGTGTGCAATTGGCATCCAGCAATGACGAGATGAGACATTGCTAACATTTCATGAAAACACTGTTTTGCTGAAGAATTGGTGTATGTGCAGGATGGTCACTTCAGTATTCAGTAACCTAATAAGAGTAAAACAAGAATCTTGACATTTATTTTGACAGAACTCGATTATAGTACATAAACTCTTTTGCTTTATTGTTCAAAATTACAAGTCACCCAGGGCGTGTGGGCAGATAGAAAATGATGCACTCGGAACAGAGATTAAATGGGTTTGTGGGTGTTAAGGTTAATTACCACTACTATTCTGAGATGCTGACCCTTATCAAAAGCAATGTGGAGAGGATACAGATACAGAGGACATAAATTCACACATACAAAGTATGTGTTTGTGTGTGTGTGGAAACACTAACCCCATGGGAGTGTATAAGTAAGCAGCCTGATCAACAGTTAAAGAAAAGGCCTCTTTGTAAAGGGAGAGACCATTTTAAATGGAATCCACACAAATGGCCTGTAAGAAGATTAAACCCTGTCCAGCTGGGGGAAGACTCAATATCCTTCCCTGCAGGATCAACACATTAAAAAAAAAACATCTTCCCATGGGTCCCTTCACTGATTGGTCCTCACACAGCACACCCTTACTAGTGCTTTCTGTTTACCATTTCAGTCCAAATGCTACATGTTGTGCACTTAGCCTTGGTTTTCACCTTGGTGTGTAGTTTTATAGCTGTGCAGTCTAAATGAATAGGTACTGACATACATACCAGCTGAGATCAGTAGGATAAGAATCACTTATATGCATTTACAATACTGTCAACTCACCCAGTCAGAATGATACGACATAACGAAGAAAAACACATACAACAAATGTAAAATATTCTCTCAACCATTTATCCTGTGCATCCTGTGTATTTTTAATATTGGAATAAAATACAGTGTTATTTAGTGTAGTATCGATTAAGTAGCTTCATCAGCTATAACGCAAAACTTCAGCGCATCAGATCAGCTCATCCGTAGTACTTTTGTTTTTAAACTTCCCTTTTAAACTTTTATGCATGCTCAAATCCCAGTACAGTGTATGTACTTTATGCACAGCCAAAAACCTGAAGAAAAATTTGAAGGCTGAAGCATGACTCAGGTTGAAGTTAAATATGAATGCAAATGAAGCATGAGTCATTTTGGGGCAAGTGAAGACAGCTGCACTGATTAAAACTGAAACAAATTAGTTACATTGGATGGACAAGAGTTAAAATATGGCAGACAGTGTCAGATGTACAGTGTCGTGAAAAGTATTTGCCCTGTTCTTAATTTCTTTGTTTTTTGCATATTTGTCACATTTAACTGTTACGGAACATCAAACAAAATTTAATATTAAATGGTCTGTATTTATATAGCGCTTTACTAGTCCCTAAGGACCCCAAAGCACTTTACATATCCAGTCATCCACCCATTCACACACACATTCACACACTGGTGATGGCAGCTACATTGTAGCCACAGCCACCCTGGGGCGCACTGACAGAGGCGAGGCTGCCAGACACTGGCGCCACCGGGCCCTCTGACCACCACCAGTAGGCAACGGGTGAAGTGTCTTGCCGAAGGACACAACGACCGAGACTGACCAAGCTGGGGCTCGAACCGGCAACCTTCCGATTACAAGGCGAACTCCCAACTCTTGAGCCACGATCGCCCATAGTCAAAGACAACCTGAGTAAACACAAAATGCAGTTTTTAAATGATTTCATTCATTAAGGGGGAAAATAGCTAAACCTTCTAGGGCCTGTGTGGAAAAAGTACTTGTGCCCTAAACCTAATGACGGTTTGTGTCACCGTTGGCAGCAACAGCTGCAAATTTTCACTCAACCTTCTTTTCAGAATAGTTTTAATTTAGTCAGACTGGAGTGTTTAAGTATGATCAGCATGTTTAAAGTCACGCCAAAGCATCTCACATGAGATAATAGTCCGGACATTGACAAGGTCACTCCCAAACCTTCATTTTGGGTTAGAAGTTTTTGGAGTTAGGAGGTGGAGTTGCTGGTGTGTTTTTGGTCATTGTCCTGCTTCAAAACCCAAGTGCACTTGAGCTTCAGGGCACAAACTGATTGCTCGACATTCTCCTTCAGGATTTTCTGGTAGAGATCACAGTTCATTGGTTCCATCAATTATAACAAGTCCTCCAGGTCCTGAAGCAGCAATAGTAATAGCAGATCATCACACTGCCACCCCAGCATCACGTGTGACTGCTGGCATGGGTTTTTTGTGCTTTTTCTGGGGGATGAGGACAAGCACTTTTGTCTCATTAGTCCAAAGAATATTTTCCAAAGAGACTTGGGGATGATCAAAATGGGGTTGTTGTTTTTTTGGGGGTTTTTTGTTATTTGTTTTTTTTTGGGGGGGTGGGGTGGTTGGGGTGCCAGACACTGATCTTAGCTGAGGCAAGGGAAGCCTGTGGTTCATTAGATACTGTTCTGGGTGCTTTTGTAATCTCCTAGGTGAATTGCCAACCACTCCTGGAAAGGTTCACCATTGTTCATAGTTTTCTCCATTTATTGGCAATGGCTCCCACCATGGATGCTGAAGTCCTAAAACCTTGGGAATGGTTTCACAGCCCTTTTCAGACTGATAGATGTCAATGAATTCATGATTTAACAAGTGAGGCAATTACTTTTTCCACACAGGACCAGGCAGTTTTTCCCCCTTAATAAGTGCAATCATTATTTATATGACTAATATCCAAAAGAAACTAAGGGGGCAAATATTTTTTTCACGGCACTGTATATTAGCAGTGGGTTGGTACAGAGAGCCACACTTTTTAGTATCACTGAAGTGAGAGAAAAGATCGTTGCTCTGAGATCAAGGCCATAGCTGGTGGGGTTGTTTCACCACTGAGGAATTGTTGCAGAGTGTTGGGAATGACTGTGGGCTATGCTTTGCTGACGCAAGAACAAGAATGCCTCGATTGTGCTAAAATTGTGCTCACCTGTCCCCAGAGTCCAGTGTTAGTTGAATTCAGGTTGTGGCTGTGTTGGATTTTACATCAGCACTGGATTTAAAAGCAGCAGTGGGATTTGACAGTTAATGCACCCCAGCATGATCAAAAGATAAAATTCACATTGAAGATACATGTGTAACCATGGCTCCAGTAATGTTACTTAAAAAGTAAAACTGTCATCTGCAATGTATTTCTACATATATTAATGTTACTTTTTCACCCATTCAGCAGAAAATGTATGTGTATTCAAGCAGAGTATAGACATTCCATGCACATACCCTACGCTATTCACACACACAGTTCATAGAGGGCAGATATAAATGCATTCACCATCAGCATTATTATTACACCCTCAGTCACTCACACAAGCCACACCCTTACACACAATTATTGCCCATGCTTAACACAGAGTAAGAGCTTTTATTACATGAGTGAAAGAGTGAGTGACATCAGGCACCCAGTATTCACCCTCCTCTCTCTGGCAATCTGTTCTTACCTAATTATTTGGGGGGGTTGGGGTTGAGATCTACCTTAATTTGCAACTATGCAGTATGCAATTAATCAAGGCCCATGCTAACTGACAGCCTTAATGGACGCACTCAGCTCCTCTGTGATTGTCTGCTTGCTGCCTCTTCCTTCAGTGCATAGCTTCAGAAGTCAGACAAGCATATCCTTCAAGAGCGGCTACACATACAAGGACACTTCCCCTGAATTGAATGGTGGGGTGGAGTGCTGAATGAGTACATTCATCTTTGCTTACCCACACCCACCTCACAGTTGCACTGTGGTAATAACTGTGTTAGAAATATCAGCCTTTGATACCTTTGCAGAAAGGTTCGTACCTAACTGATGGTTAGAATCTGGTTCGAGTAAAAATAATGTACTTTTTTGCTACTTGAATGAATGTTGTATGATTATGTAAAAGGGTAAAGCAAGTAATATCAAGACAAAGGCAAGTATGTGTGCTTTTAAGGTTTTCAAATAGTCCTCCAGCACTTAAGATTTCGACTGCACTCAGATGGAGAGTGAGGATGTTGCCTGAGGTGCAATGCGATGACAGAGATGTGGCTCCATTTTCACTTGGAAAAGAACTTTTCAGAGCAAGTCTGCATTCTCCAGACGGCCTGCCTTCTATAAAGATGTGATGGAGTGTTACATAAAGCATTAGTTCATAAAGTTGAGGGCACAATTCAAGTGTATTACAACTCCAGGGAAACCTTTTTAATTCTCTATCTCTGCTTTGGGAGTGTACGGCTCATCATGACACTCAAACATGAGAGCCCCTCTAATATTTAGTCCTACACATGTGTTTTGTTTTGCTTTTTTCTTATTTTACCTTTTATATATCAGTCAAATACCTTCCTGCTCCTCATCCACTCCTCATATACCGTTCTTGAATCGGGGGATAAAAATAGCAATGTAGTAATGTATGTGGGAAAACTTATGGCAGTGTCTGACTTGAGAAATGGTCCTCTGCCACACTAGGTAACACTTGAGGCCTTCTATGTAATTTCACATCTTTAGTGGGAACACAATGTTTGGGGTTTTTACATGGTTAAGTGCGTCAGTCTGAATTTAAATCCAAACCAAGAATCACGTAAATTGTCTCTCCCACCTTTTACTTTTCTTCATCTGTAAAAAGAAAAAACAGAAAAAAAAACTCTAAAAGAAAATATAAGAAAAAGCAGTAAATAAATTGCACATCCACATTCAATTGGGATAGATTTAGAGCCATTCTTGTGAGATTGCAAGTTGCAATCAGAATTACTTCAAGGAAGAAGCATATCTTTTTATGTGCCTCAGTGCACACTGCTGTGGACCAAGATAGAACTCAGCCATAGTTAGCGTTGTTTTTTTCAATCATTGTTTCTGCTTTATGGGCCCATAGGCAACTTTAATGGCAAATTACAGAGAGTACATGAAGATGAGTTGTTATACTGACAGCAGAAACAATGTCCAAAATGAAAGACGGGGGAGACACAACATGTGATGATGCATTACAGAAAGCAGCCTCAGTATTTTTGTTGTTTTCAACAAGAATGTTATGAAAGAATTTAGACAACAAAGTACCAAAAAATCCCACAAACTGCTGAACCCCAGTCTTTGTAGAGAAAAACTCAATATTGTTCCCATATTGAGTAGACATCCATGAATAGTAATTATGTGAAATCATACGACTTCTTCTTCAGGCTATTTAAATATTCTGCTACTCTGTCATGCTGTTATTGTTTCCCTGCTTATGAATAGGATGCTTCCTGGCAATGAATACTCAGAGAGAGTTTAGCCTTAGAGTTATTGTGTACTACAGTGTTTGACCCTAAGAACAAATATAATTGCTTGCGTATGGAATTTCTTGCTGAAGGCTTTTGATGTTTACTGTAATGACTCATGCACAGGCTGCTAGAGATAGTTGCTGGAGTAATGCATTTAAGTTTTTAATATAATTGCATAAATGTCCTTCTATGCCATTTTGTCTGCTCAAGTTGCTGCAAGTATTGAACAGCACATGTAACATGCTAATCCAACTTCAGCAGCGTTGCTTGAGATACCAGTGACCACAAGTTTGCAAAAAAGTGCTACTCCCGACAATATGTGCCTCAGTCTTTTTGGTCTAACACCCAGATGGAAATGCTCCGGGCTTGGGGTGACCAAATACTAACCTTTGACTTCTCTGTACTTTACCTCTGACTGTGAATAAATGATTCTAAAGGGCCCCATCCCAGAGGATTAATGTGCTCAGCAAGGCTTCAAGCTGTTCACTGAGAACAGACAGAGTGAAAAATGTGCCACTGACTCTATACAGTACAGTGATACAGTGACAGTAAGTGTTAGAACAGCACAGTTAGGAATCCTGTTGCTTTTGTCACTCAAGAATCAGCTCTGTGGTAAGGGCATTAGAGGGACCGTAGTTAGTGTCAAAGTGAGATTGAACATAATTTGCAGAACTGTGAAGTAATGAATCATAATTATCAAGTTGGATAATGGCTACTCACGCAATTTACTCTGGTAAAGGTGAATTTAAAAAAACATATTCACTGGACACTTCATTAGTTACACCTTACTGGTGCTGGATTTAACCATCTTTTGCCTTCAGAACTGTCTTAATTCTTCACAGCATACATTCAGTTCTACAGAAATTTTGGTCCATACTGACATGACAACATTATGCAGTTTCTGCAGATCTACTGGCTGCACGTGATGATGTGGGCTTTGTGAAATAGCTTGTTATCCTGCTGGAACCAACCATCAAGAGATGGGTACACGGTGGTCATAAATAGAATAGAATAGAGTAGAATAGAATAATCCTTTAATTGCCCCACAATGAGAAATTTGGTTGTAACAGCAGCAAAAAAAAAAAAAAAAGAAACGGAACAGAACAGAATGGAAAGGATCACCAACAATATGTGTGGCGCTGTGGTGTTAAAACGATCAACTGGTACAAAGGCAAACAAAGTTATGCTATAAAAATATCCCCCAAATCACCATTACACCACCAGGAGCTTGAACTGCTGCAGCATGGCAGAATGAATCCATGCTTTCATGTTAATTACACCAACTTCTGTCCCTACCATCTAAATGTAGAAATTGAGACACCAATTTTTGTATTGTCCAGTCTTCTATTCTACTTTGGTGAGTCTGTGAAATCATAGCGTTTCCTGTTCTTAGGTCATGGGAGTGTCGTTCAGTGCCTTCTGCTGCTGTATCCCAGGTACAAGGTTTGACATGCTGTGGATTCAGAGATGCACAACATAACTTGGTTGTAATAAGTGGTTATCTGAGTTGCGATGCCTTCCTATCAGCTTGAAGCAGTCTGGCATTCTCTTCGGACTGGTATCATCATAGCAGTTTCACCCAGAGAATTACCGTTCACTGGATATTTTCTCTTTCTTGGACCATTCTCTGTAAACCTTAAAAAACCTTCTGTGATAAAATCCCAGTAGATCAGCAGTTTCTGAAATACCAATGACCATGCCATGTTACTTAAAAAAAGTCTTTGTTCATTAAGCTTGGGTCCCCTACCAGAGGCCTGGGAACTTGAAGGTCCTGTGCAGTATCTCCACTGTTCCTAGAACTCTCCTAGACAGATATCTCAGATATCATACCTGGGATCTGCTGGAGCCACCCACCCAGTTTGGGGGTCACTGCCCAAAGTACTCTAATTACAATGGGGACCACAGTTCCTTTCACCTTTCAGATTTCATCTAACTCCTCTCTAAGCCCTTGGTATTTTTCTAGCTTCTCATGTTCTTTCTTCCTTATGTTGCTATCAGTTGGTATAGCTATATCTGCCACTTCAGCCTTCTTCCTCTGATTGTCCACCACCACTATATCTAGAAGTCCAACACGATCTTAGTTTGGTCATTCTCAACCATCCGAGGGACATTAACCCATTTTTGACCTCGGGACTCCAGGCCATACTTGGCAAAGATGTTTCCGTATACTATGCCAGCCACTTGGTTATGGAAAGCAATTTTTTTTGTTCCCTACATGTTGAAAAATTACTTTACATCTTTACCAACAACAGCCCCAAATAATATTCTTTACAATTATGTTGTGAAACAGACCACAGAAAATTAGTAGTACATTTAATTTTTAATAAAATTAATCTCTATTTCATTTGAAATAATAGGATCAAACACAACATTTTACCTCAGAAAATTTATGCTCAGCGCGTTAGGACTTATTCAGGCAAGCAGTACAAGCTGGGTAGTAGGTCACCACTAGGACACGTCCACCTGGGAACACAGACACACTCACATTTCATGGAGAAGAAGAAGAAGCAGCTAGAAAGCACTTTCAGTAAACTCCCAGTAAACCTTTACAGTTGTCCATTCATCAAATGCCAGAGAAGAGTTTATTTGTTTGCATGGTACAGTTGATAAATTTCCAAGCTAAAGAAAGGTGATCCATCCATGGGGCAAAACATTTTACACTGAGGTTGAGTCAGTGATGTATCTCTGACCACAGTTGCTTCATGGGACATCAAACTTCAGAATTGCTTCTTCACAACTGAAATGTGAATAGCTGGAAGGTAACCAACCGGATATTAAACATTAAATAATTTTAGTGTGAAATTGCCATTTTCTGTTTTCTTCTACAATTTGCCATCTATCATCTTCCCAATGTCTGCCTGTTATTGTCAGATTTGATTGCAAACAAAATGGATGCGGTTGATATGCTTTCATATTCTGATAAATTTTCCAGCAGGAAGATAAATAGTCCAGATATGTTTGTGCTTGTACAAGCATTTTGCAGGGCTAGCACATTTGTCAAGTGCTGCTGACACTGTTGTGGAGGAGTCCTCATGGATCACTTGGTATCCAGGAAGAATGTAGGCTAGAACATACGCACAGAGTCATTTTAAATAAAGACATTCTTGTATCCTTTTAAATAGAGCATTAGACCACACGGCTATGTCAAACACATTACATATATTATCAACCCCAGTCTGTGCAAGTGTTGTTTGTCATCTGATTACCACCCACAAGGGGTGCCATACAGTCAGGGGTGAATTATGGGGTGTCAGCAGAAAAGACAGGGGTCTTTTTTAAGTTTTTTTTCCCTGATAGTTTTATGTGAAATGAATATGAATTTCCTCCCCTCTCCCCTTCTGTTCTCTTCCTTTGTGCTGGTAAAGTAGATCCTTGGAGGCTGAGAGCATTGTTTAACTGTGGGGCCTAATTAAGCACAGGAGTGAAATATCAGAGTCGGATCTGAGACGAGTACGGATGGGGATGCTAACAGAATAAAGGGCTGGGTGTGTATGTGAAAGCCTCTGTCCATAGAACTGAGCATGCATTCCACTAGGCATAGCATCACAATCATCAGGCTGTGGTTCAGCGTTCCTACAGCTTGAAGTCCTAGTTTGTATTCTTGTCCACTTCTTGATCAAAAATCCCCAATGGACAGTCCTCTGCAGCCATCACTTTGGGAGTAAGGCTGGTTGGAGTTAATTAAATCTGAGCTAAGTGAAGCGGCAGAGTTGGGTAGGAGGTAATGGTTACCCATCTTCAGCTAGGACTGTAGAGCGTCCTGACCAATGAGAAAGCAGGAATGATGCACTGCCTCACAACGGCACAGCCAAATAGTTAAAGAGGACAAGAGCAACATGCCGTTAAATTGAATGGGAAAGATCTTTAAGGCAGGGTGCAGCTCTCAGGCAGTGGGCAGAGCCGATAATTTCAACGTCTGCTAATCACACAAATGCCACTGAGTGCTAACAGTACCTGAACCTGATGTTTTCATATTTTCGTATCTCAGCTGGAAATATTTAGTTGTTTTCTTGTGCCTCTAAAGTCAGTCATAAAACCCTAAATGAAACAGACTTGCTGATTTAATGAGAAAGCACAGCACTCACTAATAGGAAAAAGTCAAGGAATATTATAAACGGATTTATCATGTGTGCATCATCAATGTTGTAATTTCTTCAGTATCTCTTCATAATTGTTATAATTATAATTAAAATTACTGGTGCAGGAAACTAAGCAGAAAAATTACAAGTTGTATGTATGAAACAGGAGACACCTTTCAAAAGCATCTCCTGGAGTTTAGCTTCATCGTTAATGTTTTGTATGTGAGCGAGAGTAGAAACAGCTATATTTATATCTGCTTCATACATAGGTGAACAAGGAAAACGACGTCTCAGTCAAATATATATTGAAGTCTTTTGCTTTTAATCACAATACCATGTATGCAATCCACAAGTTACATTTAATTATTGTGACAAATTAAACTGCATCAATATCATAAGTCCACTTGTATTACACTGACTGTGCGACAGCAAGAAGTTCCTTTGCATTTTTGATGTAAAGAATTAAGCTCATGTCAGTATCTACTCCCAGTTGATGTTTATTGTTTGTTTACATCATGTCATATGAAGTCTCTCTCGTCAGAGCTGATTGTACCATTCTAATAATCATGAGGTCTCGTCTTACTAGCTGAGCATTAGTTCATTTACTGACTTCACCTGAATGTGGAAAAACACCACGCACGCTTTGAATTTTCTCACTGCTACAGAGTAATGAAGAGAGCTTTTTGGGACAAGCTTTCACAAAAGAACTCCTTAACATTTTAAGGTTTTTGAGTTTCTCTTGTGTCACAGTGACATTTCCAGAGAAGGGTCGCGGGTGGAAGAGTGCATCTTTCACTGCCGAGCTAACCTTATCTGTAGGAGTGAATACTGCACAATGTTCCCTGCCACAGCTGATGGAATCACATTCAGCAGGGCCACCAAGACCAGCAAATTGAGGTTCATTTTATCACAGTTTATATTGCAATGTGTTATTATTCCCACACTATTATGGGCAAAAGGTAACAGTCGTCCACGTCTCAGATTTAGAGTTTGGCCAATCTGAGAATGACGTGGTTTGCTCAGGACTTTGCTCATGTGGTTAAACACTTTACTGCAAGGATACACTTTGGATCCAATGATAGGTTTCTTGTTTGTTCCAGTACAGAAATACAGGGAGAGATTACAGATTACAGATCGTTGTAACGGTCAAGAGGTCGATGAAAAAAAGGCAAAGAACGAGATTGTCAAAGTGGTCTTGCCTCGAGGAGCGAGAACAAGGGCTTGGAGCAGAAGATGATGATGATGGAAGGTGTGATCCAATGTCTGCTGAGAGCAAATCTACAGGTCTGAACAGCGGCCACTGTGTTGTCGGACAGGAAGCTTTTGAAAATTAGATTTCTTTCTCTTTTTTGCAGATGGAAGGAGGTGTTATATCTCATAGGGGACAGGATGTCATGGAGGAGAAATGTATTTTTTTTCTTTCCTCCAGCTTGTGGGAAACATCCACCTGGAAGTGACAGTTAGGCATGCAGCAATGCATTGTTGAATCTGACTGTGTGAGACATGACAACTAAGCAGCAGCATTGCAAAGTGTGCGTAGAAGGGGGCTAAAGGCAGTGCAGTGAAGAATTTTGCTTCAATTCATGCTGCACCCCAAGTTTTTCACATTTCTGGCTGTGTTTGTGCATACACAGGCCAATATTATGAATAAAGGAAATATTGATTTATGGCTGATTTATATCAGATGTTGCAGGTAATAGAGATGAAAATGAAGTTTCTCTTAACAGCATTTATATAATCACTAGCGAACATCTGTAAGCCTCACTTTTGGGAGCTGATAAAAGATAAATATGAATTTCATTAGCAATGGAAAAAAAACCTTTCATTTGTAGGTTTTATTCCTAATAAATGCATTACAGGGAAACTGTCCTTATGCACATATTTTTTTTCATTTGTGAGTTAACTAAATTACAAATATGCATGAGACTGCTTAGACCTGTGAAAGTATTTTTCTTTTAAACTGTAAAATGTGCTGCATCTATTTTAATTTTTTTTAGGTATGCTCTGGTGGACTCATGGGAAATCAAAGTGCATTGAAGCCCAAGATTTAAAAACAAAGTAACACGGCAAATATTTACAACAGTAAATATTTTTGCTGATCGGTCTACATAAAAAATAAGTGTCTCACAGACACATCCTTTGCAAAGTAAAAGAGTAAGGGAAGACTGGACGTGAATCAAGGTCCATATTTCAAATGTTGTTTTCCATCTATATTTAAACCAAAAGATGTCACCATATGTAATATTTAATAATACACAGTTATATATCACTAAGGTGGCCAAAACTGTTTTTTAAACAAAAAGTAACCTGAATGTTTGCGTCCATGTAAACACATCCATGGCTCAAAGGGTGACATCGCATGTCAATGGGCAGTTCAGCATCTTCTCAATTAATTGGGTTCTACCTTCTTTCTCTCTGCCTTAACCGTAATGCCTGTCTCTATGATACCCCTACGATACATATGAACAATGTCTTTTCTATCAGCCATTTAAGTACACTGGACTGGTTTCAGCCTTCCTTCTCTTCATAAATGTGTATCCCCTCTTTCTTACTCGGCCTCACATCCGTGCTGGGTCTCTACAGCATGCCTTAAATTTTCTGTATTTGCTAGTGTTGGGTATAGGCCCACATTCATCATGACAAATGTAAAGTCATGAGAATAATGAGGTAGAACAGAAATCACCTAATTTTTCAAATAGGAGTTTATTTTGCAAACCCATGTTTGACTTCCCTAACTAGATACCAACTTGCTGTTTCCGGTGTTCTTTTTAACATAACACATTTAGGTTTTAAAGAAATTAAACATCCCATAAATATCCCATCTGCCTCTGTGCTAGTCACTTTGCAGCCACACGCAGAGTAGAGTGCAGATTTAACAGGTTTGTGTACTCACATTCTAAGAAGCTCGATATTCCTGCAGGTATATCTTTTTTTTAATTTGCTGTGACACAGTAGTAGTAATGTTTTCTGCAACAGTGATACAGACAGATGGGTTTTGCTTATAAAATAATAAATGACTAACCTATTGTCTATGTGATTCCTAGTGATAGGTTGACTTTTACAAAAGCAGGATTTTTTTCTTCTTGAGTTCGACTATATCAAATTGTGGCTTACATACATTAGGGCTTCTTTCTAGATTTTTTAATATCTGTACATTTTGTTGTACTTGTAATGTATATAGCATCTATTTACATACAATAGATTTTTTAAGATATAATCTAGGGAATATTTGTGAAAATGGACCATATATAAAAGATCTCAATACTAGATCACAAAGCATGTAAGTGCTTGCTTTAACCAGTGATTACTGTAAATATTTATCTGAAGTCTAATTAGTCATCACCCCTGGTAGGCACTTTGTCCACGATTAAACAGGCATGTGGGATTATACTGTAGGTGGAAAATTTTGTTTATCTAAGGTACCGTGAGAAATGCAGAGCGTTGGATGTTGCATAGATTGTCAGTCAGCATCAGTTATTTTAGCAGTTGTTTATATTCAAGTGACAAAGCCTCTTGTGGCTAAAAGATTTGTGACTCTTGGTTATGAAGAACAAAGGATGAAATGCATTTTTAGACATCCACACTGTCTCCAGAGGAATCAGGTTGGGAAAGCAAACAAATCATCAGATTTTGATTAATGCTCGTGTCTTCCTTGCTTACTTTTTAGATGGTTGTACTCTAGGAACAGGCATTTCAGTCCTGATTTTCTCCTGTCCAAATGTCAGTGTGCTACTCTCATCAGTGTATTAGTACTTTGAGCAACTGTATTTATTGCATACAATACATATGTTATATAAGATCAGGTTAATATACAGAGATTGTGAAGTGCAATGCTTCATGCTGCATGTCAATTGGCCTGTGAGCAGCACTTATATTTAGACTAGACTGCACATTTAAAAAGAAATATTAGATGATAACAAATAATGTGTGTGTGTGTGTGTGTGTGTGTGTGTGTGTGTGTGTGTGTAGGTGTGTATTTTAAAGCACTGATCAAATGAAAACAGTTTGTTTCTATGGATGACTTCCTTCTGGCTCTTCCAGAATCATTTCCACTTTAGTATAATATGTAATTTTGTTGCATAAAATTGTAATATACAGCTTTTATTTAACACTACTGTGTGAAGATGCTTTCTTAGTCTGGTCAGTGAGCTTGTGTTCCACTGGAATCCTAGATACACACCACCACCATGCCCTAACCAAACCTCTACAGCTTCTTGATATCTTCAGAACACAGTTTCTCATGCTTGCCACGGAGCCTTGTCTTTAGAAAATGTCATTAAATATTTATTTTGTGGCTGTTGACTGTGTCCTGCGTAATTTGGGGGCAAGACCTTGTCACAATTTACAAGAAGGTCTCGATTAGGAATAATTGTTCTGCTCCGGTGATATGACTGGAACCTTCACTATTTTCCTCTCCGCACCTGTTCATTTCATAGTTTACTATCCATGAATATTTTTAAAAAATACCAATATCCCTCTGGGTATTTTTAAGGCTGATTTACTCAGTGTGTGTGTGTGTGTGTGTGTGATTTCAAAAGGCTATAATTATGGGTTTGCTAAAATAGCAACCTTGCAGTAAATTTAAAAAATTGACTTCCACTAGAGGGCAGTACAACAACCTGCTCTAATTAAATCTGTTGCCAACTGCCAGTAAAACAGAAGAAGACGAAGAAGAAATTACATATTAATCATGCTGTGAGTGAGACAACGCAGCAATAATTGAAAATAAAAAGTAGTCAATCTGACCTGGGTCCTGGAGAAAATTCTGACCCAGATGAAGGCCCTAGCATGAGCAGTGGTCAGAAGAAAGCTATACTGGGGACAGACCCAACCAATTCCGCTATGCCTGATGTGGGGGGAAAATTATCAATATGCTTCTTGTGACATTTTTGTTTGGTGGTGTACCGTATGATTTTTCTAATGTGCAATGTGTCTAATGTGTCTATGTGCCGTGGCTCCAAAAGGTTGGGAAACATTGCCATGATCAAACTCGTCCAATATGTTTGCAGGCATGTCTGGAGTCCCTGCAGCCACTGGTGTTGTTATGCAACCTACTGTTATCCAACCATGTGACACTCACAATTCCCCTCTTTCAAACAGTATGTTTTTTGATCGTTACCAGTGAATGCCTGCAGAATTAATGGACTTCATACCTTTTTTTCAAAAATGAAAAACAAAGATAAACAAATATTTATTTAATCTAAAGGACATAAACATGAAGTGCGTAATTCACTATCAAGTCATGTAGGTAATAAAGGGAAGCGTTAGCAAATGTGAGATACGTGTTGGCAACAGTGTTGGGTAAGTTACTTTAAAATAGTAACTTAGTTACATTACTAGTTACTTCTCTCAAGAGTAACTCAGTTACTTGAAGTTACTCGTTACTTTCAAAGTAACTAGTTACTAGGGAAAGTAACTTTGGTTTTACTCGGAATTCTCTTGCTAATGTGTTGCTTCCATAACTTTGCCAGTCTTCTAGCTTGCTTACTTGCCACAACTGCACTGTGCCACCTACCAATAGAAAGGAAAAGATAATGTACATATTTCCACGAGAGAAATCCCACGCCTGGACCGTCATTGACTGCCACCATGATTCTAGCCTATGTCACAGAGTCATGTGCGTCTTTTACATCCAACACAAAAACTGCAGTCGTGGTGCTTTGATTGTACTCAGAACTCAGAAATTCTGCCTTCTGAATAGGAAGATGTAGGTAACACCAGACTGCAGATGAGCTGCATACAGGGCTGGACTGGGACAGAAAATTGGCCCGGGCATTTTGACTAGAGACCGGCCCACCATTATTGGAAAAATCATAAAGCCTTTGAATGAAAATAAACACTGTTGTGACAGTGATGTACACTGTTCTGATGGTATATATGCATCAATCTATCAATCGTTTGTTGTAAGATTCAGATAATTATTTTTTAAAAGCGAGACATTTTAAATGAGAATAAGAAAGAAAAGTATTTCTTTGTGCCCCCCTCTCCCTGTTAATGCCCTACATGCCCCCCTGGCAACACTTTGCTAGATCCGCCCCTGCACAGTTACCAGCTGTCAGCTACTTAGAAAACGATCCTGGGGTTATTTGTCTCTCAGAAACAGTTCACAACTTCCCTTCAACTCATTCATGTCACCTAAAAGGTAAACCTGTTTCTCCATCACAGCTCTGATGGTTCAGTAAGGACATCTCCTGGTTTCATCTTCATGTTTCCCTCTCACCACATATACAAACCATATCATGACCAGCAGCTTTACAGCTGTGGCTCCAGCAAACATCAGCTGATACTAGAAATTAATATTAAATAAATTCTAACAACAGCTGATCAAGCTTAAACGTGCTGCTGTTGTTTAGCGCGACATCCGCTGGTTTCCTCTTTCTGGTGCAAAGTGAGCGATAAACAAACAAGAGAGAAAAGCCGATCAGCTGATCATTGATCAGTTTTCATGACTGAAGAAACAGGAGAGGGAGGGGGGAGAATGAGAGAAGAAGAGGCAGCTGTGCAGCAAAGACACAGAATAACTCCAGCTTTGTGCCTTTTCCATTGTAGCTGAATTACGGGACAAACTGTTCCTTTTCACCTCAATAAGAAACGCGTAATATTTTCTCTGAATACCAGACGGGACGGCTGGCAACTCTAATAACTTATGAACAAAATAAAGTTCAACATCATTAACTTCATAGCACCACCCAGCTGTATAGAAACTCCGTCATGCTAGCTAGCACGCAGTACGGAAAAAGTCAGAATAACGAAAATAAACTCCACCTAAACTTGGTTTATATCTGACCCAGAGAGACTGCAGGTCATAACTTCTTACCTGAAGTTCAGTTCACACTTGGACCGGCGGCCGCCTCGGGTCTCTTTTCCTTCTGCATCCCTTTTCCTTCATCCACCTGCTGGCCTCCACCACTTGCTAATGTTACTGAATCTGTGGAAGCTCCGCGATAGCCACCACACGAAGTAACGAGTAACGAGCCTATCTAAATCCCAGTAACGACTAACGCGTTCCTGATTTTGGCATAATAACTAGTTACCGTGCTCGCTACAACAATAATAACGTAGTTACTGTAACGCGTTACTTAATAACGCGTTAGTCCCAACACTGGTTGGGAAGTGCAAACCAAACCTGAACAATAACACAAACAAATGGAACCAGGAAACAGGAGATTGCATAGGCAGTTGGAGCAGCACCAGTCAATAAGAATGCAGATTTAAATAGCTGTTCAGAGTAATGTGTTCACGTTTCCACCAGTCTCCCTCAGCTCTAACCAGGAACTTGCAAACCAGAACAGAAACAGCACCAAAGGAAAAAGTGCAGCTGTGATAAAGGCAGCATTCTGCATTCATCATCTTTGGAAATTTCTAAACACTTTTGATGAGCTTTAAATAGCTCAGCATGCTTCAATAACTAAGTCAATCTTTCATTAGTGTAGCTGAACTCAAAAATGAGAGACTGCATTTTTCAGCAACTGCACAGTGAGGGAAAATCTATTTGGTCAGATCATGCTGATGATTTCTGTAGCATTGCATCTAAATGGGAGAATAGTTACATTACAGCAGATTGCTAATGAGTACAGTCTGTGTTTAATGACGAAACATAGATCAATGAAATTGCCCTAATTGCATTATGCAAACTCTGTGCGGAATTGAAATACGGAAAATACCATCCAAGGTGAAGCTCATAATTAACGACGAAGTAAAATCCTCACAATATATTGTGCTTTCTTCAGGTAGAAACAGTCTCAGCTGGGAAAGCAGAGCTAAAATGTCACTAGATGTCAAAGAAAAGGCCAAGAGCCTGTAAGTTCAGACGCTTTCAGGTCTTTTCTCTCCATTCTTCTCTTCATTTTGTGCACAGGCACCGACATTGTGGTTTGATTAAGAGCTCCCCAGGGTTTGGCAGAGGGAAGAGAATGTGTTTACTACAACAGTTTTATGCCATATACAATGTTCAGTTTGTGGTCCTGATTGAGCCCAGTAGGCCTATCGAGATCGCAGCCTCTGCTCTCTCTAATCCTCTGGGGGTTAATTAACCAGAATAGGTAACTAGCTAGCAGCTTCTGATTGCATTAGCAGGCAAACAGACCTATTGAATCTTCTTTGTTTGCTTCTAGTAGGTAGTGTTTTCAAAGTTTATTTGATTTTCCTTATTTGAAACTGCAATTTGAATGCAGACTGAATAACTGATGCAGATTTTTTCACTTTTATCAATTTCCACCAAGTCAGTTGTGGCGCTGTTTTTTCAGCTCTGATACACTTGAGGGATCTTTTTTTTTTTGCTCAAGAGAGGAAAACACACAAGAAGAAACCAAGAATCCTGTTTTCTAAAGGACTGTTTGTGGCATATTGATATCAGTTGCTACTCAATGAATTACTGTGGTAAGACATCTTTACTTCATATTTGTGTTTAAAACATAAGTTGTTAAGCAAAAGTCTCCAATCTGTAAAGACTATTGGAGTAAATTTAGATAATGTATTACTTATAATACACATAGTTCATGCTTGTAATCATACAAGCATCTAAATGGGCGCTTTGAATGGATTAATATTTGAATATAATCTCTGAAAAAGAGGTGTGAGGGATCAGAGAAAGTCATGCAGTGTCTTCATTCTTTTCAGTGTAATCCTCTTTTTTTCTGTTGCTGTTTTTTAGAGTGTGCGTGTTCACTTTCGATGACATGATAAAAACATTCTGCAGCCTAATTTAAATGCCTAGGGTCAAATAATACTTTTTGGATTGCTCCCTTGGTTGCCTGAAATACTACGATACTGTGAGATTGTCCCCCTCAGACAAATGCTTATTTTTGACTCGCACACAGATGGGTGTAAATCCCTGTCATCTTGTTAAATCTGTGCCAGTGACACCAAACTTTACAGAAACATCCTGATGGCAAGTGCCCTTTGTGAAAAATAAGCTTTGTGCCCGTGTCGCCTTACTAAGCTTCCTCCGTCTTACAACATAACCTTTGCGTATACTACCCATCTTATCATCCTATTACTTGTTCATGTGGAGTAAATGAAGAATAGCAGGGAAGAATTGTACAGTGAGCGATGAATTCATCTTTTCTACATAATACATGCCTTTTTGCCATAGTCTTTGTCTTCATGAGCCAGATACCTGTTAACATGTGTGACAAGACGAAACACTAAGAAGTCTACTACTACTTTTAGTTGCGGTTAGCATTTTTTTTTTACACGTTGTACAAAAGATCCTAAGAGCCTTAAAATGTGCATTTTCTGCATGCTGGTGTAGGCTTAATCTTTCCACTGTCTCCAGCAGTGAGGTGTTATGAGCATACAATGCTAGTCTGAAAGGTTTCACCAAAATGCTGAGGCTTAAGGAAAAGAAGAGCATGATTCATCTTGTTTGTAAGCCAAGCCTCTATTAAGGGCAGAGTAAGAAAAAGGCCTTTGCTATAGCTCTTCCACCCAGATGCTCTGTAATTGCTTTCGGCTGCGCCTTGAGAATTTGATGAGTCAATTCAAGACTTTTGTTTGAGTGACTGAGCAAAAACTGAGCTCTCGCGGTGAAAGTGAATTATCACAGCATCATTGTGGAAACACATAACTGAAGGCCACAGGGTGTGAGCAAGCTAAAAAGCATTAGACATCAGGGCTCCTTAATTCTGAATACATAATTGCTTTCATATGCATTAATGAAGAAAAAAAAGACACCTGCAGCCTGCTGATATTGTAATTCATTGCTTTTGAGCTTTTAAAAAATGATACACACTCAGCTCACATTCACAATAGTTCTTCAAGTTTTGCATTTTTAGCAACAGGGTGTCATTACTGAGTTTATCTTTTCCCAGGTTAATGTTAGCAGAGTTCACACGCAGTTTCAGTAAGGATCATCCTAACACTGAGGTGTGGTCTGATGTGTTGTTTGTGTACAGCTTGGAATAGTGTTTGTAAAGCTCTTGACAAACAAAGCACACACGTAATTAAAAATATCTTTATGTTGGATTTATACTTATGACCTCTTAGCCTCAAGTCTAGTCACATTTCTATTCCCGTGCTAAGAAGATGGATGACACATTGAATGAATCTCCTTAAAGCTGATTTCTTATTAAAATAGAATAACCCCAGTTCCACAAGGCCAAATAACCAGTTTTTTCACGATGTCCCACTTTCTGGCTTTCAGGAGTTATGAAATGCATACCCTTCTGATTCGGTGGTAAAGATAGTTTAAATTAGCAAGGATGAGACAGTCTTTGTATGTGTCACAATTTTCCCGTGGTGGCCTACAGAGAAGGGCCGCCACACAAGTCTCTTAAATTATAAATGCGTAAAATTATCATTAAAATCAAACTATCCCTGCACAAAATCTACCACAAAGCCAAGTCATGCTCACTCATAAACAGTGAAGTCCCTCTATGTGTCACCCTCTTTACACGTACAGATGGTTGTATCTTGCACTTATGACTCACTGATCACTCAGGCTCTGTGCCTTGTTGTGTTGTTTTCACTTGCACCTCTCTAATTATAACTAATTTCCATAATACCCCCACCACTCGTTGTCCTCCACTGCACTTTGCACCCCTGTACATAGTTCAACGTGGAGTGTCTAACTTTGAAACATGTTAACAATTAATAAAAATAGAATTCTGTATAACAAGACACAGACAGTCCTCTTATTAGAGCTCAACAAAATGTACCGAGTTTGTCAAAAGGAAAGGTTGTAGCGTCCTCACAAGACCCTAAAACCTATGCTCTTTGTCATACATGAGATGTGTCAGATTGCTTAGTTGTTTTTACAGTCTAGCCACGTTTAAGAGGATGACTTGTGTTTTTATTAACTTGCTGTCATACCAGAAATGTGTTTATATAAGTTTTTTTTTTTATAAAATTTGTCAATTTCCCTGAAAATAATTTGCAAAAATATATCAAGTATACAGGTATGTTGTTTAGAAAACTGTGTCACGTATAGGAATAATCATTTTTAAACCAGATTCCAGAATAAAAGCAATCATTTTGGTTTATTTAATAAGAACCGGGGACATGTTTACACACTTTTTAAGGATGCTGGCCATGTGGTGCACATGGACACTCAGTAATTAATTGCTGGAAATGATACCTATTCAGACCATCTGGACCATAATTAGGCCACAGTAGTGCCCTCTGGCTTAGTGTCGTCATGCCCCCCCCCCCTACAGACTAAAACCAATAACCTTTTTCCCCTGAACTTTTTCATCTTGATGACACTGCTGTCCTTGGAAGAAACCCCACGGAGCACCTTCCAATAAGTACAGGATTCTATGCTCTTTTTAGCAAAGATCACTGTGGACATGCACATTGAAACCAAAATGAGATCAATACTGAAACTGAGAAGTATAATGTATGGTAGAGTAAGAAACTAACAAACTAGGATGTATTTATAGCTAATGAGCAAAAGTGTGTTTTCTCAAACCACCATCGGTTTGGCTTTTTGAAATGCAGGGGTCCTACAACTGGAGCTGCAATGGTGAACAAGTCATTTCTTAAGTTTCATCAGATGCTTCTAAGTATAAATAAGAATTAACAAACTAATTATTTTATATTTAAAAGATTTTGAAAAACTAAAATTGACCTCACAGTTGGCTACAACAAAAAAAAAGAAACATTTTATCATATAAATTTTAAGTATAAAGTAGAACAAAGACAGCTTGCTTGTGCTTCTCTCTTCTACCCCACACACCAGTCTGCCTTGTTGCTGATTTAGACTTCTGTGGTGAGTCTTCATAACTTAAATTTATGTCTGTTCATGGTGCATTCGATGTTATCTTGTTGTGGTGTAATGATGTTATATATGCTTTATATAGTCAGCTTTTCAGATGCAAACATATTTGTCCCTCAGGTTTTTGCACTTTGTACATTTTTTCAAGTCCATTCCTTCTATTTGTTGACATCTATTAGTCTTTATATTGAGGCTGTTGATCATTATTCTTTATACTGATTGTCATTCTCTTAATGATTTATTAAAAACAGCCAGAAATACATAGCACGAATCTACTGCATAGAACAGTTCAATCAAAATAATTATAGGCTGAATCAAGATGACATTTAGCTGCATTTTTAGGAAAGGAACACTGGGCTACAGCATAGGTTCCATTGTAGAGTTTCAGTGGGGTTTATGGTTACTATGGTGTATATTTAACACCGAAATACCCCTTGTCAGTCTGCAACCCTCCTCCCCTTCCAGTGTGCCTGATCTGCTATGGATTTCTCTTTATTTGCTTGGATTCGTACTCCACACTCTGGTCTCTATGCTCATTTCTGCTATGGTTCTCTCACTTTTCTGTACAGCCAGCAACCCACCACGTTCTCTGTGGCCACTCACACATCCTGCCCCAATCTGACCCACTCTGCCCGAGCTCAATATCTCCATGACCCGTTGAGCCCTACAGTAATTATTCATCTTTAATCAAAATACGGTCTCCTTTCTATCTATCTGTCACATATCTTTAGCTCTTGCTGATGTATTATAGCCTTCATTCTTCATTCCTGCTTGCTTAATCTGTTCTCTGGTCAGGTTTTATCTTCTTGTAAATGCAAACATGGCCAAAGTGTTCAGAGAAACTTGTGAACTCGTAGAAAAGAAGTGTGTCTGTGTCTCTGTTACAGTGCAATTAGTTTAATCCTTGCGAGTAAACAGGTGTGAAAATATTTCAAAGTTGTTTGCAGTTGGATCAGTAATATTGTCAGCATGCACTAGCAGATGGACTGGGAGATGTAGCAAGAGATGTAGCAGGAGTTGGCCAGACTGGCTAGAAAGTGTAGCTGCCTTATGAAAAAGGCAGTGCAGCAGATAATCTCAGAACTCATGATCCATATCTTACCTCAGAAGCAGTTTACCTGCAGTGGTACAAGCTTCATTTTTTCAGTACATCACATTGGTTGGCATCACTAATTTTAAGACATGTCTTAACCAGAAACACATGAAATACTAAATGTGTATTAAAATTTTGATAAAATATATAAAAGCTATTAGTTTAAGGTGGTACATGGGCATAATTTGCTTACTTAAAGACTGCCTCAGCGGTGGTAGTGCTGAGAGTAATATAATAAGATTTTTGTGGGTGAGTCCATAGAGCAACTGATTAATCCAAAGATTAATTTAATCTGTTTTCATAATAAAACATTATTAGCCATCTCCTCCTTTGAGCATTGCCTTCCAGCCTTCTTAAAAGATTATAAACTTCCCCATCACTTACCTTCAAGCAGTCAAGAAAGTCATTAATTTAAGTAGACATCCTTAGTGTTCAGGATGGAAGAAATCAACCAAGTGCCATAAGAAATGACCATGTTAATGATTTCTTTGCAAAAGGGTCTGTCTGCAGTAGAGTCAGTTACAGCTTATCTTCAGCAAACAGGGCCCTGAAGAAACCCACCCTAGGTCTCTAGGTAGCAACAAACTTTTAATGCAGGAAAGTGGTTGTGAGCAATAAAGAGTCCTCAATAAGTCTACTATGAAAATACAGAACTGTTTTGGTGAGTGTCTCCAAATCTTGGCAAAATTGTCCCCCAAATGAACATAACTCCTCTGCTTGTTTATCATTTTCTAAATGATAAACTATGGGCTTATCAAATACCAGAAAATTATGCATAATTGTTTATAAAAACGTGTTATCAGCACTGGTAATTATCTTTTAAACTTAATATCTTTAGCAAACTTGTAAATAGATGCATGTAAAATGTGAGCTAGTGACATCACCTTTAGATTGAGCTGGACTAAACAACACTTGATCCCAAAAAAACAGTCATTAAATGTCATATGTGTTTGTGCCAGAAAACATTCTTATTTTTCCTTAGTTGTCACAGTGTATATTAAAGAAAGTTGGTAGTCTTTCCATATTTATAATCTTTTGTTCAATCCATGATAAAATATAACTCTCCAACTTCCATGTAGTTATATATTCAGTTTTTAAGCCGGGGTGTCGTGAGTCAGTGGGCCAGTCAGATCATAATTCAGAAATGGCCATACTTGTCCCTGAAATGCAATAAAAATGTTTTTACAATGATGCTGATATTTGATACCATTTTAGAGCTGATTCACAGAGCTCTTGTAAACAGCTTAATATCAGATCATCTGCTGGATTTGCACATATTGCACATGTTGCAGATATGCAGATATACAATCAAAGATTTTTTTTTCATTCATGAAGAATTTCAAAGTAGCCTGATAGCATAACCTTTAGAGCTGCTGAATCAAATTTCACATACAGGAAAGACAAGCTCACTTTTCATGTCTCTACCTTGAAACAGTGAAGTGCCCAAATAATATTGAAAAAGGTTTTATTTATTTAATTATATATTATTATTGTTATTAAAATAGTTGACCAGTCTAAACTGGAATTTTACTTCTAAACCAGGGTATACTTTCAAATGTATTTCATATAGAAACAACTACAAAAATAATCCTATTTCAGAATTCACATGGCCATGTGACTCTTCTGATCCAGTTTTTCCTGCTTTTATGTGAAATATTAGATTTCTGCAGGGATAACATATATATGTTGACCCTGCAGAAATACACACACACACACACATATATAATTTCTCAGTTATAGACGTTCCGTTACAGGCAAAGAGGCGTAATAGTTCTTGTAGATGTACTAGATTCAGGGCTTTGCTTGAAACGTGGTCTATTTGGCCTTGTGTTTGATGCAAGTAATTTTTGATTCCAACTATTATTAAAGTCAGGCGTGTGGATTTTAACCAACAGAGTAAAGTATATATCTTCCTCTGGGAAACTTTTCCATTATTGGTTAGCAGTTGGGTCTGTTTCAGAAATGAGACTGCAGCCTTTTACAAGCTGAAGTTACCTTGAACATATTGCCTTGGCAGACCTACTGTTAAAATACTGGATTCCCATATCCCCCCTTTTTGAGTACTTTAACTAATCACCCTGGGCTATTGTTAGTTAAACTGCTGCCGTGTAGAGAGCTACAGTCCCTGGATGTATCCAGATGCTTTCTCACTGCTCTGTGTTCACTGTGAAAGCAACTTCAAGGAAACATGAAACAGAATAAAGTGAAGTAAAGTGAGAGCTACTTTTGCATTGCTTTTTTGATGGATTGCCTGCAAATATGACAGAACTGTAACAGTAACTGAGTGAGTGCTTAAGGTACTTTGACTTCAAAAGTCCTGCTTTTTTGAACAGTGTACTAAAAATTTCACTTACTAGTTTTCCAAAAGTGGTTGGATATAATATCTTAGTGCAGCCAACTCTAACCCTTTTAATGCTCATGTTACAGATTAAATGTTTTCTTTTCATTCAGAAAAATCTATTGTTAAACAATAATAGTAAGAAAAAGTTGTCTTCTTTGACATGAAATCCCTTGAGGGACTGTGTGTAATTTAGTGATTAGCACTGAGGGTGTTTCCCTCCAATATTTACCAAACAGTCAAGGACCCCATTAGAGAAGGAAATGTATTTGTATTGTCCATTGCAATGACAATCAGCTGAAGAAGGCCATTTGTTTAAAACCAATTGTTGGAGTCAAATTGTTAAATGTTGTGATTGTGTTACTTAAATTTGTAAGTCTTAGTTTAAACTGTATGATCAAAGACATTCTTTTGTTTCTGACTCCCTCCCCAGCCTGTTGAATGGTGGGGGAGGCTGTAGTGTTTTATTATAGGCACATCCTATGTGAAGGTTCTGTTTTCTTGTTTAGTAAACTTCCTGCCTTTATGACCCTTTCGGTGAGCAGGAGAGTCACACAAACACACCCCTAAACACACACACTCACACAGAGTGTTTTAACCTTTTGTGACCATAGGGTTTGTTTTTTTTTACAATGGGTGTTTGTGTAAACTGTGTGTCACAGAATAAAAGGCTGCAGGAGAAGATGGTTCTTCGAAGTGGTCTGGGACCGAGGGCAGAAGGGCTGCTCTGAGATCCTTCCCGCGCTAACATGTGAAAAACCGGTTGAGCTGTTCGTCTTGCTTCATTAACGGGAATAAGTCTCTAAATCAGCCGGGCCTGTGAAGCGCAGACCCAACACCAATAAAAGGATAGATAAACATGAGAAACAAAATTCATTTATTACATCTTAGTATTATTTTTATTTGTTTATGCCTTTTTTTTACACTACTAGACTCTAGTGAAGTTCCCTAATTTGAATTCTTCAAAGTTTTTTTATTTCTTTTTTTTTATACTTTTCCAGTAATGATATTCCATTGTTTGCACTGGAGGCAATGTGCAACTGAAAAAGCAATTTAATTAAACTTGAACATGTTTCTTTCGATTAAATTCTGGCTACATTCTTTTGTACTGTTTTCACGAGTCAACATTGTTTAAGTGACATTACCTGAACACCCGCCGGCAATGCAAACACAATCCTACTTTTGCATGTTGCATTGACTGAATGAAGCCTGTGGCTATTGCCTTTGACAAGACGTTCTGACAGATTCATGCTGAAATTCAATGATCTCCATTTTTTGCGTGTTTTCTTTTCGTTTTATTCCCACCACATGCTTTCTCGAATTGTTCCAAATGAGAGTTTGGTGAAAGCATCAGCGAGAGAACCCGGGATTTTCCTTATGAATTATTCAAAGGCACAGAGTTTGAAAAGTATCATGGTAGGATAATTATTCATAGAACTAAGCACTGACAGGGGACACATTTTCTTGTTGAAGGTGGTGAGAGCAAAACATATACTCATGGCAACATCACAGCTGTGTCAGTCATCATTGTATAGAGCATGATTTTTTTTTTCCTTTTCTTAGCTTACTTTTCTGTCACAAGCCCTCCACCCTACAGTGGAGAGGAACTAATAAAGATTGCCACTTCTGGCTGTGCGATAGATCTCGCTGTAAACTATCAACAAGGGGATGTCCTAAAGAAGATCCTGCACAGGACAGGCGCTCCAAGGATCAGTATAGCAGGCTGCAGACCTTAAAGGCAGTGGAGAGAAAAAAAGCACAAGCAGGTGTGAAGAGCTTGAATACAAACCAGGCTAAAGATGGCTCCCCATAAACCACCACTGCCCAGTATCTGCATCACCAGTGCCAGATCGCTCAGCAACAAAGAGTACATCACAGCAAAACACAGAGGTTTTATCTGCCGCAGGAGTCATTGTTCTGGCTGTGTACATTTTACCAAGCACCAATACCAAGACTGAATAAAGAAGCCAGCTAGTTTTTTTTTATCAGCAACCTACAATCTCTTCATCCTGATAGGATCTTTATTATAGCAAGAGGCTTTAATAAAGCCAATCTGAAAATGGTTGTTCCTAATTTCTGTCCCACCAGAGGGCGGACCATGTTTCCAGCAAGATCAGAGACGGATACAGAGCCCCCACCTCCACATATATATTCTACTCTAATTATAGTTTTTTTCCTGATTACATAAGGAGAGATATTGTTTCAGATGCCTCCTATGAAATGTTTGTTTCCAGACCTCAGTTGTATAGAACATACACAATAATTTAATGATTTAAAACAATTTTATTCTCATTTAGTTGGTTGTCATATTTGTATTATTTTCTTTCTTTCTTGACATTCCTGTAAGGATTACTGCAAAGAAAAACGCTTTACTCGGTAGAACATCTGATAATTATGTACATCTTTGGGAATGTTGCAACTGCCTCCTAACTGGATTTTTGAGGTTGGTACAGTACTGATATTTTTGGCAATATTGACGTATCTGTTACATCAATAGAAAGAAATGTATCCAATACTTACATGTTTGTCCTTTTCCCGATTGGTACTTATAGCCTATAGGTGTGAATGTTAGAGTCGATAGTTTTCTGTTTCTCTGTTAGCTCTGTGACAAACATGTCCTGGGCATATCCCACCTTTAATTCTCTGACAGCAGGGATAGGCTCCAGTCCTGAAAGGATCCTGAAAATGGATAGGAACAAACTGATGGATAGTGTAATTATTAATTCTAATGAGTGTGAGCAAATGAGTAACATTATACAGCGTGTGTGCATCATCATTTAACACACCCTGAATTAGAAGGTAAAAAGCATCACGGGCCATAAATGCAATATTGATGAAGATATTTTGGACAAGAATCAACTGGAGTGTAATTTTGGACTTCTTTGCCTGCCATTCCTTTTATTCTCTTTTACGGCTTTTTCATCAGCTGAATCCAATGGACTGATCAATAACTAGTAAAGTTTTGTGTTTCCTGCATGGACAACAGAAAACCATATTGGATGAGTGATAACAAGCAAGCTATAGAAACAGCCAAATCACTTAAATTGTGGCTTTGATTTGTCCTCCGAGGGGTCCATTACTTCTTTGTAAAAACCCCTGCTCAGGGTTCAGCTGTTCAGTCAGATTAGCACTGTTGTCTGGATTCCCCTGGGTAGTAATCATGCAGTGCGGTATTGAGGCAAAGCTTTGTGTTGTGTTGGTTATTCTTCAGTTTTTACTCGTATTAGTGACAGTGTTGCACACTCTTCTACATGCAGTGACAATGACAATGTGATACTTCATCTTATATATATTACTCATATCTGCACTTACCTTCTATCTCTTCTATCCCACCTGAACAATATTATATTCCAACACATTTAGTGTGTTGGAATATAATATTGTTCCTTTAGTGTGTTGGAATGTGTGATTTTTGCCTCAATAGCCTACATGTTGTAGTAAATAAAACGTATTTACTATGAGATCCTCAGTTTAGATGAAGGGAAAAAAAGAATATCCTGGAGGAAGTAAAACTTCTCTCAGGACTGATTTCCAAGCCACAACAATAATGAAATTTACATTTGGGAGAACCGGAGAGGAAATATACAAGATGTTTATAGAAAGTACACAAAAATTGATGTAGTGAATAAAAATAAACATCCATGAAATGTAATTGAAGTTATCCACACATTTCTTGTTTTGTTTCTTTGTTAGTGTGCTGTTTATTTCAGAACCTTCTTGGGTTTAGTGGTAAAACACAAAAGGCCCTTTCAAGTCAATCAATATGCCTTTACAGCCCTGTTTAAAACACCGGTGTAAAGCTAAACAGTTAAATGCATCTGTATTTCCCCTCCCACTGTATACCTCACACTAGACTGTAAAGACTATAAAGAGAAAAGGCTACAAGCAAATATCAAGGACAGAAGAAGGCTTTCTAGTCTTTCTCAAGGTGTTACAAGCAGCACTACTGAAAGGATTTTAATGGCATTGAGCAGCAAGGTCAGAGGCCAGATCTCTTGATTGGACAAGGAGACAAAAAACCAAAGAGGAAGGATGGAGAGATTGGGAGACAAGAGAAAACACAGTAAGAAATGAGAAGAGAAAACAGTGGCATAAGAGAATACGGTTTAAAACAATCAAGCTGTATATTAAATTTGATTTTTTAAAGGGGGGGGTAGAAAGATGTCTTGCAGCTATTTAGATAAGATTTCCTGCTAAGTATACTGAAAGACTGTTGGGACATCACAGAGATGCATGTGTATGCTGGAGCTGCATGTGTTCCTTTTAGCTAACATCATGAATAATTTCTCTCTTTTACAATATATATATATATGAAAAAAAAAAAGCATGTTCAATGGCCTCTTGTGGATGTGCTGAATGGTACATTACACACAAATGACAACAGTAGCCGCTTGTGATAAATTTACAAAGCTTGGCCACATGTAATAATATCAAGCTGTTAATTAATATTACTGTCATTTTATCAGTATGACTATGAGATGTTTACAGTGTCTCATTTTAATACTGAAAAGCATCCTCTCAGCAGAGTATGCGGTCTAAAATGATGCACTTTTGGCAATAGGAAACATCACGCTTCCATTATGGCAGGTGCAGTCATCCTGTTTGTTGTTTTCTAAATTTTTGCAACAGGCATTTATGGAAGCAGTGCATGTCTTTATCATAGCTAATTGTTCATGTTGCATGTTGTTGCTACACTGTGTATTTATGAGCTTTATGGTATATTTATGGGAAGACTGATTTAAATATAGGCTAGGATGAGGTGTGTGCGTACCGTCTTTAACTGCCTCTGTTGTTGAGTCATTGTACAGATGAAACACCCCCTGACTCAGACCTGATGTAGGCTGCCTAGGAACAGAGGGGTGGGGGTCCAAGAAGAGAATGCACAAGGGCTCTCAGGAGCCCACACAATGTGTTATCAGCGGCTGCAAATGCATTTTAATCAGTTCACACAAATTATCTCACAAGGTTTTTTAGTTCAAAGCCGGAGAAGGTAGAAATTCACTCAAGGTTCTGCTTATCATTTTAAAAATGCTCTTTAGACTTGAGGCTGCACAAGAAAAGAGTCCAGGTCAGTGAAAATTTAAGAGATGAATGATGAAAATTTGAGACAGTCTTTGCTGGTTATGCAAGTTTATGATGAAATTATTAAAGGAGAGAGGATTAAGAAAAAGTGTTTAAAGTTGCCTCTTTTTTATTTCCCTCCTACGCCTATCCATGTTTTGTTTTTTACCTATTCCTAGAAATACTGTGACATGATTTAGGGAGCAGGTTGTAAACACCTGCAGCAGGTTCAAGTCTTATTGTTGGCAAGCAGTGCACACTCTGCTGGTTGCACCTTTGAGCAAGAACCGGCATAGCGCACAGCTTCTGAGGTACTGTTGTGGGCTAATCTCTCAAGGGGGAGTAGCAGGTGGAAAAAAGAGAATCCCCCCAGGCTTCACTGATTTATGGTAGTAACACTGCTTGAAATGTGAAGTGAAAAATGGCAAATCTAAAACATGGTTTTTGATAGTTGTACATTGTAACGCTACACATCTGTGTTTTATTTGAGTCTTGATTATTATTGGATTCTAATTACAATGAGTAATTAATATACTTTCATGCATCCATGTAAAAACTCATCTAATGCTCATATTGCAGGACATGTGTTGTCTAATGCATTTATTGATTTTTCACTCTGTCTAGCTAATGTAGCTTAGTAAGCTACAATACACATTAAATAAAGAGTTTTTGAAAAAGGATATGCATAGGGCGTAGGAAATGTGTGCACAGTAGTGTATCTGTGTAAGTGGTTGCTAAGTTGAAGATGGTAAAAGATCTGCTGTTGAGCTCTTCATATATGACTCTGATTATTTGCATTAGATAAGAAAATAAGTGTCTTTCTTTTCAGCATTTCTGGAACATATAGGCTACTTTAGGCCATTTCCCCTAGTAATGTGAGATGAAGTATTCTGACCTGCTAAAGTGGAAATATAAGGCACTTCAGCATCAATATAACGGTGCAGTAATGTTTATGTTGGATAAGAGAATCAGTTTTACTGAGAAAAATATACTGCAATAAAGCTCTTAATACGTAGCACATGTCTCTCTAATGAACTGAGAAATTGGTTGATTTTTTTCCCACTTGTCACAAATGTAATGAAATGACAGTGTACTATTCCCCAGACCTTATTAAGTCCTCTCATATTGTGGCTGTTTTATTTTTATCCTCCCATTTAATTACGAAGTTTTTGTTCCCTCCCCCGCCCCCCCCCCCCTTTTTTTTTTACAACCTCCTGCTTGTCTTCAAAGTTTAGAATTGTAATAGTTATTATACATGGGATTAAGGCTCATGTCTGAGAGGCTTTTCCTGTGGGATGAACCAAGATCTGACTGTTTGATGCAGTGTTTTTTGACTCTATCCCTAGTTAAGGGTTATCAGACACCAAAAAAAGCAACTGGCTCAATCTACCAAGTTTATCTCTAATTAACATGGATTAATTGAGCTTTGACTTCGCTCTGCAAGCCAAGCAGAAGGGTAATCTGTGCATGGAAGCCTGTTATTGCCCCAAGGCTGTTGATCCTCACTGTTAAGGGTTCTAGGTCCCAAAGCCCTCTGTCACGTGACCATAATTATGTTGCTCTTGCAGTGTATATGTTAATGAATTGTACAGTTAGCTATGCTGAAAACAATTTATGAAAATTGTTGTGAAAATAGAACAATTACAAGCAACGTCTTTAGATTGTTTCGCTGCCATCTGCATGCATTAGGAGTCAACAAGACTGCCGCTGCTCACATTATTCTTGTTTTTCCTACTCCTACTTTTGTTTGAAATATTGCTGCCTTCCTTCCTTAATTATTTGTGTTTGGCAAAACTGAAGGAGACAGACTTGTTTAATCGTATCCAGGTCACATCCTGTGGAGCCATTCTGTAGCATCAGAAGTCAGATACACACTGGTTTATTAAAGGAGTACAGTGTTATTTTGCATGTTGGCAGGCTCACCTTAAAGCCTCACTGCCCTGTGCAAAGACCCTCTCAATAATGAATAAGCCAAAGAGCATTGCAATCTCTTTCCTCTCATTATGATCCCATTTGATTGCTTGCCGATGCTCTTTTGAAAAGGTGGGTTAATTGCATACTCTGACTGTGAACTAACCTGCAAGTTAATAACATCTTTCCTTCAGGGTAGCATCATTATAAGATATAAGCCTCATTAAAATAAAATGATGATTTAATAACTTTCCCTTACAATGACCCTTATGAGGTTGTGCTGTTATTTTGTAGTTATCTGGGAAATTAAGCTATCAAAGACTTTGCTTTTGTATTCCTCTGTTTTCAGAAAGCAAGAGTTAACCATTTCAGGGCTGCAGGAACTCTGACCAGTGTAAATGCAAAAAAAAAAGAAGGATAAGTGCTGGCGTGGTTTCTATCTTATACTTAAATTAAGATATGCCCAGTGCTGTAATATTGTGTTTGTATGTAGGTTTGTTTTTTTAACTCTACATACTACAGTATGGTTTTGTCACTTTCTGAAAGAGTCTTGGTTCATATTCTTTTCACATGATAACCAACTACACTGCAATGAACTGGACCCTTTGGCATGAGGGCAGCCATATCAGATGCTAATCTGAGGCTTGCTTCTTGCACGCTGCACCCAGTATGTAGCATACACTGTCCCTGCATGATTACACATAATGTTGCTTTTATTACAGCTTTACTCTGCACACAGTCCCATTCCTCTGCAGCTTCACTCAAGCTCCCAGAGTTAATTTTCATCCATTTCCTGCCTTCCAGAGTAGCTCTTTCTTTGGAGCCATCTTCCAAAAAATTGAAATCTAACACTTTGATTATGCTTTTTAAGGAGTGTTAATAATTGCTGGGTAAAGAAAGCAACTTTCTCCAACCATCCACCATTAATGCAGAGAGGTTTTTTGTGTGAAGAGGAGTCACATTATGTGCAATGATCAGTGCCTGGGGGCCACATCAAACACAGTCTGAAAACCTTTCCTGAGGAGATAGAGGCAGGAACATTTCACAAGTGGCTTTTCATTGGTTGATTGCACAGAGGCCAAGTTGTTATCTAAATCCTCAAAATTCTGAGGCAAAATAAGAAGTGCCTTGTGACCATTCAGGGTGTGCAAACTTACCCCTTAAATAAATACCAAAGCAAAATGTTTACAACCAATACTGTGCTGGATTATGGCTTAGGAAACCAAGTGGTTACAAAGTCAACCAGTGACATACAGTCTACAAAAATGCATTATACCAACATTGATTTGCATGGTTTTACTTGAAAAGACAGCTTAATATAATCCTGGACAAGTTTTATGCCCTAGCACCCTGCATTCAAATAACTTCAGAAACATATGATTTTAATAGTGAAGTATTATTCGGCTTAACTATGCTTTCTTAAAACTCCCTTACATCACAGCATGCAAATCTTTTTCTCTTCCTTTGCTAAGATCACATATATTCTAATAAGTCAGCATCCTGTACTGTTGAGTGAATTATCCATGATTATATCAGCTTCTTATTGGCGCTCTGTGAATAATTAGTTGGTAAATAATTTGAAATCAAAGATAGATGGTGAGTGTCCACTTTTCTCAGCACGGAGAGAGATAATTATGTGTAAACTGACCCATGATTCCTAGACTTAGTTTGCTTTCTACCATGTTTCTGTGGAATAAAAGACAGACAAATGTGCAGAAGGACAGACATATGTCATATCGACCATCTGAGGTTTATGTCTGCTACACTCGGCTAAAGTTCGGAAATACTACGTCTTAAACGACCGTGCCTACAACAATTAGTATTGTCTTTTACATAGAACACTGAAAACTAAACAACTAAAATGTATTTATTTTTTTGTTTTTTTTAGAAAGGAATAAATACAGACTTTGCCTCCTCAAATTTCAGCTTGTTCTAAATAAGCAAGCTCAGATTCAAGGTAAATAGATTTGTTGCATTTGCTATCATATGACTTTAATGACTTTAATTACATGTAAATGAACAGTTTTATCATCTAATTCACTGTACCCAGTAAAACCAAATTTTTCACTATGGCCATATTCACTACCACATTGCACCAGAACAAACTTAGTTCTGGCATAAAAATTGCATTTCCAGTATGTACAAAGCGCAAACTGATTTACTAATGTTCGCCACATGTCATTTATTACTAATTGTACTAATGTCTAATGTCAAAGCAGTCTTTTTTTTTTGTCTTATTATTTTGCCTTATTTTTTGGCTTTGATAATGTGGCAGTTATTGCTGTGTAGAGGGGACGTTTTGAGATTTGAGAGCATGTGCTAAAGAGCCAAACAAAGATGTGATAAAGATGTAGAGATTTCCAAGTCATCTAATTGTAAATTAGCTTAGTGAACTCCAGCCTAAAGGACCCATGCAATACCGGCGACAACAAAACTTCTTGCAATTCTTCATTTTTAGGTTTTGGTTTACCGTCTGTGGCAGGAATTTTACAATCTTCTCAATAGGGAGAAGAATTGAGGGAAGAAAACACCGACTTTGATACTTGTCCTAAAAATAATCTGAATTCTGGATGGGAATTCTGAATAGCATCCCGTTTTTCACTTAGAGTTTGGAAATTGTTTGTTAGTTTTAAGGTGCTGTTTATGCATTAAATAGATTTATTACACTCAAACAGCAAAGTATTAAATAAATTAAACCGGTATGATTTCAGGACCATGGACAGCGTATCTGATCACCATTTTGATGAGATGTGTGTTTTCAGTGATGGACCTACACAAATTCACCTGCATGCACTTTGTATATGCACTATATGTGCGATATAGATCGCAGCATAGTACCATCTCTGACTTTGTACATGCTGTCTGTATGGATATGCTACAAGACAATGCTCTAAAAAAAAGGGTAAGCAAAATAAAATAGTTATAGTGAGACCATACCAAAGAAAAATAAACAGAAATTCTGCAGTTACCCATCAGTCAGCTGCCCAGGGAGCAATTGCAACACTCTCACCTTCAAATCTCGTTTTGATAAAACCTCTTGTAGGATTCATTTACCTGGACATCATGTCAAGAGTTCTGAGTTGCACTATTATTCTGACAAGACTAATAGCTTATATATCGTGCACAAGTGCAGCTGATGATGAGGAAATATAACGGATTTCTTTTGACCAGAAAGCCTTTGAAGAAAGAATAAAATTCTAACTAACAGTGTAACTGTGTGGTTTGCCACTCTGATAAAGTCGGGCATCATTTCTACTCATCCCCTCACAAGTTTGCCTGAGGCTGTGTTGAAAATTAAAGGGGGAACATGGGATGGAAGTGCCCCATATGTTTTTAGCGATTCATATGGAAATTATTCAGTGATGTGAGCTTACCAGAAATAGGCTAAAAAAAGGTTTTCTCATGTATTTGTTATACTGGAAGAGCAAATGATGATTTAATAGCCAAGAAAAGTATTATAAGTTTGCTCTTCACATTGGGCCATTTGTGTATGTATGCTTGGGTTGATGGCATTGCTCATGTGACCTCAGCACCCCTGCGAAATGTCTGTTCATGGATTTATGCTGAGTCAGACACCATTAGCTGTTATCATCCCCCTCTCAGGATCCCACTCTGCACTAATGTGGGTCAAGGGCCACATTATAGAAAAGCCTTCCCCGTACAGACTTATCTCACAGTGCATTGCAGGATTTCTGCCATTGGACTGTCGGTGAATGTCATAGGAAGCTTCCAGAATATTGAGATAAAATGAAAATGCTTGAAAATCCAAGGTTGGGTTGTTTTGTTTTTTTTAAAAATCTGGTTTTATTGAAAGACCATTTTTGAACAAATTTGTCATGTGAGAGAGTGAAAATTTTGTATCTTGTATCTTGTTAAATACACAATCACTCTAACATAGCTCAGAACACACAGCACACTAAATATATGTTGTTTGCAGTTAAATTATAAAGGAAATTGTAAGGAAAAGAAAAATAAACAGTGCACTCAGAAGTGAGTTCCACACAAAAAATAACTGTGAATGAACAGATAGCTGGAATGTTATTTGTGGACGCTGCCCTGGGGCATCTGCCTAATTCTATGCGGCATTTGCTCCGATGCAGGACACACTTGAGTGGGTGCCGCTGATGATGCACTTGATGAACTAGGGTACTCTCATTCAGAAGTGTGCAGGTGACTAGGTCACATAACAGGCTCACTCAAATCCTGATTATGAACTGTTACAAAGAATTCCAATCATTATCCTGATTAGACACCCTCTTAGTAAACCATCAAATCATATTGTGCTGCAATTCATGTGGACAGCCAGAGTACATAAGCCAGCTATTATGTGGAAAGATTTGTGCACAACAAGAGTGTTCTGTACAGAGAGTCATTTTTGTCCACTGTAGCTAGAAGTGATTGATTGACTACTATGTTAAAATCATTATCGGCTTCATTTACTTTTGATTGTGCTCTATTTTTAAGTGGTTTTAAGAGTTAGGATTAAAGGACAATCCTGCGTAAATGTAAAAAACTACAAAACATAGAAGTTACAGGTGTGTGTGTATTAGGAGAAGCCCTGTATGTTCAGTTAATGTGGAGAGCCAGTTGTGAGCATCCTTGAATTTTATTTGTGATAATCAAGACAGTTTATTTCATCTGCTTCCTTACCTGCAACCCTTTCAGGGGTTTGTGTCCCCTCCCTGTCTCAACCTGGGGTTCTTTCATGTGTTAAGCAAATATATTAATCTCCACAATATGGAGCCACTGAAGCCACTTTCAAAATCTTACTAATCTTACTAGTTACTTCTAAAACACTGATAGGGCTTTCAGATTGAGAAAAAGATACCTATGTTAGTATTTAGATTGAAAGAATAATCTTGATTAAATATACTGTTTATATATACCATTTTGTAGTGTTGTATTTTTCTAAAAATCATCTTGAAATAATGAGTGTTTTATTGCAAAAATATAGGAAAGAAATATGTAAATGAGTTACATTATTTATTTAATGTTTTTAATTTACATCTTCCATTTATTTCTAATTTAATTCAAAAAGATAAACTCGATATATTTGATATTAAAACTCATCCTACTGACTGGGGTATATTTTTCGTCATACCCCAGTCATACAACCATTATTAAAAATGCAATTTGTTTCTAGTGATGTCACATTAGTGTTTTGCCTTTCTGCTTTAATTAGTGATTGTTTAAAATGTTTTGAGGTCCCAGGGGACTCCAGTTAAAAACATACAGAGAAAGCAGAGAAAACCCCAACAATCATATGACCCCCAATGGCTAACTGTTGGTTACCTCCAACAAGGCAGTTTTGGGGCAGTTTGCACTTCTGTGTGAAGTTGCTGCATGAGAATAAACTGTTGCAAGTATAAGGCCATGGTTCTCAGTTATGAAAGGGGGGCATGTCCGTTCCAGACCAGGGGTGAGTTGCTGGTCCAAGTGGAGGACTTTAACGGTCTCAGAGGATTTGTTCATGAGTGAGGGGAAGAGTGGAGCAGGAGATTGGCGGATGGATAGGTGCAGCACTTACAGTAATGTGGGCACTGTGCTGGTCTGCTGTGGTGAAATGAGCCAATTCTGAAGCTGTCGATCCAGGTTCTGACGCTGGCCGATTGTCATGAACTCTGGGTAGTTACTGAACAAATTAGCAGAAACTAGCGTATTGTTTTTAACGTTTCTGGAGTGTCTCTCCCTTAGCAAAATGGAAAGTATCTTGGTCATTTGGGACTGACTCGGAGTAGAACTGTTTCACCAAGTTCTTAAATCAACTTTTCTCAGCAGTCCTCTCAAGGCTGCAGTTATCTGTGTCGTGGCTGTTTGTATTAAACTAGACTTGAAAATAAATCTTTATACTGTTTGAATAGTAACTGAACATTAAAATATCAATATGAAAGTTTACTTTTCATATATGCCCCCTCCATATAGAAATGTCCTGTCATATAAATATTATATTACAGCAGCAGAAATATTTCAGCTATCTTAGTTGATTTCTTAGGTTTATATAATGCTTCTCTTTAGATAAGTATGTCATCATATTATCTTTGCACCATAATCTGTTAGAATAAGCCTGAGGAGAAATTCAGATTATTCCTGTCATCGTTTAAATTTAGCACAGCCCATGACACACCAAATGAGGCAGGAATGGTTTGCAATCCTTGCAACCTGTCACCCAGTCTGTTTGTTGCAAACACGGCATTAGTTCATGTATCTACTGTATGTGCTTTATGATATAAGTACAGCTGTATGTATGAATAACCGAAATATGTAAAGCCACCCAGTGATATAGTGCAAGTTGTGTTTTGTATTATTTTTTCTCGAGTATCCATGTTTTAAACATGTTTTATTTCTAAATCAAAAAATATAAAAATATTCAACATGACAAATTAGTAAATTCTGCTCTTTTGGAGGAAATGCTTGTAATGATATTCATAATGTTCTTTGAATGTTACATGTGTTTCAGTTTTGTAAGTTTCTCAATTTTTCCATGTTACACCTCCATGAACTTCATGATTTTCGAGTGGTTTCTTTTATTCTTTATTCTTTCTTTTTCTTCTTTCTGTCCTTTTAGAGATAGGGTGGATACTTTTTCTGAATGCTACTATTTCCGAATAACAATGTGCTTAAAAAAAAAAAAAAAAAAATATATATATATATATATATATACACATGTCAAAAATAGATAAATCATTTACAATAAAAACATTCAACTTTTTAAGAAACTTTTTCTGAAGTTCTTTGTTTCTATTGAAACAGTGGGTGATGTCAAAACAAAGCCTAGCACCCAATTGTTCACCCTGTATGCATCCACAAGAATGCTAAGGAAGGCATTCTTGATATTTCGATGTGGTGAGCTACATTTATCAAATATTTTTATGTTCACCTTGTGTGGTTTTCTCCATAGTTAATTCTCCTATGTTATTTGTGAATATTCATTATTCATTCTTCAGGCACACAATGAAGTCTATCATGAGGAACCAGCTAATATATCGCTTTCTCTCCCTTTGTTTTCTTGTCTTGCAGAACCGTGACAGAATGGTCGAGTTTATGAGCAAAGTCATGCCGCACACGGTCATCTCATGCTGGCAGCCTTTCCTGGGATTGGCCCTCGTGGCGGTTTTTGTGGGTTCCACCCTGGGATGTCCCTCGCGATGCGAGTGTTCAGCACAAAGCAAGGCAGTTGTCTGTCACCGTAAGCGCATGCCCACCATCCCAGATGGCATCCCAACTGAAACAAGAATCCTGGACTTAAGTAAGAACAAGCTGACAATGATCAACCCCGATGACTTTTTTGCCTTCCCTGGGCTTGAGGAACTTGACCTCAGTGGAAATATTATCAGCTATGTTGAGCCTGGAGCATTCAATGGGTTGTTTAACATGCACTCGCTCAGCCTCAAAAGCAATCGAATCAAGCTTATTCCTCTGGGTGTCTTCACAGGCTTAGCCAATCTTACCCGACTGGATATAAGTGACAACAAGATTGTCATTCTCCTGGATTATATGTTCCAGGACTTGCACAATCTTAGGTTTTTGGAAGTGGGTGACAATGACCTGGTTTACATCTCTCACCGTGCATTCAGTGGACTTTTAAGCCTGGAGACACTAACCTTAGAAAGGTGCAACCTAACAGTTGTACCCACTGAGGCTCTTTCTCATCTGCACAACCTGGTCAGCCTGCATCTACGATACCTCAGCATTAGCACTTTACATCCATACTCATTCAAAAAGCTATTCCGATTGCGGCACTTAGAAATTGATAACTGGCCTTCACTAGACCATGTGCCAGCTAATACCCTGCATGGCCTCAACTTGACAACACTGTTTATAACCAACACCAACTTGTCCACCTTCCCTTACCTAGCCCTGAAGCATCTTCCCTATCTGACACATCTCAATCTGTCCTACAACCGCATCAGGCACATTGAAGCGGGCATGCTGATGGAACTGGTTCGGCTGCGAGAGCTGCATATTGTTGGAGCTCAGCTGACCACCATTGAACAGTATGCATTCCAAGGTCTGCGGGGTCTCAGAGTTCTCAATATCTCACACAATCGACTGGATACATTGGAAAAGGGCGTTTTTCAGTCTCCTGAGGCTCTGGCGGTTCTTCTCATTGACAACAACCCCTTAGTGTGTGATTGCCGCCTCATGTGGATCCTGCAGAAGAGGCATTCCATCTTCTTTGGGGATTCACAGCCAGAATGCAGCACACCTGAGGGCATTCGTGGACGCCCTTTTAAGGAGTTTAAGGAGACTCTCCTGTCTTATTATGTTACATGTACCAAACCGAAAATTCGTGAAAATAAAACACAAACAGTTACTGTAGATGAGGGTCAGCAGGCTATGTTGCGTTGCAGTGCTGATGGGACACCAAGGCCAATTGTGTCTTGGTTGTCCCCACATCGCCGAGTGCTAACAAACAGCCATAGTAGAGTAACCATCCATAAAAATGGTACACTAGAAATCAAGGCAGCAGAAGTCCAAGACAGTGGAGAGTACCTTTGCCTTGCCTCCAACACTGCTGGAAATGACACCTTGAAGACATCATTGGCGGTGAAAAGTTTAGGATCACTGTATGCCAACAGGACCCAGTACTACACAGATCCCAGCAATGCCACTGCCAATGGAACGACTGGTGTGACCCTCGGTTTTGACCTTAAGACTATTTTAGTGTCAACAGCTATGGGTTGTTTCACATTCCTGGGAGTGGTCTTGTTTTGTTTCCTGCTTCTTTTTGTTTGGAGCAGGGGAAAAGGAAAACACAAAAACAATATAGATGTTGAACATGTGCCACGATCAAAGTCTAACGGCACTAATGTTGACTCAGCAGAGGGACAAGCCGGTCCTCGTCGTTTTAACATGAAAATGATGTGACTTCTTTTATAGAACTCAGAGTCTGGATTGTGGAAAAGCCCAAAGTACAGTGTATTTTTTTGTAAACAGAATGACTGAATCTTCTCACTGCTACAGGAAGAGTGGTAGTGAAAAGACCTTGGGGCATCACAAAATGATGAGCATTACCTTAAATCTGTGGATCTTGATATAGTTCTTGAATACTGTGTCTCAAATGAAAAAGATTTTAGAATGACTATCACTGCTGGAAAAACCTCTCAGATGAGTTGCTCTCATGAAGACCTGGATGAAATAAGTGTCAGTTATCAACTTTTTGAAATTTATATGTCCCAGAATCATTCAGTTTTGGGATGGATCTACAGACTCAGTTGAACAATGTACATTACAAATTTGTATCTAAGCTATAACCTACTTTGTTTAGTCTTGCGCCATGCTTATTCACCAATCAATGAAACATCATTTCCTATGTTCTATATTTTTCATATGTGTACGTAATGCTTCATTATGTACATGTATGTACATAATCGTTCAAAAGAATAGTTCATAGCAATATTCATGGGATACACTTGCTAAAATTGCTATAACCCTGTTCCACAAGTACATTCTTCAGGCTTTTGAAGTTTCCATTGATTCCAGAAGGGCTTCTATGGCTAAGTATTTGTCCTCTGCTCCCCAATTGAATAAATATTAATAAATATATATATCATTTATCAATAGAAGCACAAGAAAATGATTTTATTCATGAAAGTATTAAGAATTTTGCAAAATTCAGTCTTCAAAAACTTTTCAGGATAACAGCTGGATTGTCATAACATTGAGTATTGGTCAAGCAACCTACATGAACCACTTTTCTGTCTTATTTTGTCTATTTTTATTCCTTTAACTGTACCTTTGCTAGTTGGCAAACTACATGTGTCAGTTTTACTACAGTGACATTTGCATCATTTTCCCCAGTAGGAATTTTGGACTTTGTTGTGGTAGTTCTTCATTTTGTTGTTGAATCATTTAGATTGTGAAAACAAAAGTAAAAGTAAAAAACTATGTATGTGAAATAAAAAAATGTATTTGTACCAAAGTGTCTGACTAAATGCATAAAATATAATCATCTTCTACGCAGCCTCACTGATAGACTTCACATCAATGGTGTAATAATAAGTGTATCATTGCTAATTCCTTTTTTATTGTTGCAGTCTCTAAAACCTCACAGAAACATTCAAAGCATTAACACTGAAAGTGATGTAGTCAACCATGGTTAAGAGATAAATACTTATATGAACAATATTTACTTGCAAATGCCAAAATGCAATGCTAGAAATATTTGATAATATGGTACAGTGATCCAGAACTGCAGTGATCCACTCTAAATGTTCACAATAATAATTAAATTATGTCTGTACAGGCCAACTCAATGAAGCTATAGTTTGTATTTAGTTTCACTTTAACTATCATGGAGTTACTAGCTTATAACATCTTTAACTCCCGTTTCTTACAACAAATAAATTTCTTATTTATATATAATTTTGTAATTCATTTTGTAAGAATTCATACATTTAACTGTGTTGTCACATTATCAGATCCACATTTTCAGTTGTTTTATTTTGACTGGCTGGTTGTATGATGAGAAATGTAAGTTCTGGACATTTTTTGTGTTTTTATTGCCCTATTTGTGCAAATACAAATGTATACTGTGAATTCATTCTTCAGATGGGGATGATGTCTAAACATGTAAACTATGCCTTTGTTGTTGTCACTTTAGATGAAAATATGTAATACAACTCGGGTTGTTCCATTATCCAACTTACACAATGTAAATTGAAGATGAAAACAGAAGCAGTTTGCCTGCAAAGTAAAACATGCCCCTTTTTTAAAAATGTCTTGGCTGCAGCAGGAAGATTTAAGATGAGCTGAAAAAAATAAACAAATTACCTAAATGTGGAACACCATATATATATTGCTGTTGCTTTTGCACAGCCTCTGGGTGTGACTGTTACAGGGATATGAGGGTTATAATACTGGTATGTATAAGTAATAACTGTGTATGTTATTAAAAATGTAAGAACCATTGTCTTTTTACCTATACATGATGCCCATTGGCATCGTGTTGGATAATAGTGATTCCAGGCCAGCCAGTCAACTCCTTGGGGTTGAGTGAAACTTCAGTCGTAGAAAAAGTTTATTATTTCAAACATTTGAGTAATTTAGTATCAGAGTAAAACAGATTGAAATGGTCTATAAATAATTTATCAATGTGTTAATGTAGGCAGGGCTATATAAAATCATAGCAAACTAAGTACAATTGTAAGATGGAATCATGGAACAAGCTTTAGTGCACTGAATTGTATTACATGTCTTAATCCAAAGTGACAATAAGAAAGGCAAAGTTTAGAGAGCATCAGCATTTAAAGAGAAATTCACAGGTGCCATTATGTATGTGCCAAATAAGAAAATTAAAATAGGAAGTACCCCCAAAACTGGCATTTATATTATATAGCTTCAGCAGTTATACTTAATATACTGAACCTCACATTTATGTTGCATTTGTGTCTTGTGATGAAGAGTAAAAGAAATAGCGACTTCCAAATTGGTTCCTCCTCCATCAACTGCAGAGCAACCAAACTTAAGAAATTAATTCAGTTACTTTACTTCACCCTGCTTAACATGTTTTTGTCTAAAGTATATTTGCATGAGACATCAAGAGTGACTAATTTCTTCTTCCACACTTGTCTAAAGGTAGCAGAGGTGTGGACTCGAGTCACATGACTTGGACTCGAGTCAGACTCGAGTCATTAATTTTATGACTTTAGACTTGACTTGAAAAAATGTTCTAAGACTTGTGACTTGACTTGGACTTTTACACCAATGACTTGGGACTTGAATTGGACTTGAACCGGTTTACTTGAAAAGACTTGATATTTTACCCCAAATATAAAATTTAACATGCATATTATATGGAGATTGAAAATGTGACGTCATTCACGGGTAGAACCGCAAAGGATTCTGGGAACTCGTGGCAAGCGGTACTAGCGCACGCAGGCTTTCAATTAAAATCAGTCACACAGCGATAAAAAGAAACACAAAAATGTCAAGAAGCCGTTGTATTATTAACTGCAATAGCCGGTCGCATGACAGCCACGGGAAGCCGACGGGTAAAGAGATCGGTTGTTATCGGATTACGTCGTTGAAGAGAAATTGTTCGAGCCATGTTTCCAAAGTAACAAAGACGCGACGGATGGTCTGGATTGCAGCCATTCAAAGACCAAATATAACGTCCCAGAACACTCCAGCTCACAGGTTAGTCTGCTCCAAGCATTTACACAAAGGTCAGTCTGCTGTTGTAGTTAACATAATTGGTGATATAGGTTACAAGCAAGTCTGGCGCTGAACAGAAATTGTCGCGCTATGCTCCTTTATTTATTGTGCATAAATAGTAAATTGTCCTGACACAATATTGCGTTTCGCTTCTGTTATTATGGTACATTGACAAAAACATATACTTTTATTCACAGGATAAAACAGGTTTTTTGTATCACTAATTGTCCAGTACGATTACAGCATACAATATTATTGTCACTGCTACATTTCTGTGATGCTACCAGAAATTATTTCCACTACTAATTAATTACCGTTGAGCTCAAAGGTTATATTAATAAACGGTTAACGAATGTGTATTTATGACGACGATTTGTGAGACTGGTAAACTTATGATACGTACGATGGTCTTTCGTTCTACACGGTGCATTTCAAGGTCCTGCACCCATCCGTCGGTAAACTGTACCTGGGCTTGTTGCAGTGACCTGAAGTTACTAAACTTCATGAGTGTATGCGCTCACTCCAAGAACCGTATAATTATAAATATGCATATAAATATGCTAAGATGAGATAGCTGACTTCATCTAACTAGCAAATGTTTTCCAGGCTACGTTGGTGATACAGTTTTTTTTAATGTGTATGATATTTTTGTCATGCGATTTTAAAGCTGGTCCTACAACCGCATCCAAGAATAACATGCAGCGTATCTCAGAACTGTCGGTGAAAATTATTCTTGGAGCTAAGTTTAATTGAGCTGCATTTTAAAGAGGTGCAATTTCACAATTTGTGTATATTTTCTAAGTTCACTATTTTGTATGTGTTGAGAAAAACACAGATTTTAAAATTACATGGTCTAATATTTACATTTAGCATAACTGCAACATTATTTTTTCGTTTGTTTTTTTTAAAGACTCGAAAGGACTTGAAATTCAACGTTTCAGACTTGTGACTTGACTCGGACTTTTACACCAGTGACTTGAGACTCGACTCTGACTTGCCTGACATTACTTGAGACTTGACTTGAGACTTGAGGATAAAGACTTGAGACTTACTTGAGACTTGCAAAACAATGACTTGGTCCCACCTCTGAAAGGTAGAGTCTTTAGACTAAGTTTCCAAGCCTGTAGTCCTCTGGGCTGCTTACGAAATGAGAGCACCAAATGCTACAACTTGACCAAAAATACAAAAGAAACAAGGTTAACTTTGTTTTGTAGGTCAAATACCAAACACACCTTTTATTTTGATATCTTTTTTTTTATACACTAAATGAAATGTCTAAAGAATAGAGAAGGTCCACACAATGCTCAGATCATAATCAGCAATTAGCTTAGTGTGCACGTCTGGATTGTGGTGAAATGACACAGAAAATTCCACCCAGGATCTTTGTGCTATGAGGCAGCATGAAACTGTGCCACCGGGGTTTCATCCTTATTTTTTAAAATTAATTAACAGGCAGTATGTCACTATAGCAACTCAGATATGATTCAAACCAAAGATTTCTAAATGCACAATTATAAGCCGTGTAAAAAAAATATAACAATTGCCAAATGTTTAAAATACATTTCTGTGGATATGTCCACAATAATTTGGTGTTTTGGTGATCAATTTATATTAACTAAATGCATTTAAACTGGACTAAAGCATTTGAATTGCATATGAAAAGCTATTAGCACTTTCTGTTTGTACCCCTCTTATCAGTTATTGACTGATCTGACCACTCTTATTTTCAGACGAATTACTGAGGATAATTTTTTCAGAACAGATGAGAGTCTCAGCCTAATTTGACTAATGCAGTTCTTGGCTCAGAAAATGAAAGACTGACATATTACCATAATTCTAAATCAATCAAATACATTACTTACCTTGGCCATTAAAACTGTGATGACATACAGGTTCCAAAAGCTCGGAGACACTTCAAAAGTTTTTATTTTATCAAGTATCACTAAAATATGTAGGGAAAGATATCTCGTATTTCTTTCTTTACAACTCTTTATGTTTTTTTATAAAGAAACAAACATCGTTTCTAATGTCACATCAAAGAAGATCAAAATACATGTTTGATGTAATTTACTAACAAAGGCATTAAGTCAGAACCCCCCACCCCCCACTGACTTTCTTCCAAGATTACAATGATACTGAACATTAGCAAGTTATCATTATTATTATATCTTGTATAATAAGACCAGAAACACTCTTTCATCCCCATAGCTTGCATGAAATGCTCTGCCCTGGTTTTATTACATCCAATGTGCAACAGAAGAAAACTCTATTAGTGCTGTAGGTACTTAGTCGAACGACAAGTACTGTAAAAAAGAAAACTATAAAGGGAAAGAGGTGGGGTACACCCTGTACAGGTCATCAGTCCATTACAGGGCTCCTGTTGATAATGCTGTATCCAAAATCAGGTCTGGAAACTAGAGACATTTGTTTTGTTTTGTTTTAATATAAGAATGTATATTCTGCAACTGTAGGAACAAGCCCTGAAGCTATGCTACAAATGCAGACACTATAGATTACTAGTGCTATAGAAGCTGTCTCATGAAAACTTCATGAATCATCATATGGTGCTTCTAAACAACTATACATGTAAATTAAGGCCTGCACATACACACACACACACATTTCTGTGTCTAAGGCTACGTTCACACTGCAGGCGAAAGCACATCAAATCCCACTTTTTTGACCCTTTGCGACCCATCTATCCGATCATGGTATGACAGTGTGAAAGGCACAAATCCCATATTTTCAAATCCGATCTGGGTCACTTTCGTATGTGGTACTGAATCCGATACATATCTGATGTTTTAGAAAGCGACTGCTGTTTGAATGGTCATGTCGCATTAAATCCGTCTTTTACGTCACCGACACAAGACAGACGCCAATTATCAGCGCCGGAGAAGACATGGCGAACGCTTCCTGGCCATCCAGTGAAACTGTTGGGAAGACAACGATGGAGAAACGTGAATGTTTTATTTGTACTGTATAATCTGCAGATTTTGACAGAAATCTGCAACTATCCTTTGAAGTACCGCTCCTCTCTAAAACAGCAATAAGGATAATTATTAGGCCACATGTAAATAACAAAATAACTTGGGAAACGTGAAGTCCAAAGCAAGTCTTTATATTAACGGCCATCAGTTAAAGAATACTGTTTGGTCTGGGTCTAAACAGAGCGCGTTGAGTGTGACGTCTTCTTTTGGCCGCTTTGAGGGTTCACACTAGAGCGTGTTTCCTGTCACATTTTATTTGTAGTGTGATTTGATCAAAAAATCTGAATTGAGCATTAAAACCTGCAGTGTGAACGTAGCCTTAATCTCATGAATCTGAAACACCAGCTAAGAATGAATTAATCAATATGTTGTGTTTTTTGATGAAACAGTTGTATTGATGGATGAGGAAAGCTTATCTTTCTAGTCTCTATAAATACACATATCTGCAAAACAAACAGTCCCAGGAATAGAAAAGAAATGGGGGGGGATCATCATATGCTTGCAGAAATCTCTGTGGTTTTTAAATTACATACCACATTTTTGATACGTTACCAGACTCCACAGCCCACAGAATGCAATGCAAACAACTGAAGTAAGAAAAAGACAGCGTAGAAAGCGAAAGCTGTGTGGTTTTGGTTTCACAAGAGAGTGGAGCTGGTTGTAGCTGGAGCCTTGGCTGTGTGTGCTTTCATTAGGCTCCCCGGTGGCAGGCTGGTCTGCCAAATGAGCTCCCATGTGAGCCGACTCCAGTTCCAACCTGACGTCCAAGAATTGTGGCTGGCTGCAGAATAGGAAGGCATGCGTTTGCTGCTATGCATCTTCTATAAACATTCAAGCATTCACTAATATGAAATAAATGTGCATTCCTAATGAAAGACAGCACTCGGTGCTTAAATTCTTTGGCACGTGGAATAAAAGCATGCACACACAGTGCCTCCTCTTCATTATGCCATTGTTGATCTGCTAGAGAAACAGCTTTTTTAGTGTTTTCTCTCAAGACAAAGGTAAATTCAAGGGACTGAGAAAGTGGAAGAGTTATTCCCTTCTTTTTAAAAAGAACCTTTGTCACATTGCAAGACAGCAGTGAAAAACGTCTCCGGGATAAAGGACCAAAAAAATAATAATTATTAGCAAAAAAAACCATTCACAATTTACACCCAATGTTTGCCTGTAAGCCAGCAGTCGATATTTCTTTGTTAGCGTGTTGCTGCATTCTGTAATTATGTTTTTGCCCTTTCTGGGAAACACAGTCATGAAAAAAGAAATGAGAGGAGGAAAATTGAATTCTTTGCCTATGTAATTGTTTAATGATGAATGGACTCATAAATTGAGGCAAAGAGACAAAGTTTTACACTGCTCCCCACCAGAAGTAACAGCAATATTTCCTCTGGTGGAACAGAATAATTGTTTATACAGTTGAAATAGCACCATTGTCCACAAGTATGAATTTTATATGAAGCATTTTATTATTTGAAGTAGAAAATTTAATGATTTATTAAACAACATAAATATCTAAAAGTCATGGCTAAATTATAGAGTAGAAGAGATGAGATCACGTTTAGAGATATGGGCAGGCATCTTTATCTCATTGTGAATCCAAGTGTGATTTAAACTCAATCATGGTTCAGCCTTTAAGATAAGTTTATAATTTGCACTCATGACTAAATGTCATGTTAAGTTTTTAAATCTACTTTTTAAAGTGCACTACTTGTATATATTACAGTTTTTCTTCTTATGGTGCAGCTTCTCCAGATGAGAGGCATATCATTTTTTAAATACCTCTAAAATGATTTAATTAGAACATGGATTCAGACAGATACTCTCTGTGGAAACAAGGCAATTAACAAAAGGCTTTTAACAGTATTTTTTCATTTTATCATAAATGAAAAACATAAAATAGAAAATTTAACCAGGATTAGCAAAGGTGGCGTATTAATTGATTTAATTAATTAAACAACTAAGTAACTAACTAATGTATTACTGTTAGCACATTAGTAATAGATCAGGTGAGTTGTCACTGCTACAGTACACCAATTGTCCACAAGTAATTGTTTAATTTGGCAGATCTGAACCTTTGGTGGGGACCTTGTGCTGTTGGGCTTGTTCTGGCACATTCAGCAGAAGCTTGATTGAGTTAAGATCTGAGTGATTTGAGTTAACATATTATTTTGGTTGGACTTTATGTATTTACTATTTAATTGTCCAATCTCATGGAACTGTTAATGATACCTAATTTGGTGCAAACAAAAAACAAAAAAAAGACATTAGTAAGCAACAGTTTTCATGACACATTCCTTATTAATTAGTGCGCATGCGCCAACCAGCGTGCAGCCTGTTACAGTCGCTCCTGCTTTTCTCTTAGTTTAGCTCTTTTTTCTTACGTATTCTTTTTTTTTTCTGACTTGTATTTTCCTCCGTTGTCTATCTCTTACTCAATCATGTGGATTGAGAGAGTTTTTGTTCTTCTGGTGGCCGTGGAACTGTTACTTTTATCATGGAACGGGACCGCGGCACATCTCCTACACGCACGGACTGTTTACTCCAGAGATCAGCTGATCGCCCTGATGCCGGCCGGCTCGCTGGCCAGGCCCGCAGAAGTGCCCGCAGAAGTACCAGCTGAAATTTGGAGGAAAACACATCGGGGATGCAGAGGTCAAGGACAGAAGAGAAGAAAAAAGGTGACGGTGAGACAGCGGAGGCTCGAAGCGAGGAGGAGGTTTAAACCGTGTCTGCCGTCTATCGTGATGGGAAATGTGCGATCGTTGGCAATTAAAATCGACGAGCTCTCAGCACTGGTACGGAGTCAGAGGGAATACCGAGAGTGTAGCCTGATGTGTTTCACCGAATCATGGCTGCACCAGGTCATTCCCGATGAGAATGCTTCCGTGGAAGGCTTCCACACTGTTCGGGCGGACAGGGACAGCATCGCTAGCGGTAAGCGTAAAGGAGGTGGGCTTGCTGTTTTAGTTAACAACCGGTGGTGTAACCCTGCCAACATAACAATCAAAGAAAGGATTTGTTGCCCGGACACTGAACTGTGTGCTGTTGGACTCAGGCCGTATTATTTACCCAGGGAATTCTCTCACGTCATCTTGGTGGCTGTCTATGTTCCCCCCTCTGCTAACCCCACAGCTGCATGTGACACTATCCACTCTGCCATAGCTCGGCTACAGACTCAGCACCCGAGTGCCTTTATTGTGATCTCGGGTGACTTCAACCATGTATCACTGGACAATACACTACCAACATTCAAACAATATGTGGACTGTCCCACCAGGGGAGAGAAAACTTTAGACTTACTGTATGCTAACGTCAAGGATGCATACAGCTCCTCCTCCCTCCCCCCACTTGGTAGGTCAGATCATAACCTGATTCACCTCACCCCCCGCTATGTGCCAATTGTGAGGAGGGAACCTGTGACCACCAGGACTGTCAGGAGGTGGTCAGAGGAGGCAATAGCGGAACTACAGGGCTGTTTCGAGGTGACCGACTGGGAAACACTCTGTGAGCCTCACGCCGAGGACATCAATGGGCTTACTGAGTGTATCACAGACTACATAACTTTCTGCACCGACTCCATTGTTCCAGCTCAGACTGTTCATTGTTACCCAAATAACAAGCCGTGGGTGACTAAGGACATCAAAGCCCTCCTCAACAACAAGAAGAGGGCTTTCAGAGGGGGCAACAAAGAGGAGGTGAGGAAGGTCCAGGTGTTACTAAAGGACAAGATCAGAGAGGCTAAGGACAATTACAGGAGGAAGCTGGAGTGGAAACTCCAGCAGAACAGCATGAGAGAGGTGTGGAGGGGCATGAAGACCATCACTGGATTCAGGCCAACCAACAGCAGGGGAGCTGAGGGAGGTGAGAATAGAGCCGACGAGTTGAATCTGTTTTTCAATAGATTCGACACCACAGTGTCTGCTCCCACCCCCACAACCTCACCTGCAGTCAGCCTGGAATCCAGAGCCACACCACTGTGCCAGCCTCTCTCTTCACATGTTGCCTCCTGTGAGATTCCTGACACCCCTCCCCCACCCATCACCTTCACTCAATACCAGGTTGAGATGCAAATGAGGAGACTTCACTCAGGCAAGTCTGCTGGACCAGACGGAGTGAGTCCCCTCGTCCTCAAGACCTGTGCCCCCCAGCTGTGTGGAGTCTTTCATAAACTGTTTATGCTGAGTCTGAGTCTGCAGAGGGTCCCGGTGATGTGGAAGACATCATGCCTCGTCCCAGTGGCCCCCAGGATTACAGGCCCGTGGCACTGACCTCCCACATCATGAAGACCCTGGAAAGGCTCATCCTGGACCAGCTGCGACCCATAGTAAGACCACATCTGGATCCCCTTCAGTTCGCTTATCAGCCTCGTCTCGGAACAGAGGACGCCATCATCTACCTGCTCAATCGTGTCTACACCCATCTGGACCAGCCGGCGAGCACTGTGAGGGTCATGTTTTTTGACTTTTCCAGTGCTTTCAACACCATCAGGCCGACCCTCCTGGGTGATAAGTTAGCAGCGATGCAGGTGGATGCTTCTCTGGTGTCCTGGATTGTTGATTACCTGACAGGAAGACCACAATATGTACGTCTCCCACAGTGTGTGTCTGACAAGGTGATTAGCAACACAGGGGCACCACAGGGGACTGTCCTCTCCCCCTTCCTCTTCACCCTCTACACCACAGACTTCAGCCACTGCACAGAGACCTGCCATCTTCAGAAGTTTTCTGATGACTCTGCGGTGGTTGGATGCATCAGCAGGGATGATGAGACAGAGTACCGGGCTGTGGTCGACTCCTTTGTCACGTGGTGTGAGCAGAATCATCTGCAGCTCAACGTGGCAAAGACCAAGGAACTGATCGTGGACTTCAGGAAGACCAGGAAACAATTGACCCCTGTTTCAATCCAGGGGGTCAGTGTTGACATTGTGGAGGACTATAAATACCTTGGAGTACACATTGACAATAAACTGGACTGGGCTAAAAACACCACAGCACTTTACAGGAAGGGCCAGAGTCGTCTCTATTTTTTGAGGCGACTGAGGTCCTTCAACATCTGCCAGAAAATGCTGAGGATTTTCTATGAGTCTGTGGTGGCCAGTGCGATCCTCTATGCTGTTGCATGCTGGGGGAGCAGGCTGAGGGTCGCAGATGCCAACAGACTTAATAAACTGATCCGTAAGGCCAGCAATGTTGTGGGGATGGAGCTGGACTCCCTCAAGGTGGTGTCGGAGAGGCGGATGCTGTCCAAGATAAAGACAATGTTGGATAACACCTCCCACCCACTCCATGACATGCTGGTCAGTCACAGGAGCTCGTTCAGTGAGAGACTGAGATTACCGAAAAGCACCACTGAACGACACAGGAAATCATTCCTGCCTGTGGCCATCTCCCTGTACAACGCATCCACTTAACACACTGTTTGCTGCTACAACTACACATGTTTCTTTTCCAAATATTTATTTATAAGTGACTTATGTATGTATGTATGTATATATATGTATATATTGTACTATTCTTAGTTAGTGTATTGTCTGTCTTGTCTTAATGTTGGTTTAAAATGGAGCACTGTAACAAAAAATAATTTCCCCCAGGGATCAATAAAGTATTCTGATTCTGATTCTGATTCTGATTAAATACAGAAATAAAAGATGAATGGCCAGACTTTGTTCAAAGTACCAAGAAGTTAGCTCGGATAATTGGATAACTATTCTTTCAACTTGTAGCTCCCAGAAGATTTTCTTTTTTTGCATGGCTGACATTTTAGTTCTTTAGTTCAACATCCTATCTGTCTAAACAACTGAGAGTGAACAGAAATAAATGTTGGAGAATGTGGTGATTCAAGACCAAAATATTCTCAACTAGCTGCTGATTGTTGTTGCTACACTACTTCATTGTCTAGTTAACTTATCTTCTTATTGACCCTTCATGTAGAAAATGGTATGCTCTGTGCTAACCTAAGCTGCTAGGTTCACAGGGTGGCCCAAAATTGTAGTTGCACTGGCTGCTGTACTCTAGCTGTACCATCATTATATGCAAACATTGACCAATAGAAATTGAGACTGACAGGGAGCAGGTGCACATGGTACACATAAAGACCACCAAAGTTCAGTCTAACAGTATCGGCTAGTGTTCTCCAGATGGCAAACTTGTACTGCACTCTGCTTTGTTCAGTGCAGTGGCAGACTTGATTTTTGGTGGTAAATGGTGAATGGACTAGTTCTTATATAGCGCTTTTCCACTCTTCTGAGCACTCAAAGCGCTTTACACAACTTGTGCATTCACCCATTCACACCCATTCGCACAAGCACAACTGGCATTCACACACATTCATAGTCCGATGAATGCATCGGAGAGCAATTTCGGGTTAGTATCTTGCCCAAGGATATTTGGCATGCAGACTAGGGGAAGCCGGGAATCGAACCACCAACCTTCCGATCAGTAGATGACCTGCTCTACCACCTGAGCTACAGCCACCCGTTGGTGGTACCGTTGTAACATTGAAAGGAACTAAAAGAACTAAAAATGTCTCAGTCTCTTTTCATAAACACTGATATCACTGAGCCAAAAGGCTCCAGACCTGAACCCAAAACAGCAACTTTGGTATGTGGGAAATTTGGGTTGTGAATGTAAAACTGACAAATCCAGATGTGGTGTGAATAAGGCACAGCAGGACCACAGATCTGTGTTTTGAGGCAGATCTTTATTCATTCTACAGGGTGGGCCATTTATATGGATACAGCGTAATAACATGGGAATGGTTGGTGATATTAAAGTCCTGTTTGTGGCAGTGAGGGGGCAAACTCAAAAAAAAAAAGTTGTATCCAAGATGGATACAACTTTTTTTCATCCAAGATGGCCGACTTCTAAATGGCCACCATGGTCACCACCCATCTTGAGGAGTTTGCCCCCTCACATATACTAATGTGCCACAAACAGGACTTTAATGTCACCAACCATCCATTCGCTTCCGCTTATCCGTTTCAGGGTCGCAGGGGGCGTTGGAGCCCATCCCAGCTGTCATAGGGCGAGAGGCAGGGTACACCCTGGACAGGTCGCCAGTCTGTCGCAGGGCCAACACACAGGGACATTCGCACTCACATTCATTCGCACATTCACACCTAGTGACAATTTGGATTATCCAATCAACCTATCCCCACAAGCTGCATGTCTGTGGACGGTGGGAGGAAGCCGGAGTACCCGGAGGGAACCCACGCAAACACGGGGAGAACATGCAAACTCCACACAGAAAGTGCCTGATGTTGGAATTGAACTCAGGACCTTCTTGCTGTGCGGCAACAGTGCTAACCACCGTGCAGCCCGTCACTAACCATTCCCATGTTATTATGGTGTATCCATATAAATGGCCCACCATGTACATGCATCACACCACAACAACGCTCTTTAACACCGCGGGCGTGATCTACAGATGTTGTGCAGTGCGTCCGCATGGCACCACAGACCACGCCCCACCACACATCCCCTTCGCTCGACTGAGACCGGGGAGCCATCCGGCCGAACCTACCTACTCCCCCCCCCCACCGGGCTACAACCCAACAACAGGGCAGTGTCTCTGTGAGCACCCGCTCACTGCCGGCTGGACCGGCGTCCGTTGTTCCGGGACAGCACGCGTCTCGCTCTCAGCCCCAGGTGGCGCAGGTCCCCCTGAGACAGCGACCTCTGTCTCCCCGTGCGGAGAATGTGCCCAGCATCTTTTGCAGCCAACAAGACTGTATTCTGTATCAGGGCAGTATTTTGAGTAAAGAGAAACCTAAATGGTATAAAATGCAGCACTTTTCAGTTTTCCTGAGAACATATTGGCTGAATGTATATGTCAAATATAATCAGAAAAAGAAGTCCTTCCAACTCTTCTGTTCTCTGTTATATACTGGAGACTGTCCATTCAAGTTCTGCAAGTTTTGCCTCATTGGGTTTGTCACACTCATGTTGGCCACCCTTGCAGAATTTACCAGCAATTTACGACAAAGCTCAAAGTTAAACTGATCTCTAAGACATCACAACATCAGTTTGGTTTCTTTAAAAGAAATTCTGTTCTGCCTATTCTATACATAAATCATCAATAGCCCCTCTTAGCAGTCTGTTCCCTTCCCACACACTACATGGTCTCAGTGATCCAGTGGAATCTGCTTACCCTTCCCACTTCACTTATCCCTTACTTTCAATAGATGCCTTGGGATGTTTTACATGCCTACTTACCGCTTTGTAACTTGGCTACAAAAGTGGATTCTGGTATTGTAGTATTATTAGTAAACCATTACGCCTCCCTGAGTATCATTCGTAGTGGAACCTATTGCAATGTATTGTGTCAGGAAACCTACTTACAATAACCTCTCCTTTCTCTATTTTTTTCCTATTAGTCACTTTTTCACATATAAAACATTTTTGAATCTAGGAATGTGAAGAGAATTTACATTTTAACTGTTGATACAATGATTAAAACTAAATTACATTCTAACAGACACTTTTGTTTAATGCATTTTGAAGTGATGGGAACAAAAGATGGAATTTTTTTGTCAGTTTTTGAAAGAAAATAAGATGTTAGTAACTGTTGGCATGATGTGTGGGAGGATTTCTAGCCCACAGTAAAAGATTGGCAGGAACTGTGTGTTCTGTGGATTGTTTTTAGTTCATTCGCCCATCACCCATAGAGCAGAGAATAACCTTGACTGAGATGAGCAACCAAAAGGTCTTCTGAGTGACAGTACATTGGTTTATAGGGTATGACCAAAGCTTGGAGATCTGAAGTTTTGAACCAGATGCAAAATGCAGCAGGAAGCTAGTGGAGTGAAAACTTGTAGAAATGAATGGAGAATGTTAAGGTTGAAAACCCCAGCATTCTTGACTAGAAGAGACAAAGCTGTCAGAAACAAACATGTATGGATGACAGCTGGATTAGCAACGAAGCTACTTCATTAAAGTGGAAGAGGTGAATTCCATGAATATAGGGTGAAAAGATTGAAGGCTCACATCCAGGTTCTTTAATGTCTAAAATCAAAGAAGCACAGACATTTGTCATTGTAAGAAAATCTGTAAGCACTGCGTAAGCTCCAGATTCAAATATTCACACAAACATTGTCATTCATAAGGTGCAAATATTGCTTAGAAGGTTACTTGAAAGGACTGGAAATATGATTGTTTCTGCAAATATGATTGTGTCTCAAAATCAGAAAGAGAAAGAAAGAAATTAATGTTTTATGTTGTTGATCCCAGCTTGTATCTGGCAGCCTTGGTCACCATCCTAATTCACCAGTCGATCTGTTTTTCTTTTGTGGCTCAACTTACTCCTGCCATATACAGTATGTGTACTATTAGCACCTAATTCATGTCTCTATTGTATCACTTGCATTATCATTTTTCATTCAGAAATGTTTCTAAAACCACTTCTGAAAAAAAGTGGGACATTGTATCAACTGAAGATAAATACAGAATTCAATGATTTTCAGATCTCATAACCCCATATTTGAATTATATAAGACATAGAAAACAAAAGAATCGTGAGACATTTCATTTATTTATTTATTAATTAAATGAAAAAAACAACACATCTCAAAACAGTTGGGATTGGACAACAACAGGCTGGAAAAGTACAAGGTGTGATGGTAAGAAATAGCTGGAAGAAAATTTTGCAGCTTATTAAATTAATTAGCAACAAGTAAGATGACTGGGTACAAGTGCGTGTGTGTGTGTGTGTGTGTGTGTGTGTGTGTGTGTGTGTGTTCTGCCTTTTATAACTTAAATCGGATATTATAGTTGTAAACTGCCCTAGAGCTCCCTCTAGTGGCTGCTTTGGGTTCGGTTACTTTGGGAAAGGAAAAAAATGAGAACGTGAAGAAGAAATAAAAGATGGCGGAAAGTGATACCGTAATGTTATCGTTCTAAGCTGATACGGACCTTAAAATGTTGTTGCCTTGGACAAGATATGTCTGTAAGTATGAGTGTCGATAAAATAATTATTCTTTTGTTTTGTGTAAAAATGGTACGATAATTTGTACATTTGAAAGTTTTATCTTGTTAGCTTGCAGTAAGAGGGTAACAAGCTAGTTTACAATGTTAGTTAGCTAATACAGTATTTTGTACTTTCAGTTTTACGATGGTCAAAGAGAAGGCAATGGTCAGAGGCCATTCTTCAATAAATCAGCGCAAAAAGGAAAATAAGTCTGGTTATTGGAGCATCGTTATCTCGCTGTCTAGCTGGTGAAACTAAGAGACTCAGGGCGAGGACAGCATAGTGTGTGTGTGTACATGTTCAGACATCTTTATGAGGACAGAAAATCTGCATGCCATTATACTTGTGGGGACCAAGGGACCCTTATGGGGACATAATGCCCGTCCCCATTACTTTGAAGGCATTTTTGGGCCTCAAAATGTGGTTTTAGTGTCAGAGTTACATCTAGGTTGTAGTTAGGTTTAGGCTACGGGTTAGGTTTAGGCATTTATTTTTGAATGCCTAAACCTAAGCAGCTAGGGAAAGCATTATGTCAATTAGATGTCCTCACTAAGATATGAAAACACATATTTGTGTGTGTGAGAGAGAAAGAGACACAGAGAGAGAGAGACCAGAGTTCACTGTGCCATCCACTAATGCAGTTCTATCATTCAAAGAGCCATATGCCATATGTGATCATGATCCAGAAATGCAGCCATCTTCTCTGGGAGAAAGCTCAATTAAAATGCACTGAGACAAAGTGGAGAACTGTTCTGTGGTCAGTGTTTTGGGAAAACATGAACCCAAAATCCTCTGGACTACAGAGGATTTTGGGAGTCACCGCACCTAGTGCTCCGATTACCACGGGGACCACCGTTACCTTCACCCTCCACATCCTCTCGAGCTCTTCTCTGAGCCCTTGGTATTTCTCCAGCTTCTCGTGTTCCTTCTTCCTGATGATCTCTGTCCAGAAGAGCGCAGTCCTGGGAACAGCTAAGATAGTTCGCAGGACCCTCAAGCTCCCAGGCCTCTGGTAGAGGACCCGAGCTTGAAGGATAAACCGCCCGCAGGGGCGTGCTAAAAATCGCTAGCCCGACGCCCCGGGGCTAGCAATTTTTCCAGTCGGGCTACCAAAATCTATCTCTGCCCTGCCCGTCGGCCTATCGTAGGAAGGAAAAATATATGTCAATGCTTTTGCATTCTTTCGGAAATGTAGCTGGGTAATTATGTCATTGGCATCGGTGAGCCACTGTCAATATGTGACATATTGAAATCGCGTTTGAATTTGCGCTTGTTTTTTGCTTTCACTTTGCAATCGCAGAACTGTGTATAGAGAGCGACAGTACTGATTGGTGAGTGATGATAATTTGTGCACCGATTCCTCTGACATCTTCTTATCAATCGTTAGCTTACTATGCAAACATGACAAGTGAAATCTCCTGCAGCTTAAACATGTGAGAGGTTGATCGCGCAGAGAATCGCTGAGCTTATGTGAGTGCGTGTGTAAAAGCAGCAGGATATATATTTCAGTTCTGCTGAGCCAAATAAGACAGGTCAGGGTGAAGAAGTGACAGCCAAAGAAAAGCTTACCACAAAACGGAGAAGTTATGACAAATCAGACTATAAGGCAAAAAGAAAGTGCAGCTTTATGGTTTCATGGACAAAATAATTTCTGTGGCTGCAATATGACGAGCTAAATAACCAGGGGTGCACATAAGTGGTCCGCAGGTGCGCATTCGCTGTCAAAATAAAAAACACGCACAAGATAAGAGTTGCAATGCGTGTTTGCGTACATAAGATTTTCAGGAAGAGGACAGACATTTGTTTAGAACTCTTAAAGATGTCGAAGAAGCTCCTTTAAGCAATTACTGTGATGTTCCTCCACCTCCAAAGAAATGTCAGAAGGAGTCCGAACCACAAAAGAAGCGCGTATTCTTGGAAAAGTAGTTGCAGGAGGTGAGCTGGCTTCAAACAAATGATGAACGCACAGAGATGTGGTGCGGAATGTGCCGTGAAAATTTAATAAATGACAAATTAAAAAGGCATGAACATTTTTTTTTTGCATCGAAAAAATTTCGAACCGTGACACCAAAGTATCGAACCGAACCGAACCGTGAATTATGTGCATCGTTGCACCCCTAATATATATATATATATTTAAAAAAAAAAAAAAACACCCAGCACGCCCCTGCGGGCGGTTTATCCTTCAAGCTCGGGGATATTTTGTTTTGGTCCATCCTGTTGCCCTCACAACATCTAAGAGCTCCGCAATCCCTGGTCCAGTTCTGGCACGAGCTCCCCCAGGACGCTGTCCATCATCTAAGCATAACCCCACATCAGGCATGCATGTAAGCACATGGGGACCATACAAACTACAGAGCACCGTTCTGAGTTGCTGAAAAATGGACCAGCCTGCAGTATCATTTTTTCACTTTGATTTCTGGGTGTCTTTGAATTCAGCCCTGCATAGATTGATCATTTTCATTTCCATCAAATGATGTGTGGCATCCTTTTGTTCGGAACACATTACCCTGTCCATACAGATATATATAGATAAACAGCATGAGTTTTTTTCCTATTGAGATTTGATGTGTTTTCCTGTGCTCCTGTAAGTCCTTTGAATAGTGTATAATATATTTCAGTACAAATATCTGTGACAGCTGAATTACAGTGGTTGCAGTACCATAAACATATATTATGATTTTGGTGTTCATAAGAACACTATATCTTCTAAAAATGCAGGGAGCTCAGTATAGATCAGGAATAAGAATTGTTGACAAAAGAGTACACTGCGCAATGGAGTAGTTGAGCAGTTTGCAGGGTGACAGCAATCCCTGTTAGACATATATCCAAGCTGCTGACAAATAAATGAAATTGAATGTTCCAAATGTGGAAAATAAAACTGAATTTCTGCTGACATTTTGAATTGATTGCACTGAAAATGAGCTGACCCCACCTGTGCTGTGGAGAGATAAGAGATTTACAATGCACGCTGGTCTCAGTCAGCAGCTTTTGTCCCATGTAAATTGAATACAACATCTGGGAAGAACAATACAGTTTTACCCTGTTGTCGCATCGCCTTTCTTTTGTAAAAAGGAAGACTTCAGGAATCACTTATTTAGTCTTTGAGATTCAGTTCTTTCCTGTACTATTTTGTGAAGGGCCACCAGACCATGTCACAACTCTTCATCAAAGAAGATCAAAGCCACATCTCTGGCCTTTGTTGTTTATTGCATTAACTTGCAACCCATGTGATACATCTCTGTCCCTCAGTGCTGTCCCCTTTTAGCAAAAGAGTGAATTAAACTCGACTTGTGTCATCATACGCAATCTGTCTTCATTTGTAAATGCGTCAGAGGCAGTTGTTACTGTATTGTGAGCTGAAACCAAGCAACAGAGTTTGCCACGGCTCGTTCATACCATCAGGGTTGTTGTTTAGACTTCAAGGTCTCTTACAATACCACATCTTTTCAGCAATGCATTTGTCACGCTGAGAGAGGAGGAGAAAGCAAAGTTGTCAGTTCATGATGTGCGTCGAGCTTTTTTATCATGACTGCAAGGTCAGATTATTCCATATAAATTAGACCGTTACAACCCTTTTTATTTCAAGCATTCTTAATTCAGCCTGTCTAACACAGAGGAAACTGAATCATCCTGGCAATGACAAAGATCACACAAAAAGAAAAGGAGTGATGATCCACCCAAAATTCAGAAAGCTGTCAGTTATTTAGCCTCTGTGTGTGTGCTTTGACTTTCAAACACATGAATCCATCTGCACCTGCTGTTAAACTGCTTTATAAATTTTAATGTCAGTGTCACAAATATTGGTATGGTCTCTTAGAGAGTGACATTAGAGTGACGTTTCTCAGATTTGCTTAAAAACCTTTCATCTAATTAGAAATCCCAGTCTTCAATTAATTCAATACAAAATATTACATAGAGTACACTATACAGGTCATCGGATGTTCAAGATGGGCTTTACGTCTACCAACAACTGCTCACACTGCCAAACCAATTCACCGGACAATTATATCCACGCTCTTTGGTTCTGTCCACCAGTTCAGAAGTTTTGGCGCGAGATATGTGAAGACTTATCGAAGTGTCTGAAATGTAACATTCCAACTTCCCCCTTAGTGTGTTTGTTGGGCAGCTTAGATAATGTCACTTCAGAAAAGAATATCGCCCATATGGTTTTCACTGCCCTATGCATAGCCAAGAAAACAGCCCTCATGAACTGGAAAAATAAAAATAATCTTAATTCTAACCAATATAGAAATTATCTATTAGATTACATTAGTCTTGATACAGCCTCTGCCACCACATCAGATCAATTGCTCTGGGCTCCTTTGATCAGCTCCATCACCTAGTGGGGGTGGGGGGTCATAGTTTGGTCCCGCCTTCACTGTTGTGATTGGTGTGGGGGTAGGGACAGGCTTAGGGCGTCGGGGGGTTCCCCGGAGGCATCTTCCTTGGGGGGCTCAACCCGGGGTAGCGGTCATGTCCGGTTAGGGGCTCTGTTGGCTCTCCGGTGACTGTTTCCTCGCGGCTGCGTGCAGCGGGGCTAGGGGAGGGTCTGTGCTGACGGACGTGGGTTACTGACCTGGTAGCCTGGCTGGCCCTGGGTGGGTCCGGGATGGGCGTGAGGTTCTGGGGGCGCTCTGTCTCTGGGCTGGGACCCGGACTGGGCCTCGGGGGCTTGGGTCCTGGTTGGTGTGTTGCCGGGGTTGTGGGCGGGTGGGTGCATGGGGGCCCAGCCCTGGAGCAGGGTGCCGCCGGTGCGTCGAGCCACCTGGGGGGCTCTTCAACTGGTGGGGGAGATTGTCACATCTTGCAGGAGCTTTCCTCTCCTCAGGAGCTCCCTCTGCAGGAGGGGGAGATACAGGAGAGGTGGAGGAAGATCTCAGCCTGGGTGTTTATTGTCTTATGTAGTCTGGAAGATGAGTGGATGGTGGGGTGGGTGCAGTTTTCTCTGTGGTGGGGTTGGGTGGACTGTCCCGGGCTCTGTCGGACCGGGCGGCGCTGCTGCACTGGGCCCGGTCTGGATGGGCCTGGGCCCCCTTTCCCTGGCGGGTCGCGGAGTATGGGGGTGCCTACTGGGGTCAGCGGGGGAGCTGGCCCCAGGGAGGGGTCACTTGCCCCTCCCTTCCTTCCCTCCCCATCTCCAGCTGCCTCCCTCTTCCCGCTCCACCACAACCACCCACACATGCAGGGCCTTGGAGTAGGGGTATGTCACCAGGGTGCAGAGGAGGCTACCCCCCCCCCCCCTGTCCCCTTCTGGCCGCCTCTGCCTCAATTTTATCCCACAACTTAGACATTCACATTACTCACACTCTCATTACACATACATATAGGATCTTGGGGGTGGGCACGATACACGATACCCTGGCATCGTTGCCCACCTCTCAATTTTAAATACACGTAGACATTGAGGGCTAGCAGGAGGGACCATGCGCTTACCTGCTGCTCTCTGGCAGGTAGCTCCATGCCCTCCTGGGTTTTAAATGCACCTTAGAACACACATGCATCAACATTACAATGAGCGGGTGGAGGGAGGTTTGGAGTCTTCTCTCACCCCCGTTCTCTGCGACCTGCTGGAGCAGGGGGGCTAGGAGGAGGAGTTGGCCGTCCGACTGCGGTCTGGAGTGTGGAGCCATCCTGCTGCTGCGGAGTCGGGGCGGTCTGCCTCCCCCCACCGCAGGGAAAAGGGAAACACCACCTGGGTCTGGGTGCAATTCCCCCCTCCAGGGGCGAGGGCACCTAGACCCGGTTTGTAGAGTACGCTTGGGGAGTGTGATCGTGTGTACAACGTCTCTTTATGTCTGTCTCCACGTTGGTTGAGTGTGGAGTAAGTGCATATGAGAGCATGAGGGTGGGAATGGATGTTTGTATCTGTGTGTGCCTGTATGTCTGTGTCTATATGTCAGATTGGGTGTCAGGCGCCACCTCTCTGGGGACATCTCAGGCCCTCCAAGGTTTGGAGGCCTATCTCCCCCTACCACCACTTCCCCTGCCAGTGGCGGACCCCCTCAGACATCGGTGCATTGGTGGTTCTTTGTGTCCGGGGATGGGCGTCCAGGTACACACCGGCTCACTCCTTGGCGGCCGCTTATCGGGGCCTGGAGCCTGGGGCTCGCTCGGGCCACTTCGGAGGTGGGGTGCCCCCGGCCTCTCGGCCTGGGGCTCGGTCACTCAGGCGCAGCTGGCTGCCGGCGGAGCTCACGGGCGCGTCACTGCAACTCCCCCTGGCTTCTGCTCCGCGGCTGCTGAGTGAGCCCTCATCTGGGACTCTCCTCAGCTCTTTCCGGGACAGTGGCGCAGCTGCCCCTCTGTTGGTCTTCCTTGGTCTCTTGTGCTCTGGGGGCCTCTGGATGTCTGGAGTTTTGATCTCATCCACACCTGCTTCATGCCCTGGAGGACGGGGCTGTGGCCCCCCCACACCCTCTAGCAGATTATTACATGAAGGAACCTTTTAAAAAAACAAAAAACAAGCGCGTCCATGCTCACAGGTGTACACACGGGTGATCACACCCACAAACTACACCCTTTTTGGCTCCTACCTCAAAGCACACTGTGTTCTGTTGATCTTATGTGCTGCACAATAATGTTTAACATTTAGTATTTACTGTCATATTCCCATATATCATTGTGATGTTGTTTATTCTATTACTCTTGTTCTCTTCTGCTTGCTTTCTTTTTTCTTTCTCAGCAGGTGATCCAGGTGATTGATATATGCATTTTTTTTTCTCTGCCCGTTCGGTTGGTTTTTGTCTTTTGCCCTTCTCCCCCGTCCCTCTTCTCAGCTGTTTCTCTTTCCCTCTTTCTTTCTCCCCTTCTTTCCCCCAGTAAAGAAAAAAAGAAAAAAAAAAAAAAAAAAAAGAGTGACGTTTCTGATTTCCAGGCCAAATGAGTGAACAGTTGTGAACAGTACATTAACCGACAATTACCTAGTAAACAAACATCATTTCTGTATCAAAATGCAGATAGTATTGAATACACACATACAAAATGGGAATCTGGTTAAACTGTAAAATCTCTCGCACAGTTTCAGTCAGAAGATAAGTTAAAATTTGCACAATTACTACAAGAAAGACAGTTGCCTAAATTATGTGAACCTGAATGTGATGCTGCTGTTGCAGTGTTTGTCTGGACCCTCCGACAAAATCCACAGGAATGTCTGATGAGGTAGAATTCCTAAAGGAGTCAGAAAAAACAGCACTTGGGAGCACTGCTGTCTTGAAGCAATGAGGTCCTGTGTTCCTATCCACCAGCTGACTGTGGTCTTTCTGTGTAGAGTTTGCATGTGCTACTGTGATGCAGTACAAAACACAATGAGTTGTGCGCAAAAATAAATAAAAAATAAAATTGTAAAGTCAAATTAAATGCTTTTGGTGAAAACAACAACCATTACAAAAACAACATGTTTTGTCATCTGAATGAATGAAAACTTCCATTCTCGACCTCATAGTGTCTTCATAGTGTCAACCTCCTTAAACTGTCTTTGCTTGATCAGAGTTACAGCACAGGGTTTTTGCCAAAGAAGTACAACATGTGGATAAGTGCTCATTCAAGTTGTTCTAATCCTTGGCTTCTGCCCTAATAAAATCCCTTTAATGGGAAATTATCATAATCTGAAACTGTTGTGTGGCAGTAACATGCTGAGAGGTGGGAAGCTTGAAGTTTTTCTGTTGTATGCTTTGATACATTTCAGCTTAGACAACACAATAATCAGCAGTATTGTGTTGGTGATTTCAGAATTCTTCTACAGTTAAGTATAGGTTCGGTTTTGGTTCCTCACAAAGAAGCAGAGACAAGCATTCACACCTACAGACAATTTGTGTGTCTCCTTATCCTCCGCGTCTTTAGACTGTGGGAGAATACCCAGATGGACATGAAATATGCTGGCTGTAAGGTGACAAAGCTAACCACTGAGCAACCACACCATAGTAACATTTAACCCGAGATGATTAAAAGTAAATGTATCTCTCCTGCTGCTCCTTGTACCTCCACTTTCCTACTTTCCACTGAACAGAGTAAAAGAGTCATCCAATCCATTTTCCTCTCCACCACGTAGTGCTGTTAGCGGTGAAACAAGCTGTTGCTCTCTCTTTTTGTTGTCTCGTTTTCATTACAAGACAGATTCTTGGCATTTTCAAATAATCTTTATCTTTTGTTTCATTGAAATAAACGTAATACATCGAGAGTAAAGTGTTTTATTCCACATTCAAGTTTGTCACTCAACACAATAGCTGAACCAAAACTGAATTTCCTGTAGACACATTATCAATAGAGATTTTTGACAGCAGTTGATGTCTGGCTGAGATGACATCCCACATGTTGTGAACTCCTGTTCATATTAAAGAACAGTGTTTTTAAAAGAAAAGAAGTTAACACTTTTTTGTTCATGTTGTTGAACTAACTAGAATGTACTACAATGCGGTCAACACCTGGCCATGTTCTTGTGTAAGAGATATAGCACTTCTTTTTGCCTCTGGCTGGTTAAACAATCTCTAAGTTTTATAGAGAATGGTCTTAAAAAGAAAATATCTAGTGAGCAAGAATGCCTTATTCATGGAAGAGGTCAGAGGAGAATGGTGAGACTGCTTGATGCTGATAGAAAGGCAACAGTAACTGAAGAAATTAGTCTTGCAGCAAAGGTATGCAGAAGAGCACCTCTGAATGTGCAACACATCAAACCATGATGTAAATTACATGAGGGTACACTGGGTGCCACTCTGCTCAGCCAAGAATAGAAACCTGTTCTTGACTGACAGGACAGCTACGATGGGCTCACAAATTTGGACAATAGAAGGTTGGAAAAACATCGTCTGGTCTGATATATCTCGATTTCTGCTGCAACTTGGGACATTAGGGTCAGAATTTGATGTAAACAACATAAAATCATGGATTCACCCTGCCTTGTATCAGTGATTAAGGCTGCTGCTGGTGGTTTAATAGTGTGGATAATAATAATTTATTGTCACACTTTGGGCCCCTTAGTACCAGCTGAGTATAATTTAAACACCGCTGCCTATTAGAATTGTTGCTGACCATGTGCATCCCTTTATGACTTCGGTGTACCCATTTTCCACTGGCTGCTTCCAGCAGGATAACACGCCATGTCACAAAGCTCAAATTATCTCAAACTGCGTTCTTGAACATGGCAGTGCATTTCACTGAACTAAAATAGAGCACCTTTGGGACGGTGTGGAGTGGGAGATCACATCATGGATGTTCTGCTGCAACTGTGTAATGGTATCATGTCAATATGGAACAAAATCTCTAAAGACTCTTTCCAGCACCCGATAAAGCGATGCCATGAAGAATTTTAGGTAATAAGGGGTCCAACTTTGTGCTAGAAAGCTGTTCTGAGTAGATGCCTGAATGGAAATATAGGAAATCTATAGAAGATAAATAAATATGCTTTTTGTGAGACATACAGGTGATTTTAGGGCACAGAAAGTTGTTTGTGAAAAGTGCAATTATAATCACAAACAAGAAAATAGCTTTTTTCCCCTCAGAATGATTTGTACACACAGTATTATAAGGGCATGGTGAAACACACCGTACGTTTGTGGCTTACTCATAAAAATTGAAGAAAAATTACTTTGATTATAAAGATGTGTATGTGTGAAAAGGCTAGTTCATTCCATGTCTGCCTTGTATTTGATTTCTTGGATTTAATGTCACATGGAAAAAGGGTGAACAATTTATGTGTTCACTTGAAAAACAAACTGTGCCACAAATAATTAGTTCCCCTGGGGGAAGTGGTTTGTAAAATGCCCCCCGCACTTCAATTTGGATTCGTTTTCACTTTATTTCACATTTTCACTTGAATTTTGAAACCTTTACACCAATTAAAGTAAGATACTGGTTGGTTTTAAAAAATCTATTTTTTACAAAAGAACATTTCCCAGCCTCTGACTGCATACATTTTTGTAACCTTGCACTATTGTTGATTGTGGCAGGAAAATCACTATAAATGTGTGGTTCTTTTTCCTTCTTGCAGTGACCTGGTAGTGCGACTGTTCATTAGTCAAATGAGGGTCACCTGTGCTTGATGCCTTGTTGCTTTTAAAGGCTGGCCTACATACAGCATCTTTTCCACTCAACCAAACAATTCAGCCCCCCAGCATGAGCCCTTCCTTCTTGTAGTCTGAACTATCAGAGTTACTACACCTAGATACACACTAGGGTACACCCTTTTAATATTTTTAACACTATTATGTTGGAGCTCCTGAGTGCAATTTTTCTTCCATATTTACTTGACATGATTTCAGTTTAATAAACTACAGCAACAGCTCTTTAATCATATTCAAAGGCCAAGTCAGGCAGTTCAAAAGTGCACATTAATAACTAGGGAACTCCGTCATCAAGGTTCTGGGTCTGAGCCTGCCAGTGCCTTTTCTTTTTAGATTATACACGATGTCTTTTTTTCTCTTCTCCACAGCTTTTTTCCATGTTTCCTCTATTTGCTTCCTTCCACATTTCCGACACGCATTTTAGGCTACTTGCTGATTGCAGTGTCTGTCTTTTAGTGTGTTATTTGGCCAGCCTCAAACACTATAACCTATTCTTACCATAAAGCCATTCCCAGCATACTTCCACAAGTCCATCCATTTAAACATGAAATAGAATTTCTAATTGCTCTGCAGAATAGTACATGCAGCTTTTACCTGCTCTAACAACAATATCAGCAGGAGGCATTATTTGTCTCAACCTTCCAAAACCGCTACTGATCACTGTTGGAAAATAATTGTTTTTGAGGTGACACAGCTTTGAATGGGTTTGTTCTCTGTTTTTATACTGGAATACATTTAAGAAAGGATATTTTGGCAGTCAGTATGGACAGGAGGATCCGTTTAACAAATCAAGAGCAGACCCCTTTAATGCTTGTTTATGTCCACTGACAACTATACCAAGATCATTACTTGTTTTGTTTGTTTTGTTTTTTTGCCTTGGTCATGCATTCAATTAAATACCAGTGACTGGCCAACATAACTACACACAACTGTGCTGTTGTTTAACAGCACAGTTGTGTGTTTTTTCCAATGCCCATTCAAGCAGAGCTCTCTATTATAATGTTCAGCAAGACAGTGTGTAGTGAAGTGATTCATGTGGAGCAGTTAGATTCATGTCGAGTTACATGTGTAGCAGTGAACTACAGTAAGTGATACCATCCGTTTGTTTGTTTGTTTGTTTGTTTGTTTGTTTGTTTGTTTGTTTGTTTTTCCCTCTCATAAGAAAGCAGTTTGTTAATTTAATGGGACGTATGATGACATCATATTCCTTTTCAAATGAGTTTTCCCCATATATTATAGAATCATCATTTTGAATTTGTTTTCTCTATTTATTGTTTGACAGTGACTTTGCAGAGTCATAGGTAATGGTGGTAATAGGTATGTATTTACTTTCTTTATAAATATTGACCTTTGGCAGTTGCCCTGGCTTTGGTAGTAAAGACTTGTTTATCTTTTGTTCTGGAAACTCACAATTATCTTTTTTCTACCACAGTGTAATAAAGCTGCACAAGGGATTAACAACACTGATCCTCTTATGTAAATGTACAACATAAGTACAGCTAGTGTTTTATTCTTGACCAACCTTGCTGCTGAGGATGGTAATTGATAAGAATTTAGCTATTCCAGTTCCATTATCAATATCACTCATCAGTTCTCTTTGGGTTCTCAATGGCTCCGTTTTGAGAGTTGTCACCTCTAAACGGCATATCTAAGACATTACATTTGTAAAAAATTAAGTACATGCTGTGTAGTGAAATGTTTCTGCATGTTGGAGGTATTTCCGCTCTTTTTTGTGATCATTGTTGGTTATTACTTAAAAAGAAGTAATGTATTATAGATTACCCATTTATTTTCTTAAAGGTAATACAGCACATCCTTAATTACTCTCAGAAGAAAGGGTTTTTTGTAATTCAACTCGTTACATTACCTTCACATTATCTCATAATGTCATTTAACAATATAAGCCTATAGACCACAGTCCCACACACCACACAACTCCCTATCCTAATAAAGACACTCATGATATTTCTCTTAGTGTTTAGGTATGAACACAAAGCCAACAACACAAAGCAAAGATGAAAACCAGCACAAAGAGATGTCGGTAATCGCTCAGCTGTTATATCTCTTGACTAGCTTGACTAGCTTTCTTTCTTTCGGATTCTTGACTAGCTTAGCATTAGCATGCTGTCTATGCAGGTGTTTGCAAAGAGCTGAAGTTGTGTTAGCAACATAATGCAGTTATTTCTGTCCTGGATGCAGTTTGAACCTTGCCATCACGCTGTCATCCTTTTGTGCAATAATGTAAATAAATAAAAGTAAATAAGGTAATGTACATATCCACAAAGTAGGTTGTTCTATTCCCCTTCTCCAGCACATGAATTGAAATTGGCTGATTCTAATGCAAGTGGAACCAATAAGTGCAAGTAGACTAACAATTCCAAGGAAATGAACTACTGTGAACTGGTTCTCTACAAGAACTACAAGACTGTGGAAGACATTTGAGCACAGTTAACTGATTATCATGTTCAAGAAAGTAGTTTGAGATGATCTGAGCACTGTGATATCATGCATTATCCTGTTGGAGGCAGCCATTAGAAATTTATTACACTGGACAGATGGACAAACTATGCTTGACTTCTAAAAGACCTAAAGTATGCCAAGAAAATATCCCCTACACTATTACACCACCAGCCTGAACTACTGATGGGCAAAACAGAGCCATACTTCGATGCTGTTTATGCCAGATGTTCTGACAGTTGTGGCACCCAATGTGGTCTCTGCTGCTGTACCCTATCTGCTTCAAGCTTTGTGTTGTACATGCAGAGATTTTTTAAGCAGTCTAACCATTCTCCTCTGACCTCTGCCATCAACAAGGTATTTTTTCCCAGAACTGCAACTCACTGGATATTTTCTATTTTCAGATCATCTCTATAAACCTTAGAGATGACTGTGCAGGAAAATCCCAGTAGATCAGCACTTTCTAAAATACTCCAAAAACTCCTCAAGTCATGTTAATCACCTTATTCTGGTAGTCAGTTTGCACTTGAGCATGTTGTCTTGACTATTCCTCATGCATTGAGTTGCCTTCCTGTGACTGCCTGATTAGATATTTAGGTTAAGATGCAGCTGATCACAAAGTGGGCAATGGGCATAACCTTGGGTTGTCCTCTTCTGTTACTTGAACAAGATATGGGGAGCAGCTCTGTATTTGCCCTCAGTGGTTTAAAGCTAGCATCACATTAATTCTAAATTTGGCAAAGTAGCTCACAGACAAGGGGTGGTATGATTTCTAGGCAGATCACCGCCTCACATTTAATCTGTTTCTTATTCATTTGGTAATATAATTCATATTTTGCTATCAAACGTCCACCTCTACAGCTGAATGGCTGTGATTAATTATGAAAGAACTTGTAACATGCAGATAAAATTGTCTTCTACCGCCTATAGTGGTAGAAGACAACTCTTTAGTGGCATGTGGATTCTTTCAATAACCATTTCCATGGGTGAGAACGGAGCAAATCCAGATATTATGTTTTAGGTCACATCAAATTTGAATGGATGAAAGAAGTCCCAGACTTGCATGTATTTCCCTATATACTGAAGACAAATATGATTTATTGTGACTGCACAAAATTCAGTGTGATAGTCATTCTCATGTTTTAATTCCCACTTTGGTGTTGTGCATTATGGGTTTTTAATGACACCTCGGGCGCTTTTCCACTTTTCAGTGAATCATCTAATGTGGCTGAAGACATCACAGCTGTACGGTAAATTGCTTTTTTGACTTAACTGTAACTTCACTATTACTATCAGACTTGTGTACATGCTATTGTCAGACAACTGTTTTACTTTTTGCTTGATTTTTTATTATAATGTAATATTCAGAGTTCTCCAGTGGTATAGCGTCTTTTGGTGATAATGATACAAGAAAAAGAAGTAGCAGAAGTATCTCTTAGTTTAAAAACTGTAGCTATATTATCCATTTAAAGAAAGCTCTTTGATTATTAATAAGTGAGTGAACGCAGCACAAATTAGCTGAACTCCTGACACATTCCTCAGAAGCCTGAGAGCCTTAGAAAATGGTTTAATAATTTCCTTTCTTGTGCTTTTGTAAGGATTAGTGATGCACTTATTTTGTTCACATAGTGAACCACATATCTACGTATGTGTTATATTTTTTCCTCCCATTCACCTACACAAATTTTAATAAAAAGGTTCAAACGCACTTTGTTCTTCTCATTTTGATGAAACTGTGAACAAATTTTAAGACTCTGTTGTCTGAGATATCTAACATAATGTTAGTTTTTGTATAACTGGGTAAAAAATAATTTATTCCACCGCAATGTTTTTTAAAAAGGAAAACAATATTTTATAACTCCTCACATTAAGTTTCAAACTAAGAGCTGTGAAATCTCAAAATATATCTGGCAACAGTTTCATTTAAGATTTTGTTTTTGTTTTCTGTAAATTTATTAATAGTCTTTAGGTAACATGCACAAAATTTCCATGTCTTAAAACACCCTAATCTAGTTGTTATTAATTGTTATCCACTTTTTCCCACATATGCAGTTCAGAGTCACAGTGGGGCTGGATACACCCTGGACAATTCTGTGTCAGCCAGTCTGTTGCAGGGCTGACACAAAGATAAACAACCATTCATGGTCACATTCACACCTGCAACCAATTTAGAATCACTAATAAATTTAACAACCATGTCTTTGTGGGATAAAGTTCCCAGAGAGAACCCACACAGGCACAGGGAAGTGTGCAAATTCAGATGGGTACAGGACCTTCTTGCCGTAAGGCAACATTGCCAATAGCTGCAACAATATGCCACCATTTTATTAGGCCACTGTGGGGTTTTTTGGGGTTTTTTTTTTTTGAGATGCCCTGTATTTGGACATAATATAGTTGATAATGAAATAATATAATGATTTAATAGCACGACTTCTCTAAGTGGACACCCAGGTTTAATAAAAAGGGCACAGGGTACCAGCCTAAAGCTTTAATATATGGAACCTTCATCTCTTTATAATCCAGCAATGCATAAAAAACCCTGCCAGACAGGCATCCATGGCTTACAGCCATTACTCTTAAACTTGTCAAAAAAGTACCTTTAAACCTGCTTAATAAAGCAAACTGACAACCTTGACATCGAGAGAAAAATTAATGTTCAGCTGTTTTCAAAGAAGGTGTTGGTCAACTTCAGCTTGGCCACTGCATCAGGTGAAGTTCAGTAAGTTGGGTATACTTCTATTGCTGAGGCAGGTGAATGACCCCAAGATATCAAGGTAAATCTGACTTAAAAGATAATATGCCTTTGGAAAGGTCCAATCAGAGTCCAGACCATAAAGATTCTGTGGAATTCCCTCAAGGGTCGTTCACAGCAGACAACCTAAAAATAAAAGTGAATTGAAGCAGTTCTGTAAGGAAGAATATTCCAAAGTGATTCCTGAACTTTGTGTAGCAACCAGAAACACTTTTTCTTGAGGGTATTTCTCTCAAAGGAGGTTTGAGTAGTAATCAAAACAAACAAGGTGCAGTTGCATTTTTAAATATTACATTGCATTTGGCTTTCAACTGCATTATGCTCTTGTTACATAAACAAACATATGATCACAATTTACAGGTAGTTAACCTATAAATTCCATACGGTGCTAATACACAGTGAGATAATCCTAATATACGTGCACACATCTTTACACCACTGCTTCCCTTTATATCTTGGCCACAAGATATAAAGGGAAGTATAGCTGTATACAGCACACACTATGCTATTTCTATTCCAAGGACCTTCTGAACCCTTTCAGGCTAAATTTCCTTTCAGACAAAAACCAGCACTGTGTCATGTCGTGAGCAGAAATCTAAGGAACCAACCACAGAGAGAAAGGCCTCTTGTGCAGCCAGATCAGAGCTTAACTATCAGGCACCCTGCCAGGACAGCTGCACCCGTTTGGAAGACTTGCAGTCATTGCCATGAGGTACCTTTAGAGAGGCGTTTGATTCATGAATATTGCTGCCTAACCAGAAAGATGAAGCAGAAAGAGGTTTAGACTAGTGCAGAGCAAGGCTGCCCACAGCTAGAGATGGGAACACCAGGCATCATGGTCAACCAGAGCAGAAGACAACCTTTTTCTAGTTCAGGTTCAGTAGCTGGTCAGTGTTGTAAAGCAACTTACAAAGGATCATACTATGATAGCACTTCTTATATGTTAAAAGAAATCCACCCTATTGCTGACCATATTATTTCTGGGCAGTTACTGGTTTCAGTTCTTTTTACATACCTGAAAACAATTATTTTAACAGCCATATATTTTACTACTTTGAGGAGATAAATGTTTGAATTTTCAAATTCAGTGGATGTGATTCCTGCTTGAGCTTGTGAATTAAATACTCTGATATCTTTTGATTGCTTTTCACTGGTTACCACTTAAATCATGAATACAGACAGGTTGTTAAATGCCACAAAAAATGTTACATTAATTGAATTAATTGAAAAAAGAACCCCATAAAATTTTACTGTGCTTTATATGTCCTGTATCCAGAATGTTTTAAACTCATGTCTGTGTGGTGTGCATTTGCTTTGACTTTCACAAGAAACCCAAATTAGCCATTTCTTAAGTTGATCTTTCATACATTATATTTTCATCCAACAAAGCTATAACATCTACCACAAATATGTAAACTGTGAGCAGTGGGAACAGAAATTGTGTGACAGCAATATTAAATTAGCGGTGTGGAAGTGTAATATTCCACTCAACAGTATTATAAAATGTGATGTCATATTCTCATTTTTCAGAAAGAGGTCAGTAATATTTCTATTGACTTAAGCTGAAAAAGGAACTAACAGTAGTATTTTTTTCATACAGTCAGCTGCGTGTTCTGTGTTCTTCTTAAATAAGCATGTTGTGATAGTCTTCACATCACAGTGGATTTTCCCCCTACCATTTTTACTTTCATGTGAATGCACATATTCCTTAAATGTGAAATATTCAGTCTTCTCATCACTGTGTCATGTTGATAAAAACTAAATCTGTGCAGCTTTCTACTTCACCATTTTACTGCTAAAAATCAGTAGTATATAAACTCTCCAGGAGGCTGGGTTATGTCTATCACTCTTTAAAAAATAAATCTTTTTATTAAGGGCTGCAGGCTGTTGCCTTGCCTCATAGTAAAGTCTACCCCTGATTACAATCTACTGCAGTTAAAGAGCTATATCTATCAAAAATTATATGTTGGGTATACAAATAATGACTGCTTGGTGCCCTGTAATATTTCAACTCTGTGCTAACGTAAGGTAGCTGTGCTTAAAAAACTGTAAATATAATTTATCTTTGAAGCTGTTCTGAAGGAGGAACGAGGTTGCTCATTTAAATTAGACTAAATCCACACATTCCATTTGTTTCACTGTGTTTCCCTTAAATGTCTAAGATTAGACAAAAACCCCTGGGTACCACATGAGTTATTCATGAACAGAGGAACTGCACTTGGCACCTAGTATTCAAATGAAAGGAGCATCACAGATGAATACTAAATGGGGAAGTCAACAGTAGTGTCCCAAGAAATTTAGACTCTTTGCAGAAGCTGTTGGATGTGAACTACTGGAATGATTTACAAATATATAAACAAACATTAATAACAAGAAAACAAAAATCCCCAAAATGTTTTACATCTTTGTTAAATTACTGCAGTTAGAGAACAAAGTCAGAAAAGTCCACAGGTAAACACTGTAGGCAATAAAACTAATTGAGAGTTGGTATCTGAAATGCAAAATTGTCTAATGCTAATTATCTTGCAGATCAGACTACTTTTTCTTCCATGCAGAAGAAACCAAAATGTTCAAAAAACATATCGTTTTGATAATTTTGTATCTTCTTTTACTGTGGGCATATCCCGCAGTATAATTGATGAACACTCTCACATTTTTATCATCTGCAGTATTTTAGAAAATTATGGTGTTTCTTGACTAAACAAATAAGCATCATTTAAAAACTTCTCTTCTTTTTAAAAAAAACATATCTCATTTGCCTCAGAGCTGAACATAAATTGGGCAAAGTAGAGCTTATGTCCCCATGTAACTCTATGGTCAAATGAGGACTTGGATTCAGCACGAGTAAAAAATAGATACATAAATAAATAAATAAATAAATAACCCCATCTACAAACAGAAAAAGAAATGCGTATCAAAACAGGGCAATATGTTGGGTTTGTGATACTTAAGTGAGATTACATAAATGAAGCCACTCAGATTAAAATTACTCTTTGCATGTTACTATCAGATCTCGAAATAAATGTAAACATATTAATATTTATATGGCTCGTTTTTATGAGTAGACAGCGAATTTGAATAAAAATGCAAAAGTTGAACATAAAGTGCTCTATAATAACCTGTGTGTGTGTGTGTGTGTGTGTGTGTGTGTGTGTCTCTTGACTTCAACACAGAAACAACAAAACAAGATCAACATGTATACATGTGTGATCATTCATGTTGGTAAAATGACATGAAGATTACCAACATGATGCACATAAAAGCATCAAACATACTTGAAAACTGTTTCAAGTTGGCAGGAAAAGCATATATTCATGCTTTCAGAGTTCTAAAGTCAAAACGCTGTTATTTAAACAAACACTTTGACCTTTGGCCACAAGGGGGCAGAAAACATTCTGCGCAAATCAACTGCTCAGATGTTAGACCATAGCTTAAGATTCTGCCCAGATTTGGCTTTACTGATAGTCGACATCAGTTTAAATGAATCATTCATTTTTAATTGTGTTTGTTTAAAAGAGAAAAAGGTCCAATTTCCATAATCCTTTATTTTTTAGTCTTCTCCGTGGTCTACACCAACAGCTAGGAAAATTATATTCAACCTGTTTGACTAAACTTTTTTTGTTTTGTTTTGCTTTCTTTTTTTCCACCATCAAGCTGTTAAATATGTCTGCTTTTAGTTTTGGTCTGCGGAGGCAGTCTGCAGGAGGTTTTGATGCAAAACAGCTGCCTTACTGAGACTAAAACGCTCCATAAAGTTAGTGATTTTTGTACTTAGGTGTCAAAATTGTGGATAAATTGGTTTCAAAATCACAGTAACAGTGTGGTTAAGATCAGCGGCTAAGGTTTTAACAATGGGTGCAAACTAATCTCCTATTGCTGAAGTGATCCATTTGTGCATATATCCTGCCATCCGTCCCTAATCTTTTAGTGATATCCTCCCACTTTTCCCTCATAGGATAGTCATTATTTGCACAATTGCAAGAGGTGACGAAAGGTTTTACAATATGGGGAAACATGGGTCACAAAGTTCATGTTAAGCAAGCTGCTTTTTTGGGGGGGGGGTTTAAATGTGGACCGTCTCAAAATGAAAAATAGGAACAAATCCACAAAGCTGTAATGAGTCCTTGGGGGTTAATTCACCAGGAACATTGGACAGCATTCTGGCAGTTTTTTCACATTGTTAGTTTGTCCAGGGAGTCTGTAATGACTGTAATAATAAGTCTGAAAATGCCAGTCTCCTAAAATTGGCAGACATTAGCCTGTGAGAAGAAACTGGTTCCGTTAAATAAAGCCAAGTCTCTTTTTTAAATGTATTTATTTTTTAATGAAGGCAGTTTAGTTTGGCACACAGATGTTTTTGGATTGTTACTGTTGTGATGATGAGTGGCTGCTCTGTATGGTGCTTGTTTCCATGGTGTTGTATTCTGTTGTAACTTAAACTCAGATGGGCCAATTTACACAAGAGTTGAGAACTTCTGCCCACACAGTGAGAAATGTTTTGAATGGATTGTTTGTGTCAGGTTTTTTTTTCAGTAAAAATCCAATAACCCTATTTATGATCAATGAGTGATTCTCCTTCAAAATTACAGAAAAGTGGCTATATTGCAACAACACTAAGCCATTGCTTTGAGCAAGGCAATATCAAAGCAACTCCTTAATGTGCAGGTGACAATACCCTTTTATTTGTCAATATGTCTGTGTTACACAGTGCACTGGGGCCCAGAAGGGTTGATGTATGGATCAAATTATCAAGAAGGAGATTAAATAAATCTGTTCAACTTTTACGGGCATGTATTTTTGTCAGCGAGAAGATAAAGCTCAGCAATCCTTTGTAAAACAAAGACTTGGAGCTGGGTTTACTCCAAGAGTGACCTGCATAGGTTGGAAAAAATGGGGGGCATCTATTGATTTTTACCTCACTATGTCAAGGTCATTGAAATGACTCTGTAATTGAAGTTCTTTAATGGACCCACTAAAATAGTGTGGGGTAGATGAGAGGGTCCAGAGACCAGCCTGAGGAGATAACCCTCACTGCTGGCCACTGATGTATTGTCCAAGGAGTAGGCAATAAAATGTAATATGTACAGAGATTAAACACTTAAATATGTTCATATTATGTGGGAGAGAAAAAAAATGCTGATTCAACCTACTGCGCAAGAAATGAATGAATTCATTAATTTTCTGTGCTTCCATAGTCCTTCACAAGGTCACCATAGATCTTCAGTTCAGACAAGCAAAAAGAATTCACTTGTGCTGCTCAGTGGAGAAGCACATTTAATAATAAGGTTTAGCATCTTGCTGTTACATCTAATTTATTGATTCATTCACACACATCCATATGACTGATGTCATCACAGTAAGCTTGAAATTACTAAAGTTGGTCATAATTTTAATGGATTTAGAAGAAACGAAGCACCGTCAAAGTTTAGGAAATGCTTCAACTGTTGCCCTCTTGAGTATTTTGATAAATTGATCTTTACATGAAGTGTCGACCATGTTTAGCATTGTTGTTGGTTTCAGTATAGACAGACACCATACTGTTGACTGCCCACACCTCCACTGTTACTCCACTGTGTGTGTCTGTGTGTGTGTCTGTATATATCATGTCTACATTTCTCTGCTGGCAAACCTGTTCTGCAACATCTAATCATAAAGAGTATATCTATCCCAGATATGGAACCCTGTCTATACCAGATCATTCTATCATTAGCACCGTGGTCACGTTGGGCCAGCTCTCCACTGAGTTCTTCTGGTGTTTTGTTTTTACAAGTGTTAACCTACTTCTCTCTGCACCTCTGATTTTCTTTGTGTGCTCACCACCTTCTGATTATCTCTAGTTCAGCATCTTGCTGTGGCATTTACACTTGCTTGGCTGTACACTCTGCCTAGCTCAGTAATCACTTCTCAGACAGTATTAACGCAGCCATTTTTACAATTAACCGTATATATATATATATATATATATATTTTTTTTTAATTTGTTGTAACTCAAACCTAACAGTAAATGTGACAGAAACCCAAAATACTACAAACATGACCATCTGTAATTTAAAATTATTTGTGAACACTCTATTTCCAAAAACAGATCTTAGCTGATGAAATAATAAAATGAAAATTAAAACCAAATAATAAAATTACTTGGCATGTAAAAAATTTTTCCATTGTTTTGTATATATTTTGTATAAGTATTAAAAACCGTGATTCATATTTTTTCAGATCATACTGAGTCCTCACAAAAGCAGACTGTTGGTTTTCTTTTGCCTGTATGAACATTTCATTAGGATCAATTTTATTTAGCTCAATTTAAATATACGGAGTCCTTCTAGAAAAAATGGATGTAGTCAGTTTAAACCATTGTATACTTCCTTTTAAAACATATTGTTAAATGTGTTTGGAGCCTATGTTGTAAAAGGTTATGATAATTGGTCTCAACTGCTTTTTGATTGACAAAATTAGACAATAACACCCCATTAAACTTCTTGTTTTGAAACTTTTAAAGCTGTGCAGTCTTAAAAAAAGAGTTTTCACAGGACTCTTTGCAGCCCCATGAAGTAAGCACACCTTTACGCACTCATTCTTTTTCAGTAAGAATTAAGAAAGTAAGCAGCAGCCAGGTGCTGCTAATCAAATGTTCTTGATCAAGAGATCATCAGAAAGTGTGATCACCTTTGAAGCAGAAGTTTTGACAGCTTGATGGTCTGGAGCATTCAGATGCATGTTAACACAATGTTACAATCTTTCCGGAGGTGGACGTCACAGCAAATTCAACCTAAGGTCAGACCATGCAATATTCAGAGAAACTGCCACAATCCTAGGAGCTGCATCTCAGTTAGCATGTTAAATGTTAGAGGATGGCAGTAGAATTTGAAGTAAGAAAGGATTGTGAGGACAAAACCCCGTCTCTGTAGAAAGACCATGGCAACATGGTTTAGAAAAAAAATACTAGATTTCTGGGACAGTAAACACTGGACTGAGGTGACCTCAATGAAATAGGTGGAGTTTGATTTTAGCGAAGTGAAGCAATATGCATTATAGCCAAACACATTACACCAGCACAAATACCAGCTATCAAGAACTGTGGTGGAGGGGTGATTTTTGCATAAGCGTGACCTACAGTAGGCATAACTCTTCTTTATGCCAAAACATTCCAGAGTCAAATGTGAATCCATCTGTATAAAAATTTTAATTGTAGCAGAATGTGGGTCATGCAACACGACAATGATCCTAAGCCGGGGTTGTCTAACTCCAGGCATCAAGGGGTGTTGTCCTACAGTTTTTAAATGTGTCCTTGATCCAACACAGCTGATTTAAATGACTAAATTACCTTCTCGACATGTCTTGAAGTTCTCCAGAGGTTGGTAATGAACTAATCATTAGATTCACGTGTGGTGACCCAGGGTGATATCTAAAACCTGCAGGACATTGGCCCTTGAGGCATGGAGTTGGACACCCCTGTCCTAAGGACATCAGTTAAACTACAGCAGAAAGTTTTTCTGGGCCAAAAGAAAAGACTTGTGGTGTTGTAAAGATCTAAACCCAACTGTGATCTGAGGTGGGACCTTAAAAGAGCTGTGGATAAACAAATGCTCGCAAATATCAATAAACTAAAACAAAAAGAGTAAACAGAGTATGCCTAGGAAAAAAAGAGAAAGCCAAAAGTCTTCCACAGTGATGTGGAGTGATGGTTGTACAGAAGAGGATTACTTTGTCATTGTTGCTAAAGGTGATTCTACAAATAGATCATGATATATTAATAAGAAAACTAGAACGTTATGGTGTCAGAGGGGTAGTTTTAGATTGGGTCCGGAGTTATTTAAGTGACAGAAAGCAGTTTGTGAAAATAAATGGTGGTTGCTCCTTATGTATGGACATTGCTTGTGGTGTACCCCAAGGGTCAGTTTTGGGTCCAAAATTCTTCAACTTGTACATTAACAACATCTGTAAAGTGTCCAAAGTATTAAAAATGGTTCTCTTTGCTGACGATACAAACATTTTTTTGCTCTGGTGATGATCTGCAGAATTTATTGGAGGATATGACTAATGAAATAAGTAAAGTGAAGTTCTGGCTTGATAAAAACAAATTATCATTAAATTTGAATAAATCTAAACTGATGTTATTTGGAAATAGTAGTTTAAATACAAATGCAAAGATTCAAATAAATGGTGTTGATATTGAAAGAGTCAGTGAAAATAAATTTCTGGGGGTAATAATAGATGAAAAACTTAACTGGAGAGCTCACGTAAGATATATTCATTCCAAAGTATCACGAAGCATTGCAGTACTAAACAAGGCAAAACAGGTATTTGACAGAAAACCACATTACATTCACTTTTTACTCTTCAAAAGAAAGCAATTCGAATCATCCACAATGCAGGTTATAGGGAACATACAAACTCACTATTTTTGCAGTCTGAAATATTGAAAATTGACGATATAGTGAAATTCCAAACAGCACAAATTCTATTCAAAGCAAAAAATAAAGAACTGCCAGGTAATATTCAGAGTATGTTTTTTTTGAAAGAAGGAAGTTATAATTTAAGGGGTTTTTGTAACTTCAAAACAATGAAGATAGGTACTACAAGAAAAGGCTTTTGTGTTTCTGTTCAAGGAGTGAAACTATGGAACAAACTGAATATGGAATTAAAGCAATGTCCAAACATAAAACTGTTCAAAAAGAGTTATAAAAATATGATCTTCTCGATCTATAAAGAAAAGGAAAATATTTAAATTAAGTGAATGTCTCTATTTAAAAACAAACAAACAAAAAATTCATGATGTGATATTATAGTATATAGTATATCAGAAATCTGTTCACTATTTTTATTACAAATTATATCAGTAAGGAAGCTGACTAAATATTCACTGATAATTTATGGGACAGGGGTGGGATTAAATAAGTGTATACTTCTTCCCACTCCCTTTCAACATGTAAATTAATCAGAATGTTTTTTTGTATGTAATTTGTATAGTATTTTTTTTCTCTCTTATTTCTTTTCTAAATGTACTTGTATATTGTTCACATGTTGAAATAAATTACCAATCAATCAATCAATCAATCAATCAAATTATTGAATCACAGTTTTGCACAGGCCTGCACAGGCTTGTGAAAACGTTCTTGTGCATGTGACTGTATGAGTTTGTTGGACTTTATGCTGACATACCATTAATTATCAGTTTAACTGTAGCTTAATTTCATGACGTAATATCATGTACATTTTCATTCAGCATTTGAATGCTGTAAATCTCATTGAAGCCAGTGCAATATGTCTCACAGCTGTTCTATGTTAAATTCATAACCTCCTTTTCCTCCTCCCTGTCCTCATCTATTCTCCCCACATCTAACTTGTCTTTTTATCTCTATTCTTTGCACAAGCATTGTGTCCTCTGGCAGTCTAAGTAGCTCATTGTTGTGGGGAGAATGCTCTCTCATGGGAGCCATAGCCAGTCAAGAGTGGATTGCCTCAGTGAGATGCATTTTTACTTTGTCTGTCAGTTGTGATGAGGGATAAGAAACACTCCTTTCATTTGAGACTTCCTGAATCAAATATGGGAATTGTGAAATACCTGATTAAAATAAAACGCACACACCAAAAAGTATTTTCATACAGTTGTTCAGAGAAGAGCTGTGAGAAGATAGGATTATATAAAGTCCCAAGATGATGTAAGACCATGCTTAATGTATATCTGAGGAATCTATGTACAACGTGCTTTATCAAAGTCATTGTCCACTAAATGTGAAATATTGCTGGCCCTGTAACATGTGTAATGGTTTTTGCTACGCTCTTTGTTACTGCATCTCAGCAACAGTGTCAAAAAGAAAAATCACTATTATTTAATCAGCTTTGTCAGAAAACAGCAATCTGCTTCTGGTCTTGATGTTAACGTTCTCTAAGGCATACAATGCACTGAACATATTATTTAAAGTTTTTGGACTAGATGGCGGAATATGAAAGATTCCCGATGTTTACATCTTACACCGGACAATGAAGGGAGTGGTTTGATTGGAGAATTTGTTTTCTAGTTAACTGAGTGTAATTTAGTAAAACTCAAAGTCGTGTTTTAAGTGTGTTGTCAAACCAGCAGCAAGAAATAAGAAGGGATCTTAAAAAAAACTTTTCCAGAGATCCCACATAAATGCATACCTTGTGATGTCTAGAAATGCAGGGCTGTATAAAACTCCCCTCCCTGATTTTAGATATTTAAGTGCCCAACTGTCCTTAACAACTTTCAAATTCACATATATAAGGCATTGTTTAGACAGCACATGAATCAGATTTGTTTCTCAAATAACATCTTTAAGACAGACAAAGCCACAGTTAATTGCAAATAACATCAAATTGGTGTGCATAGACACGAACAACCTCTCTGCATAGGCTGTTCTAAGACGATACTAGTTTCTTACATGCTGCAACACGTGTTCTGATAAATTCCCTGGTTCTGCTAGGTTTCTCCTTTTTGCTCGAGCCTTCTTCCCAATCCCAGAAGAGAATTTATTTTGGCTTCTGTCCAATCCACAAGTTCTGTGTTTGCCTTCTTCTGGCATAGGTAGTGCTCTGCACGTTCCCTAGTTTAGATTTTAAGTTGCCTGTCACAATTACAGTTTGAGCTACCTCTTCAGTATTTGAGGAAAAATAGCATTTCATGTTATTTTCACAGTACAGATTTTTATAATTAACTAAGTGTCAATTTTGTCCTTTATTTCCTCTCAGTTATTTGTTCAGTTGGTTTTAGACACTTGTATCAAGCACAAACCTTAAGGGTAAAACAGTTATGATTTGTATGTATATATGTGGAAAACATATTAAGTTCACAGAAGTTTCTTTTCCAGTCCTCACTTCTTTTTAAATGTACTTACCTTTCAATTAGTAAATAAAAGCAAGTCTTGGCTTGTACAGCTTCCTGGGAGCAAGCAAAATTACAATATCAGCATGCGCATTTTAACCTTAAATTACACAGTCGGAGGCAAAACTAAAAGCATGTATAAAACTAGTTATTTTATTTTTCTGAATATATGCTTTCTTCATTGCATTTTTGGTGGGTTGTTTTGTTTGGGTTCATGCTGTGAAATTACAAATGAATCTCTGCTTGGAAACAAAAGATGTGTATTTATTTGAACCGTGCTTACCTGATGCATTTATTAACCTGCTATCCTGTAGGGAAAACCAACACAAGTTCTTAAAAACATTAGCCAAGTTCTACTTTGTTACTGACTTCATGCAGTTTAATGAATGCATGTTTACTGTACATTTCTAGAAAAATATGGAGAATTGTAACGTAAGATATACTAGCAAGTAAAATGCTACTAGTACATTTCGCTGTTGTTTTGAAAGAAGCCTCTAACAGTCAACAGAATCAGAAAGAAAGGGGTCATTGTATATCTAATTTTACTTGCTGCAGAGGTGTGAAAGCCCACGAGCTACCCCCGCTTTGAGTGTGCTCTTTCCCCATTCCCCCAGCCCTGCAGCAATCCCCTCGGCAGCCAGCAGGGCCTATGTGACCCCTGAGTACTGGCCAGTAAATGAACTTCTCGTGAAGAGAAAGATTCTAACACAAAGGGATTTTAAAGTGGGTTCAGTCAAAGAAGAGGAGCAGCTGCATGCGCTGCGAGTAACTAATCACAACACTCGAGTTCTTCTCGAGACCGAAGGTACCAGACTTCACCATGGAGCTGAAAACAATCTTAAGGGAACAGAAATCAATGCAACACACTGAGCCAAAGATCTATGTATGACCTGCTTTTGAAGCACTGTTGTGTTCTAAAATACTGAAAGAGCTTATCTCCCACCCTTCTGGGTCTTTTTTTTTTAACTTTCAGACCATTGTCTTGGGAATATGTGTTAGTACATTAGTCCAAAGAACAAAGCAGACATCTGATTGATGGGTCCAAAGCACTGATGAACAATATGTACACTATCAAACCTTCAGTTTCACAAGCCATTCCATGTATCCAACATTTTGAAGCGAATGCAAAGGCTTTTTTGTTTTAATAGCTATGAAACATCTATTGTTCAGATATTTCCAAGTACTTTCAATCTTCCCCGACTGCATAACATTTCTGAAAAAGCTTAAATGCAAGTTGTAACAGAAAGAGCTTCATTCTCAAGTCATTTATGCAAAGACAAATTTCTGCTTCCTCCAAATTATTCAAGGAAGTTACACTTAAATTTCTGCAACCAAGCATCACACCAGGATGCATCTTTTTCTCAAACTAGATGAATTAGCAATAAACAATAAAAAGCATCACCTCCAGCTCACTAATGACTACCCATGATCCTCTCCTCCTTCCTTCACAAATTTCACCAGGGAGTGGGAGAGTGATGTGGGGTGTGCCTGACGTTTTTTGTTTACCCTTATTGCTTTTGCTACCGAAGACAATATTATTATCTGCAGCTGCAGGCCTCAGAGCACACAACTTGTAAATAATAAACCAAGCTGGACAGAAGCCTGTGAGGCCACTGCTAATCCTGGTATTATTCTACTTTTATTGTTGCTATTTGCTCATTATTTCTCATCTCCTCTGGCTGAAGACAGCCAGTTAAATTATTTTCACCCCATTGTTTTCTTGTGCCACAAAGGCCAAATTAGCATTGAGGACAGGCAACATTTAGAAATGCCTTTTATTCCTTTTTAGCCCTCCTTTCCTCACTCTTGACCCATTTAGGGCCCACAAGGCATTGCAAACTGTCACTGTGGGTGTTAGTAGATGCTGTAACTTCTGAACATAATCATGAATAATATTTTTTATTATGTTTTAATTTTCAGCATCCTTCCATTTAGGGAGAATCGGGAAACTGTAGGTAGTAATCTGGAGATTCAAGTTATAACCCTGTTGGGTCTCCGGTGGAGGTTTGGGGAGAATGAGCGCTACATAAAGCTAAGTCAGATTGATGCTTTGCTCAGAATCCAATTCCAGTTGTTATAATCAGCATTTGTACGGGTGATGTCTGATCCTCCAGAGAGCTGCAATATTCTGCATTTGCTGAGAAGGGTAAGATTTTACAGAGTTTTGACTCAGTTACAGCCTTCTCTCTCTGACAAGCCCGAGGGCAAAACTTGTTTGCTGCACAATGTGTTCATTGTAGCTATGATGGCACCTAAAGATGTTCAGCTAATGAAATGGCTGCAAAGCTTCTTAGTGTACATGGAGCATTACTCCTAGAGAAGTATGAAGAAATACTGCAGCTTTAATTACCACTTCAAATTCTACAAACCAACACCAGGCAGAATTACGATCATTAAGCCTTAGAGAATGACAGATTTCACACATCAAGTCTAATTGCAGATCTTAAAGGAGAACATATGTGAAATACAGTGTATAAAGCAATTTGTGGCTGCAGAAGGAGCTGTTCAAAGTCTGATTTTTGCCCTGTCATGTGAGTCATAATTGGAACTGAAGTCTCCTTGGAAAAAAAAAAAATCTGAATGTAGAGCTAGATAAAAATAACGACGGGGGGAAAGTTACGGAACCTCTGTAGCCTGCTCACCATCTCTTCTTTTGACATTCAAAAAGCTACCTCTCTCCTAGCATAAAACACTGTAGTCTCCAATCAAACCGTCAGTGATCTAGACATGTTGTTCTATGTGTCAGGTTTTGACACAAAAAACTGCTAGTAGGCTCTTTCTAGTTCTGCTGCTTTAAGTTTGATCCTCTTCCCCGTTTTTTGTTAGCTGTCCAAGATCAAGTCTGACATTGTTACTCTACTAAATGTGAAATTGGTAGAATTTTCTTTTGGACGTGTTTACGTCTACTGGAGGTTACTGGTGCAGCTTGAAAAATGACACATCCTATATACATTTAGTCTTTATTTTTCAAAGTGTTGCTGTTAAACCTTGTGCCAGGCTGCCTCTGTGACTGTTTCAACTTACAATATGCACAAGTAAAGAAAAATGGGTAAAACTTGGTCTCAAGTGGTTTGGAATCACGATGGCATTCACGAGCAGCGATGACAGCTTTCATTAGTCAGCAGGTCTTTCAGTTAGAAGAAACAAATAAAGTGCTGAAGAGCTCAGTTTTAATGGTGATGAATAATCCCTCGGGATAGTAGGGACAGAATTTTTTTTCTTTTTTCATTGAACTGCACTCGCATAAAACAAAAGCAAAGCTGGTAGATTATAATTACAGCTGGATAAGTTTTTTCTGCCCGTCCAATAATACTATCAGCCAGAGCAGATTCTTAACCATATGAATACTAGCTAATGCCACTCATGAGAGTCCTAGGTTATGATGACCTCCCTCTGTTGCTAATGAACTGAAGCCGAATGTGAGAGAAAATGGTGGTAGAGGTCCTCACTGTGTGAGATCACAGCTCCAGTAAAGCAGCAATTTACAGCTCTGAGTGGCTCCCCTGTACTCAGGTATAAGATGCACAATGAGCATTGATTTCCCAATGCTAAGTGCAGAGCACATCTAGAGCCTTGGGCTAGTGCTAACTGCGTGACTGTGAAGCAGTGCACCACTTGTACAGTGTATGAGCAAAGAACAAAGATACACTTGGGTAATTTGCATGTGTGCATTATGAGCTAAACAACCTCTAATCAGATTGAAACAAAGTAGGATAAGATAGATTAGGCTGCTTGAGTGAACAGTTATTGCTGCTCACTTTTAGCTTTTGCATTTATCAAAAATGCAATGCCAGACATTAAACATGTGGCTCATTTTAAGTTCTCTTCTTTTTCATCGTTTTCTTTAACAAAAAATAGGCCAAACAAAAAAAACAATAAATAATTGTGTAAAGGCTGACGTTAGTGAATCTGATCTAAAAAATATCTATGATCTGTCTCTTTAGCACATATCTAATGTGAATTTCAACAAGCTTATAAAAGAACTTCAGTCACAAAAAGTAAAAGTGAAGAAGATGCGAGCATATAGACAGCATTTGTGGTCTGATAATGCTGGGATTCGATTTCACCACATTTTTGTCTTAATAAAAACACAGTATTAGATTTGAGCAGTCCTAATGCTATCAAATTATTAGTTAGGGTTATGGCAGACTACAGACTAGTACATCTTTCATAACTTCCACAGCTTGCTTTGTTTTTTACACTAGATGGATATATCAAGGACCAACTTTGCAGTCCCATCTGATATGACTAACTGCATCATTAGATTAGATGTACACTCTATACAATAGAGAATCTGGTCTTAGATAATGGAATGGGGCACAGGACATATTGGCATTATCTTGCACAACATGTAATTCGAAGGACATGCAAGTCTCTTTCACAAAATGCATTGACGTAACTTTATGCTGAACATTGGGGGGGGTCGTCTAGATCTCTGTCTAAATAAATAAATAAATACATTTGGGTAAATTTCCAGATGATTTTCTTTACTCATTTCAGGTATTACCTGCAAAATAGTTGCATGTTTAATCAACAACCTATTTATGCAAGGTAATTCATAATTTTATTGTGGGGGTTATATTGGTTGGGTCCCCCCCCTGGAAATTATGGCCCTGACAAAATGTAAGCATTTGACCATGAGGATGTGGGACTGCAAAGACTGAACTCGTGTTGTAATTTTATCTAACAGTTTTTGAGACAAACCCATAAATGTAAAATCTAAGAAGCTTGGCAAGAAAGCAACTGAACTTCTTTAACCTCCTAAGACCCAAACTCTTTCATGGGATGCATTTTTAATTTCACTTTGATATTTGGGCATATTGGGACCTGAGTGGTTTTATATGGATTTAATGGTCCATTCCTGGTATTGTGAATGAATGAAGCATGTTCTCACACACAAATCAATTACTCTCTGTATACAAAGAGTAATTAATACAAAATGCAGTAAACCAAGAAGGAAAATCCAATTTTGTATGCAGCCACACATTGAGATATTAGATTAGATTAGATTAGATAGATTAGATAGAACTTTATTAATCCCTCGGGTGGGTTCCTCTGGGAAATTCGATTTCCAAAAAAGCACAGCACCGACAGAAGTTACAGAGTTACAGAATATTATATATATATATATATACACACACACACACACACACACACACACACACACACACACACACACACACACACACACACACACACACACACACACACATATATATATATACAGTGGGGCAAAAAAGTATTTAGTCAGCCACCGATTATGCAAGTTCCCCCACTTAAAATGATGACAGAGGTCAGTAATTTGCACCAGAGGTACACTTCAACTGTGAGAGACAGAATGTGAAAAAAAAAATCCATGAATCCACATGGTAGGATTTGTAAAGAATTTATTGGTAAATCAGGGTGGAAAATAAGTATTTGGTCAATAACAAAAATACAACTCAATACTTTGTAACATAACCTTTGTTGGCAATAACAGAGGTCAAACGTTTACTATAGGTCTTTACCAGGTTTGCACCGTTTCGGTGTTGTCAGTGTTTTGTTTTTGCGTGACTGTCATGTGTTTTCTGTTTTACTTTGAAGGTCTGTTGTTATCTTAGTGTTTTCAGTTTACGTTTCCCTGTCTCGTCAGTTCTAATTTGCCCCAGCTGTGTTTCCCTCCTGTGGTCCATTCCCTGATTGCTCCCTCTATGTATTTAAACCCTGTGTTTCAGTGTGTCATGGTCGCGATCTCCCCCGTGTTGTAAATAGTTTGGTGTGTTTGTTGTAAATAAATAGTCTGTTGTAAATAGTTGTGAATGGGTTTGTTAATATTGTCGTTTGAGACACCTTCGTTTTGGGATTTTGGTGGAGGGCCTTCGTGGTTTTATTTTCCTTATTTTTGTTTTTCTACGTTGCACCCCGGTTGCCTAGGCCGGGGTGTAACATATGGGGGCTCGTCCGGGATTGCCTTCGCTGGGGGGTCCGGGTACCGCCCTAGCCTTTGTCGTCTGCTGGAGGGTCCGAGGGACCGCTCCAGCCTTCATCCGCCTTCGCTGGAGGGTCTGTGGGACCGCTCCGGCCTTCGTCTGCTGGAGGGTCAGTGGGACCGCTCCAGCCTTCGTCAGCCTTCGTTTGTCTTCGCTGGAGGGTCCGAGGGACCGCTCCAGCCTTCGTCGTCTGCTGGAGGGTCAGTGGGACCGCTCCAGCCTTCATCAGCCTTCGTCCGTCTTCGCTGGAGGGTCCGTTGGAGGGACCGCTTCAGCCTTCGTCCGCCTTCGCTGGAGGGTCCGAGGCACCGCTCCAGCCTTCGTCTGCCTTTGCTGGAGGGTCCGAGGCACCGCTTCAGTCTTCGTTTGTCTTCGCTGGAGGGTCCGAGGCACCGCTCCAGCCTTCGTCTGCCTTCGCTGGAGGGTCCGTGGGACCGCTCCAGACTTCATCCGTCTTCGCTGGAGGGTCCGTGGGACCGCTCCAGCCTCCACCAGCCTTCATCCGGTTTTGATCAAACATTTCACTTGGGGTTACATGTTTGATTTTTGGGTGGGGGGAAATGTTACGTTTCGGTGTTGTCAGTGTTTTGTTTTTGCGTGACTGTCATGTGTTTTCTGTTTTACTTTGAAGGTCTGTTGTTATCTTAGTGTTTTCAGTTTACGTTTCCCTGTCTCGTCAGTTCTAATTTGCCCCAGCTGTGTTTCCCTCCTGTTGTCCATTTTCCTGATTGCTCCCTCTATGTATTTAAACCCTGTGTTTCAGTGTGTCATGGTCGCGATCTCCCCCGTGTTGTAAATAGTTTGGTGTGTTTGTTGTAAATAAATAGTCTGTTGTAAATAGTTGTGAATGGGTTTGTTAATATTTTCGTTTGAGACACCTTCGTTTTGGGATTTTGGTGGAGGGCCTTCGTGGTTTTATTTTCCTTATCTTTATTTTCCTGCGTTGCACCCCGGTTGCCTAGGCCGGGGTGTAACAGTTGGCAATAACAGAGGTCAAACGTTTACTATAGGTCTTTACCAGGTTTGCACACACAGTAGCTGGTATTTTGGCCCATTCCTCCATGCAGATCTTCTCGAGAGCAGTGATGTTTTGGGGCTGTTGCCAAGCAACACGGACTTTCAACTCCCGCCACAGATTTTCTATGGGGTTGAGGTCTGGAGACTGGCTAGGCCACTCCAGGACTTTCAAATGCTTCTTACGGAGCCACTCCTTTGTTGCCCGGGCGGTGTGTTTTGGATCATTGTCATGTTGGAAGACCCAGCCTCGTTTCATCTTCAAAGTTCTCACTGATGGAAGGAGGTTTTGGCTCAAAATCTCACGATACATGGCCCCATTCATTCTGTCCTTAACACGGATCAGTCGTCCTGTCCCCTTGGCAGAAAAACAGCCCCATAGCATGATGTTTCCACCCCCATGCTTCACAGTAGGTATGGTGTTCTTGGGATGCAACTCAGTATTCTTCTTCCTCCAAACACGACGAGTTGAGTTTATACCAAAAAGTTCTACTTTGGTTTCATCTGACCACATGACATTCTCCCAATCCTCTGCTGTATCATCCATGTGCTCTCTGGCAAACTTCAGACGGGCCTGGACATGCACTGGCTTCAGCAGAGGAACACGTCTGGCACTGCGGGATTTGATTCCCTGCCGTTGTAGTGTGTTACTGATGGTGACCTTTGTTACTTTGGTCCCAGCTCTCTGCAGGTCATTCACCAGGTCCCCCCATGTGGTTCTGGGATCTTTGCTCACCGTTCTCATGATCATTTTGACCCCACGGGATGAGATCTTGCGTGGAGCCCCAGATCGAGGGAGATTATCAGTGGTCTTGTATGTCTTCCATTTTCTGATGATTGCTCCCACAGTTGATTTTTTCACACCAAGCTGCTTGCCTATTGTAGATTCACTCTTCCCAGTCTGGTGCAGGTCTACAATACTTTTCCTGGTGTCCTTCGAAAGCTCTTTGGTCTTGGCCATGGCGGAGTTTGGAGTCTGACTGTTTGAGGCTGTGGACAGGTGTCTTTTATACAGATGATGAGTTCAAACAGGTGCCATTCATACAGGTAACGAGTGGGGGACAGAAAAGCTTCTTACAGAAGACGTTACAGGTCTGTGAGAGCCAGAGATTTTCCTTGTTTGAGGTGACCAAATACTTATTTTCCACCCTAATTTACGAATAAATTCTTTACAAATCCTACCATGTGGATTCATGGATTTTTTTTTCACATTCTGTCTCTCACAGTTGAAGTGTACCTCTGGTGCAAATTACTGACCTCTGTCATCATTTTAAGTGGGGGAACTTGCACAATCGGTGGCTGACTAAATACTTTTTTGCCCCACTGTAAATACAGAGACAATATAAATAAAATATATGAAGGGGATAAATAGAATAAATAGGAATAAAAAATACAAGTGAATTGCACATTTCAAGTATTGAGGTCTATTGCACTGTTGACTATTTACAAAAAGTATTGCACAAGGTATATATATATATACACTTCCATATATTGCAGTTTAGAAAGGCTCATGTTAGGTAGATTGTTGTTTACCTTCGTTGAGAGATGGGGCTCACACCATATGTTTCAGGGTTTCTTCCACGTTGTTGAATTTGTTGTTCCTTATGACTCTGGCTGAAGGATTTATTTAGAACTGACCAGGGGCCTCTCTGTTGATACTACCACATATAAGAATCTAAATGTGTAGCCTACGTAAATTAGGAAAATGCACAATGCCACACAACTTGCCATTGGGTTTTTATACTGTAAACCCTACTCAAGACTTCCCCACTGACAGCAAGAAACACAGCTGCATACTGCCATATAACAGTAGCATACTAAATTTACTGCATGTTATACATCCATTGTGTCTCATGTATAAATGGCTTGCTGTCACCGCTTTGCTTTTTGGAGAAAGAGGGACTTCTGGCGAAGTGACTGCACCTGTCACCTTCTTCAAAGGGTCTTCGTACGTCTTGTCACACCTTTCCCATCCCCCATTGTGAAGGCAGCCCTGGCTGGCAGGTCTCCATTGATCTGTTCCAGAGCTGTGATAATTGGGCTATTAAGATCTCAAAAAGACACCCAGCATGTGGCAGAGATGGAGTCTAACAGTCTGCCAAGAGAAAGGTCTTCCAACTCCTTGGCATCACTTATAATGATTTCTTTGGTATGCCATGAAGTATCTGTAGGAATAGCATGCTGTATTTACTCACAAAAGGTGTTAGTATTGAAAGCAGTGCAGTACAGAAGTACAGTAAGATACCTGAATTTACCAACTAAGGCCCATATCTCTGAGAAAATTTATAGTTGGTAGAACATTTCACTTCAAAGATGAACTAATGACTGGCTACTGGTTAAAGGCCAAAGGGACCAAAGGTCCAGGGTGTCTTTGAAGTGACACCAAATGACTAGAATAACACACAAGAAACACCAGAGAGACAACAAAGAAACTCAAATTTATAAATGGATGTAAATCAACAGTGAAAAAATGCAAATGAACAAAAAAAACCTAAATGGTCTCGGTTGTTCTGGGATGGGTTTTTTTTGTTTGTTTGTTTTTGTTAAATTAATAGTGGGGACAATAACAAATCTGGTTAGCCTTACACTTCACTACAGACCATTGAGAAAACCTGAAAGTAATTTGGAAAAGAAATCAATGGCAAGTGCCAATCCTTGTCTGTTTCTGAGTCGTGATAGGGCTGCTTTCTGCCCCATTAACTGTCTCCACTCTGGTATCCTCCCAATCACAAGCTCAAATACTCATCACCAAACTGTGATTAAGTAGCTGTGTTTTAACTGCAAAAACAACACACACAATGGAAACTGAAACTAGACAAAGAATATAATGTGAGGGATGGATCAAGTAAATGGATTTATTTCTCTATAGAGCAAATCAACTGATCTAGCATATTTATGAAGACTGGTTACATTTTAGCTATAATGTTATAGGTTAACCACAACAACGTCCGGGTGACATAACACACACACACACACACATTTAGACTGACAACTGAGCCAAAAGCATTTATAAAGTTTAAAAAATGAATATGATGGGTCATGGTAAAAAGAGAGAACACTTAATTAATTGTAAGGCCTCACATATCAGGACATGATGAAAGTAATCTGGTCCTTATCAGGTCTTAAAACACATAAGATAAGACAAAAACTAAACTGACGAGGAGATGTGCAAAAACTTGCAGCCATAGAGCTTCCATAGAAATTCAAGGGGAAAGTAGCAGCCAGGTGCTGAGAATCAAATTGACAGAATGACTGAAAAAAAGACTCCAAGGTGTTTCAATGGATCAGTCAAAAAATAGCTGCACATAAATAAATGTCTCCAAACCCCAGGTAATGTTTTTAAAAGAAATTGGGTCAAATTACTTCACGTCTGCAAAAAAAAAGACACAGAGAGAGAGAGAGAGATTGCTTTAATTTAACTTATTGATGCTAAAAGCTATTGATTCTTGGGATGTACTTTCTTCTACAGTTTAACTTAGTTTTCATTAAATACACAATAATACTGTGAAATTTATATTTCAGATTACATTTACTTAATTTTAAGACATGGTGAGAACTAGAAAAATATTTAATGTCCTGATATGTAAAATCTTAGAACTGATGGTGTGTACGTTTTCCCATAATGGTAGATGCCTTAACTAATGATCCTAACTAATTGTGCTACAAGACCTTTTAGTAGCTGTCTTACACTAAAAGACTTTTCAATGATTCTGAAATAACTTGATAAAAATGTTTTTGATGTTTTATTTGATGAAAAATCGTGTAATGGAGTGTTTCTTCAAACGCAGAGAACAGTATCATATTTTAAAAAGAAAAACTGGATTGATTTGATCAACAGAAACGACAGCCAGGTTGTGTTTTGAGTGTGAACATTTTGCCACATCCACTTGTTCAACCTGAAAAATTCTGCTGATTAAATCAGTGTCAACCATCAGTAAGTGCACTTGATACACATAAAATCCTCTTGACATTTAGAAGAAATTCTTTTAATAATATAATTTCAAGTGCTTAAGTTTACATAGTAAAAGTTTATTTCATCTTCATACTCTTGCACTATATTGACATCCTCTGAAGATAGTCCTGCTTTAAATACATTTCATTTACTGTACCATTTAGTCATGCTATCGAAGGTTAATACACAAACACTTGGCACAGTTTGAATTGCATTGTATAAGATGAGAGGAACACAGAGGGGTGATGTGTCATAATTGTGTAAAAATGACATGTCGCAAATTGCCGTAGTTCAAATATGAAGATTTAAGCAATTAAGTAAGGTAAGGAAATTGTTTAACAGTGTCAGCTCTAAACAACTCTCACCATATGAGCATCACTATACAAATTTAGTCCATCAATTTTTAGTTTTTTTTTTCTGATTGGTTACCCTTGTCTGCATATGTGCTGCAGATGCTTAATGTATTCATAACCCTCAAGCTGCTATATACTTTAACATAGCACCGCATTAGTTTGAGTGGCACTGAATATTGCCTTTCAGCATAAAATGTTTATGTACAGTAGTTAGATTTCAGGGTTATGGAAAGGAAAATAAAATCAAAGATGTGTTTCAAAAGCAACTTTAAGACGTGTTTTCTAAAATTGACACTGCTGTGATGAGCATCTTTCAGGTCTTGAATTAAGGCAGTTAAATGAGAGCACAGCTGAGGCTAAGTGTAAAAGGAAAGGCGTGTCTTGTGATAGTATCACTTTGAGACTGAAGGTCAGGACAACTGCTGCCCAACTCTCCTCTGAAATAAATAGTGTTGCCCAAAGGAAACACTCAAGAATATTTGGTCAATGGTTTTCCTTTGGCTCAGGGATCAATGTTAGTGAATTACTCCTTCCAGACACCATATGTTTAAATTGCTGCAGCTCCAGTGTCCTTTCTGACAGAGAGATTTCTTTGGGAAGGCATACCAAGGCATTTTAAAAATATTTAGTTTTTTCAACTTGTGGTTCTTTAAGAAAAAGCATCAAACTATTCGTTAAGTTTAAAGTTCATTTTCTGAGCATGCAACCATATATCGCATTTGGGATCGCAGTCTCCATCATTCACCATCTATTTATGAGTCTAGGGATAACTGCTTCTACTGAGTTTCCAATTGGTCAGTTCCATTATATCCTTTATTACATTGATGCCAATATAACCAAATTCACAAGGACCCATTAAAGCTCAAAAACAAATACTTGCCATACATAAAGTTAATCTGAACAGCCACACATATTTCTTGGGTAAGTAATTCTGTCCTTTCTCGGTGTGAGGAGTGGATATTTATATGCTTGGACTTGCCCTGTTTTTATTGCCAGTGTAATTGAGGGATAGGCTTTCATTGAAGAGGGCCTATCACTACTGTGAAGAGACCTGGCAGGCATTAGTATGTGGGGAGACCAGAACAGCCAAGCAATTTGCCGTGCCAGGCATTTCACATCATTGGAATTCCATTGTTGTGCCTGAAGCAGGTAGGGTAGAAAACATCACCACAAAAATAATTAGTCTTGCGACCAATGACAGGCCATCGTGCTTCTCATCTGTATCTGCCCATCTGAGTCTTTGTCTTGAAAAGCTCTAATTTCTAAAGTTCGTTAATTTCGTCCTTCACTCATCATCTTTGCTTTAAACGCATACCCAAGATACCTGGGCGCGCGCGCACACACACACACACACACACACACACACACACACACACACACACACACACACACACACACATATATATATATATATATATATATATATATATATATATATATATATATATATATATATATACATACATACATACATACATACATACATACATACATACATACATATTAGGGGTGCAACGATATTCGTATCGATAATGAACCGTTCGATACAGTGCTTTCGGTTCGGTACGCATATGTATCGAACAATACAACATTTGTAATTTATTTTATCAACTTTCCTTCTGACGATGATGTCTGTGTTGAGCGCTCAGTGAATCTGTGTTCGACTACTCCGCCTAGGCTGCACTGTCCAGCGCAGATCCACTGAGCGTTCAACACAGACAGCATAGTCAGAAGGAAGAGCGCAGGGCAAGCTAGCGAGACAGAAGTTAAGCTCTCCTTGCAACAGGCAAATTGAACCTCATTCAGATCTGGCGTTTGGAATTATTTTGGTTAGGGTTAAATTTAAAAACTGTACTTTTGAGTTAAAATATATATTTATAATTTTAATAAATGACAAATTAAAAATGCATGAACAATTTTTTGTATCGAAAAAATATCGAACCGTGACACCAAAGTATCGAACCGAACCGAACCGTGAATTTTGTGTATCGTTGCACCCCTAATACATACATACATACATACATACATACATACATACATATATATATATATATATATATATATATATATATATATATATATATATATATATATATATATATATATCTATATATATCTATATATCTATATATATATCTATATCGTTAGCTTCATAGCATAAGTGCCTAAGTCATTGGACTAAGTCAATGACTTAGGCACTTATGCTATGAAGCTAACGATATATAAAAACACCCAACACGCCCCTGCGGGCGGTTTATCCTTCAAGCTCGGGTCCTCTACCAGAGGCCTGGGAGCTTGAGGGTCCTGCGCAGTATCTTAGCTGTTCCCAGGACTGCGCTCTTCTGGACAGAGATCTCCGATGTTATTCCCGGGATCTGCTGGAGCCACTCGCCTAGCTTGGGAGTCACCGCACCTAGTGCTCCGATTACCACGGGGACCACCGTTACCTTCACCCTCCACATCCTCTCGAGCTCTTCTCTGAGCCCTTGGTATTTCTCCAGCTTCTCGTGTTCCTTCTTCCTGATATTGCTGTCATTCGGAACCGCTACATCGATCACTACGGCCGTCTTCTTCTGTTTGTCTACCACCACTATGTCCGGTTGGTTAGTCACCACCATTTTGTCCGTCTATATCTGGAAGTCCCACAGGATCTTAGCTCGGTCATTCTCCACCACCCTTGGGGGCATCTCCCATTTTGACCTCGGGACTTCCAGGTTATACTCGGCACAGATGTTCCTGTACACTATGCCGGCCACTTGGTTATGGCGTTCCATGTATGCCTTGCCTGCTAGCATCTTGCACCCTGCTGTTATGTGCTGGATTGTCTCTGGGGCATCTTTACACAGCCTGCACCTGGGGTCTTGCCTGGTGTGATAGACCCCAGCCTCTATGGATCTTGTACTCAGAGCTTGTTCTTGTGCTGCCATGATTAGTGCCTCTGTGCTGTCTTTCAGTCCAGCTTTGTCCAGCCACTGGTAGGATTTCTGGATATCAGCCACCTCCTCTATCTGCCGGTGGTACATACCGTGCAGGGGCCTGTCCTTCCATGATGGTTCCTCGTTTCCCTCCTCTTTCTTGGGTTTCTGCTGCCTGAGGTATTCACTGAGCACTCGGTCAGTTGGGGCCATCTTCCCATCTTCCCAATGTATTCTTGGATTCTTGTCTCATCCTGGACTGTGGTGCTGACACTCACCAGTCCCCGGCCCCCTTCCTTCCGCTTAGCGTACAGCCTCAGGGTGTCAGTGGCTTCTATCTCCTCCTTTGGCCAGCCTATTACCCCAGCAGGGTACCTGATCACGGGCAGGGCGTACGTGTTGATGGCCCGGATCTTGTTCTTACCATTCAGCTGACTCCTCAGGACTTGCCTGACCCTCTGCAGGTACTTGGTGGTTGCAGCCTTTCTAGCGGCCTCTTCATGGTTCCCATTTGCCTGCGGGATCCCCAGGTACTTGTAACTGTCCTCTATGTCTGCAATGTTGCCTTCTGGTAGTTCAATCCCCTCAGTTCTGACTACCTTCCCTCTCTTTGATACCATCCGACTACACTTCTCCAGTCCGAACGACATTCCAATGTCATTGCTGTATAGCCTGGTAGTGTGGATCAGTGAATCGATGTCTCGTTCACTCTTGGCATACAGCTTGATGTCATCCATGTACAGGAGGTGGCTGACAACTGCTCCGTTCCGTAGTCGGTATCCGTAGCCAGTCTTGTTAATGATCTCACTGAGGGGGTTCAGGCCTATGCAGAACAGCAGTGGGGACAGAGCATCTCCTTGGTAGATCCCGCACTTGATGGTGACTTGTGCTATGGGCTTGGAGTTGGCCTCTAGTGTTGTACGCCACATCCCCATTGAGTTCCTGATGAAGGCTCTTAGGGTCCCATTGATCTTGTACAATTCTAGGCATTCCAGTATCCAGCTGTGGGGCATTGAGTCATAGGCCTTCTTGTAATCAATCCAGGCAGTGCACAGGTTGGTCAGTCTGGTCTTGCAGTCTCGGCTGATTGTTCTGTCTACCAGTAGCTGGTATTTTGCGCCTCTGGTATTCTTGCCAATTCCTTTCTGTGTCCCGCTCATGTATTGACCCATGTGCCTGTTCATCTTAGCCGATATGATGCCTGACAGGAGCTTCCATGTAGTACTGAGGCAGGTTATTGGTCGGTAGTTGGAGGGGACCAGTCCCTTCTTGGGGTCCTTGGGGATCAGGACCGTCCGGCCTTCAGTTAGCCATTCCGGGTGTCTCTCGTTAACTAGCAGCTGGTTCATTTGTGCTGCCAGACGCTCGTGGAGTGCAGTCAGCTTCTTTAGCCAGTAGGCGTGAACCATGTCGGGCCCTGGTGCTGTCCAACTCTTCATACTGGAGACCCTTTCTTGGATATCTGCCACTGTGATGGTTACTGGACCCTGTTCAGGGAGGTCGCTGTGGTCTGCCCTCAGATCCTCTAGCCACTGAGCATTGCCGTTATGGGTTGCATCCTTCTCCCATATGCTCTTCCAGTATTGCTCCGTCTCCAGCCTTGGTGGTTCTGTTCTCTTATTGTTCCCTTGCCACTGAGAGTACACCTTTGCTGGTTCTGTGGAGAACAGCTGGTTTATTCTCCTGCCTTCTATCTCTCTGGTGTACCTCCTCAAGTGGCTGGCCAAGGCTGTGAGTCTTTGCTTGGCAGTTTCCAAGGCCTCAGGTATGGACAGCTTGCTGTATTTCTTAGGCACCTTATTTGTCGCACCTTGCTGCAACTCCGTTAGTTGGCTAACCTCCCTCCGTGCTACTTTGATCTTGCCCTCTAGCCTCCTTCTCCATGGAGGGTACTTCCCCTTGTCGCTTTTCAACTTGTAGCCAAGCATCTCACTGATCACTGCTGCCGTATTGTAGATCAGCTTGTTAGTGTCGGTAATCGTGGTTGTAGATATTGCCCGTAGTGCTGCATTAACATCATCTAGCAGACCTTCTGAGGGTACTTCACGTAATCTTGGTAACCGGCTACGGGGGATCCAGGTTTCAAGCTTGGCCATGATCCTATTTTTCAGGTCAGTTCCTCTCGCACTCAAAATAATATATATATATATATATATATATATATATATATATATATATATATATATATATATATATATATATATATATATAGAATTAGAATTCAACTTTATTGTCATTGCACATGCACAGGTACAGGGCAACGAAATGCAGTTTGCATCCATCCAGAAGTGCTTAGTGATATAGATATATTACAATATATATTAGCAATAATATAGATATGTAAGTATATTACAGAAATGGGTCTATTATGTTATAATGTACACGGTATGAAGTATGTTGTGAATATTCTATAACTATAAGTATGTACAGGCTGTAGTGAGTACAAGCTATGTACAGGATATGGACAGGATATAAATATGAAAAACTATACAGAATATGAAATAAATAACTTTACAGGAATCTGAGATATACAGCTATACAGAAATGGGAACTATGCAAGTTGTAAACAGTTGTAGGGTTAAAAATTATCGTATGTACAGAATGATTGTTTACACAGGGCTATACAGTAGTGCAGTTAAGGTAAGTGAGGGTGTGGATAATTTCTACAGAGGCTATATAAAGTGCTAGTGGTTGTGAGTGGTGGTTCACTCCATGTTATTATTGTGTGTTTGAGGGTACAGTTGTCCATTGCGTGTGTGTGTGTGTGTATGTTCAGTCCATGAGTTAACGTGGGTCAGATGTCAGGAGGCAGAGTTCAGGAGTATGTATGTATATACATACATACATACATAACCAGTCTCATACAGTAAGATCTCATCAGTCAGCTATGGAACCCTAAGGAGAAGTTGGGTCACTGGTGTGCAAGGTGAGTGGTTATGAGCTAACCAAAAGATGAAAATCCTGAAATAGCCTTGAGTATCAAGTAGATTTCAGTTTTATTTGTCATATGCAAGTAACATAAAACCTACATTATTCGATATACAGCTTAGTTTTATAGTGCTCCTCTGGAATAAGAGTTCTAACAAGAGTTAAGTCAGTTATTTCTCATCATTGAAGTTGTAGGTAGCACAATGTTGAACTATATCAGATTTTCTAATATTCTGCATCACTAGTGTACGTCAGAGTAAACACAACTTCTGGCAATGATCAGTTTGTTATAAATTTTGTTCAGATAGATGTTGACATGGCAGAACAGTTGCATTGGATTGTTTATGAGCTGTCAGCAGTTAAACTAAAGAGTGATATTTCCTTCACTCACTGTCAGGTTTAAGAGACCTGTAAAAGAAGAGAAAATGGTCTATTTGAGAAAACGCAGGAGGGAAAAACAACAACATTCTTGTAGCCAAAAAAATGTTGTTTCTCTTTCCCTGCCTTGTTATTCATCATGTTACAACCCAAATTTATCTTGTGACCCCTTGGGAGTCCCAGCCCAAGGGTGTGGAAGCAGTGACTAAGACTCTAAAAAGGGTGAAAATATATATATTTTGGAAACAAAATATATCAGCAGCATTGGGAAGTAAGCCTTACTCGGCACTGCTGAAGTGTAGGATCCCTACACTGAATTAGTGTGTAAATGAAAATATGTTGCAGGCTGTGATAATGGAAACAGAGTTTGTTCATTGCAGCCTATTGAAACTTTATACAGCTTTATGTTTTTAAAGTGAGCACCGGTGTCAACATCTTTGAACTGCATGACCTTTAGCTGACTCATTCCTGCTACACACTAGCCATCACCCACAAAACCTTTTCAAGCTCTTAGTCATGTCCTGGTTTTGGCTGCATTAAGACTCTAACCTGTTTATTTATCACTCTATGAGCCACATGGATTTAATGTTCTTTTGTCTTGTTTTAGACAGAAAAACGACAAAAAATGGAAAAACTAAAATGCGTTAAAATAAAATAACTAACTAAAAAACTAAAATAAGAAGAAAATGCATTAAAATAGGTGAAGAAATTATATAGAGATGGTTATATACAATGATTTGACTACATGCATCTAAAGTAATCTGTCAATAACTGTCCCTTTGAGATCTTCAAATTAGTTCACATCAAGAGTATGTTCACCTCTCAAAAGGCAAAATACAAGGTGAACCCTCCTCACATCATCATAGTCTGCAATGTGCAGCGTGGGGCTCCGACACAGCTCTTGATTAAGTGAGTCAATTGGCCCAGGGAGGACACTTTTCTCCTATTGACCCTGCTGATGTGTCATCAGCAATAATCTTACAGCGTGTTTGATAGGAAGTGCTCCTTTCATCAAGCAAAGTCGCTGATCTCTACTCCTTGACATCCTCATCTCCCATGCTTCAGGAGAATTGCCAGATGATTTTAAATGAGAGCCAGCTGACACCCTTCAGTATGTGTAGATGAAGTGAAGTGAAGTGAGAGATGCCATTCAGAGGAAGATATCAGCAACTGTATACTACTATATAGGAAGGAAACTGACTTATAACTGGAAGCTCTGTCTGGGCATGAGCATTTTCTCCATTTAAAGAGACTTGAGCTTAGGTGTTTTCTTTTTGTTATCTGGCTTCTCAAAATCAAATATTTGATCCTGAATGTAAAATTGGTTGCAGTTTGGCTGTGTTTGCCCGTATCTTGCCATTAAAATTTATATTCAACACACACTCACATCACACTGGGCCTGCAACACTTCAGCTAGTCTGCAAGGTATCATCCGTAAACTTCAACTGATGATATTCCTGGTGGAATTCAGGATGACAATTTAGCTTTTTGACATTTTAATGTATATTGGGGGGGTTCATCTGTATAACCACTTTTGGTGGTACAGTGTTGCTGTTCTTAGCACTGTATCCTAACAAAAAGGTCCCGTGTGTCCCTCACCTAACTCTGTGTCTTAAATGTGTTTGAATACTTTTTTTTGGCAGATATCAAGAACTAAATATTATTAAAAGTAACATGGTAATAAAAGAATACTCTAAAGTAAATGAGTTGCACGGGTGACATGGTGGTTGCTACTGTTAGATCACAGCAAGAATGTCCTGGGTTTCGACTCCTGTGTCTGGGTTCTCTCTATATAACAGAACAGAATGTTAACAGTCCAGAGACATGCAGTTGGTGGAGTTAGGTTAATTAGTGATTCTCCTCTGGTACACTAACCCCATGCATGTCCCCCTGCACTACATCCACAAACCTCCCCTGTGGTTTTCCTCCTGCCTGGCAGCTCCAGGTTCTACATTTATTTTTGTCCCTCTTCTGCACATGTCCAGTGATTACAGTCTTCTCTCTCTAACTTTGTCTCCAGACTGCTCAACCTCAGCTGTCCCTTTGATATATTAATTTCTAATCTTAGCCAGGAACATGACTATGAATATTGCAATAAATAAAAGATATTAAAAATACTGCTGCACCTAAAAATCTTCTTCCAAAAATAACTAAATACAGGACACAGAAGGATATGTAAGCAGACTATGATCAGTGAAAAGGGTCGATGATGATGATGATGATGATGATGATATTATTATTATTATTATTATTATTATTATTATTATTATTATGAAATTGCAGGGGAAAAAAACCCTGAGTCACCATCACTGGACTGAACCTGGATTAAGTCATCATCAAGGACCCCAAGGCAGCAGAGTCAAACAGGGTCAGCAGCAGTTTTGCTGTTGTTAATACATTCCAATTTACTATCTCTTATTTTACACACTGTTAAACACTATTTCAGAATTAGACCAGTATTAAGCAGTTCTGAAAGTAGAAGAAAGCTGACTCAATATCTTCAAAAAAAAGTACTAGATCAGCAGACCAGTTATTCTGATCATTTACATAGCTCGAACTATGCTTACAGTAATCTGGTCTTTGGTTTATTTTTGCTTCACATCATCATCATCATCATCATCACCACACTAAGTGTCAGATAGGTGGATGGATAAATTTCTGTTCATCCCAAAAAATCACAGCAGACGTTTTAACGCAAAAGAATCATTGCAAGCTTTTGTTTTGTGCGCAGTAGTTTAATTGCTCAATAAATAAAGTTGATCCAAGGAACTTAAAGCTTGCTTCATCACTTTTCTTTTGCCAGAGAGAGGCAACAAACTGAAGAGTCAAAGAGAAGATAATTTTCCACTTTAAGCTGGTTAAGATTAATTATCTTGTTTTAAAAAAAAAAAGTCTAGTATATGTAGTGTTTGTGCTTTGTTTTTCCTCTTTACCTCCTTGTCCAAGGTTGGCAAATCTTTGATTAAAGCAAACTGTTCAACATGGAAAAAAAATATACTGATGTGTCAGTATTGTCTCATATTCAGTATGATTTTCTGTGATACTGTATATAATCGCCGTTATCTTGCAGATATGGTTGCACTCCTACTAAATCTACAGCACTTCTTTATTTGATATTGGCCTTGGAGCTTTTAGTATTCATTTGCTGCTAAGATGTCAGTCACTTTTAGTGTTTTACAAAATCATGATTAAACTGCATTTCCCCCACCCACTTTAAGTGGCACAATAACAAACAGCCTTAATGATGTCACAGGTCAACTGATTTTAATTCTCAAAGTTATCACAAAGACACTTTCGATCACATTTCCTGCACGGGTTGTGTGGGTGTTGTCATGTTGACAAACAGTATTCCTACCCCCGTTTAGCATATTTATTCATTCATTTGACATTTACTGTTGCAGAAGCAGATGGTCTGAGTCTTGGTTACAAGTTTCTGGCACCCTCAGGATTCACTGCATCGATTAGGCCAATATGTTGGGCATAGTTTTTAAGACTGTGTCAGTTCAATCAATGACATATGAACATCATTAAAGCAGAGGTATTAAAAGTTAAATCATTCTTTAATGAGGTTGTTTCTATGGGGATATTATGTAGTTGTTACACATGGCAGTAAAAGTCTGCATGCAAAATTAACTTTCCAAACTGAGTATTCAACTTTTTATATTGATGAGTGAGGTTACATGAATAAACACTGAATAAGAGTGTTAATATTCAAAAAGCTACAGTGACTTTCCTTCTAAAGATACATTTGAAAACAGTTGATTTAGCTTGTGAAAAGGCATTTGATAAGAATTCCACATTTAACAATAAAAAAATAATTAATAACACATGCAATGAATATATGGCATCATCCTTAATCAGACGCAGAAGCTGAACAAATTTATAGCATACACCAAAATGGAAACAAAGGTTGAGGGAAGAAAAACAGCATGTGACTATTATAAATCGGCTCCCTACAGCCTATCATGATATCAGCATAATGACCGCTCCAAACATATGTCTGCATTTCCTGTTTTATTTTGTTTGTTTATTTGTTTTTCCTTTTTACAACTTATAGCACATCAAAATACATACAAATGTATACTACTACATATGTATAGCAGATATGCTGCATGCCTAAAATTTAAAAAAAAAAACAAAAAACAAGGCTTCAAATTATGATCATAAACTTCTGAAATTTAAAAAATCTATAATTTATTTTAATTAAGAACGATACAGAAGAAGTCAATGTTGTTTATGTAGAAAGCAGAAAGCAAGCAAGGAGGGTAAAAGAGGGCAGAACAGCATGGGCAGGAGCTATGACCCATAGTAATAAGCATGTGATAAATCCAGACACTGGTTTCCCTGGGACATAGTGAGACACTCAAGATGGTGGAAATTAAAGACTTGTAATTATATTTTCCTGCTGGGCTACAACAGCAGCATCCAGATATTCATCAAAGCCTGTTGCAGCAGGTGCAACCACATGCTTGCATTGATTCATCACCAGAAGCCAGCTCCTTTGTCATCTTTCAGCTGTAGAGCTCTTTTCTTTTATTGAGACAATTGATTTTTCATGACGCATTAATGATCATTTCCATCTACATGTGAACAGGCTGCTGTGGTTGGGTGGAGAGCTGCTATTCACACAGCGCGCCCCAACTTGGAGTTATATTGAGCTATCCCAGTGAGCAGATGCTTACAAAATCTAATTCAGGAGCCTTGCCAGTATGGAAAACAGTCGTGCTTCTGCCCCAGTTTCCTTGCTGCTATGAAATCATTGATGAGGAAAAGCTAACTCATGCCAGCTGTAGCCAGAAGCAGCTAATGCTGAAAGCAACAGCCCATGCCTGACCCTTCAATCACACTTAATGTATCAAATGCATCAATGTCTGGTAAAAGGACATTCATGAAAAATCTCAATTATACAGCAGAGCCATAGAGTTGGATAGAATTTAGTTTCTTGAGACTGATGCTATACCTATGCTTCGTTTGTAGCTATATAAAAATGTTTGTAATTCATGAGCCTGCGTGCACTCATTAATTAGTTTTCATAACAGTTGCTGTAATAGCTGTTATTTTCCTCTTGATATTTCACTTTTTTTCAAGCAGGCAGCTAAATATTTTTGATCTGTAGAAAACCTAGAATCTGCTTGTTCTTAAAATATTATAATTATTTACTACAATTCAGTTCTCCCAAATTGCGGCTGACAGTAGAAAGTGATTAAATCATTTTAAGTAACATCAGCTCGCCTTATAAGATTTTAGCATGTGCTATATGCGACATAAATGGCAGGCTTTGATATACCTTTCTGTTTCAGATGTGCCAAACAAAGTGAAAAAAGCAGCATCTGCTTGTGGTCATAAAGTTATTGGTTTGTCACTCAACACATCTCGGTCTCTCACTCCTTCTCTTACATACACACAAACAAGAAAAATTGGTCCCGTAGCATGACTCAGGTCATCCCAGAAAAATAGAAAAACAAACACATTCTTTCTCTCAAACACACTCGCTCACTATATAGACTGAGAAGCTAACCCTTTATTTTCCGGCTGTTAAGCCCAACTGTCCGAGGTTAAAAAGGGCCTGGCTCAGATCTGTCCACAGAAAGACTCCTAGAAAGATGTGGTGCTTTAAGTGGAAGAAATTCCAAGGGCAACATTTTGCTTTCCAGTCGGACTACTCAACAGATTCACAGCAATATTGCAATCTCGCTTAACTATTGGCATATTCTCCTGAGCCATAGCAACTTTTATAAACAAGTCCATAATCATTTTTATCCTCACCATAAAACTACTTGTGTTACTGTGTTCCCTCTGCACACTGCTTAATCTAGTCCTGATTCAATAGCCTATAGCTAATGCTATCTGAAGACAGATGAAAGAAATGCCTCCTCTGCTTAACAACACAGGTTTCAATCAAATGCTGCAGATGTTTCAGGTGGATGCTAGAAAGAGAGTCCAGAGGAAAATTAATGGACTTATCACTGGGATTATTACAGTCTAGCATGGGTAGAAAGAATATTTCACCTGGAAAAGCTAAACATAAGAATTTATCAAACAAAAGCATAACAGTGATATCCACACCTCATCAGTGCTTGACATCTACAGCCACCTTTTCTTAACAAAATCAATTTTATTCGTCTGACTGGGTGCCAGTTGCAGGGAGCTCCAAAATAAAGATAATGGTCCACAGTGAGTGATTTCCTCTATGTACCCACTGGAGCTTTATGTGGAATAACTTTTTTCTTTTGCTGTTTTTCTTTTGGAAGGACAGCATGATTGACACAGCTTCATGATTAGGAAGAATTTATTCCCCACACATGATGTTGGAAAAACAAAGATTTGGCAGACATTAATACCTTAAGGCTTCTTGTGCTCTCAAAGAGTAGAGATTATATTCAGCCTGTGAATTCAAACTTTTCAGCATTTATTGATTTAAAGGATTCATATTTTAAGGATTATATTAATTTTACAGTCTGTGCATTTGCTTTTCTGTGGCCAAGGTGCTATAGGACTCATGCATACTTTGAAATCCTTTGAAATTTTAATTTGCTTTTTTACTTAATAATACTGTGCCTTTCCTAATAAAACAGGAAAGGCACAAAAACATCAAATATGGTTTTAGTAGTATTTTTGATACCACTGTCATGCACGTTAAACCTTTCAATTTAAAAATATTGTGTATATTATTTTCAGATAACCACACAGTTCTAATGTACCACTGCTCTTAGAGCAGAAAGTTGCTAAGTAACATAAAAAAAATTTGAAGAAGAAACAGAATTCCTATTCAGAAAATACCCCAAAATACAAACAATTGTGATTGTTGGCCCACAATCATAAGCTGTGCTGTTCTAAAAACATCCCACTTTCCTGTTTTTGTGTGAGGACCTCGATATTTAGGTAAAATATTTTAGTGCTTAAAATTTACACAGCTAGAATCTCGACTACCTTATCTAAAATATAATTTATAATGCATGTTACAGTTAGAGAATAAAACATGAATTTCTAGTCTGCCTCAATATTTTTGATAGACTGCCAGTAGGAGGTGCCTACACCTTAAAATCTGAAAACCATGTCTCCTTTTCTCTGTTTGATATAAAATATGAATGAAACTAAATAAAAACTTAACAAAATAAGAAAAACATGACACTGTAAAGATAGCGTCAACCTGAAACGAATAAACACAGCACAATAACAAAAAGGCTGTTCAACCAACTCTTTGTTTTACTATTCACTAATAATTAAAACAAAGAAAACATTTATTGAGACCCCCTTAAGGTAAGAACTCAAATCCAGGCTGTCAGTTCTCAGCTGCCAATAGGAAACACTGTTAATGTAGCCCCTGGATGTGAATGTGTACAAGTGTGAAAATGGTAGTATGCAAAATGTGCTTGAGTGCTTAGCAAACTGGGCCTGAATAACTAATAAAAAAAAGAAATCTCAAGAGCTGTGTCAATACATGACTTATAAGACAGTTTATGCTCTGGCATCATTTCAACCCTTTCAAGTGCAAATAAATAGAGCAGTGCTTTGTATGTCATCGAACACTATTTATTTTGTCTTTATTAATATAACCTAACGCACATTGAAGCATTTATCTGTATTTTACAGGGCTCGAAAGGCCAAGCTGCTTTACTGACATTCAACCATTCTGCAAATCTAACACAAGATTTGTCCCTAATTTACTCCCCCTCCCCCGTCTAACCGGGTTTATACTTTGAACAAACACATACACAAAGATGTTTTTTTTTTTAGCATTTATGTATAAAACACTGGGTTGGCCTTGAGCAACTACTAAGTCCTGACATTTCACAAGACACTGCTTAAAACTATGACTCATTCTTTTAACCTCGGGCATGCTTTGACTCAGCCTTACTAGTCTGATCATATCAGTCTAATTGTAGTGTTTAATTTGAAACATTTTTACATAACTAGGATTTTATATTCCAAAGCTTGGATGCAGAGGTAGTGTAAACAAATGTCCAAATCAAACCCCTATATGACCAGAGATACTAAAATACACCAGCTCCTTTAGATGCACTTTTTCTGTCTTTCTATTAAGAGCAACTTGTGCTATAACTGCCCTTGACGTCAGAGAGGATTTGTCTTTGTTGGCATAAGACTTCTTTTAATCATTCTCTTTATGTATGTGTGTGCTCTGCAGACAATTTCGCTCTTCTTCTTTTTTTTTAAACAGACCTTTTCTTTGATAACACCTTAAATTGGATTAAGGTTCATTCTCTATCTTTTGTCAAAAGTACATTTCCCTATCTTCCTAAAATGTCAAATCGAGTCTCCAACAAAACATCTTCAGAGGAAGATAACACACAAAAATTGTCCCAAACTTGAATAGATAGACGATGAGAGCTTAGGTCCCCATCAATGTGAATGCAGATTATGCTTTTGTTACACTGGCAGTTGTGGCAGCTGTAGCATCTGCAGTGAGTGGAGAAAAAATTCTTACAGAATGCTCCAGGTGTTATTATCCGTTCCCAGCAGTGAGTCGGTGTTGATTTTTCCACCAGTCAATACCTGCTGCTGTCCATGCACCTGACATGACTTGCTGAAAATTGATGTGCAAACACAAAAGAAAGAAATTAACTGAAAGCCAAGCTGAGGTATTCTGTAACACACAACTCTGCAGGTTTTTCATTTGCATGCAGTTCATCAATGGGTATTATGTTTTTAGTGCTAGACCAATGCTTTGAAAGTTGGAAAAATAGATGTTGAGAATCAGCCATGTAAGGGACTGCTAGTAACAATGACTGTAGGGTACAGTTATTTCAGTGATAACGATGTAAGCACTTTTGTTCACAGTAATCATCAGTTTATATTTGAAGTCTCATCCTATGACAGGTGAGACAACAGAAAAATTATGTCCAGATTCAAATGACAAGAGACTACATCATCAAAGCACTGTGTTCAATTACTGTGCCCATATTGCGTGGCTAATTGTCCTGTGCTAGCACAGGCAAAAAAAAGAAAACACAAAAGTGGTTCAACAGGAGCTTAAAGAGAAACAAGACATCCTGAATGGTCATTCAAACTTTTCAATGACATTTCTTTCTTTTTATTCGTCATTGAAGGTTGTATCAGCAACATTTGCTTCTCATTCTCTTAAGCCTTTTCAAAGGGGAACAAAGAACATACCAATATGGATTTTTACCAACACTTGTGTACCCTTTCTGTTATCTAAGCTTTTTCTCTCAGTGTCAACCGGACATAAATCCTGCACGTGAGCATAAGAAATGGGCTGAGTCCCCATCTATGGTCAAACCCCATTCAGAGGGGATTTTGGTTGCAGGCAAAACACGGACTTACACATGTGTAAGAGAGAGACTGTATAAGAGAGAGAGACTGCATGATTGAGATGGATGGAAACTTCTTTTCTTTTCTTTTTTTTAACTTTAGTCCTCAATTGGTTCTGCTGCTTGTTGCCTAGTAACCACAATCCCCTTTGAAAGCCTCGCTTCCTTGCTCAAAATATCACTAAAGATATATTCACATTGTCTACCAAACACTCTTATCGACAATGGTGACAATAATGTCCATTTTAGAGAAACAACGCAAGAACTTTTTTTAAAATGTAAATTTATTTAAAAAAAAAAAAATTCTGGAGGACAGTCCTGTTTCTCTGGGTTGTCAAGCTAAGCTTGCTGAGTAGCTTTTGTGTGTAATGAAAGATAATGACTGCTTTCTGGCTGAAAAATCTGAGTTTGCTGGTATGTTGGGTGTAATTGCTACAGCAGTAGGTGACACATTGTTGGCAGGAGGCGATCTGGAAATTTTTAATAACTCACTTTAAGTGGTATGGTATAGTGAGGGTTGTATGCTAATCAGCTGATTACTGTCAAATCAGCCATTCCACTCACTGCACTTTTACAAAGGTTCAGTATAAAATGTGAACTCAATTACCCTCCAGCCATTTGAGTGAAGAGGACTGCAAGAAATGCAAATACTTCAGAAAAACAACATATTGAAGAACATACAATATTTATATTTTCAGAGTGAACAGAAGAGACACTGCCTGCCATATGTTGCCATCAGTATTACAGGGAAAGTTATGAAAAATCGATGACTGTTAAAAAACTTCTGCACAGTCATTAGTCTGCATGTGTCTGGATTTCATAACATTTATTTAGATACAAATTTATTTATTTATTTAGCCCACCTCTCTCATATCTGACATAGGCTTGATTAGCATAGGGGTCTAGCCTAGGGACCCTTACTAGATACAGATGTCCTGCTCGGAAGTCCCGTTCCAAAGGCTTGTAGTCTGACCACTACGCTGTCCAGCTGGGCCATCGGCAGACAAAGGAAGTGGCTGACATACAGAAATCCTACCAGTGGTTGGACAAAGCTGAACTGAAAGACAGCACAGAGACACTAATCATGGCAGGAATAAGTTCTAAGTACAAGATCCATCGATGCTGGCAAGACCCCACACCAGGCAAGACCCCAGGTGCAGGCTGTGTAAAGATGCCCCTGAGACAATCCAGCACATAACAGCAGGGTGCAAGATGCTAGCAGGTAAGGCACACATAGAACACCATAACCAAGTGGCCAACATAATATACAGAAACATCTGTGCCGAATATGGCCTGGAAGATCTGAGGTCAAAATGGCAGATGCCCCCTAGGGTGGTCAATAATGACCAAGCTAAGATCCTGTGGGACTTTCAGATACAGACAGAATGGTGATGGCTAAGCAACCGGACATAGTAGTGGTGGACAAGCAGAGCAAGGCGGCTGTAGTGATCAATGTATCGATACTGAATGATGGCAACATCAGGAAGAAGGAACACGAGAAGCTGGAGAAGTACCAAGGGCTCAGAGAAGAGCTCAAGATGTGGAGGGTGAAGGTAATGGTGGTCCCAGTAGTAATAGCAAATATACTGTGCACGACCCTCAAGCTCCCAGGCCTCTGGTAGAGGCTTGAAGGATAAAGACTGCTTGCACAGGTGAGAGAGAAATCTATATATAATTAATTCTATGCTAGTCTAATTCTGAAACATAGTGGAATGTACATACAGTAGCATAGGTTCATTTAAAAAGATATCAAACTTCAAGCCTAAAAAAGCAGCTGATAAGTTACTGCTACACCTACAAAAAAACAAAGGTTGTGCAACAAAGCCTACCATCACATTTGTACCGTCAAAAAAAAGGCAAATATTGTAGTGGGTATTGATTCTAATAAGGTTAGAAACTAACAGTGCTTATACATTTCACTATTGATTTGGTTAAATGCACAAAGCACAATCGGTTTTCAATCAGAGAGAAAGGCAAAAATACCAACAAAAATAAGCTGAATGGATCAATACAGGTTATAATTGCATCTATTAATGCATCATTGGTTATTATGATGCTAATGATTTCATAATGGTAGCAGTAATGCAAGAGTATATATCTGAAGATGGATGGTGTAGATGGATAGTATATTGCTGTGCGTGAGCATGTGCAGAAAACAATAGTGAAGTCAAATAAAACTGTAGTCTGTGTGGATTCAGTTTCTGTGTTCCAAGCACAGATATTTAAACTCAACTGTCTTTTTGTCCACTTAAGTTAAACTTACTGTTTATTTGATTCACAAAGATTGTAATGTTTTTTTTTTCCATTCTTGCTGTAATGCACTTTTGTTTTACCAAAGGAGAGCTTAAAACGCTAGATTTCCCTGTGGAAACTGAAGGAAGGTCAGCCCCAAACCACCGATGTCTCTGTCCAGATTAAAAGCAATGGAACAACATCATACTCCTTGTCAACTATTGCCTGATAGACAGAAACAAGCTCAGATAAAAGCAGTTTTGCTATCATCAGTTAATCTATTACTATAATTTTCAGAATAACATGTAGAAACACCTTACAGTATACGCAGTATTTATGTATTATGTGTGTACTGTATGTAGAACTTCCTTTTTAGACAATATAAACCAAGAACAATAATTTCAAAATAAGTAATTAAGCAGGATTTAAATCCCCTGATCAAAAGAGCAATTTGTGTTTAACCAGCCCTACATGGTGAGCTTCAAGCCCTAAATAAAGCACTCTAAACTTAAATAGGCTTTGAGTATTAATTTGCTAGCTCTTTTATCACTTTTTTAATTCAATTGAACAGACATTGTATGACAAAGAAGTCTTTATTTTAATTCCTTCATCTGCTCGGCACATGTAAGCTAAGGCAACAAAAGCTAAGACAATAAGAAGTAGTTGACCATATCCAGTGGAACAGGATCCCGCAAAGCATGCACTTAGTCTCGGCAGGAAAGATAATAACTTAAAAGAAATGACATTAGTTTTTCTTGTGTTCGTGTAGCACTGTTTCTGTGGATGTCCAGCAGAGAAAAGCTGGTATCACTAGGTTACAAACTATAGAAAAGTACAGACAGATAATTTTTCTCCTGCAAAACTCAAATGTCTTATTTCAGCACAGGTACAGTTAATGTGCTCAGGAAAGAGCACCGAAAAGACTCAAGTAAATAAGTAAGTAAAGTTTATTTATTAAGCGCTTTTCATAGACAGGTAGTCACAAAGCACTGCACACAGAGATTAAAATAAACAGTATGATAAATAGCAAAATGCACAGTATACACAATATAGAGTTTAAATGTAAATTAAAAATATAAAAATGTAAAAAGCATTGGTCAACAAAGTTTTTTTAAACAGTAAAGTTTCTAACTGCTTTTAAAGGATTCCACAGAGTCAACCAAACGTAGTTGTAGAGGTAACTGTTCCACAGCCTTGGTGCCACAGACTGAAAAGCTCCGCCCCCTTTCGTCTTCAGAGGTGTTCTCGGAGCAACCAACAAACTCTGAGTCTGTGAGCGGAGAGGGCGAGCAGTAGTGTTGTAGTAGGCCTACTTGTTGTTCCTAGAGTATTTAAAAGTAGAATGGGAGGGAGAGCCTTCAGTTTTCAGGCCCCTCTTCTGTGGAACCAGCTTCCAGTTTGGATTCGGGAGACAGACACTATCTCTACTTTTAAGATTAGGCTTAAAACGTTCCTTTTTGCTAATGCATATAGTTAGGGCTGGACCAGGTGACCCTGAATCCTCCCTTAGTTATGCTGCAATAGACGTAGGCTGCCGGGGATTCCCATGATGCATTGAGTTTTTCCTTTCCAGTCACCTTTCTCACTCACTATGTATTAATAGACCTCTCTGCATTGAATCATATCTGTTATTAACCTCTGTCTCTCTTCCACAGCATGGCTTTTATCCTGTCTTCCTTCTCTCACCCCAACCGGTCGCAGCAGATGGCCCCGCCCCTCCCTGAGTTTGGTTCTGCCGGAGGTTTCTTCCTGTTAAAAAGGAGTTTTCCCTTCCCACTGTCGCCAAAGTGCTGCTCATAGGGGGTCATATGATTGTTGGGTTTTTCTCTGAATCTATGAAGCGCCTTGAGGCGATTTTTGTTGTGATTTGGCGCTATATAAATAATTGAATTGAATTGTGTATTTTGTGAGAAGCTTGGTTAAATAATCTGGGGCTTGGCCATTTAGTGCTCTGTACGTTAAAACAATAATTTTAAAATGAATTCTAAAATCTATTGGGAGCCAATGTAAAGAACATAAAATAGAAGTGATGTGAGCTCGCTTGCTAGAGCGAGTTAGTAGTCTAGCTGCTGCGTTTTGTATAGCTTGGAGGCGAGAAAGAGATGATTTATCCAAGCTGGTAAACAGGGAATTACAATAATCTAAACGCGATGACACAAATGCATGGACAATTTTTTCCAGTTCAGCTAAGGAGACCATATGTCGCAATTTAGAAATATTCCTTAAATGAAAGAAACGATTTTACGTGTGAGTCAAGGCCCAAAGAAGAGTCAAATATCCGATTGTTCAGTCTGACGTCACTAGCCGTGTCTGGGCCTAAACTCTGCTGCAGGTCCATATATCAAATGATCACTGTGGCATTACTGAGAGTTAAAACACTGTCTTAAGTCTTTCATCTTTAATAAAATTATCAGCGTTCTGCTCTACCAGGTGTAACAATTGAGTTTAACATCCAGGCATCCATGAAAATGGAATTTATGACATTTAACGGAGTTAGAAGTTAGCAGGAAGTTAGCTCGCTAGCTTCCATCTAAATGCAATATAGCATGTCCTGACTGCGGGGCTTTGGAAACAAATTAAAACGTACAGCTTTCTTATCACTTCCAACATAAATGAAGACAGAAAACTAAGCAGTGACGTTTGTAGGGTTACTGAAGTTAGGCTAGCTGGTATATAATGATGTGCTACGTGACCGCTAGCGACACAGCTACTGTATGTTAGCATAATATAAACAAGCTAACTTTTTTTCCAATCCATAAAAGTTAACGTGAGTGTTCTCGGTGGTCAGGAACAAATGTAATCGCATGGCAGGATGCTGTAAAAGGACCAAACTTCAGCCAGGAGAACCACTGAGATAATCCATCCACAATACGAGGTTAGTCATTCATATACTGCTGCATGGGCTGTGCTGTAGTTAAATCGTAAGGTTTTAAAAACTGAGCTTAAATAAATGATTAGCGGTAATAAAAGCCGAGGGAGGTCAACAGTGATCACTGACTGTTTTAGGAGCTTTTTGAGATTAAATAGAAGAAAATACAAAACATTAAACATGTTAACAACACAAAAGCCATATTAAACGCAGACTACTTTAGGCCCGGAAGTAGGATTCGTCACGTCATCACTTAATAATCTGATTACTCCAAGATTTCGAATATTTGGCTTAGCTGAAGAACAGAAAGGGGCAAGAACCTGACTGATTTTAGAATATAGATCAGGAGGAGCTATGATCATGGTCTCTGTCTTGTTCATGTTTTAAAAAAAGGTAATTGTTAGAAAGCCAATCAGAGATTTGAGTTAAAGCCTGGACTAGGGTGGACAGCCTATCCAGCTGATGAGGCTTAAAGGACATATACAGCTTAATGTCATCGGCATAGAAATGATAAGACAGGTCACTAAAAGACTGAATAAGGCCAGCTAAAGGAAGCATATAAAAAGAAAATAAATGACTCAAATGTACCTAAAGCAGAAGAGAACACAATGTAATTGTGTACAGAAACACTGACAATAGTGAATCATGTCCAGACTCCATTGCACATGCATGGCAGTTCCATAATTAAGACATTAATCAACTGCAAGAGCCCCAACCTTGCCTAACTCAGTGCATGTGTTATGATGGCCACATACCCAGCACAGTTCAGACAAATCATCTGCTGATTACAGATCATCATTTTATTTCATGAAATAAATGAAGCTTGCATTACAATAACTAGTGAAAACAAATTATATACCAGCTTATTTCTTGATGAGCTTTTGGGCTATTTTGTTTCTCAGAGGATTGATCCCCTGCTCATCAAAGAACCATCCACAACCTTCTTCATTAAATTCACGTCTGATAGCTCTAACAAAAAATAAGATGAAGAAACATGGAAGCTTAACATATACAGAATGCATTTATCCAGTTTAATGAAAAATAAAGTGAATATTTAACTTATGTGCTGTTACAGTGGGTAAAATAAGGTTCTATTCTGTTAAGTAGTCATTCGCCTTTGTTTAACATTGTTATGTTTCCTGAATTCTTAAAAGATGTTGATCACTGCTGACTGCTTTTATTTTGAAGGTGATGCTCCACTTATAGTTTGTGTTGCACTTTTTCTTGTTTTACTGACACTGAGTTAGTAGTTAGTGGGTATTTAGGGATGAAAATTAAAAAAAAAATACATGCAATCATGGCAGATTAGAAGTTTGAATGCAGGAGTTATATCTCATTATTTCACAGACATTTGGAAATACGTTCATGGGAAACAAGGGCGCCTACATATGTACTATATATGGTCACTGTAGGAGCCCAGTCTAGGCTATAATTATGTTTTTCAAAGAAGTTAAGGAAGCAGTGCGATAAGGACATCCTCTTTTCTGCTTCATTCTTTCTTTCTGTGGACTGGCAGTAATAGTGCCATAGCAACAGTGTCTATATAGATACTACATGCCTGCTGAGTGCAGCAGTTCAGGGAGGTAGCTGTCACACACAGGGAAAGTTAGCTAGTGTGCCCCAGGTCTTATCCTGACTTATCCTCTAATATTGGACTGAGGGCAGAGTAACTGGACCCTACAATGACTCTGTGTCACCATATAGTCTATATATGGTATGATACTGGTGATATAACACGCTGGAGTGAACTGGAAAGCACTGAGAATATTGAGTAGTGCCTAGATGCATGTCCTGTCGAAGTTCAAATAGAGGAGAAAGATGATTGAAGTGACTTTGAACTTTGCATGCTTGTTGGTGCCAGTGAGGTGGTCTGAAATTGTAATTATCTCAGAACTACTGGGATTTTCTCACACAAAAATCTCTATGGTTTACAGAGGTTGGTCTGAAAAAGAGACAAGATCTATAGAGCAGCAGCAGAAGACCACACTGGGTTCCACTGCTGTCTGCTAAAAACAGGAAACCGAAGCAATATCATGTTACATCACTTGTTGTAAGTGTGAACATACACTACTGGAAATCTATTGTTTAAATGTCAGATGTGGCGTGGTACTACAAATCTGAATATACTTTTGCTTGTATAATTAGTGCAACACTGTCCTATTTGAAATGTGTTGAAGTTTTTCGAACACTTTGCCACTCTACTTCAATTTTATTATTTTCTACACTACACTACCTCTGAAAATAGTTTCAAGGTTAATTTATATTAATTGCCCTCGCCTAACTAACAGCTGCTCCCACTCTCTCCTTGGTGGTTTTAATAAGCCAGAACCACCACCACTTTTCAGCTTTTGCCTTTTAATTTTTCTTTTTGCAAAATCAGAAAAAAGATGTAATTCACTCAAGTGATATGTGTATTCTTTAGACTTTGTAGTAAAATTTTTAGCTTTTTGGCCAGGTTTAGGCTATCGAGTTGTCTTCTGGTACCAAATCACATAAAAGGTTATTCATTACCCTAAAACTCATGGAAACGATTAAGCAAAATGATGATTGTTCAGATTACAAGCATCATTGCCCACATTATTTCCTGCTCTCTGCACAGTGCACACTGCTGAATAATTCTGTACACATTGTAAAATAATTTTGTTCCAAAACTCCAAAAAGATCATATTAGATGAGGAGGTTTGGAACAAGTGCTAATGAAATTGAGGTCTTTGGCCTAATGTGTATCTAAATGGATTTTCTTGATGTGGAAACATTTGACAATTCCTCATTTAGACACTGAGTGATATTGGTGCTGAGGGAGTAAAACTGCACTGTGAATACATGACCACTTGCTACTCGAAACCTGCAACAAAAGTTTGACTTTTGATGATGCCTTTTCTGGCAGAAACCACTTGGAGACTGTCTTGCAGATTCAATCCAGTCGCCTGTCGGAGGTATAAACTGCTAGCGGAAATGGCATGATTGTCGACAGAGGGCTGGAGTCTGAACAGGTCCGACATAGATGTGATTGGCAACTTGATCAAAAGCAACAGAGATCCAGTGTGAAGAGGAAACACTGCTCAGTCGCATTGCTTGAGACTGAATAACAGACAAGGTGATTTGTTTCTTAGTTTCCTTGTAAGTTTGAAGCATCCGAAGACTGATTGAAACCTGTCTTAGTATACTTCTTTTATTTAAAATCTCTTTAAAAAAATAAATAAAAACAAGATGTTTGTGAGCCGGTGAGGTGAACTGAGACATTTTACATTTTTGGTTAATAAATTTATACACACATGAAGAGCAAGAAGAGTTATTTTTGTTCAGCAACTCATTAAAACATGCTTGAGGCTATGTGATCATATCACATGTTTTTGAGAGAAGGAGAATGAGTGTTGCATGCTCAAAAATAGGCCATCCAATCCAGTAAGTAGTTACTGAGTGAAGTTATTCAATTGTGCAATGACTGAATTGTAAAATACAAACACTTCACCCACTACTGAGAAAAGAAATTGTTTTGGGTTTTTTGCTTTGTTTTTTCATTTTCATGTGATTAAGATGGAGATTGTTCATCTGATATCCTCTTAGTGGCAGCAATTTTATCATTAGTGCCCTACCAAAGGGAAGATAACTTAATCTCATGCACAAAACTCCTAAAAATCGTTTTTGTATATTACGTTTGGAATTTACAGAAGTATATGTAATAATCAAAAGGGCATTTTTTTATATATATATATTTCAACCATCCAGGTATTGTTATGAAGGTCACCACTCTTTAAATTCATGAATAAAGAATAAATAAAGTTCTGTCTGGGCCACACTACTGAGGTGGAGGTAAAATACTGACTTTCACCTCAATATTACCACAAATTAAGATAAGAATCGCTAAAAGACCCAACAAATACCATTTTAGTTTTCCAATATCTAAAATTCAGATCGTGTAACTCTTTCATAATGAATCTCTTAAACTAAGCTCTCTTGTTATTATGCTATAAAGATAAGGGAGAGAATAGAGTACAAGTATGCCCATATTGTTTCTTCCTGTTAAAGGGGAGTTTTTTCCTCCCCAGTGTTGAAACGTGCTTGCTCGTAGGGGCAAATATGATTGTGGGTTTTGTTTTTTTGTTTTGTCTCTATCGGTGTCTTTACCATACAACATAAAGTGCCTTGAGGCATTTTGAAGAAAACTTGTCAGTTTTGTTCTTCTTTCATCTTCTGCACATTGTTTTCAAAGTTTTGCACAATGGTTTGGACTTGTACGGTACGTTTGACTGCTGTCAAAGTGCCACAGAACTGCAGTGTTTCCCTTTAGACCATCACATGGCCTGACAATGGTTGCAGCTGGCAAGACAGTTCCTGAGGGGGTGAGAGAGAAACAGAGAGAGATTTCCAGCTTTGGGCATTGCAGGCCTGCAACCAATAGCTCAAATTGATACGGCTTGGGACCACCATGGTCCTCCGCCACACTAATGTCTGCTTCAGGGTATTTTGAGGAGGAAAACTCCTCCACTTCGAAAGAGCCTTTTACTTTCATAGATAGATGTCTTGCGATTTGGTGTTGCTCTCCATTTTCCTATGGCCTTGGGATGTCACTGAACAACTCTTGCCTTACACGTCCACATCCCCCTCCTCAGCCCATCTCCAAACCCCTATTCCCTGCCTCATGCACATCACTTTTTAACATTTTTCAAACTTATGCAGGGGTTTGGAGATAGACTAAGAACTCTTGGTGTGCTTACTCTTGAATGTTAGTTGTTCCACCTGCTTAACCTGCTTCTTCACTTACATATGAAATAGGCGTTTCTTTAACCATTAGTGGTGAATAGTTAAGATGTAATGGAGTAGTTGAGCTTCAGCTATATGTTAATGAATGGGTGTCTGAAGTCTTTTTTTTAAATTGTGATTCTTTCTTTCTCCAAATGGTAGACATTTGTTGCATAAGAGAAGTAGAAGAAGAAAAAAAGAGAACTGGTTAAGATAGTGACTGACTGTTGATTGCTCTGAATCCCAGGTTAGCAAAATTGACTAAGCTGCTTAGCTTAGCAGATCCATTGTTTCTTCTCTCCCGTTCTCATTAAAAAAGATCAGTGTACAAAACATTTGGGAAGTAGTTTTTCATTTTAGCTGGGGCTGATTATTATTTCCACTATTTAAAATGGTTGCTGGTGGCAGCTCGTTTCAGCTGCTGCTAATTAATTCCATGAGTAACTTGATGACGAACCGAAAGTTTCCTATTGTTGGGTTTGTGTGTCTTGTGCAGTCTGAGTTCAGCAAACTGAGACACATCTTATTTCTGGCTCATTACATCATGTAACTGTTCATGGTTTGCATTCTTTTGGTTCAGTGTTTTTGCTTTTTGCTGTATGGATATTATAGTAATCATTTTAACACTTACATAGTATCAATTTCCATGCGTTCACAACATGGTTCAAGTTTGACCCAGGCTAATAGGTCCCTCATAATAAGTGTTTATACGCGCAGAGAGTATTTCTATTTTAGCTTCACAACATTCCCTTTTTGGGAAAAAAATCTAGGACATAGTATCCATGTCCTGTTCTACCTAAGGCATGAATATACAACAGCTAAAATGATTTCCATATATTTTATCGAAAGTGAAAATGGCAAGAATATTGTGGAACTTGGATGGAAGGAAAACTGAAACATCAGAAACCAATGGGTAACATCACAGCAGGTAAGCAAAATTCATCCTTTGTTCTCTGTTTTAAACTCACTTTGTTTCGGAAGTAAAAGGATTCTAATTTGTTTACTGTTAGTATTTAGTCATATTACAGGTGCTTTTAGGTGCAGATCTCATGTGTGCATCTTCTGTCAAAGTATCCTCTGACCCCTGTGTGATATGATCATATATGATCACTCCTGCACTGTTTTATTATTTCACAGTTTAAAAACACCTGTTTCTGTGGAACCTCAGCAAATGTGGTGGGGGACGCAATCAGTTCAATTCGCAAATTCCCTAAAACAACAATTTTCGTTAATCTGACCTACACTGAAATACTTCTCAACGGATATGGTAAATGTGTGATCTAGAACAGCCTCAGTGTAAAAACATTTACTTACAACTGTATAACATTTTTATATATTTAAATTTTTGTCTATTTTGGGCTACTTTAAGGAAAGTCGTTTATTGTATTTCTGTGGTTGTCAAATATCAAAACAGGTCAAGTTTGTCAGATAAATAAACCAGAAGCTTAAGAAAAATAAAATGTAAAAACTTTGAAGGACACAATTATGAAATACTCTGTATCAAAGAGACACAATTTTAAATAACTGAAGACCCTTAAGCTAACAGTCATTTTTTTCATCCAACCAAAATTATTTTCTGCGGTAGTGCTGCAGGTTGAGAGGGCAGCTTCGTGGATCCAAAAAGCTAAAAAGTAATATTTGCAATCACAAATAATTAAAGCAGGAAAAAAATGTAATCGTACAAAATCAAGCTCTCACATATATTAGCATTACTGCCTCCAAATATTCCTGAATGTTGGTTAACCTTTAGCCAGAAACTAGGAATGCAGCTGTGCTTGTTTCATTTTGTTGTTATTTACTTCCACTTTTTGTGTCAAGGTTGGTTTCAGGTTTTACCTTTCACAATTTAGCCAGTGGAAAAATAGCAGGAACACGTAAACGCGGACCACTCTCGGTCACCAATCCTGGCTTGTGCTGCAGATCTGAAGACACATCAGTGCATCCAGAAATACGACACCAATTAAATTTAATGTAGATGAAATAACATTCTTGCATATTTCACAAAACATGTAATTGGCTTTTATTACAAACACTGCACCCAATACAGGATTATATTTGAGCCATACAATATCCACATTTTCTTTTTCTGCTTTTTGGAACAAGATTAGTGCAGAACAGAACACTTTATTACTATAGAAGAACAGAAGCCAGTCACTGCTGTCTGTTGAACAGGATTGTAATGCTGTCACTGCTTCTTCAACAACAGACAGTTCCTGCTGCAGCTCTCCTATTTATGAACTGCCAAAAGCCTGTTTTGTAGGTATATTTAAAATAAGCTAAAACTAGTTGATAAAATAGTCTTTCGTGCTGTTGGTTTGACTGTAATAAATACAGTTGATTCTCTGGTTGCTGGCAAGTAATTGGAAAGACTTCAGGTTTTGTTTACAGTAAGATCATTTTTAAACACTTACTGTGAATATGCCTGATATATTTTTAATAATTTATGTCACTCTGACTCTTTACATGATTATTTTAAAATATTATCATGTCTGATTTTTACAGTAAGTATATCTGCTTATCCTGCTGCTGTAGAGGGCAACTGAGCAAATGTGAAGAGAACATTGGCTTTAATGCTCACTGTGTGTAGGTGTGTCTGTGGTGAAGGTGGAGTTGCCTTTGTGCCCCAAGTGGGATAATAAGGGGATGTGCTTAGTCTCCCCACACTGTAATATATATTATTATCTCACCATATACTTAACGTCCAGTATATTTCTCTACCTCTGTTATTCTTGGAGTCAGTGTATAACCTTTTGAATCTTTGTTATCTGAGAGTGATTGGTCCACAAAAGATGTATAGCGTTGCATCACCAAAAAGATTTGACCGAGCCCAAGCCAGTCAGAGGTTGCTGAGTTTTGCTTTGTGTAGGCTGGGGATCTTAGTGCATGCGGTGTGTGTGTGTTATGACAGTTCAAGGTTCATCATATCTTGACAAATGGAGTTGTTTACATCAGACACAGCATACAGAGGACATGGCACCATCAAGACAGATGGTCTTCATTTTTCACACGTTTCCTCTCATCTCCCTAATAGAAGCAGCCCAGGCTGTCAGGAGCGATGTAGAGGAGGCTTTCATTTACATCCTGGATAAGGATCAATAACGTCTCTATTTAAAAATCAATCATTTCTTGTCAGCCAGGTTGAGTTGTGTGAATGTCTCAGGTGTGTTGCGACTGATGGTGTTTTTTTTCCAGGTGACTGCAAATATGAAATGAATGCCAACTGAAGAGACATGGTGAAGATTCTCCGTTGGGATTTTGAGATGTTTACAAAATATATTTTTAGCGACAAATGAAGAACCTGGGGGGAAAGAGTCATGTGTATAAAAACTGAAATATTCAACGATTTTCAACCTTTGGTGCATACGATGCTGTAACAGAGGGCAGTGTTTTCCGTGGGCTTACGGCACATACATTTGAAATTGTACTTTTTGAAACAAACATGTCTCCAAAGTACATCAGACGGGCTCCTGCCACCCTATCTGTCAAGGTCTAACTACCATACAGAAATGTGTTTGCCTCTTAGTATCTATGGGAGGATTTTGGACAGGAATAGTAGGTGCCATGGTTAGTGCTCGCTAGGTTCACGGTCGATAAACCAAGCTTAGGTGACCATCAATCCCTCACCCAAAGGGAGAAATGCTTTACAGCTGTCTGACTGAGGTTGATTAATGGAGGAGGAGAGGAAGCTGCTATAATTAGGGATGCAGCACAGTGAAATTCTGGGCCAATACCACTTTTTAAAAAAAATAACAATTTGGCCTATAGCTGATGGTAATGTTAGCTTGTTTGTTTATTTTGTCTTTGTTATTTATTCATCCTGTGCCCCCTGCCAGGAGAAAGAAGGAAATCTTCATTATAAATAAATAACTCACTGTTTTAAAGTCTTTCATCCTTTTATCACTCTGCCTCCTGTCAACAGGAAGAATGTTGGGCAGATAAAACGGTACATGCCTATCCATAACATTTGCACTTTTCTGGAGTGCTCTTTAACTCCATGTTGGAGATGAGCTTCAGTATGCTCACAAACCAGCAGGCATAGTTGAAATCCAGTGTCTGTGGGATTTTGTATTTGTTTGCACTTCACATCAAACGTTGACATTTTCAGTACAACAAAAAGCAAATTTCATTCTGGCATCGAATATATTCATCCCTTTTCACATACCAGTGTGGCCCTTAACATGATATGCTTTTTTGACGCTTTTGAACTTAATTTAACGTAAACTCGATTCTATAGGACATACCTATCAAAGAAAATACAAAAACAGCATAAGTACCAGATTGACTGTCACTCAGAAAGGAGCCATCTATTACATGCTGGTGTGTGGGAGGTCAGGAAACCATCCTTCTGCATTTTGAAGGGAGATGTCTTGAGCAGAGTCATAGTTAGATGAAGAAAAATGACCCTTCATCTTTGATGGCAGTGAGGGAGAGGTAGAGCTGACAGTTATCCAAGCAGCTTTCTGTGCAGATCTGCGGCTCAGAGTCAGTCACACAGGCAATGAGTGTGGTGAACTGGGAGGACAGTGACCCCCTGCCAACAGGGCCCCCAGAAAAGAGGCTGTCATAGAAAGAGACACTTAAGTGATGTCTGACTGCCTCTGAGCATCAAGTGTTCTCTGCATGCAAGCATACGGTTTCATCTTTCTGTAATACCTGAAAATATCTGCTTGCATTGATTTTGATATCACTATGGTAGCAGGTGCTAGTGCAAAGGTGTCACTTTCCTTTTAATTCAAATGCAGGTGATAGAGGATGGCTTCTTTTTGTGGAGTTTATTTACACTGCTTCTGGCTATGGGGCCACAAAATCCAGTCACAGTACACTAGAAATGGCACACCCGACTTGCCGGCAAATACTGCCAAAGCGATACTCGAGCAGCGCGTTGTCAGAAACAATAAACTGTCACTCAAACAAGCATCTCTTTTGTAATATCTAGTGTGTGACATTTTCTGCTTCTTAAGCAAATTGTCCCATTCAAACCAATGAATATTGCAACATCTTTGTAGCATTGCTATCAAATATTGTTGGAAACAAAACAGTATCAGACATGTTCACAATTGTCTTTTAAAGCTTCTAACATGAAGTGCTATCAACAGCACTTCATGTTAGACGCATCATGTCCATCACTCAGAAATTATAAACGTATTCTTCCTATGGTACATCAACTTATTTAAAGCTACAAGGAAACAAAAGTTAAAAAAAAAAAAAACACTTGAATAATTCCTGCATTTTTGGTATCTGAATACAAGTCAGTTTACTTGATCATGTTCATTTGGTAAACAGATTGCACTATTGATCATACTGCTAGTTCAAGAAGCCATGGGGTCAAGCTATGCCCTCTGTTCTTCAGACAAGGACCCAGCCTCTCTCTTGCCCCCTCCCAGTGGCTCCAGAACTCCACTTTGAAACAGCTGTTCCTCATTATACTCACTTGCAGTATTAAACTCTGCCCCAGTCATTTAGCATTGATGCTCAGACCACCTAAAGCTTTTGCTGACTAAAATACTTAACCTGCTTGTCCTCTACCCATTGGGTCTACCTGCCTAATTCACACTCTTCCTTTACACTTACAGTACCTGAGATTAGAGCATAACTGGTCTGTGTAACTCTGTGGAACGTTGAAGGAAATTATCTGATAGCAGACCTTTTGTAATCTCAGAGATGTGGTGAGCCTGTAGAATCTTGGAGATGAAACCCGATCCCTCGCTGAAGAAACCTAAGAATAAGAAAAGTTTGAAATTCCAATTCTATTCCAATATTCCTGCTGGTTGTACATCCCGTAACTGTTCATTAAGCCTGTTAAACTTTTCCAGTCTAACTGTCAATGAGCCTTTTAAAAAGCCAAACCATAACACACACTGCCAGTACATCACTTTATTAAAGCTCTCAATATGAGCCTATATAAGCTGAGATATCAGGATACTATTCTGTGCATCCTATTGGCAAATATCATGCAGTACATGGCATTAAGTTGCTTTAGCCAGCCTACTATAACTGCTGCCTCTGCCAGTCACTTGGCAAATTAATCAATGTCATAACTGTTGTCGCTGATGCCTTGTTTGTCCTCTGTTTGAGTCGTATTGCAGCACTGTTCCTTCAGCCTTTCCACCTACTCATTTGGAAGAGTGGGAAGGTCATTTAAGAGAACCATGCCCCCCAAAGCAAACCGATACACAAGAAATAACAGTACAAATACCAAAATACCCCCCCACTGGTGGTGGCAGATGGCTGTCCCTACCTAAGCCTGATTCTGCTGAAGGCTTCTTCCTTTTGAAAGTCAGTTTTTCCTTCCCATCATCCCCTGCGTATAGGGGATCGTCTGATTGTTGTGGTTATCTTCCTAATACTGTAGGGTATGAGGGGACATTATTACTGCTCTCATACACAGTATCGAAAGCCTTTCACACAAATTACTGAAACAGTCTCACACAAATTACTGAAATGCTTGCACACACTACTGAAAACCAAGAGGATTTCAGTTGAACAGGAAGGTGAGGAAAACAAACGGCCTATTTCAATACACAACTAACACAACCCCGATGTCTACTCTGGCCTTGGAAGTGACCATCCAAACACTGTTGCAGGGTAGCAACTCATTGTTGCATCCTGGCCATGGTAAGCTGCACCATGTTAGCTGCACCTACAATCTGGAAAGAAGACTATCTGACAGTACCTCAGCCATAAATGCTGCTGGCATGGGCAAGTTCCTATCCTGACGTGAGGGAAAGAGAGATTCTACGTGACTATCCAGCACATCCACACTTGCCGCATTTGAGTTCTGATGGTCTCTACCGAGGCTAATATATTTCACTTAGGCTACTAGCAGGCTGTTGAGCAGACATTAGCATAGTGTTATCCATATTTTGAAATATCCTAGTTTTTCCTTGGTCACTGTCATGTTCCGCTGAAACGCCTTGGTTTTCAGCAGTGATAGTGAGAGCGTTTAAGCCAGCGGTCGGTACCGGTCCGTGAGTCGTTTGGTACCGGGCGGCGAAAGTTGAGGCTCAGGTGTGAAATGTATGGTTTTCAAGGTTTTTATCGGTTTTCAGCGTTATTTCGTTATAGTTTTTATCGTTAACTCGGTTTTCCTGGGTCTTTTCATGTGTGTTATGAATAAATCTTATTTTTTTCGGTACCGGTACTAGTTTTATTTTGTTGTATTTATCCGCGACACCTTAAAGGCCGGTCTGTGAAAATATTGTCGGGCATAAACCGGTCCGTGGCGCAAAAAAGGTTGGAGGCCGCTGGTTTAAGCAATAATGTCCCTAACAGACCTTCGTAGTAAGGTTTTACCTCACAGTTTAAGCTCCTGAAACTCTTCTTCTGATCTGGCCGTGCACATAAAAATATCCATTTTTCTGTACATGGAAAAAAGAATTTTTCAATAGCTGAATTTCATATGGAAAAGAAACATTTATTATGTACTTTACGTCTTATAAGATGTATGTTTCTCATTATATTTTACTCATAGCAGAAATCTCCTTGTAGCAGCTAATAATTACAATTAAGTATGAATAAAGTGAACGTTGTGCAATAAGAAAAATGTAAATTAGAAAATAATATGAGACATAAAGTCTTCATAGACATATAAATCGTTAAATTTGGCAACTGGAGACCAGGTCTAAATGTTATTTTCTTTTCCCTACAGAATAGTACACAATAATTAATTTTTACAAAATCTGTTGTTAGATTTCGAACGCCTGGAGAGAAAAGCCAACCCTCTTAGACTATGTCTCCACCGTTCCATTTGCTACAGAAAAATATAGTTGGATTTAAAAAGGAAAAAATAAATCTATTCAAGTGATAGCGTACACCATTTCAACATCAGTTAACCCCATGAAATAGAAGTGTGGCTCATGAAATCTACAAAACTCAACCAATCACAGCTTTATTCTCACTTTTGAGAAAATGCCCCTAAAGGTCAAGCCCATAATTACACTCCTTTTACCTAAGTGGAGAGCATGTCACAAATCCAATCATGGTATGAATGAGGGATACCCAATGAAAATGAGCTGGCTTTAGAACTATGCTCTGCAATATTGCACTTACATTACATTATCCACAATGACGCACAAAGCGCCTTTAGTGACCAGTGTTTCAGCCAAAACGTAATTGATATGTCTCTCTTGAGGGTGCTTCTCTGCAGGGCTTAAAAGGGGACTCGAATGACGATGTATGCTTTGAAAATGTAGTTTTCACTATGTTATGAGCCATCTTTGCATGCATGGCAGACTTTCTTTATTTTCTAGGTCAAATTTAAAACTGACGACAACAACAACAAAAAAGCCGTCCTGGATTATTGGTGTATTTCCCACAACAAACAACTTTCCCTGTATTGACACCTCTAGGGAAAATGGTAAGACTAAATGTTCTCTGTGATATTGTGAATGAGATTTTTCCCCTGATAGGAAAAAAGTCTGAACAATTTTTTTTGCCATTGATTTTCAGTGGGATACCGTGGTGGTCAGATGATTGGCTGGCATGTGGGATTGGCAGCAAAGTGTTTTCTCAACATTCAGTCCTACGGGAAATGCCTTTCTCAGTCAACAAGTCAAAAACCTTCCAACCTCTCGAAACAATAATCATCCCATGGGACAACAGCAGCTCGGTGTACAAAGAAGTGTGTTTATGTGGGGTTTAGTTTTTTTTGTGTTTTTCAGCCTTGCTCAAAAAGACATTTTTCCACCGGGCAAAACGAAGTTGGATTGATTTTAGCTACACATCCACACAATGGTGAAACGCAAATGGCGCTTAAAAAAAATGGACTGTACTGTCGGTGAAACAACGCAAGCTAAGCATGTACTTTGCAGCAGTGGAGGATAGAATAACAGCATGGCGTATTGATTCAGAATGAAAAGTTTAGCTGCCAGATAAATGAAGTAGGTCAGACAAATTGGAGACTAAGATTGAGTAGCATAATTGTATGCATAAGTTGGTGCTAATGGTTTTTTATTCTTCTGTTTTTGCTTCAGTGCACAGTGTCATTTACTTGAGGGGGAAAAAAATGTTTAAAATTTGATGATGCCAAACTGCAAGCCTCTTATAGTGTCTCGCCTAATGATTATGCTTACTGTGAGGCCGATAATCATATAAATACAGTAATTAGTGCAGAAGGAGAAGAAGAAAGGCTAGTTTTATATTCTTATAGTGGGTTATTGCAGAGCACAAATCATAAGAGTAATGATTTTGTATTCCTTTGTTGTTGGAATAGTGAAAAATAAATACATTTGTATTTGTCTTTGAAATAGTCTGTACAACTGTGTCATAAAATAGTGTTCAGCAGAGCAGAGTGTGCCACAGGTCCATTCTGGTGACAACAGCAGACACGCACTCTCATGAAAATCTGCCTGCTGACTCTGCCAGAAGAGCAGCATGTGTGAGGTTGTGAACCTCCCAAGGACCCCTGTAAAGCCCCCCAGAATTACTGTTAAAAAAATCCCTGCTTGTTAAATGAGAGTTGTAAAGAATAAAGTGATAATGAAGGATTACTGGGTGCCTACACTTGGAAGCCATGTTTAAAACGCAATGCAGACTAGTTTGCTGCGAGGTGCCAAATGCAAAATTGCAGTCTGTTCTTCTTTTTAGGTCAAGATTAATTTGTGGTGGTGCAGTTTTCGTGTTGCATGCTAATTAATGCAAAATAACAAAGACTGCTCAATTTATGAATAACATCACCTCAAAGGGAGAAATGGTCATGCTCACCAGCCTAAGGCTGAAATTCAATCATACTACAAAACATGGATGTCTGACAATTATTCAGCTTGCATACTTACTAAGCTTATATAAGCCTCTTAATTATTAATATTGCTGCATGCAACCCCAAACATGTTCAAACTCAAATGTTTCCTGTTGCCCGATGAAAACTGGTTTCATCAGCAAAAACCATCTCTGCAGTCCATTAGGTTGCTCGCCGTTGAGTTGGTTGACTCCTTAAAGGTAACTGAATCGTCTGACGTGAAACGACGCGTTCTCAGATAGAAAACAATCAGTCAAATGAGACCATATGAGGACTAACGATTAGCCAATCGGTACCAATGGTGGAAGCAATGCTGTTGTCAAGTGATGTCAAGCTGTGCAACAGACCCATAGAGACGTAATGGAGCAATGGAGGCCATGTGTACCAGCATGCATTGTTAAGATCACCCAGCTTTGTAGTTTGATTTTGTTCCATTTTGCTTCACTCTTAAAATCCCTTAGAAAAAAAACTAGAGCTCGCTTTGCAGAGCTCACATCAGTGTTTACTAGCATATATATATAAATAACAGCCTGGGCTGATACATTGGTCTCTAGTAATTGGTTAGGAAAAATCAAAACCCCTCCCTTATGAATATCGCCTCAAGTGGAAATGTCACACTGAAGATGTAAAACATGTCCAATGAGTTGACAATTTGGTCCACTATCAGGCAAATGTGGTGCAATAAATTCATTACTCTCCTGTAAAGCATTTTGTTTTTTCTGAAGTTATGTTTGTCAGCTTAACATCTCCTAGAGCTAGTGTGGCATGTTTGTACCTGGAGGAAAAAATATGGACAAAACTCAAATGACTCACCTCTTCCTAGGCCTAAGGTTGTCTCTTTCAATTTGTATCATTGCTGCTTTAGTGAGGTAAGGCCATTCACAATGGCAAGATAACTAAAAGCCAGTTTGTTTATGTTTTGTGGTCAGCCGGGCTCATACTGAGCAGCAAGATCGCTTTTTCAGCAAGTCAATTTTGTGGCATCCCAGAGGCTAGTCTCTCAGATTAGCACAATGGGGATTATCCCGCCCAGCCTGTGTTGATCCTTCCACTGGCTGAGAAGGGCAATGCAACTGCACCCAAAACAAGGAGGTGTGGGTGGAAGCACACTCAGGAAAGTCACTGTGGCCTTACACCAAGGACAAAAACAAGCAGACAACCCAGAACACAATTCTTTGATGGGAAAATGCATGACTGGCTTCCAGATAAGAGTCAGGCAATCAGGGCAAATCGCAGCAAAACCTTGTGGGAGCATTTAGAACTCACAAATTAGTTAAAACTCAGAACTCACACACAGAGTTCGAAGGTAAATATCCGCTATTTGAATAGTTAAATGTTTTCATACGTTACAACCTGCTGACCTGCAACCACCTGGGCATGTTTTAACCACACGACATGTGCTGCTGCAACATTATACTCTAACTTAGTTTACATTCACAGCTAGTGCTGAGGTCTGTGTGTGAGACTCCACCAACATGTCGCATGAAGCTTAAAGTGAATTTGACATCCAGGGCCCATCGCTGAGTGTTGTTGTTTTTTTGTTAGTTTTTTAGTAGTGGAGTGACAGCCCTGTGCATTATACATACAACCTTACCATAGAAAGCATGGAAAGAGAATAACGGAATAACTGCATGAAATGATAGTTTTCAGTTTGTTTGCTGACAAGCAGTCTCACTGTATGTTTAGAGAATGAAATTATGGCTTGTATTTTCATGGTGAGTTTCACAGCGCCTTTGGTCGGTGTGTGAGGGGTGGGTTTTTTTTGTTTTGTTTTTTTTGTTTTTTAATGTGAGTCACTGTTTACTATGTGTGCTGTGTAATACCTTGTGTGTCACTAGTCATGCTGTCAGATGTTAGAAATGTCATCAAGCCATTTCATGCGCGTGTGGCAATAACGGTGCATCTGATTCTCTTGAATGGTGCATTGAGCGAATAAAGGGTTAAATGTTGCAGTAATTATAGTCTCAATTGAAATGCAATGATTGTTCTTGTCAGCAAAGATGACTGCTCTACCTCAGGAGTATATTTAAGAGGTTTCAAACAGGATCCCTATTGCTTTCAGAAGACTTTGTTGACAATGACAATAATAGCTTTGGATGGCTTTCAAAATTAAAATGCCAAAGGCTTTTACCGGTAATGCACCGCAGAAGTCCATGACAACATACCCTTCTGGGGCATTTAATGTCTGTAACTAATGCAGGTGATGCAAAGTTGTAAGTTCTTTTGCTGGGAATTAGCCATTTTAATTATTTAATACTACCCTCATTCCTGTAAGCAAGTAATTCACCAAAAGAAGTTCATTGCAAGTGCAAGGGTACTGGCATCACATTCCCGAACTTATCACAGCCACATGTCCAGATATGTGAACTTAGCACTGTCACTGTGGCAAATTAGGGGGTTTTTGTATGTAAGATTACCAAGCTTTCGCTAAGCCCCCATTACATTTAGCTTTGTTTTTGTTTGATTTGTTCTCAAACATTGAAAAAAGCTTGCACATTTACAGTATGGCTTCAATGTTCTCTGATATAGGACTAACTTTACAACCTGGGTAGGATGAGCATTTTTATTTTATTTGCACTACGTGCCAAGAATTTAGCAAACTACATGCCTTGTTGGACCAGATATGCAGATATGCACTAAACGGAATCTGACGTGGAAATACGAAAGAAACTGGCATCATTTTATTAATTAACTATAGATTCTCTAACAGTCTCTACTCGTGAAATACAACATGTCATTATGTTACTGTCTAAATGTGCAATATTCGTATTGATACACATAATGCAGAAATTCTGTTTTTGATAGTGTAAAAAATGGCTATTCATGCAGCAGGAGTGCAAGTCTGCATCATTATGTCAGTTGTTCTCAAACTGCATGCAAAAATATGGGATTGTTCCAGGCTGAATGAATATGATTTATCAAGAGTAAATGCACAAAGGAGTGTGCTGAAGTGTGCTGATGCTAGTGTCCTAACCTTAAGTTCACTGAAATTCAATTTTACTATCCTCTGATGCACAAACTGTAAAATGGAACTCATGATCAGCCAAACAAATAAATAAATAAACAAAACTGAAAAAAAAGTTTGGAGGGAGCAGAAATCACATTTCACAGTAGCACTTTTTTTCTAGTAATAGGAATTTATGTAATGCACAAAACATGACATAAGATCGAAATACTATCTTCTCTGTACACAACGTTTAAACAGTTCGTTTTCACCTTAAGATTAGTTACTTCAAGCTTAGCATGGCTAATTTCTGCTTTTTCTGCGATGTTTCTGACTCATGTTTTTAGGTTTTCTTATTTCCTCAAATTTTACCAAAGAAATTATTGAAAATATCATCAGAATTTAGGAACAAGAGCAGATACAATCCACAAAACTTTACTGATGTGGGATAGTTTGCTTAATAAATAATTTAACTGCATGTGTGCTGTACTTTTTTAGAGAAATCTGATCATGCTGTATGAATAAACTATGTGATGGTAAGAGGATAAATTCGATCACCTGAATCTGGCTGAATTTCATCCACAGTTCAGATTCTCATGCAGACACAGTATAGGAGAAGAACATGACATATATCAAATGTCAGATGTCAATCACTTGTTCTAATCACAAAGTGTATAATCAATAGGAGTGTCCTGATGACCGCTGCTGTCTCGGAACCTCTCATCAGAAATGTGTCTGGTTAAACCCATTTCTGCTCTCTCGGTTTTCTCCAGCTGTTTTGGGTGCTGCTTGGAGCAATTTGCAAGAGCTCAGCTGAAGTACGGCATGCATGCTGGTTATCTGCAGTGAGCTAATCTAGGCGAGCCTGACCTTAATCTCAGCTGATATTTATTCATTCCAGATATGTGTGTATGTGTCAGCCAGTGAGTAACATGAAATTTCAGAATAAAAATTGCTATATTGATTTCAGTGTATTACAATGTGTTTAACAGCTCATTTTAAAATCTTGCACAACTTCAGAGTGTAATGCCTAAACATTTGATTTGTCATGTTCCAATGTGTGCCTATCTATAGTTTGACTCACTGTGACTCATACTTTCAGCCCAGTGAAGCGCAGACATGGGAATAATGTCAAGCTCTGCTTGCAGCTGAAGAACATTACAAACATCTATGCACATCACTTTTGAATTGATTTACATCCCATTTTCTAGTCTAGTAGTTATAATTTTTATTGATACTAGTGACTATTAGTGCCAGAAGTATTGTTTTTGTAACATATTTACAACAGCTGCCTCTTAATTCCCCAAATAGCAATTGAAAGTTGTTGCTTATGGATTTAGGCCTACAAAATAAAGATGAGCAGTTGCAGAGTCTGTAGAGTATGCATAATGTTGAGCAGTGAGTCACTCACACCAAGGCTGAATCCCATTGTGTAGACTGTGGACTACAGGGCTGAACACTTATGAATGTAGATGATACATTCTGAGACGTGAAAGCTGTAAGTCCACAAGAGGCTAAGTGTCTGGGTTAGGAGAGAATATGCCAGTCAGTGTGAATCATGAAGAGGAGCAAATGCAAGCTGAACCACCCAAATGTGAGATATTTTAAAGCTAAAATAAAGGTAAAATGTGAAAATACACACTTTTAAAACATAGTAAGGAGATTAAATAGCACTACACACATTCTGTATCAGTTAAACCTTAGCTTAGAGGTTAAAAAACATGAGTGCAGGTTATTGTGGGCATCAAGTGGGCATCTCTTAAAACAAGTGTTTTGTTCAGTTAAGCATGTACAGTAAAACACCTCCAGGACTCTCAACAGTGAATCACTGCATTGGAGAACCACCCCCACTATTGTATACCTGCTCTCAGCCCTGAAAGTACATACATTAAGCTGTTGGGGTTGGACGATAAACATGCTAAATATTGTTGTTGCATAACAAACATTGGCAATGCCTGTGCTGTGTAGGCATTTACACTGACTGTAGTTGTACTTCTGCCACTTGAAAAAGAGGGAAAACTGATAACTGGAAGATTTATCTCTATGAATTTGATCGATCTGTTACACAATTTATACAGAAAACTTTGAAACCTCTATTATTGTTTATTTAATGTACACATCAGGCATATGTAAAGGTGAATACAACAGAACTGTGTAGGCTTTAACACTGTTAAGTATGTATTTTCAATTCCTTTCAATCTAACTTAATCAAAAGAAAATCCAAGGACTCCTGAGTAAAAAGTGAAGTAGCCATGAGGAATGATACAAAAATGTTGTTTAGAAATGTTTAGAGAGAGCGTTATCCGTATTTTGAAATTATATTGTGCAGCTTAAAAATGTTTAATTATCAGAAAACATGTACAGCAGCTTTACAATGGCTGCCATTTAGTAGGAACACCGAGTTTCAGACGCAATAGAAAAGATCCTCAGCGCTTCGGTGGTGGAAAAGTAGCTCTTGCAATGTCGGGTAGAATTTAAGACATTTCTTAATGAACAAAAACTACAATGAAACTTGTTCTATTGTTGCAATATTACCATTATGCAACATCATTAAACATTTCTCTCTAGGCATAAGAGGTGTTTTATTTTCAAAACTCAACAAATAATATGCAGCGAGACCTCTAGAAGTGTTGTTCTTTTTTGTTATTATTGCACAACTTCTAATGGTGTTTTTCTTTGCAGGATAAAGTGATAATAGGCTTGCTGTGGGTGTCTCTCCTTTGTAGGTCTTACACCCTTAGTTACTGGGGAAAGGCATATAGTTTTAGTTGGCCACATGCACAGACACAGCAGCATTAACACTTGCAAGTACAGAATAAAAACAAGAGGAACTGGTTGTATGTATGTTTCAGGGAGACGGTCCAAATTTTGCTGTACACCTCTACAGTGACAAATAAAGGGATTCTATCTAATTCTGTTGTCTTGGTGGTTTATATAGGACCTGGGACTCTGCTCAGGGCCTGACGCTCTGGTCGCGTCCATCGCGTTCGGTGTAAGGTATGTGCCCTAACCACTCAGCTATCAGGTCCCTCTAAAAGGTGTGTTTTTAAGTGATTTTAAGTTGTTTTGAGTTTGTGTGATGAGAAAACTATGAATAACTAATGTTAATTGACCACGAGGGTTAAAAAATCTGGGAACAGGAAGGTTTAGTAATGATGATAGGTTCAGATCTCTTTAAATGAAATGGGTCCTGCCACTCTCAGTGCTGTAGTTAAGACATAGAGGTTGAAGGCCAAGAAACTACAATAATGTCACAACCCATGCCAGCAGCCATATCCAAACAATTTCACCCACATCACCAAATATGCTTTGCAGTTAAGTCTCATTTTCTTTCCTAGCTGTTATGTGTTAAACCTTTATTTGTCCACAGCTTGTGGACCTTCATGACAATACCATCTGTGGTTGCTAGGGAGATTTGGGACGCAGCTGCAGAGGCTCAGTTCATGACTTGCAGTGATGCCAGTGTAATTTTGCTGCTGCCATCTAAGCTTCGACTTTAACTCCAGCACCAAATTGACTCTTGAAATGCCATTCCAGCATAATGACAGACACTGCAACATGCATGGCAAACGTTTCCCTTTCTTTTGAAAGAAAGGGTGTTTTTTTTCCTTTCTTTTCTTTTTCTCTGAGGTAGGACGAGGGTGTCGACTAAGCTCTGGGATAATGCAATCTTTATTTGCTGATACTGTTGGCAGAGTTTCTCCAGTCTGTTTTATGATATAGACTCATAAGGTATTTTTTTTCTTTACAGGCCATCTGCATGTTGTTTTATAACATTTTTTGCATATTTCACTGAAGTTTAAATGTAACTGTTAATGCAATTACTCTTTTAAAGATTGTTTCATTGTATTAATATTGTGAAAGATTAAGAAAGAAATAGTGAAAATATACCAGGTACAATATGCCAAGGTCCAGTGGGAGATCTTAATTGCCTTTTTCCCCCTCTGTATTTCAGTTATGCTCCTATAAAACAGAACATTTTTTTAATATATATACATATCGGTCAAAAACCATGTTGTACTTTGCGTATTGTGGATTATGTCTCTTTCTAGCAATTTAATTACAGTCAGTTTAAAGGTCACAGAAGCAATAATAGAGCTGACAACCATAGATGGAGCAAAGCCTGGAAGTATGATCAGGCAGGCAACTAGAGCTCCATTGCTTCATATACAAATAAGATGCTATCTTAGTTCTTTTATATGCATTTTTTGGATCAAGGGTGTCATCATCCTCTGTTGCTGCCCTTATTTGGATACCTTGCTTAAGAAGTATGACATTACTATTACATGAAGAAGGTTAAGGGTTTGTTTCTTTTAAATAATTAAAGGTCTTGGTGTGTTACACCTAATGATAAACTTTTAAAACATATTTGAATACTTAAATCCATATTTTCTTATTTTTAACTTTAAACTCACAAATATTAGTATACAGGGGAAACACATACATATGTTGCTTAATGTTTTGGCTAGCACTACACAATAGTAAATTCTAAATTAGCTTTTCTTCTTTCTTTCTCTTTCTCTCTCTCGCTCTTTCTCTAACTATCATTCTCATCCAGTCACCACCTTGCCAGACACCTCCCTGAGAGACTTTCAAGTTTGAAGGTTTGATCAGACAAAAAGGAAATTACTATCATGGGATTTACTGATTGATGGGACTAGCTGTCTGTCAGAACACTGCAGGAAAATGAAATGGTTTAGCATGGCATGTAATACAAATTCAACACAAATGTGGCTGGTCCCAGTTACATAGATGTTACTCTACTAAATTTTGTATGTACATGTCAAGCACTTTGTTCTTTGTATTGTGTAGTCATATGGGTTTTATCTGTGCCTACAAAAGAGTTATGGTCTGCAAATCTGGCAAACCCAGTCAGAAAACAGAACTGAATTTGAACTTGTTAAATGCCAGAAAATCAGTCGGACAGCTGATTAAATTTCAGGGCTGCAACAAAAATACCAATTACTCAGTGATCACTATAGATGGGAAATAATTGGCGAGTGAAGGCTTGCATTTTTGTATAATTAACTGAAAATTAACAATTAATTTCTGCTGCTAATTATATTTTCACGTGTAAGTAAACAATTATTAAGGGGCACCATACCTGCAACATGACTTTTCAAAATATCACCTACAAGTAAGAACTCTTGAGTAATCAATTTTTCACTGACTGCAGGTTTTGATTCTCCGCAGACCTGCTGGGAAGGAGAACAACACTGCTTTAAAAATAATTCAGTAGCAACAATCTTTTTTGAAAGGGGATTATTGTAGTTAAGCATTTGTAGGGAGATGAGGCACAGAGAAAAATGCTCTCTTTTCATATTTTCTTTCTTTCTGTCACAATGGCAGGAGCCTAAGAAGCGAAAAATGATAGCCACTTGTTTATGGGTGATTTCAGCAAAGGGAGGAGAGGAGCACCTCCAACGCAAAGTCTTGGCTTAGTGAAGAATGATTTCGTATTTGCCAGCAAACTGAGTCGGCAGGAACTTGTCATATTCATTTGCTTCAGGAGACAACACAGTGCAGCACCCACAGCTCCTGGATTCTACTCTCTCTCGTTCTCTCCCGCCCACTCTCCTCTTTTCTCTGTGTTTCTGGTGTGTGGTGGCATGCTGACGTGCACCTTAAAAGGTCTTTGGCAAGTGTGTGAACAGAAAATTGTGCCCAAACCTTTGACCAAAGTCTCCCTAAACAGTGGGGAAACCATGAATAACACAGGATATATTTGTGGTATGCCCGTACCTCAACACCTTAGTGTCCTACATGTGAAAACAAGCTTGGAAATGCAACAGTGCCCCCAGTTGGTTAACAGGGAAACTGCTCCGACCACAGGCCGTCATTCTTCTGGGGACATGAAGTAAAATAGGCTGGGAATTTGTCAGGAGTTGAATTTAAGAGCAAAGTGTCAGGAGATGCTTGAGGTGATTTGTTGGGATTTTAGACAGCTGTGAAGAGGTTGACAGTGTTGCAGGGTCTGCAGAACGTTCAGCTTTCTGGCTAACAAGGCGTAGAGGAGGCCTCCGAGGAAAAAGAGCTATCCCAGAGGTAAGAGGTGAATGCTGACATGGTAAAAATTAATTCCAGCTTGAAATACCTGTGGCTAGTGTGTGGTGAGTATGTCACAGGAATTAGACACTGTTGCATTGCGTTTGATCTCTATTAGCTGGCTGTCATGCAAGCTATAGTAAAGAAAAATACTAGATTCCACCAGGAGCAGACTCAAGAAAATGCAGCAGTAATTTGATTCCGTGCAAATGCAAAAGCATGTTCAAGCAAATCTGAAAACGTGACATCTGACATCATCATTGCGTGTAGATGAAAATGGCTTGAAATTCTTTGATGATGGTCATCTTAATGACTTATTTCTGCAGTGTTAATTATCATATTTACATGCACTGCCAATGATAACGAACAACATGTTTTATTCCTGCCTGCGTGTGTGTGACATTTGAAGAATGACTAAGCTTCAAGGCAGCTCATTCAGTGAAGAGGAGACATCTTTCTCCTCTAACCATTTGACTCATCTCCTGCCACATTTAGATCTGGGTAGTAGGCAACAAACTGAATGGCATTAACCCTTTAAGACCTACCATAGAACCAATTCCGCCAGAGCTTATATTATATTTTTACATGCTGTGGAGCCATTTTTGGGAGTATTTCAAGTTGCTATGCATCAATACAACCATTATATCATAAGTTTTAATAATATGTCTGCATTAAGTGCATAGTAATTACATAAATTATAAAAAAAAACTGCAATAAACTACAAAAAAATTGAAAATCGTTTTTGTTTTTTAACATATATTTCTAGTTAGAGAAATTTAAGAGGCTTATCCCTCAAAACTGTAAATACAAAAAAGTTGCACAAAATAGTTTCCCACCACAGGAAATTTATTTTGAGTGTCTTCATAGTTTTATTTTTGAAATACACCAATTTCTATACACTGCAGGAAAAACGAAAATAAATATTATAGTGCAAATTTGCAAAAAAGCAGCATCTGCATCAAAATAAACTATTTCCAGCAGTGCAATATGACCTTTAAGCATCCCAGAAACGACACAGAAAGTCATAAAGTCAAAGATAACTTTTAAAAACACCAGTATAGGCTCATGAGGCCTTGATGGTAAAAAACTACATTTCCGCGAAAATGACATCACTTCCGGTTTCGGGCAGGTCATGGTGGACATGCGATAGTTCACGCTGATGGACGTAGGAGGTGTTACAAACAGCTGATCGGCAAAGCGTGTTTCTGGAATATTATGTTTTTGTTGCTGCAAGTGCTTTTTATGCAGTTTTTGCAAAGCTATATGTGAAAGGAAACCGTGACCTAGGTACGGTGTACATCAGGGCCGTGCAGAGAGGTTTAAAGGGACGGGTGCTCAAAGTTAAAAAGGGGCACATTGAGCCAGGCTGAATAACAACAACACACATTCATCAAGAATCTAATATGGGAAGGGCAGGGCTGTGTTGATCTGAGACTGTAGACATTAAAAAGTCCACAGGAGAGATGGTAGCTGATTAAACAAGCGTCATGAGATAATAACAAAATGCAAAGATTGGTGACAGCGCTTGGAACCATAAGGCAACAAAAAACTGTGAGAAATAATTTAGGCTCTGCCTGTGAATCACTCTTTACTTCTCTTCTTCCTTCCATCCCATCATTTCATATATCACTCTCCACTTGCTGTCGATCTGAGAACAAGGCACAACTTGCTATTGAAATAAACTATAATCTAATTATCCACACCTAACAACTCTTGCACTTAATCTATAATAAAATGATGACAGAAAAATGTTATAGCACTGCCTTTAGTAGCCTCACACAGCTCCTACTGTTTCCTCCTCATGTCCTTACCAGCCATGTCTGGACAATGTTATATCATGAGTAATATTTTTTTTTTAAATCCAGCTAAATAAAACACACACATGCACACACACACAGTGACATTTTAGACCTTCTTCAGAATACTGTATATACTATGGGCATCATGGTGCTGATCCAGAATCCTTACATTATTATTTATTACTAGAGCTACAATAATAAAGCAATGAGGAGGGGGAAGAAATAAATATGAAATAATGTATTTATGATGATTCCATTTGTTTCACTATCCACTCTGTGCAGGGCAAAGCTTATTACATTTTTAAACTGATACAATAATTTTACTGCTGTAAAATCTAAATTCTGTCTTATTTAAAATATACATCTAATATAATCTGCTTCTTAATGTATGTTCTTTAAAATACAGCGTGTGTTTTTTAATATATTATAATTATAATAATGCATAATTATGTGGACATGCATATTAGATCGTTTTTAGTGAAATATCCAGAAAGGCAGGAAAAACTCTGTAACTTACCGTATTTCCCGGACTACAAAGCGCACCTGAATATTAGCCGCAGGGTTCAAAGCTTGTGCAAAAAGTAGCGGCTTATAGCCCGACAATTACGGTACTTTAAAACTAAATATGTTCCCTAAAACGGTGACAGAGCTACAGACCCATGACAGCCAGGTAGCCAGCAGCTGTGACCAGCACTACTTGTGCAGTTAATAAAAGGACAGGTAATGTTTGTCGCGCTGTTGCACACACAGCACGCTCGTTTGTTTCAGTTCGTCAGTTGCAACAAGACAGCTTACCAACGTGTACACAATAAGCTAATACTCCTGGGTGCTATACACTACAGTGTGCGCTGTACACCTACTTACTGGTTTTGTCACATCAGTCTGTGTCTCTGAGTTAACTTGTGTTTCTCCTACAGCTCCGGACCGCAAAAAATGCGCGTGCTTTTTGTGAGCTCGTTCCCGGCTCGTAACCAGCGCGTTCTGCCGTCAAGGGCGATCATTGGTTAAATGTGATCATGTGACTGATGCAAGTCAGATCCTTTTATTTAGCAAAACTGTGATTAATAGTTAAATATTATTGTTGAGGGGCACAGACAGGACTCCGCATGCACACACACATAAAAATAAATAAATAAATAAAAAAAGTTTAAAAGTTGCCTCAACAAAAGGGCACTTTGGGCAGGAAAGGGACGGGTGCTCAAGCCCCTCTAGCCACCCCCCCCCCCCTCTCTGCACGTGCCTGGTGTACATTTTAGGACATCGTCAGGTCTCAAGAAAAAAGTTGTCAGGTATCAGACAAAAAAATTGTCAGGTCTCAGTTCTCAAGAAAAAACATTGGACATTGGAATGCCCAGTGCAGTAGCAAATTGCTCGTGCTTCACTGCACAAGCTGGACCCACAGAGTCTGCTAAGGTTTGTCACTGCCATATTACATATGATATTTATATAAACCCATTTAGAGTGAGGTCCATGTAAATTTACCATTCTCTATTTGTTTATCTTCTGACAGCGTAAGATTACAAGTGCGCTCCAAAGCTTCCTTTGCCTGTTAGACGTGGGAAAGCTGCAGACCGTCAGGGAGTGTACGCTCCATCAAGCCCACAGAATAGAGCCGGACTGGAATTTGTCAGTTCATGAACTGATGGCATTCATTTCAATCCTGTTTGTAAGAGCAATCATGTGTCCTGTTGGTGCCATTGTGGAAAGATTTCTGGTGCCAGTAATCAAAGAGACAATGCCCCGAGATAGATTCATTTCAATTATGCAACACCTTCGATTTGATGACAAGGACACACGGGCAGAACGGGTGAAAACAGATAAATTTGCGGTGATCTCCGACATCTGGACACGCTTCAACAAGAACTGTGCTAAGAGTTTCACTCCAGGAGAACACATGACCATAGATGAGCAGCTGTTCCCTACCAAGGTTCGTTGTCCATTCACACAGTATATCGCAACCAAGCCAGACAAATTTGGGATCAAGAATGTGGTCATGAAACTGATGGAGCCATTTTTGGATGATGGGAGAAACGTCACAACAGACAATTTCTTTACTTCACTGTCACTGTCGCACAGACTGCTGCAGCGCAAAACGCCGTTATGGGGCACGGTGAATAAAGTCTGGCGTGAACTTACTCAACTTGTGCGGATGTATTCCGTAAGAGCAGCAACACGCAAGTAGCGGTTTTCTACAATATCCTGGACCTGGCGGCGGTGAATGCCTACATTTTGTACAAGGCATGTACAGGGTGGACAGGCAAAAGAAGATTGTTTCTGAGTCTTCTAGCTCAGGAACTTCGTTGCCGATTCATGTAGCAAAAGGAAATATTAGCACAGACGCAGGCTGCTGAAGCTGCTGTGCCAGGGACTGTAAAGACAACGCAGTGCCAGTGGAATTTACGTAAATTTGCGCAGGGCTAGTAAATCTAGTAGTAGGGACTCGCACCAGGGGGAAAAAAGGCTCAGTAATTCTAGTGTTAAGGTGTGAAACAGCTGTGTACTGCCTTTTGTTCCTGGAGAAGGTTTTTAACTGAGAGCCATGCTAGGCTCAGGGACACTCTGCTGACAGTCTGTCCCGCAGTCATGCAGAGACTTCATCAAGCTTGGTTGTCTGTTCTTTGTGTGTTTGATTAAAGAATGTTAGCTACCGCTCACCGCTCATCTGCAGGCTTTATTTAAATGGAAAACTTCCACAACAAAATGGCGTTGTCGACATGATAGTCCATGTGGTCGCTGAACAACGGTTTCGTGGACGGGCTGATCACCCCTGAGGGAAAAGTTACCTTTGTCCTACTAGCTGTTGAAGCAAAGGAAATGGAGGAGTCATGGAGTCGTGTGTTTCAGTTACCACCGAGATCATCGACTTTGAGGGGACTCCTGCAGATGGGTGAGTTGTAGCTAACTTTGTATACAGTCATGAGGAGTTTTTTGTCTGGCCGAGCCGTGAAGTGCTTGCTGCTACGGAGTTTGAGTCTCCGGGAGGAAAATCCTGGGGTTCGAGCCCCCAGGCTTGTGTTCGGTTCCGGTGTTGTGCAAAGAAAAGCAATCGTCTGCCAGAAAGTAATTGCAAAAACACCTGTCCATCACAGGGAACGGTGGTTCAAGTCCACTGTTGATAATCACGTCTGCACAATACAGTGTGCGGAGTGACGGTATTTTAGCACTTTTCTGCCGAGAAGGGAAGAAGGCCATTGCAGGGGATGCTCTGAATGTAAATATGGGATCTAGATATGGGATCCAGTAGCGGCGGACGTTTCACCCAGCGGCCAGAGATAAAACTCAATATTTGACTATATGGTAAGAAATGTGAGTGCAAGTATCTTGTCAGATGAAAGAGAATGGTTGTGTGGGAAAAGTTGATGTGTGTGTAAAAACAGTGAAAAATGGGGTTAAAAATGTTGAAAATTGGGAACAAAAACAAGAAAAGAAAAGAAAAAAAAGAGAGGAGTGTAGAAATGTGTGTAAAAGTTGTTTCCAACTAGTGGGAGAAGGTGGTACACCAGCTCCCCTAGGGTGGACACACACACACAAAATTAGCAGAATTGTTGATAAAAATAAGCAATAAAATAGGAAGAGGGTTTGGTGTTTTTCAACGTAGGGCAACTATAATCTCCCTGGGTTTTTAAGAAAGGGGAGTTCAGAACCAGAGAGGGGAGATGTGTTGTTTAAGGAATGAGTGTGTCACTTGCAGGTGAAGAGCAGACCTGGATCAATTTTCCATGTGCAGCAGTCGGAAGGCAAGGCAAGGCAAGGCAAGGCAAGGCAAGGCAAGTTTATTTGTATAGCACAATTCAACAACAAGGTGATTCAAAGTGCTTTACAGAGACATTAGAAACAAGAACAAATAAAAAGCATGATTTAAAATTGAATAAAACAAGCAAATAAACTAACTAACTAATTAACAAACAAACAAACAACAGTATATAAAATCAAAACAGATAAAATCAGAACAGTAGATTAAATCAGTAGTTAAATGTAAGTTTTGAAATTTAAGCTTAAAGTGTGGATTTGGTGCTTTATTCAAATGCAGCTGAGAACAGGTGAGTCTTCAACCTGGATTTAAATAAACTGAGTGTTTCAGCTGATCTGAGGCTTTCTGGGAGTTTGTTCCAGATATAAGGAGCATAAAAGCTGAATGCAGCTTCTCCGTGTCTGGTTCTGACTCTGGGAACTGATAAAAGACCGGATCCAGATGACCTGAGGGATCTGGATGGTTCATACTGGGTCAGGAGGTCATTGATGTATTTTGGTCCTAAACCATTCAGAGCTTTATGGTTTAGAAGAAAATTATAGGTTAACACCATTAGAAACACTCAAGCCAGGTTTTGGCTGAATTATTTTACAGCTTAACTTCCATGTGTTTGTCACCCTGAGAACACAAGCTCCAAGAATCTCTCCCTGAAGACAAGAAATGCAGTTCCAGAACAACGAGATGGATCTCAAGAGCTCACAGCAGCATCCTGAGCAGTGAAGAAAAGGTCCAGCAGCTGTGCAACACAGCGGCAGCAAGGAGAAAAATGGCATCATCATGACTGGATGGATGGATGTGCATTTCCAACGAGCTGCAACTTCACTGTGTGTGAATGGACCTTTGAAAAGACTGCCTGAGTTGGACATTTCCCACTTTTGGAGAAAATGAGACAGTGAGACAAGATGAGACAGTGGAAAACACAGGACAACTGACTCTCACTGGACTGCTGCAAGGGGGGGGGGGGGGGGGGGATGAGATGAGATGAGACCACAGTGGAAGGAGCAGGGGAGGACATGGAGGAAGGCTGTTTTAGTGTGGGAAATGAATTTTGGGTTTAGGAAACTGGGAAGAAAAAACGACTGCCTTACGTGGAGAATTGAAAAGTGTCTGGAGCACCGCAAAGAGGAGAGGTACACAAAAATTACACAAACAGAAAAATGCATTAATCCTACTAACACAAACACACATGCAATGAAGCTCATGAAGATCAAACAGTATTTTAAGCATGCGTTTCTGTTACCATCATCTTGTCCGGTTCACTTAGCAGGTTAAGAAGTGATACACAGACTAGTGAACTAGTATTATTTTTGGGGAAGGATGATTGAATCATTACAGGGGTGAACAGAATGATGAGTGGAGACTAATAGATTATTGAGTTTCTTGTTCCTGATGTGTGGGGGAGGTCTTATCATGACACACATCTGGTTACATGGGAAGAAACTCATCATCTAACAGAATATTGCTGTTGTGTGAGGTGTGACTGGTGGATGAAAGTTTTGGGGATTTACTTGGCTGATGCATTTTCTTTTGGTACCACTTTGAACCTGCCAGTTTTGATCTGTCATTCTAAGACAGTACGCTTAGACAAGCCCTAAAACTAGGTCTTCATATTTTTTGATTTTAATAATGCACTGAGATTTTGTGTTTGGCAATTTTCTCTTCTAAAAGCAGGTCTGCAAGATCGGAATCGAAAGCGCTACACAACATGTTGAACAATCGCAAGTGAGCTTCTCCAAAATAAAATGGGCTCGGGAGAAAGCCACTTATTTGGGACAATCAGAAAACAAGTCCCTGCCAAAAAGGATTCAGCGAGGTAATCCAGTCTAAATTGTTTTTTTCTTTTTTGAAATGACGTCATTGCTGGCAGTAGAAACTTAATGCGTCACGAGAGGTTCTACTGTCAGCAAATAACAAATGGGGACTAACTGGACTGGTCCGGGGAAGCTTTCATTTTTAAATTGGAGAGACTGTGACATGAGGGATATGGAAGGATTGACTGAGGCGCAGATGCAGACCATGACCAGGAGAGAAGGCTTCAAGAGGACCAGTGAGAAGCAGGGACCATCTCCAGGACAACTGACAAACGATAGTGGACTGCACCACTGGGCTTCCAGGAGATTGTCATGAGATTGTGAACAGCAAAACCTTAAAATAAAGTGAAAGAGATTCGGCGTTGACGTTGAGGAAGACAACTAAGGTGTACGACATGCTCTGCCTTAAATCGTCCGCGGCGTTGGAACAGAAACTGAGGAATGAAGAGAGCGTGCCAAGCTCCAAAGGTGACAGCGCAGAGAGAGCTCAGCGTTGGAATTATGACTCTGTAAATGGCACAGACACCAGGAGCCATGACTGTGACTGGGAATGACCACCTAATGCTGTTTCACTCTGCCATGCAAAGTACTTTGACACTCTGGAGAAGGCCTTTCCTCTGTGTCATTGTTGTTTCCATTTGCATGTGAGAGCTTAGATTGTGGGGAAGATTAAAGATGAACAAAGGGTGGTGGGAGAACAGTGAAGTGAGGATACACAGTGTGAAACTCCTTTAAGTGAACAATAATGTTGATGTGATAAACAGAATGTCAGGAAAGAAATTCTGGTATTAATGTGATTCTTTGATTTAAGAATCAAAGGGTGGGATTGTATAGGAATTTCTTTTACTTATGTATTAATCACATTATTTTATTGTATGATACCTTGGTGCCACTGGATTTTAACATGTCTCACACCCATACAGTAAGACAAATGGTGGGGGTGTAGTAAGGAAGTTCTCTCTTCTGCAAGTTCTTCTTGCACTTTCATCAGTTCCTTCTTCATGTTTTCATTGTGACTCTTTGTATCTTCCATTTCTTTCTTTGCTTCCTGTATTTTAATTTTCTCTTCCTCCAACACTTTTTGAGCTTCCAACAATTCTTTCTTCATATTTTCAATCTCATTTTCTGCCTCGTGTTTACGTTTTTTCTCCTCTTCAAGTTGTTGCTTCACATGCAGTAATTCCTTCCTTAGTGTTTCAGCTTCAGCCGTTACATTTGCAGCTTCTTGTGTTGCCAACTGCATTTTCCTTTTTTCCTCTTCAAAAGCTTCCTGCACCTCCTGTAATTCCTGTATCACATTTCCTGCCTCCTTCTTTGCAGTTTGATATTTATTTTTGGCTTCTTGTGCTGTGCTTTTCTCTTCCTCCAATGCTTTTTGAGCTTCCAACAGTTCTTTCTTCATGTTTTCATTTAGCTTCTCCTCTTGATTTGTCTGACTCTTCTTTTAATTTGACATTTTCAGCCTGTATCATTTGAAATTTAAAGTTAATCAGCTGTACTGTGATGTATGATGAAGCACTCGCCGATCCTCTTCTCGTTCTCCCCTGATTCATTTTGGCCTTTTAAACAAAGGAGGCAACGTTTTGTAGAGGAGTGAAGTGAAGTTTTCGATGTTTTCTTCGTCAACTGTCGTTTGTCCTGCACAGAGATGCTGCTGTAGATGTGTCTCTAGCTGTGTCTGGATACAATGAAACATGCTGTAACTAAGTGCTTGTGTTGCACAGTTCTACTGAACATTCCATTTCATGCATGCTCCGCCCACATGGTCAGGAATGTCAGGTGCTGTATCACCAAATGCTGCTCCCGTTGCCTAGCAATAACAGCTGTTTACTTTTTGGGGTCTGGTTCATTGTTTAATAAAGAAAACATGTCCAAGTATTGGGTGCTGAGGCTAAGCGCATATTCTAGCCTGCTGTGTGGGTGGGCAGCTAGAAATCACTGGTGGGCAACATGAGTGAGGAGAAAACTGGTGCCGCCAAGCAGGGAGCTGCAGGTTGCTGGTTTGAGTCTCTGTTCAGATGCTGGTGTCTCCTCTCTCTGAGATGTCTGCAAATAGTCCCAGATAAAACAATAAGGATAATAAACAAATGTGAATAAAATAACAATTATGACTCTGATGTGTTTCATGTGTAGCAGGATGGTGTCATGGTCCTGGGTCGAGCGACCCAGTGTTTGAGTTTTATGTATCTTTTGTATTCATTTGTGCCTAGCGTAGTTCACCTAGTTAATTTCTAGATTGCTGTTTAGTCTTTTTCCTTAATTGTTTATGTCATCTCCCCCTGTACTAAGTCTCCCTGGTTCATGCGTCATGTCTGCGTGGTTATGTTTAGTTCATGTCATGTCTGATCTCCATGTTTCCTGTTTTACTTTGAAAGTCTGTATTCAATGTCAGTGTATTTAGTTTCACCTCTCCTGTCCTGTCGTTAGGTTCATGTGTGTCAGCTGTGCTCCCATGTGTGGCCACTTCCCCTGATCATCCCTCATGTGTATTTAGTCTCTGTGTTTCATGTAGTCTGTGTCGCGTCGTCTGTGTTCCCACCCTCCATGTTGTCACAGCCATTCTTTTGTATTCATAGTTATGGTTTCCTGTGTCTTCATAGTTTATCCTGGTATCACTTTCCCAGTTTAGTTATAGTTTAGTTTTGTCACTGCGCTTTTGCCTTGTTTGCACTCCTTGTCTTCAGCCACAATAAAGGCTCGTTTTTCGTTTGAACTCAGTTTCGTGTCCTCGCCTGTGTCTGCACCTGAGTCCTCCACACACTCTCCACACGGTCTGCCACAGCGGACCGTGACAGATGGCCTCTATACAGCAGTCGCTGCAAGCATCCACATCGCCACACTTACTTTTCTTTAAGCAGGCGTGCTGGGGTCCTCCTAAGGAAACTTTGAAACTTCATTTCCTTCATGCTGGTGAACTTTTTACCAAATATTTTCATCAAAGCTTCTCCATCACTGACAGGGATTGTTTGGATCTTCACACTCATCTCCACCAACCCTAAAAAATGAGTCTCACTTTGCTCATATAATGCCAGGAGTGTCTCCATATTTCACAAAAGTCTATGCAAACACGTAACAGTATCCCATATTCATATAAATATTATTGATATTAAAACAAAAGCTGTCACCAACACAATTGTCCCAGATTTAGAGCAGAAGTTTTTTGCACTGCATTTTAAAATGAAAACATATTGCATTTATTTACAAGTAAAGACACAGAGCAGAAAGTGTGTTACTGTTTTACATCCACAGACACACAAGAAAAGAAGCAGGCAACATGAGGTCAAGTTATGGCAATTTTATTTGTGTGTTTCAGTACATGTATTTAGATTAGAGTTTTTAAAAAACAAACAAACGTCCCAAGAAGAAGGATGGGGTGAAAGAAAGGTGGAGAGAGGAGGAAGAAACTATTGATGTCCTCAAACTCGATGCTGCTGGGTCAGTTCTTTCTCAGCAGTCTGCTCCAGAATCCCCTCCTGTCCTCGGCTTGCTTTTCTTTTGCCTTCAGTTCTTTTAAGGTTTTGTTGAGCTGCTCCTCGGCATCTTTAAATTTTTAACTGCAAAATGACCTGATGAAAACAGTACAAAGGTTAAAGTACCACATGTGCTGTAGTGAAAGCTGCAGCTGTTTTATTGATAAAATTAAACACAAAAAAACAAAAGGATTAATCACCCATGTAACTGTGTCACTGTATATCAGCATTAACAGGACCTCAGTTTGTATCTCAGACCTGCACAGCTTCCGTTTTAAACACTTGATGTACTCAGCTGCATAAAGAGCACATTTGAGTTTCTCTAACACAATTAAATAAAACCTGATGAAGGTCAAAGGTCACAGTTTTCACAGTTTTTTGCAGATAGTGTGTTATTTACCATAAAGTGATGCAGAGTTATTCATACCAGAGTAACCAGAGAGGATCATATATTTTTAAATATATAACTTTCTACAGGACTGAATATAATATCTTTATGTAAAAGTCCGGAGCCTCTGGGGAGTATCCGAGTATTTATAACATTACACAAACCAAAGGTCTCCATCACAGTGTTGATGAAATGCTGGGTTTATCCATCTCCTGGGGAGGGCCTACGGAGGAGTGCTGAAGATTTCCCTGTGAGGGAGCTGCTGGTGAAGATCATGAGTCCTGCTTGATCAATGCGATGAGCTTCAGTGTTCCTGGTGTTTCTTAAATGATGCCTCTTTCAGCGGGTCAACAGAACTTCTGGCACAGGACAGCTGTGATGAAAGAAAGGGAAGAAGTTTCTCCAAACCTCTGGACCCAGAAACCCAGCTTGGTCCTGATGGTCTCCCTCACTAGTTTCTCTCCAGGGTGAATGTAGCTGTTATACATAATATGGATTATTATTAAATGAAAAGAACAAATTAGACTACACTACTGAAACCTTCTGCTGCTGTTTTTAAAGTTTCCATGTTACCAGGCTAAGAAGATTTAAACAGTTTTAGATGCATTACACTCACAGTCTTAAATGTCAAAATCTCGAAGGACAGCATTATATTTTTGATATTAACAGTAACTCTGGGCTTCTGTGGAGTGTGTAGCCGATCTCATCGCTGTCTAAAAATGGATAAAAAAAACCAAAAGAAGTGCTGAATCCTTCAATAACACAGACTATTAGAGTAGCAGCTGTCTGTGTGAAGCACTTGCTGCAGGGTTGCGCCATGAATGTATTCAGCTGCCAACAAAAAGCAGGACTCAGTGCGGGTAACTGCCATGAGTCTGACGATGTTGGGGTGAGACAGTCTCCTAATAAAACAGAAACATCTCCGAATAAAAAACAAAAAAATCACATTTCGATACTGTCGCTAGCTAGAATGAATTAGCCAGACAAAAATAGTACTGATTTGGTTTCGTACAAAACTAGCTTTCCTTCTCTGATATGTAACTTTCACAACATAACCGCATCTTAATATAAGGAGCAGGGGCAGGGGCAGGGTTGGAATTGTGACATAAAAAAACCCCAAACATCACTAAAAGAAATTTAATTTGTAATTCTAAATAAATTCTAAATGCATTTAGGACGTTTTTTTACTCACTTTATGTCTCTTCTTTTTTTCTGTCGTACAACATGGGTTACAATTATATTAGCATGACCAATTATGCAAATTAGGCGATGACATCATTTAGCGAATTCTAGCGACTTTTAGGACAGCCAATAGCGATTTTCCTTACTGAGGAGTTGGCAACACTGGTCCCATTTCACAAGCCTCTCACTTCCGGCCTTTAAGTACGCGGCCCTTGTGGACCGTTAAGGCTGCTCACTGTAAGGCTGCAGACCCTGAATTGGGATACAGCCCTTGTGTTGTTAGGAGCCTGAACGCAGTAAAACTCCGGTGAGGTCAATGACCTTACGCTCTTCCACTGTCACACGTTGATGACGTATTTGGAAATCAATTCGGGTGGGACCAGTGTTGCCAACTCCTCAGTAAGAAAAATCGCTATTGGCTGTCCTAAAAGTCGCCAGAAGTCGCTAAATGATGTCATTGCCTAATTTGCATAATTGGTCATGCTAATGTAATTGTAACCTACGCTGTTGGAGAGAGAAATAACATCGTGGTAGAGACATAAAGTCAGTAAAAAACGTCTTAAATGCATTTAGAATTTAATTAGAACTACAAATTAAATTTCTTTTAGCAATTATTGTTTTTTTAATGTCACAATTCCAACCCCGCTCCTTTATCCAGGCTTGGACCGGCAAAAGTGACCCGAAACAGGCACTCTGGTGGAGTTATTGTGTGTGTGTGTGTGTGTGTGTGTGTGTGTGTGTGTAGTTTTAAACTTTGTGGTCCACAAAACAACATAACAGTAAAAGAAGAACTGACTGCGCTACAGTCAGTGCGGGAGCCCTGCCCTGATAGCAGCTGGGGGAGGACTATCCTCCACCTGTGAGCGCTTTGGCACGGGCGAGGTGCCCACCGCAGCACCCGCTGCTTATTGAGAGTAAGAGCGATACGCACTTTCACGTCAAAAAGTCGTCATAAATAAGTCTCTAATAACGCCAGAAAAAGTCGCCAGATTTGTCGCTAGTCGCGTTTCAGAAAAAAAGTCGCTAAGGTGGTCTGAAAACTCGCTAAATATAGCGACAAAGTCGCTAAGTTGGCAACACTGGGTGGGACATGACAACATCGCCACCTGCAGGAAGATTTTCTCTCTGGTACCTTGTGTTCTGATACCTGACAACTTTTTTCTTGAGAACTGAGACCTGACATTTTTTGTCTGATACCTGACAACTTTTTTCTTGAGACCTGATGATGTCCTAAAATGTACACCGTACCTAGGACAAGCTGATGGCATAAGATGTAAGTACAACTCCTCCGGTTTCATATGCAAAAAAAAATTATTGCGCTAGCTCACGTGGTTGCAGAGCTCCCGGGATTTAAAAATAGTTACGCAAAACGGAGCGTGCCCACTCTGACCGGTTTTAAAGGGTTAATTTTCAATGAGAGATGATGGTATATTTTGATGTTCTAACAGTAACTGCAAGCAAAGGGAGCTTCAGTGAAGGTTCAGACTCGTGCTTCATCACAGAGATTTGTCACAGTTTGCCTTGTGTGTTGTTCTACAACAACCTAAGATATCTTTAAATGTCCTCCAATTTCCCAAAGTAAATAAGAAATATCCTTTGGGGGGGAAATACAGCACTGTTTCCTCACAAATGTAAACAGCCAGACTGGTTTGGCAAATTAAATTTAACTGCTACCAGAAATTGAGTTTAGCTTTTTTATGAAGGAGGCAGGTGTCCTGCTTCACTTTACTGTTTATGTATTTATCTATCATTTCACACCAGCAGTTGGAAGGAAGATTTCTCATACTCGCCATGAGGAGAGAAAAAAAACCCAGAAGTGAGGACTTACTCTTTAGGGGGTGCAGGTTTGAATCAATTTTTTAAATCATTGCACCATGTAAAGACCTAAAAATAAAAGAAAAAAAAACAACTGTAAATGCACGTGTTATTTACAAAAAAACACACATCTGGGACTATTTTTGGGGACAAATAATACAGGTTATATACATGATTCAGTATCACGATGTGACAATTCTCAAATGCATGAAAGATATAAATGAAAAGCACTCAACACAGAAAAACTAATTAATGCAAGTGCCATTACACGAAAATGAAAACAATGTTTTGTATCCTGTTCATTCAATTAGTTAGTAATTAGTCATCAGTAAAAGGTGATAAATTATACTACTTTTCTGTAGCATAGATCTTGAGTAAGGTAGAAGTAAGACTACTTACTTAGTAAATAACCTAAAATATGTGTTTGGTATGAAGAACATATTTGAGAAAATATTTTTCATTTCATTTCAAGTTATAGACAGTGTCATCATTTCCACTGTGAATCACTCTACTTATTATTTTGCCATGCGATTAGTCGGGGATATAAAATCATAAAGTCTTCTGATTGAATATTTTTAAAAAACAAAGTATAAATACGAAGACCTCAAAAGCTCTAAAGGCTGGAATCAGCTAATATAGTTTGGCTTGTAGCTCAGGATCCATTCTCGAGTTAGAAACAATGCTGCATATTGACAGTTGTCACCGGTGTTATTAGATTTATTTTTAATATAGCTCCAGTACAAAGAATTGTTCATTCATTGTACTGTGTGACTTAAGTAAACCCAATTCTCATTCAGAGCAGGTTTGAGATAATAAAAAAACTATGAACCAAAAGTCCAATTGGTATGCTGCCCAGGTTTGCTGAGATTCTCACAACAGTAAATGTAGGAAGGAGAGGACAAGGGTCATCCAGGACCATTGGTCCTTGTTAATGTGACACATATAAGGCTATGTTTACATACCTATTGATCAGACTCATGACTTATTAGCGAATCTATTTAGTTCATGCATCCTATACATTTAGAAGCACTGCATGGAACAAACAAAAGGAATGAAAATACCGGATATGTACAAACTCCAATGAATAATAAACTATTTTGCATAAAATCTTTGGCACAGTAAACACCGTCATCCCCTGAAGATTGTGTGACCTCCAGAGTTCACCATCACCAACTAGGTGTCTGTCTGAATATGTTATGAAAATTTCCTGTATACATTTTGACAGACAGGAAACAAACAACAGCCCCTGGGAGAAACTTCCCATGTGAGTGCCTCGCTGTGCGGATACAGATGCAAAGACACGCAGACACCCACTGTCTCCCTCCCTCCTTCTGTCTCTCTCACACACACACACACACACACACACACACACACACACACACACACACACACACACACACACACACACACACACACACACATACACACACACACACACACCTAATCAAACATCAGTTCCCACGTGATTGTCTACAGCGGTGGTTTTACTCTTAATCAGAATCATTCTTTTATTTTAGTCGTCGTTTCTCTGTCTTTCTCCCACTCATTCTGCCACCCAGATGACTCCCCCACGTCCCTACTTCTTGTTGTTTAGTTTGCCTCTGCTAAGCTTTAGATACACAGCCCTCTGCTCTCTTTGATAATCATACACCGTGTCTTGCTCGCCTCCGGTTCCCCTCTAGCACTGGGTTGCTGCTTGGTTGCTGCCAGGTCCAGCCGGCTTGTGACAAAATGAATGACTGAGTGATCGGTTCATGTATAAGCATACTGCAGATGCCTTCTTCTCTAATAGAGTATAAAACTACCTACTAATGTCACTCTAATAAGAACTTACGTAAAATGAGGAACAACCACGTACTGTAGTTCCAACAGAAGCAGATGAGCAATGAGAGAGACAGCCAAATGATAAATATGTTAAAAAGCCTGAAATGATTAAAAATAATATTAATAGTAACAATAAAATCAGTCATACCTTTAACACGTGACACAACAAAGATTATGCTGCTGTCAAACGACATCATCCGTCCCCCAGATGCCTGGAGCTGCATCACTGAGGATATACGTAGTAGCAACTGCACAGACATGACCTTTAGTCCTGGAGAGCTACCGCTGAGTTAAGTACCCAGCACTCACTGATTCATTGTCTTGGGTCAAAACAATGCAATGTTGCTTTTTAAGATACTAGGTGAACTGGAGCCCGAGCACATGCAAGATAAAGCAACTCTGCCGCTGAGTCAATTTTGAGCAGTTCAAGTGAGGAAAGAGTGAGTGTGTAAATTCTGAGGAAGATGTTGGTAGACTAATGTTTTGGTTTACAAAGAGAGCTGGAGGGAGCATTCTTCAGGTGGATCACGCAAGATGCCACACGCTGAGGTCGCTTATGCAGCTTTGCTACCTTTCAGAGACCTGAGAGCTAGGTTCAAACCATGACAAAATTTGCAGGAAAATGTATGCATAGCAAAGGAAGTGGAAACTACACACACTAGGGAAGCAATCAAATTCTTAAATATTTCATGAAGTCCAACTGCAGGGATTTAAGTATGAATCACAATCATGTTGGAATTGTCCAGCATGAGTAAACTTTTCACCTCTGCAAATTTAAATTGCCAAAATGAAGGAGTGTTTTCTTGGCTAAGTAAAGCTATATAAATGAAATCCCACATCTGTGCATCAGCCAGGGCCTGAAGACCAGCTGTAGAGCTGATCTGGAGGCTATGAAGCAGATGGGTTCCAGCCTGGTTTCAAGCTTTTTGGCATGCAAGAAAGGAGAGATTGGGTTCAGAAATAAATTGAAGCAATTAGGTCTGCAATGTTACATTAGAAAGGGGGGGAAAATCCAAATGTAAATATCTGCCGACAATAAATGATCAAAAGGAGCATTTAATTCAATACTTACTAGTTCTTCTGGGATCACAGATTTCCACTGTAATAGGGAGAAACAAAATATGTCTGGATGACGTCTGTAAACGGTAGCTGTGAAGTAACTGTTTCATCATTCCAATATATGGCTTCATTGACCCACTCCTTCTTTTGCAGCATCTGTTTATAATTGTGCGCATTCCCTGTGGGGATTCGTTCATGAGACTCTTCCTCCTTCATACAAAACTTTCAGCTATGCAAGCATGAGCTGTAACACTTACTGTGCTTAAAAATATGTGTCTTCTTAAAATGAAGCCTTTTTGCTTCAAAGAGCGATCAAAGCATGTTCAATATGTCAGAATGAATTGCTACAGAATGATGAAACTAGCTGCAAACAAACACAAAGCACATATGAGGCCATATTTTGCTTATAAAGCACATTATTCTAGTAAATTCAAATCCTGCAAAGCAGAGGGAGCCTACGGTTAGATTAAGTTGCCAAAGGCCCCCAATTATCAGGCTTGTGTGCCTCTGCAATGCACCACATCCATAAATGCAGCAGTCACCCTCTTCACTTTAGCCTTACAATGCTGTCGGTTCAAAGTCTATGAAAAACATTGGCGTATAAAAAATTTCAAGGACAATCAATAATCTAGTTGCCATACCTTTCTCAGACACAACAACACAGGAGGCTAAATTGGTCGACCGGGGAGTATGATGAACCATTTTCGAGCCCAATTGGACTTCACTGGTAATGGTTAGCTACCCTCCCCAGCAATATTAGATGTCATTCAGTGGGCTGCCGTGGGGACAGCAATTACCCTTGTGCTAATGTCTGCCTGCCCACTCCATCCCTGCTGCCCAGTGGCTCCATGATTTCTGTAGCTGGCTCTGGCTGGCCATTCTGTTTACAGTGGAGACCTCATCAGACACAGATCCTCCAGATTAGATCAGAACTCTGACCTGCACATCCGCTCAGGCTCAGCTTTGAGCTAATGGCCACAACTGGCAAGAGATCAGGTGGACGCAAACACACACAAGCACCTACATGAACAAATGCACACACATTACAAGGACATGCGACCGCATCATCGCAATTACGTCTGTTACAAGTCACATACAGACATGGACCCACAAATACAGTAGTGAGTATTTTCAAACAGTGGCCAATTCCCATCGGAGGGGTTCGACACATTGAATGTTTTTGACATATGTGCTTAAAAATTGACTTCAATCATTAATGAATTTACAGTTTAACAATGCTGCAAAATGGGTATCAAACAAACTGCAACACACATTTGCCAAAAATGTTGGTTTTAATTAGAAAGTGTTTTAATTATTTATTTGGCTACCAGAGAGCACAAATAAGTTTATTTTTATGAAGCGCTGTGAAGTCACCTGCACATACCCCGAGGGCTTGAGCAATTGGATGAATATATCGGCTATCAGCAATTGGCCGAGCTGCTAATTTAGTGGACTGCCACCTGGAGAATTCAATATGGTAAAAAACATAAATAACCTTGCAACGCACAATCGCTAAATGGAGCCACATGTTGAAACCTTCTGTATGTACACAAATTTTGATCATTCTCGTGACATAAGGCTGCGACGCGTTTTATAATCTCATGGCCAACAAATGTTTTAACTTGCAAGATTTCCCAAAGCCTGTGCTAGATAATCACCACCACATGTTGCAGGTTGTGGAAGCGTATAACTTAAAATGTGTTTGAAGCAATGCTTGTTGAAATATTAGATGCACTAAGATTGATAAAGCCTGCATTAGTAAGTAGGGGGTGGCAGATGAGAAAGTCACAGGTCAGTGAGGAGGCTCTGATTCATGTCCATTTTGGGAGTTTTGTGTTTCCTCCTTAATTTGTTTCCTTTCCACCCACTTTTTACTTTTACTTTGAGTGACTGCTTGGACTAGCTTTGGGCAGCAAAGCTAAATTGAGTTTAAGTATTCCCCTTTACACAAACCAAACCAAATTAAAGAACAATGTTTAGTCTGAGCATTTAAATGTAATTCTAAGGGTTCTTTTATATGTGTACAAACGTAATGAGTTGGGAGTCACACGAAAAGCTATACTTGTATATTTAATGTAAAGCAATATTTGATGTTGTGCGAATGAGAACAGCAGCGTCATTTACAGTAATAACATATCTTATCCCCATCTGGTCGTTCTTTTCAAGACTGCAACGCATCTTTCATATGATTGCATCATTCAGGTACCTCAATTGTATAATTTAGGTGGTTCTGTCTATGTCTATGCAAGATTGGATTTACACTAGTGGACTATATCAGTAGTCATTGGTTGTTGGACTTACTGTGGATAGTTAGACAGTCATAATAACCAGCCATCATCTTTTAATAACCAAAACACAAAGAACCTACAGAAATGTAATGTGTTTATGTAAATACACTTTACCTATATTTAAGTCATTCCAATATTTATAGTGATATATTGGCCTCTAATTAAGCACCTAAGCATAACAAAGAACAATGTTGTTTGCAAAGTTTACAGAAAGACCAAAGGATGCTTTCAGTGCAGTCAACTGATGTTCATTGTGTAACATGTAAGAAAACATTGCTTAGAGCGGGTGAACTTTGTATCACATGTGCAAAGGACATTGGGGAAATACGCTTGTATAGCTTCTCCTAATGAAACAAAAGCTTATGGGATAAATATGTCTTCCCCAGCCAGCACACTTGGACAACATAGCTTAGACATCTTAGGCACAACAAAAACAGCAGATGGGAGGGAGACAGAGGATAATTGCTCTGTTTCTTTAGAGACAACAGAATCAATTTTTATTCATACTCGCAGAGCATGAAGTTCACATATCCGCACATGTAAGCACAGAGACATCCGTGTGACTAAGGATATTAGCCCAGCTTCCCGGCTTCTTGTTACCCTGTTCTCGTGCTTCCTCCATGTATCTGTCATTCAAGCTTTTTAAGCCTGAGCCCCAGTCACATGGGTCTCGCCAGTGTCAAGACTGAGACCCCAATTTCACCTGCAGTGAGCGGATGACTGAGAGCTGTCACCTTTGCTCAGCACTAACAGTGCATCCATCTGCTTTCAACACTTTATAGAAGGCTGTGTGTGGCTCTCTTGTGCCCACATGAAAGGAGAAAAGAAAGTGTGCCTTAGTTTGCTTTGTATTGGATGAATCTTCGTCAGGGAGGAATGGGATTATTTCACAGCTAGAGGCCAGACCTCATTCATCTCCCTTGGACCTTTAGAAAGTTTCAGATATCAGGATGCAGTCATAGAATTGCTTCATATTTGGACTACGAGGTTTTGAAATTTGAATCAACTCAGTGCAAACATTTGCCTGCATTTGCCCATTATAATTTCTCAGTGGTATTATATATTTAATTTTGCATTCAGATTTTAACAATTAATTGTAATGGTTATAGAGAAGCTTCCAAATGCAGAGTCTGCAGCTGCAGAGCATGATGATGATGGCAAGTAGTGCACTATACCACGGGGAAGTCATACATGAGTAGGTGCCAGTAAGAGGAGGTATTTAAAGTGATGGATTCAGAGACACTAGCAGAGAAATGCTGGGTAAGATTGGTTTTCTTGTCTGATGCCTTGGGATTGAATAAAGCAGAGCACATTTATGTCTGCTGCAGTTTTATCTTAGAGGTTCCTTTATGTAGTAGAAGACCCTGAGCAGTGGCACGCAGTAATCCATAGCTTGATAAAGTAAAAGCCTAAATATGACTGGCTGTCGGAAATACCACAGGAATAACCAGAGTAACATCAGTCAGTAATTAGTTTTAATCACAGCAAACGGTGGAGTGCTTTTAAAACTCCTTAAAACACATACAAAGCATTTAGTTATGGGGAAAATATGACTTTAAAGGTGCTTTTCGTGCAGCATTGAAGAATTCAAAAGATTTAGCTTTAGATGGTCTATGTAGCCTGCATCTTTTTTTAAAAAAATGCACTTCTTTTGCAAGACAACAGATTTTATTGTCATTTTCAGTGGATGAATAATGTAGCTGGGTTTCAGTGTACCTATTGTGGTATTGAATTTGAATGTGCTACAGCTTGAATTTGCTTTTTTGACAGACTTTTTGTCCACATGTTACCACATTCCAAAATCCCATCCCATACATTGCTCAGTATGTATATTATTTTACTACTTTATTCATAATTAAATCAGCAGAAAACACTGATAACCAGTTATTAATTTCTGTGTAAATTACCAGTATATTTTTGGACCTTGCTAAAGAAGATTGCTGGTGTTGGATAATAGCTCTGCTATTTACCACTGGTATCTTGTAAAACTCATGGCCTCAAAACAGGAAGTACTGACTGTCATTGCGCCTGCATCAATCTTTTTATATACAGTCTTTGTTGTGGTTTGTCTGCAAGAAATTTCAGAAGGAGCCTGATTCTTTGGACCAAATTGCAATGATTAATAAACTCTGATATCATAAAATATCTATTTATCACATAGATAAAATAGTTCCTATATGAGCCAGACACTTATGTCAAAACAATATCATTATTATCATTAGCAGTATTAGTACTTTCCATGCTGCATTTAATCAAATTATTATCGTTTAAGTTAACTTAAAGTAATAAGAAATTATGCTATACTGTGCTCCAGCTTGCCTTAAATATCCTTAAATTTTAAAAGTAATTACACTAAACATCTTGTGAATAAAGAGTTGAATGATGAGAGTACCCTTCACATACCTGCATATATAAACTCCTGTCTGCTTTTGATTTTGTCTCCATTTATCAGTCATTACCCACTTTTGAATTACTGAACTGTCTGAGAGAGTGTTTCTCCACTTCTTACAGCTGTGCATCAGCTAAATGATAGCTCAGTTTGCTTCATTTCCCCTGTTGCGTATATCTTTGAGCTGGGAACCACAGGTGCCCTTTCAAGTAATCCATTTTCTTGTCCCGTATTTGCATATATGCATAATTCATGACAAAATGGCATCCCTAGGAGAGGGTCCAATGAGAGAGCACTATTTTTAGTATGCACCTGGCATCAGCACCGCCCATCCTGATATCTCAGGTTCAATTACAAAGGTTGGGAGGAATAGCAGTCATGAAGGGTTGAGGTGTGCGGGCTGAGGATGGATATGTTAAACTCTTTCCCACTATTCTCTATGCTTTTTGTTCCCCAGAGTTGAAAGAACTTCTTCATAATGCAATCAGGCAAATGAAAATATTAACACGCTTTTGAACAAAGGATCACTCAGTCAGCGCGGCGGTGTGAGAATAAAGAAGGCCTTCATCATCCCAGTGCAACAAAGGAAAGGGAATGTGGCAGGGAGGGAAACATTTCTACTCTCCCACTCAACAAAGGGAAGAAAAAAAAACAGAGAGATGAAAAGAAAATGTAGTATTTTTATATTTTGACACATCTGTCAGATTTTGGTCTGTGTGTTGGTCTGTCTGCGCCTGTTCTCCCTGACATTTCTGTTCTGTTCGAATCAATGGTGTTCAATTCAGCAGCCTTTATAGACGTGACGGGATAAATTTGTCAAATCAACAATGACAGTAAATATAATACAATCTTAGAGCTGATTCCTCACTTTCACTTGCTCACCAGAGTTTTCAGTTCACAGATTATATCGTTTAAATAAATATAGCAAACTCTACTCTAAGATAAGTGAACCTAACATAGCAGTGGATTTCTTTTCTTCCTTATCTCTGTCAATTATTGTTTTGCTTTCTATTATTGATCTGACATTTGAATGTACCTGCTTTTATCCATAAAAATGTGTGTCATTCTGTTTATGTATAGTAATGTATTACAGTAGGAGATTTTTTGGACATACATATATATATATATATATATATATATATATATATATATATATATATATATATATATATATATATATATATGCAAGAGACCACTAGTACTTCAACTACATTTGCTTGTTTTATTCAGATAGCCTGACAATCATAAAAAAAGTATTTATGCCATAAAAGACAGCAGTATTTCTTTAAAAAAAAGTATTTTAATGTTCTGAAGTAAGATTTATCAGTTTAAGAAATATTCAGGGAAGGTGTTGCAAGCCATTAGTTATTTGGGAGCAGCTCTGTTTTCTGTAATAGCCTCATTAATACTTTCTTAAAAGCATGGAGATTAGCCCATTTTTAAAAATGCATCACTTGTATAGTGTCAGTAGTTTAGATAAATTTTTCTCAGTAGGTTTAGTAAATCCATATATATTTTACCCAACAGTAGCTTTGCTGTAGTTCCTCTTCTTGCATTTTGACGCAAGGGGCAACATAGAGACTGAAAAAAAACAGCCAGCACTGAAGTGGCAAAAACTACAGTTCCTCTTGGTGCCACTTGAGGCAATCCCCATAGACCTAAAGTTGCTATCCCCACATTCACACCATTAAAAACTACGGAGCCCCGCAAGGAACAGGGGAGAAAAAAAATTAAGATAAACTTTTGCGAGATCTCGCAAAATCTTAATTTTTTTTTCTCCCATGTTCCTTGCGGGGATCCGTGAAAAAACATATTTATAGTCTGGTACAAAAATACAGTTTTGGTGTGTGGACAATATTCCTCTTCATAACAACTCTTGGTTGAATTTTCATCCACCTGGATAATTGATTTGACAGGGTTGGCAGCACTGAAGGACAGGTGTCCCAACTCAACCAGCTGGAAGATGGAGCTAATCAGCGTCTTCGAGGCCTCGGTCATTATTTCTAGTCATTAAACCAGAGTCCTTTACTACATTTGTGCTGTTATGTTATTTTGGAGAATTTTTAACAGGTAATGTTGCTAATATTATTGTTGTGGGGTACTGACCAACCAAGATGTTTGTGCTTTAGTTTGGGTGAGTGAATTTTATTATATGGCACTAATTAGCTGCTGCATTCATAAACTTTATGCGTTTGGTTAGCTGATAAATTAGCATTCAACCCTTCTGTTGAAGCGTTAAAACACAGTCCGAAACCAGTGGGTGTTTCTATGTTTTATACAATCTGTGTTTTTATTTAATTGGTATCTTGCATTATTCTTCCAACAAACCCCAACACCATCGCTATCCCCAAAATATCTTAACCTTACTGCTCACATGACATTTCCCAGAGATGTAGCTGTGGCCTATTTTATTCCCTAAAGTGCTTTCAGCTTTGAGGACACGGGTTGAGTTTTAAAGAAGTGGGACAGTTTCCTTTTGAATGACATTATCTTGAGCAAAGTCATTGCTGTCTACCTGCTCTGCAGTGCACAGGTTTCCTCTCCCTTTTTTTTCCTCTTCTAGTAGGCTGATAAAAACGTAGATTACTTTAACTTTAAAATAGTTAAAGGTTCTATTATTTTGTTGCATATTTCTGTTTTTTTTTTTGTTTTTTTCCATGTATGAATTACCTGGTGCATAAATGTGCATAGAGCCACCTGTGTGGATGATTGCAGTATGAGGGGACAGGCTGGGATTGCTATCTCCATGATGGATTGCCAAGAGTAGCTGCTTTAAAATACTATTAGGACATAGTCCCCAGCTTGCTAAAGGGTGTTCGCTAATGTATTGCTTCTCTTGGGACTGAGTTTGTGTCTGCTCCAGTTTAAGACTTTGCACTTAAAAAAAAAGAAAGCAGGGTTGTGTGTGTGTGTATAGAAACCCTATTTTCTAGAAGAAAAACAGCAATAAAGGCTTCTGTTCACCGACACACGCAGCAGTCACACTCACGCTGCTGCATCTTCAGCTCGCCTTGTTTTGGCACAACACTTCGGTTATGCAATTAAAGCACATGAATTGATAGCACAGCAAAACAACAGTCCCAGTTTAATTCCTGTCTAATGACATTGCTGCTTAGCGGACCCCTGCCTCTAGAGGTGTAATACAGGAAAAACCTCATTAACTTTTTTGTGTGTCTCTCATTATTATTATTTTTTTTCACTGAGAACAACCCACCCTTCCCTTATCTGTTGAATGATTAGAAGTGCAAAGAAGAAAAATTTTAGTAGTACACATATAAGCCACACAAAGCCCAATGGGGGTGTCCTCCAGAGAGATGCAGATGATCCTATTTTTCTGTGCATAAGTGGTGAAAGAATGTGCAAAGGAGACGGGACTATAAATTGTGGCAGCATCTTATGTTGGAGTAATGACAGCCCTAAATACCCGCAGACATCTGGGTCTCTGAGTTATTTATGTGTGTATATACTTTGTTTTTGTTTTTCTCATTCCGGGGTCAATAACTCAGCCATGACATACATCATTTATGCTTGGTATAATCTGAAAATGTTGGTTTCAGCATGGTCCAAGTATTGATCGCTGGATATTGACTGAAAACCAAGATGTCAGATCATTGCGGTTTTGTGTTCTGGTTATTAAACCTATCCTCATTCCTCGCTGCTTCTTGCTCTATTGTGGTCTGACAGGTGCATAAAAGTGGTTGGACTATACTTGTGGTTTATTTCAGTTCATTTTGAAGTGGTAGAATTTTACTACTCTGAAAAGCCTTAAACAGTGGGTTGATTTTTACGCAATTAGCTTTGTGTAAGAATAAAAGAACCTTTTTTTAACAGCGGGCCTCAAAGTCTTGTCACTGAGTTTATTTCACTTGTCATTTGTGCATTTTACCTTTGAAATGTCAGTTTACATCCTCTCGGGTTTTGGTGTCAGCTACCTTCTTTTGTCGTTGAGTAAGATAAATTAGTAGAAGCAGATTTAAAAAAAAAAAAAAAAAAAAAAAAGAATCTTAATTTTTCTGTTTTATTTCTATTGTCTACAAGGCTTATGAGATCAATCTGCATTTGAGAGGGAGAGAAAGGATGTAAGCCAAATATTATTTCAAAACTTAAATGCCCTGGACAAACTTCCAAACGCTTAAAAAAATCCAGTCTACAGGGACCACTGCAAAAACTGTAATTGACAGAATATTGTTTTTATCCAAACAGTTCTGCACACACAGCCATTGCACTCTAGCCTCGGGGCTCACTGTTCAACTGCTGACAGATAAACTCCAGCTGGGAACATTTTTATTATATATATGTGTGTGTGTGTGAATAAATTGGCAAAATTATATTCTAAGTGTTTTTCACATTTGGTAAATTTCCATTGATTTATCCACAGTCAAAGATTTGGATGAATAATTGACGGTATTTGGCGATCATGTATGAGTTTCTTTTTAGTTTTCTGGTGTATGACATATTTGTGTGTTTTTGTATGTGCGTTACCATCTGTGTATGTGTAAGTGAAACTTTTAAGTATCCTGATTCTTTTTTTTTCATTGACTGGGCTGTTCTAAGAAGGCATGCTTATCACAAGCCCTCAGGGCACCCGTGCTAATCCCCGGGAAAAGATGACATCAAATGGAAGCAGAGCAAGGGATTATGGGGGATGTTGTGGAGCATGATCAACTGCCACTGAGAACTGGATGGACAGGAAGGAATTCTTCCCAGGTGAGACTAAACACAGCCCAAATATAATATGGAATACGATGAAAACAAAACCAGCGTATGAATTAACCATTACATGAAGACGCTTCACCACTGCGAAATGAAGCAGGCTACTGCATTAATTTTAATCAGAGCAACAGGAGTAAGTTAAGGCTGGATAGCACTTTTCCCACTGCAACCAGTCACTACAGTATGCTTAAGTCAGTCAGCACTAACTCCAGTGCTTCTGTTAAGTCATAGAGAGCGCCAGGTACAATCTTTAATGCAATCCCTGTGAAACCAAGGTTTCGTATTTCACAGCAATTCACTGTGAACTGAGATTCACTTTCTCTGTTTACGCAGATAAAGATGTTGACTTTTGATGATGAAGCTAGCTGAAACTCTGCCAGTTGGATTTTTTGGATCGATATAGCAATGGAATTTCTGAGTTTGAAGCTTTGTTAATGCCATGCAGGCTGACTTACAGAGGAAGCATCTTTCATGAAAATGACAACGCTCCAGACACCTGGTGTGATATTTAAAATATCACTCGTGCTCACATTCTTTATTTTACCCTTTTTAATGCAGCATATTTGAAGCACCGCGGATCAGTACAGAGCAGTGTTCACAAAAGCGGTGCAGTGTTGAACTTCTCCAGACTTCACCTGACACATGTGCGTGTGATACAGAAATGTACCACCTTAGTAGGTTTTTAACCTGTCACCTCACTAGTCACCACAGTTAATTGCCCAGTGCCTTTATCGCTAGCAAGTCTGGATCCTGCACGTTCTATCCAAGCATCTCCCTTCCCTGAAAATGCATCTGAAGCATACTGACTAGCTTTGGGCTGCATGTGAGAGATTGTGGCCAATATCCTCACATGACTCCCCTGAAAGTTAATGTGTGAAAATGGCTCAGCAGTCACTCATATAGAGGACCCCCCTGAGAATTCACCCAACCTCGCAGTTCTCTTCATCTCGTTGATTATGGCCTGTAATCTTGGTATTTTAACTGACTGTTACTGTGTTGGTGAAAGCATCAAACACAGCATCAAACAGCAGAAAAAGGTATCCGGTGAACAAAGCGGCGGTTTAAAGAGAGGCGTTCAAATTCAGAGTAGACTGAGCAGAGTGTAAATACTGGACTTAGATTCATTGTGAATTCAAATGAATGCTAATGTTGCTCTGCATCTGTTGGATGTGTAAATGAGCAACTGTTTACCACATCAGATCAGAAGGTGATAATGTCAGTTGTGTGTTCACATCTTGATTCCAAACCAGTGTGGCCAAAAAACATCTCATTGCAGTATTAATGAATCTTTTTTTAAACAACAAAGTTGGGCGAAAGTAAGATATTGTTAACATACCATTACAGCAATGTAATAAGTATTACTCTATGCTTGAAAAATTCCAAAATAACAAATAAATGCAAAATCATGCCTTGAATTTGTACTTGAGATGCTACTGCTTTCAGCTGTTTCTTTGCTCACAAGACCGGAGCGCCACAGAGGGTAGTTTCATACCTTTGTCATGGCCCTGGGTCATTTCACCCAGCGTTTTGAGTTTTTGTCATTTTTTATTATGGTTTATGTTTAAGTCCACTTTGTTAGTCTTGAGTTTATTCTAAAGTGCCAAGATTGTTCTGTTTAGCTTTTGATTATTAGATTCCCTCTTATGTGTTTTCCCTGTGTCTCTTTGTGTGTGTCTGTGTTCATACTTGTGTTCTTGTGTCTAGCTTCCTTCTTTGTGTTTCATTCTTAATCCATGTTTTCCCAGTCATGTCTCTGTGTGTCTGTCTGCGTCTCTGGGCATGTTACTGTTACTTCCTGTTTTACTTTGGTAGTCTCCTGCCTGTGCGCTGTGTTTTGTTTTGCTTCTCTTACTTTTAAGGTACCTCGTCTCATGTGTTATGTTGGGTAAGTTACTTTAAATTAGTAACTTAGTTACATTACTAGTTACTTCTATCAAAAGTAACTCAGTTACTTCAAGTTACTCGTTACTCTCAGAGTAACTAGTTACTAGGGAAAGTAACTTTGGTTTTACTCAGAATTCTCTTGTTAATGTGTTGCTTCTGTAACTGGATACCCAGCCAGACTGACAGTCGTCTAGCTTGCTTACTTGCCACAAGTGCACTGTGCCACCTACCAATAGAAAGGGAAAAATAATCTGCATATTTCCACAAGAGAAATCCCACACCTGGACCGTCGTTGTTCGCCGCCATGATTCTAGCCTACGTCACAGCGTCATGTGCGCTTTTTGTTGTAAGATTCAGATAATTATTTTTTAAAAGCGAGACATTTTAAATGAGAATAAGAAAGAAAAGTACTTCTTTGTGCCCCCCTCTCCCTGTTAATGCCCCACCTGCCCCCCCTGGCAACACTTTGCTAGACCCGCCCCTGCACAGTTACCAGCTGTCAGCTGCTTAGAAAAGGATCCTGGTGTTATTTGTCTCTCAGAAACAGTTCATAACTTCCCTTCAACTCATTCATGTCACCTAAAAGTTAAACCTGTTTCTCCATCACCTGTTCAGCTCTGATGGTTCAGTAAGGACATCTCCTGGTTTCATCTTCATGTTTCCCAGATAACCAAACGATATCATGACCAGCAGGTTTTACAGCTGTGGCTCCAGCAAACATCAGCTGATACTAGAAATTAATATTAAATAAATTCTAACAACAGCTGATCAAGCTTAAACGTGCTGCTGTTGTTTAACGCGACATCCGCTGGTTTCCTCTTTCTGGCGCAAAGTGAGCGATAAACAAACAAGAGAGAAAAGCCGATCAGCTGATCATTGATCAGTTTCATGATTGAAGTAGCAGCAGGAGAGGGAGGGGGGAGAATGAGAGAAGAAGAGACAGCTGACAGTGTAAAGACACAGAATAAATCCAGCTTTGTGCCTTTTTCATTGTAGCTGAAGTCCGGGACAAACTGTGTTTCTTTTCACCTCAATACGAAATGCTTGATATTTTCTCTGAATACGAGACGATTCTGTTTTTTAGGGGACGGTTGGAAACTCTAATAATTAACCTTATGAACAAAATAAAGTTCAACATCAGTATCAAAGCACCACCCAGCTGTATAGAAACTCTGTCATGCTAGCTAGTACCCAGTACGAAAAAGTCAGCATAACGAAAATAAACTCCACCTAAACTTGGTTTATATCTGACCCAGATAGACTTCAGGTCATAACTTCTTACCTGAAGTTCAGTTCACCTGACGCTCGGACCGGCGGCCGCCTCGGGTCTCTGCTCCTGCCTCCGGTTTCCCTTTCCCTCATCCACCTGCTGCCTCCACCACTTGCTAATGTTATTGAAACTGTGGAAGCTCCACGATAGCCACCACACGAAGTAACGCATAACGATCCTATCTAAATCCCTGTAACGATTAACACGTTCCTGATTTTGGCATAATTACTAGTTACCGTGTTCGTTACACAATAACAACGTAGTTACTGTAACGCGTTACTTAATAACGCGTTAGTCCCAACACTGCTCCACACACAGTTCATGACAACCTTATGCCCTTCCTGTATCTGCTCCTAGTCTTAAACCAGAAACATTACACGTTTTAAGTAAATATGTATACCACTACCACATGGAGTAGCTTGTGAGTGGCAAACTGGAGACAGAACAGATTTTTGCAATTAATCTGATATCGTGTTATTATTTTTGACTGATGTTGTCATCTGTGGCATCACAAGGAGATTTCTGCATTCCTTAACAAGACTTAAAAAGCAACAGTATATAATTGGTAAGCTAACTAAACCAGTAAGGCACTGAAGAGTGGATTGCAATTTTGCCTTTTTAAAACTGCCAGTGTTCCATGTCTCCTCCTGGTGTTATCAAGTTCAGCTTGGCGGGTTTTCTGTAATCTTGCTGACAGACAGACAGACAGACAATGCTACAGCAGAGGAAGAAATCACAGCTGAACTTTTTCTTCTGTAACCCGAGCTTACCACTAGTCCTAGCTTGGAAAGCATTAATAATTCCCCTTTTGAAGCTGATCTAATGAGCAGAAACACTCGTGTTGTTAAATATTTGTCTCATTCTTTTCTCTAATTACACATTAATGGGCCCATGCTGGGTTCATTTGTTGCAATGTGGGCAGCAGTAAATAATGGCTCTTTAGGGGTAGTTGCTGGAGACTCGCCTGATGTAGAAAGGGACTCGCCTATTGATCCAACCTTAAGTTATTCGACATGCGCTGAGAAATACTGCTGCATGTCAGCTCACTGTTGAACTTTTCAGTGAAGGTCTTTATTTATCAGTGTCTGCAGTAATCAAGCTAATTCAAGTGTACAGCTGCTCCTGGACTTCTACCAAAGATGCTACGAAGGAAACAGGCAAATTAAATAAGGCTGTGTATTATCTAAAACCAGATGATAGGACCGGGGCAGATATCTTCTTGTATATGATACATTTTTTGTGTGTGTGTGTGTGTTTAAACACAAAAGACAAAACACAAAGAGGAAATATTTGATAATCCCCTTTCAAAAATGTTATTATCTATCATTTTAAAACTAGTCCTTGAGATTAAACTGAGATTGTATGGTCTTTGTTTCTGTTCAGGTGATCCGCTGTCCCTGTTGACGTCATCATTTTTTAACAGTGCCTTCTAAAACATTATAATGCTAAAATTCCCAAATTTAAAAAAAGTGCTGACGTTGGGGAATGATTATAGTCATGGTTAAATGGAAATAATGCTAAGAAGGGTGCTTAAACAGCTGATGTCGATTTTTCTTGGGTGGGCCATCTCTTTTCAGTCGGACTCATATGCTGCACATGCTTCATTAACTGATTTCCTTCATCTCCCCGGACACCTTTCGACTGCTCCCAGCGAGCGCATGTGAACTGATATATTTATGCCTGTGCATTTAATGCAGGAGTGAGAAGCAATAGCCTTGAACAGACCGCCTTGCTATTTCACAAACTATCACAAAAGTTCTACCACTGGGAATATCTCACTGCAGTCTGCCTTTCTATCTCGTCACATTAGAAATCTTCTTTAAAAGTTTGTTTTCTTTGAATTCCAATGACCTTGGTGGGACAAAAAAAAGCAAACTAGTGCCCTTTTTCGCACCTGCCAACTAATCTAATAGGATATGAGCAGTAAAGAGACAAATCCAACCTCATCTCTTACCTAAAGTAGGTTAAAATAAATATTAAGATTATTTACAACCACTAATCAGCTCAGACCTGATTAAGAGAACCATGAGTGCACATCCTTCTTGGTCCCTGAACAATTGAACCGCAGAAATAATTGTAATCATCCTTAAGTGTCCTGGATTCTTATTACTGTTATGAACACTTGAACTGTAATGTTCCTCATAAATCATACCTCATTTCAGTGTCAGGGTGACCTGGTAATTAAGGAGATGATCCTTCAGCCAGGAGGATTGGGTTCAGGCCCTTCTGACAGCAACCTGCTGAAGAGCCCTTTTACAAATAATGTCAGAACTGTGCTGACATTATAGCCTGACACCCCCAAATGGGAAGACGACTCAAGCTTTGTGATTTAATAATATATCACTGTAGCTATCACAAATGAGAAATTTACCTATTACAGAAACTGAATACTTTTTTTTTAACTTAATTGCATCCATCTCCATTTAGCTAAGCAATCAGTGTTAATGACTGTATCAAGAAAACGTGCAAAATATTTTGTTTCTCATGCGCGATCCTGGTTTCCACTTTTGTGTCGTTGTAAATTGAACCCCATTTCTTATATTGACCAGCATTAGAATTCTACATAGAGCTGTGTTGATGTGTATGTAGGAAAAACATATTACAGCACAATTCAAACACTAAGTTTGGAACAGCTTTATGTGTGCCGCTGCGCAAACACGGAGAATGTTTGCGTTTGCATAAAAAAAAACAAATTTGATCAATCAAGAAACAGCTGTAATAAAAAAAGAAAGCACACAGTAAATCGAACGCTCGCTTCAGATGCAGATAAAAATGGCGTTCGATATTTGCTTGTGCCATTTGCGAGAAAACGTTCCACCGAACTCAACTGCAGGTCATTATTTTGTTCATCAAACAGTCAAATATGAGTAAAAACTACAATATGTCACCTTGGCACAGAAGAATGGATAATTAAACTAAACAGTAATGAAATGTAGTGTACACTGACTTGAACACAGCACCTTAAACATCACCACCTTTTCATCATATATCACACACACATGCATGAATAACTTTGATGTCAATAAGGAGAGATCAAGTGAAAGTAATCAACATTATTTATTGATATAGAGACTCTGAGCACTGCTTGAAGATAACTTGCTGACATTATACGCACAATGGTGGAGCAGGTGGTAGATGTAAACATGGATGACACTCTCTAAACATCCACGATAAGGTGGGGATGCAGGTGGGTTACACAAATAAGAGTTTGAAAGGCAGAATGACAAAATTGCTTTAAAGAACTGGAAATAGATTATTATTGGCATGAAAAAGGAGGTAAAGAAGAGTATTGGATCAATTTAATAATGGTGAAGCTTAATATCATGGAAATAGCAGATGGAACAGCTGGAATTGTCCCGGTAATGCAGGTAGAATAAAAGAACACGTATCGTCATTATTTTTGGGTGCCTGGTCTCAAACCAGCATATCATACCTATTTACGATTATATTTCCATTAACGCTGATAGAAACAACCAGCCCATTTTCATTCCCTGGGTGTTAAAATACTGCCAGTTTGTCAAAGCTGCAAGTATCCCTGACATGAGCACAAGGTGCTCCTTGGCATTGGTGCATTGAAGCACCATCTGTCTCAATAACAAAACAAAAACTCTGAAAGAACACGCTCCAATTTTAGACTGACAGAGTCCACAAAAAGATGCAGTAGAAGTGGTGCAAATCTTGAGAATGTTTTGTTTTTGGTTAGGTTTATGCACGCAAGCTTTCTTTTTTTTATTTAAAGATTAAAAAAAGATTGTTGTTTGGAATTAAAAGGGGAAAAAATAAATTTACAGTGTTAACCATGCACATCCAAAAGTTATGCAAAGTAATTTGTGTCCAGGAGAAACACACTTGCCATCAATTAACAAACTGTAATATGAATTGTATTAATCTACCAATAGACTAAAACTAATGGATAAGTAAGCCATCGTGAGCTGTAAAATGGAGCTGCTTTTAGAGGAGACAGATGAAGGTAGCTAAGGTCAAACACAACATTTGGCTGCATCTCGTTAATTATTTTCCAGAATGTTCATTAGCTTAGGAAGAGGCTTGTGTACACGGCTGTCCTCTCAACCTACTTTACAGTCTCTCACAGGAACAAGGCTCATCCAAATACTGCGTTGTTTTGGCCTCTGCCCAATACTGCAACACAGTCGGAGAGCTGAGTGAAGCAGGGTGAAGAGAGACTGCGGTGGCATCTTTGCTTGCGCCTTTGAGTTAGTGATGAGTGCTTTTGTGCCTCCTCTCGCAGTATTTGAAGGGAAGGAGGGCAGCAGGAGCACTCCTCACGGCCCCATAACAGGCCGCACCACAGGGTCCGTCAGGAGCCTGCCGAGACAAATCCAGAATCCAATTGATTTCAAAAGCCAGGAGACCAATGTGTTTACCTCATCAAGCACGCAACCGAGTGGAGAGCATAAACAAAGTGAAAGAAATAAAAGACTGGTGAGGGTTATCATATGTGCGGTGACCCTCCAGTAATGACACTCCCAGCTTCCCCACCTGCACCTTGCCAGTTTTCATATCCGAGCCTATCAGCGAAGGAGGAAGGTGGTTTGCTGATAAAATTCTGAGTGTTCCTGTGGTTGGATTTTCTCCAGGCACAATTATCTTCCCAAGGCAGTCATTCCACCCCCTGTCGGGCAGATGTGAATTGCCTCAATAAGAGGCCTGCCTTCCTTTTTTCTCCCTCCACTGGTTGTTGTTTGTTGATCTCCCTCATAGCCTCAGCACTGCTGTGTCAGAAAATCAGCCTCAGGCTTAACTTATTATTAGCCTGGTTGATGCAATCGCTTTCTTCCAGATTGCCCCTTACATAGCTGGTGGATGACTTCTTGGACCAGGTAGTGACTTTAGATTTTAAGATTTCACTCTGAATTACAAGGAAAAGAGGAAAAAATACAATCTGATTTGAAACAGAAAAGGTTTGTGGATATGGGCTGCCTTACTAGGTGATTGATGGCAAAAATAAGTTCAAGCTTGACTACACAGCAAAAAAAGAAAAAAAGAGGGCGATAATAGATGTACTGATATTTTCTGTTTTGAAAATTCTAAATGTCTATATTTGACTCCGACTCACCGGAAGAAGCTTTCCAATTCCTGAACTGCGAGTGAAAGTGTTTCACATGCCCAGCAAATTTGGAATAAGGAGAGGTATTGCTTTAATTATCGGTTGTAATTGCCACGGAAGTCATTGTCATATTAGACCTTGGAAGATCAAAGATTGCTTCTGCATTGAATAAAAAAAAATATGGAGATTATGTCTTTGAAGAAAAGTACATCTAAACAACAAACAAGTCATTATGTAAAGTTTTGTACTATGTTGTTATAATGCCTTTCTGAAATCTGTGCAAATGTGTAAAAGCCACCAAGAATGGAAGAGAAAAACCTCTTTGAAATCAAAGGGTGTTAGAAATTTGGTCTTAGATGTTAATCTGACTTTAAGTAGCCATTTACAGAGTACAAAGGCAAAGCCTGATGTCAGTGTGCAGTGGTAAATTTTCCATCTGTACGCAGAGGAAGAAATAATGATGCCATTATGTGGTGTAACCAAACAGTGGAACAGCTTGATATGTTATAATATCCTCGCTGAGACCTCTGTTAAAACCCATTTCCATAAAAGAAGCTGGGAGCCACACTTATTAAAGGCAGAACAAGATTTCTACTCTCACAGTGAGACCAAGGAGGTGTCTGTGCATCGCCATCTACACAAGCCTTTCGTGGTGTCTATTTTCACGCTAAGCCTTGTTTCTGTTCGCCCACAGAACGGAGGTATTACCACCCTTCGTTCAGCGAGCTCCTGCACACATGACAGTTCATTTTCTGCATGATCTCCCAAAAGTCGATACGATCTTGTAAAGACAAATACCAGATAGCGGTGGCTAACTGATGCAGTTTGGGGGGAACATCATTAATCATGCTCTCCTGAGGGATGAGGGTGAGGACTGGGTCTACCCAGCAAGTCTTCATGCATTAATAAAATCACCCGATGATCTATGAATGAATTCACAGCTGGGAGTGCCTTCATTACCCATGCTTCTGTAGGGTCTGAGAGGACAGGTCTGTATCAAATAGAGTGAGAGGCAACTGGAGAAATCTGCACATGCATTGAGATGTCTGCTAGTAAAGATGGGTATGTCACTCCAGATTGAGCACATTGTAGATTTGATGAGGATACGCAATGCTACTATTTGCAAAGCACGCAAATCTGCAACCTTATGAATGTGAGTGCATGCATCTCCTTTCTAACTCCTACGTGAAAAGATATTTGTGGAAACAAGCAAAGAGAGCTATTGTGGGAAGTCTACAAACATGAACTCGTCTTTGAGTTCAAGTCTACAGTATAAAGTATCACTGTTCCTAGTGTTGCTTTATACTGTACAGAGGAGAGAGCTAAATACTGTGTGAGGGATGCACTCCATTGCTCTCATTATGTGTTTCACAAATGAGGTAATTTTTCTTGAAGTATAGTTGAACTTTTGAAATGTAACTGGGCCCTTTAAAAGATTCCATCTCCAAAACTAACGTCCCATAAAGCTGTTGACCTTCATACGGCACTCGCACATGCTGTAAAGGGTACCAAGTATGATTGCACCATTGTGCCTGATGGCTCTTTAAATATTCTTGCACTCTGGCAGTAAAAGAATTTTGTAACCCATGGATAATGCTGAATTGTGTTATCTTTCCCTTATTCCTCAGTTTTCTGCCGGTCATAATTATTGATTAAAGTCCAAATAAATGCAGTTAGCCAGGTTAGTGGGCAGTCCCCAAATTCAGGTCCCATGATCCACTTGTCCTGTTTGATCATTTTAAATGCATATGTAACACTGGTGGTGCAATACTAGACCTGTTAGTGCTACTTCTTGCCTTCTTTGCATGTAGTGCGGGCAGTATAGTTACCTTTAACCACAGTACGCGGACAGAAGGGAAATATGGACCAGATCAGACAGGTTCTAGATTCGTAGGAGCCAAGGGTGTATGACAACAGAGGACTTGTACACAGTAGGTGTAGAAAACACAATTGCATTTATTAGCAATTATTAAAGTTGTGCACATTTAACAAAAGTAGAGCGCGCTTCTTGAAAACAAAATAAAATAAACCCCACAAATGGTCGACCTAAGGATATATTGTCTTTTGTGTCTTTTTTTTTTTTTTTAAAAGTCAATTTCAGTCTTTCAATGTTCAGTAGTCACTCAGTGTGTTTGTAACCAGTCGGGTTACAATCTACCAGTTCATCCGGCTCTTTGGGCTGGGCTCGCCATCCAGTACTGGAAAAGGGATCCTCGATTCTTCTCAGGTCCTCAAAACCAATCCAATCCAAATAAGCAAAGGAAAAAACCTGACCTGGGGACCAGGCCAGAACACAGTAGTTCAACATTTAAGCTATCATGCCTGTAACTTATTATTACTACTGGTTGCTTGTAGTGCTTCTAAATTTTCTTCAAAATATTCTATGTTGTACAACAAATTATTCTCATTTCAAAGGGAAAAAGTGCATAGGAAACACACATTTAAAACAATACAAAATAGCTCAGCAGCGCATTAAAAATACACATTGGCTTGAGACTTATCAAGTTTCAGCTAAGTACAGTGCAGGTGAAGGCACTTAATTTCACGTTGCTAATACTTAATTGTGCAGAACTATAATTAGCACCATGAGAAAAGTGAACACGTGCTAACATAACGTCGCACAAAACCATACATTATACATCAATACCACAGTAATGTGACATAAACCTTTAAAGAACATCTCGTATGCAGTGCAGCAGACTCAGTGCTAATTGCTTTAGCCTCAGAAAAGGCACTTTCATTGCAAAATGGCTAACAGAAGTTAGCATCGGAGCTAGCGGCAAGTAGCATGCTATGCTAGCGCACGTGTACTGCCTGGGACTTACCATGCAAAGCAACAAATGCTACACGGGGCTTCACAGTGCTCACGTTGGCTCACGGCCTCTGGAATACAGTATCACTCTTATTATTCTCGCCGAAAAAAGGACTTTCACTATCCAGCTAGCTTCTTCGCCGCACGGGTAAACTGATCTTTCACCGTCTGTGTCTCTGGCGTATCTTACTGGCACACGAAGGCACGCACAGGTGTCTCAGCAGCGCACAGACTGGGGGGAGGGTCAGACCGGCCAATGATTGGTCGCTCAGTGGCTCTGACAAACACACTCTAAAGGACTAAGTCCTGCCCCCACACCATCTATATACCACATATACATATGTACATATTAAACTTATGTTTACATGCTTTTTATCAGTATTTATTATAATTAATTTTGTTTTTATCAATATTTATTCCCATCGTGAGAGTATGAATATTTATACTTTTAATCCCGTTTTTAACACTGGGTTACACATATCAATGAGAGGAGCTCAGTTAAAAGCAATGCGCGTTACTTACTGATGTACAGAGTTTTAGTTTTTAAAAACCGGTTTGATAATTAGACACCAGTGAAGCAACATAGCAGAACAGTGTATTCAACAACGGTAGGAAGTGGGAGAGGACCCCTGTAGTTTAGACACTGTTGGTGGTAGTAGAACAGATGGCAAACGGAGACTTGGATGATGCTCTTTGAACGTCCAGGATACGGTAGAGATGCAGCACCGTTGCAAAAATGAGAGTCTCAAGGGCCGAATGAAAGCGCAGAGTTTTAAAGAACAGGGAACAGAGACTGATTGGCTTGTAGAAGGTATAAAGAAGATCAGTCTGATGTCAGCAGAGTTGAGTTTGACAGCGTGGAAATGCAGAAGAAACAACGAGAATAGAACACATTAAAACCAATAAACACCCACCAATGCATACATCTCATTCCTACTGAACTGATGCAAAACATTCACTTCAGGAGGGCGTAAAATGACTTATTAAATGCCTGCCTGCATGTGTCATGCTGTCATGAATAATTCCCGATATACAGTGCTTGCAAAATAACTTGGTCTCGCATAAAATATGCATTGTGCTTGTCATTAACGAAGACATTTTGAAAACTCAGCAAGCGTTTAGGTTGCCACCATGTTTTTTCAAACCAGGTGTTATCAGTGATAACTAGCAAGCTTAATTATCAAGGTTCGTGCAGAAAACCGTGGTGGTACAAGGTAACACGACACTGATTTAATATCTGTTAATTATCACTTATTGTTAGACAAATAAAATGAGAATTCTACTCACCAAAACTGAAGTAAAAACCCTTTTAGGCATTTGAATTCTTGCCATTATTCTATTAAAATGCTTTATAAGTATTCTAACAAACACCAACAGCAGAAACAAGATAGTCGATTTTAGTGACCTGATGAAGTGACTTTGAGAGTGCCGTTTGACTGCTCATGTAAATGAAATGTAATCAGCCAATTACATGGCCTACAACTTCATGGATTTAGGCATGTTGACATGATCCAGACTATCCGCTGAAGTTCAAGCGGAGCATCAGAATGAGGAAGAAAGATGATTGAAGAGTTGGTCTGCGTATTTCAAAGATTGCTGATCTACTGAGCTTTTCCCACACAACCATCTGTAAGCTTTAAAGAGAATGGTCTTGAAAAAAAAAAAAGACAATTTCCAGTGAGTGTCATTTCTTTGAGCAAAAATAGCTCATCTGTAAGCCAAATATCAGAGGAAAATGTCCAGACTGCTTCAAGCATTTTGCAAGGGCCAACCAAAATTGAACAATATAAGATTGGAAAAACATGATCTGGTTGAGTCTTGCATGGTAGGGTCAGAATTTGCTGTAAAAAAAAAAAACATGAAAGCTCCATCCTGCCTTGTATCGATGGCCCAGGCTGGTGATGGTGTAATGGTGTGAGAGATTTTTCTTGGCACATTTCAGGCCCCTTAGTACCAACTGAGCATCATTTAAACGCCACAGCCTGCTTGAGTATTGTTGCTGGCCATGTCTATCCCTTTATGCCCAGTGTGTACCCATCTTTTCATTCCAGCAGGATAACACAACACGTTACAAAGCTCAGACCACCTCGAATTGGTTTCTTGAACATAACAATGAATTTTTTACTCAAACGGCATCCACAGTGGATTGAACAGAACACTTGTGAGAGGGGGGTGGAACGGGAATTCCCCATCGTGAATGTGCAGCCAACAAATAGGCAGCAACTCACGTCAATATGGACCAAAATCTCTGAGAAATGTTTTAGTACTGATACTGCATATTAAAGTGTGTTCTTGTGGTTGTGGTCTGCTTGTGGTTGCTGCTTTATTCACCAGAGGTAACCACAGCAGGTAGCTCTACATGTGTGATTGGGCAGATTTTTTTTTTTTTTTTAGCCCGACGCCCTTCCTGATACAATCCTCAAGGGATTTGTTTCTCCTTGATATCTGGCTAAATTGAAATGTGATGCTATGTCAATAGCATCACAATGTTTATCGTTGGCTCATAGGGAAAAAAAAAAAGGTGTTCAGGTTGATTATAAACATAATCTCAGTGATTTCAAGTTCCTGTGAAAATATTGCAGACTTGTAAGACTGTGTAAATATGTCATTTTAGTAAGAAGGACGCTTGGAGAGCTGCCATTTAGGTTCTGTGTTGTGGCCTGTTCTGCCACTGTGAATTCACACTTAAATTGTTGAGCCCTTTGTACCATTTATTTTTTGATGCTTTTCTAACTGCCTGGTAATGAGGCTACCACAGCCATGATTTTCTTCTTTTTTTCACCATAAAGGGAGCTACAGAGCTTTAAAACCATTGCTCCTAGCTAGCAATGATACACAAGGCATCAGTAACTGAATGTGCTGGTCAGGGCTTTCAGTGGTCTTGCTGGGGTGGTGGTTCTGTTCATATAACTTAGGTCATTAAAAGTGTATAACACTAAAAATATGATGGGTCTCTTTGTTTATGAAGCTGTTTCACTATGAGGGTTTTTATGAGGGAAATTGAACAGCAGGTGTAAGATTATTTTTGCAGAGGAACTAAGATGCTGCTTCTGAAAAATCGACTCATCTGCTCTCTTGTTGGTGACACGCTGGTAGAGGTTTTTCATGTACTGCATGCAGCTGCGATACAAATGAGTACAATCCAAGGCCGTGTCTTTCCTCCCGTCATTGAAACTGTTCCTTGGAGTCTCGGCATCCTCACACAGCACTGAAGCTGAATAGCTTTCACTGTATCTCCACTTATCACAGAGAATGAATGGAACATGGTAAATCAGCGTCCAACAGAAACTGAATGTTTTTGCACTCTAAGATAAGCATTATTGTAATAGATGGGAATGAAAGTTTTCATATGAAAGTTTTCCGATTGTACAGACAGCTCTACAATTGTTGGCAATTCATGAGTTATGATATGACATATAATGAAGAGCTGATAAGAGCAAAGCTTACTCGCAAAATTGAGTCCATCCACATTAATATAACATAGACATAGGAAGAGGAAAATCCAGCAAATGGAAGACATACAGTAAAGAGTCAGCGAATATAATGGATTCAGCAATAAGTAATATAAATCCTTGAAACACAGGAAAGAAATTTATAATTCAACAGAGATTTTCCTAATGCACTTCTATTTGCATCTGTTCAAAAAGACTCTTGTTTATTTGCAACATACAGTTCTGAATCTGATATAAATTCTTAATGTAGCTCATATTTGCTTGATGCATCATGTGCCTATAAATGGCAACGCAAACTTTGATAAATAATTAAATGGTTTTTATCTAAAAAAAGAAGAAGAAAGGGTGAAGGGGGCCAAAAACACGGGGGCTTTTATTGCCTTTTTTTCCACAGCATTTCCATGGCATTAATAATTTTTATTTAATAACATCACTGCTTTATTTCACTTTGAGTAAAATGAAATGATTTCATTTCATGATTATTTGATCTAATCAACTGACTGGAGCAGCTCACGAATCACAAGCAACAATTCATCTGAGTACTCAGCAAACAAGATGTAGAGCTGTCAACAGAGTTGATAACAATGTCATTAGCATTGCTGGATCCCAGAATACAACAACCGAGTTGTTGACACTGAGCACTGAGTCACTTTCCATAAACAAGACCCTTACAAGTACGATGAACTTTATTTGTCCTCAGGGGAAGTAGATAATTACAGCTGCGAAGAACACAAACTGACAAAAACATCGAGGAGTAAACATCCAACACTGTGACGGAGTTTCCAGTTATATCAAAGAGCTTTTGGTGTAATTCACACAGGTTCACATATTAGACTCCAAATGTAATGTACAATTATGTGTGTACATTTACTGAATTTTAAATAACAGAAAGTGAGTACTGTAGATAAAAGTACAATTTTTGTTATCTTTGTAATACATATTAAAAACCTGTGGTGGTAGTAGTAGTAGTAGTAGTAGTAGTAGTAGTAGTAGTAAGTAAAACAAATTGAGCTTAAAGTAATTTTGGTGCCTGAACTTAAACTAATGCCCAAAAATATAAGAAAATCAAAGGTAAAAATATTAAAACAATGTATAAAACAAATGTTACCACCATAGACTTCTATTTTATAATTCACTCCACTACTTTACTTCTGAACATTTTACAAACAGTATGTCATGGCCACTCAGGCGGATTGGACTCAAAGGCTGGACTTGAGAGGAAAGGTTTAACAGGTTTATTGAAAACACCAAGGGTAAAAAGGGAAAGGTGTCAGCCAGTGAAGTCTAGGTTCCAAACAGACAGGCAATTCCACAGTCCCTCTTCTCTTCAGAGTCTCTCACACCGAATAAAAGTCTCAGCTCTCTGATCTCCAGGCAATCTGCGCTGAAGGACAACAAGGTAAGTGACTTACAAAGAGAAAGCATAACAAAACAACAAGCAAGAGCACCAGCTTCAGCTGCTATTGTTAGTTCAGCGGTACAGGAAAGACTGAAGAGAAACCATCGCTCTAAGTAATGGCAGCAGATTAGGTGATCCGGAACTGGTGAGCTCATTACCTCCAGGTGTGTGGAGTCACATGGTAGGACCCCAAGACAAGCCCCACCCCTGTAACGCAAGGGCGAGGTTAACTCAAACACAGTGAGTTAGTGCAGGAGGTTTGAAGGTCAATAACACAAAATCTTGTACTAATTCATGATACATTGTTCTAAACTGATATATCCAACGAGGTATTAGAACATTCAATATGGCTTCAATTTAGTTCGACAAAAATATCATTTAGCCATGATGCTTTGAGTTTAGAGTAATAATTTTCTTTTACTTTGTTTGGCAAACATGAAATCCTATACTGGAAATTTTACTTAAGCAAAAATGTTTAAAGAAGAAGAAGAAATCTAAGGAGAAATACATTAACAAGCTACTTTATTTGCTCACATTGCATTGGCCCCACTTTTTGTTCTCACAGCTACTTTACTTCTTCATAGGTTAGATTTAGCAAGATGCTGGAAACCTACATAGATATGATATGTTTGTCCATTTTGACATGATGCCATCACGCATTTGCTGCAGATCCCAAAGGTGCACTGTTGGGTTGAGATTTGGTGACTGTGAGGCCATTTGAGTACAGCGAACTCATTGTCAAGAACCGGTATCAAATGATCTGAGCTTTGTAACATGGCACATTATCCTGCTGGAAACGGATACCGGGAGATGGGTACACTGTGGTTATGGATGAGTGAGCATGATCAGTAACACTACTCAGGAAGGACGCGGCAAATAAATGATGCTAAGCTGGTACTAAGGGGCCCAAAGTGTGTCAAGACATATATATCCCACACCAAATCACCACCACAAACAGCCTGAAGCACTGATGCAGGTCAGTTCAGTCTGTTGGGCATGTTCAGAGACACTCTCCCGCATAACCTTCCTGTAACGAGCTGTCATTTGAGTTACTGTTGCCTTCTTATGATCTCAAAGCAGTCTGGCCATTCTCCTCTGACCTCTGGCAATTAACAATTTACCGTACTAGATATGTTCTCTTTTTTGCCATAGAGCTTAAATCGCCTCTCTTGTCCATTTTGATGATTGTTTTTCAGCAGCTTTTCTTGACCAAGTCAAGATACCTGAATTGCTGCAATGTTATTGGCGATTACATATTGGCGTTAACAAGCGACTGACCAAGTGTACCTGGCAAACTGAGCAGTGAGTGTATTTGACAATAAAATGTGTCTACTGCCAGCTTCATTAACAAACATGAAATGTCACTGGTTCTAATACAAGGCAGATGAGTTGTTTCCCCCCCAGTCGTATCTCCTTTGAGAAATCTTGAGTGTTATTACAAGGATGCTTTATTATTGGATGTCATGGTTTCTATTTCTGTGATCATCAGAGAGATTGTGCTACTTGAGGAAAAATGAAAGGGCAATTAATGTGTCAAGTTTTTAAAATTTCAAAGAACGCTATAATAAGATAAAACTTTACCAGGTTATAGATAATAGGAAAGGTTAGATGATAAAAGGATAACACTGTGATCTTTATGGGTATTCTCGAATCCCTGGTCTATTCGCCCACACACTGGCTCCCTCCATATTTTTCAAATCCCCATGTATAATGAAGACCACATAGAGGATACTTCTCTGCTGCCAAGACATTGCTTTTAAAATGAATTAAGCCTTGGAATAATTTTAAAATGGCAAGAGCTGCACGGATGAGAAAAAAATGCCCAAGGGAAGACAGAGACCTCAACATCACCTACAGAAGAATAAACGTAGATTTAACAAAAAATAATAATCTTACTGCGCTGTTGCATAAACTTATCCCGGGGCAAGTTTGTGCACCAAATGGCAGTAGTCCAGACCTCTTGGGCTGTAATAACTCTGTACCACTTAAAGCTCAATCAGTTTCAATGTTCAACATGCAGTGCATCCTCTAAGGCATGCAGGTTCACGTGGAGCAGCTCTACTTCTCTATTCTGTTGCCTACACTGTTAAATATTTGCCTCATCTTTTCTGGGAGGCTCATATCGTTTCAAGTGGGGCTTGTCATGGAGAAACCCCATTCTGACTGTAAATTTTTACAACTTACTTAGCCACACACCCTCTCATTTTCCCCTGCCCTCCTTCCATCGTTCCCACTCTCCTCCTCATGCCTCTCCTTCCCTCTTTCTCTGTCTTTCCATTCTTCTCTCTCCAGCTTCCTGTGCTCTCAGAAGAGGCTGATAAGTATAATCGGAAGTGACTGGTTCAGCTGCTTGCACTGCCTGAGCTACAGAGACCGATGTATTCTCATGATATCCAGGCACAGCTGTAAATGCCAGCACACAATCCACACAAAATGCACTCCCAAACACACACATACACACACGTGAATGCATAAATATGCACAGACCCACTCTCCAGCTACCGCATCTTGCATGCCATTTGTTGCTAAAATGCCATTAACATGAGCATACTTACAACAGAAGGCAGTTAGAGATCATTTCTGCAGCACTAGAGACAGGCTCTCTGTCTCCAGGGAGAAAAACTCTGCCTAACTGTCTTTGTGTAATCTTTCTGCAGTACTTAGGATCTGTATTGCTACACAATGAACATGCCCTTGTGCACATGACTTTATGAAGAATGTGTACACACCTAGATCTGTATGATAAACTGCAGGTGTGTGCATGTGAAGTGTGTGTTTACATATTCACAATAATTACCTCTCACACTGTCGCTGTACTTGGCTGCAAGCCTCCCACTAGGCCATCAAACATCATTAGCCATCAGCAGCATGGGACAAAGAGGCAAAAGCATGACTTGTTTACAGAATGAAATAGCTAGCTTGTAGACAGCAGATTAAAATTGACTGCAGGGTTAGTAGACCATTGCCATCTAACCATTACCACCATTTGATTTGTTGCCGATCTTCACTGAACAGAGAAAGTGGCATTTAATTGAGTGTAGATAATGATCAGCTGATGGGAATGTTTTTAATGAAATGGAATTTGAATTGAATTCTGCAAAACTTGTTCAGATAAGATATTGATCACAACATATACATCTCCCTGTACACTGTCGGTGTTCAAAGGTTGTACATATGGGCCGCATAGCTCTGCAAGCTGAAGCTCCAAAGGAATTCCTGCCCTACCCTCAGAGCAAAATGAGTTACCTGCAGCTAGATGGAGAGCTCTTTGTGTCAACATGGCACCTGCACTTAGTATCTGTCATTAGCTATAGGCTGCATATCCTTAGGTTCAATTAATCAGAAGCCCTCCTTTGGAGAATTGTGCCCTGGCCCACATTTCAAGGTACCTGCTTCCGTCTGTGCCAGTTGTAATCCTGGCAAAAGACAAGTGGAACAGGTTGGCCTAACTTGGCAGGGGGGCAAGATGGTGTTAATACAGACTTTTGGAGATGATTTCCTTTGAGGGAGATCCAATCCAGTGTCACAGCATGGCGCTCAGGAAGTGGCCAAGCCTCCAACTGATGGAGTTTCTAATTCAATCTGTTCCAGATCAGCGGGGGGGGGGGGGTCAGTGTTTGCACCAAGAAGTAACCTTTCTTTCTGCTCTCTGGTCACTGAGGAAATGTACAGTCTATTGATTTGAGAAGCCAATAGGTGATCAATAAACTGGCTGACAGCGAAAACATCAGTCCATTTCTCATACATATCCTGCAGGATTCAACTGTTCATTTGCTATCCAGTGAAATATGCAATCTACCTGTGTGTTTGGCACTGACTGAGGCAAAACGGAATTTCAGACTCATTAGAGTAAACAAGTGAGTGGTTTATTAAGACGTCCCGCTTTCCTTTGATAATTTGATACATTGCTGCCATCTAGTGTTTGTAATTAAGTGGACAGATTGATTGGCAGTGGGGGTTGTGGTTGTACTAAGAGTAACAACTGTTTCAATGACTTTATCAACATTTGGATTGTTTGAGTAGGAAACTATGTGAAAGCTTAAAAATAACAAAAAAGACCTTTGAAAAAATCCAACATCTGTAACACCAAGCATCATTTGAATTTAGAGTGATGATGGGGCATGGAAATAATGAACAATCTTGTTGTTGTTATTTTTCTGCCCTAATTGGATAGATATAAAGCAGAGAGTTTAGTCAGACAGCAAAACCTCTGACCCTGTTGAACTGTGAAACTAGTAGGCTTCAATGGTGCTCAGTTCGTCAGAGAATTTCCTTTTGTTTGCCTTATCAGTGACATGTCAACAAGTGACTCTCTCACTTTAGGACCTATCTTCGATAGACAAAAATGGTCCATATTGTGTCTAAAACAGCCTGGTGTGGGATAAGGAAATGTCCCAGACCAGGCTGTTGACTACTTCGCTATCAGTCTACTTTGAGAATAATAAATGGATATTCTCAATGAAAACAGCAGGAAAAACATGGTGACTGTGCAAAAGTCTTTCTTTATAGTTTGTTTCCAAGGAGACAGATTTTCTTGTAATATTTAAAACGGTCTTACGCAGTAGTTCCTCAGGCTTTCTAAAGGTCTCGCATAGTTTGTCTTTTGACATTGGTTGCTTATTCACTCATTTTTAGCCCGGTTCTTGTATCTGACCAAATTTCAGGAGGTCATTTTTATTTGTTAAGCCCCTTAACACTGACCATTGAATAGTAAAGCATAAAAACTGGGAAGTACCAGTGTTGTGTCTACACAAAACAGAGAACGCAGCAAAGACCTGATTTTTAATTATATCTTTACGCACTTTGTTATTAGCCTGTTGGGGAAAAAATGAATTTCTTATAATTACTTTAGACAAATTAACACAAATTTTAAAAAATGACACAGTTTGGCAGGTATAACATTTTTTCATCAACAAAGAGCTGTTAACTGCAAAACCTGGCATATATCAGCATGCTGTGCTGTGTGTCTTTAAAAAAACCGAGAAAACTGGAAAAGTGGACGACAAAAGAAGTGGCAGGCCTGAAAAATTGAGTGAGAAGAAGTGATTCTTAAGGACGGGAGACGGAGAGAAAAGACTGAGCTTTGCTAAATGACACAAGAGCTAGACTACAAATTTGAATCACTCCATAAGACTTGTTGCTACCCGAATCTTTGATACAAATTGACATTAATATGTACAGAAGAGACCAGGAGAGAGGTGCAACACTGTGTGTCTAGGTGTATCTGTAAAACATGGTGGAGGTTCTGTCATGGTTTGAGGCTGCCAGTCAGATCCTTTCCGGAAAGGATCTGACTGGCAGGTGCTTCATTTTTCACTGTGACAGTGTTTCTAAACACACTGCCAATAAGCACATCTGAATAGAAAAACACACTATCAGTCATGGATTGGCCTCCTCAGTGCCCAAATGTCAGCATTATTTGAAGCAGTGAGGGATCATCTTGACAGAGAGCAGAACAAAAGGCAGTCACCATCCAAAGAAGCGCTTTAAATGTCTTTCAAGAAACCTGGGGAACTATTCCTGGAGTGTAAGAAGGTTTAGGCTGAGCTGAAGAATAAAGGTGGTCAAACCAAATTTTGTTTTGTTTGCAAAGTCTAAATAAATATAGAAACAGTAGGCTACCAGCAAGTACAAGCTGCAACATCATAATTCAGTCGCCATCACTGATATTACAGCTTGTAAATCCCCAGTCACATATAATTATTGATTATGTTTTTACCATCTAATTAGCTGAACTTAAAATCCCGTTAAAAATCTCGACTCGTCACGCCTACCAGGAGAATGATCGACCTGCCACCACTCCTGTTTTCAAACAGCCTCTCCTTGTGCTCCTTTGAAACTTGTCAGGTTAATCAAAAAGAGGTATATTGACTTTCATCCTCAGACGCACGTATTATAAATGTCTCTGTCTCAAGGCATCAAGAATCCTCAAAAGGAATGAATGTTTAAAGGTTTGAGCATTACAATTCCTTCCATTAAAAAAACTGGCTCTGAAGTGGTGACCTTTGATGTCTCTTTCAGATAGAACAGGTTTACAGTTGTGAGTAATGCCGCGTGAATTAGCAGTAAAATCTGAATATGGCGGAGGAGTTGTTTTTAGTGTGGAAATCACAGGCAAAGTCATTTTTACTTACACTTTTAATTACAGTTACATGTATAAATTATTAATCAGTCCTCCTTTGATATTCAGCCTGCTCCATGGCTGCTTGTTGTTTCTATTTCTTGTTAGCGGTCTCCGTTTGGCCTCCTCCAGCAGGCGAGAACTTTTTCTCTGCTTTGCTTTCTCCTCCACCTGTCTTTCGAAGTTTTGCTTCATCTGTCTTTCGAACGATGACGATGAGAATCGCCTTCATCAGGGTCTCTTTCTTCTTCATCTCTAGCCTCTCTTTCACAGATCTCCCTCATTTCCTCCATTTTCCATCTGCATGTTTTCCCCCCTCTCTGTCGTCTTTCACCGCACCCAAACTTCTCTCCCCCCATCCCTTACATTTGCTCAGCCGCCTTCTTTAGCTCGTGTTTCAGCTCTGTTTTTATTATTCTTTTCATCCCTCTCTTCTTTCATCTTTTTGAAGATTTTGAAGTCTTGAGGTCATCAAGAAAACTTTTTTTTTTCCTCCAACCATTCCTCGCTCTCTCTTTTTTACTTCATTCAGTATTCTTCCTCAGTAGTTCCACATCTGCTGTGTTCATCCTTATTTTCCCACAGTTAAGCTTTCACATTCTCATTTTGGACTTTTTTTCCCTTTATTGTGAATTTCTTTGGTGTCTCTTTTCTGCTATTTTTTCCTCTTTTCTCTCTTGCTGTTGGCGCTTCACTTATAAAGTAATTTCAGATTTTCCCAGTGTTTCCGCTGCAGTAGTTCATTGCCTCTAGTAGTTTATCCTTTGATTGAGGCTAGCCTTTCTATGCTGTTCTTTCTGTTTCCATTGCCATTATTCATAACATTGTTTTATATTCTTTTAGCATATATAATAGTTTGACTCAACATAGAGTTGTGTTTGAGACAAGGAAATATAATAATAAGAACACAAACATGCCATTTAGTGCGAAATAGTTTTCATAAGAAATATAAAATAACGTGGTATATTTGTACATATGCGAGATGTAAAAATGAACTTGGCTCTTGAGATTCTTCCACATTGTTTAGCTTTTGTTCAGATTTTTATTTAGTCTATATCATATTGTCTCACATTCGGCGGGAGTCATTTGCTATCTATTTTGTTTTCATTGTAAGCTACATCATTTCCCTTAAAAAAAAAAGATCACCATTCTGTTTGTTTGAAAAGAAAAATCACAGTTGATGCATCACTGCGAGATACAATCGTGTGCCGCGAGCATCTGCAGTGTGACGATCTGTAATTTTGCTCACACTTAATGGCAGTTTGAAAGTTCACTCAAGGACACAAAAGCAACTCACAGCTGTCCTTGGGCCAGAATTCTGCAAGAAGTATCACACATCATTTCCTCATGAGTTTTCAGAGTGATTGAAATAATTACTAATGCATTAATTACTGAAATTACTCTTGTGTGATACAGTGACACAACTGGGGGCACATCCAGAGGGTGACAATTCTACACCACCCACATGCCAATGTCACTGGATCAGAGTTAATCTTACAATGCCTGACATCAGCGGATAAAAGCACTGAGAAGACCAGTTTTATGATGTTGTTTTAAATCCATTTTCCAGTAAACCTTTTAGTTTTTCAGAAAATCTAAGAATATGCTTTTTTGTGATTTCGGTTTATCAGTTTTAGTCAATGGAGGGATTGGTAATTGGTTTACCAAACACAAATGAAGTCTACTTCTAGGTTGCACCTGAGAAATGCTTCAGAACACCTTCTTACTACAAGCCTCATTCTCCAACACATAAGCACCATAAGCATATTTTAATCCAGCATCTCACACTAAAGTTGACCAGAATCAGGATGCTGGCATGCTGGATCCTTTACTTGTATAAACACTGCCTATGATCTTATTGTTCTTGATGGAAATTTGACTGGATAAAGATACCAAGAAATGTTCTTTCAGCCTGTTCTTGTGCTATTGGTGCACTCGTGCTTAACTAGCAGCCAACCAGTCCAAAATCTCTCCTGTTAAACATGCATGGGATTTACTGGGTGAACATGGTCATCAGGGTGCACTCATCCAGGAAGGATTTCTCAACAACACACGAGGATACTTGTGCAGTCCTTGTGCAGACAAGTGACTGTTTATATAGTCAGAGGAGGTTTTGCATTTCTTTTAGTATGTTTATCTTTATTTTAAATGAACAATGCAGATTAATTAACATGAGCAGTTAAATTCATTATGCAAACATGTATCATTTAGCCACACAATCTTATTTTCATCTATAGTCCCTAAGAGGTTGGTGGTGTATTAAATGAACCTACTTGGGTAAATGTACTATAACTTGGTACATTTGTACTAAGTTATAGTACTATTACTACTTAATAGGGGTGCAACGATACTCGTATGGATATTGAACCGTTCGATACAGTGCTTTCGGTTCGGTACGCATATGTATCGAACAATACAAAATTTTTAATTTATTGTATTAACTTTTCTTCTGACGATGCTGTCTGTGTTGAGAGCTCAGTGGATCTGCGCTCGACTACTCCGCCTAGGCTGCACTGTCGAGCGCAGATCCACTGAGCGCAGCGCAAGCTAGCAAGACAGAAGCTAAGCTCGTTGCAACATGACAAGTTGAACCTCCCCCACCCTCATTCAGATCTGGCCTTTGGAACTATTTTGGTTTTCATGTGATGTATGACCCTGAAGGTAAGCGCGTCATGGACAAAAGTAAAACAGTATGTCGGATGTGCCACACAATGCTCAATTACATGGGTGGGAACTACTGTGTTAGCGCAGTTTGCTCGTTAACGTGTTCACGCTGTCCAGCTCCAAGCACGGGGCGATCCGCGGTAGCTCATTAACGGAGATTTGCCGTGTTATGGTGTTAATGTCATTTCAGATTGACGCTGAAAGCACTAGTGGGAACAAAATGAATATGACTGCACATTTACGCCGACATCATCCTAGTGCAAAGACAAGTGGAAGCAGACAAAAACAACAAGCATGCATGGTACAAACTTTACCCGAGTCATTTAGACAGCCGTTAGCACATGATTCTCCTTATGGGGACCTGATATGTTTAATATGCTGCTGAGAATATAGCCCAGAAGAAGCGTATAGTATAGCTTTTATTTTGGAAAGAGCCATTTCTCTGTAATAAACTCTCTTTTCCAAAGTGATTTCTCGATCAGATAGATTTGTTATTTTATCCCTTTTGTTGTTTCAGCAACATTAAATTTAAAAACTGTACGTTTGAGTTAAAATATATGTTTCTAATTTTAATAAATGACAAATTAAAAAAGCATGAAAAAATTTTTTGTATCGAAAAAATATCGAACCGTGACACCAAAGTATCGAACCGAACCGTGAATTTTGTGTATCGTTGCACCCCTACTACTTAAGTATAAAGGTTTCGTTTTGCCCTACTATATTGCAGTTTGTTAACCATATTAAAGTTTTAATCATTTAAATATATTTAAGATCTAAAATATATTATCTACTAATATTATGGTGTGTCTTTATAGATAAAGCTACCTAGCAGTATAATGTATGCAAGTGATCTGCAGCTAAGACAATAAAGTCATATAAACATTACTGAATAATCGAATGTATTTACTTCTGCATAGTGAAAAATTTTGTACTATTTACTTGAGTAAAGCATCTTCACCACTTTGCAGGAACAGTTTTCAGACTGTGCTGTGCCACTTTGAACCTGGAGCACAGTATTCTTCCAAGTATCAAAATGCCTTAAACAAAGACAAATCAAGAAAGGGCGTCATATGTACCACTGAAATACTTGTCAGTTTACATAGAACAACTAATGTTTAGCTCTGAAGCTCTGGTGTAATGTACAGTTTATGTGTAACAGAGCAAAGCTCGAGCCAAACATAACGCACAGCTTGACTTAGTTGTACATGTCAAGGTTAATAAATATGTACTGTCACTTTAGAGCGCTTAGCTACCACTGTAAATCTCACGGCAGCTTTGCTTGGCTGTTATACACAGACAAGCTGACAGATGTACAATTCTCTGTGCGACTTGCATTCAGGCAATATGCAGCTTCCAGCACTAGCAGGTCTCAAAGCCCCCCTTTGCTACCTCGACATTTCCCATACAGGTAAATTTGAGCAGCATCCGCTCTGATTGTTGCGGTTGCTAGAAAGAAGTGACAGGCGAGGACAGCAGCACAGTGAGGAAGATTAAACAGAGAAAGCCTTCTGTGACAAGTTCAAAACCATCTGTTGGGCTGAGGTAAACTGTAGTGACAAAAAGTACAAAAATTAATAATAATGACAGACACACGCTGGCACAGCACTGACAAATTTCCCAACTCTCCCCTTTAACGCAGAGGGGACATATGCAGAATCTGAGGAGATGACTTCGAGAGCAAGAGCACCACTTTGAAGGCTGAAAATGTTCCTCCGTGACTTATACTTTTTGAATACAAATCAGTACCCTACATTATGATTCATGTGCAGAATATGTGGAGGAGTAGCAAACCTAAATTATTCCTTTCCAGAACAAAAAAAAAGTAATTTAATGTATGTAAATGTAAATATCCATGGCATGTGATGTAGTTATGTAACCAAAAAGGCTTAAATCCAGGATTTATGAGACTGTTCAGAGAACTGCATGTATTTATTTGCTGTACCCTCTAGAAAAGGGGTGTCAGACTCATTTTAGTGCATGAGTCACCATAATCTGATGTTAAGTTGGCCAGACCAGTCTAACCAGTGCCTATAAATATCCTAACAACAAAACCACTTCTTTTTTCTGTGTCTTTGTATACACGAATTCCAGGAAGACTTTAACATTTAATGGTTAAACTAGATACAGAATAAATAATTGACAGTCTCTTGCTGTAAATAAGAGGAATGTATCAGTACAACTAATTGGCTTAACAGACCTACTTTGATGGGCTTTGCAGGCGTTGGTTGATGTGTCCATTAGACAGTAAAATTGACAATAAATAAGGCCTCTGGTTGGATAACTACTCTCATGGCATGATGCTCTCAGGCACAAGGCTTGTTACTCCAGTGACACCTGCATTGGAGTTAGAAGAATTGCACGCAGAGCGATTCCTTTTTCACTGGTATTTTATCACTAGCTAACATTCCAGGCTCTCGTTGCCTAGGTAACGCTCTAATGCATTTATCACTCTGCGTTGTGATTGGTAGTTGCTTCAATTGCTTGCCTCAAAGTTGAGAAATCTTTAACTCAGGTCCTGCCCACTTGGCTTCACCAATTATTTCCCCCTAATTGGTTAAAGTTGCTTATTATGACTGACTTTCTATGGTCTCTGGTCCTGTGTGGACACCCGCTTATAGTTCAAGCTACACAGGAAGTACAATCGTTGGGCACTAACAGAAATTCCAAACTTCTTTTGCTTTTCTATTTATTATCCCGTCATATCTCAGTCAATCGCTTTTAATGGTTGTTGTTTCAATGATTTGCCTTGGACCGAACTCAGGTCCTGTCTTCTTTGTGTCACCAGCTCTTACATTTCCTGTTGTCGCTTGAAGTGGCTTAAAGTGTCATCGATTTGCTATGGTCTCAGGTCACCAATTTGCTGCTTATCATTTACTGTGTGGACTATGGTTTAGAGTCAATAACCATATAAACAAAACTTACAAAAAAAGACTCCACTTATTATTATTTAAATTGGAGTCCAAATGTTCAAAATCAGCAGTCAGCAAGTTTCAGAAATGTTGTGATTAGATATCCTAATTGGATTAATTATGTATCTGTGGATGGTGATCAACAGTTCACTTTTCAACAATGAAATAAACAAAATTAATGATTTGTCTGCTTTGAACTAGATCTTCCAAATGCCCCCCATAGTGATAAGAGCTTCCTTTAGCAGTTCTTATTCAATAAATGAATGGTAATTAATTGTTCATTAATTTAATTAGTTCTTTTACTTTTTATTCATTAACACAATTTAATTTGCAAATGTACAGAAGGTTAATCCAATTTGACAGTTTAATATCGTCAGTTCAGACCTCGTTTCATTTCTGTTTTTAAAGCTGCCTCGAGTAAAGAGTGCCTCTCCTCAGACTATAAAGATGACACGGGCTAGCTTTCAACACCAACATTAAATATGATATAAGTGCCAACTTAAATTAAGCCTCTAGTTGTGGGGATAAAAAAGCACAACCAGCACATTAGCTTTAATAGCTGCAGTCAAATGTATTTAGGGTAATGCATAATTTGCACAGAGATCTGAGGGTCTCAGTGACACAGCAGCACAACAGAATGTAGTGGCCCCTTCTAGTGTGCTGTGGGTGTCATTTCTAGCTTGGTTTTTAAAGAAAAGCAATGTGCCGCTAAATAGTTACACTGCCTGCAGTTTTCTTTTTCTTTAAACATGCCCCATGGATAAAATTTTCTTTGATCTTAGATAATTTCAGTGTTTCCCAGAGCGTGATACAGTCAAAAGGATGTGCATTATAGAGGCATTTAGACCTTTATAGCATCTCTAAGTGTTGCTCTTTTGTTTAAAATAAAAGTGGAAATGGGCAAAATGGGAGAAATTATTTTCAAAACAATGAACTTATATTGGTTGTTAACAAAAAAGGATCCACCATAAGGGAATTGTTGCCTTATTAACTTGATATGCACTGCATGTACAGTGCTGTAGAAGGGTCTTGAGTTACCTTCCGTTTCTTTATATTTTTCTTTATATTTTTGTAAAACATGAAAAATGAATAAATTGAAGTATAGTAAACAAGTATACAAGAATTCCAACAAATGTAAAAATCAATGTTTGGTAGACCATCTTTACTTCTTTTAAAAATCCAAAGCTCTCCTCGTCAGCTGAGTCTTAATAGGAGTAGTTAATCAGTCTTCTTGACGGACATTACAGGCATCTTTGGATGTTGGCTGGGTTTTATTCCATTTTCTGTTAAGATGATCCCACAGTGCATCAGCAGTGTTGAGGCTATCAGTCATGGATTGGCCTCCTCAGAGCCAATCCATGACTGATACTGTTTCATTATGTGTTTTTCCTTCCAGGTTTGCTTTTACCGCATTGGCGGTGTGTTTGAGATTATTATCATGTTGTAAGATGAAGCCATTCCCAGTCAGATGCTTTCCATTCTTTACTGGATGGAGGACAAAAGTCTGACAGTACTTTTGTGTTCATAATTCTAATAATTGTGACAAGATCACCAACGCCACTGATTAAAAAGCTGCTCCAAATCATCGGATAGCTACCATTGTGTTTTACAGGTTGATGTAGACAATTACTATTGAACCTCTCTCGTTACCTCCTCTGTATACTGAAGACAATCACAATTTTCACATTTGAATTCCATAAAACCCACGCCACTGACTTTCAGTCTAGTTCTTGTACATTCTGGCACACTTCTGCCTGTTCTCCCTGTTTCTATTCCTAAAGAAAGACTTCTCCACAGCCACCTTCCACTGAAAACATTTCCAGTGGGGCTTTGGTAAACAGTAGATGGATCAATGAAAGGGTCAGGTGCATCTCTGATGTCCTGTCAGGTTTTTGGATTCTCTCTCTTTTTTTAAGGACATACATTTCAGATACTATTCATCTGCTGTAGATAGATTTTTAGGCCTGCACTTCTTCCTTTGTCTTTCCCTTGTGTGGTTTCTTCTATTCTTTTACAGATGCACTGCAGCTTGTGCTGAGATATGCCAAGTTTTATTCTAATAGCCTAAAATAATACCTTGTACTATTTTATGCCTTACAAACGGTTTTGTACTTTAATGACTCATAGGTCAGTGTTAATTAACTTAACAAACAAAAGGAGACATCCCTGTGAAACGTGTCAGGTACAAGGATTGAACTGAAAGTGAATGAGCAGCCATAGTCCAAAGAAAAACTTCAGAAACTCTGGAGAACTAAATCAGTTGAATTCATTTTGTTTCTGTAGGAAAAACAATAATACAGAGAAAACCCCAACAATCAAACAATCCCCCGTGAGCAAGCACTTGGCAACAGTGGGAAAGAAAAACTCCCTTTTAACAGGAAGAAACCTCCAGCAGAACACGGCTTCTGCCAGGCCAAGTAAAAGAAAAAAAGAGCTGTAAGAGCTTTTAATCAAATGCGTACAGCTATAAAAAACTAAAAGGTATCAGATAATCACTTTATTAATAATGCTGAAAAAGATATTTTGATAAATAATTAGTAATCCAAATAGATTCAAAGATTTATTTATTTGTTGTTGATCAGCTAAAGCATAGTTCGACCTTTTGTTTCAGCAGCAATGTTTACATTTCCAGAAGACATGGAGCAAGGTTGCTATTCATTTTGAGTAGAATATCTGGCTCTTTGCTGCCAAATGCTCCATTATGTTCACCAGACAATAGCAAACCTTGTCAGTATGCTGTCTAGTGCTGAGCAGGTAGCTTACAGTGGGTTTATTTGAGATTTTTCTGCTAAAAACAGAACCCTGCTGTGACTGGAAATTAGTTTGATGAGTGTTAAGGCTGATTAAAAACTGTGGGGGGTTTTAGCTATAAAGCAAATCGAGTCAGCCAAAACTGACAAAAAGTAGCACTTAGTAGTCAGATTACAGTTCAAATTCGATTCATCAGTAATAAGAAAATACCAATTAATGTTGCTCTTATAAATGCTCTGCTGTCACCAGCCCTGAATTCTTCTGCATAAAGTAGGAGGAACACACGTTCCTCCATAGCATTTTTAAATGATTCATGTTGTTTTAAAGTGAAGTCTGCTCTGCAACAGCAGCAGGTGTAGTTTAGACACACATCACTGCCCTCAACATAGTTCCACATTTATAAAAATTTAACATATTTAAAAACTGTCTCTCTTTTCCTACCCAATATAAAGAAATAGAGTCTCAGTAAGCAGGGATACTGGATGGGATTAATTTTGACTACACCATTCATTCAGAACTTAGACCCAGCAGGCATGAAATTCAGGTTTGAAACACCTGAAGCATTCAGGGTGATTCAGGTCTGGACTTTGACAAAGCCATTTCAAAACTTAAATTTCTTCTACTTCTTCCTGTCATAGAAGTTAGATGTGAGCCTTGGCACGTGACCCGTTTACACCTCAACTGCAGCTATAAAGAAATGTTTTATATTCATGCTCGCAGAGAATCGGTGGTTTCACCGTTCAGAGCAGGAGTCATAGCTCTTGCAGTATTTGCAAGTTATCCAGATTAAACCAAATTGTCCCTCTGCCCCGATATAAACATTTTTGCCATTCTCTTTGACTCGTTCTCATTTTTCACTAGGAGTTTATTTCATGCTTCAGGAAGAATACAGGTAAATCATATTTTAGTGAGTAGTAGTTTTTGATTGGACGTTTGCCTACTTATCCGGATGGCATTTGAAATGTGTAATTTTTTTTGGCATTTTTCTTACGTTTTTGGACGCTGACTTATACGTACTGCACCACCAGCTTGACTGATATTTGTGTCTTTCGACTTCAAGAGTTTCGAATAACCTTGCTTTGCTCACATGATTAAAGCTGCAGTAACATATTTTGGTCACTTGATGTTGTAATTACTAGTGTATGTTATCTATACCATTTTAATTGTAATGCAAAATAGATAATAACCACATTTTTAGTTATTTAGTGCGAGGAAATCCATATGCTATGTGCACCCAGTTTTATAGTAGGGGATTTATGTCCAATATATTGGTGGAGAGTTTCCAGTTGAACTGATATAGAAAGAAATCTAAAAGGAATTTTACTTGACACAGAAGCAAAGTTTGTTTCTGCTTGTGCTGCAATGACAAAGAGACCATGTAATTTCTCCTGCTGTCATAGTAACACGGAGGCAGAATGACAGGAAGAGATACATCTTGAATGTGTATGCATGTGCGTGCGCTGTTTCTGTCTGCTGCTAAGCAAAACAACACAAAAAAAGAAGGAGGATGATGAATTTATTAATTTTGCATGCTATAGATCTATGACGTTTAGGTAATACATGGCTCCCATCTGGTGGCCAAAGCAGAGACTAACAACATGTCTGCAACAACACACTGACTGAAAGCAGGTGATTTCTTTGGTTCTCGGTCAATTTTACACATTCAACAATATTCAACAATAATCTTGTTGAATAGAGAGGTGCCAGCCAGGAGGGAAAGGGAGCATGGAAAAGATTCATGGATGTTGTCAAGGAGCACAAGCAGAGCACTGGTGTGAGAGAACAGGATGCTAGGGATAGGGTAAGCTGGAGTGAGCAGCCGATAGGAGAAGAACAATGATATTTGATAAATTTACTTCTGTTGTTGTCTTTGAGTTTGAATTCCATCTGTGTAGTCATATATAATAGCAGAACAGAGAATCAGTCCATCTGTGTTTTTACTGTGTCGCACAAACCAACATCTCTTGGACGCTATACTATAGTATGTTGCCTCGCTTTGCCTTCAATACAGGATACCTTAAAACAGACCTTCCCAAAGTGTGGGGCCCGCCCCCTAGAGGGGGCACAGAGCCATTGCAGGGGGGGCGCGGCCAAACCAACTTCATTCTAAGCCAAAGACTAGAAAATATGGTGAAGCATATCTGCCCTTTGGTTTCACCTGCACAAGTGCCGAGGTAGGTCTCCCCTGCAGAATTGGTCTTCACAGCACGTGCTGGGCTCTCCAAATCACGGACAAACAGGATCCCACATTCTTGATTTTTAGTTCGCAAACACTTGTTGTAATGACTAACTGCTCCTGACATTTTGGAGATGTTTGCTCTTTATACAGTAAAGTTAGAGTGGGATACAAATAATATCAGGCTGATCCTGCCACGATTTGTTCCCCCTGTCTAAATCACGGACAAACAGTATCCCACAGCTGTTTATGTTTTTAAACCTATTTTGCACAGAGAGGCATTTTTTGAAATGGCATGTAAAATAATTATACTGTGACGCCTCTGCCTTTCTAAATAGGAGGACAGTAACTGCGTGTTTATCTGTAAGCGTGTAAAACCTGAAGATAGAGACAAAATACTGTTAATCTGACTATCTGCCATTCTGCAATTCCTCTCATGTAAGCAATAACGTGGCGCACAGCTGACGTGAAAAAAGGCACATACCTTTGATGTTGAGTGATGAACTCTGTACTCCTCGTCCACACGTAAACGCAAAAAAAGAGTTTTGAAAAATCTCCGTTTTCAGTGATTCAAAACGCCGTTTACGTGTGGACGAAACAGCTGCGTTTTCAAAAATACCCGTGTAGGTGCGGACGTAGCGTAAAAGAGTTTATTTTCTTGCTACCTGCAGATTACTTGTATTTGCTTAATTGTTTACTAAATGTTTGAGGTGTGAAATGAACCGCAATTGAGCAAAATATGGGCGTGTGTGGTTGGAGGATGTGTTAGTGCGTGCGTGTGTGTTTTTGTTTGTCACGCTCAATTATATTTACAAACTAATCTGCATCACCAAGACAAACCAGTAGAAGCATGGCTACCGGCCAAAGGACTACAAAGTACTCAACCTTGGAACTTTCAGTAGAGGTGAATCACAAACTAGCCTGAATGATCAACTAGGAACCCACACTAATGAGCCTTGAAGTGATTTGGTATGAGAGCCATGGGATAAGATGGGGTGTGAGAGAACAGGTGTGTGTGTGGATAGCAGAGTATGACAGGCAGTGTGGGAAGTGAACGTTTTCCACCACACAACTGGTGATAGTTGCCATGAGAACCGACAGGAGCAGATGGTGCCCAAATGGTGCCTGGACCAGATTCACACACATGCAAGCATAGACGCATATATGATTGCCTGGGGTTCAATGTAAAGATGTCATTTATTTAACACTCATTTATATCTGTGTTGTGTGTTTTCTAATCATTTAAGCATAACATACTTGATGAGCCAGTGATGAGTTTAAACTCATGTACTCACATGTTCTCTTTAGTTTGATGCTTCTGGTTTAAACTCCAAAGAAAATACTCCGGCTTACTTCCACTAGCTTCTCCTTGGCACCAGCAGTTACAGGCATGATTTAAGTACACGCATGCATGCACATTTCCAGGCATTATGCAGATGCAGCTAAATGTAACTTTGCAGAGATGGATGCTTTCATGTTCATGTTGTCAGGGTCAATGTTCCCTATAATTTTTCATGTGTCTGAGCAAACACACAAACTCTCTGAGCGGTCGCTTGGACCACAGTGAGCAACATTAGACGTGTGCCCTGTCGTCACGCCAACATTGAATCCATCCAAGTTACATGTTTTATAAAAATAATCAAATTACAGCATTTACATTTACGTTAGACCACTTTTAATTAACTGCTTTAGCCCACTTACAATGAAAATTTTAAAAAAAATCATGTTCATGACCTGTGTAGCATGTTAACACTATTGGAAGTAAAAATAACTTGAACTCCAATTTTGAAAACACAACTTTCTTTCTTTTTTCTTTTTTTTTAAATAAAGCTCTGACTTGTATTATGAGTCTGAGTCTGTGGTCTGGGAGAGAGTCTGTAACTCTCTGTCTGCAAAATACAGGATATAATGACCAGTGTTGGGTAATTAATTATATAGTTACTTCTTCAAAAAAGTAACTGAGTTTTGCAAACAACAAAGTATTTTGCAGCTGTTTACCTAAAAATGCAGCCAAGGCGTTTTTTTAACAAACATTTCAAACTATTTACAGAACAATCAGCTGTTCTGCATCAAATCTGATGCCACACAAATTATTTGTGCCTCTCCACAAAATAATTTCTGTCCACTATGAGATGAAGGAGAACAACAGCCTGATACCTGCAGGCCTGACAACAGGAGATGTATCACTGCTGTAACACCTGTAACATTCAGCAGTCGCCTCATTGTTCTGACACACACAACAAAATTATTGACTACACTACACACTAACTACACAAGATTTGTGCTAAACGTCGCAAATCTCTCACATCTCAAAACACCGCCGTCACTCCTAAAACGTCCCCCCTCCCTAAACAACTAAATGCCATGTTTTGATTGGAAAGGGTGGGGATTTTTGGTTTTGTTTTTGCTCACAGGTGGGGAGTGCTTTTGAGCGTTTTCCTTATAAAACTCAGTTTTTACTGTTTCTTCCCACAGTAAATATAAACAACGATAGTATTCAGGAAGAAAACCAAACATTGCAGATATTATCATAACTCTGGTTTTACGTGGCCGATCAACACAATTTAAAAACTGGTATAAAGTCCACACTTCTTCCGTCAATTGTTCTGTCTGTCCTGCTCACATCTCCAATGGTTGTAGTCGTTGTCATTAACGTGGCTTCACTCCTCATCAGCCGCTTTGCTAAAACACCGGTGTCGCACATAAGGACGCTGTCGTAGCCTGTCAACAACGTTGATTAGCTGCGTATATACGAATGTGAATCGCGTGATTGGCTGGACTATGGGATAAGGTGGCATCGTTTTAATCCCATACTGGAGCAGCCAGTCACTTACTGACTAACACTGCAAAACAATTGTTAACGTATTTACTTTCATTTCAATTCAGGTTAGATTTTTGGTTTTTGTGCGCAACGCAGATTTTTTTTCTGCGCAGAGACCGTGCCAGCAGTGCACAATTGCGCACTCACGCAGCTTAGAGGGAACATTGGTCAGTGTTACAAGCACCGTGCTCACTGATTTATGGGTTTCTCTGTTTTTGTACAGAAAACATTGGTGTGACTGTCGGCACATTTCCTATCACTAACCTTGGTGATATTTATGTTTTTCTTATTATTCAGAAATACATAAACAAGCTATGGTCCACATAGTTGCTCTGTAGTGTGTACACAGGGGGGCTAAGTGGGGTCTTTATTGTGATGCACTGCTAAGAATTCTTACAGAGACCAAGTGTGTTTAAAGTGTACTACTTATTAAAATGAAAGCGATAATTACACTGGAGGAATGAACGCAGACACGAATGTCAACAGAAATACTGGAGGACTACTTAGCCACTTTATTCCAACAAAGGTAAGTAAAAGTACACACTGTTTGTGTTAATTACCAGAAGTAGAAATAGACCAACATACCTTTATGTTCTCATGAGATTGACTGACTGTTAAAAACATAAATATATAGCTAACCTTCTACGTGCCTTACTGTATGTCACTTATAACTGTGGAAGTCTCATAAGGCTGGATCTTGAATTCCTCTTCCCCTCAGTGCAATCTCTCTCAGTCACTTTGAATCTGTGTATTTTTATCTTCGCACAGTAGAAGTCTCTGGCTTAATTAGAAATGACTCCTAGTAAAATATGTATTTCAGTAACTCCAAAGCTTTGCCTGTAAGCCCATTGCATAATTCTCTGTCTTTGCTTTTGATGTGTGAGAGAGTCCAGAGCCACAGCTGAGCCTCAGGGCTTTGGCTCCACAAGTGTGGCAATTGATTTGGCCCAATATGCAAGGTCAGGCTGTGAAATAACACACACATACACACACTCACAGAACTAGAAATGTCAAGAATGAGCAAAAAAGACACGAACAAGGAAGGGACACGAACTTTCTGTCTTTTTGCGGTTGTATGCAGACTGAAAAGAAAATAACAAACAGGATAAAATATTAGAATAAAAAGTAAACAGTCAGATTTTAACTGGAGGGAGGCTGCAACACTATTTTTATGGCTTTTGTTCCACCACAGTGAATTGAATCCAATTTTAATAAAATTGTCTTTCTTCTCTACTTATAGTGTTAACTAGTATCCATTTATTACAAGGGCAGATTTTTATCTGCATCTATACATAGCTCCAGGTTGGACTTTTCAAGTATGGTGACAATATAGTATGGCAATTTATATTAGGATGATTAGGGCATTTTTTTCAAGTTTTATTATTTGTGTATGTCATGTTATGTTATTTTTTAAATTATTCATTTATTTTATGTTTTTTATTGATTTGATTTTATTTTTGCTTTTTGAACAGTGTGGAAGCAGACAAAGGAGGTATGAGAAAGAAAGAGAGAGATCCCAGAGGCTTGCCCCAGGATAACTTCATTATTACAACATCTGGATTTTTTTTTCTTTATCATTTTGTCTAGTTTGCTTAAAGCAAATGCTCATCTGGGAGGAAAGAAATTTGTGCCTTGTTAGAAATGATTGTCATTGAAACTGATGAGATGATGAGAAAAAACTCGTTCAAATTCAATTAAAATTCTTATCTTGTTTGCTTAAATGTGCCATATTCATCATATTCATATGAGAGTCTCTGTTGACTGTAGTAACTGTATGTGATCCATCTAAATTTCATTGAAATGTGTGCTTGTGTGTGTTTATGAGGAATGATCAAAAAGTTTGAACTTTCGAGCTTTAGTCAGCAGGAATCTGGTCTAGGTGTGAATTAGATAGTTCGCAGGTGTTTGCGTGTTTCCTTGTACATGTGAAACATGTACGTACACATAGGTTATTGTATATAACTAGTGTTGCATGTACACACAATCCCCCTCTCACTCTTGTGAGCACTGTTTCTTTGTTGCTTGCGCACACACACACTCACACTCAGTTGGGTTGCCATCTGTTCTCACCAGTCAAGCTGTCTTGGCAGCCCCTCAGGCCTGGGACGCCATCAATGACTCTTCCTCTTCATCTCTGCCTCTATTACATGTTCACACAGGCACACACAAACCATGTAGAGGCCAAAAGACCAAGAGGATGTTATCACTGAGCTAATAACCATCATTAAACCAAACTCATAATCGAACTCCTGAGTCATTAAAACTGGAAAAAGGGGGACGGATTCTAAACAAACAGGTACATTTCTGCAGAAGTGGTTCTTCTTGTTAATAGTGCTGCAGCCTCATTGCATGTGGCACAACATAGTGTGACTCAAATACACAACAAATAAAGAAATCAGACAGCTTTGATTCCCTAGTAAACCTCACAAACATGGACCACCGAGCAGATAATCCATAAGCTGGAAAGGAAATGGAATTTAGAAGTACTTCATCTAACATGACACTAGGGCTACTTAGTATTTGTCACTGATGGAGAAGAATAGGAACAACCCCTTTTTTAATACTGTAGCCAGCTCACAGCAATCAAAGCTCTGTTGAGCCTTGTGCTACTTTAGTTCGCAGTAATCTGTTAATAAATGTATTTTTAAATAAAATTTAACCAATCTTTCTAGCACCTTGTTGAACCTATTAAGACAGAAGGTAAAAAGGTAGTAGCAAGGTGTTTTGTTAGGTCTAGATGAAAAAAAACGTATGTAATCATTTGGACGGAGGACTTGCTGGTGCAGCTCAGACTTCAAAGTACACGGAGGATGATCAACAAGGGGCACGGAGAGGGTGCATGACAGTACAACGAGACAACGGACAGAGGAAAACACAGGGAATAACGGCTGGGACTAATCTGACATAACAAGACAAAGGAGAAGCAAAACTGAAAACAATGAACACAGGACGCAAGACTATCAAAGTAAAACAGGAAACGCAAGACAGGCACGGAGTACAAACTGCGACATAGTGACCCTATTGAGTGGGGAGACAGGGAACATAGAGACGTGGGACACGGGAAAGGCACAGAGTAGACATTGGAAATACACAAATATAGAAACCAGGATAACTAGATGTAACACAGAACACAGGGGAGGCACATTAACAAAAACCAGAAATACTAAAGGAGCTAAAAATCTAACAGATCAGACCACGAGAAACGGCTAGATCACAGAACACTAAATAATCAAAAACATAAACACTGGCTCGCTAGACCCAGGACCATGACAGGTATAGACATAAATATGGGAATTATAGTTCATTGCCCTACATTTTTTTATTAAAGAGTTGATTTATTTAATGGGACATATTCATGTACTCAACAGCCAACTAGGTCAACCTACCCGGGGCTAGGGTGTATGCCGGACCATTGTAAAGATTTAAAGAATAATTGTTTTGATTATCAGTGACTCCATTTAAGTGTGTTTTTCTCTTCCAGTGTTCATCGATGATTATAGAATTAATAACTGACCTGTATTACTTGGTAGAACTTTTCTCTTCACAAATCTCCATTAAAACACATGAATACTGGCAGCGTTGGTGCTCATAGAATGAAATTGAACAGCAATATCAAATTGTTAATAATAAGAACAAGTCGGCTAATTAGAGGCAGATGCTGCTTTAGTTTGGAGCTAATATATCATGATGTGAAACAAGTTCTCAGTGCTTCATTTATTTTTTGTTACATGAACATAATGCAGACAAAATGAGAGGCTGGGCGTCATTCATCATTTAGGTGCTGCCACAGATTAAAGCACAGGGGAACAGACAGACACACACGCAAAGTCAACTTCTCAAAAAGAAAGTGTGTGTGTGTGTGTGTGTGTGAGGGAGAGAAAGGAGGAGAGAAATCAAAGAGTATGCCTCGGTGTTTTGATGTTATTGTCATATAGAAGAGAGTCCCACGCTCTGTATGACACTCTGCATGAACCCAGAGCTTACAACACACACATAAAAACACACGCATACACACACACACACACTTGTGCCCTCTTAGCAGCAATGCACACACAAGCTCAAGCACACACTTACTGCCAGCAGCACAGCACATTTCAGTGGCTAACACTGGGTTTTAAAGTGTGTTTTTGTATTCAGCAATAAAAGGCTGCAGAACTGTGACACACATGATTGATTAGTTGGACAGATTCCCACAGGTCAGACACCACCACAGTAAAGAGATTTCACGCGGTGGCTCTGTGGAAATTTTTTTTCCTTTGATTTTTATCATTATGATTGTATTTGCTCCCTCATGAATGTATTAAATTGGACCAGCGATAGCTCTGTTGAACAAGATTAGGCGGCAGAGGAGGGGAGAAGGTGAGAGGTGTGATGAGAATGTTTGTTCTGGGAAACCCACAAGAGTTCCTGTACAAATGCCAGATCTAAAATGTTTAGCTACAGCAAACAGGGTGTCACCTGTGTACAAGATGCATGTAAACTCTGAGCTCTGCGTGAGATTTTGTAGCGACAGTTTAGCAATTGTTTGTCTCATTGGCTGTGGAGTGATTTGCCCTTATCTGCTGCCGCTTTTCATTTTGCGCCTTATCTCACAACAGCAGCCATGAATAAAAGTAGTTGACAACATTTTTTCTTGGTTTTTTGCAGATTTTAATTAGCTGTATTGACTGGCAAGGAGGTAAAATTGGCCGTTGTTAAATGTAGATGTATTTGGTGTCTGTGTGTGATTTCTAGCAGTTTTTACACTCTGAGATGTTCTTCTTCTTCCTAGCGGTTTATATCCCGCGACGCAGGGTCCGCTATCTTGCATGCCTTCCTCCACTTCTTCCTATCAAGGACGTCTTCTGGTGTAACATTCACAGCCTTCATATCATAGCTTATGCTTCTTCCTGCTCCTTTTTGAACATGCAAGTTATTTGGAGTTGCGGTTGCTCGTTTTCCTTTTGTTTTGCTTTGTTCATTTGTCTCTTTTAATTCTATTTTGTTGTACTTTTTCAACATGTTCAAAATAAAGATTCAATCAATCAATCAATCATCCTTGATTCGGTCCATTACATTACATGTTACATAAACAAATTCACTATTAGCAACCACACAATTTCTGCTTTCACATTAATAAAAAAGTTTAAAGTGTTAACTAAACTTGAATAAAGATAAAGAAACAACTGCATTTCAAAGGGTAGGACTCGCATGTTAAAATAAGACCCTGTACATGTAAAGTAACGACTGCAACAATAAATGCAACATTTAAGATTGTGTTTTGTGATAGAGCCCTTAAGTAATCATTTCCTTTTTCTCACACTCTTCTTCCATCACTATTGTAACGCACATAAGATAATGATTCTTATCATCCTAATCCTCTCTGCCCTTCATGTCATTCTCTCCTCTCATGCCTGTGATGACTTTTCCGCTCCACCCGTTATTCATTTTCACCATTGTCCTTTTTTGTTCCATCACATTGCTTATCCTCTTTCTCTGCACCACCATCTTCCTGCCTGTTCCCGTCAGCACTCTTTGTGTTTTCTGTAATCCTCTTCTGCCTGAAAGTGGAAAGTGGCTGCAGGCCTTTTGATGGCCAATGGATAACTCCTACCTCGTGCATAAGATAAGCTGAAAATGTTTGTGCATGTAAAGTTTTCATTGTTAGGTGAGGAGAGTTTGTTTTTTAATTATTATTACTCTGCTGGTTCAATGTCACAATAATATTTCAATAATAAATACAATGTGGCACTTTTTATCTGTGTCAAGGTCAGGGTCATATATCCTTACCTCATCCCTTTTATTCATATTATCTTTCTCTTTTCTTCCATTTTTACTTTTATTCTGCTTAACAGACAACTTTGCTTCTATTCTATTCCTACAAGAAGAATGATGATATGCAGAGTTTTGGAGCACGGATTAGCCATATACACTCTAGATCTAAATAAGCTAAACCATAAATATGTTGAGCATTGTGAAAAGTTTTCCCATTAGTTTTGTGATCTTAGGTTATCCAGAAAATAACATGTCATGTCGTTTTGATATTAACAGCAAGAACAAAATAATCTGTTCTTGTTTGATTTTGAATGATTAGTGATTTCTAGCATTTTCTGTTTTCAAGTCATTGTCTAGCTTCGAACCTTAACTTAAGTTTATTTATGTATCTGTGGTTCCTGGTCTAGTAACAGTTCTAACTTCCTGTCTTATTTTGATAGTTACTTTTGTGTGTTCCTGTTTTGATTATGTGCACCTGTGTCTAGTTTCCCTGATTATCCTTTAGTGCGTCGTGTGTCCAAACAATGCTGACTTTCCTGTCTTGTTTTTTTGACTGGGTGTACCTTTAACACCCAGTCATTCTGCCTGAATTCTGTTGTTTCTTTTAGATTTTTATTTGTTTTTTTTGTTTGTTGGGTTATTTTCAACTTTCTAACAAAAAAGGTGTGTTTTTCTTTACACTCCCTTCCTACTGAGTCCTCATCCTATAGTTCTCTGACACAGCCAAGTGGCCGAATATCTGTTCCTGTCAATAAATTTGGACTTTTTCAGGGGGTTTTTTGATTTGTTTTTTTGTGATAAATGAATATTTTAGGAGAAAATAGGAAGAAAATTGTAAGGCAAAAGAAGCGCATTTAATGGAAATCATTTTTTCATGTAGTTATGCCAGTAAAACTCAGGTTGCAGGAAGGGCAACAAAATAAAACACTGAAATCATTTTTTCATTCAGTGGCTCTCACAATATCTCTCTACCAACCAGTGTCTGTTGTCTATAAAAGCATCATATATGCACTTGTTAAGTTTCCTAATAGTCTTCAAGTTGTTATTAAGAACTTATTTTAAGCATCTAAAATAAACACATTCATTTTGTAAAATATTTTCATCATACAAACTGTGTTGATATCTTGAGCTTGATCTGTAGTAACACAATTAAGAAGAAACAATCTTAATAATGAATAATACAGAGAGTAAGAATACACAGAGAATACAGAAAGTAATGTAGACAAGAAGCAGAATGTAGTATGATACAGAAAATCTAAAGTATAAGTACATTAAACCTGTACTTCAGTAATTTACTTATTGTAAAGTATATCCTTCTGGTCTTCTGAATTAATGTCTCCTCTGTGTGAGTGACTGAAAAACAGGTATCATCACTATAGGATGGGACAGAATTTGGCACCCTCAGCTGTCACCAAATTTCATGTTGTTTTCTGGATGTTCTCCAAGGATATAATATGATATGATATAGGATATATTCCAGGACTTGTATTGCTTACTGATAATCAAAATTGTATTTTTTCTCCTTCCTTTAAAAAAATAAAAGGACAGCCCAAATGGGAGACTTATAAGCTGCATTATAAGAAGCTACATGGATGAGTCTACAAGGTCTCGACTGAAAGAACAGGGAAAAGACGCAGAAGTTTTCTTAGACTGGGTTTTTGTTTGTTTTATGAGCATCTGCTCTTGACATGGCTGACCTCTCACTCTGTCCCTTTTTTTGTGGACCTCATTACTCTCTCTGTCTCACTCTCCAAACATACACAGCAGAGTCCAGGCTGGGTTTCTGGACCTCATTAGTTTTCCAATTAGCTGCTGTCATCTGTCAACTGTCCTCCTGGTTACTTGGGGCTCCATGACACCACAGCCAATTCTCTGAATTCTCTGCCCTGATTCGTCTCACTGGGAACAGGTGGACTTCCTGCTTTTTCCTTTTTTTTTCTTTGTTTGTTTGTTTGTGTCTGTTTGTTTTAGAGAAAAGGAACGACCTTAAGTGCCAATGCTCCTCCTAAAGTTAGAAAACACACTAACGGAAAATAGAAGTGACACTAGTTTAACACAGCTTTGCAGCAAATAATCTATTAACCTAAAAAAGATTATTATTCATTTAAGTAAAATGACACTAAATTCAAAATAAACAAAAGCACAAAGCTGATATTCAGATTGCATGTCCACAGAGACACTTTTGATGTCCTTTTGAAGAGAAATGTTCAAAGCTTTATCCCCTCACTGTTTCAGTGCAAAACGATCAGACTGATATATTTGCTGTACAGCTGTATTTTGGATGGATGTCTTTAATGGAAAAGACTTTGCTGCTCTGTTACTTCCCAGTTCTTTTCTGCTCCTAATGACTGAATGTGGATCAAAGGGGAAATTTTGAACTCAAAACACTGTCATTAGTTTGAACAGGTTGTGTTATTACACTGCAGTTCAGATAAAACATGCACCAATGCCCACTTTATTAGGTACACATTTGACTTGAGGATTTGGGGACATATTGACATGACAGCATCATGCAGTTGCTGCAGATTTGTTGTGAAACATGATGTGAATTTGCTGTTCCCAAACATGCTCTACTGGTTTGAGCTAATAAGCTGCATTGACAAGCAGCTGAATTATCTATTTATCGCTCTAGTGAGGCTCCTGCTTAGTTGGAGGTTTGACTATAAGAAGTTTGTCTTCCTCATAAAAACTTTTCAGCACCACCTATACTAGAGGGAAGCCTTTTAAGCTAATGTTGCCACACCATTCTTTAAAATTCATCAATTAATTGGCGCTGGCCTGCTGCAAAACATCTTAGCCTTCCACAAGATGTTCTTCTGTTTTTGGGAGATCCAAACCCTGCTCTCTCTCTCTGTCTCACTATCCAGTATACTCCGGAACAGATGTAGACACACCTGCACCACAGCTTATTTCTCTCCTGATGCAAAACAAACCCTCCTCCGAGCTTACCCTTTGAGCTCCTAAACGTTCGTAGCCTCGGGACCTGCTGTTAAAGCTCCCAGATAAAAACACACACACACTCACACACCAGCTACTGAGCTGCTATAATATATGCACATGATAAATAATCTACAGTATATAGACAGGTTTCACTGGCACTGGAGGATTTGGTCTGTTAATGCTTCTTGTGTTTTATTTGAATGTTGATTTGTGGAGCACAGAGGTTTAGAGGTTAGCTCTGTTGTCTCACATTAAGGAGGTTCTTGTTTTGAGAACTTTGACTGTTCTAGGCAGACCAGCACACTGAGGGAAAAGACTATCACTCCCCCATCAATTTGTATTGATGAGAGGGGGGTAGCTAATCTTGTTAGACACACTAAAAGCAGGAGTCCTGGACCTGACAACATCTGTGGACAGGTACTGAGAACTTGAGCTGATCAGCTGAGTGGGATTTTTCACCATATCTTCTCACTTTCTTTAGAGCTACAGACAGTACCTGAGATTTGGAAACATGCGATCATTGTTCCTGTTGCTAAGGGCAGTTCTCCTAAGGTACTGAATGACTTTAGGCCTGTGGCTCGGACTTCTTTAGTGATGAAGTCATTTGAGAAGATAATTAAGAAGGAGATTTTAATGTATGGTGAACACCATCTTGACCCCTTCCAGTTCGCCTGTAGAGCAGGGAGAGGTGTGGAGGACGCTGTTGTCACACTCCTGCATCTCTTGTATAAGCATCTTGAGGCCCCCCACACCCATGCAAGATTATTATTTGCTGATTTTTCATCTGCATTTAATACAATTCAACCCTTCTTACTTGCTGACAGGCTTTACAATCATTTCAAGCTTGACACTACTCTGGTCGGCTGGGTGACAGACTTTCTGACTAATAGGTCACAATGTGTGAGGGTAAATCATGTCTTTTCTGATGTGTTCTCCTCCTCTACTGGATCACCCCAGGGTTGTTGCCTCTCTGCCCTTCTGTTCATTCTGTACACGAATGAGTGTCGCAGCAATTTCACAAACAGACACATCCTGAAGTTTGCTGACGACACAGTGATCGTCAGTCCTCTAGTGGGGGACGAGTCAGGCCATGGACAGGTTGTAGATGATTTTGTGAATTGGTGTGATGAGTCCTTCCTTTCACTTAACGTGTCAAAAAACTAAAGACATGATTATTGATTTTAGGAAGTCCTCTTATAGCTCATCACCCACTATCATTAAAACTGCCGATATTGGGATCGTTGAGAGTTATAAATATCTAGGTGTGGTACTTGACCATAAACTGTGTTTTGAATCTCATGCTGATGCCACTACTAAAAAAGTTCAACAAAGACTGTTCTTTTTAAGGAAAATGAGATCTTTTAATGTCTCATCTGAGATGTTGTCTTTGTTTTATGGAAGTTTTATCGAATCTGTGATCTCTTTTTGTATCGCTGCCTGGTTTGGTAACCTGACGGTGAAGAATAAGAATCGGTTGGGACTTCTGGTAAAAACTGCTAGCAAAATTTCAGGGCGCTGGCAAGATGGACTTTTGGCCATTTACAATAGAAATGTGCTTAGAAAGGCTCATTCTATTATTAATTGTTTGAACCATCCACTTCACAGTGAGTTTGAGTTGTTGCCTTCCGGCCGCCGTTTTAGAGTACCTGTGAGGAAGACTAAAAGACTCCAGGTCTCTTTTATCCCCACTGCATCTTGTCTCCTCAATGGCAAATAACTGTCCTAGGACCTTCTATCACCATTATTGTCATTATTATTTTATAGTATTGTTCTGTTTATTTATATCCTGCTGCTAAACTAATTTCCCCTTGTGGGACAATAAAGAAATTGAAATTGAAAATGAAATTTATGATCTGCTGTGTTGCTGGAGCCTTACTTTGTTGAGATGGGATGTTCTCTCTGTGCTTCCAGAGATCCAGCTTCCTTCCTCAATCCAAAACCATGCATATCTGGTCTATTTGTGCTTTAAAATAAATGTCAATGTAAATGGTTGACCGACTCTATCTGCACAGTTTGACTTGGTAATGCACTTCTTACTTACTTTGGATCAACATATATCGAAATGATTTCTTTCACATTTAAAATAACTTTCTTTTTGTGCTGTCATAATTATTATTTATCACTTATAACTCACTTATGTATCACTCGCAGTGTGTCAGTTTCACAGATATTGAAGGGAGCACAGAGAGGAGGAGAGCTGCAGAGTGTTAACATAAGTTAACAGCATGAAGTGAAATGACAGCTCTCTATCTCGCACTCTGTTTCTCTCCCCAGGGCGCTGCCATCTGGCCCTGCCGCCGCCACCAGTCACACACCCAGATTGCGTGTTCATTTCCATTTGTGCACAATATTACATTTTGTGAAAAAAAAATCCATTTTCATCAATGTTTTAAAAGCATCTCTACAGTGAAGTTATATTTATTTCAAAAAGGAAAGTTTGGGGGGGACCTTTTTTATTTTTACAGACAAAAATGTATATTTGCTCTTTGGTATATTTTTTTCCCTTTCCTGTATATAGTATATCAAATACAACATCAAGTCCAGTTTTCATGGTTTCTTTGTAGCTTAACTTTTGGCCCATCCTTAAGTTTTTTTGTTTGCTTGCTTGTTTTACTGTCGGGCTCTGTCCTTAATCACAGAAGCATGCATGTGTATCACATTACTGCTTCTCTATCAGCACAAAACAGACCTAATTATAGCAGTGTGTGGCAACGGCCCAGACAAAAGCCATTGTGTTATTTGTGTGTATGTGTGCATGTTTGAGCATGAATCTGTGCTGTGAAACCAGAGTAGATTACTTTTAATGCGTGCCAGTGGCAGAACCAGCGCTATGTTTCTGTCAGCAATGAAGCACCATGGTGTTTCTGGGTGTTTGTCTGTAAATGCCAGAGGAAAGGTCAGCTAAAAGTTGTGACTATCTCATATGACCAGAATTAAATAAATATTTAAATGAAAGAAGCAAACACAGAGCTGGTTTTATAGAGGGGATGTCGGTGCACCATGCTCATCCAGGGAACACGTCCAGGTCTTTTTAAACGGTGCGTATTTCAGAGGGGAGGTGATTTATAAACCTGTGTACAGAGCTGATGTGAAACTTGAACTGCTGGACTAAGAACACACACAAAAAAGTATGTAGTCAGTACATAGGATATTTGGAGTGCATTAGCAGCCACTGATGTACTCCAAAAGCAGCCTCAGTTCTTCTGGGAGTGCTTTCTGGCAGCAAAAATTCTGTAAAGCCACAAGAGCTTTATTGAGGTCAGACACGTATGCTGGGCAATGAGGCCTGACTCTCAGTTTGTATTACAGTTTATCCCAAAGGTGAATGAATTTGAGGTCAGGGCTCTGCACAGGTCAGCCAGGTTTTTCAACAAAAAGAAAAGAAAAGTCTCTTTTTTTATCTTTTTTACATATTATTCTGAGGTGACTGGACTTTAGAGGACAGGACAGTCATGAGCCGACGTCAAACAAAGGTTTTGATTTACCAGCAGTAAAAGCCAACTGTCTCCCAAAAATAAAAAAGTTAATTAAATGCTGATGGATTGGACTAGTCCATTTTTATCATAGATTCTCAACCCTTCCCTACAGTACAGATGTTGCATAATGTAAAATGAAGATAAAAATTAGCTAATCACAAGGGTCCTCATGTTCTGTAGTGTTCATGTTTAATGCCTTGTATCAAAGTCCCAGAGTTTGGTGATGTGCTCGAGACTCATTCCCTTCCATTTTAGTGCCATTGTCATGTTTTCCTTTGTCTTTAAAATCTTGTTTAATGTTCACATAAGTTGCCATTTTGCTTATTTTCTTTTTTAGGCATTAATCATTTCTTTGCACTTGACAGCATCAGATTACTATGCAAGTCATTCACATACAGGAAACTGATTATAATAGTTCCTTATTTTAAATTAGGCACATGAAGAAGACTTTAAATCATCTGTTTTGTTTTTTTTATTTAATTTTATTGTGTTTTTATGATTTTATTTATTTATTTATTTATTTAGTTCACAGAATCCCAGGAACATTTATATTTTCTCAGAAAGTAAGATAGAGAAAGAAAATCATCACATGATAGATTATATTAAGCTACAGAAGCACAGGGAAGAGTGGTGAGCCCTTAAGCACCGTCACAAATTATTCATCCTTTTGCTAATATACACAAATACCCCATGCTGGAATGTTTACTCTTTAAGGATTTGAAGTGCAACAGCATGTCGAGCAAATTTTCCCAAAATGTTTTCGTTGACATCACAAGAAGGTTAGTCTCGTAGCATTTGCTCAGCACGTCAGTGTCATATCTAACCACCTCATTTCAAGTTGGATGATGAATTACATAACTGGTTCTCCGGCTCTTATAAGTGTTGTTATTCCATTAAGAGTCAGGCTGTTGTCACCACGTGGAAAGGGATTTATAGTTAAATGATGACACAAATCCCCACATTTATCTGCACTGCTTCTTCTAAAGTATTGCTTCATGGGGAGTTTTTTTCTGTTTGACTTCTACTCTTATCTTTTGTCGTGTGTTTTTATTATTTTTTTTCCTGGATGTTGAATGGCACAAAATCCACTAGGATTTATAAATGCAGATGAGGAAGCTGGGACAAGCACAGCCTGCAAAAGTGTTGCTGAGCTTCTGGTTTGGCGCCTGCCTGCCGACATCAGGTTGTTCTTTTAAAAAGTCAGGCTTGCAGTTTGGGGCCAGTAGAGGAAAAAAGTTTTTTTAAAACGGATGTTTCATAAATAAAGGACTTGCTTTGTAGTCTATTGATGGATTACAGAGCAGCTGTCAAAGCCCATTCGAGACTCTTTCATTCATTCAAACTCAAACAGACAGCTCCATCTCCACCTTCATTTGCAGTATTTGTTTTGGATTATTTTTCAAGCTGTGCATACATACACATTTCCCCTGCACAGTTTGACCACACACTGTGTTTCTAATAGTCCGGAAAAGGAGTTTAAAAAAGCAGAACATGCCTGTAATTTTAGGCAAACCACAGAATGCGGGGAAAAAAGAAATATCTATCAAAATGCATCTGCCATGAATAGAGAATGATGACTTTCAGATGCTCTGTTTGGCCAGAGCTTTACATTTAATAATTCCACAGCTGTTTTTATTCTGTAAGAGATGTGAGAGCAAAGTAGAAATATGGTTGCTAAATAATTATTTACTGATTACTGTTATCATCATTCAAATAAATTTGGATCTTTTTGTCAGGTTAGTTTGAACTGCAGTTTTACATCATAATACATCATAATCTGATTTAACAGAATTATTATTAATGTGCAGAAGTATTGAGACAGCCTTCATTATTTTACATTTTGCACTAAAGGAGCCTGACTTTCTTGTAATTTTGTGAAGTGGTCTAAAGCAACAGTTCAGCAGGCTTTCTAAAGGCTTTTTCCAGTCCTTGTACGTGATCCTTTTCAGGGGAGGATTTCTTTTTGTTTGTTAAGATTGTCATGGTCCTGGGTTTGTTTCCACAGCTTCCTGAGGTTTTTTTGGGCTTTCTAATTTAGTTAATCTCAATATTATGTGATTCCAGGTTTGTGTTGTATTTAGGTTGTTTCTTATTTTTGTACTACTTAGTGAATTTTGTCTTGTTCTTGGTCGTCGCCTTAGTTTTATTCCTTCCTTAATGTTTCTCTTTCCCTCGTGTCAGTTCCTTCTGCCTTTTGTACTTTCCCATTGATATTTCCCTTTCTGTTTCCTGTGTCTCTTCCCCGTCTTTGGTCCTTTTGTGAAATCAGTCTGTTGTTTCCCCCTCTGTCTTGCTAGTTGTGTCCCCACATCTGGGTGGTCTCAGTGTCCTGTCTCTATTTTCTGTTTAGTTCTGTCAAGTTAGTATGCCTTTTGGCCACTGTGTTAGTTACTTCCTGTTTTACTTTGTTAGGTCCTTGTCCTGTATATGCCACATTCAGTTTAACGTCACCTGTCTATTTAGTTAGATTCTGTTCACCTGTTGCGTTTTCTCGTGTCATCTCTTGTGTATATGTTGTCTCTGCCTCCATTTTTCCTTTGTAGCGATCTCCCTTGTTTTGCAGTGCTGTGTGTTGAATGTTTCCCGCAATGAGTGAAACCACACTGAATGCCACATTGCATTCTTTTGGTGAAGCTATGAAATAAAAAGCTTGTGCGATTCGTCCTTGAAGAAGAAACTGGAAAGAAAGAGGGCAAAAGAAGAAGTGGCTTTAACTGTCTGGAGAGCTATTCCTGGTGAAATTACTGATTTAATTTCTTTAATCACTTAAAGAAGTTAAAAGAAAGCTTGTCTGAGAAATTCTATGTTGAAGAACAAAGATATTTATACCAAATTTTGTTTTTCAAGCTTATTAGAAGCTTTTGTGTTGTGTATTTTCATGTTTGAGCGTTTCAGTAAATCACTGCATATATTTCCTATTTTCCAGCCAAAATATAAAGGAATGAGGGTGTGACTCAAGACTTTTGCACAGTGCTATAGATCTTGAAAGGGCACCAAGGCTTGAGATGAGGTTCACTTTATTTCTCAGTTGTTTGTGTGTGATTATGTGTGCTGCATATACTTTTTGATAAGCTCTTTTGTTTCTACATCAAAACAAACCTGTCCGCTGTTATGCTTTGTGTGCGTGAGATGCATGGCTATTTTTCCATCTTTCACCTGTCTTTGTTTTCAGTCTCATTCATATTCTCCACTGATTCTCCACTTGTCTGTGATTTTTCTTTCTGGCATATTTCCGGTTTATTCTTTCTGGTAGTTTTTAATCGTCTTCAGTGTAGCCAAAGCAAATACATCCAGACAACCACAAGTCCCTTTTCACCTCTCAGTGGATTTTCTGTCTACCTCAGATTTTAATATATATTAAATGAAAGCCTGTTTTCCTAGCAGCAGGCGTTTTATTTTACTCCCTGTAATTTGACTTTAACTGATAGAAAATGAAGAAACTTTTTTGACTTGATTTAGATTAGACATTATTGTGATGGATGCAGGGAAATCCGGCCATTTAGACACTACGTGTTTCCTTTAGTTTATAACCAGGTACTGGAATCTTTCACTTACCGTACAGTCTTTGAATCTCCTCTTTAAAATATTATTTTTATGTAGTTTGGTGTTAATTGCCTCTGTCCTCAATTAAATGTTTTACTTTGATTTTTGTTCTGAGTGTCTTTGCATCATTGCTCATTTACTGACTATTTAATCATTACCAGAGGAAATGTTAATTCGAGGTTACAGCTGAGCACTGTGTGGTAGCTTGGGATACTAATTAACTAGACTCGTATGTTCCCTACAACTATACATCAAAGTACTTTGTTGGCTAAGAGGGCAAGCTCTACAGGATCGCAGCAAACTAACTGACAGTGCTTTGTTTTAAAAGGATGCTTCACATGAGCCGATGGGAATACAAACTGATGCTGGGCCCAGTGTAGCTTTAAATGAACAAAGTAATTAAGGTCTGGATGCTTTGAAGCAGGACGATTAGATTTCCAAGATCATTTGGTTCAAATAAGTAAAAAAAATAAAAATGTGGGGGGAAAAAACCCTGAACAAAGAAACTCTTAAAAATTGCCTTCGATTTAACACCTCTGTTTAATCTACAACAAGGCAATGAGCTTAAATGTTTCCTTTTTTCTCCCAAACTGGACATGACAGACTGACAGAGAATTGCAATTGATTCTGTGCGTTCTTTTGGATTAGATCACTTTCTTAACCAATTGACGTCGATAAACAATCAAGCTTTACAAGATGGTTTTCAAAGATTCCTCCTATCAGCTTTCAGGCAAACCGGACAATAATTAAACAGAATCTGGCTTTGATTAAAGCACAAAACAAAAAAAACTCATTCCTTTCAACTAAGTTTACAGCCGGTGTCTGCTTCTTTTTTTTTTTTTTTTTTTGCTTTTTTTGGGGGGGCACTTTGTGCATGTCTATGTATCACAAATGTATGTGACCAGACGTAACCAGAAAACTTTGATATTCACGCTCTTCTTTCCATCATTGCCTTTCCTTTAAAGGAGTCAGAACTCTGAGTCTCTGTCACTTTATTAGGTACACCTTCCTACTACCTTGTTGCCTTCAGAATGGCCTCAATTCTTCTTGGTATAAATTCAACAAGATGCTGACATTCCTCAGTGATTTTACTCAATATTGTCATGATGCATCATCCAGCTACTGGAGATTTGGGAGTTCTCCAGCCATCAGAAGGTGGATGCACTGTGGTCATAAAGGGATGAATGTGGTTTGGAGCAATGCTCTTGTAGGATGTGGCATTTAAATTTTGCAGTTGGTGCTAAGGGGCCACCACACCATTACACAGCTTTTGGTGAACCTATGTAGTTTCAGTTTCCTGTTCTTAGCAGACAGGAGTGGCACCATGTGTGGTCTTCTACTGCTGTGGACCATCTGCTTCAAGTTTTGGCGTGTTGTATGGCCAGAGACACTCTAACGAGCGGTTATTTGACCTACTGTTGCCTTCCTATCAGCTTGAGGCACTCGTGTCATTTTCCTCTGACCTCGTCCTTGGATATCCAAAAGTTGATTCTGTTCATCTGGACGTAGCATTTTCAGTGGGAGAAACGTTTCGTCACTCATCCAAGTGACTTCTTGTGACGAAACGTTTCTCCCACTGAAAACGCTACGTCCAGATGAACAGAATCAACTTTTGGAGATTTACTTACCTGGATGATTGAGTATGCATCAAGACCTTGTGCTTGGATATTTTCCCTTTTTTTTAAGACCATTCGTTGTAACACCTAGCAATTGTTGTGTGGGAAAAATCCCAATTGGACCAGCCCATTGTATGAACAAATACACCACTTTAACCAATCGTCTGCCTGAATACAATATTTATCTCAACATATTTAACAATATTTTGCAATTTATCAAATATAAATCAAAAATCTAAAAAAGACCAATTTTTTTCTTGAATGACGTCTGTGAAATGAATCTCAGCACTTTTGTTTTCCACAACAACACATTTTATGGTCCAAAATACCTGATTTTGAAATAACTAAAGCAAAAAAAAGGTAGCTAAACCAATGACAAGCTTCAAGTTTCACGATGTGATAAGGAATGCTGTTTCCTTTTACCACTCTGATTGTTGACAAGACATCCTGACATGGAATGAGAAGGCGAATCACTAAAATAGAAAACATTTGTAGAAAAGACACTAACAAGGAGGAGGCGAAGGTCTGAGCAGACTGCCAAACGGCATGAGAAAAAATTTGTGGTATTTCCACTATAGTCGCTGCTGGAGGGGGTAAAGATGAGGACAGGCTCAGCACAGTGCACGTGAGCCTGCGTGGGGTGTGCTTAGAGATAATTGACACGTTTTCAGGCAATAATCTATAAGCAGCGTGTGCAGGCATGAACATGTGAGCTTGATGATCGTGCACACAAAGCTGAGATCTCCTGGGACTGAAGAGAAGCTAATAAATGTGGATGCGCATGAAGAAAGGATGGATGAAAGCGGCCCTGATCTACTTTCTGCTGGAGGAAAGGCGATAAGGCTCTTTATGCTAGAAATGCTACTAATATACCGTATGCGTGTGAATATATAAGCCAGATTTGAGCACTATTGAAATTTAATTTACTTCATTTAAAATACTACAATAACAGATTTTCACGCTGTAAAATCTTTTTGAAGCACAGGTGCCTCCAATTTGCTTTAATTTCCCCTGAGATATTTCTAAAACTTGTTTCAAATCCAGCTGCTTAACATGACTGAAAATAAATAATGACAGAGTGTTTGTCAAGTTTTGTTGTTCATCTGAGGATATATTTACCTCGAGAAATTTCAAGACCTAATAAGAATAGATGATTTTTATTTTGTCCTGTAAAACCTTGTGCAACCATGCTTAAGTGAGTGAAAAATTTAGAAGGTTTTGAATTTTCTGAGGAACGCAGTGGAGCACACATCATTATGATAATGGCCAATTTTTTTGAAATGCCAGGATATTTTCTGAAATCATGTGGGAAACACTGACAATGAAACACCTAAATGGCTCTGAGAGTAGAAGGAAAAAGAGTCTCTAGACTCGCAAACACACAGTTTTCACTTGTCTATTTTGTTGCCTATTGTAAGTGACCTTTACTGCACTATAAGTAAATACGTTATCTTTATTCTGCCTGGGGCAGATTAATAGATCTGTGCTCCACACGCACTGCACAAATTCACTATTACAAAGTAAATGACTCAGAAGACCTCTCTGGCATACAAAGTATCTGGTGTTGACAGATGCTTAGAGATACTATGGTAATGAGTGTTCGTCGTGTACGATTCTTAAGTCTTTTCAGGAATACTGCCCAAGAAAATGGCACGTTGCATAATTATTTCCTGAAGCATGGGCTTTTTGTTTAGAAATCTTAGTAAATAACTCCTTGCACGCAAGCATGTGCGTGCATGTCAAGTTGTTTCAGCAACAGGCAGTTAGAAGATACCCTTTGGCATTTGTTAACCCAATAGAGCTGATCTATTCAGATTTAGGTGAGTGCAAGGATAAGGACTAGTAAAAGACCTTAAATGGAAATGGCTTTTATAGTGTTTTCACCACAGTGACATTTTACAGTCAAATACATGTTTACTTGTAAGTCCATGAGTCACTGATTCTCTTTCTTCTTTTAGCTTAACATAATGATATATAGAAATGCACAAATGCATGTTTTGCACTAGCATTCAAAAACGTACCTGTGATTATTAAATATTTTACAGACGTTAAATTGCATGTTGCACTCATGCTCTTGTATCTTGCACAGGTGTTTATGCCTCACTAAAATGTTCTTACTCTCCACTTACATGAGACAAACAAAGAATTTCTGCATAGTGGAACTGTAATTAACTTAATTTCGTCACAGACACGCTAACTGCTGGGTGGAAATTTTCCACTGCCAACCACATCAAGTTTAAAGTATGAAAGTCAACTGTATTATCAACCTGACTACAAATGTGTGTTAAAGCCAGTGACTGGGCTTACCTTATATGTTTTCAACATTTTCTGCTTTATATCTCTAATACTGATTATATGAAAGGGATTCAGCAAATTTGAGCTTACAACATGAATTGCACAACTTTCAAAGTAAAAGATTTTGGAGAACTTATCAACACCCGTGCACCTGCCTGACTAACAGAGCGTGTGAAAACACCTTGCTCATCTCAGTTGAACTATGTCCTGAGGAACATGTAGGCTGCTGTGTGGAGGCATTTTTTGTCCAGTTAGGACATGCCATCATTATGAAGATATTCTAACTTAAGGAGTGTCTTGGTTTAGGCATGATTGTGTTTTTCCATGTTTTTTTTTTTCTTTGATAACGAATTGCATTTAACCAAGCAGATCTTCACAACAGGCCGTCTGGTTTCAGAGATCTGTGTGCATTTATCAAGCTGTGGAAGCAACATTTGACAACATTATTAAAGATATACTTTACTGTTAATGTCCCATTGTACTGCTTGCGTGTGTCTGTTGTAGTTGCAGCTCACTGATTACTGACTGAGGGCATCTGTGTGAACGTATGGGCTGAATCTTGGTGCTCATATTCATACATTTATTTGTATTTCTTTTAAATAAAACTTTTGGCATTTAGAAACATTTTCATATTTTGCTTGAATTTGTCCCCGTGGGGAATTTTGTTTTGGGGAAAACATCAGCACTAAACATAATAAACAGCATACATAAAAGTGATTGTCCTCTTATTTTCAATGAAAAACTGTGGTACCATAAACAATACACTGAAAATATGAGGAAGAAGTATTCGTAGCTAACAAATTCTAAATCAGTCCAAATGGCTGAAACCTTTTATTGCACTACCATTAAACAGTGAAATGCTCTAAAATAGTTGCACAAAGTGCCATATTCTCCAGGCATACACCAGCTGACATAAGAGCTCAGGCTTTGACGTACACCGTGTATGTAATTTTGAATTTGTGCATGTTTTCCCCCATCTCTCTGATGGGAAATGAAACCTCAGATCTCGTCACTAAGAGGATTACTTGAGAGGAAAAGACTGATATCTGCAAATCACTATTCAGGGAATGTACAGTGTGCTCATAAATCCTTCTTTTATTTTTCTCCTCTGGGCACAGGATGACTTTTGGATGTAAATTTTCTCAAGGTTTTTTTTTCTATTTAATTTTTTTTATTGCATTGAGTTTAAAGACCATAATTTGTAAATGTGCAGATTGCAAGTATGCACAGAGTATGCATAGAGTGCACAGGTGTCCAGCATGCACATCTTGTTTATGGGGTAAAACTGTATTTCTTTATTGTAGGTTAAAAAAGTAAGTAAATAAAAATCAATATTGTTCAAACTTTTTTTGGTTGGATGCATAAATGGCCACAGTAGTGGCTTGTTTTTAAAATACCATTCTGCTGCCATACATATCGACTAAGACATCATGTTGCTGTTAATCTGTGTCTAAAAGTTGCCCCTCAGCAAATCAGCTTTTTTCCTAAGGATTTATTTTTTTTAAATTTTTTCAAATTGGCTGGTGGTGGTTAAAATGTAGTCGGCCAAAATTATAAGAAACATTATCAATAATAGCTGTTAATGAAGACAGCAAATGTGCTACATGGCACTTTATGTATGTGACAACTTTGACTTCCAGTTGCTGTCTTCCATCTACTGCTGCTATATTTTATGCCTGAAGCTGGCACCAGATAAGCCAGCTAAGCTGTATTGTTTTGACTCACCCTAAACGCTCCACAATGAAGTTGCTGCTAATGGGATCTCAGATTTCTATTTGGGTTTGTGTCAGTTTTCGGTTTTGCCATCTGGAGCCAGGCTGTCCTGGACTCTCCCGATAGTTTTAACAACCTCTTCTGACTCCCAGCTCATCACATACTGATGCTTGGTCAGGATCCATGGGCGTCAGACTGTGACAGACTGAGCACCTCTTTAGCATCATTTTTCAGCTTGCATGATAGTGCGGTAGAGTTTGGGTCTCTTGACAAGTCAAAAAATGTGAGGAGACTGTGGGCAAAACGGGCCCATAGGTGTTGTTACTGTCACTGTAAAGATAACCATGCTAAACAAGGATATGTCACAGGTGCAAGAGTGTGTGTGTGTCTGTGTGTGTGTGTGTCTACCAAAGATTAGTCATGTAATTCCTTGCCTACTTTATTTTATTTGAAGAAATTAAACTATTACCTGCCTCCCAAGTGATACCTCTTCTAAGTTTTTTTCATTTTTCCTTTTCTTCATCATGTGGAAAATCAACACTGAATTAAGAACTGATTCTTATTCCGTGTGTTTGTGTTTCATTTGGTCACAGACGAAAGTTGAGCTTGCTGAGGTGGTTCTAGCATTTAAGTGAGCTGCCTTGCCGTGTTTGGAGTATTTTCAACAAGGAGATGGCCCTTCGTCAGATTCAGGACACACTGGAGAGGTTATGCTTCTCTGTTGCCTTGGGACCACCTTGAAGTTCCCCTGGAATAGCTGGAGGAGGTGGCTAAAGTAAGGGAGGTCTGAGAATGGACAGATGCATCCATTGATGCATGCTTGGATGCTCACATGACAGTCCAGAATAAATGGGGTCCTATGGAGCAATCCAAATATGTAACGCTGTGGGGGTAAATGTTTTTACTGGCAATTTTCATTGTGTTGTCAATAGAAAAGGTCGAGATAACAGGTGCCATTTTTAGATTGTTGGAGGTGTTACTGTGAATTGGCTCCATTCTCAGGAGAACAATGTGGAATTTGACCAGCAGTAAGCAGAAATTTACTTTGTCAAGTGATTTAAAAACATCTACTAGTATGGCTCATTAATAAGAAATAATCCTTTAAAACAAAAATACAGTAGAACTTTTGTGTCACAATATTAAATGATTACACAAATGCATAGTGTATAAACAGTGTAATGTCATTGTCACAGTCTGTCCATGCTTGTGTTTTCACAGATGCCTCAGAAAAGCACATTAGGTCTTGTCTGGCTCCAGCAGCAGCCCGTGGTGCCCTTTCATGGGACAGCAGCCCAGGATGGATCATGCTGTCGTCTCCCCAGTGTTTGAAGTCTTCTTTCACCTTGCCTCGTCTTCCCACAGGCGGTTGGGGTGTCTTTGAAATTAAGCAGTGATGCATCTAAGGTGCCTTCTGTTAGAATTCATGGTTTTTGAAACCACCATGTACAGTAGATGGATCAAACACAGAGATCGCACAGAGCAGAGGTATGGTGCGCAGCATAACACCAAAGAGGAAAACATGATGTATGACTGCATCCACAAGCATCAAAACTCTATTTACTTTGACCTTAGCCTCAAACCCTTTAAGGGGGTGTATCTCAGTACATGATAGGCAGATACACCTGCAGTTGTATCTGGTCAGGGCAGGACACCATTATGACACAGGAGGTTTTTTTCAGTTTTTCATCATTTCAACATTGAATTCAGTGGGTTGAAGCTGAAAGGTATGTCCTGCTATAAAATTCGCATGCAAGAATCTTTGCAGGATTACTCAGAACCGCATGTTCGTGTGGGTCGAGTTCCTCAGCTTCCTGACGTGTCAGTTCCTCGAGTGTGCGTACAAATGTATGCAAAGATAAGATAGCAAATGACTCCAGTGGAAATAAAAACCCACGCAGTAAGCAGCTAAAAGTGTGCCTTGAAAAACTATGCGTGCCGAGTGGGTGTGAGACAATCCTGGCATACGTCAGTTGTTCTGAACAGTTGTCACGGGTGGAAATAAAAAGACGCTTTGTTCAACTTTGCGTTATTTTCCAGCATGCCTGATGCCACATGAAAGCATCCGAGTGACGCAGATTTAGAGATTCATATTCAACTATTATAGCTATTCCAAAGAAGAAATACCAGAGCACTGACTCCACACAGAAGATAAATGTTTGGTGCTTCCTTCCCATTCTTCAGTCGTCTTTGTAGTTTTCTTTGCCCTCTAATGACTCATGAACAAACACGATTGTGAACGTCAGCGATGGAAGAAAACGCTGCATTGTTGTTGCTACTCTTGCTCATCAAATGTGCAGTGATGCAACTTATTCCTAACAATCTGCAGTGGGGCTGACATCCATCGGTATTCTTTGCAGCTCGTGGGTTCATATATGGGTTCAGCAAAGGAGTGTTTACATCAGGTGACATTTTAACCAGATGAAAATCTTTTATCTTACAAGACAGTGAAAATAATGCAACCTTGACACATTTTCAGTAAAAAACTAGTGATGTTCTTTGATTTATTTTATTCACTTAATCTTGGTTTACCTTCTACAATATAATTTCCCTGATGTTAAACCCACTTCTTCTCTGCTGTTTCTTGTGTTTTTCTACACATGTTCTTTTTATTCATCGTCTCTTTTTTCTTCTTTTTTTTTTACATCTGTGAAGTGAAGCCAACCAGTGGTGGGATAAGCGTAAATTTGTCCCTAGTGTTGAAAAATGTCCAACTCTTGGATGCATTTTCTACATAATTCACGCTGCCTGGAGTAAATCAGTGTCTGTTTACATCTCCTCAAAAGCTTGGATTTCAGAGGCAGCGTGTCAATGTGCAGAAGCGTACACAAGTGGCAAGCGTTTTCTCTGGATGGCACAGAACTGGCAATCCATCCTATTCAGTTTAACATGCTTCAATTTGAGCAATATGTTTTCAGTCATTTCTAGACTTTTTAGCGTTACTGCAGGGACATTTGCAAAGAAAAAATGAAGGTTTGGGAATAAATAACGGTAACAGCTGGACTTCCTTGTGGAAATCAACCAGAGACTGAATGTGCACAAAGCATACACATTTTGCACGCACACTCGATCTCAGCGAGGGAGCTGAAGCTTAATTTATTTTTCTCTCATGTCTGTCAATCACTGATTTATTTTATTTTACAGTAATTGTTGTCAACAACTACACATTTCTTCCTGCTGGTGTTTCATGAAAAACAGTTTCACTCTTCACTAAAAGTGTAGCCTGCGATCTATCAGCCCCAATACAGGGAGTGCAGAATTATTAGGCAAGTTGTATTTTTGAGGAATAATTTTATTATTGAACAACAACCATGTTCTCAATGAACCCAAAAAACACATTAATATCAAAGCTGAATGTTTTTGGAAGTAGTTTTTAGTTTGTTTTTAGTTTTAGCTATTTTAGGGGGATATCTGTGTGTGCAGGTGACTATTACTGTGCATAATTATTAGGCAACTTAACAAAAAACAAATATATACCCATTTCAATCATTTATTTTTACCAGTGAAACCAATATAACATCTCCACATTCACAAATATACATTTCTGACATTCAAAAACAAAACAAAAACAAATCAGCGACCAATATAGCCACCTTTCTTTGCAAGGACACTCAAAAGCCTGCCATCCATGGATTCTGTCAGTGTTTTGATCTGTTCACCATCAACATTGCGTGCAGCAGCAACCACAGCCTCCCAGACACTGTTCAGAGAGGTGTACTGTTTTCCCTCCTTGTAAATCTCACATTTGATGATGGACCACAGGTTCTCAATGGGGTTCAGATCAGGTGAACAAGGAGGTCATGTCATTAGTTTTTCTTCTTTTAGACCCTTTCTTGCAGCCACGCTGTGGAGTACTTGGACGCGTGTGATGGAGCATTGTCCTGCATGGAAATCATGTTTTTCTTGAAGGATGCAGACTTCTTCCTGTACCACTGCTTGAAGAAGGTGTCTTCCAGAAACTGGCAGTAGGACTGGGAGTTGAGCTAGACTCCATCCTCAACCCGAAAAGGCCCCACAAGCTCATCTTTGATGATACCAGCCCAAACCAGTACTCCACCTCCACCTTGCTGGCGTCTGAGTCGGACTGGAGCTCTCTGCCCTTTACCAATCCAGCCACGGGCCCATCCATCTGGCCCATCAAGACTCACTCTCATTTCATCAGTCCATAAAACCTTAGAAAAACCAGTCTTGAGATATTTCTTGGCCCAGTCTTGACGTTTCAGCTTGTGTGTCTTGTTCAGTGGTGGTCGTCTTTCAGCCTTTCTTACCTTGGCCATGTCTCTGAGTATTGCACACCTTGTGCTTTTGGGCACTCCAGTGATGTTGCAGCTCTGAAATATGGCCAAACTGGTGGCAAGTGGCATCTTGGCAGCTGCACACTTGACTTTTCTCAGTTCATGGGCAGTTATTTTGCGCCTTGGTTTTTCCACACGCTTCTTGCGACCCTGTTGACTATTTTGAATGAAACGCTTGATTGTTCGACGATCACGCTTCAGAAGCTTTGCAATTTTGAGACTGCTGCATCCCTCTGCAAGATATCTCACTATTTTTGACTTTTCTGAGCCTGTCAAGTCCTTCTTTTGACCCATTTTGCCAAAGGAAAGGACATTGCCTAATAATTATGCACACCTGATATAGGGTGTTGATGTCATTAGACCACACCCCTTCTCATTACAGAGATGCACATCACCTAATATGCTTAATTGACAGTAGGCTTTCGAGCCTATACAGCTTGGAGTAAGACAACATGCATGAAGAGGATGATGTGGACAAAATACTCATTTGCCTAATAATTCTGCACTCCCTGTACATGGATTCACCGGGGAAAATCGACCTGGTTGCAGATATTAGAAACAAGGCCAAATGATCTGGTTAAAGAGCAAACAGGACAGAGGGAAGAGCGTGTCAGTACATTTGTGTGTGTGTGTGTGTGTGTGTGTGTGTGTGTGTGTGTGTGTGTGTGTGTGTGTGTGTGTGTGTGTCACTGCCGGTAGCACTATTAGGCCAGTGGACATCTGCCTGGCCCGTGTTTGTAATCCCAAGTAGCCTGAGCCTAACAACTACATAATGAGGGTACAAAGCAGCTGGTCTCTGTGTTGATGCGTGAGTGCGCCCTTGCCTTAAAATGTGAACACAATCATTAGGTGTGTGTGTGTGTGTTTTAACAGATAGTCTGGACACAAAGCTGCTTTTATGGACTGGGGGAAAAAAGTGCCCCGTTCCCTGCTGAGAGGGCTCAGTCTCAGGACAAAAGTCTGTGTGTGTGCATTTGCACTTAAAGCATAGTGTCGGAAGAAACGCAACCATTTGGATGCTGTGGTGTTTGTAGCCAAGCCAGAGTGCTGATGACAGCATTTCTCATTTGAAGTGTTTAGAAGCAGTTTTGCTTGCATGTCTTAGATAAAAATTGTGTGCGTGTGTGTGTGTGTGTGTTAGAATTTGGCATTTCACTCACGAATAGTTTCCACTGCAGGTCAGCAGCAGTTGTTTGGATGCTGGTCAGGTTTGTGTGCCAGCTGACATGCATACTCTCACACACTGCGCTTAGGCTAAAGGTGGCTGTGTTTCGTAAAATTCTCAGCACAGCAAGCGGTGCTGGGGTTGCTGGAAAAGTCAAGTATGTATGTGAGCTGTATGCATGTCCATGGCTGTGTGTGCACATGCATTTCTCTGTTTCAGTGAATGAGTGATGTGTGTGAAGTGAGTGTGTGGGAGTTTTGCATCGTGTGTAACTACCACCTGCTGCTCAGTCCTGATGGAAAAGGCCATAGATTGCAATTTCCCTTGAAACAATATAGAATCAAAACTTGACCTTTACCTTTTTGCATACATAGATTTGCAAGTGGACAAGTACATAAATGTAATTGGAAGCAACTAGTAGGTTAAACCATAGTTTAAAACCCATCTGCTTGTCATTTTTATTGGTTATTTTCGGTAAGAGGATAGACTTTAAAGTTCTGATGCTGGCCTATAAAGCTCTGAATGGTTTAGGACCAAAATACATCAATGACCTCCTGACCCAGTATGAACCATCCAGATCCCTCAGGTCATCTGGATCCGGTCTTTTATCAGTTCCCAGAGTCAGAACCAGACACGGAGAAGCTGCATTCAGCTTTTATGCTCCTTATATCTGGAACAAACTCCCAGAAAGCCTCAGATCAGCTGAAACACTCAGTTTATTTAAATCCAGGTTGAAGACCAGCTGAAACACTCAGTTTATTTAAATCCAGGTTGAAGACTCCAAAGCACTTCTGGATGGATGCAAACTGCATTTCGAAAGAAAGATTAAAACTGATAAAACAAGTAAAAAAAAAAAGACTTTTCCATTTGATTACATTTTGTATGATGGATTATGCAGGAAAAAGTAGAATTGGGCTGAAAGATCTATTGTTTTATTACCTATTCAGGTTGTAAATCGTGTTTTTAAAAAGTAACTAAGTAACTAAGCAATTACTTTTGAAAATAAGTAATCAGTAAAGTAATGGGATTACTTTTGGGGGGAAGTAATCAGTAATTAGTTACTGATTACTTTTTTCAAGTAACTTGACCAACACTGCTCATCACAGATCACAAAGTCTTCTGCAAACATGATAGCCCATGGAGCCTGCTTCCTGACCTGATGTGTGAACCCCCACATTAAACCCATCTGTCAGTCCAATCACACACCTCCCCACTGTCTTGCTGTCATCATGCACGTCTGGTACCACCCTCGCATACTTCTCTGCCACACCTGACTTCCTCATTTCTCATTTGGTCAGGGTTTGTAGACACTGGGTGACTGGTCCTCACGTTCTCCAGACCTGAAACCAAGAGAGAACCTCTGAGATATTATGTATTGGTGCATCTGATGCTGCCAAATAATAGCACAAAATGTCTAGAATCTCACTGATGCCCTGATCCAGGTCTGGGAGGATATCTTTCAGGGCATTATCCACCATCAAATGACTATCAAGAATATTTTAATATTTTATTCATTATCTAATGTTTAAGTGTTGCATTATTTATTTTAATTAAAACAAAACCTGAAAGCTTCTGCTATAAAGTCTCTAATGTAGACACTGGATGATTTCAGCAAATAAAATTTGTTAATTCAACAAAAAATAAATAAATACATAAATAAATAAAACAACTAAGGAAATAACAGATGACACCATTTAAAGTGAGTGTAGTCTCTTCATAAAGTGAAATTAGACCCTCCACCCCACCTCCTGCTTTGTGTGCCCTGCTTTACTGGCCTGTGTGAACCAGTTCATTAATGGCGTTGCGTGAGTGGAAGGAGTTAAGTCATATAGACAAAAGCAGATACTGTAACTGTGTATCCTACCCGCCACTGCAGGCAACAACATTGCTTTCTTTTGTTGTCTGTGGCATTTCACCAAGTCCAGAGTTGAATTTGCGAGAAGCTGGATGACGGAGAGAATCACTCAGTTCCGGGAGAGACAAGAAGCTTATCTGTGGCTTAACACATTAAAAGGAAGGCTCAGGTGTCAGTGTACTTGTATCCCTCCATGAGTGAGTAAACTTACCTGCATGCTTTGTCTAAGCATATATGTGTGAGTTACACACGTGTTTGACAGGTCCTGAGTGAGATCATTGTGTGACGCATGCACCTTAAGATCACTATGATCAGATTCAACAAGAACAAACAGAAATTATTCATTGTTGATGAACAAAATGCAAATGCAGTCGCATGCAGCTTAGCCACAGAAGGCAAGCATTCGAAACAGGATCAGATATTTTCTGAGGCAGATTTGGAAGATGTTAGGAAATCACATAAAGAAAGTTTAGTCGTATAGAGACTTGGCACAGTTAAGTCCCATCCAGACAGGAGAAGAAAACAGTTCATGGCCTTGGTAGACTTTGTACCACATCAAAGTGCCTCCTTGTGAATTCTCCAAGTGAAAAAACACAGAGGAAGCTGCAGTGTGGTGAGATGAACTGACTACAGTGTAAAAAGACCCAGAAGTAAGTTTTTAAAAGCTGCCACACTGAAAAAAACGTAAGCATCAAATGAACTGAAGTCCAGTCCAAATATCCAGATGTTAATTAAGCTGCATTTTGACTTTATTTATTATAATGGAATGTGGATGGTTTAAAGAGTTGATCACAGCAGCTTACTAAAAAAGAAAGCTAACACAGGCCCTCTAACAGCTGAGTGGACATAGAGCTGAACTAATCATCTGTCTGAGTGAGATGTGATATTTTTAGCCAGATAAAGTTCATGTTTCAGCCCTCAGCTTCATATTGTGGTGTTTTTCCCTCAGTGGACATGACTTTCTGTGTAGGACCCATATGCCTCTGTCTGTTTGTTAAAGTTGCCAACTGAGCTCCCAGTGGCACCAGGAGATTGGCTGGCAACTGCCTGTCAACTACCAGTTGCTAGGGAAAAGGGAGTATTCCCCGACTGGGTGCAAGTGGTTGCTGGCAGCCACTGTGAAATTAATGGAAACCAGTCAGTCCCCTAAACACTGGTCAAAAAAATAAAAAATAAATGTGTACTCCCCGACCAGTGGTTGCTGGAGGATCCTTGCTGTTGCTGGGTAAAATTAGTTGCAGTGAGGTACACTTTGTTACACTGAAAACCTCCTTTTAATTGTTCTGGTTGCTAGCCCCGAAATCACCTGTAGTTTGTATGGAAGACACGGTCTTGCTGTCCCAACAACTACTGTGAAGAGTGCAACACAAACTGGAAACGGTGACCGTTGGTCTTCAAAGTAAAAGCTGAGCCTTTTGAAACATAACTTTTGAGAGTAAGTCACAGGTTTTACACTGAAGGCGAAAGTTCTCCGTTTTTGGAGTCGGCGTTTTACATACAACTACAATCGACTCATGCAATCTGCTCCCATGGAGGCAATCACAAGGAGATTTTTGGTGAACCACCCAGTAACAACCAGCAACCACTCACCAAGCAGTCAGGGAATAAGCATTTTTTGACCAGAAAATGCAAGCAGGGTCACTGCCCAGTATCTGAACGTGTAGGGCTAAGGCCCAGGTCGTTATGTGCAAGCCTTTTGTGTGGATATCTGGATAGTTTTTACTGATTACTAAAATATTATTACAAAGATATGAAAGATGTTTTTGTATCTTTTGTCTAAAGTTTACTCATTTATAAAGAAGCTTCATTTTAGCTTTTAAAGTTCATGTTGCTTAACATGAACTACAGATTCCCATAAATGGACACATTATTTCATTCCATTGTTACAAAGTTCATTGTTTTCTATTCTTTGTTCGTCATTAAAATTTCAAATTAAATAATTTTCAGAAAATACACGACAATCACATCTTAATGTTCTAACGTGGGTAATTGTATCCATGCCTTTACCAAGCTTTACCAACACCACAATGTATGTCCTTAAGCTCCAGAGCAAGTAGCTTTTCTTTGTGTGAGGTCTGTGGTGTCCCTTTACATGGCATGTGAATTATTCAGGAGTCTGGTCACGTTTCCAAGAGTGCCCCGCCTCATTTCGTGCCAGCATTAGCATGGTGACCTACATCATGGTCTCAGCCTTAATGTACAGCCTAGAATGAATATTAAATCTGCCAGTGTTGTTCACCTGTTGCACCACCAGCATGTTCTCAAATAGCACAAATCACAGGCCAAAATAAATAAACCAAACCACTGCAGAATTTGTTGGTTAAGAAGATATTTTTTATCTCTTGTTTTTACTTAACATACAGTATATGTCTGTGCATCTGGGGCAACTGGATTTTATTTTTTTGGGTATTAGTTTCCAGAAGGGATAACTAACTCTTGACAAAGCGCTTCCCTTTGTTTTTTAAATATCAGGAATATAACAAATTGTTGCAGATATCATTTCTGAGATGATACTATGTTATTTATAGCATAACTATGAGCTACTGTGAGTTATTTGCAACCAAATGGAGTCAGATTTTAAGTTAAGCACAATTTTCTTATAAAACTTTAAATACACCTCACTAGACTTATTTGCTCTTGTGGTAATAGCAGCTAGGTAATCAGATTAATCCTTAAAAAAGAGGCTGTATGCAGGATTATTGACATGTCAAAATCAGTGACTTCCTGGCGAAACCACCCCTCACCAAGGCAAGAATGATCAATGATAGCTAAGATCAAGATCAACAATGGGAGGATACTAACGTGTCAACACAGCCAGTGAGGCCATTTCATAGAATCACTTTTACAGCTTAACTTCTCATATCAGCACATTTTAACAGCACATACATCCATTTAAAATGTAATTATCAACAATTACAATACAATAAATGCAACAACCAGATGGTTGTTTTGTCTCTCTGTGTTGGCCCTGTGATGGACCTGGAATAGGCTCCGTCGCCTGTGACTCTGATAAGGATACGTGGAAGAGACTGGATGAATGGATTGAAATACAGCAACTGTCCAGATTTTTTTTTAACTACTTAATGCTACATTTAAAAAGCTGTAATGATGTACATCTACATGACAGCTGTTTTTGTATCAGCAGACAATGCAAATGACCAAAAAACAAATTAGATTGACAATTTTTCTGTCTCAGTATAATAAATGCCTTAGTCTGGCCACTCCTGTCAGAACTGTCTGCCTCCACCACTGACAATCACACTTTTATTTCTTCTTTTTTCCCCGTTAATATACCACGAACCTGAAACAACCTTTTTTATTTCTCAGACTATAACCAAACACTGACATAGTTTGATATTCAGCTGAACTTCCTGGAAGCATTTTTAACAGAAGAAATGTTTGAGCTTGAGCTCAAAGCATTAGCTTCTGACGTATGACATTTAAGCTCCTCCAAAGGTAACAAGAGACTCTGGCATGTTTGGCTACAAGCATGAAATTGCTTGAAAATGCTTTCTTTGTCACTGAGGGGTCATTTTAAACACAGTCCCAGACACACCAAGACTTACACTCTCAGTTTTATTCCAGCATAGTCACATGGTGCTAAAACACTGGAGGATATTCGTTTCTCTGGATTACTTGATAATAAGTGGAGGGGGTAACTATTCCTCACATTACAAAATTATATAGTATGATCTGACTGAAAAAGTTCCTCATGCAAAACACCGTTTTATTCCTTGAGAAGGAATAGAGAGATTATGTTGTCTGGCAATTGCCAGTGATGGCTCTTTGGGGAGTTTTGAAAGAAACTGGAACTTTTGAGAACCTGAGGAGAGATTTGTGTCACAAATTCACCTACTTTACAGGTACATGGAGAGGAAATGGACCAGTAAAGAAAAAAAAACCTCCAGTACTACCTTTCACTTACACTTAAGTAATGCATTTCAGCTTTTGGGCTTCATCGTGGTCATCGTAAAAATATATACATTTTAATTAAGATTGCTATTGGGTGGAAACAAGCATATCCAGTTGTGTGGCAAAATACACCAGGTGATTTAGTGTATGACGGTCATTTTGAATGTGATATGCTTCCTTTTGCCAGGCAGTCCGAGTATTTCAGGATGGGATTTTATCACACAACCACCTCTAGGGTTTACAAAGAATGGTCAAAAAGAGAGAAAATATCCACCTCACTGTGTCAAAGAATGGCAAGACTGCTTTAAGCTGATAGGAAGGCAACAATAACTTAAATACCCGTTCATTACCACTAAGAAATGCAGAAGAGAAGATCTGAACACACATGTTGAACCCTGACGCAGACAAAACAGCAGAAGACCACACCGGGTGTCATTGCTGTCAGCTAAGAACAAGAAACTGAGGCTATAACTCACCAAATTGGACAAGATGAGAAGAAACGCTGTGTGACATGCTGGTGGTGTAATGGTGTGAGCCATATTTTCTTAGCACACTTTACACCCCTTAGAATTACCTGGTGATCATTTAAATGCACCAACCTTCCTGTATAATTGATTTGATGACTATTTCAATCCCTTTATGACTAGAGTGTACCAATCTCCTGACGACTGCTTCCCGCAGGACAACGTGCCACATCATAAAACTTAGATCATCTCATGCTGGTTTCTTGAACACGACAATGAGTTTAGTGTACTGAAATGGCTTCCACAGTCGCCAGATTGCAATCCAATAGAGCACCTCTGGGATGGGAGGGTCACATATTGGATATGGAGCCAACAAATCGGCAGTAATTGTGTGATGCTATGGACCAAAATCTCTTGCTGAATCTATGCCACAGGTTTAAAGCTGTTCTGAAGGCAAAAGTGGGTCAAACTGAGGAATAGTGAAATTTGCCTAGTGTTTTCTTTCCCCTTTGGGTACAAACAAGGACTTATTAATTAAGGAGTTTTTATAGTGACTGTTAAATTCTTAGTATTCCATTAGATTTTTTTTTCTTTTTATCATAATGTCTATTTTTTATGATGTATTTCATAAGGTGTTTCACTGCTTTTCCTTTTTTTGGCAGAAGACAAAAGACCCAGCCGTGTAGGTGTTTCCTTGGCTGATATGTTCATGGACTCTTTTGGTTAGTTCTTGGGGAAAAAACTGGACACAAACTCAGAGGAGCTTGGGAACGATGTGACCTTCAGCTTTCACACGGGAAGCTAACACAGCTGTTCTTCTGTGAGGTACACTGTGTAATGAGCACCTGGATATTATGATTTCCTGAGTCAGAGAAAATTTGAAGTAATTTTGTTTGATTTTTTTTTACATAGCTGGGATTACCTCACCAAAATTACTTTCTAATCATGAATAATCATTGTGAATCATAAGTACAGGACATAGACACAGCCTAAAAAAGGAGCACCACAGCTCTCTGCTGATGGATATAATTCAGAAATTGGATCCAATAATGATGGACTTGAGCCACCATAAACCCCCATTATCATAGAACATATAAAATCATTTTCAAGTCAGATAGAAAAATAAGCAGTGATACTGTTCTACTGCAATTTGTATGCAAAAGTGTTTTTACATGAATATATGCATGTTGGAGAGAGGACAAAAGAGTAAAACAACTGTGAAGATTTATTACTTTCAGCCCTAGTTTCTGTTGTTATACATGGAGCATTATCCACAGGTTTTTCCCAAATGAATGTAATTTTAAGCAACTGAATTTGTACACATCTCAGTACTGGGGTTAGAAAATGACATTTGCACGCTTTCATATTTTTCTAATTATGTTGATGCACCTTCCTGCGGAGACCTGGTGGAGGATAATAAAAACCACGGGTCACTTATTGCCTTAATGTTCTCATGTACGAACGTGACATGACGAGCCAAACGGGGTCAATTAAATACGAGGGAGGAGGTGCAATAAACCTGTTGTGGTTTCACAAAGTATTTACATTTCTTCATTTCAGAGGACATTAGCGAAATTGCATCTCAATAACTACATTAGCATCAGACACTAACTGCTGTTTAGAGGAACTGGACTGCACACTGTGCTGGCCACATGTAGGCATCTTCAGGTGTGTGTGTGTTTTATCTCTGGAAGAAGTGTTGATAATCTCGAGACACATACAACCTAGATAACTGCTGCTGCTTCCCCGCAGGTTTCAGCCAGTTACATTTTTAGTTCTTTGATTTGTTCCTCTCTGTTTCTACCAGCATGATCTGAGTAGTTCCAGTCTGCATCAGCTCAGATAATTCTAATATCATTTTCACTGTGCAGCTTCTCCACAGTTATCAGCAGAAATTTCCAGTGGTTAGGGAGACATTTTTGTTTGCCTTATTATACAAAGATTTATACCTGAAGTTAGCACAAACTTTAGAAAAAAACATCCCTTCCAGCAAACTAAACACACAGAAGAATTTCTATCTTGCATGAACACAAAGTCAATAGGAAAACTAGTGAAAATCAGCCAAACAGCACTTTGTGATTCTACAATGTAAACAGACACTAAGGCTCTGCCTGCTTTCCTGAGGTCAACATACACTCAGCCTTAGCATCACTATGGATTCTTCACTTCTGGCTTTGTGTTAGTATGTTGTCTTTGCAGATACTTGCACAGGGTCCATGCCTTGTTATCAGCAGCTGTTCCTAGCCTGCCCACAGTTTGCACTTTATCATCATTCTTCACATTCTTGGCTTTTCAGGCAATAAAAACAAATTGCTCCACAATTTTTATCCTGTACATGGATTCATTTGACTAGAACAAATTAGCAGGGCTTTAAAGGGCTTGGAAGGAAAAGACAGTTTGAGTTTCTTGAAAACATTTCACCTCTCATCCAAGAAGTTTCTTCAGCTCTAAAACCAATCTGTGCAGAGTCCCAGATTTTAAGACCTAGTAGGAGTTGTCCCTTAAGAGGGTTGTTGGGCCACTATTGATCATGTGCCTTTTTCTTCTATTCACCCATCAAGCAGATTGTTCAAGAATGACTGTAACTCAAATAATGTCACAGTTGTATATCACCATGAGGCATGTTAAAGGCCAGTAACATAAACCCTAGATTGTCGTGTTTTTGCAAAATACAGGCTCAAGGAGCAGACTCGGGGCACATTTGGCAGGTTTTTAGTGTTTACTGACAAAGAAAGAATAGTGAAGGGATTTTATAGGATGGGTGTCAGCAGCACTGCAGCTTCACACTCCTGAGCTCTGTCAGGGGAGAAAATATGGAGTTAGCAATTGCCCAAGAGATGAGTATGAATTGTAAGAAGAATCCTGATGGTTCTCAATCATCTTATCAGTCTTATTCGTGTGCAGGGTTAAGAATCTTGGAGCGAGTTGGTGGGCAGCTGGTGGAATTCCAGGAGTTGATGCCGAGAGCAGGAAGGCAGGTGACCAGGTGAGTCCTTCCTTTGATAGGTTATGGAGAGCTGGTTTTGGAGTTGGTATGATTAACCTGATATTTCCACATGCAGCAGGTGAGTTGGTTTCCAGGAAAGCAAGGTTTTCCAGGAGGTACCTGAGTAGGCAACTATGAGTATCGAAGAGTGCACTAAGGAGCAAAAGCAAATGATTACTAGGAGCAGGTAACACAGGTGGCCTAATCTTCACCATACTGGCCATGAGAGTTTGGAAAAGAACTGCAACCTGAAGTCTGGATATCCTTCATACTTGATCATTCGATTACCAGATGTGAGACAGGTGTGAAATAGCTCAAAGGAGAAACTTAACGAAACAGAAAAGCATGCTTGTCCAATAGCTGAATACCTTTAGAAACTCTGACCACATTTTTCCAAGATAAGATTGGGGCAGGCGCTGTTTAACACCGTCACTGCTACTTTGAGCCTTGCTCTTCTTTCCAGCTTTCCTTCATTCACTAGACAATTTACATTTTAAAAAAACACTCCAGGTGCAACCTGAACATGTCAAAGAACCCATACTTGTGTCTTTTTTTGTGAAGACAGACAAATCAAAGCCTTTATTTAACATACAAACAATATCTCACCTCTCCACCTCTCTTTTGTACACCAGCCATCTTCTCGTTCAGCTTTGTCCGCAAAATCTTGTGGTTAAATTCAAACATGTTCTGTCTTATCCGCATTAAACAAGGTGGTGTATTGAAGTTATTCTTCATTCAAAACATATTTTTAATAGATTTTTAAACATGAAACCTCCTGACCAGGTGTTTTGACGAACAAAGTGGTTCATGTCAGGACAGCACAGGTTTCCCGTTGCACAGGGAACACATGGATAACATCTCTCCCACATTTGTTTATTGAACTGTCCTTCTGACTTGGAAACGGGAGGAGGGAGAAAAGGGAACACGAGAAAAAAAGTAAAGACATGAACAAGACAAGACATGAAGTAAACAGATATGTATTATATTATAAGGTGATTAAAGGTTTAGATTTTTATACAATGAATCTAAGCATATATATTGAAAAACCTTTATTTAACCAGTCTTGATACTCTAAGAAACTCTTTTGCAAGATAGGCACACTCTTCACTTCATTGTGATAATTACAGAGTTTTTCTATTTTCAGCAAGTAATTTTCCAAGAAGGATTTAACTGGGAAACAAATGGAAAACTCATTTCTTATTATATATGATGAATTAGATCCATTTCAATGATCTATGAGTCATTTGTTATTTTACACCTTTAATTTGGGTACAGGTTTTTGTGTAAATTTTTCGGGTAGGTTTGAAGTCCTCAGATATTTTCAGCTCTGAGGTATCCAAGGATTTCAGATTCTTATAGGTTAAATAACATGTTGTCAGCAGAGAAGTTATTGTTTCAGACAATTTGCTTGTCTTTAGACCCAGACTGCCTGTTTCTCAACACAGGAGGGTAGACAGTGAGGCGACACTGTCAGCAGAACCAAATAAGGCAGATACACTGTTTGGTAACACGATGAAGTAAAGTTTCATGCTCCCTTCGCTTGATGTAAAGTCGAGTTTAGTTCCAACTTCAAGATGAGTCATGATGGTTTTTTGTGGACTGGACATTTTCGCAAACACTGATTGTATTTTCTCCTTTGGCTGCAATCCTGTCACATTCATATCGGTACTGACGGTGTATAGTTACACTTTGCATTGAGTTGTTTTACAAGATTAGACCTTCAGATTTATATTATATCATCACACCAAGGCTGGTTGCGCTAAGATTAATCATTACCGTGGCTTAGATTCGAGGAGAAATTCTGCAGATTTTATGCATGATTACTTCAGTTGTCAGTGGCAGCACTGTGAGAACAGGTGTCTATGAGCCAGAGATTAGGAGAGAATGAGGTTAGACTTTATTAATATACATTTTAACAGAAAACCTGGTTTACAAATTGGAAAAAAAGAGGGGGGAAGAGAAAACAAGATATTTTGTATCTAAAAGTGTTACAGAGTTGCATAATGGAGATTATAGGATGTTGCAATTTTTGATCTTGAGCCATACTAAGGAATATCTTCCTGCCTCAGCAGGAAAAGCAAGTGGGGAGGTGGGGTGAACTACATCTACAATTAGCTTTAATTATTTTTGTTGTTTTTTGTTTTGTATTTTAAAGCAGCAAAGTCATATTGCTATATTTGGGGAGAATATAATTGGTATGAATATATTTATCTTCTTCTTGTTTATCTGTTTAACTCAGTCTCACACTGAGACTGGATTTATTTGTTAGACCGCTAAGATACTGTACTTAAAGCTAGTTTCAGTTCCCGTGATTATATCACATTAGAACTACAGATTCAGCTTACTCTGGTTTATGAAGGCTGAGCTTTGTCCGCTCAATGAAATATAATCCTGCTGCCTCACTCAGGATAAATCATTTTTCTGTTTTATCTAGGGGTTTATGATTTGTTCCTTAGATTTATTTATCTGTTTTTGTTGGAAGTTTACACAGTTATGACAGAAACCTGGAAAACATCAAGCCTGGACAAGTTTGAAGCTGCAAGCCAAGAGATGAATTATTAGTGCTTGGGGTTTATAATGACTGTGTTAGAAATACCAAATCACATTACCCAGCAGTAGCCTCCTCCATTTGTTATGACTGCATGTGAGTGAATGAGTGAATGAAAGTAGGTTTTCCCTAGTTAGAAATCTGACTTTACAGCTGATGGCTGTCAGGTATAGACATTGAACATGTACACAAACTCATTGACTTGAGTAGTGGCGTACAAATGTGATTTACTGAAACATGTGTTGGTCAAACAGGAAAAGGGGATTTTGCAACCAAAAATAAAGTATTGCTGAAGCCTAATTACTGGGTTTAAATTTGAAATATGAATACAATTTGAATACAAGTTCGAGCAAGTGCATGACAGTTTGGTTGAATTTTCCCACTCACCTACCATTCCTGTCACTGGGGACCTCAGTACATATTTAGCCTACACACCAAATTTGCATTATTACTGTCAGATAATTTTTTCATCCTTTCAAGTTCTATTTTTCTTTGTCTGTCTTTGTGACACAGAATTTCCACTAAAATAAAGTATTGCTGAAGCCTAATTACTGGGTTTAAATTTGCTGTGGATCCTTCAAGCATGGACCCATGGAGACATAAACATCTTGAGCCAAGCATTTTGTTAAACTTGATCAAGTGGAGTTCCAGACTGAATCTATGAAGGCTGAGATCACAGGCTATAAAACTGGGTTATGATTGGTGTAAAATCTAACTTTGATCTGAAAGTCTAGATTTGATGTCACTTTGTTTTGTACTGGTTACGTAGAGATATTGCAATTCAGCATATAGGTTTTAATTTTTACTGGCTAGAGGAGAAATATCACATTGCAGTTTTCAAAATAGCTTCAAAATGTAATTGATTTTTGTTTGGGTTTTTTTTTTTTTGGGGGGGGGGGGGTTACATTCCCGCAATTTTTAATTGCTCTGCTTTTGTATCTGTGTATCTATGTCAATGTACATTTTTAATAGAAAGGTTAGCTATGGCATTGGTCATTTTGCCCCTGACGCCAGAGACAGTTAAAGTCTTGCATGATGTTTTGGGCATGTCAGAATTGCTATCCAGACCCAGATAATCAGCCCTGGATGGATGGATGGCTGGATGGATTGCTTTTACATATCAGTTGTATTTTTGTTTTGTTTTTGTAAAAGTAATCAGTATAGTATTATATAATCAGTATATTATCAGTATAATTAGTACAATATAAAAAAAAATAAGGATGGACGTAGCTGTTAAATGTGAAGCCAACTTGCAAATATTTGCATTATTTTTAATGGCCACAAGGGGGTGATACCTGTGACATCTGGTTCCATAGAAGTCTATAGGAAAATGGCCTGCTGACTTGAACTCTGTAAGCACTTTACTATCAAGTTTATGGACTCTGTCACTAATTTGAATAAAAAAATAAATAATAATAAATAATCTTCATGCTCACCGGTCAACATAATATGACCAAGATTTATAAAATTAAATCTTGGTCATATTATGTTGACCGGTGAGCATGAAGATTCACAGTCAGATGCAAAATCAGTTTTAAAACAGAAAGATGGTGACAGCGAAAATGCCCATGTGGAGGCTTCAAAACAGGACTTCAGATACCAATGGTTAACACGGTAGCTACATCCATCTTTTATATTGCCCGTGATTTTTTTGGTTGCTATGGCAACATCTCTACTCTGAGGAGTGTCAAAAATATAGGTGGTGCAAGATGGAAAAAAAATCTGCTAACTAAAATGCATTAAATTCAATGTCATGTTTGTAAAAAGAAAAAAATGGGGGGGGCAAAATATGTCCATATACATCCTTAAGACCGGGCAGAATATCAGGAAATGAAATGTCTGTGACCCATGTAAGTACAATTGATTGATTGATTGATTGGTAATTTATTTCAACATGTGAACAATATACAAGTACATTTAGAAAAGAAAATAAGAGAGAAAAAATACTATACAAATTACATACAAAAAAACATTCTGATTGATTTACATGTTGAAAGGGAGTGGGAAGAAGCACACACTTATTTAATCCCACCCCTTTGCCATAAATGATCAGTTAATATTTAGTCAGCTTCCTTACTGATATCATTTGTAATAAAAATAGTGAACAGATTTCTGATATACTATATACTATAATATCACAGCATGAGTTTTGTGTTTGTTTGTTTGTTTGTTTGTTTGTTTGTTTGTTTGTTTGTTTTTAAATAGAGACATTCACTTGTGAGTGATGTTTTAGAACTGACCTTGATATGATGTAACACCAACATAAGCCATGACCAGTGTCATTAAATACCTCATAATAGGACATGTCCTGGGAAAGAACATGTGATTTTTCCATGGTGAATTGAATACAAGTTCGAGCAAGTGCATGACAGTTTGGTTGAATTTTCCCACTCACCTACCATTCCTGTCACTGGGGACCTCAGTACATATTTAGCCTACACACCAAATTTGCATTATTACTGTCAGATAATTTTTTCTTTCAAGTTCTATTTTTCTTTGTCTGTCTTTGTGATACAGAATTTCCACTAAAATACTTACTCCCACTGTGACCTCTCACGTACCCTCACCATTGTGGCTTCAGGCGAAAGATTTCGCTGCAGTACTCACATACTTCTCTGCAGAAATATGTCAAAACAGATGAGCAGTCTTTCTGTCTCTCTGCTATGCACTAATGGCCTAGTCTGTTTATGTGCCAAGTGACATTAATTTAAGCAATCCCAAATGCACTTTTATGGAAAGACAGTACACACCTGCTAGATGCTCTCCCAGCCCCTAAAAGAATTTACAGACTTTTATATTCGTGGAAGGCTTCTCTTGTAAAAGCCATGCAAATTCAAACAACCTGAAACAGATGGTGTGCTTGTCTTGCCTCTGTTCTTTTTCATGTCTCAGCAGGTCATTTTATGTCATTGAGGCATAAGCTATTCATAAAATTCACTTAAGCTTAGGACTGTATTAGGAAGGACAAACTCTACAAAAGCAATAATTCAGTTTGAGAATGTTTTGGAAATGTCTGCAGTGTTAGAGTTATTGAATAAGCTCGGGCTATTTTAGGTCAAGCCTCAAAGAGTGCAGATCGAGATTCACTTATGACTTCCACATTATATTAAGGGGACAGTCGGTGAATGGACTGCGCTTTACATTCATTTGTTTTGTTGCTGTGGTTGTTTTACTCCAAAGGATAATGTGAAATTTTTCATACACATTCACATGACTGGCTGCCATGTGGACACTGAGCAGCCAGTTGGATGCAACTTGATCCCTTCAGGTAAAGATTAGAAGATAATCCTTTATTTATCAAAGATCAGGGGAATTTTTTCACTTGGAACAGTATTTTCATTCAGTTACATTTTATTTATATAGCACCAAATCACAGTCTCCTCGTGGTGCTTTGTATTGTAAGGTTAAGTCCCTATATTATAAACAATCATGGAACCCAGTTTGAGCAAACACTTGGCAACAATGGGAAGGAAAAACTCCCTTTTAAGACAGAGATTATTAATAACCAATAAAAGTACCACTTTTCACAGCTATGATGCATTTTTTTTGTTATGCAATTAAGGAGAAATCTACCAGATTGTTTTGTGCCTGAAACAGCAAGAATGTGCTTTTCATATAGTAGTAAAAGAGATGTATGTTTTCACATTTCTGTCAAAAACAGATACACGCTCTCATTTGTTCATTAACCAGCATGTTCATAAACCTAAGGGAGAGTCCAACCCTTCAGGCGAAGCTTGTATCAGTGATCTCATTCTTTCGGTCACTACCCACACCTCATGGCCATAGATGACCCAGAGGGGCCTTCCATCTTTTTCCAGCTGAGAAGCATGCCCTGAGACACGGACCTGACAGCTTTCATTCCTACTGCTTCTTGCTTGCCTGCAAACCACCCCACAGTGAGCTGGAGGACACCTGCTGATGAAGCCACAAGAACCACATCATCAAAAGCAGAGAGATGATCCTGAGGCCACAAGACCAGAAATCTTCAGCTGCTTGGCTGAGCCTAAAATCTCTGTGCATAAAAGTTATGTATCGAATCGGTGACAAAAAGCAGCCCTGGTGGAGCCCAGCTCTCATCAGGAACTGATCAGACTTATTGCAATATGAGTGAGTGAAACTCTCCCCACAGTTATACAGGTACATGTCCACCATTCTATAACAAGCACAACAGCTTATTACCTCATTTGTAGTGTGATAGGATGACAGCAAACAAAAAAAAAGTTTAAAACACATGTTCCCAAGTTTTTAAACAGCTGTAGAGCTTAACAGCTGATACACAGGCAGATGTGCTGAACCTGAAAAGTTTCTGTGCTTTTTGGTTACAGACAGAAGCCTGCATTTAACTGAGACACTCAGCTCCCAACAACATAAACATATTCTGTGTCTGTGTCTCTGTCTACCTCTTTCTCTCCTTCTCCCTCTTTAACTACATATCATTCCAATCTAAACAGCTTCTACACTATATCCACCTTCTGCTATGTTTAATCTTGGGGTAAAACTTTACAGTTTTCCTGCGGATTAGCTCTGCATTTACAGCGCTGCCAGGTTCATTAAACGCCAATGGACACAGTGCAACTTAGTCTCACAGACAAATGTTTACAATCTAGCAAGCAGTACAGTTCTGTGTAAATACATGTGGTCCTTCAGTCCAGTCCAAAGAACTGAAGAGAGGGCCACAGCTGCAGGCAGGCAGTGAAGCTGGAGGATTTTGACAGCCACTTTCAGAAAACAGCTGTCTTACTTGATCAAGTGAAGAAAAGTTTTCTCTACTCTGAAAACAAATGTCAGAATATGAAGTGTTTACTTCTAAAATGACACATGATTTTTTTTGCTGTCTTAAAGAAAACAGTTGATGCGATCATGAGAAGAAATACAACATATAAATGTTGAATTATTATGGGGTTTTTTTTCACAAATTTAGTCTTTTTTTTTAAAAAAACGAATTTAACAGCAACGGTGTCCAGCTGGGGCTTTTCTGTTTAGAGTGTGAATTGCACTGATGTGGATGTGCTATGTAGCGTTCTTCTGATATTGCTGTGGAGCTACACCAGACAGAAGAAAGGCTGGTAACAACTGCTTGAAGGCTTTCCATAGTTTATTACTGTTTTTGTTTTGTTTTTTTGAGCCAACTGCTATGTAGCATCTGTGGAAAATTTGGTCCACTAATTACATTTTCTATTACCATGCTCTCTGCTTCACTGCCAATGCTGCCAGTGTTCATTTTATGTGAATACAAAGATCAAATGTTGATATATTGTCAGTGTTTTTAATTATGTTCTGGTTAGTAATCATTAGCTAAACTTCAAAAAATATTTCTCCAAAGCATCATCAACATCAGCTTATTAAGGCTGACAAATGATGTTATTTTCTTTTTAAGACAGATTCAGTTTGGCTAAAGTCCTCCTGTATTTTTAACTGCTGCCTTCACTTCCTTTCTTTCTTTCTTGTAGCTAAAATGATCTAATGGATGAAGACAACTCATGTCCAAGTTATTTTCAGTCATTACAGCTGAAGACTGAAACAGACAGCTGACCATTGTCTTTCATCCTGAGATCAAAAAACGGGATAGATTCACACAGCTGCAATGCCCTGTAGGGGTCACGTACATCCTAATCTGTCACAGTCCACTGAAAATGATAGCTGGCATCTTGTCCCGCTGCTGTTCGTGAAGGGAACAAAGAAGAAACTGTGGTAATATTAAGACAGGTTCACAGCTGATTTGCACACTGTTTTGGCGGTGCGCGCGTGTAATCCTGCAGCATGCGACAGATGTACATGCTGCGAGAACTCGTGTAGATACACACCCACAAATATGGTCATGCAGACATGAACAAATGCACGCACACAGGTACATCGTGCGGACAGACAGTTCATGGCTGCTGGTTTGAGTTATGACAGAATCTGATTGCATCAGTGCAAGGGGCAAAGAGGTGAACACAAGTGGGAAGTGAGTATGGGAAACACGCACACACACACAAATCTTATTACGCTGGATGGTGATGAATGTGGTTTAATCCTGTGGTTAGAGTGTTCCAGGTGGGAGGGGTCAGACCTTCTTCTCAGGGCTATCTCTTACAGGCCAAAGGTTCAGCCTGATGGCATCCCCAGATACAATGAGTGCATTTATTCATATGCAGGGAACAGAATAAGCCCAAAAAGCATTCACAGAAACAATATCAGCTTTGAATTTCACTGAGTGACATCCAAAAAAACGCAAGAAGGACAGAAAATAATTTGACTTTTAGAAAGTGACAAATGTGATCAGACATGAGGTTGTAAGACTTTCATTACGTTTTCGTGACAATGGCTTTTGAAACGAATCAGTCCAGTTTTCTTTCTAGATGCTGACGTCAGGCGAGGGAAATCCAGCTTTTTTAATGTTTTCTCTAAACTGATCAATATTTATTATGTTATAGGTTACATCTGATTGAGGAAAAAATAATGAGAAAAATAATATACTCCACGATTTCAATGTGCGTGTATGCTTAAAAAAATTCACAGTCTTCTATCAGCAAATGAATTGAATCTCTTGAGCATATATATTCTTAAACATGTGATTTTTACCGGTCAGTTTTTAGCCAACAACACGGATTTTTTTTTTCTTCAATTTAAGTCTCTGATCCTTAAATGTTGCCTTCACTGACCCACAATGTGTGTTGGGTAACGTATTTTCGTACACGTCAGCCTTCAATTTCACTGTCCTGTCAGCGAGGAGGAACTTTTCCTTTGTCTTGGCTCTGTTGTTGCTGTCATTGTGGCGTTTTTCTTCATTCCACCAAGTTTTCTGTCTGTCAGCCTGAAATCAGGACAAGAGACGAACAGACCAGCAGACGTCATCCTTCCAGATTTTGGTGAACAATACGTGCACTTTTGTTTTTTTTTCTGCCCTCCCTCCCTTTCCACGTTCTCCACTTCTCCCTCGCAGGACACAACAAGTGTTTGATTCGCTGTCTGGTCGTGCATATTAATGAGAATGGGATAGCGGGCAGCTTTTAAAAGAGCTGCTGCCTGCCTCTCCACAGCAAGCGACGGGGAGAGAGAGACCTAAACGAGTGATTGGAGATTCATCCAAGCGCTCGGGACGCACAGACGGAGTTGCACAATCAGTGCTCCAAAGGGACCCCAAAAAGCTGAAATCCCCATTGCTCTTCACGTCTGCCTCCCAGTAGTGGATGCTATCTACATATCGAAAGACTTTTTGTTGATATTTCAGTATTTACTGCTTTGCAAGGCTCGGGTTTTGAGGAACTTCTTTTTTTTTAAAAAATCTTTTTGGACTTGTGAAGACATGCGTGGGTGCACGACGGTGCTGCTTTTGTTAGTGGTGGCCTTATGCTGCCTGAGCGCAGAAGGTAAACACTTTTTTCCTGTTTATCTTAGTTAAAGTTTGTCATTTTTCAAAATGGGCTGTGCGGCGCTTAAGCTGTGATAACTGAACAATTATCGGTAGGTCGAAAATAGGTGGGAGGTGAAAGCAAACGCCTGGTGTGTTGTGTTGTGTTCGTGAAAGGAAAGATTGAGGAATCAACTCATGCTGTGCAGAGTTTGTTTGAAACCAGAGTCAACAGCTGAAGTCAACTTTGCTGAAGGGACTCAGTGGTGCGTTTGCTTGCATGCCTGTGCTCCAAAAATGAATTTAGGTCGGCATAAACAGTGTGTTAGCAGTAGTGTGCACTCAATTAGGCACTTTGTTTGTTTCCTAGTATCCATAAACACTGAGATCTTGGAGCTGAACTGTAATAATGAATACCACTCTGGTGTAAGAAATCTGCTGTTATGATGAGCCTTATGTTGGCAAGCGTCCTTGCACCCTGAACAGCCCCCTGGGACATACAGCGTCTGGCAAGACAAGCGAAGCCACCCTTATGTAACTAAATTAACAGTAAAATATTCCAATTTTAGTTTTTACATAATTATTTAAAATGCATTTTTCTTTCTGTATCATAGTTTCATTCTCCTTTCGTGTCTGCAGCTGTCAAACTTTATGGGAAAACTTTGTCTGTATTTGCCAGGAGCATTATTATATTCTGATGGAAACTGACTTTTTGTATAACGTCTTTCCCACCATATAGATATGAAAGTAAACATATACATCATTTGAGAACAGGTTTAACGGGCATCTCTTTCAGTTCAGTGTGTAAAGTGGTGAAGCTGTTTGCCTTTGACAATATAGTAACACCAGTGTTTGCCCATTTTTATTGGCCTTTGTTGTCTGATATGTTGGTGCTCAGTCGCGCTCCACTGTGGGGGCTTGTGACAGATTTAGTGCCTGGCGGTCTGGACAGATAGCAGATGATGGATGAGGGAAACCTTGGACTATCCAGGTCATCACCTCCCATCACAAATATACAGCCCAGCAAAACGAATTTCCTCTGTGTAATATATTCACTACTACAGCTAGAAAACTTGCCCTGAACAGGCATCATTTTAAGTTGATCAGAAGATGATGGACAGACATTATTAAATATATATGTATGCTTCAGAAGTAAGATGACATGTAGCTTTAATTAAAGAGGTGCATAGACTCTCCCTTAGTGCTTGTAGTGCAGGAATTTTATAAAATTAGTGTCTGATAGAGAAGCAACATGATAGTGAGATAAATACAGGATAGCTGAAGTCTCAAGTTCTTCGTGCAAGGCAGTAAGACCTTTAGGAACCCATGCATCGTCTGAGCTTAACGGGATAAATGCAGCATGTTTAATTTTGCTGATGTGCAGTGAACAATCAGCAATAGCATAAAACTCGTACAGTGTGGAATTCAAGCCAATTTCCTCTCTACACAGATGTTTCCATTTTAGTCATGCTTAATATAAAAAGGGGTCTAACTGCATGCCAAATTATATTTCTATTTTAATGTGCCTTTGACTGTGACTTAAGTAAAAGCATGGAATTTCAGCTGTGTGTTGCCAGATATAAATATAGAAACAGATAACACCCACTTGTCCTTTGAATTATAATTCAAAGATAAAGCGGGAATACTTCGTTGTGATTCCACGCCAGTTTGCCGTCAGATCGCAAAGAATTAACTTCCCTGTCAGTTAAATACCTGTCAGTCTGACTGGAAGTAATTGAGCTTGCATGACAAGTTTATTAGATTTGTGTCTTAGCAGTGTAATGTGTGCATTATATTTCTCAACAGCTTACAAGTGCAGGTGCACCAGAAAAGGGCCCAAGATCCGATACAAGGATGTACAGAAGCTGGAGATCAAACCCAAACACCCGTTCTGCCAGGAGAAGATGATATTGTGAGTCAGACTCTGATTCTCTTTCAGTGTGTCACTCTCCATATGTCATTTCTGCATTTTCTCGTTTCTCTCTCTGCTTTTTTCCTCAGTTCTTATTCCTACTTTACATTCTTCTTTTTGCTTAATCCCTTGACATTTTCCTACCTGCTTACCTGTGTTCCCTGTTTTCCCCCCTTTCCTCTGGTTATTCATCCCCTTTTTCTTCCAGCGTGTACTCTGCACATGCTTTGAATACAAATCATACAATTAGCAGATTACCAGCATATTTAAAGCCGTTCCTGAAGCATAATGATACTCCAACATACTGTAAACATATTCAGCTGACGCGCTCACATTTTGAGAACACCCTTTCGTTGGTGCCTAAAACACTCTGAAAGATTTGCAGCGCGATAAACTGATAATTTAATTACTCCCTGTAGACAGGAGGTGGGGATGATTTATTACCTGAAAAGGAGGGGATGAAGAAAGCAGCGATTTCCAGGACATTCCACAATGTTCAATTACTCAAGCATGAACATTTCCAGACTTTTATTTGTAAATTCAGACATCATGGGCAGTGTGAGATGTAAGCATCACATAATGATGCAGTCCATTAATCTATCTATTAATCTATTAAAGTCTAGTTAATGTAAGAATAATGTAATGCTTCTGTGTTCAAAAGACTATTTGTACTTAAACAATAAAAAATGGGCTAAATCACAGATCAGTGCTTGATCTTTCTGCCTCTCTCTGCCATCAGACATTTAACCTTTCAGGTCAAAGTTCAAGCACACATACAGCTAATATGCTCATTTTGAGCTACTGAGGAATGCACCATGAACTGATTCTTCTCCTATGAATTATATTTCAAAAGAAGTAACCTGTAGCGCTTTAAGACAGACACTCTCACCTGAAATTTATAAATACATTCATATTATGCGTACAGTCTGTACTACATGATTTCAGTTGATGTGAATGAAGCCCCACACAAGCCAATAAAAAACTATAAAACGCTGTGTGCGTTTCATTTTTTTTAAGTTTTTGCTTCAAAGCTAAATGAAGGCACAGCAGATGGGGATGTTATGTCAGCCTCCTGGGACTCTGCTTGGTGTTCAATGCACAATCTCTGCTGCCACCTGCTGCCACATTACAATATAACACAGAGGACACAGGCTGTGTGATGTGTGGACAGATTTTTATGCTCAAAGTGTATTCTACTTTTTACAAAAGGTTTGAGATAATATCCAACCATTTAAGTCAGTTTATCATATCAATTGATTTTAAACAGAAAACTAGGTCCTCTTATCTCACAATTTGCTGCTTTTATAGCAATTTTAATTAAGTAAAATTGATTATTAAGTTTTAAGTTTGCTGTTGTTCTGTTTTTGTTTTATCATTAATAATTTATTTAAGCTCCAAGTACATTTATACTATTAAAATCATTCATCTTATTACAGATGCCCTTCCGAAATGAGTACTTTATGGTAATCGGTTGTTGTTGAGTACAGCAAAGAAATTATAATATTTGAAAATTTTAGTGTGTTAATCAGTGTTTCAAATTTCATTTGAAAATTTCACCTTTCAAGTGCTGAATAGTTACAAAATAGCTGTTAGATGTTGTCTCCATCTATCCGAACGTTATATTTTTATGAATGTGATGTGCTCTTGAACGCCTTAAGGGAATTTCTTAAAAATTGAGCCAAATATTAGCTTAGCTGATTACATTTTGAGGGTCAGAGGTTATGGTCACTCTAACCTCACAAAAAACATTTTGGGGCTTAACTCAAGAATTTACACTGTAAATACTAATAAATTTAACACTCTGTAAAAGTCATCACTCATGATAAAGGCTGAAAAGGGCTATTTGAATTCATGACTCCTACCTTACATATTTTATACATGAACTGCAACGTAACTGGCTGGCGGAGGAATACAGCTGCAAAGCGGAGGGATGATGTATAGTCACACATCAAGTCAGTCAAGAAATAAATTGTGTGTGCATTCCAAAAGAACAAACCTGTCAGAAGCATTATATTGTATTTGGTCTGCATCACCTCACAGGTCTGTTTTTCTGTGAGGGTGTTACGCGCCACACAGTCATCATTCAAGGTTGCTCTATTAGCATGAGATGGGGCCCACCAGCCGTTAGTGCCTGGTGAAAAATGAGTCTCAGCAGGCTCCGGAAAGCAACAGAAAGAAAGAGAGTGGGAGAGAAATGAGCAAGAGAGTCCCCACTTTGGTCGTTTGGCTTACAGCGCTTAGTTTGGCATTCTCAGCAGCCACTCCTAACCACAAACATGCACAACCTAGGAGCCCCATATACCATCTCCCTATTCCTACCTGTCCTCTCAATTTTCTGTCTTTTCCCTGGACTTCATTCATCTTCACCTTCCTTTTTCTAATGTCCTTATAACTCACGGAAGTTTTCAGTCAGTGGCTGTGCTTCAGCTACCTAGGTGAATGATAATGAGTCGGAACCAAAGCTCAAACGATCACGGTAATTAGGTTAAATGCAATATACACAGGAAGTTTCATGTTCTATCCATCAAACACACTCAGAACTCAGTTCTTCCAAAAGAAAGAACACAGAGCTATCTAACTAAGGCATCAATTGTGAAACAAAGGGACAACCAAATGGGCAGGAAAATAGAGGCAAAACTCTTTAATCTAATCTTTATAACCACTGAATACAGCCTTCGAATCAAAAGTCAAGTTCCTTTGCAGTCAAGTCATTTAGCATTCATGGTTTGCTGAGCCTTTGAGTGTGTCACTGGATAGTGAGGCCCCCTAGCATGGTGGGTCTTTTGTTTTTTTATATTTACCACGCTCGCTTCTTTCATCTGAATACGCCACATACAGGCAGTCTGTCTCTGTCGTTGCCAAAAGCAGAGCATAACAGACAGATGAACTGATTCAATGAGCTTAGATGTCACATTTTTAAGTGGCAGCTCCATAATATTGCTTCATTGCCAAAAAAGCTGGCAAAGCTGTGCAAGCGGATCTTTTGAATTCGGAGGGCATTCAGCTGTGGAAATGTTATTGGAGGCAGCTTAGAATAGCCACTAAAATTTGGGGCAAAAACATGTCAGATGTCTTACTCCTTAACCAGTCTCTATTCAGCAGACTCAGACTGGCTTTCAGATGGTTTGACTTGCTCACAACAGTGTTTTTACTCCAATGAAGTTGTGCCTTGAGTTCTTAAGCTGAACTTAACCCTCCAAGTCAAACTGAAAACTTTCATTGTGAAATGTTCTTATTTTACTCACTAGCCATTTTTGTTGTCATGATATGATAGCAGTCAGATTCCGGTAAGTGCTTGGCCTTTAGGGCCACTATATTATTTTTTTCACAAGTGATGTAGTCATTGAAATGTTAAAAGCGATCTTACTGAATAGCTGGCAGCCACATGTGCAAAAATAACTTTTTGCACATTTTAAAAATCTTTTTTAATTTTTATAGGAATAAATAAGAGTGTTCAAGAGTACATGTGTACTTGATACAGACTGGAAAACCTACATGTCATGTTTTGTGTTTTTTAAAATCAGTATTTAACCTTTGCTTCTTCTCGGCTCCTGTTCTCAGTGTGACAATGGAGAATGTGTCTCGGTTCAAGGGGCAGGAGTACTGTCTTCATCCCAAACTTCAGAGCACTAAGAACCTGGTCAAATGGTTCCGCATCTGGAAGGACAAGCACAGGTAATAGCCTAACACCAAAATAAATAAATAAATAAAAATCAGGTGATGTTAGTTAAAAGTACAGTCAGTCGTGTTGTTAGGTTATTTAATGTGTAATTATATATTTCAGCAAATTGATTTTCACAAACCGAAACATCTAAACATTTTACAAACTTAGAATCAATTAATTCATAGTACACAGAACAAACACGTGGCCTAGATAAATAAATAAATAAGACTAGATAAAATGTCATCCTCTTCCTGTATCTGAACGAAACCGTGCATGAACACATTTATTTATTCCAAATACTGTCACATTTACTTATGGTAGCAGAGTAGACACGTGACCTTCCCATCCCTGGACAGATGATAACAACCTGAATAAAAAAAACAACAGCAGCTGGGTATAAGCTAACATTATGCCAGCTAATGTTAGGCTCGAGTGCCCTGAAAATCACATTTCCTTCTGTTTATCAGAGACAAAGTGTCGCTAAGAGTCCCAGTCCAAAAATGTTAGATCCATGTTGTCAGCTGAGGTGAAAGCAGAATGACAGCCTACACTCACTACAGATAAACAGCAGCTAGAATTGTTTGTCCTATGGAGGCCACCATAGCAAGGATTTTACTCTTGCATTGGTAGGCGTAACAAAACAGAATTAAGTTGAGCGTGATCTGCATTCTACTGACATCTAGTGGTCATCTATCAGGTTCACATGAGAAAAAATTATATAAATACGTAAGTCAGACAGAGTTAGCTTAGTCAAACCCATAAACTATCGGTGTTACAGTTAAGGTCCACAAGTGTACTTTTTTTAGCTTCTATGTCCAATTTGCTGCCTTTCATGGGAGATAGAGTTTGTGCAGTTACATAAATGTACCAGTTTATATACCTAAACATAAAACACTGACGTAACAGAGATAACATATGCTGTTATGGAAACTTAACCCCTTTTAGAGATTTGTTAAAGTAAATAAAAGTAAGAATCTGAAGAACATTTCATGTATTTACAATATGGCACAGCTCCATAACTTATATATATTGTCAAATGTTTACAAAACTTCACAAACAACATTTGATGTAACTAATGGTTATTTGACTTACTTCTGCATTGCTATCATCTAAAAGCAGTCAGGCTATTCTTTTCTGACAAGCCAGTATTTCCTAGAGAACTGTTACTGAATGTTTCCCTTTGGATTAGCCTCTACAGACCCTGAGATGGTTTTGTGGGAAAATCCCAGTAGATCAGCAGTTTCTGAGCTAGTTAAACCAGCCCGCACCAGCACTAACAATCATCTTCCCCATTTTAATGCTCAGTTTGAGCATTATAAGGTTATTTTGGACATGTCTACATGCCTAAATTCAGTGAATTGCTGCCATGTGATTGGCTGATTAGATATTATTAGATATGCATTAACAATCACCTAAACAGGCGTACCTAATAAAGCATTATCACCATTATTATTACCATGTTATATCTTCTTTGTCATTTCATTAAGAAGCAATGCATAAACCACTCATAAACATATGCACATAAAGTTTTTCAAGTTTTATCCCTGACTCCGGGCTGAAACCATATCCAGTGGCTATCAATAAAGATGTTATGCTTTATTGATTTGTTTTGTTAAAACTAGTCTTTTTAACTTCAGAGGTCAGAGTCAGGTCTTAGACAAAAGTCCTCTGGACGTATTTTTTCAAAAACAGCATTTCTAAGGGACACTGTTGGTTACAGAAGCATTAAAGTCATGTTCGTACTACATGTAAACATTTGATCGCTACTCAAACAGAGACACCTTTTTTAGGAGGCTGAAAAAAAACCTACATTGTTTGCAACCAAAGGAGCAAATCTCGTAAGAGATATATGTTTGTTTTCCACAGGGTGTATGAAGCATAACACCGTCGCTCTCAACACAAGGATCGTGTGAGACAAACAAAGGACACCAACTCCACCAGGACTACATTTGTGAAGTACAAGATGTAATCTGCATTGAAGCTGTACTTCTACTTCTTCTGCCTGAGATCTGTCAAGCGCATCAAGAGATATCTACAATTTGTACATAGGCTGGTGGGCTCGCTTTAGTTGGCCATCAGTGTAGTTACAGTCACTCACCACTCCAGTCTTTGCCACTGTAGTTATATTTGTCAAATTGTGGACAACGCCATCTGTGTTCAAACAGTTGTATGGTTGTTATTCAAAGGGGCTTCTGTTTTGTTTTGGCTTTGGTGAAAAATGTGCAAGAAAAAGAAATTCTGAGGAAAGGCAAATATTTCTCTTAAAAATACAGTGTATTGGTGTTTAATCATTGCAGTTTCCACTTTTCCGTATCCTATTCAGTATGACAGGTATATTTATATAATCAGCGTATAAGGTTTGGCTACAAGGGCGCAGTTGAAATAATGGGATAAAGGTTCTCCATAAATTAGATTCTCTGTATCTGTAGAGGAGAGTCAGTCAGTGTGTGATTATATTTTATACAGAAGTTGTTTTTATTCAGACAGATTATGGAGGTCCGACAGTCAGTGTGTGTGTGTGTGTGTGTGTGTGTGTGTGTGTGTGTGTGTGTGTGTGTGTGTGTACGCATCTGTGAGTGTTTTAACTGTTTCCATCTTAATAAAAATTCATCTTCAGAGGGACAACTGAATCTATTTTTTTTGCAAACTGTTCTCATACTTAACCTTCAGAGTGCACATTCAATAAATATAAAAAAATCAAACAGGTCATCTGTGCCATCACTGCTACAGTCTGTTTATTGGAAATTGTCCAAATAGGTCATTAGTAAGTACACTAAGAATATAAGAATCCTAGCTGTTTATGACGAATGACTATATGTTTCCATATTTTCACACTGGTTGAAATATTTTTTTAACTGACCTACATATCGTGGCATCCTTAAAAAGATGAGGCAGGCCTGCGATAGCACCAGTAGACACCATCTTGATTTTAAAACCTATTTAAACTCTTTAACGCCTGCTGAAAATATAAAATAATAATAATTAGAATAATTTTAGGAAATATTTGTCAGACAGAAGTAAAATGTGCTCTGGGCTTTACTGCACCTACAACAGTAAAGCAAAAGGAAATTACAGTGACATTATCAATAGTTTCAAACTCTGCCCAGTGAAATAGTCTGGCTTACTGGTGTGTTTTTTACTAGTTTATGGACAATAAGGAAGCTCAGTGGCACAAAAGAATGAACTATAGCAAGATTTGGTTACATAGAAAAAAGTTTCTTTTGTATGTCTTCTTTTTGTTGTATGATTTATATATATATATATATATATATATATATATATATATATATATATATATATATTGATGGAGGAAATGTTGGCTGTTATCAGAATTGTCATTTATGATGGAGTTTGTGTTATTTTGATGTTAGAAAGGCATTGGAAAAGTAATGCTTTGCTAGGGACGATTTGGCTGAATCTTCCAAGAGTCTGAATTACAATTACTGCCCACACAGAAGACAACACTCACAACAATTTAAGCTGTATGGCCATTATGGTTTTTTTTTCATTGGTTTTCTTTTTCCTATAGTCCTATATGGATGACTTCAGTATCTCCTAACCAATTCTCTCATTCTTCCTTTTGAATATTATTATTCCTATTATTATTATTATTCCTTTTGCACATTATATATATATATATATATATATATATATATATATATATATATATATATATGTATATATATATGTATATATATATATATATATATATATATATATACACACACATACACACACACACATACATACGTAACGAAGCATTTTGGAAGTGGAAACATATAGCCTATACGTTACTGAGAATAAAGAATAAATTCATCTTAAGACTTTATAGCATCATGTATGTTGTATTACTGCATTATAGCTGTTTTTTGCTATTTAAATCTTGTTTTGGTAACAGATTCTTGGAGGGTGTGTGTTTGAAGCCCGCCAAGCTCACTGTTAGACCTTCCTTAGATTGTTAAACAATAAACACAGCAATAAAGTGTCTATAGAGTGTCTATAGAGCTTGTGTCAGCTTGTGTTTGTATTTAATTCATTTAATTGAATTATTGAATCGTAGTTCAACTGAAACAGCAAAGAAACCTTTTTTTCTTACAACTTATTCCACCAGGTGGCGGTAAATACCCATTCAGTCACATTTAATATCCTGAAAGTGACTTTGCTCCACTGTATTTATACATAAAATACATTTATGTTAAGTAATATAATGCATAACTAATATAGTACATTTATTTATCATGTCACTATGTGCAGTATAGGCAGGCTGGATATCAAATACGTGTAATGCTCTTTTATTCACTTTAACAAATCTCTAAAAGTGGTTACGTTTTCATAACAGCATATGTTATCTCTATTACTTCAGTGTTTTATTTTTAGGCACATAAACTATTCATTTAATGATTAATTAACTTGCAACTATCTTTATGTAACTGCACAAACTCTATCTGCCATGAAACGCAGCAAATTGAAGATAAAAGCTCGAGAAAAAAAAGCACACTTGTGGACCTTAAGGTTACAATTGTTACACATATAGTTTATGGGGTGGACTTTGTTGTAAAGGCTCAGGTTTATTATGCTGCCAGCATATGAAAAAAGGGGTGCTTATTAAAGTATATGTAGTTAAAGGTTTTAGTTTATACATTTATTCATTAGTTTTATTTGTAAGAAGCAATGTACAAAAACACTGGAAGAGAAAAAACAAACAAAACAAACACATATCTAACATGCAAGTAATAATAAAAGAATCTTTGCATTATTAAGCATACAATAGCAATAGTACTTTATTATTTCTAAAATATAAAAAAGAGATTATTAGACTGAATTTACAGCACTGTGCAAAAGTCTCTTGCCACTCCTTTCTTTTGCTTCCAAGGAGCCAGACTTCCATGTAATATTTTAAAGTGAGCAGCAGTTCTCCAGGCTTTCTGAAATTATTTCACAATCTTTCTTTAGACATTGGCTGCTTTTTCTTTAATTTTCAGTCCATTCCTTGTACCAGAGCATTTTTTACATTTTCTACTGTTTGTGAAGCCATTCAAGTATAAAAAAGCCACACAACTCAGGGGAAAAACCAGTCTTGCACAATAGTGTAATATAGCCAAAACCAAATTTGAAATCTATTTTTAGTCACTTTGTTACTAGCAGAATGTTGTAAAAACACATTTGGTTATACAAAAAAAGTGAAACACAACATAGTTTGCCACAAATAAAATGTTTTTGCGCTAGCAAGGTGCCTCCTAAAGAGAAATAAGCCCAAGTGTGTTTTTGCCTTACATACTGTACTTACTTTTACGTTTACACATTCACATTTGTGCGTAAATCGCTGCACCTATTTCCTATCGTCTATATATATATACACATATATATATAACACATACTTGACACTGGATTATTACTGTTATAAGTAGATAAAGAAATCAGCCACAGATGCGTTTTAAGATGTCTCTGCTAGTCTACAGCTGTCTGCAAGGCGGGGTCAGTATTTGGCAGCTGTCTCCTGCTGCGCTCACAGTAAAGGAGGCGGGGCCAGTATTTGGCAGGTTCGTCCCTGGAGGGTGTGTGTGTATGTGTGCGAGTCTCTCCAAGCAACGACCTGCGAACGGGCATCCGAGCCAGTCTGAGCAAAAAAACAGGAACCACATTAATTTCGAGTGTCTTTGCAATGTTCCCGACGATATTTCTACATTATTTGCTTTGATCTCGTCAAAGTTACCGTCTCACCAGAAGTCGGCTTCAGAAACGAAACAAGAAATTAATGCATCTCGCTCCGCTTTCCTGTTTGTTTTGACCTGGTAAGGTACCCCGGAGCGTCTGATTAGCTTTCCTTGCTAACAGCTCTTCTTCTGGTTCTCTCAGCATCTTAAACGCTAACTAATGCTAGCCTGCTAAGCTAACTCTGTCTGACCATTTCTATTATGTGTTTATATCATTTTTTTCTCATGTATACCTGATATGATATATCTGCTCTATATGTGTCTTTACGTAGAGGCTAATATTAAAGCGCACAGCGGGGCTTAAACCCGTTTGCGACTACATTTGTGGTCACTGTGAGCTAGTGGCTAACGGATAGCACCGAATAGCAGTTCCATCACATCTGTGGCTCCTCCGCAGGCACGGCAAGCTAATTCGGAGACAGAAAAAGAAACTCCTAAATAATTGAGTGTTTGTTGGCTTTTATCAGTACCGCAAGATAAAAAAAAAAAACACTCAATGGATTTAAAAAAAAAAAAAGTTTTGTGTACATTTGATAATATATATAAATTATGGAGTTGTGTGATATTGCTTGTGCATCAAGAATATGAGTCGCGCTAGGTAGGATAGTTTAAAATCATCCGGTTATGACGGGTTTTTTATACAGGATTATACGGAAACCGTTTTGAAATCTGTGTTCCTGGAATTCGTGCTCTCCCGAGTTGTAGATGGTTTCGTTTTCTGTTCTGTTTATTTCTGGAAAGCTTCATCACTGACACAGATGCTTCCTGCTCGGATTCATTTAACTGTGTGTGCTGGAATGTTCGCCAATGCTTAGGTTCACATGATTTGATACGAAGCTGTGCTGATCCAGATGAGGATATGTATATGTGCAATAATTGCGTCAGCAATGGCGTTACATTGAAATGAGAGGCTGACGTTTATTTCTGAGCTTTTTGAAGTCTTGGTGATTGCATAATGGCATCCGCCAACATGTCAAGAAGCATGACGGGTTGGTCTTCTGCATACACTGTATAGTGTGCATAAGTAAAAGAACTTCCATGTGTATGAAAACTAGACTGTAATTCACAATTATTCATAAATATTTGGCCAATTTAGGTCATAAATAAGGCATTAGTTAAGAGGAATTTACCAGTATATCCAGGTATGTTGTTAGTAATATTATTTCTGTGCCTACCATATAGGTTCAAATAATAAATATAAAATAACAAATAATTTTTTCACTTCATGACTTGTAGGAGTTAATTCTATAAAACCCTTTTAGTTCGAATACATTTCAAACTACAGCGCACCTAAATAATACACATTCACAATTATTAGTTATACCTCTTAAAGTGCTCATTAACACAAATACCTAATTAGGAAGTCACATGGCAGCAACTCAATGGATTCAGGCATGCAGACTTTGTCAAGTCAACCCGCTGAAGTTTAAACTTAGCATCAGAATGAGGAAGAAAAGTGGTTTCAATAACTTTGAACTTGGTTTGACTGTTGGTGCCAGATGGGCTAGTCTGAGTATTTTCCTACACACCTCTCTGTACTGTGCACAAGTAAAACAAGTGCTCTCACAATCTAGTTTGAAGTTCAGTCTGGTCTGGAAAAGGGAAAATATCAAGTGAGCAAAAGCTCTTTGGATAAAAAGCCTTGTTTGTGCCAGAGGTCAGAGAAGAAAGCTGCTTTGAGTTGATAGGCAATCAACAGGGGCTTGAATATCAGCAGTTGGGCTCAACTGTCTTAAAACTGTGTTTAAATGGTACATAATAAATTCAAAATAAAATGTTTGCTGCAATGCTACCTTTGCCCCTGTTTTTAAATAAAGTCAATATATAGCAAGTCTTTGTTGTAAAGCTTTGATACAAACTCCATTTGGACTTGTCACGATAAACAGTGTTTTAGCCTTGAGGAATTACCCAGTATGCTGTTAAGCGGCATAATTGTGTAAATATGAAGTTATTAATTAAATAGTTTGTTTGACAACTTGTGTCCTAGGATTGTTCCCAGTTGAAGAGATTTGCAGATTTGTAATGGCTGTCCTTATAATGTGTATGATTCATAGGACAGGAACTATGAGTGAGAAGACTGTACAGTCATAAAAGCCCCCTTCTCATGCGCTTCAGCAGTATCCATGGCAGTAATAAGATAAATAATAATATAAGCTATTTGAAAGGACACGGTGGGCGTTGTATCTTTTAACTGGTACAGCATTTATGAAAGACTGGTACACTGCTCAGCACTGCGTAATTTGCAGTCATAAATACCATTTATGACTTCGAGATTTTTAATTGCAATAAAAAGCTTTGTTTTATTTTGGTAGTAAATGATACATTTCTGTTGTTTGTCAGACAAAACAAGTTAACTAGATTTCAAATTATGCTATGAAAAGCTTTTTATGAAATTTACATTAGAAAATATATGTGATTAAGTTGATTGGGAATTAAAATGAGTTGTTCTGTGACATCATCAGCTAACCAAATGATGGGGATGGCATTTTGATAACTAGAGATATACTAATATATCAACAGAACATTTGCATTGGTCTTGATCAGTTGCAGAAGTCAATGTTATAAATTTTATAATGGGTAAATATATATCAGGATTGTTACAAAGGGCTGAAAGACTTCTAACAGTTATGTTACAAGCTGTCCAGACGATATCTTTGTTTTTGATACTAGTTTATTAAAAAACTAAAAGCTTGAAAAAATTAGATTATATGTTATTTATGTCACAAAACTGTCCTGGCAGTAATTTAATACCGAAGCAACCTCTGATTTGTTTCCAATCTGTTCTGATTGGATAATCTTTATTGTGTTGAGCTCTTCAGATATAAAATAAGAATTATTTTTATCTACTTTAGTCTTAGGCCTTCTCAGTACAGTATAACCTGTTACCAAAACACTAGTGTCTAAGAAACAACAGGTGGATCTATACAGGTCAGTGGAAAAAATAAAAGTAGTTGTAAAGTTAGCTGCTGTAAAAACACCTTGGATTTAATCTGACAGTACTTTACAAGTGGTCTTATACAACAGTCCTCCAATACAGTCTACCTTAATAAAGGTTATAATTGTCCATGTTTGATGAAACTGTTTAAGCAAAGTGTTGATTCAGCTTTATGGTCATTCTAGAGTTGAGTTCTGGAGTTGTTGGTGTAAATGAGCTAGATAATGGGAGCGCAAACATCTCTCTAATAAAAACTGATCAGTATGATTTTATTGTGATTGATTTGAAATGGGCTGCATTAACTTTAACTTAATGTGGAACTGCAGTTAAAATCTATTTTAAATTTTTATTACTCCTCCAGTGATTTTATCAATTTTATCAATTTTATCAATTTTAATAACCGGTTTCCTCTCACAGTGCATATACATGCATGTTAGGTTAACTGGTGATTCTAAATGGCTATAAGTGTGTATGTGAGTATGAAGGGATGACTTTCCATTTATGCTAGACCTGCAAAAGACAGGCCGCCTGCCTAGGGAGTACTTTACCTCTCACTACATGAAAACTGTTCCAGCCCTAAGTTGGGTAAGATGGATGGATGAAACTGTACATTTTCCAAAAATGGTGACAATGGCTCTTACTCTTAGAGGCTCTTAGAGTGGAGTGTAACATATTAAGCCCTAAATACAGGAGAAAAAGCAGTAATTTGTCATATTGTGACAGGAATCGGTATGAATTTCAAATATTCAAGTTGTCATCCACTAATAAGAATGAGTAGTGACTGGGTGGTGGCGTAGCTCACTGGGTTGAGTAGAGGATCCATATGCCACATTCAAGAATAATTGGATAAGTTAGTATTTTTTTTTTTCATGAGATGCCTAGATGTTAACAGCTGGAAATTTAATAATTACAGTAATTATTTTACCTCTAGTCACCTACTATACCTACTTATAACTAACTATTAATACTGAAATCAAATAAAAATTAAATTCTCATTAAGTGTACTTAAACTGAACCTGCAGCCCTTTATGTGGAGTCTCTCACGTATGCACATACCAACAAAGTCAGAAATCTCCAGCCTCCTACAGTGTCAGATAAGACATACATGTAAGACGACCCATAGTTTTTATATGGAAGGAAAAACACACGCACACACAGCAGTGTCAAAATTACACAGCTGCCTGGAGTGTGAAACTATTGTTGCCTAGTCATTGAATGTTTTTTTTTTTTTAAATGCTGTGTATAGGGCCCCAAGCCAAACTAAATATGCCCCAAAGTTTGCTAAAGCTGGAGCAATACCAGAAAGCTACAAAATTAAATCTCATTTGGTTTATGTTAGCACGTATATAGCAAATATGCTTTGTAACTTATAACTAGTAGAATTGGTGAAAACACCATTTGTATGTTTGTATGTCATGTGTAAGCACAAAGCTAAGTACTCAGTGATGGACAACAACAAACTCCCATGAAAAGGAGTAGCAATATCAAAGTATGTAGCTACAAGCTGAGGAAATCCAAAGCACTGCCCTCTGTTGTAAATTAAACCAAAACTGCCCGAAGGCAGTGTCATGCTGTGTGTCACTGACCTGGCTCAAAGACTGTGTAAATGGAGATGGTTCACTGGGTGGCTATAGAAACGAAAGCTTCTACATGAGGGGAAAAAAACCCTCATAGAAGCTTTTTTCCTCATATTTTGTCATTTACCTTGAATAACAAAGAATATCAGAACTTTAACTGTACATAGAGAATAGATGGAAATGATGAAAATCACCCTTTGGTTTGATAAATACCATGTGTACATGCTTTAGGACTTCCATCAACAGGTATGACTAGTATGATCCTTTTGGCATGTATGTATTTAATTGCTAAGTGCTCTCAAACATGGAGCTATCGCTGTTTCCTCAATGACAGTAAACAGCTCAGTAAAAATCGCTGTGTCAGGCAATTATGAAATCAGGAAGTCATGTGAAAGTACAGTTTGTCACTACTAAAAAACTGACACAAAATGCATTAAGTTATCAAGCTCCTTGTGGTATGAAATAACACTTTGCAGAAGTGGTCAGCAAGGAGAGTGGTGAGGGGGATAGATGGCACTTGGGTCTGGTATAAACTAAATGTCCCACGTATAAACTGATCTCTGGAGAATGCTAGAGAATCAGTCTTGTGTAAAGATCTGACTGATCATCTTTAAAAGATCAGTGATGAGTGCCATGAAGGGAAAAACTATGAAAAAGAGAGATGGAGTTGGGGGGGGGGGGAGTAAAACAAGGTCCTCATTGCACTTTGAAGGACTTGGCTGATCTTTTTGCTCATGTCTGAGTGCGAAATAC